>NC_044037.1:284528789-285878823 GCF_901765095.1 Microcaecilia unicolor | reverse complement strand
TCCCTGGGCTCGCTGATCTCATCACATGGTTTCCAGTACCATCTCTATGCTGATGACACTCAGCTTTATCTCTCCACTCCTGACATCACGGTCGAAACCCAGGCCAAAGTTTCGGCCTGCCTTTCAGACATCGCTGCCTGGATGTCCAACCGGCATCTGAAACTGAACATGGCAAAGACTGAGCTCCTTGTCTTTCCACCCAAACCCTCTTCTCCTCTTCCCCCACTTTCCGTCTCTGTTGACAACGCCCTCATCCTCCCCGTCTCTTCAGCCCGCAATCTCGGAGTCATCTTTGACTCCTCCCTCTCCTTCTCTGCCCATATCCAGCAGACAGCTAAGACCTGTCGCTTCTTCCTCTATAATATTAGCAAAATCCGCCCATTCCTCTCTGATCAGACCACCCGAACCCTCGTGCACTCGCTCGTCACCTCTCGTCTTGACTATTGCAACCTTCTTCTCGCTGGCCTCCCACTTAGCCATCTATCCCCCCTTCAATCTGTCCAAAATTCCGCCGCACGTCTTATCTACCGCATGAACCGTTACTCTCATATCACCCCCCTCCTCAAGTCGCTTCACTGGCTCCCAGTCCGCTACCGTATACAGTTCAAGCTCCTCCTATTGACCTTCAAGTGCACTCAATCTGCAGCCCCCCATTACCTCTCTACCCTCCTCTCCTTGTATGTTCCCACCCGTAACCTCCGCTCTCAGGACAAATCACTCCTATCTGTATTTATTTATTTATTGCATTTGTATCCCACATTTTCCCACCTCTTTGCGGGTTCAGTGTGGCTTACAATAAGATATGAATAGTGGAAATACAGTTGTACAGCTTGGTTATGGGTTACATTGTACAGGTTATGCGAGAATCGAACTATCGTTAGGAATATTACAATGGGACATCAACATTGAAACATTGGAAGGAGACAATGGGAAGCTTAAGGGCAGTAGTAAAGCACAAAGACATATGTTGGGTGTACATATTTCTGTGAGTATATGTATGGGTGATGTGGAATTAAGGGGGGTGATACATTGATGAATAGTGAGTGTGGACTCTATGTGTTTTGGCTCTTTCCGTAGATTGTTTCAAACAGGTGGGTCTTCAATGATTTGCGGAAGGAAGCTTGTTCGTGAATCGTTCTTAGGTTGCGCGGCAGTGTATTCCAAAGCTGTGTGCTCATATGAGAAAAGGTTGACGCGTGTAGCGTCTTGTATTTCACGCCCTTGCAATTAGGGAAGTGGAGGTTGAGGTATGTTCGGGTTGATCTTTTAGCATTTCTGGGTGGTAGGTCTATCAGCTCGGACATGTAGGCTGGGGCTTCGCCGTTAATGATCTTGTGGACTAATGTACCCTTCTCCACCACCGCTAACTCCAGACTCCACCCCTTCTGCCTCACATCACCTTATGCCTGGAACAGACTTCCTGAGTCCATACGCCATGCGCCCTCCCTGCCCATTTTCAAGTCCTTACTCAAAGCCCATCTCTTCTCCCTTGCTTTGGCACCTAACCACCTTCCCCAGTCATGATACCTACACTGACTACATAGTTTGTAACCTTTAGATTGTAAGCTCTTTTGAGCAGGGACTGCCCTTCCCCATGTTAAACTTGTACAGCGCTGCATAACCCTGGCAGCGCTATAGAAATGCTAAGTAGTAGTAGTAGTAGTAGGATCTTCCAGGGAAATAGAAATGGGACTTGATATACTACCATTCTGTGTTTTTTGCAACTACATTCAAAGCAGTTTACATAGTATATACAGGTACTTATTTGTACCTGTGGCAATGGAGAGTTAAATGACTTGCCCAGAGTCACAAGTAGCTGCCTGTGCCTGCAGTGGGAATCGAACCCAGTTCCCCAGGATCAAGGTCTGTTGTACTAACCACTAGGCTGTCAACGAAGCTGGAGGAATCTTCTCAGCTCTTGTGTCAAAGTAGAAATATCAGTACGACTGTCTTTTTCATGGTGATTTGTACAGTGCTGCGTAAGTCTAGTAGCGCTATAGAAATGTTAATAGTAGTAGTAGTAGTACATACATATATCTGAAGAGAGAGAAAATAAGTTAAATGGGGAGGAGTGGCCTAGTGGTTAGGGTGGTGGACTTTGGTCCTGGGGAACTGAGGAACTGAGTTCGATTCCCACTTCAGGCACAGGCAGCTCCTTGTGACTCTGGGCAAGTCACTTAACCCTCCATTGCCCCATGTAAGCCGCATTGAGCCTGCCATGAATGGGAAAGCGCGGGTACAAATGTAACAAAATAAAATAGATACTATGGAGATTCTACATGGAATGTTGCTACTATTGGAGATTCTACATGGAATGTTGCTATTCCACTAGCAACATTCCATGTAGAAGGCTGCGTAGGCTTCTGTTTCTGTGAGTCTGACGTCCTGCACGTATGTGCAGGACATCAGACTCACAGAAGCAGAAGCCTGCGCGGCCACATTGGTGATCTGCAAGGGCCGACTTCTACATGGAATGTTGCTAGTGGAATAGCAACATTCCATGTAGAATCTCAAATAGTAGCAACAGTGGAGGAGTGGCCTAGTGGTTAGGGTGGTGAACTTTGGTCCTGGGGAACTGAGTTAGATTCCCACTTCAGGCACAGGCAGCTCCTTGTGACTCTGGGCAAGTCACTTAACCCTCCATTGCCCCATGTAAGCCGCATTGAGCCTGCCATGAGTGGGAAAGCGCGGGGTACAAATGTAACAAAAAAAATGGTCCCCAAAGACTAAATCCTTAAGTACAAAATGACAAAAAGTTGCAACAACCATAGCAACTTCCTGGTTAGATGTCTCAAAAATCTGTTAGCTTCCCTCTCTCTGTTTGGGATGAAAGGTTCAAGGAAATTCTCTTCATAGAGCCAGGGATATAAAACGCCCTTCTTAATGAGAACAGCTGCTTTCTGACGGATTTGAAAAGAGGGTGCTTTACATTTATCAGCTTCAAGTGCATCACACCATGAAGTCTGCCTTAGAAGGGCAGAAACTTATTTCCTAGGGCAGCACTTCCATTTGTTGTGTGGATGCTATTATTGGCAGGTATCGAATGTCCCCATTCCTCCTTCTGTGCAGAGCCTCTCACTGTGACAAGAAGCAAAAGAAAGCATTTTATACTGCTACGATAGCATGGAGCTTAGGGATCAAATACTTTTTCAGATTATGGAAATAAGAAGTTCTACATTTTTTTCCCAGAATGATTAGAGCCTGTACCGAAATAGCATATTTTACTATTCAGTCGAATACAAATAATGAAAAATATTAGTTGGACAAATACAAATAATGGGCATTGAGCTTTAACATAAGAAAGAAGCAACGTGAAGTCAGAGAGCAAGTGTTTATTTCAGTAGAATTTAGCACAGTAGAGCACCAGATAATTCATATTTGAATTTAAATCACTATTCGGCCGAATACGAATATTCAGTACAGCCCTAGGAAATATTTGGTGTTAAAGTTTCTAAGCTAAGTTGGGTCTAGTAGAATAGTAGTCAGGGGCGTAGCCAGACTACAGATTTTGGGTGGCCTAGGGCAAGAAGTGGGTGGGCACCAAGTACTCTCTTCTACCACCCCCACCCCCACCCCCCGTCGCCACCACCCAAAAATATCTCAGCAGGTGAGGAAACGCTCATTTCTACCTTTTCAGGCTGCAGGCAGGCATGTGCGGAAAACTGAACATGAGCAGGTGCCGGATTGTGAGAGTACTGTTTTCGTACCATCAAGGGGAAGTCTTCAGCTGACAGAGCTTGGAATCCCCACCAGCTACCACCAAACGTGTGCTACTGTTGGGTGGGCCTGAGCCCTAAGTGGGTGGGCCCTGGCCCATCCATGGCCCACCTGTGGCTACGCCACTGGTAGTAGTTAGTAAATCCGTCATCAGTATAAAGTTCACCAGTACTTTCACAGAAGTACATTCTTTGTAGGGCTGTAACAATTTGTATTCGATTCAGTCCCGCATAGTGGTCAGAATACATTATTCGTATTCGGCCAAATAGTGATTTAAATTTGATTACGAATAATCCGGGGCTCCACTGTGTTAAATCCTACTGAAATAACATTTGATCACTGATTTCACATTGCTTCTTTTATTATTTATGTTAAAGCTCAATACCTATTATTTGTATTCGGTATGAATAGTAGAATACGCTATTTGGTACAGCTGTAATTCTTTGTGTGGGGTTGTAGCTAATACAGTTGCAGTTCATAGTTCAGATCTTGTCTACGGTGATGAGAGAGAACCCAACATAGATTTAATCTCAAAGAACCAGTTTAAAGGCTTTCAACAACAACAAAAACACAAAAGTTTATATGAATTGATCACATCTGCTTCAGCCAAAATAATTTAAAATATTATGAACATTAAAATTTAAGGTTAAAATGTGTAACTTGATGTAATCAAAGCCTAGAACAGGAGCTTAGAAGAAAACTACAGTAGTATTGTTATAAAATGTCATGCTCCCTGACAGCTCAGAAAGGAAGACCAGCAGCTATAGAGACCTGAAAGGAGGGAACCTCAAACCACGTAGGAACCCATTTCTTAAAGTACACATCATCAACACTGATCAACTGGGCTGGCTGCTAGCTCAGTGGCAACATTGCAAGTTACCATGTGGCAAGTCCCCAGTTCAATTTGTGGATCAGGTCTTCTGCACCTGACTTGGCTGAGAATGCTGTAGAGGCACTCATGGTGATTACGATGGGTGGCTGGATTTAAACCTAAGATACTGAAGGTCACGTGATACCTCAATAAGGAGAAGACGTTGATAGTGAGCTCTCCTGCCATCTCTCATCCAAATTGACCTTTTGGAGCAGTGTTTACCAGATTTTCTGGGTTTACACCACAGAGCACCCACTGCTTGCAATGAATGACCCTCTAAAGGGTCCAGAGGGAAGTGAACCATGGCTCGCTGCCTGAAAGACAAGATAGCAGCTCCTATCAGCCCCCATGGACCTATCTTTAAGTTCCCACATGGGTGGCCAGGTTGCCTCGCTGATGGAAGGGATGCTTGACAAGTGGTTTCAGCCCCTGAAATATGAGCTTGGCCGCCTGCAAGACAAGCTGGAGGACCTAAGCAGGGAACTTACTGCTAGCCATCAATGCACTGGGGAGCTTGAGATGTGAGTTACCATGGTGTAATTAGACCATGCCTGCTTACTGAAAGAACAGGAATTGTGTTGGGCCAAGCTAAAAGACCTAGAGAATCACTCTATGCAAAGTAATCTGCACCTGGTGGGCCTGGAGGAGTCTGTTACAGAGCCCGAGTTGCTTGACTTCTTGGAGAGCTGATTCCCACAGAACTTGGAATTATCAAATCAAATGGGACCCCTCCATGTTGAGCGAGCACATTGTCTGGGCTTCCAGCAGCTGGCAAATGGCAGACCCCAGGTCGTCATTCTTAAACTGTTAAATTATGCTTACAAGGTGGTGATACTGCATGCCCCACGAGCTGGGAAGACCCTGTCCTTCAGGAATAAAGATCCTTTGCTTCCAGGAGTACTTGCCAGGTGTGTCCGCCAAGTGGTACAGCTTTGCACCCCTTTGCTTGCAACTGTTTGAGCGGAAAATTAAGTTTGCTGTATTGTGTCCAGGCAGATTCCTGCATTATCCATGATGGATAGACACAAGTCTGACACCGTTGAGCTGCCTGGAGTTATGTGGAGACTTTCTCATATGGGGACACTGCTGTGGTATCTCCTGGGAGTGGCCGCTGAGGACACCTGGGGAGTGGAGATCCTACTGCGGGTGCCTGAGCAGTTTTGTTGTTCCACATTCGGATTGTGTCTTTCTGCTGTAGCCCCTCCAGTGACCTGATTGGTTTTGTGTGGCAGGACCAGGACTGGGGCTACCAGTCGGACCTGGCCACACAGGCTGTGTGGCATTGTCAGTGGGACATTGTGCCCTTTGGAGCTGAGTTTGGAGCCTAATTTTATATAATCACCTTTAAAAAAAAAACCTGACACAGTTGCTGTTACCTTTCCATCCTGTGTCTCTTGTCATGGGGAGTGAGAAATATGGCTTGGGACTCTGCTATGGATAAGTTCTACAACCCTTGCTCGGAAACCATAAACCCTACTCAGGCATTGCCCAATTTCTGTCCTGTATTGGATTTGGTTGATGTCTGACAGGTTCTGCGGCCTACTGATAAGGATTATAAGCACTTATCACGATCCCATTCGACACAGTTGTACATTGACTATCTCTTGGTCTCCCAGCAGTTGGAGATTGGTCCTTATGCTATTTTCAACCATTCTTGGGTCTGGCCTGACTAGCGGCCTCCTGGGGGTGTGGGGTACATTGGGTTTTTCCACTGGCCTTATATGCTGATGTGGAGTTCTGGGACCGGGTTCACCGCTGATGGAACGATTACAAGACTCATAATGCTAATCATGAGGCAGATCCCATGCTTTATTGGGAAGCAGTTAAGGTGGTACTTCGCACTGAGATTAACAGTTACTACGGGTATGTTAAGAAGGTGAGGGATCAGGAGATCTTACAATTGGGAAGCCCTGCTGTGGTTTCATAGGCAGCATTTTGAGTGTACCCATGTCCCGGTCCATAAACAACAATTATTGGAAACCCAGGTAGCTTTAAATGTGGCCCCTGCAGGAGAGAACACAGAAAAATCCCTTGTGCACTATAAGTTTAATTCTTATACTCAGGGTACCAAATATGGTCAGTTGTTGGCGTGATTGATCTTCAATGTGGGGGTGCAGCCAGGTTACTGCTGATACAGCTATACAGGACTATATCTTTGCAACATTATCAAGCACTATGCAGCACCCCCCTCCTCCTCCCTGAAAAGGGTCTGCAGGTGTCCTCAGTATCTGGATAACATTCTAGTGCCCAAACTTACTCCAGGCTGAGCAAGCGTGTTGAACCAACCTTTGAGTCTGGATGAGGTGTGGTTGGCGATTAGGCAAAGTCCTTTGATGAAGGTCTCCTGGCCCAGATGGGTAAGAGCAGTTAATGGGGGAGGCTGTTGTGCTGCCTCTTGCCCAAATGTTCAGTGTGATGGTGTATGTGGAGGCCATCCCTCAGGAGCTTAATACTAGCCAGATTATAGTACTTCCCAAGCCAAGATGGGATCCCACACTACCTGAATCCTATTGACCTATTTCCTTACTCAATTTTGAGATTAAACTTTTGGCTAAGGTTATGGCCAATACGCTTGCTCAGTATCTACCTTTGTTAATTCACAAAGCCCAAGTGGGGCTTATATGGGGTTGGTCAATTGCAAATAACTTGTGGCACATCTTGGTGGCTCTGAAGCAGTGAACTTGGCATTTAACCGTGTCTGCTGGGACTTCCTTTTTGACATCTTGCTAAAGTATGGTATTGATGGGAGGGTTACTGTCTATGGTCAAAGCACTTTATTCGTCTCCTCAAGCTCAGGTTATGGTAATGGTACAGTGTCTGTTAGCTTCCTGATTCAGCAGGGTACCTGATAGGGCTGTCCATTGTCAGTTATTTTTCATCCTTACCCTGGACCCACTAATGCAAGATATTAGACTCCGGACATTCATGGTATTCTGATGGGTCCCTTGTGTTTTAAAGCAGTGGCCTTTGCTGATGACATCTTAGTGCATATCACCCAGCGTGATTGATTGGTCCTGGTGCTTTTAAACTTGTTTACAGAATATGGGAATTTTGCTGTTTTTAAGTTAAACTTTCACAAGTCAGAGGTGTTACCTTCCTCTGCAGTTCTGAAAGTGATCTGGGGCTCCACCTTCCTAAGAGGGCAACTCAATCGTTTCGATATCTGGGAATTCAGTTAGCCATGCATCCTATGACTCCATGCTATTAATGTTCCTCCATTGCTTGAGGAGGCCGATAGTTGTTAGAAGGTTGGTGGGATCTTCCTTGGTCTTTGATGGGGCATATTAGTTTGCTCTGTATAGTCATTTTCCCCAGGTGACTCTACTTGTTACAGACTTTGCCGCTCTGGGTGTTGCAGTGGGATCTTCATAAGCTCTATGGCCTTTTCAATAGGTTTTGTTGGGTGGGCAGAAAGTCGAAAGAGGCGCTGGCATTATTTTGGTTGGGAACTGAAGTCAGGATGGTTTAGGTTTACCCGATTTACAAATTGTACAGTCAGGCTTGCTTACTCCATCACTTAGGGGGACTGGTTTTTTCATAGGGCCCAGTTTTTACACCTTTGAAATTGGAGTGGCCTAGGTGGTTAGGGTGGTGGACTTTGGACCTGAGGAACTGAGTTCAAGTCCCACCTTCAGGCACAGGCAGCTCCTTGTGACGCTGGGCAAGTCACTTAAACCCTCCATTGCCCCATGTAAGCCGCATTGAGCCTGCCATGAGTGGGAAAGTGCGGGGTACAAATGTAACAAAACAAAGTGCATTTTTTGTTCCTTATGATTTTCTTACTTTGTTGCATTGTTCCAACTGCCAAACTTCCTTCTTGTTATAAGGGATTCATCAGTCTTCTGTAACTATTACGGTGAGGTACGGAGGGGGGGCTATTGGGGCTATTCCTCAATTGCTATCTGGGGCCTAGCTTCAGGAATGTCTTTTAGAGTGTTCTACCATGCTTATTTCTTCCCAGGTGCAGCTGTTCCACACAGGTAGAGTTCAGTTGCTGCTTTGTATGAAATATGGCAGGGCTGCTGGTACTTTGAGTATATGGGGGGGGGGGGGGGATTGTCCTAAGATTCAACAATTTTGGTCCTCTGTAGTGCCATACATGGTCTCTGGTCTAGGTGGGGTTGTTCTTGGTTCAATGGAACAGTTACTCTTGGACATAAAAGGGGCCTTATTGGGTGGGGGACCAAGGCCCAAGTTTTGTTGTTTCGAAGTTGAGTCTTGTTGCCTGTAAATTTATTCTTCAATCTTGGACTTCAGTGGAAGCCCCTTAGTATGGTATTGGCCATGTGGGAGGCGAGAGTGGCCAGAGGATTGGTGAAGTGGAAGGAAATTGTTTCTCCTGGTGTGGACTGCATATCTGCATACATTGAGTCCTGGGGGGGGGGGGGGGCATAGTTTATTGCTGAACATATAAAGAGGAATCCAATAACATTTATAAGGAAATATAATGTTTGATTTTAACAAATATTTCTAAAAAGCAAGGAAAAGACCTCAAAACGCTCCCGACCGCTTACTTTCAGTTTTCAGCGGCTTTAACTGGGGGCATGGTGTTCATCACTGGTCATAAAAACCTTGCTTGGAAAGAATTATTTTAACTTTTAAGTTATTTCCAAATAGATTTTAACAATTTTGCTGTTTTTACAAGAAATGTTTTTTTAATATATTGACAATATCAATGCTAACTTCAAATTTTCTTGGTTCATAAAAACCTTCACTGATTCTCATGAAGTGCTCTAAAGCAGCTTTACAAAGATAAAGTAAAGTCGAGCACTTATCAAGGTAGGGTATACACAAAAGTAGCACAACACAGTATATCTTGTTGGGCAGACTGGATGGACCGTGCAGGTCCTTTTTCTGCCGTCATCTACTATATAGGGCAACAGATAAGTGCTCGACTTTACTTTATCTTTGTAAAGCTGCTTTAGAGCACTTCATGAGAATCAGTGAAGGTTTTCATGAACCAAAGAAAATTTGAAGTTAGCATTGATATTGTCAATATATTTAAAAAAAAAAATTCTCATAAAAAGAGCAAAATTGTTAAAAATCTATTTGGAAATAAATTAAAAGTTAAAATAATTCTTTCCAAGCAAGGTTTTTATGACCAGTGATGAACACCACGCCCCCAGTTAAAGCCGCTGAAAACTGAAAGTAAGTGGTCGGGCATTTTGAGGTCTTTTCCTTGCTTTTTAGAAATATTTTGTTAAAATCAAACATTATATTTCCATATAAATTTTATTGGATTTCTCTTTATATGTTCGGTGATCTTACATCTTGGAGTCCTGTATGGTAATCCTCTTACTATTGTCTACTATAGTTTATTGCTGAGACATTTGTAACTAACAGGAATTTCACTACTACCTGTGTGTAGGTTGGGGGGGGGGGGGGGGGAACTACTGCCAAGGATGGGGATTAGTATCTGTGGGTATGATGGGGTAGGTTTGGGGGGGGGGGCAGGGATTCATTTAATGCTCGTTTCTTAGGGGTCTGGGCTACAAGAGTACGGGCCCACAGATCCCATTTGTGGCCAATGTTTGGGGATTTATGAGGAGTGGGGGGGGGGGGGGGTTAAATATTGATGATTAGTTTCTGCTGTTGAGGCTCAGTTGTTTGGTTGTTGTATTCCACTTGGTTTATTACTTGTTTTGTGTTTGCCTGTGTTTGTATTGCTTTGTTCATCAATAAAACAGTTGAAACCTAAAACCTGAGATACAAAGTTTACATCCTTGAAGCAAAGAAAATCTACTTACGTCATCTTCAACAGCAAAGAAGATCAGCACAAACATTGATTCTTTTACAAGCAGTGCCGTTTATTGATAATAACTGGTGAAATATTAGCATTGCAACCATTCAGCATTGTTTTGCCACTGTGGGTTTAAACATCCACATTTGTACATAAGTATTGTCATACTGAACAGACCAAAGGTTCATCAAGCCCTGCATCCTGTTTCCAACAGTGGCCAATCCAGGATACCCAGGAGTACAGCTGAAGTGAAAATGTTGTTGTTTGGAAGTGCACCACATATGAAACTATGCAGAATTTCATGCATCAACAATAATCTTCAATGTTTATTTGAAATTTAAGGTTGGGAGGATGAAATCTGTTGAGCAAATTTTCAGCCAAACATCAGAAGACATCACAAGATCGGGAAACCAAAGAGGGATGATACTACCGAGTGATCAAGAGACAAAACCAGGATGCCGGGAAATTTATTCTGGATTACAACTTATTTCATGCAGGAAGCAATGAAGACAGTTCTAGAATCCTGTGCCAAATTTGTTCAGCTGCAGTTAATGCACAGAGCTCTTCAGGATATACTCTGATTGATTTCTCTATTAATAGTGTTTTCAAGGAGAATTATCTATGGTTTGCAACTTTTTGCTTCTGCTCATCTGTGTTACAGAATAATTGAGAAATTTTATTTTTATCTTCTGCTTGTACTGTACTCATTAGCACTATATACCCTTACAATTTAATTTATTTGGGGCAAAGGTATAGTTCTGATGTGTCTCAATTAACTGGAATCCACTGTATAATCATATACCCCCTGTGCTAAATTAATTGCATTGGCTGATATTTGAAGGCTATCTATACTTCAAAGTTTTGATTCTAATCTTTAAATCATAAGGCCAGAAAGACCCTTGCCATTACTTGTCTCTTTGCCTTAGTACTTGCGTGGTTCAACCATTAAGGTCTCGGAACCAAAAGAGTTTCTCTGTTCCTGATTTGCATTATGTTAACAGGGCAGTAATCCAAACTAGGAAGCTGTTGATAACTGGGCCAATTATCTGGAATCATCTACCCTTTGAGATCAGATTACAAAATAATCTCCTAGAATTTAAGACAAAAGTAACAGCTATTTTATGTAGGCTCTTAAGGAATATTAATTAATTCATATTTTGATATCTATTTTTTATATGTTATGTCATAAATGTTTTGAAATAGTAACATAGTAGATGACGGCAGACAAAGACCTGCACGGTTCATCACCAGTCTGCCCAACAAGATATACTCTTATGTGCATACTTTTTGTGTATACCCTACCTTGATTTGTACTGTCCACTTCAGGGCACAGACCGTATAAGTCTGCCCAGCACTATCCCCGCCCTCCCAACACCAGTCCCGCCTCCCACCACCGGCTCTGGACACAGACCTTATAAGTCTGCCCAGCACTATCCCGCCTCCTAACCACCAGCTCTGGCACCCAATCCTCGGCTAAGCTCCTGAGGATCCCTTCTTTCTGAAAAGGATTCCTTTATTTATCCCACGCATGTTTGAATTCCGTTACCGTTTTATTTCCACCACCTCCGCGGGAGGGCATTCCAAGCATCCACCACTCTATCCGTTGAAAAAATACTTCCTGACATTTTTCTTGAGTCTGCCCCCCTTCAATCTCATTTCATGTCCCTCTCGTTCTACCACCTTCCCATCTCCGGAAAAGGTTCGTTTGCGGATTAATACCTGTATCATATCACCGTTTCTCTTTCCTCCATAGTATACATGTTTAGGTCAGCAAGTCTCTCCTCATACATCTTGTAACGCAAATCCCATACCATTGTCGTAGCTTTCTTTGCACTGCTTCAATTCTTTTTACATCCTTAGCAAGATACGGCCTCCAAAACTGAACACAATACTCCAAGTGGGGCCTCATCAACGATTATACAGGGGCATCAACACCCCCTTTCTTCTGCTGGTCACACCTCTCTCTATACAGCCTAACAACCTTCTAGCTATGGCCACCGCCTTGTCATCTGGCCTATGGCCCCATGGAGAAAATATATTATGAGAGAATTTGAACATGCATCCCTGATTCATAGTGCCCTGTCTTGACCTACGTAACTTAGCTAACAACTCTATAATAATAACACTTTTTTTTTAAATGTTTTGGATTTTGCTCACACCTTTTCAGTAGTAACTCAAGGTCAGTTACAGTCAGGTACTCTAGGTATCTACCTGTCCCTAAGGGCTCACAATCTAATTTTAGCATCTTAGGTAATACGGGGTTAAGGGGCTCCTTTTATAAAGCTGCACTAGTGATTCTGGCATGGCAAATGCAACAAAGCCCATTAAATTCCTATGAGCTTCGTCCATATTTGCTGTGCAGGAATCGCTAGTGCGGATTTGTAAAATGAGCCCTAAGTAACTTGCCCAAGATCACAAGGAGCAGTAGTGGGATTTGAACTGGGCTCCCCTGGTTGTCAGCCACTCTGCTGAAGGAGTGGCCTAGTGGTTAGGGTGGTGGACTCTGGTCCTTAGGAACTGAGTTCAATTCCCACTTCAGGCACAGCTCCTTGTGACTCTGGGCAAGTCACTTAACCCTCCATTGCCCCATGTAAGCTGCATTGAGCCTGCCATGAGTGGGAAAGTGTGGGGTACAAATGTAACTAAAATAAATAAAATTTATTTATTGGGATTTATAACTGTCTTTATGAAGAGATTCACCCAAGGTGGTGTACAACTACTATCATCCCTAATAGGGCTAGAAAAATCCTGGAAGCCTAAAATTCAATGCTAAGCATCCAATGGAACTCATCCTAGCAGGGCCCAATATGGAGAACAGCCATGGGATAAGTCATCACAGTAGCTATCAAGAGATGTTACAGTGGGAAATTACCTAAAGGGGATGTTCTAGAATGTCAGTAAGCAAATTTAAAAAGAATGAGGTTTATATGTGCAAGCAATATGAGTACTTACGGTTTGTCACACAGATGTAAAGGATACGAGGGGCATAATCGAAAGGGGCGCCCAAGTTTTCCTGAGGACGTCCTCGCAGGACGTCCTGGCGAAGGGGCGGGGAAACCCGTATTATGGAAACAAGATGGGTGTCCATCTTTTGTTTTGATAATAGGTTGAGGACGCCCAAATCTTAACATTTAGTGTCGTCCCTACAGATAGATCATCCTTAGATTTGATCGTTTCTGATTTTCGGCGATAATGGAAACTAAGGACACCCATCTCAGAAACAATCAAATGCAAGCCGTTTGGTAGTAGGAGGAGCCAGCATTCATAGTGCACTTGTCCTCCCTACATGCCAGGACACCAACCAGGCATCCTAGGGGGCACTGCAGTGGACTTCAGAAAGGTTCCCAAGTACATAGCTCCCTTACCCTGTGTGCTGAGCCCCCCAAAACCCACTCCCCACAACTGTACACCACTACCATAGCCCTTATGGGTGAAGGGGGGCACCTACATGTGGGTACGGTGGGTTTTGAAGGGCTCACATTTACCACCACAAGTGTAACAGGTAGGGGGGGATGGGCCTGGGTTCGCCTGCCTGAAGTGCACTGCACCCACTAAAACTGCTCCAGGGACCTGCTTACTGCTGTCATGGAGTTGAGTATGATATCTGAGGCTGGCAAAAATATTTTTTTAAATTTGTTTTTTTAGGGTGGGAGGGGAGGTCATCCCCGATTCCCTCTGGTGGTCATCTGGTCAGTTCGAGCACCTTTTTTGTGGCTTGGTCGTAAGAAAAAAAGGATCAGGTAGTCATCCAAGTGGTCATCAGGGATGCCCTTTTTTTTCCATTATGGGTCAAGGACGCCCATGTGTTAGGCACACCCAAGTCCCGCCTTCGCTATGCCTCCGACACACCCTCAGGAACTTTGGTCGTCTCCGCGACGGGAAGCAGTCGGGGACGCCCCAAATCGGCTTTCCATTATACCGATTTGGGCGACCCTGTGAGGACACCCATCTTGCAATTTGTGTCGAAAGATGGGCGTCCTTCTCTTTCGAAAATAAGCCTGATTATGACCTAGGAGGTGAGAGGCTGATATTGTAATTCCAGGCCCCTTGGGAGGGAGACACTTCAGCCCTCGGAGATAAACTCCTTGGCTGGAATACAGACAGTCAGACTTAGTTTAGGTGGGCAACCAAGTAAAATCTTTATTGGTATTTCTCTAAGTCAATACAAAAGTGATTGATCCCTCTGGACCAGAAAGCCAGACCCTCAGACTGAATAGCAAATTCTGCTCAGTTTTGCTTTTTTCATTCTGCACTTATATACTGTTATAAATTTAATTTCTTCTAAGTCATGTGATGTTTCTCCTATTCTAACTTATTGTTCATATAAGGATTTTCCTGTTTTCTTTCAGTATACATATATGGTTATATTCTGTTACGGTTTCTCATTTTACAAAAATGGCCATTTCCTTTATTCTACTATTCTCTCCTGCTTCTGGTCACATGCACACATTGGCTCATTGGCTAATCCCGTATCAGTAAAGCATGATCCCACCATACAGCAACAGCAAACAAACAGTTGAATAAAGCACCTGACATTTCTTTCCCTAAAACACATATTTGTGGAGGAATGTCTCCTTTTTTGGAGGGTCCTCAGTCTCACTCACCATTAAGGTTATACAATTTTTTTTTTGTCTGCCATTATGGGCTGCATAGCTTCAGTTCCTCATGTGTATCTCCTTGTCATGTGATTTACCAGAAGTGCACAATAATATTTGCTACTTACTGGAAAATAAAACGTATGCACTCAATGTACAGGCAATAGGGAGAAATTAAACTTATGCTCATGACAGCTGATCTGAGTGCTTGCAGACCAAGCAGAGGAAGAAATATACAATACGCACAGACATGGAGACGGACCTTGGGGTGATGGTGCCCAAGGGCCTTAAAGCGAAACAAAACAAAACTGTGACAAAGCATTGACCTTAGCCAGAAAGGATGCTAGGTTGCATCAAGAGAAGAGTAACCAGCAGGAGGTGTTAATGACCCTGTACAAGTCGCTGGTGAGGCCCCACCTGAAGTATTATGTTCTGTTTTGGAGGCCGTATCTTGCTAAGGATATAAAAAGACTAGAAGCAGTCCAGAGGAAAGCGACAAAAATTATATGGGGCCTGCGCTATAAGACATATGGGAAGAGACTGGAAGACCTGAATCTGTATAGCCTAGAGGAAAGAAGGGACAGGGGAGATATGATACAGACATTTAAATACTTGAAAGGTATTAATATAGAAACAAATCTCTTCCAGAGAAGGGGAAATGGTAAAACCAAAGAACATGAGCTGAGGTTGTGGCGTAGTAGATTTAGCAGTAATGTCAGGAAATTCTTTTTCACGGAGAGAATGGTCGATGCCTGGAATGCCCTCCCGAGGGAGTTGGTAGAGACAAAAACAGTGATGGAATTTAAAAAGTCATGGGATGAACACAGAGGAACCCTTTTTAGAAAATAGATGGTAGAAGACAAAAATAAATTAAAAACAAAACCCTTAAATGGCTGCAGGGGTGGATGTGTGAGTGACACTTGTACGGCTACTCCAGCTGTGAAGAACTAAGGCTGGAGGATGTAATGGGGCAGTTCTACAAACTGAAGAGTAGCAAATCTCCTGGACCGGATGGTATTCATCCCAGAGTACTGATAGAACTGAAAAATGAGCTTGCGGAGCTATTGTTAGAAATATGTAATTTATCCTTAAAATCGAACGTGGTACCAGAAGATTGGAGGGTGGCCAATGTAACATTGATTTTTTAAAAAGGTTCCAGAGGAGATCCAGGAAATTATAGACCGGTGAGTCGGACGTTGGTACTGGGCAAAATGGTAGACTATTATTAAGAACAAAATTACAGCGCATATGCAAAAGCACAGATTAATGCGACAAAGTCAACATGGATTTAGTGAAGGGAAATCTTACCTCACCAATCGACTACATTTCTTTGAAGGGGTGAACAAACAAGGTGAGCCGGTTGATATTGTGTATCTGGATTTTCAGAAGGTGTTTGACAAAGTACCTCATGAAAGACTCCAGAGGAAATTGGAGAGTCATGGAATAGGAGGTAGTGTTCTATTGTGGATTAAAAACTGGTTAAACGATAGAAAACAGAGAGTAGGGTTAAATGGTCTTTTTAACATATTTATAAATGACCTAGAGATGGGAGTAACTAGTGAGATAATTAAATTTGCTGATGACACAAAGTTATTCAAAGTCGTTAAATTGCGGGAGGATTGTGAAAAATTACAAAAGGACCTTACAAGACTGGGAGACTGGACGTCTAAATGGCAGATGACATTTAATGTGAGTGCAAAGTGATGCACGTGGGAAAGAGGAACCCGAATGATAGCTACATCATGCAAGGTTCCACTTTAGGAGTCACGGACCAAGAAAGGGATCTAGGTGTCGTCGTTGATGATAAGTTGAAACCTTCTGCTCAGTGTGCTGCTGCGGCTAAGAAAGCAAATAGAATGTTAGGTATTATTATTAAAGGAATGGAAAACAAAAATGAGGATGTTATAATGCCTTTGTATCGCTCCATGGTTCGACCACACCTTGAATATTGCGTTCAATTCTGGTCGCCACATCTCAAAAAAGATATAGTGGAATTAGAAAAGGTGCAGAGAAGGGCGACAAAAATGATAAAGGGGATGGGACGACTTCCCTATGAGGAAAGGCTAAAGCGGCTAGGGCTCTTCAGCTTGGAGAAAAGGCGGCTGAGGGGAGATATGATAGAGGTCTATAAAATGAGTGGAGTTGAATGGACAGATGTGAAGCATCTGTTCACGCTTTCCAAAAATACTAGGACTAGGGGGCATGCGATGAAGCTACAATGTAGTAAATTTAAAACTAATCTGAGAAAAAGTTTCTTCACTCAATGTGTAATTAAACTCTGGAATTCGTTGCCAGAGAACATGGTAAAGGCGGTTAGCTTAGCGGAGTTTAAAAAAGGTTTGGACAGCTTCCTAAAAGAAAAGTCCATAGACCATTATTAAATGGACTTGGGGAAATCCACTGTTTCTGGAATAAGTAATATAAAATGTTTTGTACATTTTTGGGATCTTACTGGGTATTTGTGACCTGGATTGGCCACTGTTGGAAACAGGATGCTGGGCTCGATGGACCTTTGGTCTTTCCCAGTATGGCAATACTTATGTACTTACGGTGCCAGGCAGACTTTGTAGGTCTGTGTCTGTATATGGCAATCCAGTTTAGGATTGTCTGGAAAGGGCTTTGATGGCAACTTCAGTAGCTGGAACTGAGGTCACTGCTGGGCAGACTTTTATAGTCTGGGTCTTTCAAATGACAAGACGGATTTGGATAGGCTGGAGTGAGCTTTGACGGCAACTCTAGTAGGTGAAACCTAATGACAGAGCCAGGCGGACTTCTATGGTCTATGACCCAGAAATGCCAAAGAAAGACTTGTGCTAAAGTATATAATATCACATTAATTGCTGATTTAATCATGATTGATAACGAGTGTGACTGTTGGGCAGACTGGATGGACCGTTCAGGTCTATCTGCCGTCATTTACTATGTTATGCTACTATATCTATTTATTTATTAGGATTTATTTAATCACTTGTATGAAGAGTTTCACCGTAGGCAGTGTACAGCAGGTACAGCTTGGCTAAAACTTAATAGGGAAAAATAAAACATATGCATAAATGTAATCAGTGAGGTAAATTTGAAGAAGGCAAATTGAATCATAGAAATGTAAGCATGATATAGTTTCAGAAATATGCACAATTAAACACCACAGCAGAACAATCATATCATAAAAATATGATTGGGTCAATTGATGCTAAGCTAGGAAGCGGGTGTTGGTGGAGTGAGCTCCTGCACCCCTCTAGCTAACCCTCCCCTCCAAGTTTACATACTTGCTTAAATTTTGCACATGCGACTGGGGGAATTTATCTTGCGTTTGCACAGTCCATTTGTGATCTTGTTCAGGCGCTGTTATGGCCTCAAAAACCCTTCGACAGGATTAGAACCACAGGCAGGTGGAATCTAAGATGGCAGACAGGGTCTTGGTGGGACTTTCTACAGCCAGCTCCACCTGGGTGGCAGAGGTATCCTTCAAAATGTGGGCCCTCTTGGAGAGCTCCTTTGATCAGAAGCTGTAGACAATCGCTGATAAATTGGAGTGGAGGAATAGACTAATGGCTAGTGCAGTGGGCTTTGATCCTGGTGACCTGGGTTCAATTCCCACTGCAGCTCCTTGTGACCTTGGGCAAATCAGTTAATCCTCCATTGCCTCGGGTACAAAACGTTATGTGAGCCCTCTAGGGACAAAGAAAGTACCTGCTTATAATGTGTACATCTAGTAGTGCTATAGAAATGATTAGTAGTAGTCTGTTGACACTAGATTGGAATAAGGACTTTTGTACTTATCAGCAGCATTTATCAAATGTGGAGGACTTCCTGCACATGCAAGAGACTCAGCAGCAAGCTATGCAAACTACACTTGCTAAACTGAAGGCAAAAATTATTGACCTAAAAAATAGGTCTCGTAAGGCCAATCTCTTTTTGGTGGGGCTGCCGGAGTCCATTGAAGAAGTAGAGCTCGGGGCCTTTCTGGAACATTGGCTCCCGCAAACTCCTGAAGTTATCCCTCACACCAGGCCCTTTGAGGATACAGTGAGCTCATCAACTGGGCCAGCCACCAGACAATAACCGCCAGCTGCATAGTGATCTTAAAATTTCTTAATTTTGCCCATAAATAAGAAATATGGGCAATTCAGCTGGTAGGGTCATTGACTATGACAACACTAAGGGCAAAGGCGGAGTGTGGATGCATAAAACTCAAAGTACTGGATTTCAGATGTTCTGATTTTGGTAAAATGGGGGAATACCTGAAGAAGGAACTGATGGCATGAGTAGATGAAGGTGAAGTGGAAAATCAGTGGTCCAAGCTGAAACTGCTATAAATATGGCAACTGAACTTGAAAAGCCTCTTTTGCCCTTATTTTTTCAGACACTTGTTTGGAGAACCATATAGGCTTCCTGTTTCTCGTTTTTGTTTACTTGCCTTGCGTAAAGAGGCTTTGTTCAAGAAATACAGAAGAACATGAGAGGATCACAGAAAAGATTATCAAATTAAACTCAAAGCGAAGAGGGAAATATGACTAGTGAAAGCACGGGTGGAAGAAAAAATGGCTGGTGACAAGACCTTTTTCAGATATATTGGGGAAAGGAGAAAAGATAGAAATGGAATTGCAAGACTGAAAGATACTGAGAATGGCTATGTGGAAAGTGATGAGGATAAAGCGAACATGCTAAAAACAATTACTTCTCTTCAGTGTTCATGGAAGAAAATCCTGGAGGACCACGGTCGGCTGCTAAAAGAATATCCGAGAATGGAGTGGATATTGCGCCGTTATACAGCACTGCGTAACCCTGGCAGCGCTATAGAAATGCTAAGTAGTAGTAGTCATGGAGGAAAACATTTATAAACAGCTCGAGACTCTGAAGGAAGACAAAGCTATCCCAGGATACTGAGGGAGCTTAGAGAAGTACTGGTGGGACCTCTTAAAGAGAGATGGAAGAGGTTCTGCAAGATTGGAGATGAGCGGAAGTGGTCCCTCTTCACAAAAGCAGAGACAGGGAAGAAGTGGGGAAACTGCAGGCTCGTAAGTCTCAAGTCGGTGGTAGGAAAAATAATGGAGTCGCTGCTGAAAGGATCATTAACTTTCTAGAAGCCAATGGGTTACAGGATCCAAGGCAACACGGCTTTACCAAAGGAAAATTCTGCCAAACAAATCTCATTGACTTCTTTGGGTGACCAAGAACTGGATGAAGGATGTGTTTCTAGATGTAATCTACTTGGATTTCAATAAAGCCTTTGATACTGTCCTTCACAGAAGACTTGTGAATAAGCTGAGAGAGATGAACATAGGACCCAAAGTGGTGAACTGACTAGGAAACTGGTTGACCGATCATGCTGTTAAATGTGTATATTTTTGATACTGTTTCAAGGTAGTTCTATGATTAGGTTTCAATTTACTGTTTTCAAGTTTATCTCATTTATTGTATTTAGTTTATTCTTGGTTATTTTACTATTGTTAGGCTGTTAACAAAATTGTTTTATGTTAAACTGTACCTGTTGTACACCACCTTGGGTGAATCTCTTCATAAAGGTGGTTAATAAATCCCAAGAAATAAAATAAATGAACAGAGGGTGGTGGTGAACAGAATTCACTCTGAGGAAAGGATGGCGAGTAGTGGAGTGCCTTAGGTGTCGGTGCTGGGGCCGATACTCTTTATATTTGTGAGAGATATTGCTGAAGAGTTAGAAGGGAAGGTTTGCCTTTTTGTGGATGACATAACGATAACCAATAGAGTGGATACCCTGGAGGAAGTAGAAACTATGAAAAGGGATATCCAAGCATTAGAAAAATGGTCAAGGGTCTGGCAGTTTAACATTTAATCTAAATACTTCTAACTTATCACCAGTGTGAAACTATTCATGCTGTCTCTACTCTTTAAAATTAATGTTATTTTTAAATTTTGTGGTGCTCAGCATAAAGTGCATGCCACATGAGGTGCAATCACCTTTTACTGCACTGTATAATTCACCATCACTGCACCAACCCCCTACCTCCTATCTTTTCTGTGATTTTCTTACTGTTGTTTTCTGTATATCAATTATTATATAGATGAAACTGTTCAACTTCCTTGAAAAACCTTTATACGCCAGAAAAAATTCCTAACATGATCACTTAGCTCAATGTTCATAGGGGGTGGTGTATGTTAGCAAGGAACTGGTGATCTTCTTCTCCCGTGGATTTGTGATAATATTGGAAAAAGCATCAGGAACAGAAAGTGTTGGGGAGCCATAGAAACAAAAGGGGAAATACAAGCCTGTGGAGGTAAAATATGATGGCGTGTCACCCAGCTTGTAGAAGCAGAGGCCCTAGTGTTTCAGGGAGAATCTGGGAATCACCCCAGCAGATGGTGGAACAGGCAGATGGGCTGCAAAGCTTCCCCAGCACATGGCAGGTGACTGGAAGGAGTGTAGCCTCAAAGGACAGCTGCCTAGTGGTTTGGGGTGGACTTGGGAATTACTCCAGAGGACACTGGGCGCATAAGAAATGGTATTTCCTCCTTAGCATCTGCTAGGTATTTGCTACTGACCTGGGTTGGCAACCGAGGTACAGCATATCAGACTTGATGGACTTGGGGCTGGGGCAAGGGATTGTGGAACCCTAAGCCAACTTTCTGGTGTTCCCCACAGCTTCTTTCCAGAAAGCCAGCCTGCTGCTTAGCCCACCTGCATACCCCATCCCTAGTCGCTCCTACCCCAGTAGCTGTTTTTTTTTTTTTTTTTTTTTTCAAAATGGCCCCCGACGGTAGTTTTGAGGTAGTACTACTACAGGTTCAAGCTGCCATAAAAGGGAAGAAAAAAAGCCCTTGTATGGCAGCTTTAACCCCTAGTGATAGTACTGTGAAACTACTGCTAGGGATCAGCAACACACTTTCGAAAGTAAGAGAAACTGGGGATCACCAGGGATTTGAGGTTCCAAAAGAGGCGATTCCAGGAGATTCCTTGTGGGTCATGGTGGAGGGGAGGGGTTGGCGCACAAGGAAGGTGCTGGGCTAGTCACATGAAAGGCTGAGAAGTTGGTCACTCTTTATCACTGGCACTGTCAGCCAATGCCTCATCGAGTCCATAGGTTAAGCTGCACCATTAGTCTGACCTATGGTCCATCAAGGGACAGTTTAACCTATGGACTCGATGAGGCATTGTCTCACAGAAAAAGTGCATTTGCCAAAAGAAATGGAAGTGACAAGAGCAGGCTGAGTACCATGGTTACCAGGATTCAAATGCTGCTTCTCCCAGTGCCAGTTTGGGACTGGTCTTGTCTCTCCATTATCTTAAAACTTATTAAAGTGTGGTTCTGCACAGTAATGTAGTAAAAACAGCATCTTAATAAAACAAAAGCTCACATTTCTGTTGTAAATAATGTGCATTTATGTGTTTCAGCATATGGTGGCTGTTACTTAAGATTGTTATCCCACTGCTATAGCAAAATACTTCATTTTATCTGAAATATAGCTCACCTTGAGCTTGGCTTTGGAAAACTAAGTAATTAAAAGTTAAATGCAAGTGATTTAATTTCCCTGATTGTATTGCTTCCAAAGATCTTGAACAATGGATTGCAGCTTTTCTGCAGCTGAGGACAGAACCACATTTTGTTCTTTTAATCTCAGGATAGTGACCAGGATTGGGAGTTGCGTCAAAAGAGCCCTATTCCCCTCCAGTTTGGAAAATAATGTCTTAGGGGCCCTTTTACTAAGCTGCATTAGGCACCAACACACATACCTAATGCAGCTTAAAATGGCGTACAGCAGGAACATCTTGAATCCTGCAGTAACTGCCAAATCTGTGCATGCCAATCGTCTGCTAATTTTTTTTTTTTGGAGGAGGCATGTCATAGGGCGGAGAGTTGACATTTCTGCACTAATCAGTTAGTGCAGCTATATGCCACATGCTAACTGGTTAGCAAACTGCTATTATCATCTATACAATGGACTAGCCGTTGAGCCTGTAAAAACGGGCTAGTAAAGGAAGGGGGGGGGGGTTGAAAGCCCCCCCCCCCCCCCCCCCCGGATAGGTCACCGCCACCCCTCCCCTCCCGGAATCCCCTTCGCCACCCCTCCACCCGGGCCAGGTACCTGGGTTCACTATTCAAACCGCCAGAACGCAGCACACAGCTCATCTGAGCTGCCGTCGGCCTTCCTTCTTCTCTGTGTGTGTTCCGCCCTCGTGTGACGTAACGTCTGCGAGGGCGGGACACAGGCAGGTAAGGAAGGCCAACGGCAGCTCAGATGAGCTGTGTGCTGCGTTCCGGCGGTTTGAATAGTGAAGCCAGGTAGCCGGGCCGGGTGGAGGGTGGGTGGCGGCAGCGACTCCAGGTGGGTGGGGGGAGCAGTAGCGGCAACCCTGGGGGGGGGGGGGGGGAAGCGATGGCGGTTCCCTCACTCGGTGCGCAGGTTCCCTCTCTGTCACGCCCCCGTCATCACGTATTGATGCGGGGGCGGGACAAAGAGGGTCTCTACTGCGCATTTGCGAGTGAGTACGCCTCTTGCCATTTATATGTTTGATAGAATAAGTGCCCATTAGGTAAATTTTTGCAACTGGCCACACACTAATGGCAACATTGGCACATGGCCATTAATACAAATAGGTCATTTTTTTTGCAGCTGTGGTAAAAGTGCCCCTTGGCTCAGCTGAAGTGACTCTCCTACTATACAAAATTCCTGAATTTTCTAGTAAAGCCAAGATCACTGTGGCTGTGATGATCTCTGCAAAAGCTCACCTTGAAGTCAGTACTCTCTTCTGTTTTCATGGGGGGTGGGGTGGGGAGGCTGTAACGTGTCATGATGAAATAATTTGATATATCCTACAGATGTGGGTGTTAGAGTGTATTAAAAAAATATTCAAGAGATAATACCCCACAACCAATATAGAGGTTATATTTGCTGGTCCACCCACCATCTACTCCTGGGAAAAGGAGAAGGTACAGACAAGTTCAAAGTCCAAAATAGGAACTGTAAGACATTACATTAAAATTAAATACTGTACCTTCCTCAAAACAATTACATGTACATTTCTGGAAATGTGGATGTCTGAAACAGTGACATTTAGAAAAGACTGTTTTAATTCCACGCAGGGTAGGTTATGGTACAATTTGTTGTAATACCTGGGTACAGTATACCCTCAGGAGCCTTGCAGCAAAGTGACAGATAAGATCTATGAGCATACAGGGTTTTTCAAAACTAGCACAGAGCAGGTGGAAAGCCCCACTCTGAACTCTTGCTTTATGGCAGTCCAGTGGCCAAGACTGCACCTGAAAACAACTTGAATCTATCTATCTTTCAGCCAATCTTGCCTGTCTATCAAACAAGCTGTTTCACTCTTTCAGAGCTTTGACATGTTGGATACATCATTGTCCGGGCTGTCTTTCTACTGTACCCTGAAATTTTCTTGAGATGTGGATAACAGCTGTCAAAGGAGCAACCGAAGTTCTAGATACGAGTCTAGCCCAGAGAAATTCTGAGAAGACTTCAAATCAAACCTCGCATATTGTCCCCACTGTAGCTTTAGGAATCTAATTTACTCTGCCTGCACATTCTGTGTTTTTGATTTGATTCTTTTCTGTCCTTGTGTAGCCTTTTTGGCCTTTTTCAGAGAGTCTGCTTCATTTCCTGGAAGTTTCAGTATTATCTCTTTATCCTCCTCCTCATCATCATCTTTGCCCGTCTGTAGAGATTTCCGCCGTTCAATCACGGAAGGTGTGCAGACAGGGGTAGGATCCTACAGGAAAAGCAACAGTCAGACCATCCTGTAATGCAACAAATGCTTACACATAACCCACATATTATGAAAATTACAAAGATAGCAAGAGATTTAATTGTCTCTCGGGTCTGGTGAACAAGAAACACGCCCAATAATCATGACTACAGGACATAAGATGGACAGTTGTAAATGGCATACAAGATCAAGCATCCCTTATCTACACAGCCTTAGTTCATGCTTTTTTTTATATATTTTTATATATTGTAATAGCATTTTTCAAGTTGTGCAAAAAAGGTGTTTAAGGTATGGTACAATTCAGCTATACAACAGCACAATAATTTCTGATAAAATTCACTAAGTATGTCCAGGGTTGGACGACTGAGTGGGAAGGTGCAAAATAGGCTTTGTATCTACCCTACTGAAAATGACCTTGACCCAATAAAGATGAGGTCATCTTGAATGGGGTAAAAGTTGAAAAGCATTACAAAAACCCCATGCATGAACAAGCCTTCCGCTTTCTTTCCTGCTTACTTTGTATTTTCAAATAAAGAAATTCCACCTTCTCACTTGCCAATCAGATATGAAAGCAGAACAGCAGGCAATGCCAGGGTCAGGCAACGCCATGTTAAAAAGACGACAGCACCAGAGACAGGCGTGATCAGACTTTGCTCCTCCCTTTAGAAGCGGGTGGAGGGATGCTCAGGGGCATGTCCAGGCCAGAATCAGAGGACTGACCAGGGCATTTCAGCATGATAACCAGGGGACTGGAGACCACACAAGAGGTCCACAGGGGCCATAATTGGAACTAGGGCTTTGCATTGAGCGAGGGTCTGTAACTATTCCTCAGCAGCATTTACAGTCCCAGTGTAACCAAGAACCAGAAGCTAAATGCAAATGTCACAAACAACACTACAACTTGGATAGCAAAGCCCCCCCCCCCCCCACACATATTAAGCAACACAGTCTTACTGTCTAACCCAGCAAACTGCAAGGCGCAATGTAACCTTACCTGACTGTTTACAGATTCACTAAGGTCTGTTGCAGGTACTGTATGTTTCTTCCTCTTTCTCTTCCCAGTTATCTGTGCAGCCTTAAGAAAAAGGAGACCCAAATCATAAAGGAGTGCTACTCTCCCATTATTCACAGACTAGTAAAAAAGCCCCGTTTGTGATGCAAATGAAACGGGGGCTAGCAAGGTTTTCTTCTGTGTGCATGTGGGAGTGTGTGTGTCCCTGCCCTCTCTCCCTTCCCCTGTGCTGTCTGTCCCCTCCCCCCTCGGAGTTGAGTCCTTCAGTGTTAAGTTTCCTGCTGTGCTGTGTTTGTGTTACAGAGATAGTGAGGGCTTCTGCCCTCTCTCCCCTCCCCCCTCTGAGTCCTTCACTGTTACAGAGAGAGCGATTTGATTTCGTGCTTTGCTGTGTTTCCCTTCACTGTTTGTGTTACAGAGAGAGCGAGGGCGGGGCAGACACTCATGGGGAAACCGGATATCTCTCCCCCTTCACACTTCCGGCTGGATGCTTCATTTAGAACATTGGTGGTGCCTTTTATATAGAGAGATGTTAAAAAGGTCTAACCCCTGTGCTTGCCACTGTTTCCCCCATATATGTGAAACTAAATCCAAGCCTCTCATACGCAGTATGGCTCTAGTTTGGCTGTTACAGCTCAGGAAAGACCTTGGAGCCTACCAAAGGTAAAGCCTTCAGATGCAGCACTTTATAGAGCATAAGTGTATCAAAAACATATTTACGCCAGTTATGCGACTAAGCCAGCGGAAGCCCTACCGCCCTTCTGTAAAATGGCCCCTAAGACTCTTCAGCTTGGAAGATATAACCAAGGCGAGATGCAGGGCTGTAATGAGCTATGTGTGGCTGCACAGGGTGCAAGGAAGGCACCTCATCCATAGACTTCCCTTGCTTGGCTGTGACAAGGTGGAAGGGGTGGGAGCACTTCAGGGCATCTTTCTGGGTTACTGCACTCCTGGTGAGATGTCAGTGTATAAGACCTTGAAAGTCCCTTTGTATACTTTCTCCATATCTATTAATCACATGGGGCTTATAAGACTCAAGGGACATCTAACAAAACTATAGAAGCTTTAAAGTAAACAATGCTTCACAAAACAGGATTTCATTTGGGAACTCATTTCCTTAAGATGCTGTGGAGACAAATAGTATTTAAATGTACAGATCCTTTAACCTTAGGAGTGGAGGAGTAGCCCTAGTGGTTAGTGCAGTGGACTTTTATCCTGGGGAACTCAGTTCAATTCCCACTGCAGCTCCATGTGACTCTGGCCAAGTCACTTAACCCTCCATTGCCCCTGGTACAAAATAAGTACCTGAATATATGTTAACCGCTTTGAATGTAGTTGCAAAAACCTCAGAAAGGTGGTATATCAAGTCCCATTTCCCTTAGCAGGTTAACATGTCAGAACTGGAACACCCAAACCAGGTCACACTAAAGGTTTGTCTATTCAGCAGCAGGTGCTTAAAGAAGTCTTTAAGAATGCAGGCATGTATAGAGCATCCCAGAAGCCACAATTTAGGAGTGCACTGATTCTGGAATACCCAATTGTAGTCACTTTTCTATATTCAAGCTCAAGAAAATTTACATTAAAGCACTATAGATGTTTCCAAGTCCTAGAGAAGGTCTACACCTAATGTAACACAGAAAGAAGAGACTGGTCTTGGTTCATAAGGAGTGTGAGAGAGGATTTGAACTCCCGATTTTTCTGGTTCAGAGTAGTGGCGTCTCAAGACAAATATTTAAGAGTGGCAACGGGAGGGGCAAGCTAAGTATGGAGGGGGGGGCAATCCAAAGCAACATTTCTGTACATCATGCCCTCCACATAACACCACCCTCCATCCACATTTTTAAAATAGCAAAAGAGGCCACCATAGTCTTCTATGCATAAAGAAACCCTTTACCTCATCTAGTTTCAGCTATCAGGTAAAAGGACCATTATAATTGATAGCATCATTCAATAAATTCTGAGTGGCATGAAGTCTGGATTCTCTACAGGACTCAATATAAACTCTGCACCTCCAGTTCCGTATCACAAACTCCATGTTCCCCAACAATGGAGCTATCCCTCTTATATCACGCTACACAAAACATATTCAGATTGTGATCATCACCTCAGAAGCTCCCTCCACTGCTTGTTTGTGTGGTGACTCTACAGGATGTGGAGACCATCAGTCTTGCACATTTTTTTATTTTGGAGCCAAGGGCCCACTTTCAAATAGGGCCAGGAAATCCAAGGTGGAAGAACGCTGAATTCCCACGAGAGGTACCCAAGGAGAAAGGACAGTGGGATATCGACCATGAACTCAAGAGACAGGGACATGATCTTACATTTCTGAAGTTGGTTTTATTGATCGGAGTCTCTTGAGTTCATGGTCGATTTCCCACTATCCTTTCTTCTACAAATACTACTACTACTTAACATTTCTAGCGCGCTACTAGGGTTACGCAGCGCTGTACAATTTAACAAAGAGAGACAGTCCCTGCTCAAAGAGCTTACAATCTAATAGACAAGTGAACGGTCGGTCCGATAGGGGCAGTCAAATTGGGGCAGTCTGGATTCACTGAACGGTAAGGGTTAGGTGCCGAACGCAGCATTGAAGAGGTGGGCTTTAAGCAAAGACTTGAAGACGGGCAGGGAGGGGGCTTGGCGTAAGGGCTCAGGAAGTTTGTTCCAAGCATAGGGTGAGGCGAGGCAGAATGAGCGGAGCCTGGAGTTGGCGGTGGTGGAGAAGGGTACTGAGAGGAGGGATTTATCCTGTGAACGGAGGTTACGGGCGGGAACGTAAGGGGAGATGAGGGTAGAAAGATAGTGAGGGGCAGCAGACTGAGTGCATTTGTAAGTAAGAAGGAGAAGCTTGAATTGAATGCGGTATCTGATCGGAAGCCAGTGAAGTGACCTGAGGAGAGGGGTGATATGAGTATATCGGTTCTGGCGGAATATGAGACGTGCAGTAGAGTTCTGAACAGATTGAAGGGGGGATAGATGGCTAAGTGGGAGGCCGGTGAGGAGTAAGTTGCAGTAGTCCAGGCGAGAGGTAATGAGAGCGTGGACGAGAGTTCGGGTGGTGTGTTCAGAGAGGAAAGGGCGAATACACTTTTCAAAATGACACATTCAAAACCTATATAGCAAACTTACCAAACCATAAAAGCCCTAATCCGCCTATGAAATGACAGTGCTATAAATATTCCACGTTTGCCTTTCCATTTTTTCTCTCTCCTGTTGTCTTCTTTACATCTGTCTGCCACTGAACTTTCTTTTTATGGGTTTTATTTTTCTCCATTTTCCTCTTCTCAGCGTTTATATCTGCCTATTTGATTTTACCCTCATTCTCCCTTTCTCTCACCCTTTTATTCATCTCCTCCTTTTCAGCTCTCATCTACCTACCAGCTTTTCCCACCTCCCTCCCATCTCCCTTTACAGTACTCCCATTGCCCCCCCTCTGTCCCTCTCCTTCCCCAATTTCTTATCTCCCCCCCCCCCCCCCATCTTTCACTCACTCCCTAGTACTCCATTTCCATGCTCGGTACTCATCCTCTCAACTCTCACCTACCCTCCACTGCCTCATCTCTTCACCAGTCTAGCCCCATCCCTGGTCATTTTCCTTCCCTTGCCCCCAGGAGGCTATTCCATCTCTTACCCTCTACCCCAGTGTTTCCCAAGTCCGGTCCTGGAGTACCCCTTGTCAGTCAGGTTTTCAGGATATCCACAATGAACATGCATGAAAGAGATCTGCATAGTGGAGGAGTGGCCTAGTGGTTAGGGTGCAGGACGTCAGACTCACAGAAGCAAGAAGCCTGCGCGGCCACATTGGTGATCTGCAAGGGCCGACTTCTACATGGAATGTTGCTAGTGGAATAGCATCTCAAATAGTAGCAACAGTGGAGGAGTGGCCTAGTGGCTAAGGTGGTGGACTTTGGTCCTGGGGAACTGAGTTCGATTCCCACTTCAGGCACAGGCAGCTCCTTGTGACTCTGGGCAAGTCACTTAACCCTCCATTGCCCCATGTAAGCCGCATTGAGCCTGCCATGAGTGGGAAAGCGCGGGGTACAAATGTAATAAAATAAATATAATGGAGGCAGTGCATGCAAATCAATTTCATGCATATTCATTGTGGATATCCTGAAAACCTGACTGGCAAGGGGTACTCCAGGACCAGACTTGGGAAACACTCCCCCCCCCCTCTCTGACCCCCCCCCCCCCATTTCACTCATTTTTCCAAATCATCAACACACCCCCACTTATATCTCCAAATTGTCTGGTCTTTCCTATCCCTTCAAAATCCCCTCTCCCATCCATAATTCCCTGCTCTTCCATCTCCTCCCCCCCCAAAAAAAATATTCTCCCACACAATTACCATAATATCCCAGTCATCTGTGCCATTCCCCTACCCCTGTATCCCATCCATCCTCTGCTCTGTTCCCCTACCCCCCCCCCCCCAGACCCATTCATCTTCTCCTTTTTCCAGCGTTCTGGTCCCATTTGGCATTTTCTTATCTTTCCATGTCTAACATCATTCCCTGTTCCCCCCCTACCTGTTCTAACATCTCCTCCTGAGGAGGTCCTGGGCCACATTGTGTGTGTGTGTGGGGGGGGGGGGGCAGGGAGAAGGAAACAAACTTTGGGGAGGGGCAGGGAAGAGGAGGAGGCAGGTAGAAGATGCCAGGTAAAATTGGGGTGTTGTCACCCTGTAGCGATGCCTATGATTCAGAGTCTGCTGCTATTCTTCTGCTCCCCTATAAAGGCAACATAGAACTGATATCTACATAAGGCTAATAAGGCCAGGACTTACTAAGCATATTTACTCAATTACTCAGCTGAATTTCTTTTTACTAATTTCAATATTTGTACACAGAGAACATTCTGTATCTCAGAACCTGCAAGCACTCTGCTCTTCACTTACTGTCTCAACCGTATTTCTCATTGCCAAAACATTTGACTCAAAAATGTGAAGCTTTCGTACTAAAAAAAAAAAAAAAAAAAAGTACTACTTTTCAAAGTTCACCTCTCCATGATCTTTTTAGTCCTTCCCACCTACACCTCACTAGAAAGTTGTTTTGGGAAACACTCAGAGTTGTCACCTTCTCCCAATACTTTGAAAGAAAGTTGGTGGTTGTGGTAGCAGGGGAAGGGGACATGAGAGACGCATTTAAATACCTCCATGAGGATGTGATGCTTGGATAAGTAGCAGAACATGTCTCGTAGAGTTCGACCAAAGTAGAAAAACCCCCCACTACTAAATAAAATTAAAATGTCAGCAAAAAACGGCCAGTGCTGAGATAGAGGGAAGGAGTCCCAGTCGAAGCTGCATAAGGTGACAAGAACCCCCTCACACACTGAGCAACCTGGAAAGGCCTCCCGACAGCATACCATTCAGGACTGAATGCCCATTAAAAACGATGGCCTTAGGACTTACAGATGCTGCCTCCTCTAGCCCTCCCCCCACTAGGGAGTCCATATTGAGAATGGACACAAAGTATACTACAGACAATCAAGGCAGGGAACGCAGCATTAAATGAACAGCCAGCTCAGATACAAACAGGACTTAGGGAAGTGATCGTGGCAAACTGCAGGATTAGAAATATCAAAAAGGATTATGCCGTGATGTTGTTAGGATTTGGGAATCACCCACAATATATAAAAAGTATGATAAAAAAAAAGACTTACAAAGGTTTTTTTTATTTATTTAGATTTTTGCTCACACCTTTTCCAGTAGTAGCTCAAGGTGAGTTACATTCAGGTACTCTGGATATTTCTCTGTCCCAGGAGGGCTCACAATCTAAGTTTGTACCTGAGGCAATGGAGGGTTAAGTGATTTGCCCAAGATCACAAGGAGCAGCAGCGGGATTTGAACCAGCCACCTCTGGATTGCAAGACCGGTGCTCTAACCACTAGGCCACTCCTCCACAAGTTATTAACGGCTGGCTGTAGGGACAGTAATAATGGTTAACTGGAAATGCGTCAACCCTCCATCATTGGCAGAATGGTACTAAAGGACAGGAAATAAGAGAACAGAACAACTTTTGGAAAGGATCAGGAAAGACTGGAAAAATTCAATACTCAATGGGAACTGCTAAGGCAAGGCCTCGAGATGATATGTTGAAGAATAAATTGAGTAGTCAGGGAAGTAGTGTGAAGAAATGGCACTTCCAAAAAACACAAGGGAGTCAAAGATATATCATACATAGAATTTAATCTTGGAATACACCTTATAGACTTCAAGATTAAATATGATGTATCTTTGACTCCACTGTGTTTCTGGAAGTGCCATTTCTTCACACTAATCCCCTGACACCTCTTGCTACATTTGTAGTGTTCTTTGTTCCTCCATCTTGGAGGCTGACCTCTATAAAGAATAATACATTAAAATAATGGTCTGGAACCTCACAATTTCTATTTCAAAATTTTGTTCTGATGACATCAAGGTATTAACTTCTACTCCGAATAGATGGGATCCTTTAAAATGGATATGCTGGTGTGTCATTGTGTAGAAGTACTGGACGTAATAGCACGAGTTGATTCAAATGTTTAAAAAAATACATCCATGACACAAAAAGTGGGCCTCTCAATTGCAATTAAGCTCTGCAAAGAGCGGGTACAGCACAAAGACAAAATGGTATAGACGAGTGTAAGTTAAGGAAATATTTCTGTGGAACAGCATCCCAGCATAGGTGATGGAGACGAGAACTGTATCTAAATTCAAGGCATAGGACAAACAGAAGATCTCTAAGTGGGAGGAACTGTAGAGCTTAGTAGTTGGTATGGATAGGTAGACCAGACAGGCATATAGACTTCACCTGAAGTCATTTTCTGTTTCTTCCTAAACCTCCCCCATTAAATACTAAAATGAGATAAGGTTGTACCTACACCCCAGATCTGACCTCCACTGCTGCTCACAATGTGACTACTAGAGGTCATTGTAAGCCAGAGCTTCCCAAACTGTGGACCAGGGCCTCATCTGCATTTAGGGTTCAACTTGGGTGGGTGCCTCATAGGGCATTACTGTCTTACACCACCCAGGGTTTGTGGTTGCAGAAAGACTGGCGAGCACTGCTGCAAGCAGTCCACATCTCAAGTCCCAACCTTTACATGTGAATCCTACTCCCAGATGGAGTATAAATAGGAGAAAGATGCCTTTGGGAGAAAGACTAATTCTTTCCGAAATTTTGTATGATATATCCCTCCTCCGAATAAATTGGCGAAACTCACACAGCAGCAGCGGAAAGATTGTCTATTGAAGCCTCCTTTGTCATTGGTGTGACCCCTGACGCAGGTGCGGTAGCACCGAAACACGGCCCGTGTCGGGTCTCTCTTCAATCAAAGTTCACCATTAAAGGATTATTTTAATGAAAAAAAACTGTGTTCCCTTCTGTTTTTAAAGGCCCCTTGTGCTCTTCTTTTTTGTTTGGTCTTTTTGTACTTGGTTCCCTCTCTTTGTTACACTGTAAATAAAGTAATTAACATGTCCAAACAAACCATTTACACAGAAAGCATTGACATGGAAATATTTCAAAGCCTCTCTACACTGTCAAAAACAATATGCTCCACATTCCCATTGGTGGTGACATAAATGATTTGTTCCTGATCAGGTAACAGTTACAATGACAGAGGAGAAAAAGCAAAGGTCAGGCACAGTCTATGTACCAAATAAATACAAAATAGATGTATGTTAAAAAAGCTAATTTGTAGGATGCACATGAGCTCATACAAACATTTACAATGCAACACAAGAAGCTAAGAAATGTGAAAAAAATAGAAGGTAAACAATAAGTCTGGCTGAAAATGTGTAATTTTTCACATATTTTATGTTTTTTAGTTTAAAATACATCAAATTCAGGAGTTCTGTATTCTGAAGTTTCTCCTTCTGGCCTCTGCTCCCTTCCCCATACTTACAAATCCAGGGAAGTCATACTCAATCCCTTTAGCAGCAATCCTCTTCCGCACTCTCCTCTCCTTCTCCAGCAGTCTCTTGTTCATCTTTTTCTGTTCCTCTGGGCTCCGTTTCTTGTTGTACCGCTGCACTGCTGGATTCTTTGGCTTCCTAAATAGAGTCTCACTGCCTTTAAAGAGTTGTTCATGTACTTTTTCTGGGGGCACGAACTGACCTATGAAGCCAAAGGACAAGGAGTGACAGAATAAATACCTGTATAAAAAAAAGTGACGGCCACTGGGCACAAGATTAGCAGCTAAAGGCAACCATAAAAATTGATCCAGCCAACAGTATAATTTTCTTTACTTTAGTCACAGCAGATGAATCCAAAAAGTCTACCAGCAAGTGGAGATACAGAAACTGAGCCCCTCCATCAGTTAGTATATGTCTCATCACAAAGCAAAAAGAAACATGAACAACTGTAAACCTTTCTCACAAAATTCAGCAGTAAGAAGCACAAGTCAAAATCTAATGTTGGATTTGTCTTTTTTTTTTTTTTTTTTTAAATACACCAATTGTACCTGAAAAAGACTGTCAACAAAAGTCTTGGTCAACCTCTGGTGCTCCCCACTTCTGACAAATCTGGAGAAATGCCTGCTCCAACAACTCCCATTCCACTGAATCCAGGAAATGTCAACTAAAAAAAATTTGTCTGAACATCGTTCTTACCCGCAATGTGCGCTGCCAACAGACACGGCACGTGGGTCTCCGCCCACTCCAGGAACCCGAGGCCACAGACAAACTGTGTTCCGCCCTACTGTATGCAACCATTGGCAAGTTGTCTGGCAGAATTGGAACCGCAGCGCCCTCCAATAACTCCTGAAAGGCCTGCAAGGCGTTCATCACAGCTCTGAATTCCAGACGATGAGCCACGCTGCCGTAAAACACTCCTGCGCATGGCAGTGAAGGCAATGGGTTCCCCAGCCTGCCAGGCCTGCATCTCTAACCACCACCCACTGCAGAGAGGCCAACGGCATCCCCCACTGCAAGTAGGAGGCACGAAGCCACTAGTGCATGCTGTGCCTCACCTGGGATAACCATAGCAGTTGCCAATAATATTCCTGAGACAATGGCGACCACCTGCTCAGTAGCAAGTGTTGCAGAAGGTGCATGCGCGCCCTCATCCACGGCACCAATTCTAGCATGGCTGCCACAGACCCCAATACCTGAATATAGTCCCAGGCTTGGCAATTGCAACAGACTGTACACTTGTGACAGAAGTTTGGTCCTCCTGCCCTCCGGCAAGAAAACCCAGCCCTGTGCTGTGTCGAACCACACACCCAGATATTCCAAAGTCTGGGCAGGAATCAGGTGATTCTTGGAGAAGTTGATTACCCCAGCCCAGACTCAGTCGGTGGCCAGGCAACTCTCCTGCTCCAACGCCACCCGGATCAACCAGTCAACGAGATAGGGATGCACCCATATCCCTTCCTTCCACAGAAATGCCGCCACCAATACCATTACCTTGGAAAAGGTACCGGGGAGGGGGGCAGTAGAGAGGCCAAAGGGCAATGCCCAAAACCGAAAATGGTGCCCCAGAACTGCAAAACGAAGATACCGCTGATGCGGCAGCCAGATCAGGATATGTAAATAAGCCTCCTTGAGGTCCAGAGCCATAAGAAACTCCTTCAGCTGCATCACCGCTATGACCGACTGAAGCTTTTCCATATGGTCGAGGATGGGTCAGAAGGAGTCCGCTTTCCTGGGCGCCATGAAATATATGGAATACCTCCCTGTGCGCACCTCGAGAGGGGGAACCAGAATCACCGCTCCAATGTCCAACAGGGCCTGCAACATGGTCTCGATCGCCACCCTTTTGGCAGCCGTAGCATACTGAGACTTCAAAAAAGAATCTTCAATGGGAGAACCAAATTCTAGTCTGTATCCATCTCTGAGAACATCCAGGACTCACTGGTCCAAGGTAATGTTGGCCCATTCTCGGTAGAAAAGAGTCAGCTGACCTCCTATCTGAAGTGCTGAGGAGTGGACCTGCGCCCCATCATTGGGAGGATCGTCCTGCAGCCCCTTGCCAGGCTGCAGCACTCAAAATCTTTTTATCGCTGCAAAAGGAAGAGCGCTGCTGAAATCTGGGACACTGAAAGGTCGATGATGCACAACCCAGACGATAACAACGGGCCTCACGAAACCGAGGCCTCGATATACTGGCCCAAGAAGCTGCCTTGGGCTTATCCTCTGGGAACCACTGGGATTTGGAGTCCACCAAATCCTTCACAATCTTTTCCAAATCCTCCCCAAACAGGTCTACCCCGAAAGGCAACTTTGTGAGACGCTGCTTGGACGCCATATCTGCTGCCAAATGATGAAGCCACAACAAACAGCGGGAAGTGACCGCCAAAGTCATCTGTTTTGCCGAAGCAAGTACCAAATCAAGAACAGCGTCTGCCTGGTATGCCAGACCCAACTCCATCTGGAGCATAGCAGCCACCACCGAAGGGGCTGCATCCTGGTCCTGCTCCAGCGCCTGCTGTAGCCAGCTAAGGCACGCTCAGGTCGCATAAGGACTACAGACGCCTGAAGCGGAAGCGCAGACACTTTGAAGGAACGCTTCAAAGAAGCTGCCAAACCCTAAACTGTATATCCTTCAACACCGCCCCAACCTCCACCGTGAGGGTGGTCTTCTTAAGGCATCAACTTTAGGGAGAGCAAACTTCTCAGAATGGTCTGTGCTGACCGGATAAAGCCGGGTCATGGCCTTCACTACTTTAAGACCTCCATCAGGGTCTGACCACTGAGCCAAAATCAGCTGCTGAATGGCCCCATGAATGGAGAATGCCTTAGAGACCAGTGTTTCCCAGTCCAGTCCTGCTGTGTCACTTGCCAGTCAAGTTTTCAGGATATCCACAAAGAATATACATGAAAGAGATTTGTATTTAAATGGGGGCAGTGCATGCAAATGAAGTTCATGCATATTCATTGTGGATATCCTGAAGACCTGACTGGCAAGGGGTACTCCAGGACCGGACTTGAAACGGCCTCCTAGTGCTCACCATCATAACATTAACTGTTGCATTCGCCTGCGCCTCAGGATCAGCAATGTGCAGCGCCTCCAAGGCACTAAAAATGAGGGAGAGCAACTCCTCCCTGTGAAAAATAGGCATTGCTGTAGGGTTATCTTGCTGTTCCTAGAGAAGTTCACCTTCAGCCTAGAAAGACTCAAAAGAGTCCCCTGAACATGCTGCAAGTGAAGGGGGGCCCTAATGACCCCCCCCCCCCAGAGGCCAGCTGCCTCTACTTCTATGGCTGGTCCTCAGTGACAGGCTGCAAGATCTCTCCCCAGTCACCAACAGAACTCCCCATGGCCCCCAGTCCCCATGCTAGCTGAGAGGCAGGGAGGGCCTGCTTAAAGCCCGGTACAAAAGGAGAACTAAATTGGTAGGGAAAAATAAATAAATAAAATTATTAAAAAAAAAAAAAAAAATCGCCTGATGAAACAGGCTCCGCAGCCACAGGTGGAACTGATCTATAAGCAGTGAGAGACACTCCAGCACTACTGCTGGCAGCCCCCACCTCTGAATCCAAAGCTGCACGGGATGACTCTGAAGCCATGATCTGCAGCAAGGCAGGGACCGTGTCAGTGGGAAGAGACAACATGGTGCGTGCACTGGACGCTTCCGCACAGGAAACCACCATGCCAGGGGAGAGGAAAGCGCCATCCTCCACTAATCTCTCCGCACATCCAGCGCTATACTGCACTGCTGCTGAACGTTTCCTGCAGTAGGAACACTTTTACCGCTTCCTACAAATCAGTGGCGTTTAGAAGCCATATTCTATAATAACGCTCTATAAAAGTCTTTTTAAAGACAACAAGAGACTTACTCCCACATAGTTTGTCCATAAGTTCCTTCAGACAAAGTTTCAAGACTCCTGAAGGCACTCCCAGTGCCGAAATATGGTACCGTGTAGAGTCTTCTCTTAATAAACTCGACTTCAATATTGGATGTCTGGCCTGTTCTTTGAAGAGCCTGATTCTGTTCCTACTCTTCTCCAGCTCCTTACCGTTTCCGCAGCCATCCCTGCTCCAGAGAAAGACCACCCCAATGGGGGAACAAGAGAGAAAAATAATCTGCACTCTCCAACATAGTGCTCCAACAGCAGCAGAGCCTCCCAGCAGGAAGCCTCCCGCCATAAAGGCTCCCCATCAGCCAGTACTCTCTTAGGCACAGAGCTCCCGTACTGCAATCTCCTGCAGGCTTGTTTGGGTTTTTTTTTGCTGGGTAACACACACTGCTCTGCGGTTTGTTTTCTGAGGAAGGGAACAATTCAGCCCCAAAATAAAGCCACAGAACAACTTGGAGAAGGGGGATATTGGGGTGAGGCAGAGACCCAAACAAACAAGTATGCCCCCAAAGATGGTTCTCATGGCCAAACTTCCCCTGACTCAAATGGCTATACCAAGCCCAGGAATACCTCTACAACCACCAAATTCAGGAGTTGGTGAGAAGCCGTCCACCACCTGCTGGAGATAAGAGATATACTAACTGATGTAGCGGCTGGCCGCCTGGTATTACTGCCTTACATAAGAACATAAGAGTAGCCATACTGGGTCAAGACCAATGGTCCATCTAGCCCAGTATCCTGTTTTGCAAACAGTGGCCAAGCCTTCAGTTCAGTTTCTCTTTCTCCACCTGCTAGTAGATGGATACAGCCCATCAGTTTCTGGATTCATCTGCTGCAGAGGCTAAGGAATGAACGCTGAAAATCATATACTGCATATACCAGAAAGTTAAATAGCGAGGACTTTCGTAAGATGGAGTTAGAGTTGCTATGCACATTCCTGTGCAAGAGGAACATGGAGGCTGGGAAGAGGGGGTGGACGATATTACCAAGTTACACTGTAAACTTTAAAATTAAAAAAGGAGCCCTGATTTAGCCATTTGTTTCTAATACTAGAGCCTCATGGCCACCAAAGATAGAGGGAGCTACATCAAACTGGGGACACACTAATTCTACTAGAAACATAACCTGGTGGCCTGCTCAGAAAAAATTATGGTGGACAGTTGTGTGGAGGAGTAGCCTAATGGGTAGCAGAATGGGCTGAGAACCTGGGGAATTGGGTTCAATTCCCACCATGGCTCCTTGTGTTCCTGTGCAAGTCATTTAATCCTCTATTGCCACTAGAAACAGAGAAAGTATCTGCTTGTAATAAATACATAAACTGCTTTGGTTATACAATAAATCCATTACCCTTTGACCCACCCCCTTCTGCTTATTATAAAAGAGGCTTTTATAGAGGCGTTTGACTCTTGGTACCTTTTCATGTAATGCACATGTGATCACCGTCAAAACATTTTACTGCCAAAGATCCCAACAATATGCATTAGCAGAACGCTACTGTCTCACATCAGAGGAACATCATAACTGTCAAGAACATACAGTCATGAAAAGAGATGTAAAATCTCCAGGGGGGGGGGAAACAGTTTTTGTTCTGTTCTCCCCCCCCCCCCCCCCCCACCTTTGAAAAATTGGAACTTTTGCATTATTTTCAATTTCTTCCTTTCTAACTTTGGAAAGCAATAATAAAAACAAGCATTTTCTAATTTTTTCTTCCCATGGGCCTTTTTATCTATTCTGGACAGAGCTGGCCTGGGTTTGGGTCTTGAGCACATCCGAGTAAATAAGAAAAGCAAAACAGCACACAGGAATAAGTTACAAAACAATTTTACCGTTAGGATGACAGTTACAGTGCAGTTGCTACTGTAGAGGAATTACTCCTGGGGGAATTCCACAGTTTATCTGTAGCATTTTTGCACAGAATTTCCCCATCCTAAGGTCCAAACTTTCCTTCAAGCTCCAGTCTCCCCAACCTCCCCAATGGTATTATTCACATTTTTCTGCCCCCATCTCCCACCCTCCCCAATGGCACATTAATATTTGTCTCCCTTCATTAGGTCTCCGCTTCCCCTGCAAAAATTGACAGGAAGAGGAGGTGAACCGCTGCACATCAGGTCACTTCCTCCTCCTCCTCTGCTGGCTTAGACTTGACTGCTTACATGAACAGCAGGACCCCCTCAGTTCACATAAATGGTCTGGTCTAAGCCAGCAGAGGAGAAGGAAGTGACCCGATATGCAGCGGTTCAGCCTCCTTTTCTTGCAGCGGGATCTCTGTGGTAGAGGGGACAGCCAGCTCCAGGAGTACAATGAAGTGGAGGCAGCAGAGAAATGTGAATGTGCCACCTCCTCCTGCCACACAATCTCTGCAGGAGATGGGGGAAAGAATCCCAATGCCAACACCAAGCAGAATTCTGCACTGTGAAGAGTTCCCCCAGGAGTATAATATCTATTTAAATCTTCAAAGACATGAATATATGTTCTCTCTTTGGTACTCACATTTGAGAAGTCTTTCATTAAAAAGATAGTTGTTCATTGTATCTGCAACAATCTTAGCAACTTCATCACAGTCAAATTCCACAAATGCATATCCTTTGCTGTTTCCTGTCTGCACATACACGAAAATACAAATACAAATATTAAAATACGCAACGCCAATAAAACTAAAAAAAAAAACATACAGTGGTGGAAATAAGTATTTGATCCCTTGCTGATTTTGTAAGTTTGCCCACTGACAAAGACATGAGCAGCCCATAATTGAAGGGTAGGTTATTGGTAACAGTGAGAGATAGCACATCACAAATTAAATCCGGAAAATCACATTGTGGAAAGTATATGAATTTATTTGCATTCTGCAGAGGGAAATAAGTATTTAATCCCTCTGGCAAACAAGACCTAATACTTGGTGGCAAAACCCTTGTTGGCAAGCACAGCGGTCAGACGTCTTCTGTAGTTGATGATGAGGTTTGCACACATGTCAGGAGGAATTTTGGTCCACTCCTCTTTGCAGATCATCTCTAAATCATTAAGAGTTCTGGGCTGTCGCTTGGCAACTCGCAGCTTCAGCTCCCTCCATAAGTTTTCAATGGGATTAAGGTCTGGTGACTGGCTAGGCCACTCCATGACCCTAATGTGCTTCTTCCTGAGCCACTCCTTTGTTGCCTTGGCTGTATGTTTTGGGTCATTGTCGTGCTGGAAGACCCAGCCACGACCCATTTTTAAGGCCCTGGCGGAGGGAAGGAGGTTGTCACTCAGAATTGTACGGTACATGGCCCCATCCATTCTCCCATTGATGCGGTGAAGTAGTCCTGTGCCCTTAGCAGAGAAACACCCCCAAAACATAACATTTCCACCTCCATGCTTGACAGTGGGGACGGTGTTCTTTGGGTCATAGGCAGCATTTCTCTTCCTCCAAACACGGCGAGTTGAGTTCATGCCAAAGAGCTCAATTTTTGTCTCATCTGACCACAGCACCTTCTCCCAATCACTCTCGGCATCATCCAGGTGTTCACTGGCAAACTTCAGACGGGCCGTCACATGTGCCTTCCGGAGCAGGGGGACCTTGCGGGCACTGCAGGATTGCAATCCGTTATGTCGTAATGTGTTACCAATGGTTTTCGTGGTGACAGTGGTCCCAGCTGCCTTGAGATCATTGACAAGTTCCCCCCTTGTAGTTGTAGGCTGATTTCTAACCTTCCTCATGATCAAGGATACCCCACGAGGTGAGATTTTGCGTGGAGCCCCAGATCTTTGTCGATTGACAGTCATTTTGTACTTCTTCCATTTTCTTACTATGGCACCAACAGTTGTCTCCTTCTCGCCCAGCGTCTTACTGATGGTTTTGTAGCCCATTCCAGCCTTGTGCAGGTGTATGATCTTGTCCCTGACATCCTTAGACAGCTCCTTGCTCTTGGCCATTTTGTAGAGGTTAGAGTCTGACTGATTCACTGAGTCTGTGGACAGGTGTCTTTCATACAGGTGACCATTGCCGACAGCTGTCTGTCATGCAGGTAACGAGTTGATTTGGAGCATCTACCTGGTCTGTAGGGGCCAGATCTCTTACTGGTTGGTGGGGGATCAAATACTTATTTCCCTCTGCAGAATGCAAATAAATTCATATACTTTCCACAATGTGATTTTCCGGATTTAATTTGTGATGTGCTATCTCTCACTGTTACCAATAACCTACCCTTCAATTATGGGCTGCTCATGTCTTTGTCAGTGGGCAAACTTACAAAATCAGCAAGGGATCAAATACTTATTTCCACCACTGTATACTGAACTTAAAATAGTCAGACCACAGAGTATGAAGGTGCTATTTCAAAATAACAACTGTAAACTGAAAACAAACACAAGCAAATTTAGAAGCAGGGACTTTTGCCCTGAATACTATTTACTGGTTAATATTAAGTAAGTCTTAAAATGTCTACCCTTAATATAGGAGTGTCTGAATCATGTGAATTATTTCATACAATAATGGCACTTTATAAACCAATGATTATTATTATCCAGAGGACACATTACTGCACTCCAAATTTGGTTCAATATTTGGTATGAAATATATGAAAAAGAAAAATACAGTAAGACGTGGGAGAAAGCAGTATGAGTGAACAAATTTACTAGATAGAAGAGTATAATGGCTTATCTTACGAATGTTTAAAAAAAAAATCATAAGATAAGTTATCCTAAGCTTTAAGGATCCTTTACTTTTTTACTTCTTGAAAGTCGAACTCTTGAAACATTTCCAAATTGACTGAAGTAACTCTTAAGCTGTGGTTCATAAAGTCCTTTAGGTATGTGTCCCAAGTATATCACGCCAGGAGACAGCTGCTCAGCCTGTGAATTAAATCATATCACTTTAATAAACACCATGAGTTCTTAAACCTGCAGGAAACCTTTACACACTTTCTCTAACCCAAAATTAACTTAATGCATGCTACAATACAATAACCCCATAATTGTATAAATGATGTTGGGCACACAAATGCAAGCCCAGTTATAAAATAACGTCAGTTCTGCGTGCAACATACTTACCAAACTGGTGCTAAATTGACAGGATTACAATCACAGCAGTAATCTGCAACTCTTCACTAAATATCAACTTTCCTGTCGGTGCCTGAACAGTGATTGGCTCAGGCACTAGATAGGAAAGGTTGACATTTAGAAAGACCACATACACACAACACAAACATGCTGCTGCATGTATCAGCTTCTTACCCCAACCCAATACCTCTTTCCACAATCCCCCCCAAATACATCCCTGGTGTCTAGTAGCCCACTCCACTTCGACCTCAGTTGCCATCTTCAAAATGGACGCACCCTGCTCTGTGCAGTGCATTCTGGGATGTACTAGGCAGGGCCAGTTTATCATTTAATGGATTTTTCTGGGACAGGGGTTATAGGGCTACTAGACTACCAAGACATTTTTGTGTGAGGGGGCAGCATTTTTTTTTTTTTATATTAAGGGAAGGTAAAATTAGTCCTTACCTGATAATTTTCTTTCCATTAGTCCCAACAGACCAATCCAGAGACTTGTGGCTGGTAGAGGGACATAACCCACAAGCCTCTGGATTGATCTGTTGGGACTAATGGAAAAAAAAGGATCTACATACTCTATATCGGCTACTATCTAAATTCTGTTGGGGGAGCAAAAAAAAAATTGACTACCTTGAAAATGCTTTTTGGCTCCTAGCAAGGGGAGTGGGATGGGATTACTTAAGAACACAAATGTTGTCATTCTGGGGCAGACCGAAGGTCCTCCAAGCCCAGCATCCTGTTTCCAACAGTGGCCAATCCAGATCACAAGCACCTGGAAAGATCCCAGAACAGTAAATCAGATTTTATGCTGCTTATCCTAGAAATAAGCAGTGGATTTTCCCAAGTCCATCTGATCAATAGCTTATGGACTTTTCTTTTAGGAAATTATCCAAACCATTTTAAAAACCTGCTAAACTAACTGCTTTTACCACATTCTCTGGCAACAAATTCCAGAGTTTAATTACATGTTGAGTGAAGAAATATTTTCTCCGGTTTGGTTTAAATTTACTGCTTAGTAGTTTCAGTGCGTGCCCCCAGTCCCGATTTATATAAATATAGCTTACATATTATTTTGATCCCTGGCACATCAATTTCCTTCTACAAGCGTCTTTAAAGTTGCTCCCGCCACACCTCCAGAGTATTTTGTTACGACCCTCAATGTGCACTCTGCCAAGATATTGATAAGATCCTAGTAGTTCTGATCTCCTGCCTATTCGAGGGCATACAGTATTTCTTCCAGGAAACTAAAATGGAACTTTTAGAAATTGGGAACATAAAGGTGTCTTGCATTTAGAACATGTACTGTAACCCAATGCAGATGCTAGGAGTACTTTGGTTCATTCAGCTCATGTTTTTGATTATCATCAATTGCGGTATCACCTTTCTACCCTGAACAAAAGTGCCATATCTGTTAAACACATGTAATCCCCTGGTAAATTAAGTATGAGAACTTCCCCAGGAGATTACTAGAACCGATGTGTAGAACTCTCCAGATTCACTGGGGGGGGGGGGGGGGGAGAAGGATAATGGCATGAGTTGGGAGAGATTGGGAGAATAAATGACAAGGGATGTCATCATAAAAGTCGGTCTTTGGTTGCCTTCACCCCTGCCAGGACCCATAAGCAGAGGGGTTATCCTTATCAGGCCCAATAACCTGCAGCTGAACTAAGGAGTAGTTACTGTTAATAAAAGCTGTAACTGTAAGGACAGCTCCAAGCGAGTAGCAAGTGTTAACCCCAACCCTCCCTCCCCGAGAGCAAAACAAGAAAAGCCTGTTTGGTGCCAAAGGCACAGCTCCCCTCGAAGTGCACCTCTGGAGGAGTAGCACAGGCAGGGAGGTACGATCCTGAGTCCAGCAGGTGGGTAAAAGCCCAGTGGGACAGCTTGCCATGGAAGGATGGAAGGAGCCGGAAGCCACAGCCTTGGATTGTTCTGCCAGAAAAGATAGGTTTTGGAGGAGTGGTTGATATTTTAAATATGCAAATACTCTATAATTTTCTAGAGACTATCAATTTAGTAGTTGGAACTTTACACCAAAAGCCTTGGATTGGAACAAAAATATCTTTCAGTAAAGTGTTACAAGAAAAATGTATGACATTTGAATATCTGTCTGTTGCACCATTCCAGTAAAGTTGTGTTTTGCATTTAACATAAAACCTGGAGTGGAGAGTTTCATTGGAGTGCGAGTGAAGTCAATTTGCTCTAAGACTATTAAAGGGAATAATCAAAAGTGTGGCTTAAAAACCCTACAGCCTACCAGAATCAAGCCTGGCCCCAGACCGCACCCAGCTCAGTAAAGCAGGACTATTGTTTGAGATCCTGGTTTCAGGTACCTGACCCAAAGAGCTAGCTGGTGCCCAGAATTTGTGGTAGACCAGGGTTACCCACAGTTCTAGAGTTACCTCGCTTTTGAAGATAATCCACAAGGACAGACTTCACAAAGCTCTTTTGACATTCCATTTCCGATATATATATGGCAGACTTGACAGCAAAGTGGTGTGCAGATCTAAACAGACTGCCCACTACCTTGGACTTTTTCAAGTTAAATCTCTAGAACACTAGATTTAACGGTTAATGCTGAATTGAGAGTGCCAATTCAGGGTGCTCCATCATGCTTACATTACTCAAACCCACATTTTTTAAATGAGTGGGATTGATTCACCTCTCTGCCAGAAATGTGCCCAAGCTCCTAACTCCTTTTTTTTTTTTTTTTAATGCTTTTTGGGAACGCCCCAATGTCTGTTCTTTTTGGAGATCGATTGTCCGTTACCTGGTATGATTATTAGGCACATTAATTCCATTCTCTGCATCTGATTTCCTTCTGGATAAGCATGAGGTCTTCACATTGTAGAGCAGGGGTGGCTATTTACTTACAAAGACACCACCCTCGAAAAGACTAAGTATTTCTAGGACCTATACTGACATCGTAATTATCATTCTTTATACTACTTTTATGGATAAATCCATTCAAAGTGGTTCACAACTTAAGCAAAACAATTAAGATGGAGAACAAGAAAGAGAACCGTCAGACATTTTTAATTCTTAATCTGCCAAATGATCTTACATATTTTGGAAAAGGTGTGAGGGGCCACCTTAAGAGCGCTGATCCCACCCTGGGAGGAAGTGAGCTACAGAGCTCTGAAGAGAACGATTACACCCTTGGCTGAGGAAACCACCTTAGGCTCTGAAACAACGTAGAACAGCTACATCGTAAGCTGAGAAGTTTGGCTCCAGGTGCCTACACTTTGGACCCAGCACCACCACAACTAATCTGAAGAGTTATTTTCCTGAAAACTAGTCGTGGTAATACGAAGAAGAGTGAATGAGTGATGCTGAATCTGTCATTTAAAAGAACATATGAGTAAGAAGTTGGGTCCCAAAAACCAATAAACTGTTCTTTATCTGTATGACAGTGGGACTGCTGAAGATTTGTTTTTTGACATTGCCACTGAATAGGTGTCTTGATTAGTATCTGCCATTTTCACACCACAGACCGTAGAAGTCTGCTCAGCACTAGCCCCGCCTCCCAACCACCGCTAAGCTTCTGAGAATCCATTCCTTCTGAACTCCTGCCTCCAGCACCACCCTCTTCAAAATGCGGTGTGATGCACAGATTGGAGCCAGTCAGCCATATAAGGGACTTTTTTTTTTCTTTCTTTTAGTTAGGGGGAGCCACTAAACACCAGGGCATGTTTGTTTGTTTTTTCGCTAGAGGGGGTGCCACTAGACAGGGAGTGTTTTCTGGAGTCAGGAAGAGGGATATGGGTGCCACTACACACCAAAGAAAACTTTTTAAAATCAGCTCAGTGGGTCAGTCAATGGTAGTTGGGAGGAAAATAAGGATGCCAGTACTGTATAACCAACCCATGCCTTGCACATTGCCCCAGACCTAGTGTAGTTTTTCCTGCTGGCTCACACCGTTTTTCACTTAAGTTAACACTTGTGCCAAACCCTTTCTGCATTGCTATCCCACGGTAAATCCCAGTTAACCCCACGTTAACAGCACAGTAAGCTTTCTACATCAGCCCCATTCCATACATGTTAATAACCTGTTTACTTCTGTGCATGGTGGCAGATTACCTAACAGCCTCATTACTATGCATTTTTAAAAAATATATTGTTGGTTCATGTGTACCACACGAGTTAACTCCTGCGCCGAACCTCTTTCTGGTCAAAAGGTAAAGGACGCATATGGCGAGATCCTCCCGGATCCTTTATTTATTTATTTACTAGTAAAAAAGTCCCGTTTCTGATGCAAATGAAACGGGGGCTAGCAACGTTTTCTTCTGTGTGCATGTGGGAGTGAGGGTGTCCCTGCCCTCTCTCCCCTCCCCCCTCTGAGTCCTTCAGTAAAAAAAGCCCTGTTTCTGATGCAAATGAAACGGGGGGGGGGGGGGGGGGTAGCAAGGTTTTCTTCTGTGTGCATGTGGGAGTGTGTGTGTCCCTGCCCTCTGGCCTCTCTCCCCTCCCCCCTCTGAGTCCTTCACTGTTACAGAGCCAGCCATTTGATTTTGTGCTCTGCTGTTTTCCTTCACTGACTGTGTTACAGAGAGGGCGGGGCAGACACTCATAGGGAAACCGGATATCTCGCCCCCTTCACACTTCCGGCTGGAGGCTTCATAGAACGTTGGTGTTGCCTTTTATATAGAGAGATTGCATTTGTATCCCACATTTTCCCACCTCTTAGCAGGCTCAATGTGGCTTACATTACATCACGAACAGTGGAAATATATAAGAAAATAGACATTTAGTATTGCATAAGGATCTTGGGTAATATGATAATAATAAAGCATGATAGTAATACAACAAGCAAACTTTCACTTTGTTCCAAATAACACGGCCTACACCTCTCTCACCAACCACGTCCTTCTCCTCGCTTTCTGTATTGGCCCAAGAGAGCCCCAATCTACTACTACTACTTAGCATTTCTGTAGCGCTGCCAGGGTTACGCAGCGCTGTACACGTTTAACATGGGGAAGGCCTTGAGCTACTCTTTCTCGGAATTTCTTTTCGTACCCGAGGTGGTTACGGTGCGGGGCAATCAACTATCCCGGAAGTACGTTTCTAGCCTCATCACACACCAACTTCCTACCTGTGGCTGTTGCTTCATGTGCCGCACTCGCTTCTGGAAATCCTGCTGCAGACGAGGATCCAAGGCCAGAAGATCCGAGGGCTCCGCCATCGTGGCTTGATGTGTTGCAGTCATTCAGGGGAAAAAGAAGCTAAGCACGTTACACAGCAGCACAACCGGAAGCGGAAGCGAGGCTGGAGCGTCGTAGCCAAGGTGGTTTAGTCACGGCGTGGAAGTGAGCCTATGTAGTCCACTGTGAGCAAGGAAGCCAATTGGGTTAATCTCTTTTTCCACTCCTCCTCCGTCCCACGCAGCCGTCATCGTCATACACTCAAAGCAAAGCAAGCAAACCTATGAGCTGCTGCACCCACGTTGTCGTTCTTTATTGTTGGTCCGTCTGTAACAAGTCCGAAGCACTTTCGGTTGGATAGGCAGGGCCTTAAAAGGTGGAGGAGAAAAGAAATAACAATTGGATATCACTAAAACAGCTTCAACAATCATTGTAGCTGGTATCATCTTATTTTCTTTTCCATGTTTTATTTTGTTTGATTTCTATAGATTCTACATGGAATGTTGCTATTCCACTAGCAACATTCCATGTAGAAGTCGGCCCTTGTATATCACCAATGTGGCCGCGCAGGCTTCTGCTTCTGTGAGACTCACAGAAACAGAAGCCTGCGCAGCCTTCTACATGGAATGTTGCTAGTGGAATAGCAACATTCCATGTAGAATCTCCAATAGTAGCAACATTCCATGTAGAATCTCCAATGGTATCTATTTTACTGTCATAGTAATGCTTGAATGTTTTCACTTATATACACTGTCAGCTAGCACATTTGCTTATTTCCGATCTGACGAAGAAGGGCAACCTTCGAAAGCTAATCAAGAAATGTATTAAGTTATGTCCAATAAAAAAGGTATCATCTTATTTTCTTTTCCATGTTTTATTTTGTTTGATTTCTATTGATAACCTTTAAGAGTGGACTAACAGGCTACCACACCTCTCCACTTGTAGCTGGTAGAAACAGCAATTATAAACTCTGTAGTTCGTGCTCATTTTTCTTCACTGTTCTGCTATACAATACAGTTGAAGAAAAAAGAAGGAGTTCACACCTTCCACAAATCCAACAAGGAAAACAAATGCAGAGTGGAAGAAAATCCAATCCAAGAAACCAGTCAGAACTCACGGAATGAGAACTCCAAATAGACTTTATTAGGTCCTAATAAAGTCTATTTGGAGTTCTCATACAATACAGTTTGCCAGATCAGTGGCGTACCAAGGGGGGGGGGCGGTGGGGGTGGTCCGCCCTCGGTGCACGCTGCTGGGGGGGTGCCGTGGCGCGCACCTGTCACCGAGTTCGCATGTGTTCACTGCAGTGAACACATGCGAACTCAGAGCCGACAGGGCGTGCACCCGGGGGGGGGGGGTCATTTCACTGGGGGGGGGGGTGTCATGCTGCACCCGGGGGGGCACATCGGTGATCCACCCCGGGTGTCAGCCAGCGTTGGAACGCCACTGGGCCAGATTGCAGTGAGAAGCTCCTGTTTCCTGATGGGTTCATCTTAACTGTTGTAATCTGTCTTGGGAAGCCTCGTGTTATAAAGATGATGGAATATATTGGCATTAAATGGAAGTATCATTAAATTCTCCTTTCATTGGGGCACATGGAATCACATCTTCATCTGTTTTGTAGAAGTTTACCTTTTAGATGCACAAATGCACTATTCTGTTTTGAACATGTTTCAGGGGCAAGTGGTTTTATAAGTCAAAATAAAAATAAATATTTTGTTTCATGTGGATCTCTTCTGTTTAATAATAACTTTTCCTCACTACAATTCCCTACTGTGTCTGTACACACAAACCTTATTCTACCACATTACTGTATTTGTTCATACCGGAATTGGCGAACACCTTTACAGTACTATGTAAGCCACATTGAGCCTGCAAATAGGTGGGAAAATGTGGGATACAAATGTAACAAATAAATAGATAAAATACATAAATAAACAGAAATGGTTTATAAGCCCCTAATGCAGAACATTGGTTTTCTTATATTTTGTTCTTGTGATGACTTATACTGTGCCAAAACCACTGCGTCGGTACTCAAAAAGGTGTCGGTACTCAAATGCTAGGACACCTTTCAGGGGTGGGGTGATTACTGAGGGACTCATCCCACAATAGCCAGGCCACCTGCAACCAGTCACAGAATCTATGACAATGTCAAAATTGGTGTGTAAAGCCTGAGCTCTTTCATTAAAACTTGGGGTCCATGGGTCAATTTTAGCAGACAATGGAAAATATGCTGGTACTCAGTACCCACTACTACTTCTATAGCGCTACTAGACATATGCAGCACTGTACAAATTATATGCAGGTACTTTCTCTGTCCCTAGAGGGCTCACAATCTACGTTTTTGTACCCCCAAGTACTCTCTCATAACAAGCCCTGGCCAAAACTGAAAACTCTTCAATAATAAAAGGTGCTCATTGTGAACACTATCCACCCTAAAAGGTTGTTTTGTGGCTGTACATGAGGAATTGTGATATTGAATAAATAAGTGTATGTTTGTGTCCCTAGTCATGCATCCTATGTTTATATACCCTGTCCGAAAGACATTACATGATGTGATACCCGTAAGCGAGCCTTCTCAGGAGTAGCCCCCACACTCTGGAATGCACTGCCTGAAAGGCTACGCTTAACACAAGACTATCTCTACTTCAGGAAGCAGGTGAAAGCTTGACTCTTCAACCAGGCCTTTAATGGAAGAAGAAACTAACTTGTTAGTCTCACTCACACACACACACACAAGGAGTGACACGGGCTGCACCTACAACAGCAGGACATGTTTATCCACTCCTACCCTAGCTGAGATAATATTTAACCATCTCTCTGACCTCATGTACAACTTTCTTTAAATTAGTCACCTTACTTTCCAACTCTTCTTACTCTCTTACCTATCTATATGTTTCATCTTTGTTTTACCCTTCACTATTAACTAAAATGTTCTTTTACGTATTGTGTTGACATTGTATGCCATGCTTTGTATTGTTATTTTAATATTTCTACTGCTGTAATTGCCTATTGCTCATGTTTGATCTCTTGTTAATGTACACTGCCTTGAGTGAATTCCTTAAAAAAGGTGGTAAATAAATCCTAATAAGTAAATAAAATAATCCTTTCAAGAAAGCCAGTTAATCATTTCACTTATTAGTGGAACATAACCAAACAGGCTGGTATGGTCACATTTTCAATATGGCAATACTAGGGCCCAGCTAGGGAACAGGTTATTTTTAGATAGTCTTCACTGGACCAAACTTGCTTTCCTTGTGCCATCACTAAACAGCAGGTCTCAAAAAGGTGGAGGATAAAGGATTTTTTTTTTTACATTTATATCACATATTATCCCAACCAAAGTCAGTTTCAATGGATTACATTTGAAAATATACTGAGATAGAATAATAGAATTCAGTTATATCATGGGAACAAATAGATGGGTATGTCTGAAACATTTAACAAAGTTGAGATTAGCATATATACCCAACTGGGCATTTACAAGTTTGTCCTTTAATGATACCACATTTTTAGAAATCATAGCCATAAGTATAGGCAGTTATTCAAAAAATTATCACATCCACACATCAAAATAGGCATCCACCACATTGCAAAAGTAAACAACTTCTACAGAGTACATCCAAGATTTAATTTTTATTTCCTTATTTCTAGCTTCCAAAATTCCAAACAGCAGATGTATAGATCAGCAGGACCCAAAGCAGTCCAAAACAAGTAAAGTCAGAAACAACACAGTTTATACCTAATTATTCAACCACCCTTAGGATTTACCTTTGGGTTTAAAAAGGGTATCAATAGAAATCAAACAAAATTAAAAAGCAAACCATGTGTATCTAAGGTCTGGATAAACAAATTAAAACAATAAAAGTTTAACGCAAATGCCCATATGTAATATGTGGTAGCAATAATGAAGCAATGATGGAATATTTGAATAACACTAAACATAATTAACTTTGTATGAACTTGGCTGCTAATAGAGCGCTGAACAGGACAATGCTGGTACATTTAGACTGACTCTAGACTTCTGCATGAAGGTAGCTGCCCTTATTATTCCATATCTGTATTTTAAATAATAGTGATAAAAATAGCAAGTGCATTTTTATAATATACCTCTGCAATCCACAAAACAAAAGGAGCAAGTTCCTACATGTCATCTTTTTCTTTTGATCTAGGCACAGGAAAAAAAAATGTAAAATGCTCCCAGGTTTCAACCATAAATAAATACATAGAAACTCTGACTATTGAGCACCTGATTCTCAAGCCATGATGTCTATTTTAGTGGCCCTTTACCAGGAGAGAAAAAAAAAAAAACACCTCTGCACGAATATAACGGGTGCTAGGATGTTCCTACCTTGAATTAGCCCCTACAAATGATGACACACTGGTTACGATTTATTACAATGACTACTCTACCTATGAAACGTTATTCCGTTATTATACTTCCTCTGTGTACATCCGTATGCTGCACAAGCCGGCATGTTTGAATATATAAGTGACGTTCAACACAAATGCTACCAACCACCAGCGAGCGACAACGTGAATGCAGCAGCTGCTAGGTTTGCTTGCCTTGTGTTGAGAGTACGCTGCTGACGGCCGCGCGGGGAAGGGGAAACTGAGACTGACCTAATTGGTTTCAACGTCTTGACGTCACTTGTCCCGTGTCTCCTTGAGGTTAGTGGTGACGTGAATGCTCTGCGCCGACGTCGCAGTTAGTGATAGGGGCGGGTAATAATGAGCGCCGGGAGATTTTACTGTCTCAAATGCAATCTGCTTGACTGAGCAGGGCTTCTCCTGTCCTCGTGATACGGATTCCTCTCCCCTTGTTGTTTTCCGCGTGGGTTTTTGGAAGTGACGGTCTTTAAACCTCCTGGGTTTCTATTCTTCCCGTTTTCCCGCCATGGCCGTGAGTGAAATATTTGTTACGCTGCATAACAACCTAAGCGTGGACCAGGATGTCAGGGAGGTGAGACAATGATGTGTTCTCCATGGCCGTCGCTATTCTGTGTCCGCCCAATGCGTTGCCTTTTGTTGCTTTTTTTCACGTTATTTGTCCTTGAGAGGTTCTGGAATTGCCCCTCTTTAGGGTCATTGTTTAGGGTCTGCAGCTTTTTAATTTCCTGCATGTTCTCTTTAGCTCTTTTCAATGGAGGAGTGGCCTAGTGGTTAGGGTGGTGGACTTTGGTCCTGGGGAACTGAGTTGGATTCCCACTTCAGGCACAGGCAGCTCCTTGTGACTCTGGGCAACTCACTTAACCCTCCATTGCCTGCCGCATTGAGCCTGCTATGAGTGGGAAAGTGCGGGGTACAAATGTAACAAAAATAAAATAGATACTATTGGAGATTCTACATGGAATGTTGCTATTCCACTAGCAACATTCCATGTAGAAGGCTGCGCAGGCTTCTGTTTCTGTGAGTCTGTACGTGCAGGACGTCAGACTCACAGAAGCAGAAGCCTGCGCGGCCACATTGGTGATCTGCAAGGGCCGACTTCTACATGGAATGTTGCTAGTGGAATAGCAACATTCCATGTAGAATCTCCAATAGTAGCAACAGTGGAGGAGTGGCCTAGTGGTTAGGGTGGTGGACTTTGGTCCTGGGGAACTGAGGAACTGAGTTTGATTCCTGGCACAGGCAGCTCCTTGTGACTCTGGGCAACTCACTTAACCCTCCATTGCCTGCCGCATTGAGCCTGCTATGAGTGGGAAAGTGCGGGGTACAAATGTAACAAAAATAAAATAGATACTATTGAAGATTCTACATGGAATGTTGCTACTATTGGAGATTCTACATGGAATGTTGCTATTCCACTAGCAACATTCCATGTAGAATCTCAAATAGTAGCAACAGTAGTAGGAGTGGCCTAGTGGTTAGGGTGGTGGACTTTGGTCCTGAGGAACTGAGTTCCATTCCCACTTCAGGCACAGGCAGCTCCTTGTGACTCTGGGCAAGTCACTTAACCCTCCATTGCCCCATGTAAGCCGCATTGAGCCTGCCATGAGTGGGAAAGCGCGGGATACAAATGTAATAAAAATAAAATAAATCTGGCAAGTTTTCTGCTGGAAAGCTATCTAAAGCGCACTTAACCAACTCTTGTATGTTGATGGGGATCTTAACATAGTAGATGACGGCAGAAAAGACCTGCACGGTCCATCCAGTCTGCCCAAGATAAACTCATATGTGCAACTTGTTGTGTATACCCTACCTTGATTTGTACCTGTCCTCAGTGTTGCTGATTACCCAGTCCCCAAACCCGTCCAAAAAGTTCACGCCCCCGCCCCTGCCGTCACCAGCCACTCCCCCAATGTCACCAACCACCCCTCCGACGTCACTAACCATGCCCCCCGTGGCACGAAAAACCGCAGCCGGCGGAGAAAAAAAAAAACGCCTGGCAAAAAAAAAGCCCAAAAACCCGCAACCCGCAGCGGTCAGAAATTTCCCGCAGCTTGTTGCGGAAAACCGCCCAATGGGGCGTGAAAACCACCCATCTGGCAACCATGCCTGTCCTCTTCAGGGCACAGACCGTATAAGTCTGCCCATCACTATCCCCGCCTCCCAACCACCAGTCCCACCTCCCACCACCGGCTCTGGCACAGACCATATAAGTCTGCTCAGCACTATCCCCGCCTCCAAACCACCAGTCCTACCTCCCACCACCGGCTCTGGCACAGACCGTAGAAGTCTGTCCAGCACTAGCCCAGCTAGCCCCGCCTCCCACCATTGGCTCTGCCACCCAATCTCGGCTAAGCTCCTGAGGATCCATTCCTTCTGAACAGGATTCCTTTATGTTTATCCCACGCATGTTTGAATTCCGTTACCGTTTTCATCACCTCGTCCCGCGGGAGGGCATTCCAAGCATCCACCACTCTCTCCGTGAAAAAATACTTCCTGACATTTTTCTTGAGTCTGCCCCCCTTCAATCTCATTTCATGTCCTCTAGTTCTACCGCCTTCCCCTCTCCGGAAAAGTTTTTTTTGCGGATTAATACCTTTCAAATATTTGAACGTCTGTATCATATCACCCCTGTTTCTCCTTTCCTCCAGGGTATACATGTTCAGGTATCGGGCTCATGTACTTGAAGGCAATTTTAAATGGAGAACTGTAAAATATGTGTATACTTTGCACCTGCGAGGCTAGGTAAAACACGGAAAATATTAGCGGTATTGCAAGTAACTAAAAAGCAGTCAAAAGAATTAACCGGCAATTAAGGAGCTGGCAGTCAAAACAAAGGAAGCTGCGGGTGAAACCGGTTAAGGTGGTAATCAGGAAATCCGTATGCATAGTGTGAAAGAGAACGTTTATTTTATTCAGCTAAATTCTCGCACACCTGGCTTACTTTCAGCATTGTTGAAACCTCTCTACTGGGTTTTAAAGGTGCAAAGCAATTTCATGTCGTCTTATTTCTCAAATCCAAGACTATGAAATCCACTTCCTTTGGATTCGAGCATCTTTGAACAGTGTGGATTTCAGTCTTGGATTTGAGAAATGACAAGACGACATGAAATAGCTTTGCACCTTTGCATGCATAGTGATTTTCCAGTGTTATTGGACTATAAGGCAGTTTAGGTTGGACTTTTTACATACGTGTGCACACTTTTATTGGGATATTGATGGGGAATTGTTTTGAAAATGTATTTGAATAATTTGTAATAAAAAAATGTGAGTTAATTGAACGTGTTCTCTCTATATATTAGAAAAATATTATGTCATGCGTCTTTCTATATATTCTGATTCTCATGCCATCTTACTAATGGCAACATTAATCTCTCCACTACCAGGAACATTGAAATAATACAAAACCTGAAAAAATCCTAACATCATACTTGTAGCAGACCTACCATACAACAATAGCATTAATTTTGATGTTTCAAACATGACCCCTGCCTATGACTAGGCAGCATTACAACTATTACACACGGCCATAGAACATCAATATACCCACTACTGGTAAAACAGAACACGTGGACTGCTACAGAGTTCTATTCAGAAACTACATGCAAACCAAGTAGCGTACCTTGGTCACACACAAAACAGACAGAACCTCACCAAATACAAAACAAGGGATCACAAATAGAAACAGAAATATAATGACAAAAATTGAACTGGGAACCCCAAGAAGTCAAACTAGGCAGGTACCACACTATAGGAGAAATAAAACAGAAATGCATTTCCAACAAAATGCAAAGACATCCGTGATGCACATTTCCTAAAGCTAAAACACATTTGTTTCTACTTTTGATGTCTGGGCATTTTATTTGCCAAGCATGTCAGTCCCAGTTTTGTTTTTGTTTTTTTTCGCTTTCTTGTCTTGTGCTCTTTTTTCCAGTGGGTGCTGTTCATTTGACCTTTCTCCATTGTTCTCTTATCTTTTTCCATTCCTTCACTTCATCTCTGATATGTCCTTTTGTTGTTTTTCTCTGTTCTGTCTGCTCATTCAAATTTCACTCTCTTGCTCTTTGGTGCTCCACCTATATTTCACTTACCTATCAACTTTCAATCTCCTCCTTTCACCCTCTAGCACTTCTACCTCATTCCTTCCCTGGCCTCCTATTCCATTCGTTTTCACTCACTCCCCATTACTAGAGTATCCTAATGGTTAGGGCAGTAGGTTTTGATCCTGGTGACCCGTGTTTGATTCCCACTGTAGCTTCTTGTGACTTGGGCATGTCACTTAACCCTCCATTGCCCCAGGTACAACAACTTATTGTGAGCCCTCTAGGGCCAGAGAAAGTACCTGCATATAATGTATCCAGTGCTGTGTGTACATCTAGCGCTATAGAAATGATTAGTAGTAGTACTTCTACTCTCTGTACTCCCCATCCTCTCCTTGAGAATCCCCATGGTTTCTCCCACATGGTTCCACCATGCCAAGCATCTCCCCTCCCTACACCCTTGTAGCCCAGCATCTCCTCTGTTTCTCCACCCACTGTTGTGCCCACCTCTCCCTCTCCTCCACCCTACTGTCCAGTATTTCTTTCTTGTAGTTTCTTGGTATACTGCCCTTCCCTGTCCCCTCTCTTCCCTTCCTCCTCAATTTCAGCAATGTAGTGGTTTAGAGGAAACTCAGCCTGGCAACATGAGATGTGGCTACACAAATCCCAATGCCCTGCTCCTTTTTGGATTGTGTAGATGGCAAAATACACACTGGAAGTGAAAGCCTGCTAACTGCAGTTTATTGCCTACACACCTGGGAAAGGAGTACAGCATCAAGGTTGTGCAGCTGCATCTCCTCCCTCCGTCCACCTCAGTCCAGCATTTCTCTTATACTTGCCTATCCCCATCCCATGGTTGACACCTCCACCTCTCCCCAGCCGTCCCCATGATCTTGCATCATCTTTTTTCCACAGTGGCCCCACGGTCTGGTATCTCTCCTGTTCCCCTCACCATGAGGTCAGCACATCTCCCTCATCAGCTGCCCCATGGGCTGCAAAACCTGCGTTCGCCAGCAATGGCAGGGACAGTGATAAAAGGCTGCCTAAGTTGACCTCCACTACTGTCCTGCCCCTGTTGACGTGACTTCCTGTTTACGCACAAGTGGGACAATAGTGGAGGAAAGGCTCCAGGTCAGCTCAGGCAGCCTGTTATTGCTGTCCCTGCTGCCGATGAACAGCTCTGGTTTCAACATCCTTTGGGGAGTAGGGGTGGGCTGGCTGGCTGAGGGAGGATGAGGGCAAGCTCCTGGATTCGTGGCGGGAGGGAAGAGGAGGGAGAAACTGCAATGCAAATGCTGAACAAAAAACGTGGCTGCAGTTTGAGTGCTGGCCCTGCAACACATTGGTTGAGAACAGCTGCTCTAGGCTGCAACAGTTAAGTGTCTGGCAGAAGGTTTTAGTTAAAAACTATGGGGGGGATGGGGGGGGAAGACTTTTACACTATTTAAACAAGTTGACAAATTGTTGCTTTTTTAATGAAATTGGAACTGTTTTTGTACCTACAAACTATATTCTGTCTCAATAAACAAAATAGTGTTCACTTACCCAGAAAAATGTCCTTTTTCTCTCCGTGTACAAGTTATTTAGTTTTCTATCACTTTATTATGACCTAATCACCTTTTATCAAAATCAATACTAAATATTATTACAAAACATTACTTTATTCAAATCAAACATAATCACTGATTAATATTTAACATTTAACAAATTACTTATACATTGACTGTGTTCTAATCTATCTCCCTGATACTCAATATAGTTCTTCAAATTTTCATGACCGATTAGAAAAATACATCGTTGTAAGAATCAGATGACTTATCTTATCTTCATTCCAAACGATGAAATGTTAAATGTTCCATCATGAAGTTCATTAATGAGTATCAATCACTAGTCCATTGATAAACAGAAAAAAGAATCCAAAATGGAAGTTCAAAACATCTTCAGGGTGGGTCAATCTTTTACTGAAGCAAATGACTCCACTCAAACCGGATCCTTATATCAAATGTCCTTCGCAGCGATTTTCAGTTTCAATCCACATTCATACATATATCCACAGATCTCAACACAGGCCGTGTTTCATTATAACTTCTTCAGGAGATCCAGCCACATCTAAGCACTGGGCTCACAACAGGAAATCCCTTCTGATAGCGTGAAACGTCACGTAAAATCCGCCCCTTTCTTTCCGAGCACTCTACCAAAACCCTCATCCACACCCTTGTCACCTCTCGTTTAGACTACTGCAATCTGCTTCTTGCTGGCCTCCCACTTAGTCACCTCTCCCCTCTCCAGTCGGTTCAAAACTCTGCTGCCCGTCTCATCTTCCGCCAGGGTCGCTTTACTCATACTACCCCTCTCCTCAAGACCCTTCACTGGCTCCCTATCCGTTTTCGCATCCTGTTCAAACTTCTTCTACTAACCTATAAATGTATTCACTCTGCTGCTCCCCAGTATCTCTCCACACTCGTCCTTCCCTACACCCCTTCCCGTGCACTCCGCTCCATGGATAAATCCTTCTTATCTGTTCCCTTCTCCACTACTGCCAACTCCAGACTTCGCGCCTTCTGTCTCGCTGCACCCTACGCCTGGAATAAACTTCCTGAGCCCCTACGTCTTGCCTCATCCTTGGCCACCTTTAAATCTAGACTGAAAGCCCACCTCTTTAACATTGCTTTTGACTCGTAACCACTCGCCTCCACCTACCCTCCTCTCTTCCTTCCCGTTCACATTAATTTGATTTGATTACTTTATTTATTTTTTGTCTATTAGATTGTAAGCTCTTTGAGCAGGGACTGTCTTTCTTCTATGTTTGTGCAGCGCTGCGTATACCTTGTAGCGCTATAGAAATGCTAAATAGTAGTAGTAGTAGTAATAATAAAGTGATAGATGACTAGATTGACCAATAATTAAGAAATTTAACCCGTGTTAGTATATTAATAAAGTTATTTTGTTTTGAGACATATGTGTAAAACTACAGAGATGCCAGAACTCTTGATGTTTGCTACCCTTTAAGTTTTTATCCAGCATCTTTCTTAGTCTTTGGAGACTGTAGTGGCCTGCTGTAGTGCTGTGAGTCATATAGTACAGTTGTAAGTATATGATATTCTATGTTCTGCTAGCATGTTGTATTAAATTTTCCTCCCCCGCCCAATGTTCTGTTCTTGAATTTTTCCTTACAGGAAATAAGGAAAGTGGTCCAGAGTTTGGAGCAAACAGCTAGAGAGATTTTAACAGTACTACAGGGGGTCCATCAAGGAACTGGGTTTAAAGACAGTAAGTGAATTTATTTTTATTTCAACACAGCTGAATATCTATAAGAACACCAGGGAAGCTCTGTTTTTTGTTGTTGTTTGACATGATCAACATTTTTTGGGTGAAAAGCTATAACTGACCCAATTAGACTTAGTATAGTGATTCTTAAGGTCTTATAATGAGTTGGACCAAAAAGGTCTGTGAAACCTAGTATCCTGTTTTCCAGCAGTTGCTGATCACGGTCAGAAGTACCTGGCAGCAGAGGCAACAGAACAGACTTTTTGTTAGGCCTCTCCAGTTTCCTGCCCTGTCCCCCCTCAGGTTCTGTAGACACTGATGTTGTATTGGGAAACATATTGGTGGGGCCATGACCGTGGTGAGCCACCCCATTCTATCTATAACTGGCAGGACCTGAAAAGTAGCTAGACTTTATGCTGTATTCTCCAGGGATAAGGGAAATGGGACTTGATATACTGCCTTTCTGAGTTTTTTGCAACTACATTCAAAGCGGTTTACATATATTCAAGTACTTAGTTTGTACTAGGGGCAATGGAGGGTTAAGTGACTTGTCCAGAGTCACAAGGAGCTGCAGTGGGAATCGAACTCAGTTCCCCAGGATCAAAGTCCACTGCACTAACCACTAAGCTACTCTTCCACTCCAATGGTGTCCCCAGGTCTACCTTTCAGTCTTTAGAGGCCAACTGAATTGCAGAGTGCATATTTGGCAGAAACTGAAACAGTAGCCCTGCCTACCCCCCCCTCCCCTTTACAGAAAACCCATTCTTCCTCTTGGGCCACCCACCAGCTCTGCCCCCCCCAAGGCCTGCCTTTTAAAAGCTCTGGTGGTCTAGTGGCTGTGTTCTGAAAATGGCAGCCACAGCAGCTTCATGATCACTATTTTGGAATTGGAAATTGGCAGCTGCAACTTTTCGAAGAGGCCACTAGTCCACCAGGACTTTTAAAAGGTAGGGCCGGAGGGGGGAGGCTGGCTCAGGAGGATGGGTTTGGGCAGCCGGGCACAGCTTTTTATTTTTGGCCAAAACCATGTAGCAGATTTTGGCTGTGGATTTGGTTTTGGTCAGCCTCTATACTTGTTTTTATCTTCAGGAACTTGTGCAGCCCTCTCTTAACACATCCTCCAACAGTGAGTTCTAAATCTTAATTGTGCATTAAGTGAAAAAGTTTTCCTATTTGTTTTAAATGTACTATTTTGTTTCTTCATGGCATGTTTTTATATAAATATATTTGTTCAAAAAGTAAACAATAGATTTGCATTTACTCATTTCAATCCACGTAGGATTTTGTAGACCTCTGACATATCTCACCTCGTCTGGCTGTTCTCCAAGCTGAAGAGCTCTAACCTAGCCTTTCCTTAAAGGAGAGTTGTTCCATTCCCCCATTTTTTTTTTTTTTGAGATGTGGTGATGAGTTGCACACAATACTCGGTGCAGTTGCACCTTGGTGTGATAGAGGCAAAATGATATTCTTTGTTTTATTCTCCTTTCCTAATAATTTCCCTAGTTTTGTTTTGGCTGCCGCCACACATTAAGCAGAAAATTCCAACGTATTGTCCACAGTGATCAGAGTTCGTCAGTCTTTTTTCAGCCTTTACCCCAGTAGGCACAGAACAATGATGTCCTATTGAGGGCCTCTGCCCAGTCACGATCCCGAATGCGCGTTTCATGACCCTGTTTGGGAAGCGTATGCCCTAGATCCTTTTCCTAGGTGGTAACTTCTAATGTACAACTTAATACTATATACCTAGAACTTGGGTTATTTTTTTCCTATGTCCACTACTTTGCACTTGTCCACACTTATTCATACTTTTTTTATTTATTCAGATTTTGCTCATACCTTTTTCAGTAGTAGCTCAAGGTGAGTTACATTCAGGTACTCTGGATGTTTCTCTGTCCCAGGAGGGCTCACAATCTAAGTTTGTACCTGAGGCAATGGAGGGTTAAGTGACTTGCCCAAGATCACAAGGAGCAGCAGTAGGATTTGAACTAGCCATCTCTGGATGTCTAGACCGGTGTTCTAACCACTAGGCTACTCATCCACTCTATTGAATTTCTTCAGCTGTTTGGATGTTCAGGCTCGCAAGATGCTCCTGCAGTTTCTCACAATGTATGCGTGTAACTTTTTGAATAATTTGGAATCATCTGAAAATTTGATGACATCACGCATTGTTTCCATTTCTAGATCATTTATAAAGTTGTTTAAAAAAATAAATAAATAATATTGTCCCAGTATAGCTCCCTGGGATACTCCAGAATTTACTTTCCTCCATCAAGAAAATTCAGTCTGTCCCTACTCTGTTTTCTATCCTTCAACCGGTTCGGAATCCACAATAGGACATTGCCTCCTAGCCAGTGGCTTTTTAATTTCTTCCAGAGTTGTTGACATACTTTGTCAAATGCTTTCTGAAAATCCAGATACACAGTGCGGCTTATTTTCAAAACACTTAGACTTAACAAAGTTCCATAGATTAATATGGAGCTAACTTTCAAAAGTGAAAAGCGTTTAAAAAGTGTCATAAAGCAGCATTTGGATGAAAATCTTCTCAAAACATCCAAATCTGTATTTTCAAAACCAGTTTTGCAAATGTCTTATCTATACGATTTGTCTGCAGTGCAACCAAATCACATGAGGGCTTAGGGCATTCCTAACACTTTTGACATTTTTACAGCCATAATGGAACAAAAAGAATATTTCTAGGGCTAAAACTTCAATGTTTTAGTCTAGCCCTGTTTTTAGAATGAATAAGACACAAAAAGGTGCCCTAAATGACCAGATGACCCATACTTCCCCTGGTAAGTACTATAAAAATAGTACTTACCAGCTTCTGACAGCTCAGATGTTATATGCAGGTCCCTGGAGTTGTCTAGTGGTTGGTGCAGTGCACTGTAAACAAGTGGACCCAGGTCCATGCCTCCCCTTACCTGTTACATTTGTGGTGGAAACTGTGAGCTCTTCTACATTCACCAGAAAACCACTGTACCCTCTTCGCCCATAAGGGCTATTGTAGTGGTGTACAGTTGGGGGTAGTGGGTTTTGAAGAACTCAGCAGACAAGCTAAGGGAGCATTTATATGAAGTCTACAGCAGTGCCCCCTAGGGTGCACCATTGCTCTCCTGAGATGTCTGAGGGACCAGTCTAATAAATATGCTGGCCCCTCCTATATCCTAATGGCTTGACTTTCTATGTGTTTAATTTGTATGTTTATATAATTTTTGTTTTTTTTGAAAATGGCTTGAAAAGATACACACAGAGCACAAAAACGTAGTCATGTTTTCTACTCGGATTTGGGAAATTTAGCCAAAATATCCAAAGTCTGACTTGGATGTCTTATTAAAAGTGCCCCTCCATGTAACTTTGTAAGTCTAAGTGCTTTGAAAATATGCCTCTATATCAACTGGCTTGATATTTAGCATATGTTTGTTCATACTTTAAAAAAAAATGTAAGACTTTGAAAGAAGACTACGCACACAGTGTGGGTTGATATAAACATAGCAAAATGTAGGTAGATAATGACCATATAGCTTATCAGTCTTCCCATCCATCCTTTCTACTCTCCCTATTACTCAATTAGAGGTCCTATGAACTTGTCCCAAGCTCTCTTGAATTCAGATACAAAATAGTATGAAAAAAGCCTACTAACTAATGAAGGGTCTTGACTCGTATGACCCCACACCTACTCATTAAACCCCACCTAAAGGTCTACTGTACTATACAATCTATTTCTTGAAATCCATTCAGTACTTAGCTTTGTGTTTTGGGGGATATTGATTGTAAGTAGTGTTCCCAAATAGTGAGGAATGCTTTTTGCCTTTTGTGTTATAGACAAGCTCCGTACAATTCCCATACCATTAACACATGGATTATATTCCTCCAATACCAAAAGATCAGAGATTGATCCTGCAACCAATGATTTAATATTTATTTTGTTCCCCCACTGTGTAAGCTTTGCCCAAAAAGAACCTTTCTCCCTGTTCGAGCTCCATACAAATTTGATTTCTTGAGTAGAATTCCCACAGTTATGTTCAATGTATATATCCCATATACCCCAACAATTTTGTAGATATAATTGCACCCCAAAAGGAGTGTGTGTGTGTTTATATATATATATATATTTTTTTAATTTTAATTACATTTGTACCCTGCGCTTTCCCACTCATGGTAGGCTCAATGTGGCTTACATATTATATGCAGGTACTTATTTGTACCTGGGGCAGTGGAGGATTAAGTGACTTGCCCAGAGTCACAAGGAGCTGCCTGTGCCTGCAGTGGGAATCGAACCCAGTTCCCCAGGACCAAAGTCCACCACTCTAACCACTATATATATAGTTAGAGTGGTGGCCTTTGGTCCTGGGGAACTGGGTTCGATTCCCACTGCAGGCACACTTTGAAATGTTGGTAACACCTTTGGCAATGTAGAAGGATATATATAAAGGTGTTAACCAACATTTTAACATTTCAAGCATCGTGCAGTAGTAGCAGAGCCCACATGAAAGGCCTATTGAGAAAACCAGGCCCTGTGGAGTACTCTTTACTGACACTCCTGCAGCTCCCCGTTGTACACCACCCTCGGTATTGCTTGAATTAAATCTTGAAACTGAATGCAGCCCAAGGGGCCACCCGTATCTCTGTTCTATGTCTCTATTAAGGACATGTATGTCTTTTGCGGCTGGAATTTATAAAGCTCTCTGTGTAACCAAGAAATGAACACTTACCCTAAAGCATCACCCTTCAAGAATTCCCTCAATTTATTCCCTAAGGGGCCCTTTTACTAAGCAGCGGTAGGGCTAACGTGCGGGTAACGCTTGCCAAATGGGCACTACTGCTGGGGTAGTGTGGGCGCCTGGTGGTACTTCCAGAGTTGGCGTGTGCTGCTTCCTGTGGTAGAAAATAATTTGGTATTTTCTACCGCGGGAGCGTTCCTGGCTGTAATTGGCAGCACGGCTACATTGGCACACGCTGCATGATTACCATGCAAGTAGTGCGTGAGCCTTTATGCTAAGTCAGTGGGTGGCTATAAGGGATAAGGCAGTAAATAGCTGCATGCTACTTTGAACTTTAGTGCATGGCCATTTTCTTCTCATTAAAAACCTTTCCCCCCCACCCCCATATATAAAAAGGCCCACCGCACACCAGTTTAATGCGTCCACACCACTGTAGGCTACATTTTACTGCAGCTTTGTAAAAGGGCCCATAAATGAGAGGTTATCTCCTGCGGGTTTAGTTTAGCCAGGTAATAGGACAATTGTATGTATGCAAAGCAATCTGCTGGTCCAAATTATAATCTCTGCTATAAATCTGCAAAAGTATTTTCCCCATCTTTCCTCAGCAAATGTAGTTTGGGATTTTAAAGAGCTGTTGTCATCCGACTGTCCTTTTGAAGGAGTCACTATAAAGAGTAGGTAGTACTGATTTTTTGTTTTTGTTTTGGTAAGCTATATTTGTTGAAAATTGTGTGATAGTATAGTATAATGGCCATGTGAAAGCTTGACAGCAAGATACAAATCATGTTAAGATTACTATAAAAGTGCATTGGGCCTTTATAGTGGATGTTCTGATGTCCTGCAAAATGGATGTTGGGATTTTAAGGTTTTTAAAAATTTTTGGTTAAGGATTTGATGTGTTTATTGCATTTTTTAATCCACAATTTGGGTACAGTTAAAGTTTGCTGTATGAGCTTCTGTTTAAATTGGTTAGAAAAGGATGTACAGTAGAGTGGAGCTTTGTTCATAACTAAGTGCCTGATGTGTTTTTTTTTTTCTTCTAATTTTGAATAATTTTCTTAAATATTTTGGATAATTTATGAAAAGAGTTTTAAAGGAATTTACCATAAAGTGCTCATGCACTTAAGCTTTTAATAAGTGCTTTATCACAAGGGATCTGTGTTTTCACATATTTGAGGTACTGGAGTATCAGTTTTAACATTTCTATAGAACATAATAGGAATCTAGCATTCTTTTTACTTAAACATCAACCTGTTCTCATGTGCTTTGTTCTGCATATCTTGTTTTTATGTAGTACCCAAAAAATGTCTGAAAGCTCGAGAACACTTCAGCACTGTAAGGACCCAGTTGGCATCTCTGAAGACTAAATTTCCTGTTGAGCAATATTACAGGTGTGTATAAACAGCTTACATATTTAGAGGCCCCTTTACTAAGCTGCATTGTGCTAACATGTGCCTAATGCAGAAAAAAATGGCCTAATACAGGATGCACTAAAGTGTTCTGTTTTGCTATTTGCGCACACTAACCCCCAGATTCTATAAAGTGCGCCTAGAGATCTGCACTGAAATTAGTCCTGGCCACTAAGAAGCAGAAGGAACAACAGGAAGAGGAGAGGATGCTTTGAACCTTGACAACCAAATTGGAGGAGAAATGTAAGAAAGCACCTCTTAAAGATATGAGGGTTAAAGTCTAGATAATAGAAGCAAAGCAGGCACTAAGGAAACAAGTCTGTAACAGGTGCCTATTCTGTAAAGCAATGTAGGAACCTACTTTTCTGTATAGAATACTAGCCTAACTGGATATTAACATGCCTAATATTTAGGTTTGAGCACTTTTGCCAGCCATAGAGCTGGTGTGTTAATGCCTGAATGTCACAGATATGCACATAACTTTTAGAAGTTAATGTGCTTAAGTTTGGGTCCCACCCATGTTCTACTTCCTATGTATCCCCCACTTGAAATAACGTGCTTCCTTAGCATCCATATCAGACTAGTCCAGAACCTGTGGGTTATTCTGTCCACCAGCAACTGGAGTTGTGATTCGCTTGCTAAGAGCACTTACAGCCTTAGAATGCTCAGTATTTTTCGGTTTCCAGCTGATGCATAACAGGCTAACTTCAGCTGGATGAAGTTCTGACCTGAGACTATGGTTCACTGTCTTCATAGAAGAGCATGTACTAGCAGGGAGTTTCAAGTCCCACCATTTTCAGCACTGCTTTGCCACATACCTCAGGCTCTGGGCTGATCTGGTATGGATGCTGAGGAAAGAGAAATTGTCTTAACTAATAATTTTCTTTCCTTTAGTCTTGCCAGATCAGTCTAGAGGCCCTCCCTCGATGAATATTAGTGAATAGTCTTCCGTTCTAAATTGTTCTGCGTTCTGTTTTACAATGTCTCTAATTTTTCTCATCGGATTTAGATGCAGCTCCTGACCCAGATCAACTGTGTCACTAGAGTATGACAAAACCTTATTGATAAACATATGAGTACACCATTTGATCAGTGTGGTTGGTGTTGGAATTTGAGACTGCTTCTGATCCAGTTGGCGAACTGTAGATCAGTAGAGTACAATAATACCTTGTTGGTAAAGGTAATGTATGATTACAACATTTGGCCAGAAGTGTTAACGCAAGCATCATTTTTTGGTCATTCGAAATTCTAAGGCTGCACAGTTCCCATAGGGGGATGAATAATACAGAACTATTTTGTTTCTCTGTCTTCATCTCCTGGTCTGTGGACATAATCTGCAGGTTCTGGACTGATTTGTTATGTGCTAGAGGTTAAATATATTTCTTTTGAGGATAATTTTAGCCATATATTGTCAAGTTTTTGGATAACAGTGGTGTGGAAACACCTCCATGTCATCTGGATAATATGGTATGAGCAAGTGATTTCAGTAACCTACTAGTGGTGCTTTTTTTTGTTTGTTTTTTGTTCAGATGTTTTGCTGCCTTGATTTGTTTAAAATTCTGTATCTCTTTTTTTTTTTTTTTTTTTTTTTTTAATTGTTTGAATTTCTTAATTTAACTGGCAATTTTAACGTCTATATTTCTAGGGTCCTGACATTGTTGCTGCTACATCTATTTTTTTTTTATTATTTAAATATGGAAACTCTGAAGCAGGCATCTTGACAAAACACGTCGGGCATCTAACATTTTAATATTTTTAATTATGGCAGCCTGACAATGGACAGGGATTTGCAACTTAACTGGTTAAGTCAATATTCAGCGCTAACCCATTAAGTACTTAGTGATTAAAGATAGGCCTTCTATTTATGTGGCCTAATTTAACCGCTAAACAGTTGGTTTGGCACTGAATACCCATGCCTAGCCGGCTATGCTGCACGATACAGCCAGTTAGCAGCTAGCCAATAACCGTGGATGTTCAGCAGGAGATAACAGGTTATGTGCAAAAATGCTATTTAACTGGCCAGGAGCCGTTCCTGGCTGGTTAAATAATTTTGAATATCAGGCCCATAGTACCCACCCATATTAGCTCTGGGTCCTCCCAAAATGTCAGGTCTGACTATGCCACTGGCATGGACAGGAGCAACTGGGAATCTGTCCTGCTGCGACTACCTACTAGACCACCAGGGTGGTAAGGTAGGCTTGGGGGGGGGGGCTTATGGGTGGGTCCTGGAAGGGCTGCTTCTGTTCGGGGAGGGAAGGAGGAAATAGGAGTTCCTTAGGGGGGAGGGGAGCCACGGAACATAGCTCAAAGTTTTTTTTGGTTTTAACTGAAAATGCACCAGCATTTTTGGCTGAAACTGAAACAAGGCTATATGCAAATTTCAGAGTGGGTTTGGCACTGAAACCAAAATTCAGTCAGCCTCTATTTTCTACTTTGCAGGACTACTTCATGTCTTTTCTTTAAGTGCATTTCCTGAATAAAATCACATCAATATTCAGTCTTTTCCTTTCCTTAATTAAAATTCTGCCATTTGTTCCCTGAGTTAACCCGTTGATATTTAGTGTCAGTATTTTCCTTCTGGCCTCTTCTTCCTTGGGCAGGGCTCTCCCTGCAGATTTGTCATACTCATTACTGCATCCTCACTCCCCTCATCTATCCCTTTTCCCTTTCAGCATCTGCACCCCCTCTTCTTTCCTTCCTTCCCTTCCACTGCCAGAAAGTTCTACTAAACTGCATTCTTCTATCAAGCAAATGGCCTACCCACCCACTGCTTCCCTCCACTCTTCACCTCAGTGTCCTCACCAGACCAGTTCAGAACCTGTCAGTTATGCTTGTCAACCAGTGGATGGAGATGGAGAAAAAGTCCTGCATGCTTCAATAAGGACACTGTGCAGCCCTTAGATGCTCAGTATTTATCTGTTGCCAGTGGATAGTAACAGGCAGACTGTGCAGCTCCTGACCCAGTTGAAGAGTTGTGCTTCAGTAGAGCAGAGGAGTATCTCATTTGGGGTTTGTGCTCCACAGAAATAAATAAAATAAACAGTAATTTATCCTGGAGAAGGGTGATACTCGGAGTCTGAGTTCTTCCTTCCCCTGTCCCCTTCCTGGTCACCGCTGCTGCTTCCTTTCTCCTAAGTGGAATTTAAAAAAACAATAAAGTAGAATGTTTTTCAGTGGATAAAAATTATCTTAGCAAAATTATCAGACCATAGTGACAGCTTATGGTAGGAAGTGAAAGTATGCATCTACTCTACAAGGGAGACGATGGCCTTTTTCTTCGGCTGTATTCAAGGGAGCTTGGATTATAGGCCACAGTTTCTGGTCCGCAGGAGCTCCTTCCTTACAGTATAATCCAAAGTAGTGGGCTTTTCCTACCAACACAGCGTGTATGCCTTTAGTAATTCTCAGAGGCACGTTTCAGCACTGAGGCCCCAGTGGAGCATGCAAAGACCTGCACAAGTTGCAACAGCCATTGGCCTTTCTCTGCTCAACCTACTTCTTGTGATGGCTCTTCTATCAGTCCAGGTCACAGGGGAAATCCACAGAATCAGCCACCTATTCATTTAAGAGCAGGAAGGAGATTTTTTGTTTACAGGTTCCTTTTACAGTCCCATAGCTCATGGGTGTTAAGCATGAGAAGACGTCCCTTTTGAGTTTAAGCCTTCTCAAGTTGACTGAGATTCAGGATTGTTTTTTTTTTTTTTTTGTTACATTTGTACCCCGCGCTTTCCCACTCATGGCAGGCTCAATGCCATGAGTTTTCAGGAATACCACCTGGTTACCAGCCTGATACTCTTAGATCAAGAAAAGTTTCTATCAATTTTGAAATGTGCTAAGGAATAGCTAATACCCTTGGGCATTCCTGTGGAATCCTTGGGAGCAAGGGTTTCTTACTCCTGGAGTTTTTTTTTTTTTTTTTTACAGAAGGCTTTCCTGTTATGATCCTCTGAGAAAGCTCTCTGTTCAGGAACTCTTCTTTACTTTTCCAAGTCTAGAACAGCTAAGTCTAGGCAGCTAAGAGTTTTGTGTATGCTGGAGGAGTTGGACTCTCATATAAAGCTGTCTGCTGCAGCCTTTGTATATGGAGGGTCAATGATGACCTGTTCTCAATCCCTGGTGGAACTGGAGGCTGGGGACCTTCCTATGAGTGAAGGGGATCGCCCTTCAGTAATTCTGCTTTAGGAGTAAGAATGCTTTTTAATTATTTTCAAGATCCCAGAAGCCTTGAGCACTGTGACTTCTCAAACCCATGATACAACCTGGGGAGGGAGGGGCAGGAATCCCTTTCTAAGGGGAATCTGTTGCCCTGCAATGGCAAAAAGAAACAAGTGCCTATCTTTATTGAAGCCCTCCCTGGTTTTTCCTCATGTTCAAGGTTCAATTCTCTCCTGTAGTTTAACTCTGGTTATTTTCCATTAAAATGTTAATAAACACAACTGTATAACAAACTGAGTAGAGCATATAATCTGTAGAGAGCTTGGACTCATATAGCTCCCCACAAACATTGCAAATACATTAAAAGGATCCAGAATGCCCCAGCCCTCTGAGGAGCAGTCTATCATGCCTAGGTATAGCGAATCGGTTTACAGTGACAACTTATTCAAAATAAGGCAGCATGCTGGTGATGATAGTCTGCACATAAGGTTCCCAAATAGTCCAAAATCTCCTTTTCAAGGTATGACATGCATCCCGAGCCTCCATGACTAATAAAGTGTGCAGGGTATTCCTCCATTGCCAAAAAGTAGGTGAAGTCAAGGTCTTGTCGTTTTGTTTTTTTTACACCCACCAAACTAGCTTTATATATAAACAAGCATTCTTTCCACAGAAGTAACCCACAACTCTCCACATGCCCAAAAAGAATACCCTTTGAGGGGATAATAGACCTGTGGAGTAACTGCTCCCAGTACCCAATCAAACTAAGCCAGAACTGTCTGGTAGGGAGACTTCTACAAAGCATGGAAGAGAGTGGCATCTGCAGAACCACATTTAAGACGTGTCTCAGAGTAAAGACACCCTGTATAAAAGGCTTGTTTTGGAGGGAAGTATGATCTAGTTATGATCCTATATTGGCATTCCCTATGGAAGGCAGTGTGCACATAAGTAGGTATTTGCAAGAATTCAAGTATGTCTCCCTTTCAAATACCCATCCCCAACTCATCATTCCACTTCTTAGCCAATTGGGCTTATTTCCTACCAGGTGCTACTAGAGTGAGCGCTCCATACAGACTGGAGACTGAAAACTGGGATCTACCTGAAGAAAAGAAAACCTTTCTTTAGCAAATGGCACAGTCCCCGAGAACAGTGATTCCTAAGCAATTGTGAAGCATAATAAGATGCTTGAAGATATGCAAAGTGATCCGAACAATGGGATCCCAACGTCTCCAGTAACATGGCTGTGCATTTCAAAGTCCAAACAAAAAAAACAGCACCATGGGCCTTTAAAAATGGAACACAGTTCTTTAATGAATGAGCCTTGACAAAAAGACCCGACACGGGCCGTGTTTCGGTGACTAGCACCTGTGTCAGGGGTCACAGTGATGACGTGGAAAACTTGGGGAATAACTCGAATATATTCCTCTACAATATATTATTCCTTACCCCACGTCTCATATAGTAAAAGCTACAAAGCACCAAGGCACTTTCACTTTCTGTATCCAAATGAGACGTGGGGTAAGGAATAATATATTGTAGAGGAATATATTCGAGTTATTCCCCAAGTTTTCCACGTCATCACTGTGACCCCTGACGCAGGTGCTAGTCACCGAAACACGGCCCGTGTCGGGTCTTTTTGTCAAGGCTCATTCATTAAAGAACTGTGTTCCATTTTTAAAGGCCCGTGGTGCTGTTTTTTTTGTTTGGACTTTAGTTTGTACTTCGTTCCCTCTCTTTTGTTATATTTATGTGCATTTCAAAGTACCGTTATCTTGTAAAAAGTCTGCTACATCTACCACCCCTTTAGATACCCCATCGGTGAAAGATCCCTAGCTCCAATCCAGACCCAAAATCAGAGTTACCAGTAAGGTGTAAAATCCATACGTGACAGATTCTGACGTGGATAAGTTAACAAATATTGCCAGGTTATCCGCATGGGCTGTAACAATATGTCATGCTTCCAGAGGTTCCTTCAGGGGGCCATCCTGGACTGGTCTAACTCGCTCATCGCGATTATCTCACCAGGACAAGTGCCACATGTCCTGGTGAGTTAATTGTGATGAATGAGTTAAACTCATAATTCAGGAATGAGCAAGCAATCTTGTTTGTCATACAGAATCATAATTCAGAAAGAAACAGTGAGCCCTAGAATCATCTACATACGTGACTGTCCCCAGCTTGTGCAATGAGAGCATAGTTTTTTTGTTTGTTTGTTTTTAAACTGTAATGGGAGTTCTCAATGAACAGCAAAGGAATGGAGTGGGTCACTATCACCCGCGAGTTAGTCCCCCTGAATCGTCAGTACCTAAGCTACTATTGACCAAGGTGAGACGTGATGAAGTGAGAGTGCGGGGGCTATCAGGTATGCTCAGAAGGCCTCAAAGTTCTTCTGAGTAAAATAGGAGAGCTGAGAATCCAGAGCAGGACAACACGGACGTCATCATCCATACATGTGACTCTTATTATCCTACTGTCCACGAAGAACCCCTGTTAAAGGTAAGCAGTTCTGCTTTCTAAGTGACTTTTTTTTTTCCCATCTGTCTGAAGGAGCAGATGTCCTTGTGAGACAACTGATTTATACTATAGTACCAAATACTAGTATCCAGCCTTCAGTAACTGCTGTGTAACTGTGAGCTGAGGATCTAGATTGGGCTCTGTTGGAATGTAACCTTTCCGCTTTATTGAAATGTTGGCTTTATGTGGCTCCCTATCCAAGCATATTGAAATAACCAGTGTGAAGTAACTTTACCAGTATAAAGGCAAGCACACCACCTGTGGATCCACATATTTGAAGAAAAATAATTGAAGCGCATATTCATTGACTGGTTGTGAGTCTGCTGCTGGTACACTGTGTGACAAATGGTCTGGTGTTTCTCTTCAGTGGGAGCTAGACTGGTTGTGTAAATAGCGTGTGTAGTGTAGTATGTTAATAGAATGTGCTCTTTTTACGTAGGTTTAATGAGCACTGGAGATTTGTGTTACAGCGGTTGGTCTTCCTGGCAGCGTTTCTTGTGTATCTGGAATCGGAGACATTAGTGACTCGAGAAGCTACAGCAGAAATACTTGGCAGTAAGTTAATTTCTGTCATATTGAATTTAGTTAATTGACTGCCAGTATTTTTTGGAACTCGGATTTCATATGCAGTTTGTGGGGATACAAAACAAGCCTTGCAGAAATGAGAAGTGGACAGTCTGCTTCCATCCAGCCTCTAGCTTGACCATGCACACTTAGCAAGTGGATAGTTAATTTTTCAAAGCGAGTTCAATTAATTGTAGCATATGAATATTGGGTTGTGAGGCTAAGTGTTTTTGATGTGCAAAACCTCAGTACAGTTAAGTCTGTTCCCTCTGTGCTTACGGGCTCCCTCACTTGCTGCTCTGAGAGGACCAGGTGAACCAACCGATGCAAAAACACTTCCATGGCCTCTCTAGACAAAAATGATCTCTAAGGAGTACAAAGGCTCGTAGAAGGCCTGAAACTCAGAGAGAACTTCAGCTCCAGTCTTTATGACTTTAGAGTCATTTTTGTCTGAATATCAATTTTTGGACATTGATTGTTCTTTCCTCTTAGTCTTCATTTCAAACTTTGAGGCATTTGGTATACGCTGATTCAGATGTGACCAATAAGTGACATTGGGAGAGGAAAAAAAAACTTGCAACAAAGGGATGGAAGTACATTTTTTTTTCTACTGCAATACACAGAGCAGAGAAAATACGTCCCATTCCCATAATCTACCTGTATATCCCATTGCCATATGTGTACTCCTTCCTTCTCTTCCCCACCATTCAAAGTCATACAGAAGACATTGGCTATGTGAAAGTGGGTACTTACCTTCCCTGAAGCGAAGTTCACTGCTCTGAAATTCTTAATTTCAGTGAGGGAATGACAGATGGGGAAGACGATTCCAATCATGTATATTCTTTACTGATATAACGATTATGATTTTTAAAGACATTTGTGTATTGAATTGAAATTTCCCTTCCTGGAGTTGGTTAAGTTGGGGTAAATAATAAAAACAAAACGCACAGTTTGTAGGTCATCTTTAGCCAGCCACTTACAATCTCTTCTGTGCTTTTATTTTGTCAATTTTATTTTTAAAAAAGTTACCTAACATGGTAGTGATTCTTACATTAGAAGTGGGACTGCTGAGGAGTGTGTTTGATAGATCTGAATATTGGATACATCGCAGTACGCTCATTACTTGCTTCAGTTGCTGTCATGAAAGTATGGCCATTGCACTGCCTGCTTGTGTATATTTAATCATCCATATTTAACTCTGTGTGATTCTATTTCAGTTGAATCTGATCGAGAGAGAGGATTTCACTTAGATATTGAAGATTATCTCTCTGGTATTTTGACCCTTGCCAGTGAACTGGTAAGAATAAGATATTAATTTGGAAATGGCTATTTAATGTTTGTTTACTGCCTGCACAGTAGCACCGAGTACAAGTAGTCTCTGGGACATGCAGTAATTTTTTCTGTGGAAGAGTTGTCCCAAGACAGGCATTGTAGGAAACATCTTCTAATTCTGCAGCATTATAAGGCATTTGTGTGGGGTAAAAGCAGAAGAGTTGAGCAGCTTTCAGGCTCCTTTTTGAAAGAGATGGATGTCCAAAAAGTGACATAAATCGGCATAATCGAAAACCGATTTTGGACGTCCCTAGCGAAAGTCCGTCGCAAGGACGCCCAAATCTCAAGGGGGCGTATTGGAGGCGTGGTGACGGCGGGACTTGGGTGTTCCTAAGACTTGGACGTCTTTGAGCCATAATGGAAAAAAGCAGAGACATCCATGACTAACACTTGGGACGTTTTCACCCGGACCTGTTTTTATTACGAATAAGGCACAAAAAGGTGCCCGGAATGACCAGATGACCACTGGAGGGAATCGGGGATGACCTTCCCTTACTCCCCCAGTGGTCACTAACCCCCTCCCACCCTAAAAAAAACATTATTAAAAATATTACTTGCGAAACGTGGACTGCCTGACACTGTCTGGCACAGGTTGACTCTTGAGTCATCATCAGTTACCTTACTTAGAGGTCACTCTCCCCAATGGGGGGAGGGTGGGGTCTGCTTTTTAAAGTGTGATCAAAACATGCTTCAAGCCTGTTATATCTATTAGGCAGTTGTGTTTGTGCGCAATTTGTTGTTTCCTCAGAGGTCTGCACAGGTAGCCCTGCTGAACAAATTGAGAGGCCTCTTCCTGGTAGTAGGCAGCATAGGCGCCAATATTTCAAAATGATTTTTTTCACCTTAATAATTGAGCTCCTCTTCTTAGAACTTATTTTCCTTAGAGTTGTTTTGCTCAGTTTTAAGTTTTATTGTTTTTCTGTCATCAGGCCGCTTTTAGGCCTTGACTTCGGCCAGGATTTTCCCTTTCCTTTTTGCCGTGTCTTGCCCCTTTTTCAGGCACCATCACGTCATTTAATTTAGCCGGTGAAGTTCTTCCATCCATGTCCACAAAGATTCCCAGTGGCGTCAAGCACTGTATCTGGTGCAATCGGACAGTCTCAGGGAAGGACACTCATTCTTGGTGTCTGCAGTGTCTTGCGCCCGACCATTGCCCTGCTGTGTTCTCTGTGCCCTGAGAAAGGCAGGGCCAAATCAAACTTGGGTATACATATAAAGTATCATATACCATGTAAAATGGGTTATCTTGTTGGGCAGACTGGATGGATCGTTCAGGTCTTTATTTATTTATTACATTTGTACCCCGTGCTTTCCCACACAATGCAGGTAATTGCGGCTTACATAGTAATTCGAAATACAAAGTCTTATAAGGAGAGAAATTTCAAACTGTAATGAAACATGATAAAATTGAAGTTTGATAATGTATAATTAGGATAAGGGAGGGTAAACAGGATAGGATAATACAGGTTGGGGGAAATAGGGCAAGGAGGGCTATAATAAAGGAGAGACGGAGAAGAGAAGGTTGGGATGAGAGGGGGAATGGGGAGGTGGGGTAAGTTTACTATGTTAAGGTTCGGGCACAATGGGGATCACAGAGAGGAGAGGTTATACTGTCCATTACGAGCTTTGGCTTTGCTGTGTTGCACATGTGTTTTCTGCGGTAAAGTATAGGAGGTAATATAAAAGAGGATGGGTCTTGATATACTGCCTTTCTGTGGCTATAGTTAATGGTTTACATATTATATGCAAATACTTATTTTGCACCTGGGGTAATGGAGGGTTGGGTGGCTTGCCCGGCATCACGGGGAGCTACAATGGGAATCAATCTCAGTTCACCAGAATCAAAGGTCGCCTACAGTTAGGCACCTAGAGTTTGGGCACTCAGCACAAATTCTATGGCAATTATGCGTGTAATTGTTGTTATAGGATACTAGCGAAAGTCTGCAATTACACACTTAACTTTAGGCCTGACTGCTTATGCCATGTCAATGGCTAATGTAGGGAGTGGAGGAGTGGCCTAGTGGTTAGAGCACCGGTCTTGCAATCCAGAGGTGGCCAGTTCAAATCCCACTGCTGTGCCTTGTGATCTTGGGCAAGTCACTTAACCCTCCATTGCCTCAGGTACAAACTTAGACTGTGAGCCCTCCTGGGACAGAGAAATATCCAGAGTACCTGAATGTAACTCACCTTGAGCTACTACTGAAAAAGGTGTGAGCAAAAATATTACTTGCCAGCCTCAGATGTCATACTCGGGTCCATGAAAGCGCATGCAGGTCCCTGGAGCAGTTTTAGTGGGTGCAGTGCACTTCAGAAAGGTGGACCCAGACCCATACCCCCCCACCTGTTACATTTATGGAGGAAACAGCGAGCCCTCCAAAACTCAGCAGAAACCCTCTGTATCCACATCTAGATGCCCCCCTTCACCCGTAAGGGCTATGGTAGTGGTGTACAGTTGGGGGTAGTGGGTTTTGGGGAGCTCAGCACACAAGGTAAGGAAGCTGTGTACCTGGGAGCATTTTATGAAGTCCACTGCAGTGCCCCCTAGGGTGCCCGATTGCTATCGTGGCATGTCAGGGGGACCAGTATACTACAAATTCTGTCTCCTCCCACTTCCAAATGGCTTGCATTTGGACGTTTTAGACATGGACGTCGTTTGGTTTTGAAAATTGCCGAAAATCAAATACGTCCAAGGATGTCCTTGGTATTTTCGAAACGAAAGATGGATTCATCTTTTTTTCGAAAATGACCTTTTCCCCGCCTCCGAATTTGGACGTTTTACAAAGACGTCCAAATTCAGCATAGATGTTTCTTTCGAAAATGCCCCTTCACATCTCCCAAGCTATCGTGAGATGATTCTGAAATTATCAGGTACATTTTCTTGTGATGACACTTTCAAGGACTGACATGATTAGAACGTAAGAATAACTATACTGGGGCGGACCAATGGTCCATCTAGCCCAGTGTCCTGCTTCCAACAGTGGCCAATCCAGGTCACAAGTACTTGTCAGAAACCCAATTAATAGCAACATGCCATGCTACCAATCCCAGGGCAAGCAGTAGCTTCCCCCATGTCCATCTCAATAGCAGACTATGTACTTTTCCGTCCAGGAACTTGTCCAAACCTTTTTTAAATTCAGATACACTAATTGCCATTGTCACAATCTCCGGTAACGAATTCCAGAGCTTAACTATTCTCTGAGTGAAAAAATATTTACTCCTATTTGTTTTATTGTTAAGGTTTGTTAGTTGAAATTTTGCTAATCAAAACAGTGTAAAATATAAGCAAACGTTAATATTGGATGATTACAATTTGCAAGCTATTGTACATGGTAGCATCTTCCCCTTCCCTCCAACCAGACATCCTAATAACCTTATATGACCCTGCCTTATGAATAAGGAGATCTGAGACTTTGGCTCTATCTACCAACCCATCCCTCCCTCCCACCCCTATTCATACTGCTATGAAGAAATCTAAGATCTGCAAAATTTGTTGAACACCTGGCTACGAGCTGTAGGTGATATAGAAGCTAAGTAGGGTTCCCAGATGGTAAGAAAATGTTTTTGTCTTTTGGGATGAGAGCGACCTATCCAGGCCTCCCAAGTCGTTAAAGCATGTAGTCTACTGCACCAGGTCCAAAATGCAGGATGGGTATCCTGCAGCCAGTGACCTGGGATACATTTGAGTCCTAATATGAAAGCCTTCCCTGGGAACAAAATTTCCTCCCTCAACTGAGATCCCACAAGCTAAGCTCTATGAAACAAGACACGTTCGAAGGACAAGATCAAAGCATGTCCCAAGATTCGTTGAACATAAGAGTGCTCTCCAAAAGGCTTTTAACTTTGAACAGTTCCAAAGGCCATGAAGGATTCGGTTTTCCTGTTACCCACATTTTGGACAAATGGGCGACATCTCACAACCAGCTTGAAAAGCTCACCATTGTGAGAAGCAGGCTTGATGGATCACCCAATATCAACATTTCTGTAAATATGTTTGATGCACCAATTGTCTTATAGAGGCAAACAAGGATACCCAGACCTCCAGTTGTAAGGGTCTACCCAACTCCCTGGTCCAAGCATCTTTTGAAGTGAGGTGTAACTTAATCCAGGTAAGTGGTGCTGTAAGAGTTTATAAAACCATGAAACCAATATTTGGCCAATTGCATCCCATTGCAAAAATTCCCAAATTTGTGAACAGAAAAGCAATTGCAATCTTGTTTCCGGTAAGCTGCGAATATAACACCAGTTGCAAATAGGCAAAGTGATCTCCCAATGTGAATGAAAATCGCTGTCTCAGCTCTTCAAAAACAAAAAAGGGTTCCATCATCCCTAAAAAAAAAAAAGTTCCAAAAGATCTAGACCCAAACCCCGCCACTGCAGAAATACCGTGTTATGAAAACCAGGTGGAAATTGCACATTTCCCGTCAATGAGAGTAATAGGCTACTATGCAGATCCTGTCCCCAGGGCAAAAGTAGCTCATGTCGCACGTGCCACAAGGGGCGCAACAACAAGCTAAGCCTGAGCCGAGGAGGAAGCGCCGAACTCCTTGCATGCAGTAGGGCACCATGGCTTAAAATATTCCCATTAATAGTTCCATTCCATAGCAATGTCTGTGTATTTAACCAATTTAAGTACCCAGTCTCACAAATACCTTTAACAAGCATGCTTGATTTGCAGAGTTTTGTCTGGCATACCCAAACCACTGTGCTTCCGCCCTCCCAGCAAATAGTTCCATTGTAACTTGGGTTTTTTATCAGCCCAACAAAATGCGCTGTTCAACTTTTGTAGCGCATTAATGTCTTGACGTAATAAGCGCAATGCTAGCGTTTGTAACACATAAAGCCACTGTGGAAAAATGTTAACAGTTGAATTCTACCCATTAATGAATGCGGTAGGTGGTGCCATAAAGCTAACTGTGTTCTAGTGTCCTGCAGCAATTTATCCACGTTCAAGAGATATATGTGAACCAGCTCCATGGATATGCGCACTCCCCAAATAACGAAAAGAACCCACTGAAGTGGAAAAGACGCTCCCCACGACCCCCTCAAGTCCTCAGAGCTTGCCAAAGCTTCTGAGTTTTCCAAGTTTAACTTAAAGCCAGCAAAACCACCATATTCTCAAAAACTATCTAAGAGTAGACAAAGATCGAAGAGGTTCTTGAAGATAGACTAACAAGTCGTCTGCAAAAGCCATGGCTCTCCCCCAGTTGTAATCTCATTATTTCCGGATTATCCTGTGTTACACAAATTAGTGGGTCTAGGGTGAGAACAAATAACAATGGAGATAAAGGGCACCCCTACCTCGTTCCACTCTGAACCTCAAATGACTCATAAAATATTGTTAACACACACTTGAGCCTGAGGCTAACTATATAATGTCAGAATTGCCCATGTGAACCATCCCTGTATCCCATATCCCTGCAGGACACCCCAAAGGAATCTCCACACCACCCTATCAAACTCTCTGCGTCAAAACTAATGAGAAGTGAAGGGATCCCTTCAGTCTTTGTCCGCTCCACTGCCATAAAGATCCTCTGGACATTTTTTGAGATGGCCCTCGCCCTAACAAATCCTACTTGAGGTTCTGCTACCAAGGTCGGAAGCAACGGCATGAGTCATGTAGCCAATACCTTGCAAATAGCTTCGCCTCAAAATTGAGGAGGGAAATAGAGTGGTAGGATTCTGGGCGGTCCAGAGTCCTTCCAGGTTTCGGTATAAGTATAATCTGGGCCATATGGAGAGAATGAGGTAACATAGAGGCATATTTTCAAAGCACTTTGGGAGGCTAAGTTCCATAGGTTTCTATGGAACTTTGGGAGGCTAAGTGCTTTGAAAATGAACTTGAAAGTAACATAGTAGATGACGGCAGAAAAAGACCTGCACGGTCCATCCAGTCTGCCCAAGAAATGTGCCACTTTTTTGTGTATACCTTACCTTGATTTGTACCTGTCTTTTTCAGGGCACAGACCGTACAAGTCTGCCCAGCACTATCCCCGCCTCCCAACCACCAGCCCCGCCTCCCACTACCGGCTCTGTTATCCAATCTCGGCTAAGCTCCTGAGGATCCATTTCTTCTGAACAGGATTCCTTTATGTTTATCCCATGCATTTTTGAATTCCGTTACCGTTTTCATCTCCACCACCTCCCGCGGGAGGGCATTCCAAGCATCCACCACTCTCTCAGTGAAAAAATACTTCCTGACATTTTTCTTGAGTCTGCCCCCCTTCAATCTCATTTCATGTCCTCTCGTTCTACCGCCTTCGTATCTCCGGAAAAGGTTCGTTTGCGGATTAGTACCTTTCAAATATTTGAACGTCTGTATCATATCACCCATGTTTCTCCTTTCCTCCAGGGTATACATGTTCAGGTCAGCAAGTCTCTCCTCATACGTCTTGTAACGCAAATCCCACACCATTCTCGTAGCTTTTCTTTGCACCGCTTCGATTCTTTTTACATCCTTAGCAAGATACGGCCTCTTAAACTGAACACAATACTCCAGATAGGGCCTCGCCAACGACTTATACAGGGGCATCAACACTCCCTTTCTTCTGCTGGTCACACCTCTCTCTATACAGCCCAACAACCTTCTAGATACAGCCACCGCCTTGTCACACTGTTTCGTCACCTTCAAATCCTCAGATACTATCACCCCAAGATCCCTTTCTCCGCCCGTACCTATCAGGCTCTCCCCGCCTAACACATACGTCTCCCGTGGATTTCTATTCCCTAAGTGCATCACTTTGCATTTCTTGGCATTGAATTTTAATTGCCAAACCTTAGACCATTCTTCTAGCTTCTGCAGATCCTTTTTTCATGTTTTCCACGCCCTCCGGGTGTCCACTCTGTTACATATCTTAGTATCATCCGCAAATAGGCAAACTTTACCTTCTAACCCTTCGGCAAGGTCACTCACAAATATATTGAACAGAATCGGCCCCAGCACCGATCCTTGAGGCACTCCACTACTCACCTTTCCCTCCTCTGAGCGAACTCCATTCACCACCACCCTCTGGCGTCTGTCCGTCAACCAATTCCTAATCCAGTTCACCACTTCGGGTCCTATCTGCAGCCCATCCAGTTTATTTAAAAGCCTTCTGTGGGGAACCGTGTCAAAAGCTTTGCTGAAATCTAAGTAGATTACGTCCATAGCTCGTCCCTGATTCAGTTCTCCTGTCATCCAATCAAAGAACTCAATGAGATTCGTTTGGCACGATTTCCCTTTGGTAAAACCATGTTGTCTCGGATCTTGCAACTTATTGGCTTCCAGGAAATTCACTATCCTTTCCTTCAGCATGGCTTCCATTACTTTTCCAATAACCGAAGTGAGGCTTACCGGCCTGTAGTTTCTAGCTTCTTCCCGATCACCACTTTTGTGAAGAGGGACCACCTCCGCCGTTCTCCAATCCCTCGGAACCTCTCCTGTCTCCAAGGATTTATTAAACAAATCTTTAAGAGGACCCGCCAGAACCTCTCTGAGCTCCCTCAATATCGTTCTATGTGGGCATTAAAGGCCTTTGTAGGAATAGGTGTAAACCACTAATCTAGCTAGGCAGTGTATCAAATATTAATAAACAGATTATTTTATTTTCAGTTTTGTGATTGAAGTATGTAAGCTTTTTGAGAATTGACATCTGTTTTTATTTTGCACTGTGTAGGAAGAAATGGTAGGGCGAAGTGGTCTTCACTAGGACTGCTTTGGGTCCAACGCCCATCTTTAAAAAAGAAAAATTCCAACAAATATGCAGGGCTTCTAATTAAGGAGGAAAGTGAAGTGAAGGTTTGTGGTTTAAATTGAACTTAAGGAGGTTTTTTTTTCAGCGGATGAGGTTCTGAAGCTTTTTCCTCCCTAATTAACAGAAGCCCTGCAACTTTGTTGGAAGCAGTCGAAAGTTAGGACTGTTCCTTTAATACAAATTCCTCTCTCACACCCTTCCCATGTGGAGCCCAAGACACCAACCGATGCATTCACACATCCATCCCTACCAGAACCCATGGGTGTAGTCACACATACAAAACATACAGTTCAACACCATCATAACAGATAGATATATATTGGTCTAGTCTGGGAGTTTGATGGTATTAATGCAGACATCATAACACCTATTACTATGCAATGGCAACAGCACTGCATTCAATGTTACTCTGTTAAGGGATATTTGAAAGCTTCGTATTTTAAAAATGTCTTTGATTTTTATATTTTATTTTAAGTGTTTATATTTGGTTGTACTGTTATTTCTGTTTGAGAATATGATTATTGTAAATTGTGATTAATCTGGGTATAGAATTTTATTTTGTATTTTCTGTGCAACTCACCTATGGCTTATTGGTGAGGCATGTAATCAACAAAAAAAGTAAAATAATACAGTTAGGATTAACATCATTAGTAATTGATTCTAACATGTTCCCAAAATTTTAGGGTAAAGGATTATATCATTTGGGGGTCTTTTTATTAAAGTGCTCTAAATGCTGGGCTGCATGACACTTTTATAATGCACACTAATTCTTACTAAGATGCATTAAAAAGGACCCCTTTGTTCTCTATTAAAAAAAAAAAAGCTGCTGAATTTAAATAAGCTTGGACTAAGGATGTGGTTATATATTATATTTTTTTTTGGTGGTGGGGGGGGGGGGGGGGAGGAGGAGAGGTGTTCTGGGAAGCCTCTTGATCATTCTTCTTTCCTTTTTGTTCTGTGCAGTCTAGGCTGGCGGTGAACAGTGTCACAGCTGGGGATTACTCACGGCCCCTCCGCATTTCCACTTTCATCAATGAACTGGATTCAGGCTTCCGCCTCCTCAACCTGAAAAATGATTCTCTGCGGAAGCGCTACGATGGGCTCAAGTATGATGTGAAGAAGGTTGAGGAGGTTGTCTATGACCTCTCTATCAGGGGACTCAGCAAGGAAGCAGTAAGCATTGTTGGTGGTGATGAGTAAGCGTCTGCTTCCTTTGTGCTATGCCACATAATCATATGTGAGCCTTAGCGCCAGAAAGTGAATGACTGAGACCTGTTTAGTTTACTTTCCAGCAGTTGTCTGAGGCACAGGCAGTCAAATTTCATGTTTGTATTTTCTGTTAAATATGTTCAGTTAAAAGGCACAGATTGTAGATCTCCATTTGCTGAGTTGTACTTAATTTGACCTGTGCTTTGCTCGCTTATACTTTACAGTTGCAGTGCCTTTCAATAATTTCTTCTGACAAAGTTGGAATCCTTGTTAATGTACCTTCAGGTTCTGTATATACTGAGTTTTGAAGGTTCCTGCTGGTAGAACACTTGAAACTTGGAGTCAGCTGTATTGTCAGCATTCTTTTTTTTTTTTTGGTACATGGCCCTTGCAAAGAGTTATTAGGCAGCCTTGCAATATGTCCTGTAGGCTGCATTGATATTACTTTTGTTACTTGTCCTGATAGCCTCAGCAAGAGGTAAATGTACCAAATACCCAGAAGCCATGCTACAGGCAAAATAAGCAACCAACTTGAATTCTTTTCCCTCAAGTGACTATATCATGGCACTGCAATTTGGCCATCTTTAATATAAACAAAACTACATGTGTGATCTGGTACCAAGAATATAAAATGCAATCTGTGGCTTGATCTCTGTTTACTTGTGCTGCATTTCACTTGCAGCACTAGCTCCTAGGGGCTGTTTTTTTTTTTTAAATAAAATATATATTTCCAGCTTGTTTTTGATTATTTGTTGGTAGTGCTCATACAGCAGCTCACAGGCTTTTTTATATATGACTGCATATCGCCCTCGTCTTTTGATGGGAGAAGTTTTATTTTAAAGGGTGAGCCGGGTAAGATTACTTTCCCTTAATTCACTAGGAAGTTATTGATCTACTTATTTTTGTTTTAGGTTATATAAACTGTGCAGTATCGATGCTGAATGTTAACCTGCAGCTGACACATTTTGTGGTAGCTGCTTAAAGAAGTGGGCACCGATAGTAAGGATTTCACTGCTCTGTCTGGCAGTAAAACTGCAGCAGCAGCTTCTTCCCACAAGCTTGTTTGCTTACAAAAACAGGTGGACACATAAAGTTGCTTGAATTTAATGTACAGGTTACTCTCATTCTTCAATATATTATACATTTAATTGCTTTTATAGATCTAATATTAGGTGTGATCCATCATTCATTTGAAAAAAGGCAGAGGTCCTGCTCCAGTGTACCAGGGAGAGTTACTGTGTTGTATTTGAAAGGTGTTAAACAATTGGGGATGCTTCGATTGAACCTACTCCATTTTGCTAGGATAAAGAAGAAAGGTGGGAGCAACAGCCCTCAAATCCTGTCTCTCATTCCATTGTATCCCTCAATGACAGTGCAGTGCAATATGATCATCATCATGAGATAATGTGCACTGCACCAGCTGGTGTGCACATAAAACAAAATCACCACAAGCTAAGTGAAATGTCAGCTTCAGTAAAGGAGCTGCTTATGTTCTGTACCAGTATTTGTTTATTGGACTTACTATACCACCAGTACTGACCAGTAGATCTGGGCAGTGTACCATTCTAAATAAATAAATAAAATACAAACATTAAGAGACAGACAAGAACTCCATATGTCAAATAGGAAAGTAGACAACAATTAAATGAGAACACATGACCAATAAATTAAACTCTTCCAAGTACGTTCTGTTTACATTTAATAGCTCATATGAGATAGGTTTATAATCAGTAAGCATGAAAAAAAGAAATACAACTTTGAAAAAGATCGTAGCTCAAATCAAATTGGAGCTCAGGCATCAAAGTTGGTTGATAAGCATTGGTCTAGAGCACTTTCTCCTGGTGGCTTATCTAGCAAAGCTTTCAGCATTATCTCAATGGTTATCCAAGAGGAAGATTGGTCTAGAGCACTTTCTCCTGGTGGCTTATCTAGCAAAGCTTTCAGCATTATCTCAATGGTTATCCAAGAGGAAGATTGGTCTAGAGCACTTTCTCCTGGTGGCTTATCTAGCAAAGCTTTCAGCATTATCTCAATGGTTATCCAAGAGGAAGATTGGTCTAGAGCACTTTCTCGTGGTGGCTTATCTAGCAAAGATTTCAGCATTATCTCAATGGTTATCCAAGAGGAAGATTGGTATCTATTATATCCCATGCATATTCGTTATAAAGAATGGCAGCAGTCTGCATAATTGGACATCCAGATAATCGGAGTTTACATAATCTGCCTCCTACTGTATTTTATTAGAGGGAGAAATTGTTAACTAAGAAAGAACAAAGTATAATTTTATCTTGTTTTAATTATTGTAATTCTTAAATATAATGTATTAACTTTTTTGGTTGTAAGCCGCTCAGAATCGGAGAGAAATTCAGTGGGGTATAAGCAACAAGAGTACTCTTCCCCACCACAGACATTATTGCAGTTAGAGCACAAATATATAAGGCACATTATATGAAAGATTTCCTATCCTTGGAAGATACATCAGGGACACTGTGGTAGGGGCCTACTTTCTAAGCTTTACAGAATGGTGACCTGTAGAAAGGAGGCAGACCCTCTCCTACATCAGATCAAATGGAAGAGAGACAGTGCCAGTCAAGGTGGACTAATGGCAGGATATTTGAGAAAATATTGCATACATTTCTATCTATACCAGCTATTTGGATACCCAACTTAAAATTTTATATCAAATGTATCAGACTCCTGCTATATTAAGTGCAGTCACACTACACATGACATCTGTGTTGGAGAGGCAATTTTATGCACAGATGATGGATCTGTGCAAAAAGAGTTTTTGCGAAGAGGTGCATACTAAGATTCAACAACTATGAGAAAAATCCTACCACTGTGAAAAGAGCTTATGCTTTTGGGATATATGTCAGAGCCTGCCACCATTCTGCTCAACAAATTGGTACTTTCCAAATTTTCTGCATAGTTGTGGAATTTTTGGTGGCTAAAGTCTGGAAAATAATGGAGATGGAGGGATTTGCAGAGATAATTAGTGGAAAGGATAAGGTAAGAGATCAACCTATTAAATTTGATCACTGATGGGAGAGAGGTTAAGAGTACAATCCTGGATGAAAGGAGACCTACTCACAGCACAAAGTGGTTGTATCAGTAATATGAGTTGAGAGGTTTTATATTTTAAGTGTTACGTTCTAGATGAATGTATGCTAGAAGCTTAGTTGCTTTTCTTTTTTGTGATGTGGAACTTTTTGTTTGGGATCAAGCAGAATATGGAGAACTAATACTGAGACAGATGAAATTTTCTTTAATATATAATAAATGCAGATTGTATTACAAATTTTTTTTTTTGTGGTAATCTCTTTACAATGTGTGATGTAGTAAATGAAAAAATTTCAATAAAAATTGCAAGAAGAAAAAAAAGGAAAAAGGATCAAAAGCACTAGAAATAAACCTCACTGAAATCTGACCAGCACTGCTAGCACACAGGACCTAGAGGAGGTCTGTGGCAATGTCAACAAAGCATCTATAGTCTGAGAGAATATGAGCTTGGTCTGAAGAAAATTCTTGTTGGGAAACCAAAACGCTAAAATCTAGAAGCAGAAGACAATGACTTGAGCATTTAAATTGGAGGTACAAGAAATTTCTGCTATCAAAGAGGCAAAAAAGAAACAAACACAGGGCCCTGTTTACTAAGCCGTGCTAGAGACGCATTAGCATTTTTAGCATGCGCTGTGTAGATACCCATAATATTCCTATGGGTGTCTACACGGTTAGCACATGCTAAAAACGCTAGTGTACCTTAGGAAATGGCCCATAATATATTCCAACTTTCTGGTGACATAGGTACCTTAAAAGTTGGCCACAGGACAGCTTGTTTTTTTGTTGGTTCAAAATACTTGTAGGCTATATATGTATGATTTAGATAGTTACTGTTTTATCCGGAAGTGGTGGCTATGAAGATGTGAGCAATCTTGGACTTATCTGGCACGATCCTTTATTTGGCAGCTTAACACCCTAGTGGTAGTACTAGAAGACTACCACTAGGAAGCTGAGATGGCCATTTAGAAGATGGGAGCTGGGGCAGGAGCATTCAGGGATCACATCTATTTCCTCACTAGCCACCAAGGAGACCCCAACTAGGTGAAAGAAAGGACTGTGGGTGGGAGAGGTTTGAGGGTTGGTGGAAGCTTAAGAAAGATCAGGGAGAGGGTAATTTTTTTTCCCCTGCTCTGGTCTCTCAGGTGGTATCTTTCCAAGAATGCATGAACATTTTCAATCTGAATTAATCTGCATTATTCAATTTGAATAATAATGACTGCTTTGCATGCATTTTCATGCTTAGCATATTACTATTTGTTAACACATATTGTGGTAGAAAGTCATGAATTAATGGCAAACAACACATGTTTTTTGTCAATTAATGTATGCTATTTGGCCAAAAGCATGAGCTATTACCTTTAATACATTTCCTCTAAGGAAGAATTGTTAGAAGTACACATTGTACATATATATAGCAATTTAAAAACAGGTGCTACTTGTATATCTGCAGTGCATGCTATCAGGCTTATTTTCGAAAGAGGATGCCCATCTTCTGACACAAATCGGAAGATGGTTGCCCAAATCGGTATAATTGAAAGCCGATTTTGGGCATCCCCAATTGCTTTCCATCGTGGGGATGACCAAACTTCCTGGGGGCGTGTTGGAGGTGTAGTGAAGGCGGGACTTGGGCGTGCCTAACCCATGGGCATCCTCGACCCATAATGGAAAAAAGAGTGTCCCTGACGAGCATTTGGACGACTTTACCTGGTCCTGTTTTTCTTACGACCAAGGCACAAAAAGGTGCCTGAACTGACCAGCTGACCAGTGGAGAGTATCGGGGATGACCTCCCCTTACTTCCCCAGTGGTCACTAACCCCCTCCCATCCTCAAAAAATATCTTTAAAAATATTTTGTGCCAGCCTCATATGTCATACTCAGGTCCATCACAGCTGTATGCAGGTCCCTGGAGCAGTTTTAGTGGGTGCAGTGCACTTCAGGCAGGCAGATGCAAGCCCATCCCCCCCCCCCCCCCACCTGTTACATTTGTGGAGGAAACAGCGAGCCCTCCAAAACCCACCACAAACCCACTGTACCCACATCTAGGTGCTCCCCTTCACCTGTAAGGGCTATGGTAGTGGTGTACAGTTGTGGGTAGTGGGTTTTGGGGGGGGGGGGGCTCAGCACACAAGGTAAGGGAGCTATGTACCTGGGAGCTTTTTATGAAGTCCACTGCAGTGCCCCCTAGGGTGCCCAGTTGGTGTCCTGGCATGTCAGGGTGACCAGTGCACTATGAATGCTGGCTCCTCCCATGACCAAAGAGCTTGCATTTTGGTTGTTTCTGAGATGGGCGTCCTTGGTTTCCATTATCGCCGAAAATCAGAATCTCTAAGGATGACCTAAATTTCCAGATTTGGGCGTCCCCGCCCATATTATCGAAACGAAAGATGGATGTCCATCTTGCTTCGATATATGGGTTTCCCTGCCCGTTCACCGGGTCATTTTGCTAGGACGTCCTCACCAAAACTTGGGCGTCCCCTTCGATTATGCCCCTCCACGTCACAGAAATTTCTGTGCATGGTTTGCAAAGTTCTTCAAAATATTTTTGTATTCTTTTAACAGGAATACATGTATATATATCAAGGAAAATGTCCCATTTATATTTGCTTTGAGTCACACATAACTGTTTGCTAACTTCTTAGTTGGATCTGAGCTTTGCAGAAGAACTTGAGCTGGAAATTGTGCTTATCCTTCAGTTGTTCAAAACCACCTCAAAATGTCAAAAGTTTGTGTTTTGGAATTCATTTCCTTTATCAGTTCCTGTGGATGTGCAGTTTTACATAATTAATCACTTACACATTTAAGTTGCAAAACTGCTGCTTGGTGTACGTAGCACCACTTACATATGCAAAACCCTGTGTGATAGTTTTTTTGTTTTTAGCATTTTCTTTTGTAAGCTGGCTTATTCTGATGTATGTACCACCAAATAACATGTGCTTCTTTGGCAGTTGCAAAAAGACTTTGTGGTTGTCAAACCTTTTCTAAAATATAAAAGTTTCTTTTTAAAATAAGTGAACTTGAGTCTCCATTTTCCTTTGTAGATGTTCTGTAAGGGAAAGGGGATGGTATTTGATATACCACCTTTCTGTGGTTACAATCAAAGTGGTTTACATATTAGATATTTATTTTGTACCTGGGGCAATGGATGATTAGGTGATTTGGCCAGAATGTCAAGGAGCTAGTTTCTCCTGGTTCTCATGCCACTGCACTAACCATTAGGTTACTCCTCCGCTATACAAATGTATTCTATAAATGTAGAACATTGGTAAGCAGCTTTCCACAAAATGTTACTTTTCAAATAAAATAGTAGAAATCTTGTAATTAGGATTTAAGTACCTTTTTTCAGTAGCACTTAAAAAAACAACTCCACGACACAGTCAACATCATTAGAAGTTAATTGTAAAACAGTTTTATAATGTTAAATTACAATTTAAGCTCTCTCTTAAAAAAATGAAATACACTAGTTTACATCTGAAATAATCACATACAAACATACTGTAGCACTGATAATTCATCCCCATTTATCAGCAAGACATATTGTATAGCACTTCTGTACTCTGCTTGCAAATCAAATTAAGATGTAAAATACTTTTAAAATCACAATGGATAACCATCAGTTTTCTATTATCCTAGCTGGTTTATACTTGTCACGTACTCATCTCCATTTCAGTTTAATGTGTGAAACTGACTTTGCAAAAGGACAGTTTGAGTTCACCAGGAATCTATCGATAAAATATGTATTTTCCAGGGGACAGAGCAAGAGGATATAACGGGAGAGGGGAAATAATCAGTCAAACATGTTTGCAATAAAAATAATTACACTGCCTCATATTCTGTCTTTATTAGAAAAATTTGATCTTGGTGTTACTAAAGAATCAAATGTTATCTAACATTGTTGAGTTGCACCTAATCAGAGTTTCAGTATGTTGCCTAGCACAATTCTTCAGCATAATTTACAGTATACAAGGAAGGTCATTACAAATGTTATTTATCAGTGTAATACTTTTGTTGTGAACTATATGTCTCTACCCAAGTCTCAGAGAACCACATAAGCTTGATGTGTACATTTTAAGCACAGAGAGGCAGAATAAAAAATTAGTTACAGTCAGTCTTAGGTATCCCAGGATGACTTCAGTAATCTGAAGAACAAAGATTTCTACATAAACCAGTAAGTGTAGAGTTTACTGGATCTTTACTTTCTTGTGCTAAAATGGTACTACTGTATGTGCTTTCTGATTAACCCATTAGTGCCCAATGTTCCCATATGGGACCAAATCAATATGTTCCTATATGGCTTATTATGGGAACATTAGGCACTAATGGGTTAAATAAAAATGTGTAGTGGAGCACGATTCAAGAGTTTCAAGACCTGATGTGAGTTGTGCTTATCATGATGTTGGGCAGAGCATTCCGCCGCTTCTTCCAAGAGCCCAGTTCTCTCGAATACCTTTTAATTTGTCTAAACCAATGATGAGTCTGTGCCTTGTCACCGTCCCGGAATACAAATGCCTCTCGCCTGATTTCCAGCAGTTCAAAAGTGTCATCACAATCAGGGTCTGTGGAGACAACACAATTACTGAGTCGAAGGGGTTCCCTGAGTAAATTAAACTTCCCATTATTCTTGTCTCGTATGAGCACAAGTACTGCATCTTTCACTGGCCCATGATAAGGTGTGGTTTCAGGAAACGGCCCTTCCAGACTGAATTCCAATAATCTCTTCACACTGACCATGAGAAGGACTTGCAAGTTTTGGAACTTTAGGGCTTTGCTCCCTTTTTTAAGCCACTGACCATCAGTAGGTTGTGCGAGTTGCAGAGACCCTTCCATAATAAAGCGTGTCTCCTCTCTCAACCACCCAACACTTTTAATAGCTATTTCTCTCATTTCTATGTTGATGACCTCTCTGTTCTTTCTGCTTTCCCGACGAAAAGAACGAAGTGTCCATGAATTTCCCTCCTGTTTGGTTTTCATGTTAATGTGCTCCAGATGAGACTCAATACGACTCTTGGCTTCCCATAGGCTGCTGTGGTCTGGGTGATACTCTGTTGTACCTTTTACAATTCTGGTCAATAGAAGAGGGTATTTAGTAATTCTTTGTAATGGCGCCATCAAGAAAGATCTCAGGTTCATGCGACGAAGTACTGTGTTATCATTCTGAGAAACGTTAAGAAATATTCTGCAAGAGACAAAGAAATAAGTAACTATATATTGCTACTCTTCCATCATATGAAAGACTTCAACAAACATTCATCTTAAATTATGATCCTAGTCAAATTCATCTCATGTCAAAATCAAGCCCTTTTCAAAATACATTCTTTTGTGGGTTTCATTTTCCTTTTCCTCACATCAACTTTTCAGTTACAAGTCTCACAAGGTACATATTGGTGAACATGTGTATGGTACTAGTAATTTGCACTGATATACCTTTCAATCTGGTTTCATGTGATAAATGTACATACATTGAGTCCCTTGTGAAAGAAGTACAAGAACTAAGAGAAGAAGTGGCAAGACTAAGAAACATCTGGGACAACCAGAACTTTGTCCCGGAGACGCAGGTCAAAACATTGAGGACTTCCAGCAAAGGGAGAGAAGATCTTGGGCAGACAGAGCACAGCTGGAAGCAGGTCACCAAATTCCACAAGATCAATCCTCCAACTCCACTTTCATATTTTTATAGGGTACTGTAGATGTTTCAGTTGCGGCCACTTAAATGTTTAGGAGATGGACAGCTTTTTTTAATGACCCACACATGAAAATGTTTTGGGAAGAAAAACATCTAAATGCTTTTCTAATTGTTATGTAAGCCACACTGAACCTGAGTTCTACTCAGGCTAATGCGGGATATAAATGTCATAAATAAATCCTGTGATTTAGATGCCATTTTTGATCCTCAATGTTGTCTTAACGTTCGTAAGGGGAAATTGGTTTCTCATTTGCCTGGAATCTTCCACACCTAGGAAACTAACTCATTTGCTCTTCATTCTGTCTCTGCAGCATCAGGCAGCTGAATTCTGGAAGCCATGAGCCAGCTGGTCCTCTTTTACCATTGTCTCTAGGTAAGCAGAGACCTCTGATCCTATCCTTCCCCATTTGCTAGAGACCTGACCTGAGACCTGGTCTGCCTTATGTATCTGCTAACAAAGGACTCCTTGCTTTTTGGAGGATCTCGCACAGGCACTGGTCAGCAAGACACAAAGGACAGCAGTGGACTGTGATACAAACTGTTTTAATGCTATTTACTGTTTTAAAACTGACGTTATGGGACTGTGGGGATATGTGCAGCTATGAATGTCATGGAGACACCCATTTGTGGCTGCCTGCCTAACCAGTGTGGGGAGGATGCCCTGGGTCCACATCAGGTGGCTTCTTTCCAGCCTTGCGCTACACGTCTCTCTTCAGCTGGCTCCTATTGTTTAGTGGTAGTCCTTGACATCTCCATTTGTGTGGTAAACCCCATTCAACTTTGCCCATGTGCCCACCCATTCCCAGGGTTCAAGGGAACCATTTTATTTATTTATTGTCCACAATCATCTGAAATCCAGCATCTTTTAATCTTATCCCTGCCCTGCTCCTCATGTTCATTGGACCCTGATGTGGGGCCCCTCACCCTCTTCAGAGGCATTTGCAAATTCCACAAGGGGTGGGGGTGTTCCTCCAGTAACTGTTCCTGCTCTAGCTCCCATGCAGGTGGCTTCTGGCTGGTGCCAGTCTCTGCTATAGCCAAGCACACCTGCTAGTTACTATTGTGAGACAACAAACATATGTATAACAGTTCCTTTCCTTCCTCATGTATATATCCCCCATAGTTGTATATAATTTGTTTCCCTTCCCTCCCCGCCAATGCCCACCGTTGCAGTAAATACATAGATAGGAAGCAGCTGTTTGTGCATCTTCCCAAGCCCTCAGCCATACTGGTTGTGTGCAAGGAAGCATGCAGAACAGAGAGTAAAGTATAATCTAGGCACTGCCTATTCATACCTACTGGTTGGTACCAGACAGTTGGCTAGTGCAAGACAAAACACATGCAGTCTAACAAAAGGGTTTAGGGCTGCAGGGTGAAGGGGGTTTATGGGGAAGGTCTCCTACTGCAAGCTGTCAAAAACAGACAGGGAAATGCTTAGTGTAAGTAAATTTGGCCCACATCAGTACATAAGTATTTGCCACACTGGGACACACCAAAAGTCCATCAAGCCCAGCATCCTGTTTCTAACAGTGGCCAATCCAGGTCTTAAAAACCTGGCAAGATCCCAAAAAAGTTCAATATATTTTATGCTGCTTATCCTAGAAATAAGCAGTGGATTTTCCCCAAGTCAATTTAATAATGGTCTATGGACTTTTCCTTTAGGAAGCCACCAAGACCTTTTTAAAACCCCGCTAAGCTAACCACCTTTACCACATTCTCTGGCAACAAATTCCAGAGTTTAATTACATGTTGAGTGAAGAAAAATTTCCTCCAATTCATATTAAATGTACTACTTTCTAGCTTCATTGCATGCCCCCTAGCCCTAGTGTTTTTGGAAAGAGTAAACAAATGATTCACATCTACCCGTTCCACTCCACTCATTATTTTATAGACCTCTATCATATCTCCCCTCAGCCGCCTTTTCTCCAAGCTGAAGAGCCCTAGCTGCTTCAGCCTGTCCTCATAGGGAAGTCGTCCTATCCCCTTTATCATTTTCTTTGCCCTTCTCTGTACCTTTTCTAATTCCACTATATCTTCTTTGAGATGCGGTAACCAGAATTGAACACAATATTTGAGGTGCGGTTGCACCATGGACCGATACAAGGGCATTATAACATCCTCATTTTTGTTTTCCATTCCTTTCCTAATAATACCTAACATTCTATTTGCTTTCTTAGCCGCCACAGCACACTGAGCAGAGGGTTTCAACGTATCATCAACAACGACACTTAGATCCTTTTCTTGGTCGGTGACTCCTAATGTGGAACCTTGCATTAGGTAGCTATAGTTCAGGTTCCTCTTTCCCATATGCATCACTTTGCACTTGCTCGCATTAAACGTCATCTGCCATTTAGACGCCCAGTCTCCCAGTCTTGTAAGGTCCTCTTGTAATTTTTCACAATCCTCTTGCGATTTAACAACTTTGAATAACTTTGACGAGCATAATCGAACGTGAACGCCCATCTCCATGGGCGCCTATTTCTGTGAATGGGACAAACCGTATTTTCGAAAAAAGATGGGCACCCATCTTTTTTCCGATAATACAGGTTGTGCAGGGCAAATGCCTAGGAGTTGGCCGTTTTTCAGCTGGGCGCTATCGGTTTTCAGCAATAATGGAAACCGAAGGTGCCCATCTCAAAAACGAACAAATCCAAGGCATTGGGTCGTGGGAGGGGCCAGGATTCATAGTGCACTGGTCCCCCTCACATGCCAGGACACCAACTGGGCACCCTAGGGGGCACTTTTACAAATTAAAAAAAAAACAGTAAAAGAGCTCCCACGTGCATAGCACCCTTCCCTTGTGTGCTGAGCCCCCCAAATCCCCCCAAAACCCATTGCCCACAAGTCTACACCATTACCATAACCCTAAGGGGTGAAGGGGGGCACCTACATGTGGGTACAGTGGGTTTTGGTTTTTTTTGGAGGGCTCAGCATTAACCAGCACAAGTGTAACATGTAAAGGGGGGGATGGGCCTGGGTCTGCCTGCCTGAAGTCCACTGCACCCACTAACAACTGCTCCAGGGACCTGCATACTGCTGTCAGGGAGTTGGGTATGACATTTGAGGGTGGCATACAGGCTGAAAATAAAAAGTTTTAAAAGTTGTTTTTTTTGGTGGAAGGGGGTTGGTGACCACTAGGGGAGTCAGGGGAGGTCATCCCCGATTCCCTCCGGTGGTCATCTGGTCATTTAGGGCAATTTTTGGGGACTTGTTCGTGAAAAAAAAGGGTCCAAAAACAGTGCCCTAAATTCTCGCTAAAAACGGCTATTTTTTTTCCATTATCGGTGAAAGCCGCCCATTTCTGTTCGGCCGATAACCAAGCCCCAGTCCCGCCTTCACCACGCCTCCGTCAACTTTGGCCGTTTCCGCGACGGAGTGCAGTTGAAGATGCCCAAAATTGGTTTTCGATTATATCGATTTGGCCGCCCACGGGAGAAAGACGCCCATCTCCCGATTTGGGTCAAAATATGGGCGTCTTTCTCTTTCGAAAATAAGGCGGCTTGTGTCGTCAGCAAATTTAATTACCTCACTAGTTACTCCCATCTCTAGGTCATTTATAAACATGTTAAAAAGCAGCGGTCCCAGCACAGACCCCTGGGGAATCCCACTATCTACCCTTCTCCATTGTGAATACTGACCATTTAACTCTACTCTCTATTTTCTATCCTTAAACCGTTTTTTAATCCACAACAGGACACTACCTCCTATCCTATGACTCTCCAATTTCTTCTGGAGTCTTTTATGAGGTACTTTGTCAAACGCCTTTTGAAAATCCAGATACACAATATCAACCGGCTTGCCTTTATCCACACGTTTGTTCACTCCTTCAAAGAAATGTAATAGATTTGTGAGGCAAGATTTTCCTTCACTAAATCCATGTTGGCTTTGTCTCATTAATCCATGTTTTTGAATATATTGCAATTTTGTTCTTTATAATAGTCTCTACCATTTTGACTGGCACTGACGTCAGGCTTCCTGGTCTATAATTTCTCGGATCCCCTCTGGAACCTTTTTAAATATTGGCATTACATGGGCTACCCTCCAACCTTCCGGTACCACACTCGACTTTAAAGATAAATTACATATTACTAACAATAGTTCCACCAGTTCATTTTTCAGTTCTATCAGTATTCAGGGACGAATACCATCCAGTCCAGGAGATTTGCTACTCTTCAACCTGTCAAATTGCCCCATTACATCCTCTAGGTTTACAGAGATTTCATTCAGTTTCTCCGACTCATACATGTGGCCCCTACCTGGGGCCAGCAATGCAAATGTCTACCTAGGATCTTTGGTAAGAGGGGGGGGGGACACTTGTGTAAGGGAGGCATGGTGCTGGACCGAGAGACCAGCATGTCATGTTTCCATCAACGCTTATGTCAAAGACCATTCAGCCCCATCAGCTTTCCCTCAGACCAGATATCTGGTGGCACCAGATATCTGGTGGCATAAAATAATGGCCAGATTTTTAACCCCCAGGAGACAGATGGCTACAGAGTGTAATGGTGATGTCAGTGGGCAGTCTGCCCCATACTGTGATCCAGAATGCTGTTTCTGTGACCTGCTTTGTATTCTGATGTTCAAGTAACTTTAGCTACATTAGGGGTTAATCTCCTTTGGTCATTTCACCTTCAAACTGTTCCCCTAATCCCTGGAGGGACACTGGCTGAGCTCATGACTGTAGGGCATCTGGAAGTGGAGCCCTTCCCGAGCAAAGAGGCCAGATATTGCCCTCCCAGGTCCTGAAGATAGGCCAGCCCCTTAGTTGGTGAGGAGATGGCCTAGGAATCTGTTTGAGAGATGTGCAACAAAAATGGAGCAGAACAGACAAAAACAGTCCAAAACAAGTTTATGAACGGAAAACAAACCAACAATGCCCAACATAGGCCGTGTTTCGCTCACACATGGGCTGCGTCAGGGGCTACATCCAAAAATAAATACATACATATTACTAATAACATATAGCACATGTATATGGGAGCTCAGTGCAGCAGCGCTTCAAGCTGTTCTCAATTGCAGGGGTTTCCCAGTCATGGATCTTATGGCTACAAAGCTCAATTCCAAAGTGCCATGGTTCTTCAGTCGCAGGAAGGATCTCAAAGCAGAGAGCAGAGATGCTCTTCTTCAGCTGTGGCCATCTGAACTTCTTTATGCGTTTTCTCCATGGCCTAGGACGTCTCATTCAAACGATCAAGGCGCACAGAAATCTTGTAATCCTGGTAGCGCCAGATTAGCCCCACAGACCTTTGTATGCCAATCTAGCTCATCTTCGAGTGGACACTATGTTGAAGCTTCTAGAGTCTCCCGGCCTTCTGGTCCAGGGGCCAGTAGTTCATCCAAATCTGGCTCGATTTTGTCTTACAGCTTGGCTCTTGAAAGGGCACAGTTGACAAAGAAAGGTTACTCCGCCAATGTGATTGTGACAATGCTTCGTTTGCGATGTCAATCAAGTTCTCTGAATTATATTCGAACTTGGCGTATTTCCGAGTCTTGGTGTGCTGATTGGGCCATTTCTCTGTTTCCAGCGTCAGTGGTGCAGATCTTAGAATTTTTACAGGAGGGTTTTGATAAAGGCTTGGTGCTTGCTTCTTTTAAAGTACTGATTGCAGTGTTGTCTTGTTTTCATGGTCATGTCAAGGGAAAAATCTTAGCTAGTCACCCAGACATTGTTCATTTCCTTAGGGGAGTGGGCCTCATTCGCCCTCCTTCTACATCCGTTTTTACGGCTTGGGACCTCAATTTAGTTCTCTCGGTCCTTACTAGACCTCCTTTTCAGTCTTTGTCTGCTTGCTCTCTTAAAGATTTGACGCTCAATACGGTATTTTTGGTAGCCACTGTCTTGGCTAGACATGAATCGGAGTTGCAGGCGTTTTCCTGTCAGTCTCCTTTTTGGGAGTTTTCTAAGGAACGGGTAGTTTTATGCTCCGCCCCTTCTTTCCTTCCTAAAGTCTTGTCGAGATTTCATTTGAACCAAACAATGCTCTTGCCAGAACTGGGTTCTTCCTATGGCTCACAAGGAAGACGGTGATTGCATAAACTGGATGTCAGGAGTTCCAAAAGCAATATTTGCAGTCTACAGAAGAATTTAGACAATCGGATTGTCTTTTCTTGCTGATTGGGGGTTCCCGCAAAGGGTTGGCAGCGTCTAAACCTACCATTTCTAGATGGCTTAAGGAGATGATTGCTTCCGTGTACCTTTCTTTCTGGGAAACCTAATCTATTTACTATGTAAGCCGCATTGAGCCTGCAACTTGTGGGAAAGCGCGGGGTTAAAATGTAATAAATAAATAAATAATCTGGATGGAGTAAAAGCATGTTCTACCAGAGGGTAAGCTGTGTCATGGGCTGAGCGCTTCTTGATGCCTTCCTTGGAAATATGTAAAGCGGCAACGTGGTCTTCCTTGCGTTCTTTTTCTAAGCATTATAGGCTTGATGTTCAGTGTCGTCAGGATGTGGTTTTTGGCGCGAGGGTGCTTACGGCGAGATTGTTCGGGTCCCTCACATGAATGTACTGCTTTGTTACTTCCCATCAGTCACTTTCTGGGCTGGTCCGGAGAGACGCTAAGGAAGAAGAAATTAGATCTTACCTGCTAATTTGCTTTCCTTTAGTCCCTCTGGACCAGCCCAGGTTCTTTAAGGTCACTATCATTTTCAAGTTCTTTAGGTTCCATATTAGCTGCTTTGAGTGTTTGTCAACAGTCAAAAAAGAAAAAAAAAAAGAGTATTTTCACAGATACTTTCCTTAACCTTGAACACTACCTGTGAGGGTGTGTATATATGTTGAGAGTGGCTGTTTGAGTTCACCGGTTGGCACAGACGTTGTTCCTTCTCTTTTCTCTACTGCTTTGTAAAGATAATACTGAATCTTCCTCTAGCAACCAAGGGCTTTTACTGGCTCTCATGAGAGTCAGAATTCTCAGTCTCCACCTGCTGGAAGGCATGCACAACCCATCAGTCACTTTCTGGGCCAGTCTGGAGGGACTAAAGGAAAGCAGATTAGCAGGTAAGATCTAATTTCTCCTTACCTGATGCTACTAGGGTCCACCTTGGGAGTCAGCACCCAAGAAAAAAAATCTAGGTGTCATTGTAGACAATATACTAAAATCTTCTGCCCAGTGTGCGTTGGTGATTAAAAAAGCAAACAGGTTGCTAGGAATTATTAGGAAAGGGATGGTAAATAAGACCAATACTATTATAATGCCTCTGTATTGCTTCAAGATGCGACCTCACCTTGAGTACTGCGTTCAATTCTGGTCGCTGTATCTCAAAAAAGATATAGCAGAATTAAAAAAAGGTTCAAAGAAGAGCGACCAAAATGATAAAGAGGATGGAACTCCTCTCATATGAGGAAAGGCTAAAGAGTTTAGGGCTCTTCAGCTTGGAAAAGAAATGGCTGAGGGGAGATACGATTGAGATGTACAAAATCCTGAGTGGTGTAGAATGAGCAGAAGTAAATCGATTTTTTACTCTTTCAAAAAGTACAATGACTTGGGGATACTCAATGAAGTTACATGGAAGTACTTTTAAAACAAATAGGAGAAAATATTTTTTTCACTCAATGAATTGTCAAACTCTGGAATAATTTCCAGAGGATCTGGTAACAGATGTTAGCGTATCTGGGTTTATAAAAAGTTTTGCAAGTTCCTGGAGTAAAAGTCCATAGTCTGCTATTGACACAGATATGGGGAAAAAGCTACTGCTTGCCCTGGAATTGGTAGTATGGAATTTTGCTACTATCTGGTTTTCTGCCAGGTATTTGTGACCTGGATTGGCCACTGTTGGAAAGAGGATACTGGGCTAGATGGACCACTGGTCTGACCTAATATGGCTATTCTTATGTTCTAACTTTTAGCATGTGCTAAATGCAGTGCAGCCCATTGTATATCTATGGGCTGCATGGCACGTAATGCACACTAATTCATTAGCATGAGCTAAATTCATTAGCACACCCTAGTAAAAGGATACGTACTTAACTAAAGCAATCTGAAGTGTGATTTTCCTACTACGTGAACAAGAGTTCACCCCCCTTACCTAACAATAGTTGAACCGTGTTGCACTTTATTATATTTAGAAGTGATAGACAAATATAAAATAGCTGAGATATTTTCAGGCCTGGGTCCTGGTTGTTGACCCTGCAGCCAAGATTTTTGGGAGAGCACTGTGCCTTTCTCCCCTCATATAGAAAGATATAACTGAACCTCCAGAGTTCTGGGACAAGCTATAGGGCCAATATTCAGCCAGTGGTCAGATTTTTTAAAACTCTGGCCACCATGGGTAAAATCAACTGGAGTTCAGTGTTAGTATCTTGATATTGGCCAGTGCTGAACATCCAGGATTCAGTGCTGACTGGCACTACTATCCCTTTAGCAGCAATATTCAGACCCCCAAATGGATAGCTAACCAGACAAAGTTAGAATAGCTTTTTTGATGTCCTAATTTTATTCAGTTAGCTCTCTGGATATCACCACTAACTGGATAACCTCTGGTTCTGTCAAATCTCTGTTCATGGACTACCCCTAGTGCCACTGGAATAGGGAATATTCAGCAGCACTATCTGGTGCCACTGAATCTTCTGCTGGACAGCACTTATCCAGTTAGTAGCTCCTACTAACTGGATAAGTGCCCTTGAATATCAGCCAGTATGTGATCATCCTGACACACTTTGCAGCATATGTGAATCCCTCCATTATGAATTATGGTACCAGTAAAGTGCATTTTTTTGTAATATGATTTTTGCTTATAAGTGATTCTAGTGCCCAAGGCCTGTGACTCTCCAGCAGTTACAGTAATTGTTGCATCTTCTAACCAGAAGACGCCTCTGAATAGATGAAGTGTAACATGACCTTGACATGACATTATGGTTTTCCATAATGTGTATAAAATGTTAATCCTGGAGACAGTGTGATCTGGGAAAAAATGGTCTCATTGTGCTCTTCCAACCAGTCTAATTATTCAAATATAAAGGTATCTTCAGACCATCAGAGGCAGTACTCCATTTATTGGTGGTACACCGCTATCAATTTCTCATGCGGCAGTAATTCCCACCTTTCTCGTCATCGGTCATGATAAAGAATACCTTTCTAAACTGTTTTTAAAAATATATTTACTTGAATAGCAACATGAAATTTAAAATCAGTATATTCACGTAAATATATTTAAAAAAACAGTTTTGAAAGGTATTCTTTATCATGACCGATGACGAGAAAGGTGGGAATTTACTGCCGCATGAGAAATTGATAGTGGTGTATCGCCAATCAATGGAGTACCACCTCTGATGATCTGAAGATATCTTTATATTTGAATAATCAGACTAGTTATAACAATAATCAAATATCTATTGTTTGTGCATGACTATACACAGTATTGATTACTGAATAGATATCTTTAGTGGGCAATTGTTTGGACACTCATTGTGCCCTTCACCATTTCTTTTAAGAGGGGGAGAGTGTAGAGACCTGTAATGTTCTGCCTCTAGTGGCTCTACTAAAGTACTAGATTTTGACTTGTAAATAGCCCCACAGGTTCTGGAACAAGGAAGGACTCTTCCGACCAGTAATGTAATTGTGGGAGAAGACCCCTCTGAGAGAAACTGTGGCTTGAAATTCTTTGTCTTTGGCATCTGTGGTATGCCAGAGGATAGATAGTATGTGTTGAGTATGTGTGTACAGATAGTGTCAATGTCCCGGCCGTGTATACTGGTCCCGACCCTGATTCACTAAAAAACCTTATGAAACCTTATATAATGTAATTAAGTAAGTCGCTTAAGACCTATCCAGGTGAAACATGGTTACATTCTTCTTATTATTATTCTTGAGAGTAGGATAAATAGAACTTTTAACATTCATACCGAAGCAGCTCTTTTTCTTTCTCAAGTGTATTGAGCATGTGGACTGAGGCGGACTGTTGGAGGCAGTAGGTCTGAAAAGCAGGCAGCATGTTGAAAAACTCCAGGAATATCTCGCCAATGCACACGGTTATTAGGTCATCATCTCCCTACAGGCAGAAAAACAAGCATTAGAAAATTTTTAGAAGCACATATGATACCTAACAAAGAAGACATTGAAATATTCATTCAAGCTTCCCATTAAGCTTTCTTTTCTGAATGGTTCTTGTGACAAGGAAAGGAAAGTTAGGAACACTACTTTGTTCCTAATATAGGGGGTCACTGGTTCAAATCCAGCTCAAGTCTGAAGGCACTTAGAGAAAGATGGCCTATGTGAAATGAGTTGATCATCTGAGTCTAGTTCTGGGGACCATAACAGAAATATTTGCATCATTGCCCTGGTCAGATTTCTACAAAATGTGTGATGAACTCTGCTACACTGATTTGTAAGAAGAATCTGTGGTGGTCAGACCATGGTCCCAGGGTTTAGAACCCTCTGTCCTCCATTGTGTATGATATACTAGAGCTTCAAAAGGGAATATGGACTCAGAAGGGAAGAAGGAAAACATGGGCTGGAATTCCAGAAATGGAGGAAATTGTAGTGTCTCTTAGGAAAAGTCCATAGACCATTATTAAATTGACTTGGGGAAAATCCACTGCTTATTTCTGGGATAAGCAGAATAAAACATATTGAATTTTTTCGGGATCTTACCAAGTATTTGTGACCTGGATTGGCCACTGTTGGAGTTTAAAGGAAAGTGGGAAATAGACCAATAACTCCAGAGACTGGGACAGCTGTGTCAAACGAGGGAGATTTTATTGCAGACTCGACACAGATCTGTGTTTCGGCCACAGGCCTGCCTCAGGAGTCTAAAAGCATAAATAAATAAAATAACATATAAAACAAACAGATAATAAAATACAAAGTCTATACTTACTGTAAATGTAAAAGCTGAACATTTACAATGTAAAAACTAAACATATATAGTTGCCGGAGAAAAAGGATTCAATAAAAACATGTACCATAAGGATATATGATCAAGAAATGTATATAAAAAAACATTCTTATAAAACATACTCATAAACTGATTTATGGAACCAAGATTGATAATTATACGTAATATGTATAGTGTACATAAAAACAATAAAATTTGACAAATAGTAAAAAAATCCCTAATGAATAAGAAAAACATTAGTGTTCTAAAAAGGGCTTAGGAACAATGTATAAACAAATAAACAAGTCAGAGATCGAAACCTCACTTTCACTGAACTTCTCATGAATTAGTAGGTGTTCTATTCTGTATGTGCCATTACAAGTTTACATTCTCTGCAGTTACCCAATGCAGTTCGTACAGTAAAATATCGTGTTACATCCCCCTTCCACGCTTTGTAGTCCTCAACATGAGATTTCAATTACTATATGATGTTATGGATATATATATATATATATTTTTTTTTATGTTTCTGCACAATTGTATATGTTTTAACATCTTCCATAATACAAATGCTAATAATAATAATATATGCAGGGCTCTGGCGCAGCAGTGCTGCAGCCAGGCAGCTCTCGGACAGTCCCTCCGCTCCTTCCCACCCTCAGCTCCCCGATCGACAGCCCTCCTCTCCGTTCCTCCCCCCTTGCATGTGTTTAACCCTTTTACTTTCAGGCGCAGTGACAGCAGTGAAGAGGACAACACAGCGGGTGTCCCGCCTTCTGCGATGATGCATTTCCTGTTTCTGCGAGGGCGGGACACTGTGTGAAGGAAGGGAGAAGCTGTGTTGTCCTCTTCACTGCCATCGCTGCGCCTGAAAGTAAAAGGGTTAAACGCGTGGGGGGGGGGGGGGGGAGCGGGGAAGGAACGGAGAAGAGGGCTGTCAGGGAGCTGAGGGAGGGCATGGAGAATTGCTGGACATGGATGGGAGGACAGGGAGAGAGAAGAGATGGCTGGAATTGGAGAGGAGGGCAGGGGAGAAGAGATCGCTGGACAGGAGAGGAGGGGAGGGGGAGAGGAGATCGCTGGGCAGGACACGACAGGAGGGGAGGGCAAGGGAGAGAGGAGAATTGCTGGACATGGATGGATGGAGGGTACTGGGGAGATAGCAAATTTGCTGGATATGGATGGATGAAGGAGAGGGCAGGGGAGAATGGAGAGTTGCTGGACATGGATGGATGGAGGGGAGGGCTGGGGAGACAGGAGAACTGATGGACATGAATGGATGAATGGGGGCAGGGGAGATAGCAAATTTGCTGGATATGGATGGATGAAGGAGAGGGCAGGGGAGAATGGAGAGTTGCTGGACATGGATGGATGGAGGAGAGGGCAGGGGAGAATGGTGAGTTGCTGGACATGGATGGATGGATGAAGGGGAGGGAAGTCAGGAAGGAGATGCACATGGATGGAGGGGAGGGAAGAGAGGAGAAATGCTGGACATGGATGGAGTCTGCGTACTCTTTATCTTTTAAAAACTACTATAAATAAAAATCACAAAAACAGAGATTAAAAGAAAAAAACCCATAGATAAAACAATCCGTATCTCATACCCCTGGAGCATATTACTCATTATACACCCTTCCCAATTATTACTTATCATGACAGATCATATCTCCTAATGGTTCCCTTAAAAACATAATCGCCATTACATGATAACCTTGCTAGCGCCCGTTTCATTTGTGTGAGAAACGGGCCTTTATTACCAGTTACATATAATTATCAATCTTGGTTCCATAAATCAGTTTATGAGTATGTTTTATAAGAATGGTTTTTTATATACATTTCTTGATCAATGTTCAGCTTTTACATTTACAGTATAGACTTTGTATTTTATTATCTGTTTGTTTTATATGTTATTTTATTTATTTACACTTTTAGACTCCTGAGGCAGGCCTGCGGCTGAAACACAGATCTGTTTGAGTCTGCAATAAAAACTCCCTCGTCTGACACAGCTGTCCCAGTCTCTGAAGTTATTGTTCCATTTCCCATTTTCCTTTACACTTTATTGTTCTCGTGCGATTTTGCTGTCCATCCACCTAGGTGGATTTTCCCTCCTTGGCCACGGAACAGGATGCTGGGCTTGATGGATCTTTGGTCTGTCCCAGTGTGGCTGTACTTATGTACTTTCTCCCTCCATCACTCCCCCAAAGCACAGACACCCAGCACTCCATCCCTCGCAAAGCGCACTGTAACCCCGCGCTCTCTCCCTCCCCTTCTTGCCCCCCACCTCTGTGGAACACTCGCATCTTGCTCCCTCACCAACCCCCTTTCCCTGGTGCTGATTGGAAGCAGAAGGAAAGAGCAGCTCATGTCAGGCCACAGCCGCCACCTCTGCCGCTTTGGTGCCACTGTGTGCCTGCATAGATGTGCAGCTTTAGAGGAGGCAGTAAGGGAAACCAAAACTAAGAATACAAGAATAGCCATACTGGGTCAGACCAATGTTTCATGTAGCCCAGTATCCTGCTTTCAACAGTGGCCAATCCAGGCCACAAGCACCTGGCAGAAACCCAATTAATAGCAACATTCCATGCTACCAATCCCGGGGCAAGCACAACATTTTTAACGGCAATCCAGATCCAGACAAGACTTCAAAACAGTTTTATGCAACTCTGTCACACATCTGGGGAAAAGGAGAGGCTGGGTGGCTTATCAACAGAGTTCCAAATTTCCTCTGTTGATTTAGGGCCTCTTTTACTAATTGCGCCAGCGATTCCCACCTGGCAAATGAGCTGCAGTGCATTTGCCATACCGGTAATCACTAGCGTGGTTTAGCAATAAGGGCCCTTAATTTTTTGAGTTGTCATAATATCAGGAAACTTTACTCTTAGCTGGGCGGTATAAGCAATTTTAAACATTAAAGTACAAATATTGAAATTTTTCTAATGCTAGGGCTAGCCATCATATATTGTTTCAAACTCCCTCAAAATAGTACAGCCAGACTTCTAACAGCAAAAGCTGGAAATCATTTTACACCAGTCCTAGAGATGCTCCACTGGTTACTAATTTCCTCCACAGTCCAGTTTTCCATCATTCACAAATGTTTAAACCATGTATGTCAAGAGTATATTGTCAAAAAGTCTGTTTAATATATCTTATTCTACCATTACGATTTTCTCAGGAATAACTTTTTTCCAATGCCCCAACATCCACGATTAAGTTGAAATGTACTTACTTCTGTTTCACTATTTTGCCCCAAGCAGAACACTCTTCCACTCTATATCTCCCTATCAGCCTGAAGACTTCAGTATTCAGGCAAGCATTTTTGGGGATTCTTAAAACTGTTTCATTTTGTTACAGTATTGCTAGAATATTTTCTAGTACACTACAGTCTGAATTATCCGACCTTCCGGCTTATCCAACAGACCTCTCCTCCCCACCGGTGACATCGCACAGCTTCTCTTTCCATTTTCTGAACCAGGGACCCTACTTTTACCGCAAAACAAAACTGTTGTCAGCTGGGATCCTGCATTTTCTGCCTTTGTTTTTGTATTGTTTGAGTGGTTTACCATTGTTTTCTGTATTATACGACTTTTCCTTTATCCGAAAACGGGTCGGTCCTGTTTAGGCTGCATAATCGAGACTTTATTGTATTGTCTAATTTGTTTTACATTTTTTTATTTGTATATTTTGTTGTTTTGTTCAGTTTTATTCCTTTTGTTTTTATTGTGATTTACTTTGATATGTTCATAGTCTGAAGAATATCAGTTATTACCATGAAGTAAATTGGCACATTTACGAAGTCATTCATTTCTACATCATTGGTTTAAATCTGATTTGAGACAGTAGTCACTGTACCTAGCATCTGAATGTCATTAAGTAGTTGGTGTATGTGATATGAGTTCAGAGTCTCACTAAGAACCATTAGGCAGGTGATGATATAATCTGCTCTTTATTGGTACTGTAGAGCCAATCTTCTCACCCTTAAGCCCCATTTTGGTATAACTTCTCTCCTTTCTAGGATCAAAGTTTAGTGAGAGGCCATTGGAGATGGTATCTTGAGAGCAGGGTTGAGGATCCACTGGGATCAACAAATGTGAACTCCTCCACATATATCCAATATTGTCCTATAATATTTGCTTGTTATACTAATCTCATGCTTTTTCATTATCATGCTACCCAAGATCCTTCCAGAATACTAAATGTCTATTTTACTATATATCTCCACTATTCATGATGTATTGTAAGCCACATTGAGCCTGCAAAGAGGTGGGAAAATGTGGGATACAAATGCAATAAATAAATAAAAACAAAAACAAAACAATTGTGTGGGAAAAATCACTGCCATTGCCTGTGCTATAGATAAATGCTATATTGACAGTACTGGGAGGAAAATCTGTCATCTTACCATTAGTACTCAATATACTAGAAGAAAATGTAGAAGTCAAAAGAAAAAAACTGCCTTTACAGCATGCAAGCACAAACATATGTGGCTGTACTGAATCGAAGACAGCATTCAAAACCTGATGGAAGTGTTAAACTGTGTCCCTAACAAAACTGGTCTAACCTTTAATATTAGGGAAAACAGAACAAAAAGTGCTCACAGCCTGAGGTTCAGCTATAGCTCTTTCCCTAGTAAAACCAATAATATATTATGGAGATACTGAGGGGCATAATCGAACGGCGCCGGCAAAATACATGGCCGGCGATGTATTTTGGCGGCGCCGCAAACAGCTGGCCAGACCCGTTTTTTAAAAAAAGATGGCCGGCCATCTTTTGTTTCAACAATACGGTTCCGGCCAGCCAAATGCCTTGGATTTGGCCTGGGTTTGAGATGGCCGGCTTCGTTTTTTAGCGATAATGGAAAGTTATGTCGGCCATCTCAAACCCCGGCCAAATTCAAGGTATTTGGCCATGGGAGGAGCCAGCATTTTTAGTGCACTGGCCCCCCTGACATGCCAGGACACCAACCGGGCTCCATAGGGGTCACTGCGGTGGACTTCAGAAAAGCTCCCTCGTGCATAGCTCCCTTACTTTGGGAGCTGAGCCCCCCAACCCCCCCCCCCAAACCCACTACCCACAAATGTACTGCACCCACTAAAATTGCTCCAGGGACCTGCATACAGCTTCTAGGACTTATTGCTGCTGTATAACTTTGGCACACCAGTTCACACCTGAAGACTAATCTCTCTGAAAAAGTCCTTTCTTGAAATAACCACGTTTACTCACAGTTAACTGCAGAACAGAGGTTGTGCCCCACTGGCAAACACTCCTCTGGTACTAAGATTAGCAGTAGGTCAGAGCTGGCACAATGGTGTACAATGCCCTCTTTCAGCACCATTCAAGGTAAGAACTACGTTCTCTGACGTGGGTAACACAGGAAAGGGAACTAAAACTGGCTTACAAAAATGGCCACTACCGCATGGACTACAACAGGAAACAAAACAGGGCACACTCTGACCTGGTTGGCAGGGGGGAAAAGCACCATGGGAGTAGAGCCCAGTACCCTACACTCAACACAATGCATTGGTAATGTGACTCTGCAGGGCACCTAACAGAAAAGGTGTCACACTCACCCGAGAGCCACATCGCAACCAGGGAAAGGCTGTCGGAGGATACAACACATTCTGCTGTCATGGAGGTGGGTACAGCATTTGAGGCTGCCATACAGGCTGGCAAAAAAGGTTTTTAGTTTTATTTTTTTAGTTTGGAAGGGGGTTGGTGACCACTGGGGGAGTATGGGGAGGTCATCCCCGATTCCCTCCAGTGGTCATTTGGTCAGTTGGGGCACCTTTTTGAGGCTTGGTCGTGAAAATAAAAGGACCAAGTAAAGCCGGCGAAATACTGCTTAACGCCGCTTTTTTTTTTCCATTATCGGCGAAAGCCGGCCATCTGGTAGCCACGCCCGCCCATGTCCCGCCTTCACTAATCTACCGACACGCCCCCTTGAACTTTCACCGGCGAAGCGACGGGAAAGCGGCGATGCTGTCAAAAATGCCGCTTTCCATTATACCGATTTTGCCGCTTTTCCGAAATCGCCGGCCATCTCCCGATTTATGTCGGGAAATGGCCGGCGATCACTTTCGAAAATAAGCTGGACTGTCTCAATAATAGGGCTGTGCACAGTTCATGACTCAGAAGAGCAAATTAGGCAACCTGATGTGCTTTTGTGGATATCACGTGTCACAGGTTTCTGCTAGGTACTTGTGACCTGGATTGGCTACTGTTGGAAACAGGATACTGGACTAGATGGACCACTGGTCTGACCCAGTATGGCTATTCTTATGTTCATCGAGGTACAAGCCTGTTATCACTCTTGTTGTTTGTTCTTACTTTGGACCTCTTGATTCGAGACATTCAAAGAAATCCTGATATCCAAAGCCTCACACTAGGCACAGATACTTTTAAAATAGCAGTGTGTGTAGATGACTTGTTGGCTCATATGATAATTCCACATGTCTCAGTGGCTGCGCTGTTGGAACGTATGACTGAGTATGGGGAGTTTTCAGGCTTTAACTTAAATCTGGAGAAACCAGAGGTCTTACAGAGGGAAGGGGAACAAGGATTAGGTTGCTGTGGATCCCTCCCCTTGAAGTGGGCAGGCAAATGCTTTCTTGGTGTGTTGCTATCTGTGGAGATGCGGGATATCTACCGTTTGAATAAAGACACGCTGTTACAGTCTACTAAACTTCAGTTTGAAAAGTGGAGCCATTTACCTTTATCATTAATGGGTAGGATTCATCTCTTTAAAATGGTGATTTTTTTCCTCATTGGATTTAAGTCTTCAAGTTTTACCAATTCGCCTCTTGCGTGTGCAGGAAGTTTTTTTGGGGTGGGAAGAAATCAAAAATGCATTTCGAATACCTTTATGATATCTAATCAACAGGGAGGTCTAGGTTTATCCTGTCTCAAGCGATATTAACAAGCCTGTTTATTGAGGATATTTGTTTCTGATCAATTTATGCCGATTTGATGGGAGTAGGCATTGTTTGCATCATGGCATTTAAATTTTCTTCTGCAGGCTTGGGCTAGGAGTTTGCCAAAGACTTGTCGCAACAGTATTCTGTTGCAACCATTCAGAAGTCTCTGGAGAGAGCTTTTACATTTTTGGAATCAGAATCCTAATGTTAGTGATTTGTTGCCATATAGGGGCAATGCAGATTTCTTGCTGGGAATGGAGTCTGGACTCTTCAGGAGATGGTCTGACTTAGGTATAACTTTGCTTGAGCGTCTCTTCAATGAGGAAGGCAGATTCTACTCTTTCTTAGAATTACAGCAAAGGCTTTCTCTAACTCAGAAAGGCTATTTTGCTGATCTGCAGCTGCATCATTATTACGCCAGTTTAGATCAGTCAGCCTTACGGTTGGAAGCTTAAGGACTTTTCACACGGGGACGCTTTGGACAGGTCTCAGTATCTGGACGCATAAGGCTTTGGTTTCTCTTCTCCCTCCACGGGAGTATGGTCCTCTTAAGGAAGCATGGAGCAGAGATCTTGGGTATGAATTGGAGAGGGTGGACCTTCCTACAGTGATAAAGGCTATCCTGAAGCAGGTTTTAAGCGCCGAACTCAAGAGAGTCAATACCGCATACTTCATAGAAGAGTATATAACATAGCTACAGGCCTCTAAGGCGGGGTGGGTGCCTGTTGCACAATGTTCCAATTGTCAGTGGGGAGACAATACTTTCTTTCAAGCCTTCTGGAGATGCAGTGGTATCCAGGCTTCTTAGTGGACAATTCATAGATACTTGGGGACTATTGTCAGCCAATGTATAGTCTCTTCTTAGAAGGGAGTTCTGTTGGCTAGGTGGGAAGCTTGACAAAGTTTCTCATCTATTTCTTAGCAAAGCCTATGCATTGGGGAAGACGTGTATACTTAATCATTGGTTACAAGATGTGCCTCCCTCCTTTTGGTATTGGAGAAACAGACTCCATAGCTTAATGTTATGGGAGGCGTGGGCTGCCCATGTTACCCAAAAACAACAAAAGGCCTTTTTGTCTGTTTGGAATTGTTATCTAAAAACTGTCTCATACAAGGCAAGAATTGCGGTGCTGAATACATTTCAGAGTGTATTATGATTTGGTTAAGGTGTCTCGGGGTCCTCTGGCTGGGGGGTAGGAGGATAGGGAATCCTTGGCTGGCTTGTCTCTATAAGATGGCCTGGAGTCAAAAGGGTCCAGACAATGGGCCATCACAGTTGTATTTTCAGAGGTTCAGGGGCATAGAGCGGGGTAGTAGAGGGCTGTTCACAAAATTGGGATCATAAGTTTCTCTTTGTTATCATATAAATGAATGTTTAGCATAGCACTAATATACCGAGAACAATTCATCACTGAAACCACTGCCGCCTTCATAACACCTCAACTAGAAATTGCCTCATTTAGAATCCATAACAACTCCCTGACCGATCACCTGAATTGCGTACTATTCTACAGACCACCCGGCAACTGGAAGGAAAGCTAGCCCATCTTCATGGACTTCATATCAAACAACTGTGTAAACAACAACAACAACGTACTGCTACTAGTACTAGGCGACATTAACCTTAACCTAGAAGACCTCAACTCCACCAACGCTGATGAATGTAAAGACTTCCTACAGTCCTGGGATTTTAAATGGCCCCAAATGCAAACTACCCATATCAAGGGACACACACTGGACCTACTATCATATAAACTGGCCACAGACAACAACCTATTAATAACAGACATCAAATGGGCAGCATTACCCTGGACTGACCATTATAAACTGAACCTAACTTTAAACTGGCGGAGGAAGGGCTCAAACTGCACACCAGAACATACTACCTACACTACAAGAGGGCAAATCGATCCACAAATATTCCGGCAACAAATATATGAAAAAGAATGGACAACACACACTGATACCATACTTTATCGCAACCACTGGGATGACAGATGCAACAGTGTACTAAACAATATAGCACCCTTAAAAACAAAAACACTAAAAAGACAGACCACCATACCATGGTTCAATGATGAACTAAAAAAACTCAAAACACAGAACAGAAAACTTGAACGAGCATGGAGAAAGCCAAAAGATGAACACACACTTAACGCATAGAAACAAATACATAGAAAATACAAATATGAAACAAGACAAACCAAAAGATCCCACTTCAAAACCAAATTAGGACCGGATTACAAAGATATGAAGAAACTATTCCAAATCGTAAATAAGTTACTAGACACCACCCCTATCACCGCATCCAACACAGACATCCCATCCGCAGACAAACTCGCTAACTACTTTAACGAAAAAATTAAAAAACTACGTAGCACACTTCCTCACCATAACACCGACATTGAAATCTTCCTCAATGATCTGGACCCAACCACAGAAGGATACCTAGCTGACTGCATTTGGACAACATTTAACCTCCTCAATACCGAATCAGTTACACAAGCGACTCACAGGTTCACCAAGACCCACTGCAAATTGGACACATGCCCCAGATCGCTTCATAACAGACCTTACATCCCATCTAAACTTCATGCTACAACAAGGACTCTTCCCTGAGGAACATGGCAACATCCTACTCACCCCAATACCAAAAGACGCCAAGAAAGGCACAAACGATCTCACCAATTATCTCCCAGTTGCGTCTATCCCATTAGTAGTAAAAATGATGGAGAGCTTCGTGACTAAACAGTTTACGGAATACCTGGACAAGTTCTCAATACTACATAACTTACAATCAGGATTCTGATCCCACCATAGCACCGAAACTGTCCTAGTCACCCTCCTGGCCAAATTCAAACAGGAGATTGCCACAGGCAAAAGCATACTCCTCCTCCAGTTCGACATGTCAAGCGCATTTGACATGGTAAACTACAACATACTACTAAGAATACTAGGCCACTTCGGGATTGGAGGAAATGTACTTAACTGGATTAAAGGTTTTCTAACCACCTGATCTTATCAAGTAAAATCAAATTCAAACATATCACCATCGTGGAAAGCAGTCTGCGGAGTACCTCAGGGATCACCATTATCACCAATACTCTTCAACATGATGATGATTCCACTAGCACAGTCCTTATCCAAACAAGGCCTTAACCCATTCATTTACGCAGATGATGTTACAATATACATCCCCTTCAGACATGATCTGACAGAAATAACCAACAAAATCAATAATAGTCTGAACATCATGGACTCCTGGGCAAACTCATTCCAACTGAAACTGAATACCGAAAAAACACACTGCCTCATCCTCTCCTCTTCATATAACAAATACAAACCCGCAACCATAAATACTCCAGGACATACCCTCCCTACCCCAGACAGCTTGAAAATACTCAGCGTCACACTCGACCACAACCTTACCCTAGAGAGTCAAGTAAACTCTGTAACAAAGAAAATGTTCTATTCAATGTGGAAGCTCAAACGATTAAAACCTTTCTTCCCAAGAACAACCTTTCGATACCTAATACAATCAATGGTCCTAAGCCATGCAGGCTATTGCAACAGAATCTATGCGGGTTGCAAAGAACAACTCATTACAAATACTTCAGACTGCCCAAAATACAGCAGCCAGGCTGATATTCAGCAAAACACGCTTCGAAAGTGCTCAACCCCTCAGAGAAAAGTTGCATTGGCTCCCAATCAAAGAACGGATCATCTTCAAAATCTGCACCTTAGTCCACAAAATCTTATACGGCGTAGTCCCAGGATACATGACAGACCTTATAGACTTACCAATAAGAAAGAAAGTCAGATTGTCAAGATCCTACCTAAACCTACACTACCCAAATTGCAAAGGACTGAAATATAAAACAACGTACGCATCCGGCTTCTCCTACATAAGCGCACAACTATGGAATGGCCTCCCAAAAGCTGTGAAAACAATCCATGACTACCTAAACTTCAGGAAATCACTAAAAACCAACCTCTCCCAAAAGGCCTACCCCAATGACTCCACGTGACCCTCTTCACCTACCAACACAGCATATCTATGATCAAACAGGACAACACACAATCTTCACCCCTTCCGACCCTCCACTTATACCTCATTCGATCATTATACAACTATGTATTTGTTATCAACCGACTGGGCAAACACCTCTGACGGTACTATGTAAGCCACATTGAGCCTGCAAATAGGTGGGAAAATGTGGGGTACAAATGCAACAAATAAATAAATGTCTATTTTGCCAAGCATTATTGTTCAGCAGTTTGCTGTATGGTTCTTTTGATCCTGAATAAAAACCGTTAAACCTTAATTTGTAAAACAACAAAGAGGTGTCAATAACATAATTTTGGTGATGTTCTGTACAATTTGTGATGGCCATTCATCAGGTTTTGGTGAACTCCTGTAGGCTTATCACTGACCTTCACACAAAGTTTGCATCTGATCAATCCATCTTAACGAAAGCTATTGTGCTTCCAAACAGGCTGAACCACCTGATAAGCAATTTCTAGAGGTATTGAAAACCACAAAAAATTGCTACACTGAACACAACATAAGTAGGCTTATAATTCTGATTATGCACAATAATACTGAGTCTCCAGAGTACAGTGTGGTGCTCATTTTCAAAGCAGACAGACGTCTTAAAATGCCTAAAAAAAGGTCCAAATCCTGATTTTATAAAGTCAGAATTTGGAAGTTTCACACTGCAGTTCGTCCAAGTAGCAAGGGGGCATGCTATCAGTGGGACTAGGGAGGGCCCAAAAGTAGGATGTTTAGTCACATCCAAGTTACAAAAAGTTGCTGTAATTGAGCAGCTGACCACTGGAGAGATTAAGGCATAACCCCTCCTTAATCTGCCAGTGGTTGCTGTCCCCTTTCCTCTCCCCTGAAAGAAGAACTGGAAAAAAAACCAGGTTCTATGCCTGCTGTAGGTATAATGGCTATTCTGAATAAAGCAGTAAGCAGGTCAGAGGAGTAGCCTAGTGATTAGACTGTGAAGGGATACAGGTTCAAATCTCACTTCAAATCTTCCTTTTTTATGTTGAGTCTTCCAGAAACAGAAAAGTACATACTGCACCAAAATATATAAGACACCTGCGAGCCTTAAGGCTAATGAAGTGGTATACATTTAGGCACAGTAGGTATTTTTCAGGTCCTGGAGGGATCACATTTACAAAAAAAGAGTTATAATGGGGTTTGAACTGTGTCCCTTGGTTTACAGTCCACTGCACTACCCACTAGGCTACTCCTCTCTTCTGCAGGGATATCTGTGTGGCCATATTTTTGAAAATGATGCCAGACATTACATTACAATCATTCTTATATTCCGCAATTACCTTACAGTTTTATGCGGATCACATCTCATAAGATAACCAGCAAACTCTGGTGAATAACAATCAAATCTAGAAAATCTAAAAAGACAGAATAACATAATCAAAAATTTTCTACACAAATGTAATTGAGACAAACTTTCTTCAAAAAATATAGCAACTAAATGATAAGCTAGTTCTATATTTCAAACCTTTGGGACATGGAAAAAAATATTAAAAGATCTCAAAGATGGTGTTTACTGGAGTGTAACTGAACTAAATCACTCAAATATAATGGGGCTAAACCATAAAGATCTTGAAAATCTGAGCCTCAATGGGCAGCCAATGCATGTTTACCAGCAGAGGAGTCACTCTCTCATGCCTGTGAGCTGAAAAGATCAGGCAGATTGCAGTATTCTGAATATTTAGAATTTTCTTCATATAATTTTTCTGGCAACCTGCATTTATGATATTACTTAGTCCAGCATAGAGGAAACTCTCAACAACTAAACAGAAACCTGAAGGCAGTTTTATTAAAATTAAAAATGATTTTTTAATTAGCAAATTGATTTGAGAATAAAGCAATAGGGAGCTTGTTAATATAACTCCCAAAAGTTTAATGCTAGACTCTAAAGTAAATTCAGGATTACTCAATGTTATCATTCATTGCTTTGGCCCAGTAACAAGAACTCTTTTTTGTATTTAGTTCTTAGATGGTATCTCTGTGCATCTACAGACTAAATGCTTCTTGAAAGTTATGGTGTTTATCTACATATAAAACTTGGATCTGCAGATACTCTTCATGTACTAGAACTTGTAATGCTGTAAAGATGGGACAACAGAAACCTCAGGTTTGTTGGGATTTCTGTGTAGGACAGGAATGGGCATGTGAGGAGGGCTGCCACATCCATTTCCCTCTCCTTAATGATCCTCTCTCTCTTATTTGTCCTTCTCTGCCCAAACAAAATGAAGTGCAAACATACCTGCTCAAATGCTTGGTCAATTTCTTCTTGGAGGCACTCCAGAAAATTTTCATTGAGGTCAATCAGCTCCTGTATGTTGCTAAACACCACAAGCAGCTGGTCCTGGGTCAGTAATCCAGCTGACTGCATTGGGAGATAAAACTCTTCTTTGATGATTCGTAAATCCTCACCATAACTAGTCTCTGTGTTGATAAATTCCAGGATGGCTTCTTTACGCTCTGTCCTACGCATTATGCATTTCTCACATAGGTTCTCTCTTCTTCTGATTTGAAAGTCTGTCTCTGAAGTAAAGTCCCTCTCGCCACAGTCTATGCAAGGCCTATGGACCCCCCAAGCCTGGAGTGAAGCCAGGGTTTCTGCAGCTTTAGTCTTCCATTTTTTGGAAACAGCTTGGCCACTTCTACTGTCCACTTCCACTGATTTGATGGGTCTTGTGAAATTAGCTTCTGCTTCATTCCTTTCATCTCTCAATCCCACTATGCCACTGTCTGTGCTCAAGGTGCCTATATTCCTCCAGCGATGTTTGGATCTGTGTGAACAGCTTGGTATTTGACTGCTCTCTTTGTTAAAGCTACAGCTAATGGTAGTATTGGCTTTAGTCAAAAATGGGCCTGCATAGACCAAAGAAATGGTTAAAATTTACTACAATAGGTAAATTATATTAAAATATCTCATATGCTATTTTTCTGATTACAATTACTGTAAGATTAACTTTAATTTTCATCCCTAAATTTGCCTATATATTAGAAATAATTTTATAAAGGTTTCTCTATGTGTAAAGCCTATTTTACACTCAAAAAAGGGGCTTTTCTGAAATAGCATGGTTATATACACGCATATAAGTAGGTGTGCTGACAATAACTTGAGTACCTATACATGCACTGTGTATGCATTTCAGAGGATGGAGTTGCAATGTATGTGCATAGTTTATAAAATATGAGCATGCACATGCATACATTATGGACCACATTCAGTAAATAGTGTCTAAAATGTAGCTGCAGCGGAATAACACATTTAGAGCTATTCTATAAACCAGGTCTATACTAAAACACGGTTTACAGCATAGCGCATAGGCCAGGGGAACACGTGTACATTTAGGCATGGCCATTTACACCACTGAAAACCTGGAGTAAATACCCGCGCCTAAATGTACACACGTTCCCCCAAATTGTATAACACACATTAAATCTGATTGATGCCCTGACATGCCTACACTCCTCCCATGGCCGCTCCTCCTTTTCAGCTAAGTGCGTTGGAATTTACGTTAATCTCTATTTAGAATATGCCTAAAAAGAAAAAAAAATGTAAATTCCAATTATTGCCAATTAGTGGTTATCAGCCAATTATCATTACTAACTGGCTCGTTACTCAATTGAGTAGCATGTATAAATTGGCTGCACACACAATTTAACGCATGTTATTCTCTGCGCCATAGACAGAATCCAGCCTTATGTGCACACATTTAGGTCTGCTTCAGAGAAGATGTAAACTTAAATTTGTGTATTAGCATTTGTGTGTTTTCTGGGTGCTAATTTTATGTCTAAATCATCTTTACTATCACAATAACAAGCCACAAGTAACAAGGCAGGAACATGGTTGGAACAGACCATGTAAACATATCATGACAATATTTTGAATTGCCTCCACTTATCTTCCCAGTGCTAATTTTATAAAGGCACATTGGGTCCTATGCTGCCTTTGTTTAAAAAAAAAAAAAAGCATAAAATAAGCACACTTTAAAATTTTGTTTTAGATGTTGTTACATTATTTTCTTCTAAAAAATGTGAATAGTGTGCCTATAATATAAAGTCAATCAGATCCAATAGGCTCAGAAATAGTAGCAATAATATAACAATATTAAAAAATGCTATTCAAGTGAAAAACTTAATTTATAATATAGAAATATGGACCATCAAATTAGCTCTTAAGCTGAAATTCACAGAGTATTTTTCTGCTTCATCTTAAATCATCAGTCCAAACTTCCAAATTTCTCTGAAAATAACTTCTAAGAATATCTGTATGTCAAACGTGCTTCAAAAACAATTTTTAAAAAGTCCATGTGCAATTCAGTTTTATACAGTAAACAAAAAATACTTAATCAGGAAAATCTTTGACAGATCCAAGATGGCATTGTGGTAAGACGCAGCATCAGAAGCTCCTATGTTCGGTAGAACGTTGTGTTTATTCCTTCTACCTTTAGTCTTACCTTATGCCTAAATGTCAAGGGAAGCTGCGAAGAGTCTCTCCACCTCCTCTTGTGGCTCTGTGTCAGACTGCAATTACAGCTTTTGTGGTCACTCCTCAGGTATCGGGCATATCTGCTGCTGGGGCGAGGAAGAGCCTCAGTTCGGAAGATGAGAACCCGGAAGTTATGACCAGTCTTTTTTCCTGCAAGGAGTGGAGGACGCTGTCGGGAGCAGCTGGTTTGGTGTCATCATTGGTGGTGGCTATGAGATCTTCTTCTCCACACTCGAGGGAGGAGGTAACTGGAACTCCAGGGTTGAAGGAGATGATTGCCAGAGTGATTGTACCAGTAGCAGAGGTTTTCCCAGCATCTCTGGTGAGCTTTTCTCCCCTGAGCCCTCTGGTGAAACCAGCTTCAGTGACCCTGGATATACTCTGGGAGGCCATACAGAATTTACACCAGGTATGCATCTCTATTATGACTATTTCTGCAACTTCCTTGTCTAAAATGCAGTATTTGAAGTAACTGCATACACTACAAAAACTGACTCAGTGAATAAAGTTGTTACAGACTTAAAATCTTCTCAAGCTTTATTAATGCAGGATAAATCAATGCTGCTAAGGAAAACTGAGAATTTAATATGCAAAGTGTTTGAATTTGAGATTTTTGAACTTTCCTCAGACAAAAGCTAACTCCGGTTAAGGACATGTTTTATTTATTCTTAAAATCAGTACTGTAGATTCCAGAAGCAGCTTTGCCCCTTTTACAAAGAATTTTCTATGTGACATCTGTTGAGAAAAAAGAGACTGAGTTCCCTGTGGATTTAAACATTTCTGAAATTTTGGAAACAACTAAAGAATTGTGACTGATAGAGCTACATTACTGTTTTTCACTAATCACTCAACAGGAAGGTAGTGGAGTACAATTTATCTATAATCCAAGCAAAACCTTGCACTAAAATACACATGGAGGAAAAAGCCTTAGCTAACCCAGACCACAATCGATCATCGGCATAAACAACCTCCTGTATAATTTATTTAAATTCAACCAAACTCAAAGAAAAAGCTTATTAGGGATATTTTCATCAGTACTTAGCTTTTAGCCCTTAAAACTCTGCTCCTTTACATAGTAACATAGTAGATGATGGCAGATAAAGACCTGCATGGTCCATCCAGTCTGTCCAATAAGATAAGCTCATGCATATGGTATGAAGTGATACATCATCTGTATACCTGGCTTGTTTTATCCTTGCCATTTTTAGGGCAAGGATAAAATCAAGGAGAGCGAGAGAGTGAGTAACGGTCTCAGAATCAGCAATATTGGCCCTTAAATTATATGAACCACGTGTCCCTGAAGCAGTAAGCGAAATGCTGGCCATCTTCGGACACAGGAGCGGAATTTTAAGGGCTAAAAGCTAAGTACTGATAAATATATCCCTAATAAGCTTTTTCATTGAATTTGATTACATTTAAATAAATTATACAGGAGGTTTTTTATGCTGATGATCGATATGTTGAATCCATTTTAAGACCCCAAAAATTTTGAATTGTGGTCTGGGTTAGCTGAGGCTTTTTCCTTCTTGTGTTTCCTCTTGAATAAATATTTAATTTTTTAGTGCGAGGTTTTGCTTGGATTATAGGTACATTTATTTTTCATCAAGACAGGGATTCAGTTTTGAGGCTATATTTTAAATCTACGGATACTTCGTTTATGGGTGAGAAAGTGAAGTTCCCTGATGTCTCCAAATGGACGCAAGCTAGACAAAAGACGTTTTTGGAGTTATGGCCTGCTGTAGTTGGTTTAGGAGCCACTTTCCAACTTAGGGAAAGAGTGCATGACTCTCAGTTTTGTTTGTATCTAGGAACTGTTATCAGGTCTAAATGAGTATCGAGGAGATTTTTTCTTACCCTATTACCTGTATAATTTCTTTTATTTCCATCTTTCTATGGATTTACTGCTCTTGGATCTCTACTCTTTTGTGGACTTTATTTAATAATTATTTTTCTTGATATTCTTGATAATGTTTTCTTTGTTCTCTATTCTGGATTTCATGTCAAAGTTTATGTCTTTGATGTATATTGAAATGTAAATTAAAAAAAAATCAGAAAATCTTGTGCTCAGAATCCTCAACATGACAAGACTGTGTTTCAAGCTGCAAACACTCTGCTTCAGTGGAAGATCCAGCTGATTATATCTGTGAAAACATACATATGTAGTGATTTTCCTTAAAGCAGAGTGTTTGCAGATCTAAATACAATTATTTATTTATTTATATTTTGCTCACACCTTTTTCAGTAGTAGCTCAAGGTGAGTTAATTATGTTCGGTTGATGAATTTTGAGTGTAAGATTTTCATGATTTATTTACTATAGAAAAGTGAATTACACATGGACTGTTTTTGAGGCACATTTGACATACAGATATCCTTAGCGAAGTTTTTTCAGAGAAGTTTGGAAGTTTGGGCTGATGATAATATTCAAGATGAAGCAGAAAAATATACCACAAATTGCAGCTTTTGAGCTTCTCAAATTTAATGGTCCATACTCTCCTCCTTCCCAAACTCATCATGGTCACTCCAACACAAAGCGATGTTGCTTACCTGTAGCAGGTATTCTCCAAGGACAGCAGGCCAAGTATTCTTACAGTGGGGGAAATAAGTATTTGATCCCTTGCTGATTTTGTAAGTTTGCCCACTGACAAAGACATGAGCAGCCCATAATTGAAGGGTAGGTTATTGGTAACAGTGAGAGATAGCACATCACAAATTAAATCCGGAAAATCACATTGTGGAAAGTATATGAATTTATTTGCATTCTGCAGAGGGAAATAAGTATTTAATCCCTCTGGCAAACAAGACCTAATACTTGGTGGCAAAACCCTTGTTGGCAAGCACAGCGGTCAGACGTCTTCTGTAGTTGATGATGAGGTTTGCACACATGTCAGGAGGAATTTTGGTCCACTCCTCTTTGCAGATCATCTCTAAATCATTAAGAGTTCTGGGCTGTCGCTTGGCAACTCGCAGCTTCAGCTCCCTCCATAAGTTTTCAATGGGATTAAGGTCTGGTGACTGGCTAGGCCACTCCATGACCCTAATGTGCTTCTTCCTGAGCCACTCCTTTGTTGCCTTGGCTGTATGTTTTGGGTCATTGTCGTGCTGGAAGACCCAGCCACGACCCATTTTTAAGGCCCTGGCGGAGGGAAGGAGGTTGTCACTCAGAATTGTACGGTACATGGCCCCATCCATTCTCCCATTGATGCGGTGAAGTAGTCCTGTGCCCTTAGCAGAGAAACACCCCCAAAACATAACATTTCCACCTCCATGCTTGACAGTGGGGACGGTGTTCTTTGGGTCATAGGCAGCATTTCTCTTCCTCCAAACATGGCGAGTTGAGTTCATGCCAAAGAGCTCAATTTTTGTCTCATCTGACCACAGCACCTTCTCCCAATCACTCTCGGCATCATCCAGGTGTTCACTGGCAAACTTCAGACGGGCCGTCACATGTGCCTTCCGGAGCAGGGGGACCTTGCGGGCACTGCAGGATTGCAATCCGTTATGTCGTAATGTGTTACCAATGGTTTTCGTGGTGACAGTGGTCCCAGCTGCCTTGAGATCATTGACAAGTTCCCCCCTTGTAGTTGTAGGCTGATTTCTAACCTTCCTCATGATCAAGGATACCCCACGAGGTGAGATTTTGCGTGGAGCCCCAGATCTTTGTCGATTGACAGTCATTTTGTACTTCTTCCATTTTCTTACTTTGGCACCAACAGTTGTCTCCTTCTCGCCCAGCGTCTTACTGATGGTTTTGTAGCCCATTCCAGCCTTGTGCAGGTGTATGATCTTGTCCCTGACATCCTTAGACAGCTCCTTGCTCTTGGCCATTTTGTAGAGGTTAGAGTCTGACTGATTCATTGAGTCTGTGGACAGGTGTCTTTCATACAGGTGACCATTGCCGACAGCTGTCTGTCATGCAGGTAACGAGTTGATTTGGAGCATCTACCTGGTCTGTAGGGGCCAGATCTCTTACTGGTTGGTGGGGGATCAAATACTTATTTCCCTCTGCAGAATGCAAATAAATTCATATACTTTCCACAATGTGATTTTCCGGATTTAATTTGTGATGTGCTATCTCTCACTGTTACCAATAACCTACCCTTCAATTATGGGCTGCTCATGTCTTTGTCAGTGGGCAAACTTACAAAATCAGCAAGGGATCAAATACTTATTTCCCCCACTGTACATCTGGGTGAATTATCAAACGCAACCTAGTGTGGTTGCTGACTAGCGAGATGACTGTAGAAATTTCTAGCACTGTCCCACCATGCATGTGCTGGTGCCTCTCTCTGTCATGCAAAATAGTTATAGAATACAAATCCAAGAGGAGGTGGAAGGGTATGTGAGAATACTTGGCCTGCTATCCTCCAAGAACACCTGCTACAGGTGAGTAACTTCTCATTCTCTGAGGACAAGCAGGTCATCCGTATTCTAACATCTGGGAATGCTTAGCTACCAGGCTCACTGAAAACAACGCTACGACAATAGGGACTCGAAACGTCGAGGTCTAAATGTTAATTGACCTGACACTACTTACATACTAGTTGTGAAGGTTGTCACGTCCCTCACCTGTTCGACGCTCCTCCCGACTAGGTCATTCCGCAGTTCCATCGGAAAGGGACAAGGATCAGGCTTAGGAAGGTCTGTTTCGGTTTCCTAGTTCTGGCAGCCGTCATCTGGGTTGGATCAATGGCAGCGGCCATCTTGGTTAGCTCAAGGGGTCCAGCCATCTTGGAGTAACGAGGACAGGAAGGAAGCCCATATTTGGTCCTTGGAGATCTCCTGTGGGGGCAGCCATGTTGGATTCAGCTGAGAATGGTTGACTCTGATTGCCTCCCTATTTAAAGCCTTGCCTTCAGTCCTTCTGTGCTTCGGCTTCTATTCTGTTCCTGGGTAGTTGCAGTGCACTTGGACCTTTTGTTTTGGACCTTTGTCTGATTTTGACCACTGCTTGTTCCTGATAATCCTCGCTTGCTGCCAGCCCTGACCACTGCTCGTTCTTGACTATCCTCGCTTGCTGGCAGCCCTGACCACTGCTTGTTCCTGACTATCCTCGCTTGCTCCTGCCTCTCTCGTCTGGCCAGTCTGCCAACTCTTGCGGTTCCAGAAGTCCGGTTGGCCGCCTGCAGCTGGGAGCTCAACTCCCGGTGAATGGCGGTCGCCGTGGGTGAAGTCTAGGGGTTGCTCGGCTGTCCTTTGGAGGCCAGCGGTCACCTTACCTCCGCCTCCAGCAGGACCCAAGGGCTCACAGAATTCCAACACAAGACAGAAAGCCGAAGCCATGAGCTCGCAGACGCAACCCGACCTGAGGGATCTGGCAAAGATTTTGCAACAGCAGCAGGAACAGCTGAACACCCTGTCGGGGGCCCTCCAGAATGTCTGCTCCCAGCTGACGACAGTGCAGGCTCAGACCCAGGTTGCAGCAGCGGCCCCACCGGCCGGGGGGGGGGGGTCCCTTTGCGGGGCCACGGTTCCCTAAGCCACCTCGTTACGATGGAACCCCGGCACAGTGCCGGGGGTTCCTGAATCAGTGCAACCTGTATTTCGACATGCAGCCGGGGGCATTCCCCTCGGATCGGATGAAGGTGTCCTCCCTTATTTCTCTCCTCTCTGGACTGGCCCTGGCCTGGGCGTCCCCGTTTCTCGAGCAACGGGACCCTCTTCTGTTTGACTTTGGGGAGTTTCAGTGCCAGTTTCGACTGGTATTTGATGTCCCAGGAAGACCCTCCTCGTCCGCAGCGGCGTTGCTACGATTCAACAGGGAGAGGGGACTGTGGGCGAGTATGCAGTCCGGTTTCGGAACCCTGGCAACCGAGCTGCGATGGAACCAGGAGGCTCTCTCTGCTATCTTCTGGCAGGGTCTTCAGGGTCGGATCAAGGATGAGCTCGCGGGACGGGATGTCCCAGGATCGCTGGACGCTTTGATCGCCCTCTGCATTCGGGTGGACACACGCTTCCAGGAGAGAGCCAAGGAACAGGCGGCCCAGCCCCGAGATCCAGTGGCCGCGCTAGGCGGGTGCTGTCGCCTAAAGGATCGACCAGTGCCCGGGGAAGTCCGCCGGAAGAACCCATGGTCCTGGGGCGCCATCGCTTGACTACCGCTGAGAGGGCTCACCGACGTCGCAACAAGTTGTGCCTCTATTGCGGAGAGGCCAGCCACTTCATCCACGCCTGTCCAACTCGGCCGGCGGGAAACGCCGGCGCCCAGGCCCTGTGAGAGGAATGGTCTTGGGGCGTTCGGCTCCCCCTCCCGACAACTTGATCACCATACTGGTGACCTTGTGCTGGCAAGATAAGATGATCCACACCAGGGCCTTGCTCGATTAAGGAGCAGGGGGAAATTTTATTAGTGTCGAGCTGTTTGATCAGTGGCGACAGCCTGTGGAATTGTGCAGTCCGGTTCTGCAGGTCACCTCCATTCAAGGTACAGTGCTACCTCACCCTATCACCCAGATCACTCCACCACTCAACATGGAGGTGGGTAAATGACACCGGGAGAAGATCCAGCTTTTGATCCTGCATAGCTCCATTCACCCCATGGTCCTGGGACTCCCATGGTTACGGCGCCACACACCTTCGATTGACTGGGCCAGTGGGTAGATCCATCGCTGGGGCAGGCATTGCAGTAAGAACTGCCTGGGAGGGCCGGCAGTTAGCTATCTGGTCCTTATGGCAACTCCCCAAAAGCTCCAGTCCTGTAAGGTGGCCTTGCCGAAGGAGTATCAGGCCTATGCCGATGTCTTTAACCCGGTGGAGGCGGACACTTTACCGCCGCATCGAGCATTTGACTGTGCCATCAACCTGCTGCCGGACCAGATGCCTCCTCGGGGCAGGTTATACACGCTCTCTCAATCAGAGTCCAAGGCCATGCGAGCCTATGTCCAAGAAAACCTGCAGAAGGGGTTCATCCACCCATCCTCCTCGCTTGCTGGAGCAGGGTTCTTTTTTGTTAGTAAAAAAGATGGCTCACTCAGACCCTGCATTGACTATCGGGGCCTCAATGCGATTACGGTGAAGAATCGGTACCCCCTGCCACTGATCCCGGAGCTATTCGACCGGCTCCAGGGAGCCCGGATCTTCACAAAGTTGGACTTGTGGGGGGGCCTACAATCTCATTCGTATTAAACAGGGGAATGAGTGGAAGACCGCCTTCAACACTCACAAAGGGCATTTTGAGTACTTGGTTATGCCTTTTGGGCTGTGTAATGCCCCGGCGGTTTTCCAAAATTTATCAACCTGGTGTCCCAGGACCTTCTCTATTCCTCGGTGATCATTTATTTGGACGACATCTTGGTTTTCTCCAGGTCACCTCAGGAACACGTTGGCCACGTGTGTGTGGTGCTCCAGCGTTTAAGGAGGCACCGGCTGTTTGCTAAGTGAGCAAATGTGCCTTCCATCAGCCGGTGGTCCCTTTTCTGGGCTACATCATATCCGCCCAGGGTCTCCAAATGGATCCTGACAAGCTGCAGGCCATCCAGGCCTGGCCCAGAGCCTCAAGGTGTTGCAACGTTTTCTGGGGTTCGCAAACTATTATTGCCAGTTAATTTGGCACTATTCTCTAGTCACCGCTCCCTTGACTGCCCTTACCCGGAAAGGAGCGGATGTCCGAGAGTGGTCACCCCAGGTGCATAAGGCTTTTGCAACTTTGTAGAAGGCGTTCCTCTCTGCTCCCATCCTCCAGAGCCCCGATCCCAGTAAGCCGTTTATCGTGGAGGTAGACGCCTCATCTGTGGGGGCCGGGGCCATCCTGCCCCAGGTCAACTCTTCCGGGAAGAGACTCCCGTGCTTCTTCTTTTCCCGCAAATTCACTCCGACGGAGCGGAATTACACTGTAGGGGACCGGGAGCCTCTGGCCCTGAAACTGGCGCTCCAGGAATGGAGGTATCTGCTAGAAGGCGCGGAACACATGGTTACCGTGATTACGGACCATAAGAATCTGCTATACCTGCAAGAGGCTAAGCGACTGAACCCTCGCCAGGCTCGCTGGTCGCTGTTTTTCGCCAGATTTCAATTCCGCCTTGTGTTCCGGCCAGCTGAAAGCAATATCCAAGCAGATGCGCTTTCCAGAGCCTTCGAAACACCGGAGGATCCTGAGGACACGCATCCCATGTTGAATCCCGACTGTGTTCCAGCCATGCCCACAGCGGTGGATCCCGCAAGGGCCCGGGTGCCTCTCAAGGATAGAAGAAAGGTAATGTACTGGGCCCACTCATCGGCCTTCGCGGGACACTTTGGCTTTCACAAGACGCTGCACATGTTTGCCCGACAATACCGGTGGCCTCACATGGCGCAGGATGTGCTTCAGTATGTCGCGTTGTGTTCCACCTGTGCCCGCACCAAATCGGTGATAGGAAGACCATGGGAGGAACTCCAGCCTTTGCCGGTCCCCGAGGGTCCCTGGGAGGAGCTCTCCATGGATTTCATCACAGATCTTCCTCGCTCCCAGGGACATACGGTGATCTGCGTAATAGTGGACTGGTTCTCCCGAATGGCCCATTTTGTTCCGTTGAAAGGGCTGCCTACTTCCGCGACCTTGGCCTCTCACTTCATTCAGCATGTCTTCCGACTCCACGGATTACCCCTCAGAATTATCAGCGACCGGGCGTCCCAATTCACCTCCCGATTCTGGAGGGCATTGTGCGATGCCCTGGGAGTAACTACGCATTTTTCTTCGGCCTACCACCCCCGGACCAATGGAATGGTAGAGAGGATTAACCAGACTCTGAAAGGATTCCTCCGAGTCTTCACTAATGACAAGCAAGACAATTGGTCTCCGCTCCTCCCGTTACGTTCCTACCTGTAACCTCCGCTCTCAAGACAAATCCCTCCTTTCAGTACCCTTCTCCACCACCGCCAACTCCAGGCTCTGCCCTTTGTGCCTCGCCTCACCCCATGCTTGGAATACATAGTAACATAGTAGATGATGGCAGAAAAAGACCTGCATGGTCCATCCAGTCTGCCCAACAAGATAAACTCATATGTGCTACTTTTTGTGTATACCTTACCTTGATTTGTACCTGTCCTTTTCAGGGCACAGACCGTGTAAGTCTGCCCAGCACTATCCCCGCCTCCCAACCACCAGCCCCTCCTCCCACCACCGGCTCTGGCACAGACCGTATAAGTCTGCCCAGCCCTATCCCCGCCTCCCGCCACCGGCTCTGTCACCCAATCTCGGCTAAGCTCCTTAGGATCCATTCCTTCTGAGGAGCTTAGCCGAGATTGGGTTGCAGGAATAAACTCCCTGAGCCCATAAGCCAGGCCCCCTCCCTGCCCATCTTCAAATCCTTACTCAAAGCCCACCTCGTCAATGTCGCCTTCGGCACCTAACCACTTTACCTCTATTCAGGAAATCTAGACTGCCCCAACTTGACATTTCGTCCTTTGAGCAGGGACTGTCCTTCTTTGTTAAACTGTACAGCGCTTCGTAACCCTAGTAGCGCTCTAGAAATGTTAAGTAGTAGTAGTGGTCTCCGCTCCTCCCGTGGGCGGAGTTCGCTTACAACTACATTAGATTTCCTTTGTGGCTTCATCCCAGATTAACAGCTCAAACTTGATCATGTTATGATCACTGTTTCCCAGGGAACTTAACACCACCACCTCTTGCACTATGCCCTGCACGCCACCAAGGACCAGATCCAAAATGGCTCCCCCTCTTGTCGGTTCCTGGATCAGTTGCTCCAAGAAGCAGTTGGATATTACATCTAGAAATTTTATCTGCCTGGCACTCACAGATGTAATATTTATCCAGTCAATAATGGGGTAATTGAATTATAGTGTTGCCCAATTTGCCAGCTTTCCTAATTTCTGTAAACATTTCTTCTTATTGCTACTACTACTTATCATTTCTATAGAGCTACAAGACGTACGCAGCGCTGTACACTAGAAAATGAAGAGACAGTCCCTGCTCGACAGAGCTTACAAACTAATTGTTCATTTTGACCAAGCGGATGGTAGTACAGCCCTACAAGAATACTCCTTCCCTTCACACATGGAATTTCTATTCATAATGATTCCACGCTGCTATCTGTTTCATGTGGAATGTTTATTTTATTAGACTTGATTCCTTCGTTAACATATAGCGCAACCCCCCTCCAATTTCATCCTTTCAATCATTATGATACAATTTGTACCCTGTTAACACAATGTCCCATTAATTGTCCTCTTTCCACCAAGTCTCTGAGATGTCTCATCATTAAGTGCTATATACTCTTAAGTCTCCCATCTTATTTTTTAGGCTTCTAGCATTTGTATACAGGCACTTCAAATGTGTGTTTTCCTTGGATCTACAAGCTGCTTAGAAGTTGATGGGGATAATGTGCATCCTTTATCCTGCTCTCTCTTTAAGCACACCTAGCTTACTTTCAGTATTGTTGAAACCTCTCTAAATGTCCTGTTTCAATAGTATCCTTCAAGGATACTCCACACTGAACCATGTGCTCCTGGGCGACTGTCGGCTCCCCCCCCCCCCATTCTAGTTTAAAAGCTGCTCTATCTCTTCAAATAGCAACGGAGGGCTCTGTGGATACCCAAACAGTGCAAGCACTTCTGCCCCTCTGAGCCAGACCTGTCCCCTAAGAAGGGCAGAAAAACCAGCTGATTGACATGAAACGGAGAAAACACCTCAGGCAGAAAGGAAGGAATCGCACGGACAACCAGTCTCACAAAAAAACTGGTGGAAAGGCTTCCTACAGGCCAGAGCCTGCAACTCAGAAACATGCCGACCCGAAGCCAAGGTCACAAGAAGCACTGTCTTCAACGTCAAATCCATCAGAGTACAGGAACCCAAGGATTCGAAAGGCAGCTCTATGAGGGAGATCCCAAGGCGGAATAGGCCTACAAATCGGAGGACAAATAAGATGTACGCCCCCCCCCCCAAAAAAAAAAAAATCACATCAGGAAGGGACCCCAAAGGATGCCCTGAATCAAGCCCTGAAAGTAGTCCAGAGCCGTCAGCTGCAACCTTAAGGATGATAAAACGAGACTTTTATCTAGGCCACAAGTACCCGGCAGAAACCCAAATCATGGCGACACCATGTCACCAATCTCAGGGCAAGCAGCTGCTTCCCCATGTCTGTCTCAATAGCAGACTATGGACTTTTCCTCCAGGAACTTGTCCAAACCTTTTTTTAAAACCCAGATACACTAACAGCTGTTACTACATCCTCCGGAAAAGAGTTCCAGAGCTTAATTATTCGTTGAGTGAAAAAATATTTCCTCCTATTTTTTTTAAAGTCTTTGCACTTTTGGAATGAGTAAAAAATTGTTGGGCTATTTGACAGCAGCTGCCCTCTCTGCAGTAAAAGTGAACTTTGATGGTTTTTGAGTTTGTGTGGTTGTCAGGACCTATAGTTTTTCAATAACTGCAGCTGTTCTTTGCCATCTCTCAGAAGACAACCATCTAGCTGCTTAATGGTTGAACTGGCCCTGTGCCTATGTGCCTTTATAAAATAAGCACTCAGAGCACGCACAAATTTACCCCTGCTCCAGGGGAGATGTGAATGTGTTCATGTATTCTATACATGTACATGAACATTTGTGAATAGCAAATGTGAAATTATCCACTACCCTTTAACACTAAAATTACTGCTAATAGTAAATGTTAATAACCGTGAAATTGTCCACTAATCTTTAAACCCACACTGTTATCTAACATTAAATGTTAATCACTAGTGGTTGATGCAGTGCAGGTCCATATCCCACTCTGTTGCACTTGTGATGGAACGTGTGAGCCCTCCAAAACCCAACAAAAACTTACTGTATCCAACAGTACACCAATACAATAGCCCTTATGTCTGCAGGTGTCACCTATATGTGGATACAGTAGGTTTTTGGTGGGTTTTGGTGGGCTCAACATACAATATAAAGGGTTAACAGTGATATGTGTATCTGGGACCTTCTATATGAAGTCCACTGCAGTGCCCCTAGGGTGCCCCACTGCTCTTCTGGGATATCTGTATGGCCTTTCTATTAAGAATACTGCCCCCCCCCCAATATATCCCAATGGATAGTTTTTGTGCATTTTTCCCTTGAACTTTTTTTTTTACGAAGTTCAAAAAGATAGATGCACTGAGCACAAAAACATCTAGCAAATGGCCATTTTCGAAACAAAAAGTTGAACTTTTTCTGGTTTGAAAATGGCACGTTCGCAACTGGATTTTTGAATGTTTTCCGCATAACGTCCAAAATCACACTTAGATGTTATATTGAAAATGCCCTTCATTGTAAGTGTGTACATTTAAACTCTGCCCCAATAAATGGAAAAATATTAAAAACAAACATTTTCATTTTTATGTAACAGGATATTATTAGTATTGTTAAAGTTTTTCAAAACTCTTCCTCTACTTAAATTGTGGCACTGTCCCTGTTTTGGTTATACACTTCCAGGCATTTACTGCCCCTAACTAATGAAGTATTTCCCTCACCTTCAACTTCATGTTATGAATCCTTGGTCTTTCAGCTTCTTTTTAGGGAGACTGCATCCTTATTTTACTTACTTGAACCTTGCTAGACTCTGCACCATCAGCTCCAATTGCTGCATAATTTTGCTGCTTGCTTTCCCTATCAACTGGGATCTATGGTACTGCAACAAGAAATACATTTGGAAGACTAGATGGGCTATATGGTGTCTGCCATCACACTCTATTTCTATAATTTTCTACACCATTCCCATATTCCACTCTTGAGGTACTACCACTATTGGTTCCTGATCAGATCTAGTACCTATCACAAATTTGTGATTACCATATTATAATAATTTCATGTCCTTACTTCTGTACAGTATATGTTGTTTCTCCTAGACTACAAACCATCTTGCTTCCTCCACTTCCAACCTCACTGTCTTCTCCGTGTTCCCTGTACCAAGCTAGCTCTCCCCTGTTTCTGAGTCTTTTCACTGCTGGATCTCTTCCTCTGGAACAAACTCTGCCTGGATGTCCAAGAGTCTATCTCATTGTCTTCCATTTAGAAGGCAACCAAAACTCAAGGTTTTGGTTTTGGCCAAACCCCAAACTGGGGGGGGGGGGGGGGGGCATAGCCTCCATCCCAACCAAAAGCAGGTTGCATAGCCCCCCCAGCTCACCTAAAAGAAAGCCCATCCCCTGCAATGAAAGCCGCTGTTGCCACCTCAATTACCCCTCCATGACTGAAAGCTGCTGCCCTCCCTCAACTCCTAGACCCTCCTCAGGCCTCCAGGAGTGATCCCTATAAGACTGCTGTGGGAGGTTGTGGTAGCCATTTTGAGACTGGAAACAGCATGGCTAGAAGCAATTGGGAATTCTTCCTGCCCATGCTGGTTCCAGTCTCAAAATGACAGCCATGGGAGGACTCAGTGACATTTTGACTACAGAGCCAGCATGAACAGAAGTGACCTTTGCTCCTGCCCTGATGAGGCCAATAGACCACCAAGGCTTCTAAGGTATGCCCAAAAAGGCCCTACAGGTGGTGGGAGGGCATCGACTTTCAGTTGAGGGGCCAGCAGTGGCTTTCGATGGGGAAGGGGTGGCGGGGGCTGAGGGGATGTGCAGCCTACTTTTGGTGAGGAGAGGGAGTCTCTGTTACAACTGAAAATGAACTGTCATTTTTGGCCAAAACCAAAACAAGGCGGAATCCAGATTTCAGGCTGGTTTCCCGGCATCACAGCAGAAACCGAAACTGAAATTTGGTCGGCCTCTACTTCCCTTAAAATCAAAATTCTACCTCTTCCATTTTGCCTGTCTCTACTCTTAGCTCTTCTGTTGTTTCCCTCCCAGGTCATGGTTATCAATCTCTACACTGCGGTTATATTTTTGTTATAAGGCACCCCACATAAAAGCTGAAATAAAACCAAGTTACTCACCCAAAGCAGGTGTTCTCTATAGACAGTAGGATGCAAGTCCTTATAACATGGTGACATCATCAACAGACCCAAGCACAGAAATGCTTCTTCAGAAGGATTTATCAATGAGTTTTTAAGAAGACTCACCATGCATGCACATCGATTCACACCTGCTGTTGTTGCATGGGACCACTTCAGTCTTTGCAGAAGCACAGAAAATACAACTTTTTGTGTAAGGATAAATGAGGACTTGTATCCTGCTCTCCATGGAGAACAACTGTTACAGATAATTAACTTGGTTTCTTCAAGGGCAAGAAGGATAGCAAGTCCTCACAACATGGGACTCCCTAGTAACAGAAAAAGGGGCAGAAAAGGGGGTAAATAACCTTCTATTGGAAGGGTTAAAGAAGAAGTAGGAAGCCCTGCCAACATTCTACAGTGTGTATTACATACCTGAGTTTATTCATAGTAACATAGTAGATGACGGCAGATAAAGACCTGTATGGTCCATCCAGTCTGCCCAATAATATAAACTCATTGCATATGGTATGAAGTGGTGCATCATATGTATACCTGATCTTGATATATCCTTGCCTTTTTTAGGGCATAGACTGTAGAAGTCTGCCCGGCACTGGCCTTGTTCTAAAATTTCTGAAGTTGTTGTCAAAGCCCCTGAATAGCTCCATGCCAGCCCATCCAAATCTATTCAGCCTCGATCAGGGCACAGACCAGACCCGATGGAAGGAGTGCATTTGATAGTTACAGCTCCCTGGACAGTCTTAATTTAACCGAGATCCTGGAGACATCTAGGGAACTGACCATGAATAGAGCAACTCTAGCTATGACTTCTGAATTGGACACTGACAGAGATCTTGTTTTAAAGATATTATTAAAAAAAAAGATTTTCTCTCTTTCAAGCTGCAAAGGTATTTGTATTTCCTGATTTAGCAGTTTCTATTCAACAGATAAGGAAAAGATTTCTTATGGCCCCAGGCTTTGGCCTTGTTGCCAATTTATTTTTGAAAATTCCATGTAATTGTATTCTTAAATTAGGTTGGTAACATATGTGACTGTCTCTGGGAAAAAGTGACTGAAGTCAATCCTAAACAAAAAACGAGATTTTAATGAATTCTGTTGGAGCAAACAATTTGTAATATAAACAGTCCAAATCATATCCTTTTATGAGAAAACAAAAGTTACAGAAGTTCAAATATGTAATTTTTTCTGACTGCTCATGCACTCACGACATAAAAATTGTCCATTCTCAACATTTTGGATCTACATAAGTACATGAGTGTTGCCATAGTGGGATAGACCGTAGGTCCATCAAGCCCAGTATCCTGTTTCCAACAGTGGACAATCCAGGTCACAAGTACCTGGCAAGATCCCAAAACAGTTCAATACATTTTATGCTGTTTATCCTAGAAATAAGTAGTGGATTTTAATAATGGCTTATGGACTTTTCTTTTAGGAAAATATCCAAACCTTTTTTAAACCCCACTAAACTAACTGTTTTTACCACATTCTCCGGCAACGAATTCCAGAGTTTAATTACATGTTGAGTGAAGAAATATTTTCTCTGATTCGTTTTAAATGTACTACTTTGTAGCTTCATTGCGTGCCCCCTAGTCCTAGTATTTTTGGAAAGAGTAAACAAGCAATTCACATCCACCTGTTCCACTCAACTCATTATTTTATAGATCTCTATCATATCTCCCCTCAGCAGTCTTTTCTCCAAGCTGAAGAGCCTTAGCCATTTCAGCCTTTCCTTATAGGGAAGCCATTCCATCCCCTTTATCATTTTCGTTGCCCTTCTCTGTACCTTTTCTAATTCCACTATATCTTCTTTGAGATGCGGTGACCATATCCTAAGTCACTCAGACCATGTATTTTCCACACTCATCCTCTTTGCCCACTTAATGAAAGGAGTTGCTCAACCTTCTCTTGAAGGCGAGTGCTTGTAACCCCCTCCATTTTGTGCGTAACATTTCACAAGTAAATGCCTATGAAGAGCTGACAAGAAGCTACTACTTCTACTATTTAGCATTTTTATAGCGCTACAAAGTGTACACAGCGCTGCACAAACATAGAAGAAGAAAGACAGTCCCTGCTCAAAGAGCAAGCTATGCAGCAGTTGAGTACATCATTCTGAAAGAATTTCCTCCCAAAAGATTCCATGTCTCAGCATCTCTCCCTGGGGCACTGAAAGTGCAAATTGCACTCTTGGTCATTTTGAGGGGGATTCAACCATCACGGAATGGTAAAGAAGCTAATGCTTCTTGAATCTGGAACCATTCTGAACTCTGTACATCCAGTTAATCTTCTTATTAATAGCATTTATAGAGAGGGGTTTCTCCCACATTTTCATCTGTACATCCTTGAGGATTCTATAAGTGAGTACTGTCACAGCTTCCTTGGGTGAGTTTTATTTATTTATTTATTGCATTTGTATCCCACATTTTCCCACATATTTGCAGGCTCAATGTATTGGAGGATGTTCAATGATTCTGCCCTGGGTTCATCCATTGTCTTAAACTTAAATGAAACAGCCTCTGCCATTAACCCGAGTTCCTTGGGTGGGGGCTTTCTCCTTTTATGTGGTTGAGATGTATCTGATGGTAAGTCAAGTGAACCCTCCTTTTTAGAGAATTCTTCTGGCTCCGTCAAAACACCAGAAGAGCTCAGTCAGACCCACAAATACTTGAAAGGAGAAGTCTGGGTCTCTGCCTGCCTCAGTCTCTGCACGTCCGTGTGAATGGGCCTCAAATGAGAGCATCAAAACACTGATGATCTCTGATGCCTCAATAAAGTTTCCTTCCCCAGTGCACTGGAAATGAACAATGGTGTGGTAGACACCAATCCAGAGGTCCTTCAAGGTATCAGTGTTGAGCTTCTCCTGAATGCAGTGTGTGGGTCTCAAGGACTGACTAGATCTCTTGATGCAACGACATCAAGTTCAAAGCTGCAGCATCACGTTGAGCAAAGATGCACTCCAATGAAGTTCATGAGTTGCTCTTCAAAGGCTTCTACTGACAAAGGTACAGGGAGTACAATAGGAGTTGTCACATGATCCTGAGTCATTTGAGGAGTATTGGAGGATTGGTCATGTACCCACTGGTACCGATGAGGATAAGTGGTCCCTCAATGCTCTTCACATTGTGCAATAATGAGGTGCAATGTTAAGTACCCTTGTCTCAGTCTGGTGTTTGGTATCATGAGCTCTCAACATTGACGAAGGGCAATCCCTTCCTCTTCTTCAAGCGGGAGTTGGATGATGTCTGATCCCAATGGTCTCTATCAGTGTTGAATGTAGACAGTTATCAATGCACTCTTGAAGCGTATGTATCCCCAGTGTTTGATGCAGTTCCTAAACCCACTGAGATCAATTCCTCTAATGCCACTGGACTGGACTTAAAGGTGCCAAAAATGTCTTTGTGCTGCTTCTCTTGACCTTAAAAGACTTCTCTTTGACATCTGCAAACACAAATTACATCAACAGGGTTCATGGTCAGTGCCCACACACTGAATTTGCTAATTGTGAGTATCCAGTATCACTTTTTAAAGCCTCTGGGACTTTTTTAATGGGAGTTATTGCTGAAAAATGCAGCCACAGCAAAATCAAATGACCAATTTTGAAAAGCTACCCAAGGCCTTCACCAAAGGCCTGAAGCAGATGTAAGTGACAAAAAAAAATAAAACTTGAAACCAGCCAAAGAACCTACCAGAGTACCAGGAACTGCATGACAGTGACAGGACTTGATAAAATAAATCAGCAAAAAGCTGAAAAAACACACACATGAAAAATGGGCTGTGTCAGCACTGCTGCGCGGCAGCCGCTAGCACAGCTTAGTAAACAGGGGGGTGAATGGTTCTGTGCAACAGAGGCAGGCAGAAATTGACAAGTAGTACACCATCCTGCTTATAATCGAACGAGAAAAACGCCCAAGTTCCGACCTAAATCGGGAGATGGACGTTTATCTCACAAAAACGAATAAAGCGGTATAATCGAAAGCCGATTTTTGGACGTTTTCAACTGCAATCTGTCGCGGATGCGGACAAAGTTGATGGGGGCGTGTCAGAGGTGTGGCGAAGGCGGAACTGGGGCGTGGTTATCTGCCGAACAGAGATGGGCGCATTTCACCGATAATGGGAAAAAAGTATGCGTTTTTAGCTAGAATTTAGGACACTTTTCCTGGACCCTGTTTTTTCACGAATAAGGCCCCAAAAAGTGCCCTAAATGACCAGATGACCACTGGAGGGAATCGGGGATGACCTCCCCTGACTCCCCCAGTGGTCACTAACCCCCTCCCACCACAAAAAATGAAGTTTCTCAACTTTTTATTTTCACCCTCAAATGTCATACCCACCTCCCTGACAGCAGTATGCAGGTCACTGGAGGAGTTGTTAGGGGGTGCAGTGGACTTCAGGCAGGTGGACCCAGGCCCATCCCCCCTACCTGTTACAATTGTGCTGCTTAATGCTTATTAGTCGTCCAACCCCCCCAAACCTACTGTACCCACATGTAGGTGCCCCCCTTCACCCCTTAGGGCTATAGTAATGGTGTAGACTTGTGGGCAGTGGGTTTTGAGGGGGATTTGGGGGGCTCAACACACAAGGGAAGGGTGCTATGCACCTGGGAGCTCTTTTACCTTTTTGTTTGGTTTTGTAAAAGTGCCCCCTAGGGTGCCCGGTTGGTGTCCTGGCATGTGAGGGGGACCAGTGCACTACGAATCCTGGCCCCTCCCACGAACAAATGCCTTGGATTTATTCGTTTTTGAGCTGGGCGCTTTCATTTTCCATTATCGCTGAAAAACAAAAACGCCCAGCTCACACATCGTTGAATAAAACATGGGCGTCTATTTTTTCCCAAAATACGGTTCGGTCCGCCCCTTCACGGACCCGTTCTTGGAGATAAACGCCCATGGAGATAGGAGTTTTCGTTCAATTATGCCCCTCCATGTCACACTTTGTATTATTTGAATATTTTTACTGCTGTAATTGTCTACTGCTCATGTTTGATTTATTCTTACTGTACACCGCCTTGAGTGAATTCCTTCAAAAAGGCGGTAAATAAATCCTAATAAATAAATAAAATAAAAATAAATGATAAATCCAGTTCTTGTGCCAGGCTTTGGCAGTGATGTCACCATGTTGTGAGGAACTGCTCCCTTCTTTGTCCTCAGAGAAATAAAACAATATAAAATTGAAAGTTTCTGTCTTATACCCAATTTCTTTTTTTATTCCAGAAAATAAATTTTGAGTTCCTAAAGCTCATACTGCATTATTATATTAATAGAACTACTGTACAATATCCATATCTGTGAATTACATTATATTTACATTTACAAATCAAGGTTCCCAGTCTGAAGCTGAAATGATCTGTGGATTGCTAGATTGTTTTTGTTTCTTTAACTGATAATAACAATTCCAAAATAAACCAAACTAAAGATAACTGTGCTGGACTCTAGTTATATGTTTTGATTGTGATTTTTCAAATAAACTGGGACTAGAGGACAAATTTGTATTCTTCAGAGTTGCTCTCTCATTAACATCTCAGGGTCAAATTAAATCATTCCATATTTTCTGATGATACAATATTCATGGATAAACTCAAGTAAGAATTCTAAGAGGGAAACAAAGCTGTTTAGGTCTTACCAGTGTCCCTCTCTTGCCGACGCCTTTGTGCATGCAGACGTGCTGCTGCTGCTGCTGCTATCTTCATTTCCAGTTGTTTTCTCTTCACAGCATCCGTTGGCATTGGGTCACTGAAATGTGGTCTTAAACGGCACGATCTTTGAGCTTTTGTTGAGTCTATGGTTTCATGGGCTATATCAGAGCTGGATCTGCGGCAGGCAGAACTGGTGTACTAAAATTAAACAAAAATGACAGGCTTCTATTAGTGATAAAGAGTGGCAGACCATTCATGATAATACATTCCAAATTTCTATATCCTCTAATCTTGTGAAACAGGGAGTTAAAGTATTATATTATTGGTATATGTATTCTGTCCATGCCTCTCTTATTTCCTCTAAATTGCCTGCAAGGTGCTGGAGGGGGTGCGGAGGTTTAGGCACTTTCTATCATGTATGGTGGACCTGCCCTAAGATCCGGAGTTATTGGACTCGTTGGACACAGAATTTATTTCCTCCACGTTGAACACATCCATAGATGTTGATATTAAGATGTGGCTTTTGAAATGGTAGCCACCAGGAGTGGCTAACCAGAATTTTTGGATACTTCTACCTTGTATGGCTATACTATGATGGAAAATTACCTTTGCTGGCATACTTCTATGATACCACAAGAAGATGTGGTTCAGTCTAGATTCTAGACTGCATATTATTTTAGTAAACTAATGGCTCTTAGAAGAGGACACTTATCCAAGTTTGAAAAGATATGGGAACCATTTGTGGCCTGGTATATCTCCAATTTGAAAAACTGCTGAATGGAAGTTTCTGCTGGCTTGTATTTTCCTAACAGGATGTTTCTGTGTTATTTTATATACCTTTGATTATGTATGCTTAAACATGATAGGCACGGTGTAACTAAGAATGTACTCACTATCACAGTATTATCTTCGATGGTTGATACCTGGTGTTTGCTGAATGTATAATATTGTTGATTTTTCATAATTAATAAAAAAAATGACAGGCTTCTAGTCATTAAAAAAATAAAAACAAATCATTTACCTCATCACTACCCTTTTTCCAAAACCTAAATGGGTCATGGTAAGGTAAAACGGATTTCTCAACAAAAATGTACTGATAAGAGCAAATGCTGTTTAAATCCTTCCTAAGTTCATAACTAAACTATATGGAATATCAGATTAATCACATAGGCTCTGAAAAAGTCTGAGATTCAATTACTTATTTTTTTTTCAAAGAGACTTTTTAGTCCCTTTGAGGGCTTAGGATTTTTGGAGCTATAGCACTGCTGGGGAACTAGATACAAGTATATGTACATAAATTTGTAATGGTTTTCCCAACCCCTACTTCCATAGCATCGTTAACCATTCCACAGAAGTGGCCTATTAATACCATTACAATAAAGTATCAATATTCTTTCTTCTACTTAAAAATAAATCCTAGTCGTCATATTGACCAGATTCATATTTTAGTAATTTTCTACAAGAAAGACAAATGGTACTTTAGAATGTTATATTTATTTTTGCTTAAATGTTGACATGTCTGCACAGAGGTATTTGATACCTATGAGAACAACCCAGGTAAATGATAAGTGTAAACTGTAGCAATTCTAGGCTTCTAGCAGGATGAAAAAGTGTAGTAGAGAGTTAATAAAGTATTCCTGTTATTGAAATATGTCAGTCAAAAACTGCATATGACATGAACTTTACTAAGCAAACACCATAAGCAATAAAGGGAAGATACTTGTCTGTAGCAGTTATTCTTTGAGGACAGCAGGCTATATATTCTCATATGTGGGTAATGTGGCCCGCGTTGCCCCAGTCCAGATCTTGTAACAAGCTTTCACAGAGATCTCTGCAGCACGAGTTGAGCTCCACCATGCATGCGCGAGTGCCTAGGGACCAACAGTTCTATATTATCAGGGCCGGTCTTAGGCAGAGGCGACCGCATAGGGCCCCGCGCCTAAGGGGGCCCCGCACGGCGCGCCTAAGGGGGCCCCATGCAGCGCGCCTCAACTCTGCCTCGGTCGTGCCTCTGCTCCGACCTCCGCCGCTGCTCGCCTTAGTCGCCTGAGATGATCCCCATTCCCGCGGCTCGGCCGCTCCACTCCCGTCACCACCGGTGCGGCGCCCACTCCCGGCTTGGGCCCGCTGAGCCCGCCGTCAGCTCCCGAGTCCCCGGACCCCGGCGACTAACTGAGCGATGCCAGCGAGCCAGCCCAGGCAGCGACGGCCCCGCCCCCGACGGCAACGACAGACAGTTGCAGCGCGACGGCTCACCTCCAGGCTCCAGCTTCCCGCTCAATGTCCCACCTTCTGATGTATTTCCTGTTTCCGGACGCGAGGGTGGGAGTCACTGAGCAGGAAAAGCTGGAGCCTGGTCGGAGTTGGTGAGGACATGAGGTAAGCCATCGTTGCTGACGCCAACAGTTGTGCACTTATGCCAAATCGAAATCGGATTCCATGCAGGCAGGAGATCAGGAGAAGTGTCTCTCTCATCTAACGACGCTTGCGGACGGTGCAAGGGTTGGAAATGTCTGCCTCCCTGAGAGGAATTTGGCCCAACAACATTAGTTGCTGGAGAAGCTGAGCAAGTAAGATCTTCTGGCTTGGAAGAGGCTGTTTCTAACATATCTGGGTTATATTCACATAGATCTGCAGATATTTCTCCTGATAAAAATTTGGATGGCAATAGCAGATTTAGCTAAAACACTGCTTCCAGTAATTAATGATATGACATTAATCATTTGGAAGCTAGACTACAATCACAGGAAGAAAAGATTACTAAGCTAAAATCTGAGAATGGAAATCATGAAGTAGCAAAATCTGATATATAAAGTAGGTACAATCAGTTCAAACTATTTTAGTAACTGATATGGCTACTTGCCTCTCTGGTTTGGTGGGTTACAGAGTAATAGGGGAATTTGAAAGTACTGGATCTTTTCTTAATATTTTTCCTTTATTCTCCTTTGTTATGAGAATTGGAACTACTAATTGTAGTGGACTTGAACTGAATAATTTCTGGGGAGGGGAGGTTTCATGATAGAATTGTGCTTATTATTTCAATCAGTTTTTTTGCACAAGTTTAGCTTCATTTGTCTTTATTTGAAATTTCATAAATAAAAAAATGTTCTAAAAATGGAATAATCTTATCAATGGGGTGCAGCTAGGGTGGGGGTGGAGCTAGTGTGGGGGCGGAGCTAGGGTAGGCGGGGCTAGGATGGGGCCCCACCAAATTGGTCTGCATAGGGCCCCGCACTTGCTAAGACCGGCCCTGTATACTATAGCATACTATCAAATAGAAACAACTCCAAGGGGAGGTGGGAGGGTATGTGAGAATATATAACCTGCTGTCCTCAGAGAATACCTCCTACAGGTAAGTATCTTCGCTTTCTCTGAGGACAAGCAGGCTAATATTTTCACATGTGGGGAATCCCTACTACCATGTTCACTGAAACCCATAGTTAATGACGAACTCACCTCCCCACAGAACATAGATAAACCTGAATCCAGATGCAGATCTTTGAAAGTGTAGCCTGGGACAAAATAAAAATGGGCCTAGGTAGTGGAGTTGGATTCTCACCCCAAACTAACTTTACAGTACCATCTAATGAAATTGACTGTTACGCTGGGTATGCTGCTGAAAGCATGCTACCTGTAGCAGTAAAGAGATGTGAATGTGTGCAATAAAGACTTCGTAGCAGTCTAACATAAGCCCCCAATGGAGACTAACGATGAAGCCAGAGCTCAGACATCACAAACTGTTAGAGAAGCCTCCTGGGCAGCCCAGCCTGGGCGTAAGGAGAAGAAAATAAGTTGGTAGCCACGTAGAAATCACGCTTCTCCCGCTGGAAACCTACATTCAGTCAGGATGAAAGGAAACAAAAAGTTTGGAAAAACTTCCTTTGGTGCTTAGGCCAGTACAAGCAGAAAGACAAAACTCACCTGTAGTCCAAGCTGTGCAGTGTGTGCTCACTAGGGGCATGAGACTGTGGGAAAGACGTAAGCAAGACAGTTAACTGATAGAGAGAAAACCCCCCACACAAACTGAGGCAGGAATTGAGGGTGCGTGTGGAGAAGTACTCTATAGTGATGAAAATCAGGGTAAGGTGGAACCACCACCAAGGCCTGAAGCTCACTGACTCTGTGAGCCAGCCATTGGAACAAGACCAGGCCAAGGACATCAACAGGAAAAACGAATGGTTCAAAAGGAGCTTAGAGGAAAAGGGAAGAAAGACGTTGTGGTCCCATAACAGAGACAAAGGTATGACTGGGACTGTGACAAAAGCCAGCCTCATGAATCTAATGACTAGAGGCTGTCAAGAGATGGGAATATCCCTCACACGACAATGAGAAGCAGTGGTGAAGGCATGGGAATGGGGTTGTGCTGGACAGTAACCGACATACCTCCACCACTATAAAAAGGAACACCCGTTAGTGGAAGTTTTTCAGAAAAACAGCAAGACTAAGGAGACACCCTCAGGAAAACGCAAGGAAGCTTATGTAAAGCCCTGAACATCCAGTCTGTGAGATTTAGAGATTGGAGGAGGGGATGTAGAAGAAAATTCTCATTCTGCGTGATGAAGATTGGAAAATATTCCAAGTTCTACGATCCTCGGAAGGAGAGTGCAGAAATAGAGGAAACCAGATTTGTCAGGCCCAGTAAGGAACAACTAGAATCCTGGATTCGCAGTCCTGCAGCAGTACAAGCCTCCCTATGAGACAGATGAGAGGATATGAATACAGAGAACAACCGTTCCCCAAGGAAGGAGGAAGGGAACCAATGGCAGGCTGTTGTGGGCCTACAGCCTGGAACAGAACTGAGGAACAGCATGACTGACGTGATTCGTCAAGGGATCCAACAAAGGGGTGTTGCTCAGTTAGAAGATGATGCAGACAATACCCATTTGAAAAAAAAAACACTTGTGTGGATGCATGGCTTTGCACATTCTGATGACCAGTAGTTGGATGTGGTTGCAACAAGAGTGGCTCTGAGGAGCAGTCTCAAAGGACAGTCCTCTGCTATATCTGGATGGCCCTCTGACAGAGAGGGTGTAGTCAGGTGCCCTCCTGCTTGTCGAGGTAGCACATGGCAACCTGAATGGTCGTGGGAACGAGTACAAAATGGCTGATCAGCCTAGCATTGAAAACGTAAGTGTTTCAGACCTCTCAGAATTCCAAAAAGGGAAGTTGGAGAGCTGTATCCTAGGCTAACCAAGCAGCTTGAGTGTGAAGCCCGTCCAAAGGAGCTTCCCAACTTAGATAGGATGCAGCCACTGTTCCAGAATCCTAGTGGACAGTAGAGTTCACCAAGCAGAGAGTAAACGAATTGTGGGGACAGTCGGATGACATCACCTAGGGTCTTCATGGTCCGATACCACTAAGAAAGTAGGGTCCACTGGGCAGTTGCCATGTGAAAACAAGGCACAAGTGTTATATGGATGGTGGAGGCCATGTGAGCAAAGAATTGCAACATTTGGTGAAGTGCAACCTGCTGACGGCTCAAACCTAAGCCGCAAGAGCAAGAAGAGTGACTGCCCCTGGGACGGGAAGAAATGCTGAGCCTAATGAGTATGCAGCAAAATTCTAATGATCACCAAATGACAGACAGGAAACAGTATCTGAGGATCTGAAGACGATGAAACAGTGTGACAGGCGGTGGCCGTAGCCAGAAGGTTGCTAGGCTGTTTAGAGAGAGGTGTGACCAGCAGAAGAAAAGAGGTATTGATGCCCCTGTATAAGTGATTGGTGAGGCCCCACCTGGAGTATTGTGTTCAGTTCTGGAGGCCGTACCTTGCTAAGGATGTAAAAAAAATGGAAGCGGTGCAAAAAAAGCTACGAGAATGGTATGGGATTTGCGTTACAAGACGTATGAGGAGAGACTTGCGGACCTGAACATGTATACCCTGGAGGAAAGGAGAAACAGGGGTGATATGATACAGACGTTCAAATATTTGAAAGGTATTAATCCGCAAACAAACCTTTTCCGGAGATGGGAGGGCGGTAGAACGAGAGGACATGATATGAGAGTGAAGGGGGGCAGACTCAAGAAAAATGTCAGGAAGTATTTTTTCACGGAGAGAGTGGTAGATACTTGGAATACCCTCCTGCGGGAGGTGGTGGAGATGAAAACGGTAACGGAATTCAAGCATGCGTGGGATAAACACAAAGGAATCCTGTGCAGAAGGAATGGATCCTCAGAAGCTTAGCCGAGATTGGGAGGCGGGGCTGGTGTTTAGGTGGTGGGGCTAGTTCTGGGCATGACTTCTACGGTCTGTGTCCTGAAAATGGGGCTAGTTCTGGGCAAGACTTCTACGGTCTGTGTCCTGAAAATGGCAGATACAAATCAAGGTAAGGAATACACAAGAAGTAGCACATATGAGTTTATCTTGTTGGGCAGACTAGATGGACCGTGCAGGTCTTTTTCTGCCGTCATCTACTATGTTAGATGAACTAAGAGTGTAGTAAAGCGAACCCCAGTCAGTCCAAAAACCCAGGTGTTATCCATATGGCTGCCAAGTAGCAATCATTAACGTGCACTGCAGCAGTTGATCGTCCAGATAGAAAAACATGTAAGCGCTGCATGCACCGCTAGAGACTGAGTGAATACCCTGGAAACTGATGCGAGGCCAAAAAACAGCTCACAGTACTGGAAGTAGAATACCTCCAGTGAAAATCGAAGATATTTCTTGGGTATACACATCCGGTACGTCCAAAAAGTAAAGGAAATCATTGCCCTGAACCATGGAGAGTAAGGTGGTCAGGGAAACCATCTTGCGGTATAGTTTGACAAGAAAGTTGTGCAGGGCTGTTAGGCCCAGGAGAGAACAAATCTTCCTGTCCTTCGTTGCCAACGAGAAGGACCTGAACAGAAGCAATGTCTTCCTCCCCTGGTGCTACAGATTCGAGTACATGGGCCTTTAGAAAGACGAGGAGTGTCGCCGGAAAGAGCCACTTGAGCTGAGAGCCGATGCGAGTTGCCATCAGCCTGATCCAAAACCCTGCAGCTTCTTCCCAACCAGTAGGTCAACAGGGACAGGTACGGGCACGGCAGGCATGCACCCTGGAGCTAGTATGAAAGTCACCCCTTGCTGTGACTGAAGAGGTGTCCAGGGCTGAGATGCATACCATTGACAAGATGGGGCTGAGTCCATTGAGACTAGCGAGACGTGGCATACCCACATACCTGAGTATAGCAGGAACTTTCTGTGACCTGCCGAAAAAATCTACTAGAGGTGGAAGAAGTCATGGAAGACTTCCAGGAGGAGAGAGGCATCTGTGTATGTTTAGATGAGAGTATTGACCCCCTCCATCTGCTCTCTAAAAGGGTTTGCTCGTGTAGGCACTAGTTCCCGCTGAACCTACAAGACACATAAACACAGTGTGGGTATATATCCTGGAAGGCACAGCAAAAGTGTCATGAGAGCCTCTGGCCAAGAACATGCGACATGCCCTCTGAAGCTCTACCATCCAGGAAAAAAACTTGACCTGTTCTGCTGGGAGAGAAAGCAGAACAAATACCAGGGCCTGTAAGAATACAGTATTGGTGTCAAATTGTCTGTGCAAAGACATGCAGAGGTCTAGCATTCCTGCCAGGAAACATAGAAGAATAGTTACTAGAACTCCTGGCTCTCCTGAGCGTGGAGTCAAGCACCATGGAGTGATGAAGCAACTGAGGTCTATGAAAGCCAGAGGAGTTCCGGAATCGGTGCATGGAGAAGATGCTCATGGGGAAGAGTTAAGTCAACAGAGTGGGCTTCCAATTCCATTCGAGAAGAGAGGTGGAGCAGGAATATCACAGTTCCTCGAGGAGGAGACTTATAGTCCAAGGTCTCGAAGAGCTGAGTCCTGGTTGAACAATCCACCTCCAAACAAACTGGAATGACAGCCACCAAGGCCTTGACAAAAGGAGGGAAGGAAAGGCTCGCAGATGGGAGACGTCCTCTGTTCCTATGAAGGGGAGGGGCCAGATGGTTCCTCTTCAGGAAGTACCTGGGATCCTCAGATTACTCCTATACAGCCCTCATCAGTGTCAGCCAGACACTCCGCATGAGTGGTCTGAGACTGAGCCTATCTCGACCTTGAGAAACTATGACGCCGGGAGGGCATTGGGGAGTGCACTGCAGCCTCAACTTCCACGAAAACTCCAGACACCAACATCGACTAACACAAGCAGCAGTCAATGCCGATGCCACATGCAACACTGGCATCGGAGGCCTCACTGCTGGCCAAGGGCCATGAAGGACTAAGTCGAGAGGCATGGTAGGCGCAAGCACCTCCGTCAGTAATGCACTCTCCATCCAGAAGCTCAAGGAGCAAATCTTGGATGCGTTCACGTGAAGGATGACATCAGGAAAATCAAGGCATCGGTAAAAAGACAAGCCAGTAACGAGGCTGCCTGAACTATGATGCTGAGAGGGGTGTCAAGGAGAGGGCCGCAGTCTCAACTCTGACAAAACTCCCCGAATTGACACTGACAGCACCAGCGTCATAGGCCTCACCACAGGATAAAGACCGTGCGGGGCTGAGTAGAGGAGAATGGCAGACGCAAGCACCCTTGACGCCAATGCACTCCATCTGCCAGCTGCTTAGGGAGCAAGGAATCTGGTCCTGATGATCACAGACCCATGCAGGGGCAGCTGCTGGATGTCATGCCAGCATCAATGCCAAGGTGACCCCAGAGTCTCTGGCACCGTGTATCGAGGGAGATTGACGCCAATACTTCTACCGACGCCAGCATCCACAATCCTTGGTACCGACGAGGAGGATGCCGAAATTCCACCAATTGATGCCAATGCAACGCCGATGTCACCACCAACACTGCAGACTCTGATGCCGATGCCAAGAACAGTCTTAAAGCAACTGGGAACTTTCGGAAAAAAAAAAAAAAGGAAGCACTCAGTGGTGCCTGAAAAAAAGAGGAAGCACCAGAAACAAGAAGGAAACAACCCGACCCGGGCTCAGGCCCACGTATGGGCGACTGAGCATGGTAAAAATGAAAAAAATTAAAAACCGAACTGGAAGAAAATTAACCCAAACAGGAAACAAAGGAACAAAAAAAGAAGGCACAAAAAGAAGCTCTGTTAAAACATGTTCTCTTCTCACTGCAGAAAAAAAAAAAACTGTTGGTCCCTTGCTCTCGCAGCATGCACGTGAGTGGAGTGTGACTCTTGTTCCAAAGAACTCTGTGAAAGATTGTTACAAGCTCCGGACCGGGGCGTGGGCCGCGTTACCCACATGTGAGAATATTAGTCTGCTTGTCCTCGGAGAAACAGATTTACAGAAATTGCCCACAGGTATGCCAAGATACTTCTCAGTTAAATTTCTCAAATTTACATCAAGGAGGCCAGATTCTGAAGCATGAAAATGAGCTATCTTGTTTTTATTTTCACTTCAAGATCAAAATTCAGTATGTTATTAATTTGATCCAGCCTGTTTATACAGCACCATGACATGGAATGAGCATTCTTATATTTCTTACACTTACTACGTTTTGCGCTTCTGCAGGCAGTTCATTATTTGACTCCATCTTGCTGCTCCATGTTGCTATGGGGATTACAGAAGATTGATTGCTGTCCCCTCCAGGAATAGTATCAACTTTCTTAGGGTCACATGATATCCTGGTTGATGACTCAGCAGCTACTTCAGCACTGCAACTGTGAGGAAAACAGTACAATCTAATTAGTATTATATGAATGTGCCAAGATAAAAACATAATTAAGCATCTTTCTGACCTAGAATGTGTTTTCTGGACCTACTGGTTTTCTCCTGTTCCTCTGGGATTCCAAGTAATTGAAACTGGCCTCTACTGCAATTGCCTGGGGATTTTCCCTTTTAAAATTCTTCTACCAAGCCCAGTCCTTGTAGTGACAGACCTTGGCCACCTGACACATACCACAGCTACCTCAGCAACCTGATACCTCCCAAGTCCCTGTGCAATGACAGAGACTTCCTCTTCATTCCCCACAGAGGCACATCCTCAGTCTGGGCCAACCCTTGGAATAGAAGCTAGGCTCAGAAATCAAACCAGGATAGTTCACTTTCTCATGATAGTGATCTGAAGGGATTTAGGAGAGGCTTTTCTCTATTAGGCTATTTTAAGCAATAAAAACAAACACCAACTGTATATCTAGGAAATCAATGAATAAAAATGTCATAGACTATTATTGCTATTATGAAAAATATAGAGAAAATGATTTTTAAACTTTATTGTTCAATGAAAGGTATATTATCATGACAGATTGTGCCAAAGTAATCTGGATGTGGTCTACTTAAATTTCAGCAAAGCCTTTGATACTGTTCCTGATAAAAGGCTCATAAATAAACTGAACAATCTGTGGTTGGTTGAGAGACACATGGGTGGTGGTAAATGGACTTCAGTCATAAAAATAAAGATGAGTATTGGAGTGCCTCAGGGATTGATCTTAGGTCTGGTAGATACCTGGAATGCCCTCCCATGGAAGGTGGTAGAGATGAAAACAGTAATGGAATTCAAAAATGTGTGGGATAAACACAAAGGAATCCTGTATAGAAGGCATGGAACCAAACAAGCTTAGCAGTAATTAGATGGGAACACCAGTAATTAGGAAGTGAAGAGAAAGGAGAAAGGGAAAGGGGACTTGATATACCGCTTTTCTGAGGTTTTTGCAACTACATTCAAAGCAGTTTACATATATTCAGGTACTTATTTTGTACCAGGGGTTAAGTGACTTGCCCAGAGTCACAAGGAGCTGCAGTGGTGGGCAGACTTCTAGTGATGGACAGACTTCTACGGTCTGTGCCCTGATTGTGGCTGGGCAGATCAGCTTCCATACCTGGAGAACAAGGCCAATGCCGGGCAGACTTCTACAGTCTGTGCTCTGAAAATGGCAAGGACAAATCAAGATCAAGTATATGTATCATACCTTATACTATGAGTTTATCTTGTTGGGCAGACTGGATGGACCATACCGGTCTTTATCTGCTGTCATCTACTATGATACTTTGATTCTGTTCAATATCTCTGTGAGCAATATTGCTGAAGGACTAGAAGAAAAAGTTTGTCTTTTGCCAGATGACACAAAGATCTGCAACAGAATGGACACCCCGGACACATGAGATGTGATCTACAAAAATTAGAAGCATGTCCTAGTGCCTGGCAGACAAGCTTTAAAGTGAAGAAATGCAGACCTGATTGGTTATGTGAACCACACGGGCCTCCGTACAGCCCGACCTGATTGCTCATGTGAACCACACGGGCCTCCGTACAGCCCCAAAGTTCAAATAAAGTTAGATCTAGGCTGGCAGAGGAGAAGGAAGTGGCCTAATGTACAGTTGTTCATTTCCTGCTTTTGCTGCTTGATCTCTGCGGGAGAGAACAGAATGTGTGCTGAGCAGCTGATGCTGGAGGCTGAGCGTAGGATGGGGATGGGAGGAAGAGCAAGGTGACTGTGTGCTATGGGGATTGGGGAGGGAACGGGACATGAACAAGGGATGCAAACAAAGCCCTTTGTTTACCATTGGGTTTGAGAAGCTGCATTCAATTTGTACCCAGCAATGTTTACTAAATGCAAAATTAATTCTAGAATGCCACTGCTGAGCTCAACATGAAATCTAAGCATGTTGATCTTATTAAAAACAAAATTACTGGACAGCTGCATTTAAATATTTTTTTTATTATATAAAATCACTTCTAATCCGCTTAAGTGAAAGCAGTGGAGCGATGGGGTTTACAATATAAAAATGACAGTAAAGAAAAAAAAATGAAAACATGCAAGACAAAAACACCAGGTTTTTTTTTCTGGTTCGGTCCATTTCTATTTTTCTTGCACTCCCCGTGCATGCTTAGTTTGTGCATGAACTGAGCATGTTTGGGGAGTGCCGGCATGGCGGCTGGAGACACCTCGCTCACTTCCTCACTGTTGAGGCAGCACAAGGAGGAAATGAAACACTTTGGCAGTAGATTTCTTTGACTGGCTTCGGCATCCCCACCAGCAAAGGAATGGTATCTAATGTGGGGGGGGGGGGGGGGGGGGGGAGGGAGGAAGAGGAAATGTGCCCCCCCCCATGAACAGCTGGCTATGGCCCAACTTTAAATTGCATGATCAATCACAAGATTACAAATTTTAATCACGTGATTGATCATGATTAAATATTTTAATCGAAATTCAGCCCTAGTTAGAATGTTTGAAGAGAGGATTTTTCATGATTCTCTCTTTAAAATCTGCCAGTTTCGATTGGTTTTGGAACCAGAAAGAAGCCCATGCAAGACCGTAAGCGCTGGTTGTGAAAACGAATGTGTGCGAGTCAGAGCACAGTCTGTATGTATAGGCAGTTTATTTCTCTCATGGTGGGAACTGGCTGTTTGTGAGCTGTTGAACTGCAGCTAAAGCATTAGCATACCCACTTGTTTCTTTTGTTGAGGGCATTGTGCTGTTTTGGTGACCAATAATTTTCTCTATTTTAGTGTGGAAAAAACTTCAGTTTGTTTTATGTATTTATTGCTCTTTTTCTTAGATTCAGTATATTCATGAGTGAAGAAATATTTTCTCTGATTCGTTTTAAATGTATTACTCTGCATTGTGTGCCCCCTGTCCACTCCACTCAGTACTTTATACTTCCTTTTTTTATGGGGACAGGCGGGGATGGAGGAGATCACTCACGGGGATGGGCGAGGACGGAGGAGATTACTCATGGGGACAGGTGGGGGCGGGTTAGATTCTGGCGGGGATGAACGGGGACAGGCTTGAATCCGGCGGGGACGGGCCGCATTTCTGTCCCCGTGCAACTCTCTAACGTGTGTGATGCAGTGGGGATAGGCGGGCATAAGGTGATTATGCAATGGGGATGGCGGGGCAGAGCAATGTGAGTGTATTACAACAATTCACATAAATAGGAAACTCACAATTTAAATTCCCCCAGGATTCATTATATAAAAAATTCAGAAGAATATATCATTGTAAATAATTGACAAAATCTTTATTTCCAAAAATCTATACACAATATTTATATTTTATACAATGTGAGTGTATGTCATTATATTTTATACAATGTGAGTGTATGTCATAGGGACTGGGGAGGGTAGAGCAATTTGAATGCCATGTTTGATTAGAGGGGGAGTGGGGGCAGAGCAATGTGAGTGTGTGCCATGAGGATTGGGGGTCAAAACAAGGTGACTGTGTGCCACGGGGATTTGGGAAGGTCAGACAAAACTGAGGGGGTGCCATGAGGATGGGGGGGGGGGGGGTAGAGAAAAATGAAAGTGTGCTATGGGGTTGGGATGGGTCAGAGAAAGATGAGATTTTGCCATGGGGGTGGGAGAACAGCAAGCTAACAGAATGCCACTGGTTTGAAGGGGGGCATACTCGAACTTGAGGGTGTATTTAGGGGAGGGTGGGGGAGAGATATGATAGCTGACTGAAGAAGAAAGATTGAGAGGTGGGAGATGTGCCTAGGGGAGGAAAAATGAAAGGTCGGGGTATGTAACTGGGGGAGAAGACTCTGGAGGCAGACAGAATCAGGAATCTTGCTGGGAGTTAGAGGAAGAGAAAAAGGAGTGAGAGAAACTGGGGAGGCTGGAGCCTGAGGAGGAAAATGCAAGAGGGGATTTCAGGCCTTAAAATGGGGGAATTCTGCACAAAAACACTACCAATAAACTAAGCAGAATTTTTAAATATTGTGTGCAGCTGTTTTTGCACAGAATTCTCCCAGGAGTAAGGGTTACCCAACCTTTCCTGCCCAAGGTATACCAACATTAGCAAAAATGTTATGTGGCACACCAGAGAAGGCAGTGGTGGGGTCAAGAGGCCTTGTATATCAAAAAAGAAAAGAAAAAAGCAGGGAGGCACTGACAGTCCCAGAAGAGGCTGAAAAGACTCAAAGGAGGAGACTCTAAAAGAGGAAAAGGATGAAGTGCTGTGTTGCAATGTGTGTACTGAAGAAAGAAGGGCTCAGCTATCCATATTCTGTATGCTCTCCATTAATTCCCACACACAGGGGGTCATGTTGTTGCAAGGAAGGAGAAGAAAATGAAATTTGCTATTAAATTCCTTTCCATGAGTCCTGCTAGACCAGTCCATGCCTATGGGTTATATCCTCCTATCAATGGATCGAGGCAGAGACTTGATGAAATCATCGGTATAATAGGTGGTGCAACCAGGAACATTCCGGTATGCTACTAACAAAGTCACTCATCAGAGAGACAAAACAATTACGAGAAAAAAACAAGAGAACCAACCTGAATCCAGAATAGAGGCCTCATAAGGCTACCTTTGTAGAACTTACCAAACACAAACAGGTGGCAGACCTAGGAATCTACAGTATCTCTCAATTCTGGGGGCAGGTCCTGTACTGGCCTAAAAAGACTCAAGAAAAAGAAATTAACAGGTAAGGACACATTTCACTTTCCTTTTCATTTTGCTAGACCAGCCCAGACCTATGGGATGTACCAGAGCTTTTATACCACAAGCCGGGAGGAAGATAATGCATCTTCCAGAGCAATATTTTTAGGAAGGATAGGGAGGGCCAAAAAGGTGGAGGAGTGGCACTGTATATGAAAAATAATATCAGAATGACAGAAATGCAGGGAAAAAGGAAGAAGCTATATGGATCGTCCTGGAAAGAGAAAATGGAACGTCTATCTACAGACCTCCAACACAAATGGAGAAGCTGGACAAGGATCTGATCGAAGATATCCACAAGCTTGGAAAAAAAGGGAAGGTGCTGTTTCTGGGAGATTTCAATTTGCCTGTCCTATCAGCAGTATCGGAAAGAAGCAGAGAGATCATGGATGCCCAGACAAATGGCAACAGAACCCACGAGGGAAAGGGTGACTCTGGATCTAGTGCTCACAAATGGAGGAAGTATTTCCAAAGACTGGGTCAGTGTCCATTTAGACAACAGGGCTCATCACACAGTATGGTTTGTTATAAAAGTGGAATGCAGACGAACAAAACTCAAAAGTACTGGATTTCAGACATGCTGATTTTGGTAAAATGGGGGCATACAAGAAGAAGAAGCTGAAGGCATGGGTAGGCATAGGAGAAATGGAAGGGCAGTGGTCCAAATTGAAAGCTGCTAAAAATATGAACAGATCTTTATACAAGGAAAATAAACAAAAACAAGAGAAACAGGAAGCCTATGTGGTTCTCTAAAAAAGTAGCCGACAAAATAAAGGCAAAAGAAGTTGCGTTCAAGAAATATAGAACGCAACAAGTGGATAACGGAAAAGATTACCGGACTAAACTCAAAGGAGCGAAAAGGGAAGTACAGCTAGCAAAAGCATAAGTGGAAGAAAAAATGGCTAAAGATGTAAAGAGGTGACAAGTCCTTTTTCAGATATATTGGGGAGAGGAGAAAAGCTAGGAATGGACTTGTAAGACTGAAAGATGCTGAGAACTGCTATTTGAAGAGTGATGAGGACCTCCCCATCAGGCGGGAAGGGTTAGGACAGCTGTTGTATTTGGTGATTTGATCATTAGGCATGCTCCCCGCTCCACGCACTGGACCCAAGAGGCAGGCAGAGCTTTGAATTCTCAATGCATGATTGAGATGATGGTGCACGGATGAGGAATTTAGATTTGGAACTGGGCAACATTCTGGGAAAGGGGGAGACTGCTCTGAAAGGATGGGCTCCACCTTAACTGGAATGGAATCAGGCTGCTGGTGCTAACTTTTAAAAAGGAGATAGAGCAGTTTTTAAATTAGAATGAGGAGGGGGAAGACGACAGTCGCCCAGGAGCGCATGCTTCATTGTGGCGTATCCTTGAAGGATACTATTGAAACAGGACATTCAGGGAATCCCAGTAGACAGGATTCAACAATGCTGAAAGAAAGCCAAGTGTGTTTAAGGAGAGAGCAGGATAAAGGATGCACATTATCCCCGTCAACTTCTAAGCAGCTTGTAGATCCAAGGAAAAAACAAAATTTGAAGTGCTTGTATACAAATACTAGAAGCCTACAAAACAAGATTAAAGAGTTAGAGTATATAGCACTAAATGATGAAATAGATATAATAGGCATATCAGAGACTTGATGAAAAGCGGACAATCAATGGGACACTGTGTTAACGGGTACAAATTGTATCGCAATGATCGAAAGGATCAAATTGGACAGCGGTATCAATTATTCTAATTAAGACAACAGGGGAATTTTCAATTTTTATTAGAGTTTTAATTACATTTAATTAGTTTATAAGAAGTAAACCCAAATATATAGGGTATGATACATACCTGTAGCAGTTGTTCTCCGAGGACAGCAGGCTGATTGTTCTCACGACTGGGTTGACGTCCGCGGCAGCCCCCACCAACCGGAAGAAGCTTCGCGGGACGGTCGGCACGCAGGCCACGCCCACCGCGCATGCGCGGCCGCCTTCCCGCCCGTGCGCGACCGCTCCCGCCAGTTGAATGACAAGCAATAAAATATGAAACACACAACTCCAAAGGGGAGGAGGGAGGGTAGGTGAGAACAATCAGCCTGCTGTCCTCGGAGAACAACTGCTACAGGTATGTATCATACCCTTTCTCCGAGGACAAGCAGGCTGCTTGTTCTCACGACTGGGGTATCCCTAGCTCTCAGGCTCACTCAAAACAATAACCCAGGTCAATTGAACCTCGCAACGGCGAGGGTACAACAGAAATTGACCTACGAAGAACAACTAACTGAGAGTGCAGCCTGACCAGAATAAATTCGGGTCCTGGAGGGTGGAGTTGGATTTACACCCCAAACAGATTCTGCAACACCGACTGCCCGAACCGACTGTCGCGTCGGGTATCCTGCTGGAGGCAGTAATGTGATGTGAATGTGTGGACAGATGACCACGTCGCAGCCTTGCAAATCTCTTCAATAGTGGCTGACTTCAAGTGGGCCACCGACGCTGCCATGGCTCTGACACTATGAGCCGTGACATGACCCTCAAGAGCCAGCCCAGCCTGGGCGTAAGTGAAGGAAATGCAATCTGCTAGCCAATTGGAGATGGTGCGTTTCCCGACAGCGACCCCTAGCCTGTTAGGGTCGAAAGAAATAAACAATTGGGCGGACTGTCTGTGGGGCTGTGTCCGCTCCAAGTAGAAGGCCAATGCTCTCTTGCAGTCCAATGTGTGCAACTGACGTTCAGCAGGGCGGGTATGCGGCCTGGGGAAGAATGTTGGCAAGACAATTGACTGGTTAAGATGGAACTCCGACACCACCTTCGGCAGGAACTTTGGGTGAGTGCGGAGCACTACTCTGTTGTGATGAAATTTAGTATATGGAGCATGAGCTACTAGGGCTTGAAGCTCACTAACCCTACGAGCTGAAGTAACTGCCACCAAGAAAATGACCTTCCAGGTCAAGTACTTCAGATGGCAGGTATTCAGTGGCTCAAAAGGAGGTTTCATCAGCTGGGTGAGGACGACGTTGAGATCCCATGACACAGTAGGAGGCTTGATAGGGGGCTTTGACAAAAGCAAGCCTCTCATGAATCGAACGACTAAAGGCTCTCCAGAGATGGCTTTACCTTCCACACGATAATGGTAAGCACTAATCGCACTAAGGTGATTCCTTACTGAGTTGGTCTTGAGGCCAGACTCTGATAAGTGCAGAAGGTATTCAAGCAGGTTCTGTGCAGGGCAAGAACGAGGTTCTAGGGCCTTGCTCTCACACCAAACGACAAACCTCCTCCACTTGAAAAAGTAACTCTTTTTAGTGGAATCCTTCCTAGAGGCAAGCAAGACCCGGGAGACACCCTCAGACAGACCCAACGCAGCGAAGTCTACGCCCTCAACATCCAGGCCGTGAGAGCCAGGGATTGAAGGTTGGGGTGCAGCAACGCTCCGTCGTTCTGCGAAATGAGAGTCGGAAAACACTCCAATCTCCACGGTTCTTCGGAGGACAACTCCAGAAGAAGAGGGAACCAGATCTGACGGGGCCAAAAGGGCGCTATCAGAATCATGGTGCCGCGGTCTTGCTTGAGCTTCAGTAAGGTCTTCCCCACCAAAGGTATGGGAGGATAAGCATACAGGAGGCCGGTCCCTAATGAAGGAGAAAGGCATCTGACGCTAGCCTGCCGTGGTGTCTGAAGTCTGGAACAGAACAGAGGCAGCTTGTGGTTGGTCTGAGAGGCGGAAAAGATCCACCGAGGGGGTGCCCCACTCTCGGAAGATCTTGCGTACCACTCTGGAATGGAGGCGACCACTCGTGCGGTTGCATGACTCTGCTCAGTCTGTCGGCCAGACTGTTGTTTACGCCTGCCAGGTACGTGGCTTGGAGAAGCATGCCGAACCGACACGCCCAACGCCACATACCGACGGCTTCCTGACACAGGGGGCGAGATCCGGTGCCCCCCTGCTTGTTGACGTAATACATTGCAACCTGATTGTCTGTCCGAATTTGGATAATTTGGCAGGACAGCCGATCTCTGAAAGCCTTCAGTGCGTTCCAGATCGCTCGGAGCTCCAGGAGGTTGATCTGCAGATCCTTTTCCTGGAGGGACCACAGACCCTGGGTGTGAAGCCCATCGACATGGGCTCCCCACCCCAGGCGAGATGCATCCGTCGTCAGCACTTTCGTGGGCTGCGGAATTTGGAATGGACGTCCCAGGGTCAAATTGGTCCGTATGGTCCACCAGAGCAGTGAAGTGCGGCAACTGGTGGAGAGGCGGATGACATCCTCTAGATTCCCGGTGGCTTGGAACCACTGGGAAGCTAGGGTCCATTGAGCAGATCTCATGTGAAGACGAGCCATGGGAGTCACATGAACTGTGGAGGCCATATGACCCAGAAGTCTCAACATCTGCCGAGCTGTGATCTGCTGGGACGCTCTGGTCTGCGAAGCCAGGGCCAAGAGATTGGTGGCCCTCGCTTCGGGAAGGTAGGCCTGAGCCGTCTGGGAATTCAGCAGCGCTCCTATGAATTCCAGAGACTGAGTTGGCTGGAGATGGGACTTTGGGTAATTTATCCCAAACCCCAGCAGCTCCAGAAGTTGAATAGTGCACTGCATGGACCGGAGGGCTCCTGCCTCCGAGGTGTTCTTGACCAGCCAATCGTCGAGATATGGGAACACGTGCACTCCCAGCTTGCGTAGGTAGGCCGCTACCACCACGAGGCACTTGGTAAACACTCGTGGGGCAGAGGCGAGCCCAAATGGCAGCACACAATACTGAAAGTGGCGTGCGCCCAGGCGGAATCTGAGATACTGTCTGTGAGCTGGCAGTATCGGTATGTGAGTATATGCGTCCTTTAAATCCAGGGAACATAGCCAATCGTTTTTCTGAATCATTGGCAGAAGGGTGCCCAAGGAAAGCATCCTGAACTTTTCTTTGACCAGGAATTTGTTCAGGCCTCTCAGGTCTAGGATGGGACGCATCCCCCCTGTTTTCTTTTCCACAAGGAAGTACCTGGAATAGAATCCCTGCCCTTCCTGCCCGGGTGGTACGGGCTCGACCGCATTGGCGCTGAGAAGGGCGGAGAGTTCCTCTGCAAGTACCCGCTTGTGATGGGAGCTGAAAGACTGAGCTCCCGGAGGACAATTTGGAGGCAGGGGGGCCAAATTCAGGGCGTATCCGTACCGCACTATTTGGAGAACCCACTGGTTGGAGGTTATGAGAGGCCACCTTTGGTGAAAGAATTTTAACCTCCCTCCGACCGGCAGGTCGTCCGGTACGGACACTTGTAGGGCGGCTACGTTCCCATGGATCCAGTCAAAAGCCCGTCCCCGGCTTTTGCTGTGGAGGCGCAGGGGGCTGCTTAGGCGCACGCTGTTGACGGGAACGAGCGCGCTGGGGCTGTCCCTGTGCCTGACGAGGCCTTCGGGCCGGCTGGTTGTACCTACGCTTCGCAAAAGAATAGGGTGCAGCCTGCCGAGCCCGGGAAAAACGCCCGCCCGCGGGGGCGGGTGCTGAAGGCGCCCGGTGGGAGAGCTTGTCGAGAGCGGTTTCCCGCTGATGCAGTTGGTCAACCATCTGCTCGACCTTCTCGCCAAAAATATTATCCCCCCGGCAAGGGACGTCAGCCAGTCTCTGCTGGGTGCGGTTGTCCAGGTCAGAGGCACGCAGCCATGAGAGCCTGCGCATCACTATACCTTGGGCCGCAGCACGAGATGCCACGTCACAGGTGTCAAAAATCCCCCTGGACAGGAACTTTCTGCACGCCTTCAGCTGCCTGACCACCTCCTGATAAGGCCTGGACTGCTCCGGCGGGAGCTTATCGACCAGGTCCGCCAGCTGTTGCACATTGGTCCGCATGTGGATGCTCATATAGAGCAGGTAAGATTGGATGCGGGTCACGAGCATGGAGGATTGGTAGGCCTTCCTCCCAAATGAGTCCAGAGTGCGAGACTCCCGCCCCGGGGGCGCCGAGGCGGTATCCCTCGAACTCCGTGCCCTCTTGAGAGCAGAATCCACGACCGCTGAGTCATGGGGCAACTGGGGCCGCATGAGCTCTGGGTCAGAGTGGATCCTGTACTGGGACTCTGCTTTCTTGGGAATGGTGGGGTTAGTTAGTGGTCGCACCCAGTTCCGAAGCAGCGTCTCCTTCAGGACATTGTGCAGCGGTACCGTGGAGGACTCTCTAGGTGGTGATGGATAGTCGAGGACCTCGAGCATCTCGGCCCTCGGCTCTTCCACAGAGACCACGGGAAAGGGAATGCTTATAGACATATCCCGCACAAAGGAGGCAAAGGAGAGACTCTCAGGAGGTGAGAGCTTCCTCTCCGGTGACGGCGTGGGGTCCGAGGGAAGGCCCGTAGACTCCTCTGAGGAGAAATATCTCGGGTCCTCCTCTTCCCCCCACGAGTCCTCATCCTCGGTATCGGACATTAGCTCATGTAGCTGAGTCCGGTACCGGGCCCGGCTCGACGTCGAGGCACCAAGGTCTCGGTGTCGTCGAGCGGTGGACTCCCGCGCCGGCGGGGACGGAGCTCCCTCCATCGACGTCGACGGGGACTCCACCTGCGTGGCGGTCGAGACCGGCACCGCAAGCGGCGGCGGTGTCGACAGCCCCGGCGCCGGGCTAGAGCTCGCCGGCGCCACAGTCATCGGCGCCGGGGGCGCAAGCACCCCCGACGCCGGCACAGCCTGGCGCATCAGCCCTTCCAGGATCCCCGGAAGGATGGCTCTGAGGCACTCGTCCAGGCCCGCTGCCGGGAAAGGCGGTGGGGCCGGTAAGGGTGTCGGTGCCAGAAGCTGCTGGGGGCCAGGAGACGGCACCGAGGTGCCGGAACCCCGACGCGTCGGTACCTCCACCACCGACGGAGATCTCTCCTCTCTGCGATGACGCTTCGGCGTCGACTCCTCTTCAGGGTGCACCGAGGGCTCCCGGTGACGGCGCTTCTTATCTTTTTTCCGGTGCACGTCACCGGCGCCGGAGGGCATGGAGGAGGAGGAGGTCGATCCCCCTCGGTCTCGAGGTACCGGGTCCGACAGGGTTCGGTCCCGTGGCTCACGAGTTGAGGGAGTGACCGGGGCCGACTGCCCACGCGGCCTCTCAACCCCACTCTCACCGGCGGACCGGCGGGCCGACGGGACCTGTTCTCCTGGGGTCGCTGCCATCGGTGCCGATGTCTCGGGCATCGATACCGGTACCGAAGAACCGGCCTTCGATACCGATGCCGTCGAGGTCGACGTCGAGGGGCCGGCGCAAGTTCCAAAAAGACGGTCCCGCAGAACTTGCCTCGCAACCTGAGTCCGTTTCCGGAGACCGAGACACAAAGCGCACGACTTGAGATTGTGCTCCGGCCCGAGGCACTGGAGGCACCAAGCGTGGGTGTCGGTCTGCGAGATCGGCCGGCCGCAGCGACCACACTTTTTAAATCCACTCGGGACCTTCGAGGACATCGACGGAAAAATCGCGTCGGCGAAGTCAAAGTCGGCAATGGTGGCTAAAATCACACCACGAAAAACTCAACCGACCGAGCGGCCACTAGGCCGCAACGTGGCGTCCCCGCTAGAAAGCGAGGGAAAAAGGGGAGCGCGTGCTCCACACGCGCAAAAATTTTTTTTTTTTTTTTCTAAACAATACAAACAAAATCAGAGGAAACCGAACGGGAATCCAAGCGACGATCCGCGTAAACGCGGTCGAAAATCCGGCGGCTGAACAGAGAGAGAGGCAAACGCACCACTCTCTCAGTCGCGGAAAAAAAGTAACTGGCGGGAGCGGTCGCGCACGGGCGGGAAGGCGGCCGCGCATGCGCGGTGGGCGTGGCCTGCGTGCCGACCGTCCCGCGAAGCTTCTTCCGGTTGGTGGGGGCTGCCGCGGACGTCAACCCAGTCGTGAGAACAAGCAGCCTGCTTGTCCTCGGAGAATACAAATTACACTAGTCATAAGGATCATTATATTCATCTGATATCCCTAGTACCGTAAGAAGTTTTAATTAAACAACTCTATAATACTAAGATGCAGACAGTAGTTCAGCAGCGAGAGGGGTGCTATCCAGTCTTTTGCATTGAGTGTCACATGTATGATTATCTCCCATTTGGTGAGATGTCATATGTGTGTGCTTGATGCAAAGAGCTCCTAGCTCTCAGAGAACGAGTCCATTCTCTTGAGGCTAGAGTAGCAGACTTGGAGGAGCTGAGGGAAACAAGAGAGGTACATAGAGGACGCCTACAGGGACATTATAGAGAAGTCCCACCTCCAATCTGACAGCCCCTGTGCTGCCTTGGAGGAAGGAGGTCTTCTTAAAGGAGAGCATCACCCTGGTGCAGCTGAAAGTAATTCTGTAGACAGGACCAGCATACCAGGGAATGCAATATCCTCTCGCACCGAGGATGTGTCTCCAGGAGCTACTGCCCAGGTGGGAAGGGTTAGGACAGCTGTTGTAGTTGGTGATTTGATTATTAGGCATGTAGATAGCTGGGTGGCTGGTGGATGTGAGGATCGCCTGGTCACTTGCCTCCCTGGTGCGAAGGTGGCGGACCTCACGTCACCTAGATAGGATTTTAGATAGTGCTGGGGAGGAGCCGGCTGTCTTGGTACATGTGGGTATCAATGACATAGGAAAATGTGGAAGAGAGGTTCTTGAAGGCAAATTTAGGCTCCTAGGTAGAAAGCTCAAATCCAGAACCTCTAGGGTAGGATTTTCTGAAGTGCTAAACGTTCCATGCGCAGGGCCCAAGAGACAGGCAGAGCTCCGGAGTCGCGATGCGTGGATGAGACGATGGTGCAGAGAGGAGAGTTTTAGATTTGTTAGGAACTGGGCAACATTCTGGGGAGGTGGAGCCTATTTCAAAAGGACGGGCTCCACATTAACCAGGTGGGACCAGGCTGCTGGCATTGGCATTTAAAAAGGAGATAGAGCAGCTTTTAAACTAGAAACGGGGGGAAGGCTGGCAGTCGCTCAAAAGCGCATGGTTCGGAATAAGTTATCTTTCAAAGATATCACCAAAACAGGGAAGATAGGGTATCCCAATAGTGAGGTTGCAAAAGAGACCACAGTCGATCAAGTGTCCTTAAATAAAAATAAAAACCAGACAAAAGATTGCAAATGAATATTTTCAAGTACTGAGAATTATTTAAATAGGAACAACAAATATAGTTTGAAATGTCTATATGCAAATGTCAGAAGCCTAAGAAATAAGATGGGAGAGTTAGAATATATTGCACTAAATGAAAAATTAGATATAATAGGCATCTCTGAGACCTGGTGGAAGGAGGATAACCAGTGGGACACTGTCATACCGGGGTATAAATTATATTGTACTGATAGGGTTGATCGAATTGGTGGAGGGGTAGCATTGTATGTTAAGGAGGGCTTTGAACCAAATAGATTGAAAATTTAGCAGGAAACAAAACACATTTTGGAATCCCCAAGGATTGAAATTCCATGTGTAAAGGGGAAAAGGATGGTGATAGGAGTGTACTACCATTCACCTGGCCAGGATGAACAGACGGATGTAGAAATGTTATCGAAAATTAGGGAGGCTAACAAACTGGGCAACACAATAATAAAGGGTGATTTCAATTACCCCGATATTGATTGGGTAAATGTAACATCAGGGCATACTAGGGAGGTAAAATTCTTTGACAAAATCAAGGACTACTTTATGGAGTAGCTGGTATAGGAGCCAACAAGAGAAGGAAAAATTCTAGACCTAGTCCTTCATGGAGTGCATGATCTGGTGCGGGAAGTAATGGTAATGGGGCTGCTTGATAACAGTGATCATAATATGATCAGATTTGATATTAGCATTGGAGTAAGTACATACAGGAAATCCAACACGTTAACGTTTAACTTTCAAAAAGGAGACTATGATAAAATGAGAAGAACGGTTAACAAAAAACTTAGAGGAGCAGCTGCAAGGGTCAAAAATTTATATCAGGTGTGGATGCTGTTCAAAAATATCATCCTGGAAGCCCAGTCCAAATATATTCCGTGTATTAAAAAAGGAGGAAAGAAGACCAAACAAGAGCCAGCATGATTAAAAAGTGAGGTGAAGGAAGCTATTAGAGCAAATAGAAAATCCTTCAGAAAATGGAAGAAGCCAACGGAAAATAATAAGAAACAGCATAGGGAATGGCAAGTCAAATGCAAAGTGCTGATAAGGAAGGCAAAGAGGGACTTTGCAAAAAAGATTGCGTTACAGGCCAAAACACATAGTAAACATTTTTTTTTAGGTATATAAAAAGGAAGAAGCCGGCAAAAAAATCAGTTGGACTGCTAGATGACAAAGGGGTATAAGGGGTAATCAGGGAAGATAAAGTCATTGCGGCGCGATTAAATGAATTCTTTGCTTCGGTCTTCACTGAGGAAGATTTGGGACAGATACCAGTCCCAGAAATGGTATTCAAAGCTGACGAGTCGGAGAAACTGAATGAAATCTCTATAAACCTGGAGAACATAATGGGGCAATTTGACAAATTGAAGAGTAGCAAATCTCCTGGACTGGATGGTATTCATCCCAGAGTAGTGATAGAATTGAAAAAAAAACTTGTGGAACTATTGTTAGTAATATGTAATTTATCTTTAAAATCGAGCGTGGTACTGGAAGATTGGAGGGTGGCCAGTGTAACGCCGATTTTTAAAAAAGGTTTCACAGGAGATCCGGGAAATTATAGACTGGTGAGCCTGACAATAGTGCTGGGCAAAATGGTAGAGACTATTATAAAGAACAAAATTACAGAGAATATTTAAAAGCATGGATTAATGAGGCAAAGCCAACATGGATTTAGTGAAGGGAAATCGTGCCTCACCAATCTATTACATTTCTTTGAAGGGGTGAACAAATATGTGGATAAAGGTGAGCTGGTTGATATTCTGTATCTAGATTTTCAAAAGGCGTTTGACAATGTACCTCATGAAAGACTCTAGAGGAGAGACATGGGATAGGAGGTAGTGTCCTATTGTGGATTAAAAACTGGTTAAAAGATAGAAAACAGATAGTAGGGTTAAACGGTCAGTATTCTCAATGGAGAAAGGTAGATAGTGGGGTTTGCTCGAGAAGGCCAACATGAGAAACTTTTTGGGGCTCGGTCTGGTCAGTAAGAATGGCTGGCATTGAGAAAGAACTTTTTGGCGAAGATATAAGTGAAGCTCTTGAGAAAGACAGTGCGAAACAGTAGCATACTGTCGAGCAGATTAATAGACCTACAAGTCAGTTAAGTTGCTAGCTTTCAGCCTTATTTGTTGTAATCAAAATAACTATAAAAATAATAATAAAAATTGCTTAATGAAAGTAATGACATTAATAAAAGAATACGAGGAGGATTTTTTTGAGACCTGTGACGAGAGAGCGCAACAAGTAACTGTCAAACAGGCAGTCAATGTATTTCAAGATATCTCTTGATAAAAGTAGTTCAGCATCTGAGTTATTTGCCTCCTTCCTCTCAGTAATATAGAAAGACTCCCAATATATGTACATGCAGAGTAGATTGTTAAGTTTAACCCGCAAGTAAGATGCCAGATCGGAAATTAGCATTAGCAAACGGCCATTTAAAAAAACAACAACATGGGAGCACTTACCACCTCCTATTTAGGAGGCACTAAGGTCTCCCGCATTAAGCCAGCATTATTCAGTTAGCACACACTAATGTCAGCGAGCTAGCTGAATAGTGCTATCCGCCCATTCTCCGCCTTTGACACGCCCCTTCCAAAAAATAAATACTGAACACATAGCATGTGTAAATAGCAAAACTAAGGCAGAATGCTTTAGTGCACATTGTTTTAGGCCATGTTTCCTGTGTTAAGCAGCCTTGGCACTTAACATTACTTAGTAAAAGGGCTCCTTAACCCATTAGTGCCCAATGTTCCTATATGGGCACTTATTATGGGAACATTGGGCACTAAGGGAAAATTAGGTTCTTACCTTGGTAATTTTCTTTCCTTTAGTCATAGCAGATGAAGCCATTACGTATGGGTTATGTCCATCAACCAGCAGGGGAGATAGAGAGCACTCAAACTTTCACAGTGCCCTCTTGGCCAGCTAGCTCCACTGCCTCTTCAGTATTTGAAGCTTCCAAAGCAGTATGGCAAACCGCAATGGGAATCACAAGAGCTTTCCTCACAGCGAACGATGGCCCATCACAAGGGCATGAACTCATAAAGGAGGGAATGCACATCCTCCTGGAGGGAATAAACTCATCCTCCTTATAGTATAAGTGGAGGGGAACACCCGCGCCTCCTGGAGGGAATCACACATCCTCCCAACACACTGGAGGGAATAAACTCATCCTCCTATTTATAGAACTGGAGGGGAACACACGCGCCTCCTGGAGAGAATCAACACATCCTCCAAAAAAAACATGCTGGAGGGAATGAACACATCCTCCTAAATTTAAACTGAACATGAATCCTGAAGATTGTTTTCCAACTTTCTCCCAAGGAAGGAACTTCAGGAAATTAGAACAGAACCTGAAAAACAGATTCACAGCATACAGACAATCATACAGGGAGGGCTCATGGCTTCATCTGCTATGACTAAAGGAAAGAAAATTACCAAGGTAAGAACCTAATTTTCCCTTCCTTGTCATCAAGCAGATGAAGCCATTACGTATGGGATGTAACAAAGCAATCCCTAGATAGGGTGGGAACAAGCCACACCACGCGCTAGCACTTGTGCACCAAAACGCGCATCCCTCCTGGCAGCTACATCCAGCCTGTAATGTCGGGCAAAGGAGAGCTTAGAAGCCCATGTTGCTGCACTGCATATCTCTTGAAGAGAGAGTGCTCCAGTTTCAGCCCAAGAGGAAGAAATCGCTCTAGTAGAATGTGCCTTAAAGGCTACAGGCGGAACCCTGCCGGCCAGCAGATAAGCTAAAAAGATAGTTTCTTTGAGCCAGCGGGCAATAGTGGCTTTAGACGCTGGAGACCCTCTGCGAGAACCGGATAGCAAAACAAACAGATGATCAGAAGTCCTGAAAGAGTTAGTAACTCGCAGATACTGCAGCAGAGTCCTGCACACATCCAAAAGGTGCAGCTGCCCAAAAGATTCTGGAAACTCTTCCTCTGAAAAAGAGGGCAAGAAAATAGGCTGGTTTAGGTGAAAGGCTGACACCACCTTAGGCATAAAGGAAGGCACGGTCCGAACCGTGACTCCGGACTCTGAAAATTGCAGAAATGGGTCTCTACAGGACAACGCCTGGAGCTCTGACACCCGTCTCGCCGAGGTAATGGCCACCAGAAAAACGGCCTTCAGTGTCAAATCTCTCTCCGATGCTCGCCGAAGCGGCTCAAAAGGAGATGCCTGCAGGGTTTTCAAAACTAGCCCCAGGTTCCAAGCTGGACAGGGTGCTCGCACTGGAGGTCGGAGCTGAAGCACCCCTCTAAGAAACCGTGCCACATCTGGGTGAGCAGCCAAAGACACGCCTTCCACCTTACCACGAAGGGAGGCCAACGCTGCCACCTGCGCCCGCAGGGAATTATAGGCCAAGCCTTTTTGTACTCCTTCCTGCAAAAAGTCCAGAATCGGCGAGACAGGAGCCCGCATTGGAGCAATGGCTCTGGCAGCACACCAAGACTCAAACAGACACCAAATCCTGGCATAAGCCACGGAAGTGGACCACTTGCGGGCTTGCAGGAGAGTGGAAATAACTTTATTGGAATAACCTTTATCCCTCAATTGCGCCCTCTCAATAGCCATGCTGTAAGACCAAAGCGGCTGGCGTCCTCCATGGCTACCGGTCCCTGAGTCAACAGGTTCGGTACCAGAGGTAATGGCAGAGGAGCCTCCAGGAGCATCTGTCGGAGGTCTGCATACCAAGGTCTCCTTGGCCAATCCGGGGCGATGAGGACCACTTCTCCTGGGTGCAGCCGAATCCGCAAGAGCAGGCGCCCTAACAAGGGCCATGGGGGAAACACATAAAGTAGACCCGGAGGCCAGGGTTGAGCCAAGGCATCCAACCCCGCCGAGCGAGGATCTCTCCGTCTGCTGAAGAAGCAAGGGACTTTGGTATTGGCACTTGTCGCCATTAGATCCATCACGGGCTTGCCCCATTTGGCACAGATCTGCAGGAAAACTTCGTCTGCCAGATTCCATTCTGCTGGATCGATCTACTGCCTGCTCAGATAATCGGCCTGCACATTGCTCTGACCTGCAATTTGAGCTGCCGACAGACACTGAAGATGCAGCTCGGCCCAGTGGCAAATCAGTTCGGCCTGCGCGGCTAGTGCTCTGCACCTTGTTCCGCCTTGTCGATTTATATAGGCCACCGTTGTCATGTTGTCCGACCTCACTCTGACAGCCAATCCTTCCAGGGTCACTTGAAAGGCCAGAAGCGCCTGAAACACCGCTTTCAACTCTAGGCGGTTGATGGACCACTCCGACTCCTCGGGTGTCCATAGACCCTGGGCATGCTTCCCCTTGCAGTGTGCGCCCCAGCCCTTCAGGCTGGCATCTGTTACCACCAGGCACCAAACGGGGAGCGTCAGCGGCATTCCTCGCCGCAGCATGCTGTCCGAGAGCCACCACTCCATGCTGAGTCGGGCCGCAGGGAGCCAAGTAAGTCTGCATTGGTAATCCTGAGAAAAAGGAGACCATCTCCGGAGTAGGGAATACTGTAGAGGTCTCAGGTGCGCTCTCGTCCAGGGTACCACTTCCATCGTGGCTGTCATCGATCCCAGCAGCTTGACAATGTCCCAAGCTCGCGGACGGGGCATCCTCAGGAGCAGACGGACCTGATTCTGAAGCTTGCACCGCCTTAGCTCGGGTAGGAACACATAGCCCGAGACTGTGTCGAACCTGGCCCCCAAAAACTCTAGAGATTGTGAAGGGGACAGGTGACTTTTGGCCATATTGACGACCCAGCCTAGAGATTGCAGTACTGAGACCACTCTGGCTGTAGCTTGTAAGCTCTCCGTTGCAGAGTCTGCTCTGATGAGCCAGTCGTCTAGGTACGGGTGAACCCTGATACCTTCTCGCCTGAGAAAAGCAGCTACTACCACCATTACCTTCGAAAAGGTTCGGGGAGCTGTGGCGAGGCCAAAAGGCAAGGCCCTGAACTGGAAATGTTTTCCCAATACCGCAAACCTCAGAAACTTCTGGTGCGGGGGCCAAATCGGTATGTGCAAGTAAGCTTCTTTCAGGTCCAGAGACGTGAGAAACTCTCCTGGCTGTACCGCTGCAATGACGGAGCGCAGGGATTCCATGTGGAAATGCCGCACTCTCAGGGACTTTTTCACTTCTTTTAAGTCCAGAATAGGGCGAAAGGACCCACCTTTTCGCGGCACCACAAAGTAGATGGAGTATCGGCCGCAGCCTTGCTCGGCGGGAGGCACCGGGGTCACTGCCCCTAACTGAATCAGACCTTGTAAAGTCTCCTCCACCGCCGCCCGTTTGATGGCAGAACCGCATCGGGACTCCACAAACACGTCTCTTACTGGGGCGTTGAATTCTATTCTGTATCCATCTCTAATCAGGTCCAGAACCCACTGATCTGAGGAAATCTTGGCCCACTCCTCGACAAAGAGGGAAAGCCGTCCTCCGATGACAGGCATCGAGGAGAGGGCCGGCGCACCATCATTGAAAGGGTCGCCCCTGAACTCCTGGTCTTGAGCCACCGGCTGCGGGACGCTTGTCCGAGCGAAAGGAGTTCCTCTGCTGACCACGGGCACGTGAAGTGAACCCAGCAGAACGCCCCGGCGGTACCTTCTAGCTTCACGGAAGCGAGGTCTGTACGAGGAGTGGACCGCCTGGCCCTTAGAGGAAGGCCTCTGCCTATCTTCGGGCAAGCGCTGGGGTTTTGGATCACCCAGGCCTTTCACAATTTTCTCCAACTCCTCACCAAATAGGAGAAGTCCTTGAAAAGGCAACTTCACCAACCTTTGCTTAGAGGCCATGTCCGCTGCCCAGTGTCGTAGCCACAGACGACGGCGAGCCGCCACTGCTACTGCCATTTGTTTAGCCGAAGCTCTGACAAGGTCATAAAGGGCATCAGCCAGAAAGGACAAGGCCACCTCCATCCGCGGAGCCACATCCAAGAAGGGCTCCGCTCCATCTCCGGGCTGAGCCACTGCCTGTTGCAGCCAAGCTAGGCAGGCTCTAACAGCATAACAGCTGCATGCAGACGCCCAAACAGTGAGACCTGCAATTTCAAAGGACCGTTTCAATGCTGTTTCCAGCCTACGGTCTTGAGCATCCTTCAGGGCAACACCTCCTTCAACAGGGAGGGTAGTTCTCTTTGTCACCGCAGTGACTAGGGCATCCACTGTAGGCATCTGAAAACGAGCCATATGTCCCTCACGCAGAGGGTATAACTGCCCCATAGCCCTGGAAACTCTCAAAGGTCCTTCGGGGTCAGCCCACTGAGCCGAAACAAGCTCTAGGATGGAGTCATGCAAAGGGAAGGCCCGAGCAGCTTTCTTGGTACTAGCCATCCTGGGATTACCCGAGGAGGCCATGCCACTGTCAGGATCTTCAATCGAGAGGGCCTGCAGGGTATCTGAAATAAGCGCTGGCAGCTCATCACGGTGGAAAATCCTCACCGCAGAGGGATCATCCAGATCCTGTGGTAAATCCGCACCTGACTCTGGTTCCTCAGACCAAGAACGTCTGTCAGAGTTCTCTGAATCCTCACACCCCGACCACGGGGGGGAAAAAGGTGCACCACAATCTGAAGGGGAATTAACCCTTCTGCGCTTAACTTTAGGCCAAGCATCCGGGAAAAAAACCTCACTGGGCAGTCCCAGGCCAGAATCCATCGGGGGGGGGGGGGGGGGGGCAATCAGAGGAGCCTCAGGCGACCCTTGAGGGAGGGCTCTTTTCATCATGTATGCTTTATGCAGCAAAAGCACAAAATCCAGGGAGAAAATCTCACCCTGGGCATCCAAATCCTGTCCGGTGCTAGCCACTCCTGAAATAACCTCATCTCGAGGTGCCCCACCCGGCTCAGGTCTCTCCGTGTCCACGGAGGCCGCGCCATGCGGTGTAAGCAAAATGGCGCCCGCTGCCAGCTCAGAGCGGGAAGAAACATCGCTCGCCATGCTCGGGCCAGCTCCTACGCCAGTACAGCATGATTTACAGAGACCTGCTGCTGATTTGCGCTTGCCACAAGTGGAACAGCGCTTTACATTGTCCGCAGCCATCGCCGAAAAACGGTGGTAAAATCCAAGATGGCGGTTTCGCGCCAAAATCGCCCCGATCGCGGGCCCACCCCGGAGGAGTTGGAAAACACTCTTACCTCAAAGGATCTAGTGTACAACTACGATCCTGCTGAAAATCAGGTCAAAAACCTCTGTTCCAGCGTCTCTGCGTTTAAAAACGCGACGCAACTTTTTTTTTTTTTTAAGCTGTGAGGAAAGCAGAGGTATTGAAGACTCCGGAGGCTCAGATGAGTGGGAAAGGCAGGGAAAGGGCGAACCTATATGCCTGCATTCACTGTTGGTGGGTAAGGACAGGGAAAGCAAGGCAATATGTCCACATCCACAGAGGTATGGGTAAGGCAGGAAAAGGGCTAACCTATGTGCCTTTAAAGTGAGGCTGCTATAGCCTCCAACACCCCGGTTAACAACTGGCAAGCCAGGAACCACCTCCCGGCAGATTTTTCTGGAGCTCGAACAAGCTGCAGCCACCCTGCTAGGGGAGATAGAGAATACTGAAGAGGCAGTGGAGCTAGCTGGCCAAGAGGGCACCGTGAAAGTTTGAGTGCTCTCTATCTCCCCTGCTGGTTGATGGACATAACCCATACGTAATGGCTTCATTTGCTTGATGACAAGGAATGGGTTAATTAATGTATACAAAAATGCTTTATTAGACTCTCCTTTAAAATTCCTGGTTACTAAAAAGCATTTTTGTTTTACTTTAAGAAACTTCACCTACAACATTTTGGATAATTAAAATAATGTATCTGCATATAATTATTTGAAAGATTCTATCAGTTATATATGCTCATAACTACAACTTAGGGGCACTTTTACTAAGCTCTGGTAAGCACTAATGCATGCTTATCACAGGTTAAAAATGCCTACCATGGGGCAAGCTGAGGCATCCCATGGCAGATATGGCATGTAAGCGCGCTTCCCACATGATAAAAAAAATTATTTTTTTTAGCACCGGGGGCGTGTTTGGGGGGTGGAGATGGGCATGTTGTGCACTAATAGGTAGCACGTGGGCACTGCCATGTGCTAACCCATTAGTGCGTGATCCCTTACCACCTAGAAAATAGGTGTAAAGGGCTCATGTGTTAATGGAAAAATTAGCATGTGGTCATTATTGCTGACATACAAAAATCAGCCATTTTACTCTCATATTAAAAGGTGGCCTCAGTGCATGGAAACCCACAGGCTACTAATAGTGCAGGACAAACTAGCAGATCAATATAATATCAAAAAAACTTTACTGAAGTTTGTCTTATATACGGTATCTTCAATATTATATTGATCTGCTAGTTTGTCTTCCACGTTGGATTTTGCAGATCACTTGCCTTTTTGTTTTCTAGTAATAGTGCAGGCCACCTTTTATAGCAGCTTAGTAAAAGGGCTGTTTAATTACAAGAACTCGCAAGAAATAAACATTGTATCTAATTATAAATTAATAATCCTATCTAATAAAACGCACCTCCAACGTTCTGAAGCTGACTGCGTAGCTGAGGCATTCGTGCGCTCTGCTGTAAGGCTACTGAACGTCACATAGTTCCGGGAACTTCAGCCGCAGCACTGACCAACTGCACGAGGCCCCGCCCCTGCCACCCTCGCCGCAACGCCATGCCCCCCCAGGTCACCGCCACCAGCCGTGCAGGCTCGGCCCTTCTCTCTCTGTTAGCTCTGGTCCCGCCCTCATTTCCTCTTTCCGCAATGAGGGCGGGACCAGAGCTAACACAGAGAGAAGGACCGAGGCTGCACGCCTTTTAACGCTGCTTTCCTGTGAAGATGATTTTTAAAACTTGGAGCGAGTGTGGCTGGAACTGGGAGGGAGGGAGGAAGGGAGGGACGACGACCCTGAAACTCGGAGGGGGGGTGGGGGGTGGGAGGGGCGGGGTGACCCTGGAACTTGGAGGGAGGAGGGGCGACCCTGGAACTTGGAGGGAGGAGGGGCGACCCTGGAACTCGGAGGGGGGGGCCACCCTGGAACTCGGAGGGAGGGAGGGAGGGAGGGAGGGAGGGAGGGGGACGAGGATATGAACTTAGGGAAAGACACAGTGTGGGGGAACAGACTTTTAGTTACATGAGTCACATTAAATGTGCACAAGTTACGAAGCCTACTGTGTCATTGAAGGGGGAATACTCCCGTGGCCAGTGTGCTGTTCACTTTGTCCAATGATAAACATGACAAATAGTCCCCACTGGAAAAATGGGACTCTTTACAACAAGATTACTTACCTGTAGCAGATGCTCTCTGAGGACAGCAACAAGATACAAATTCTTACAATATAGGTGATGTTATCTGATGGAGCAAGGCATGGGAACTTTACCCCCGAACTGACTTTCAGAACTTTTGAGCTGGCTCAACTATGCATGCATGCCAATACCTGCCTGCTGTTGTGCGGGACCACACTAGTCCATTTATCAGCTCAAGAAGAATATAAATTCTTGGGAGGTAGGAGCACATATGAGGATTTGTATTTTTTAACTTTGTTTTCTCTGAGGACAAACAGGATACTAAAATTCTTACACCATGGAACTCTTGAGATACAGGATGCCTTTTAACAGGAAAAAAGGCTACATAACTAGTGCACTGCAAAAGGCACACACCAATGTTTTTTTTGTGGCACCAAACACTTACACTTTAATCTCTCTTTCTCTCTCTCTTTTTTAAAGACAGTCTGATACTGAAAGAAATGGGCCTGAGGGGGGAAGGAGCTGGACCAAAATAGATACTGAAGAAATGTCTGGCCAAATATACTGTCAAACTGGGAGTCTTGTACTAGACATTAGGGAGAAGTATATGTGTGAGGGTCTGCAAATCTCTTCTATGGAGGCCAATCTCAAGTGGTCCTGGAGGACTGGAGAAAAGCAGATGTGGTCCCTCTCCACAAAAGCGGAAGCAAGCTAAAGTTTGGCTACTAAAGGCCAGTAAGTCTGACTTCTGTGGTAAGTAAATTAATGGAAATACTTTTAAAACAGAGAATAGTAAAGTTTTGGGAATCCAATGGATTACAGGACCTGAGGCAACATGGTTTCAGTAGAGGCAGGTCTTCTCAGACAAATCTGATTAACTTCTTTGACTGTGTGACCAGAAACCTGGAGAGCTGGATCAAGGGACAGCACTAGATGTGGTGTATTTAGATTAAAAAAAAAAAACCTTAGACAAGGAGGGGCATAATCGAATGCGAACGCCCATGTGTAAAAATGTCCATCTCCGGAGACGGCTCCGCGAAGAGGCGGAGCGAACCGTAAAATCGAAACGAGATGGCCGTCCATCTTCGGTTTCGATTATACTGTTCGGCCTGCTGAAATCCCATCATTTGTGTCGACTCTAGAGATAGACGACACAAATGGTGAGATCGCTGGACCTAGAGATGGCCGTCCGCGGTTTTCAGCGATAATCGAAACCGCTGCCGGCCATCTCAAAAACGGACCTAATCCAAGCCATTTGGTCGTGGGAGGGGCCAGCATTCGTAGTGCACTAGTCCCCCTGAGATGCCTCTATGCCAGCCTCAAATATCATACCTAGCTCCATGACAGCAGTATGCAGGTCCCCGGAGCAATTTTAGTTTAGTTGGTGCTGCGCGGGACCCATGCAGAGAGCAAAAATCGGAAGAAAAAAAAAACATGCAAGTGCAGTCAGGGACGTCCCAAAAAAAAAAAACATGCAAGTGCAGTCAGGGACGTCCAAATTAAAACAATAGTATTAGTGGGATTTGAACCAACCACCTTCTGATTACAAAACCTGTGCTCTAATCACTGCACCACTTATTCAGCTGCCTAGACTGCCTTCCCTTTCCATTAAGTCCCTCCAAGTTTCTGTCAGCCAATCACACCTCTATTAGCTGACACCAATGTCAGGTAAATGAGCTGTGATTGGCTGACAGAAACTTGAAGGGACTTAATGGAAAGGGAAGGAATGTTTAAGCAGCTGAATAAGTGGTGCAGTGGTTAGAGCACAAGTCTTGTAATCAGAAGGTGGCTGGTTCGAATACCCCTATTATTATTGTTTTAATTTGGACGTCCCTGACTGCACTTGCATGTTTTTTTTTTCTTCAGATTTTTGCTCTCTGCATGGGTCCTGCGCAGCACCAACTAAACTAAAATTGCTCGGGGGACCTGCATACTGCTGTCATGGAGCTAGGTATGGTATTTGAGGCTGACATAGAGGCTGGAAAAAATATTTAAACAGTTTGTTTTTTAGGGTGGGAGGGGGTTAGTGACCACTAGGGGAGACAGGGGAGATCATCCCCGATTCCCTCCGGTGGTCATCTGGTCAGTTTGGGCACTTTTTGGAAGCTTGGTCGTGAAAAAAACAGGACCAACTTTGTGTGGACTAAATGCTCGTCGGGGACGTCTTGCTTCTTTCCATTATCAGGCGCGGAGGTCCATCTGTTAACCAAGCCCCAGAACGCCCCTGTCCCGCCTTCGCTACCGTTCGGCCATGCCCCCGAGAATTTCGCCCGTCCCCCTGACGGAAAGCAGTTGAGGCTGTCAAAATTCAGCTTTCGATTATACCTGTTTTTGAGACGGACGTCCATCTCCCGATTTGTGTCGGAAGATGGGCGTCCGTCTCTTTCGAAAATAAGCTGGAAGGTTCCACATAGATGACTAATAAATAAACTGAGTGACCTCGCTATTGGCCCTAAAGTGACTGAAGGGGTTAGGAACTGGTTGAGTGGAAGATGACAGAGGGTAGTGGTAATTGGAACTCAATCAGAGGAAAAGGATGCTACCTGGGGTGTGCCGCAAGGTTCGGTTCCTGGGATGGTTCTTTTTAACATTTTTGTACGTGATATTGTTGAACAGCTGTCTGCTAAAGTTTGCCTCTTTACAGATGATACCAAAATCTGCAATAGGGTAGACACCTCTGATGGTGTGAATAATATAAGGAAGGACTTAGCAAAGCTAGAGGAATGGTCTGGAATTTGGCTGCTAAGATTTAATGCTAAAAAATGAAAGTCATGCATTTAGGCTGCAAAAACCTGAGGGAACAGTACAGTTTAGGAGGTGAAAAACTTTTGTGCATGAAAAATGAGCAGGACATGGGTGTGATTGAATGTGATGATCTAAAGGTGGCCAAACAGTTAGAAAAGGCGATGGTGAAAGCTAGAAGGATGCTGGGTGTTTAGGGAGAGGAATGGCCAGTAGGAAAAAGGAGGTGATGATGTCCCTGTATAAGACTGATGAGTGTACAATTCTAGAAACTGCACCTTCAAAAAGATATAAACAGGATGGAGTCAGTCCAGACGGCGGCTACTAAAATGGTCAGTGGTTCGTCATAAAGCGTATGAGGTCAGATTTAAAGATCTCAATACATATATTTTGGAAGAAGGCGGGAGAAGAGATATGATAGAACATTTAAATATCTATGCGGCATGAATTTACAGGAGGCGAGTCTCTTTCATTTGAAAGGAAGCTATGGAACGAGGGGGTATAATATGAAGGTGAAAAGAGACAGACTCAGAAGTAATCTGAAGAAATACTTCTTCATGGAAAGGTTGGTGAAGTCGTGAAACAAACTCCCGGTGGAAGAGGTAGAGATGAAAACAGTATCTGAAATCAAAAGCGTTTGGGACTAGTATAGAGGATCTCTAAGGGAGTGATAGGGAGAGTAGATGGCATGGATGGGCAAACTGGATAGGCCATATAGTCTTTATCTGCCTACATTTTTCTACGTTCTATGTAGCTGAAGATCTTGGGAATAGTGTTGGATACTAAGCTCTCTTTTGAAAAGCAGGTATCTCAGTTAACCAGAAAAATCTTTACTTTGAAAACATAACATAGTAACATAGTAGATGACGGCAGAAAAAGACCTGCATGGTCCATCCAGTCTGCCCAACAAGATAAATTCATACAGTGGGGGAAATAAGTATTTGATCCCTTGCTGATTTTGTAAGTTTGCCCACTGACAAAGACATGAGCAGCCCATAATTGAAGGGTAGGTTACTACTACTACTACTACTACTATTTAGCATTTCTATAGCGCTACAAGGCATACGCAGCGCTGTACAAACATAGAAGAAAGACAGTCCCTGCTCAAAGAGCTTACAATCTAATAGACAAAAAATAAATAAAGTAAGCAAATCAAATCAATTAATGTGAACGGGAAGGAAGAGAGGAGGGGGTAGGTGGAGGCGAGTGGTTACAAGTGGTTACGAGTCAAAAGCAATGTCAAAGAGGTGGGTTTTCAGTCTAGATTTAAAGGTGGCCAAGGATGGGGCAAGACGTAGGGGCTCAGGAAGTTTATTCCAGGCGTAGGGTGCAGCGAGACAGAAGGCGCGAAGTCTGGAGTTGGCAGTAGTGGAGAAGGGAACAGATAAGAAGGATTTATCCATGGAGCGGAGTGCACGGGAAGGGGTGTAGGGAAGGACGAGTGTGGAGAGATACTGGGGAGCAGCAGAGTGAGTACATTTATAGGTTAGTAGAAGAAGTTTGAACAGGATGCGAAAACGGATAGGGAGCCAGTGAAGGGTCTTGAGGAGAGGGGTAGTATGAGTAAAGCGACCCTGGCGGAAGATGAGACGGGCAGCAGAGTTTTGAACTGACTGGAGAGGGGAGAGGTGACTAAGTGGGAGGCCAGCAAGAAGCAGATTGCAGTAGTCTAAACGAGAGGTGACAAGGGTGTGGATGAGGGTTTTGGTAGAGTGCTCGGAAAGAAAGAGATCTGGCCCCTACAGACCAGGTAGATGCTCCAAATCAACTCGTTACCTGCATGACAGACAGCTGTCGGCAATGGTCACCTGTATGAAAGACACCTGTCCACAGACTCAGTGAATCAGTCAGACTCTAACCTCTACAAAATGGCCAAGAGCAAGGAGCTGTCTAAGGATGTCAGAGACAAGATCATACACCTGCACAAGGCTGGAATGGGCTACAAAACCATCAGTAAGACGCTGGGCGAGAAGGAGACAACTGTTGGTGCCATAGTAAGAAAATGGAAGAAGTACAAAATGACTGTCAATCGACAAAGATCTGGGGCTCCACGCAAAATCTCACCTCGTGGGGTATCCTTGATCATGAGGAAGGTTAGAAATCAGCCTACAACTACAAGGGGGGAACTTGTCAATGATCTCAAGGCAGCTGGGACCACTGTCACCACGAAAACCATTGGTAACACATTACGACATAACGGATTGCAATCCTGCAGTGCCCGCAAGGTCCCCCTGCTCCGGAAGGCACATGTGACGGCCCGTCTGAAGTTTGCCAGTGAACACCTGGATGATGCCGAGAGTGATTGGGAGAAGGTGCTGTGGTCAGATGAGACAAAAATTGAGCTCTTTGGCATGAACTCAACTCGCCGTGTTTGGAGGAAGAGAAATGCTGCCTATGACCCAAAGAACACCGTCCCCACTGTCAAGCATGGAGGTGGAAATGTTATGTTTTGGGGGTGTTTCTCTGCTAAGGGCACAGGACTACTTCACCGCATCAATGGGAGAATGGATGGGGCCATGTACCGTACAATTCTGAGTGACAACCTCCTTCCCTCCGCCAGGGCCTTAAAAATGGGTCGTGGCTGGGTCTTCCAGCACGACAATGACCCAAAACATACAGCCAAGGCAACAAAGGAGTGGCTCAGGAAGAAGCACATTAGGGTCATGGAGTGGCCTAGCCAGTCACCAGACCTTAATCCCATTGAAAACTTATGGAGGGAGCTGAAGCTGCGAGTTGCCAAGCGACAGCCCAGAACTCTTAATGATTTAGAGATGATCTGCAAAGAGGAGTGGACCAAAATTCCTCCTGACATGTGTGCAAACCTCATCATCAACTACAGAAGACGTCTGACCGCTGTGCTTGCCAACAAGGGTTTTGCCACCAAGTATTAGGTCTTGTTTGCCAGAGGGATTAAATACTTATTTCCCTCTGCAGAATGCAAATAAATTCATATACTTTCCACAATGTGATTTTCCGGATTTAATTTGTGATGTGCTATTTCTCACTGTTACCAATAACCTACCCTTCAATTATGGGCTGCTCATGTCTTTGTCAGTGGGCAAACTTACAAAATCAGCAAGGGATCAAATACTTATTTCCCCCACTGTATGTGTATACCTTACCTTGATTTGTACCTGTATTTTCAGGGCTCAGACTGTATAAGTCTGGCCAGCAGGATTCCCCGCCTCCCAACCACCAGTCCCACCTCCCATCACCGGCTCTGGCACAGACCGTACAAGTCTGCCCTCCACTATCCTCGCCTCCCAACCACCAACCCCTCTTCCCCCCACCTGCTCCGCCATCCAATTTCGGCTAAGCTTCTGAGGATCAATTTCTTCTGCACAGGATTCCTTTATGTATATCCCACGCATGTTTGAATTCCGTTACCGTTTTCATCTCCACCATCTCCCGCAGGAGGGCATTCCAAGCATCCACCACCCTCTCTGTGAAAAAATACTTCCTGACATCTTTCCTGAGTCTGCCCCCCTTCAATCTCATTTCATGTCCTCTCGTTCTACCGCCTTCCCATCTCCGGAAAAGATTTGTTTGCGGATTAATACGTTTCAAATATTTGAACGTCTGTATCATATCACCCCTGTTCCTCCTTTCCTCCAGGGTATACATGTTCAGGTCAGCAAGTCTCTCTTCTTACGTCTTGGAATGCAATTCCCATACCATTCTCGTAGCTTTTCTTTGCACCACTTCCATTTTTTAACATCCTTCGCAAGGTACGGCCTCCAAAACTGAACACAATACTCCAGGTGGGGCCTCACCGACGACTTGTACAGGGGCATCAACACAGTGATCTCAGTTTATAGGTTTTTTCATCTGTGCACAGGCGTCTTAGACGTAGGAACTGGCTATATGGTAAATTATTTTTAAGTGGCCTACTATGACAACTTTTGTAGTTTAGTAGTTTGTTTACATTCGTAGGTTTTCGGTAAATGTCTTACAAACCCATTGTCCTTCATAGTAATATTGATGTCAAGGAAAGGTATCGACTCTCTACTATAGTTGATTTGGAATCTGAGATTTGTATCTAGAGTGTTTAACCATTCAAAAAATTCATTTAGTTCACACTCCGTCCCAGACCAAATCAGCAAAATATCATCAATATACCTTCTCCAAAGGGCAATTCTATTGGATAACAATGAGGTATGGAGGTACTTATTCTCAAACTCACCTACGTACAGATTTGCCAAGGAGGGTGCGAACGTAGCACCCATAGCGGTGCCCTTTATCTGCTGATAAAATGTCCCATTAAAAGAAAAATAATTCTTCATAAGTGCAATCTTGGCTAACTCTACTACAAATTCTATGGTGATTTATTATCATTATTAAAGGAAGATTTAACTTTTAATATATAAAAATTTAAGTCTCCAAGTAGCATATGGAAAGTTTTTTTTTTTTTCTCTCACTTTTCGCAATTTGTTTGCAGTGTCCTCATCTTGACTGAGGAAAGCACCCTGCTGGTTTTTTACGTTTCAATCTCATGTCCTGCTTGGACTATTGTGAGTTATCTGTGTTTTTATTATTTTGATTATGTATGTTTTCAAGTAACATTATAGTAATAGACTTCTCATATTAAGGTATTCATCCAACATATATGCCATTCCTTTCTGAAAGAGATAACTGATAACAAATGACATTTTAAATAAGTACTGCCATAGAATCTTTTCTGTGTGGCCGTTGTCTTGTTGAATCATATGATTTATTTTGGTCCTTTTAATATTTTATTTTACCTTTTTTGTATATATATAATTATAATTGACATTTTAAATGTATTATAAATATATATCGCCATATATATATATATATATATATATTTTTGTGAGTTTTATTGAGTGATAAAATTGTATGAGGTATTTTGTTATAATTGTTGTGAGTCTGATTCTTTATATATGTAAGTATAAATGATATTTCATTATGCTAATTATTGTTTGGACTATTGTTTTTATGCTATCTAAATCAGTTATCTCTATTTCAGATTATTATCATATGCATAACAGAGAATTTATGGTTATGTCTTATTTGTGTTATTTAAATTTGTATGTTTGTAAACATAGGTTTATGCAAGTATTTATGTTTATTTCCTCGACGATATTTGATTTCTCCTTCCAAGTGTTTGATTGATTTTATATATCTGATATGGTTTCTTTTTCATTATTAACGCTTTATGATATAGTATTATACAAATATATATGTTTTTAATTGTATTTGATTTTATTTGCTTTTGTAGAGCCCCTGACGCAGCCCTTGTGGGCGAAACACAGTCTGTGTCCGGCGAATCTCTGAAAATAAAGTTTTGAACCATATCACTGATTGATCTGCTTTGTTTGTCTCCACGTTGGATTTTGCGGATCGCTTGCCATCTTGTTTCTTAGGATCTGCTCTGTCAAATTCAGCTCAAGGCTAGTGGCTGAAAAGTAATCTTTATCTCTATACCAATCTGTGATATATCGCATTCCACTTGCCACTGTTAGCTGACGGATACTTAATAGGCCTAGACCTCCATATTCTGCTGGTATCTGTAGTGTTTGCAGCGGAAGTCTAGGTCTTTTCCCTTGCCACAAAAATTTTTGGAGGTACCTATTCAGTTTTAGCTCATCCTTGTTCTTTAGGTATAAAGGCAACGACTGAAATGTATACAGCCATTTTGACATAAGAATCATATTACATAATGTTATGCGACCCCTCAGTGACAGGGGATATTCTCTCCACATTTTTAGCTTATGGCATGAATCCTCGAGTACTTTTGTTATATTACTTATATATAATTGGGCTAGATCCCTTGGCACAGTTACTCCCAAATAATGTACACTCTCACTCGCCCACGTTAGTGAAAATTGTTGCTTCCATGTATCTTCCTCTCCTTTCTGCATCTCCAATGCTTGTGACTTTTGTAAATTTAAGGTGAATCCCGAGAATTCTCCAAACTCAGCCAATAACCTTAATATACCCTTGAATGAATCCTCGGGATCTTGTGTAATTACTATTAAGTCATCTGCAAACGCTAGGGCCCTGATATTCTCTCCTCCCATTGTCACTCCAGTGATGTTTTCCGCTACTTTAATCGCTCACAGAAGGGGCTCCATTGATATTGCAAATAAAAGGGGGGAGAGGGGGCAACCCTGTTGGGTGCCCCGCCCTATCTTAAAGGGATCCGCCCGTACCCCATTAATCAAAATCGAAGCTGTTGGGTTGTTATATAAACTCCGAATAGCCTCATAATACCAACCCTGGAATCCCATAAAACGTAGAGTATAGAATAAATAGTCCCAACCTACAGTATCAAATGTTTTTTCTGACAATGGGCTATCGCTAGCAAAAGACGGTGTATATTCCCCACTGATTGGCGCCCCTGTATAAATCCTGCTTGCTCTACCCCTATTAATTGTGGCAATATGGGAGCTAATTGATTTGCCAAACCTTTTACCATTATCTTGAGATCCACATTTAGGAGTGATATAGGCCGGTATGAGTTTGCCTGATCTGATGGCTTCCCAGGTTTTGGTATCAGGGTAATCAAGGCTAAGTTGGAGTGCAATGGGAATTGTCCATCTCGCACTATCTGATCATAAAAGCGTATCAATGGTTCCAGAAGGGCATAAGAAAGCATGCTATAAAATTCCCCGGTAAACCCATCTGGTCCTGGTGCAGAAAAGGGGACTAACTGACGAATGATATCTTGTAATTCTTTCCCTTCTATGAGCTTCATCAATTCTTGTTTTTCCTGGGTAGTCAATTTCGGCATCCCTACTTTGGTGAGGTATGCCTGTAATTTCGAACGGTCTACCGGTTTGCGGGAGTCATATAAGTTAGCAGAACATTTGGTAAATATCTGTGCTATTTCTTCACTTTTGTGATGTGTATTGCCCTTATCATCCCTTATTGCTGTTATCACCCTTCGTGGTCCCCAAGATTTGACTAAGCGCATTAACATTGGCCCTGTTCGATCTCCAAATCGTTTCAACTTATACTTGTTATAGACGGTGGAGCGAGTCGCTCTTTCATGGAGCAATGTATTAAGTGTGGTTTGTATCACTGCCAAATTCTCTCCATTACCTGTAGTGGGGGTATGGTTAAATCTGGCCTGTGCTTTCCTTAGTTGTGATTCTAGATGTAGTATGGCCACCGAGTGTTTTTTATGTCTCTTGCTCATATATGCTATAACCTGTCCCCTCATCACCGCTTTCGCAATTGACCAATAGAGAACTGGTTGCGATATGTGAATGTTATTATGCTGTCGATACTCCTCCCATTTTTTCCCAGATAATCCCTAAAGTCAGTGTTATGATGAAGATATGCGGGCAATCTCCACCCAGCCTCGGCCCGGAAGAACTCTAGGGCCTCTAGATCCATCCACACAATGGAATGATCTGAGATCTCTTCTGGGCCGACATGCGCATCAGACACCCAGGGAAAAGCTCTGACATCTAAGAAAATGTAATCTAAACGGGATGAGGTGCCATGTGCTCGTGAGGTGTGCGTATAATCTCGCTCCCCAGGGTGCAATGCACACCATGCATCTATCAGGTTTAGTGATCTCATAAGTGTTGGTAACTCCCGAGCCCGGGGCCCCCCTCTGTGTGCCATTTTTGGGCTGGTGCAGTCTAACATAGGGTCCGAGACTAAGTTAAAATTCCCCATTAGTATTAATTTAAGCGAACTGTATGGGATGCATTTTTGTCTAATTGCCTGGTAGAAAGATGCATCATAATTATTTGGCCCATATATGTTAACCAACAAAAATTCTCTATTTTGTAGCACTAGGTGTCCCTGGGGGTCCCCAAATATCCATTCTGCCTTCACTGCTAAACCCTTCCTAATCAGGATGGCAACTCCTCCCCTCCATTCAGATGACGAGGCAGAGAACACCTCTCCCACCCACATCCTCTGTAGTTTCCGGTGCTCTTCCTCCAATAAGTGGGCTTCCTGCAAACAAGCAATATCTGCTTTGTGTCTTTTTAGCGCTGTCAAGATTTTAGTTCGCTTCACTGGAGTGACAATACCCCCTACATTCCACGTGATAAAACGTGTATTTTTCATTTTTGTTTAATCGTTATATTTTATTTTACTTTATTGTTTTGCAGTATTCCTATCCAGCCTACCAGGCGCCCAGCTCCGCCTAGTGACCTAATATCTACCTTCCTCCTGTTAAGTTTAAAGCCCCTACTCATGGCTCCCTCCCCACCTATCTCCCGCCACTTCCAGTAAACCCGTTCCTCTAACCTTCCCTTGAGACAATATTCCCCCCCCCCAAAGCCTCCCTTCCCCCCATCTTCTCCCTCGTCTCTTCTCTCTCAACGGACATGAAGAAAACAGATCCCAAGGGTGTAGGGTCCCCCCCCCAAGACCACCGCCTCTAAACTATATACATGTAACATTCCACACTCTTGCATGCATCTTCACAAACCAATCAGGAGTCTACTTATCTGAGCTACTCAGGTCACTATTTGCTTGTCCTTAATAAACGTTTGAGCTGCCAAAGCTGTCCCGAAAGCGTGGCAGGTGCCTTGATGTAGTATTTTTAGTGTGGCCGGGTATATCAGAGTAAATCGCTTCTGCACTGCTGCTAGGCTTGTACAAATCAGGGTGAAAGCTCTCCTTCTCTCTTGAAGTGCCCTTGAAAAATCTTGAAAAATCCTCACTGGTACTCCCTCGTACATCAACTGGTCTCTCCTCAGTCTGGCTCCTCGGAGGATTTCTGTTTTGTGAATAAAATTGTGAACTTTGAGTATAACCAATCTTGTAGGATTTGGATGTTCTCCTTTGCGGCCCACCCTGTGGGCCCTTTCCAGGCATAGCGGTTCAATGCAATCTGATAAAGCAAATTCTGCTTTTAGCCACTTTTCCAATAAGGTAGGGAGCGCTGCGTCTGGGATGGACTCTGGTAGTCCAACAATTCTTAGGTTATCTCTTCTTGAGCGATTTTCTAATTCATCGATTTGTTGCTCTTGTACTTTTATTTTTGCTGGCAATTCTTTCAGTTGGGCCGCCATGTTACTCTCTCCATCCTCAATCACCGATACTCTCACTTCTAATTCCCCTGTGCGTTTTGTAGTGTTCTCTAGATAATTTTCCAGCGTGGTCAGTTGTTCTGAGAGTTGTGTGAATTGGGGCTCAATCGCTGATTTAACCGCCATTGCGAGCTGTTCCAGCTGCTGGGTTGAGAAACTAGGTGGGGGTGGAGATGACAGGGCTCGTCGCCATCTTTGACTCGCCGGCTCAGCATTTTCTCCAGGTCCTTTCTCCCCGTTTTCCCTGGCATGGTCGCTCCACATCTGGTAACAAACAGTTCCGTGCACTTGTTTGTGTCAGCTGATCAAGTTTCCTTGGGTACTGCCAGTCTAGTTCTCGGCTTTGGTCAAGCAGTAGAGCGGGGGCCCGGGAGAGACAGCACAACCCGTCCGCTCTCCTCAGCACATCACGTGGTCTCCGAATAAGCCTTTTAAAAAAATCAGCGTTACATTGACCACCCTCCAATCTTCTGGTGCCATGCTTGATTTCCATAAAGGGCGCTTGGTTCTGGCGTCGCTATAACAACTCTGAGACACTACTGAGTTTTATGACTTAATTACAGGGTACCAAAACTAGGTCCCACATAGTCTAGGTTATTTTCAAGGGAAGTTAGGTGGGAGGGGGGGGGGAGGGTTTGATGAGTCAGGATTTATATGGTATTACTGTTATCTTATTTGGCGGGGTGGTTATTTGGCTTCTGGGGGGCAAGGGCAGTGTTAAGTGACACAACCCATTCAATGATGGGTTTTGAGTCCTTTGGGGATTATTAGGAAGGAGGGAGGGATGGGGGTATTGCAGAGAACCTTTGTTTGCATCTATGGGGAGGAAGGTTCTCAGGGGTTGGGATGGCGAATGGAGGGGGAAGCATTATCAGTACTGCCTGGGATTGTCTTTCGGGTGCTGGGAATTCTTATTATCAGTTTGGAGAGTAGTGTGGCTCTTTAGGGATGGTGGGGGCTGGGACAGTATCTCCGGAACCAATTGATATATTTTCTATTACAGGTCAATCATTATTATGTTATTATGTAATGGGTTTGAAGTTTTAAGAGAGAGAAAATTTTGCAAAGTTTGCACCGTAAAGCTGCTTCCATAGCAATGTTACAAGACACACACCTAACATCAACTGAACATCTGAAATTATTTACTTGGTGGGTTGGAGATTATATTGAGGCCCCTGCACAAGGGAAGAGAGCAGGCGTTATTATTGTTTATTTATTTACTGTACCGTCACTTCTTGCAAAGCAAAACAGAACGGTTTACATCTTTTTTTTTTTTAAATACAAAAATAACATACAATAGTATTCTAACTTATAAACAAATTCATTTTAGGATAGGACAGCTCTAACAAAAACTTCCATACCAAGAGTTCAAAACAACTGATTGTATCAGTCATACACATCACATCAGTCAATACTATTTCCTTTGGTAATATATATTCCCTGTTCAATAGTTATATTTCCTTTCCTTTCTGAGTGGTTCTCTAGACAGACAGTATTAAATTTCAAAAGCTTTTTCAAAGAAATAGGTTTTCAAAGCCTTATGAAACAGCATAAATGATTCTTCCACTCTGATAAATTTTGGGAGGGAGTTCCACAGTGATGGTGATAGAAAGAAAAAGGCTGAGGCTCGGGTTGATTCCCATCTAGCTCTTGAGGAAGGTGGAATTACCAGCCTATTATCAGGAAGTGAATGTAAAGTTCACGAAGGTGTGTATGGAATAGTTAAGTTCGCAAGATATGACGGCGTAGGTAAGTGAAGCGCTTTACATGTAAGGATAAGAACCTTAAATGAAATTCTCAAATAAGTCGGGATCCAATGGAGTTGACGTAATAAAGGCGTAGCCTTATCGTATTTTGAAGCTCTACAAATTATACGAGCAGCTTTGTTTTGAATAGTTTATAAGCGTTTCAAATTGAATTTGGTAATACCCGCATAAATGATATTACAATAATCAAAACATGTCATAATATAAGCGTAAGCCAAAATACGCAGTGAATTACTGTCTATTGTATTTCTAATAGAGCGCAATTGTCTTAGATTATAGAACTAATTTTTTACTACTTCTGATATCTGATCATTGAACGATAGAGCTAAGTCTATAATCACACCTAAATATTTGACAGATTGTACCGGAACAATTTGTCTGTCAAACAAAGTGGGGATTAGAGTTGGCACCGAACTATGACCTTATATTGTTTCATAAAAACTTAGATGTTTAGAAAAAGGTGGTCCATGTGGATCCAGAGGGTCGATATATCATAGCTCAAATGTTGATTGACAGGACACCATTTTTATTATGTAACATATACGACCCCAACGTTTACAGTAAAAATTTTTTCCCGCACTCTTATTAATCTGATATAACCTATCTCTCACCATATGATCCTTATTGGGGAGGGGGGACTTTAATGTGGTAGCTAATCCTGACCTGGATAAAACACACAATCCTCACAGAGATAGATTTGACATAAAAAAAGGGATCCCATTACTCTGCAAAATTTTGGGGGTGGTGGATGTTTGGCGTGTACTTCATCCGGAAGTTTGACTCTATACCCATCTTGCTTGGGCACATCAGTCTAGGACTGATTATATCTTGTTGGATGGGGCTGCGTTTATTTATTTAGGTCATTTATACCCCGCCTTTTGCCACATTTTAGCAGCCCCAAAGTGGCTTACAATGAACTAATGAAATAATTACAATGAGAATTGAGAGGGTAGAAGGAACAGAGAGAGGAAGGAAGGAAGGGAATATAAATACAATCTTAAAACAAATAAATAAGTAGGCAGGAAAATTAAAGCAAAAAAGAGGAGGAAGGAAGGAAAAGGCCAAAATCAGGTCTTGACTCACTGAGAACAGGACAGCAAAGCCGAGAAGGTAGTGACTTGCCCAAGATCACAAGAAGCAGCAGTGGGATTTGAACTGGCCACCTCTGGATTGCAAGACTGGTGCTCTAACCACTAGGCCACTCCTCCACCCTCCATTTGCAATAGCGAATCAGATGTTGCTTCCCTCCCTGTGAATGGCAGAGATGATTGTTTTCCCTAAACCCAGAAAGGACCCCATTTATCCAGAATCTTATAGGCCTATTGTCACAACTGTCAGGAAGTGAGCCCTTGGACCAAAGCCGGAGTTTTGGCAGACAAATCACCTGGGCTGGCACAGGCAGGAATCAGAACAGACTGGACTAGGATTAACTAACAGACTCAACAAGGCAGGACAGAGGTAACTAAACACAATGGACAACACAAGAACCGGATCCAGACGAGGCAAGGAAAAGAAGGCAAGGGCCAGAACTGGAATCCAGACAGGACAAGTCAAGACTCGGAACTGGATTAAAACTGGGACTGGGACCCAGAAATGCAAGACAAGGCAAAACACGGAAGTAGATTAAAACTGGGTCCAGAAAAGGGCAAGACAAAGACAATGCAAGAACTGGATCCGGACAGGACTAGACTGAAAAAGACAAACAAAGCACAACTAGACAGGCAAGACAGGGCAGGAGATAGGCAACAGAATAACAGAAGCAAGACAATACACAAGGCAGGAACAGGATTCAGGATACTCGAACAGGCTTGGCTGGAACAGGATTCAGGTTTCTTGAACAGGCTTGACTGGAACAGGATTCAGGATTCTCAAACAGGATTCAGGATGCTCAAACAGGCTTGCCTGGAACAGGATTCTCAAACAGGATTCAGGATTCTCAAACAGGCTTGGCTGGAAAAGGATTCAGGATTCTCAAACAGGATTCTCGAATAGACTTGGCTGGAACAGGATTCAGGATTCTCAAACAGGATTGGCTGGAACCGAATTCTGGAACGGCCTTGGCTTGACTGGAACCGGATTCTGGAACAGACCTGGTTTGGCTGGAACCGGATTCTGGAACGGACTTGACTTAGCTTGACTGGAACTGGATTCTGGAAAGGGCTTGGCTGGAACCAGATTCTGGAACGGTGGCTGGAACCAGATTCTGGAACGGGCTTGCTTCACTGGAACAGGAGTCTGAAAGGGACTTGGCTTGACAGGGTACAGGATACTGAAAAGGACATGGCTTGACAGAGAGCAGGGACAGAAACTAGCTCAAACACATAGAGGGGCAGAACCTGGCTCAAACACACAACAGGAACAGAACTTAGCAGAAAACAGAGCTCAAGAGCCAGGAAGCAAACATAGCAGGCAAAGGATTAAGCAGAGTAAGGGAAGGCAAACAAACAAAGAAGCAATATGCTTACCAGCATCCACAGCTGGAAGAGAAAGACCAGGCAGATTGAGAGACAGCAGACACACCTGCATAGCAGTGAAGTAATTAGGGACAATGCTGGCTTATACAGACTCTCTGAATTAACGGACAAGAACTACACACACAGGAAACAGAATAGGGAAAACAGAAAACAGGAACAGAGCTTGGCTAAACACAGAGATTGGCTTAAACATGGAGCTTAACTATAGCAAGAATCAAAAGCAGGGCTAGACTAAAAGCAGAAGTCAAGGGAAGTCAAACAGATACAGACACCAAGGGCAGGGTGTGGCTCTACAGCCAGGCTTTCAGGATCAAGATACAAAAGCAAACACTGTTACACACAGAAACAAAGCAAAGCTTTGAAACACAAGACTCAAAGAAACACAGAACAGACCTTCAGGATCAAAGCCAAGTAGGGAAATAATCTAAACAGGTAACACAAGATTAAGAGACCTCTTGCAAAGGCAACATAGGAAAGCTCCCTGGGTCCTTATAAAGGAGTAGGCTGATGATTTGACAAGTAGGAAAAGAAGCAGACGCAGGAAGACCAAAGCGAGGCTTGGCTTCAGGGACACCAAAGCGAGGCTTGGCTAACAGGAAGAACAACAGGAAATGAAGCAGAAGCAGGGAGATCAAAGTGAGGCTTGGCTTACAGGAAGAACAACAATAGGAAGTGAAGCAGACAGGAGAGGTCACAGAGCTAGATCCACAGAAACAGTAGGTCTGAACATAAGGGCATGGCCACAACCTTGACACCTATATCAGTACTCTTAATGGAGAAGAATAGTTAGTGGGGTTCCCCAGGGCTCTGTGCTGGGACTGCTGCTTTTTAACATATTTATAAATGACCTAGAGATGGGAGTAACTAGTGAGGTAATTAAATTTGCTGATGACACAAAGTTATTCAAAGTCGTTCAATCGCGGGAGGATTGTGAAAAATTACAAGAGGACCTTACGAGGCTGGGAGACTGGGCGTCTAAGGTAAAATTATGTATAATCATACCTGATAATTTTCTTTCCATTAATCATAGCTGATCAATCCATAGACTGGTGGGTTGTGTCCATCTACCAGCAGGTGGAGATAGAGAGCAAACTTTTGCCTCCCTATATGTGGTCATGTGCTGCCGGAAACTCCTCAGTATGTCGATATCAAAGCTCCATCCGCAGGACTCAGCACTTAGAGAATTACACCCACGAAGGGACACTCTGCCCAGCTCACCACCGCCGAAACGGGGGAGGGGAATTAACCCAGCTCATCCCCACACAAGTGGGGGAGGGGAATCCGTCCAGCTCATCCCCGCGGAGCGGGGGAGGGACACCACACCCGCCGATGCGGGGGGATCTGGCTTATCCTGCAACCGCAACCGCGGGAGGAGCTGACTGACCCTAACACCGCCGAAACGGGAGGGGTACAAAGCTGCCCTACAGCCGCACGAAGCGGGAGGGAGTGCCGGCAGAATTTATGTCTCAATCCAGCCCCGTAAAACGGAGGGGAGAGGAATGCAGCAGCTCACTGTAACACAAACTCGTCTCAACTCTTGAAGAATCCAAGTGAAAGAAGAACTTGAACACGAAGTCCTCCTGAAGTAACTGAAGGCTAAACTTGAACCTAAAATTCAACCAGAATATAAACAGTACAGATATCTGGGAGGGGCTATGGATTGATCAGCTATGATTAATGGAAAGAAAATTATCAGGTATGATTATACATAATTTTACCTTCCATATCATCAAGCTGATCAATCCATAGACTGGTGGGATGTACCGAAGCAGTACTCACCCAGGGCGGGACATAGAAATCCCTGACCTCAACACTGAAGCTCCAAACCGGGCCTCCGCCCGTGCAGCCACAGTCAAACGGTAATGCTTGGAGAATGTATGAGCCGAAGCCCACGTTGCCGCCTTGCATATCTCTTCCAAGGAGACGGATCCGGCCTCTGCCATCGAGGCCGCCTGAGCTCTCGTGGAGTGAGCCTTCAGCTGGATAGGCGGCACCTTCCCCGCGGCCACATAAGCCGCTGCAATGGCTTCCTTGACCCATCTTGCCACTGTAGGCTTAGCAGCCTGCAGACCCTTACGAGGACCTGCAAACAGGACAAACAGATGATCCGATTTCCGGAAATCATTGGTCACTTCCAAGTATCTGATGATGACTCGTCTCACATCCAGATATTCAAGAGCGGAGTACTCCTCTGGGTAGTCCTCCCTACGAAAGGAAGGGAGACAGAGCTGCTGATTCACATGGAAGCGAGAACCAATCTTGGGCAGGAAGGAAGGCACTGTGCGAATAGTCACTCCTGCCTCAGTGAACTGCAGAAAAGGCTCTCGACATGAGAGCGCCTGGAGCTCGGAAACTCTTCTGGCTGAAGTGATAGCCACCAAAAAGACTGCTTTCAACGTCAGGTCTTTCAGAGATGCCCTCGACAAGGGTTCCAAAGGCGGCTTCTGCAATGCTCTTAGCACCAGGTTGAGATTCCACGCAGGCACCACTGAGTGCAGAGGAGGGCGCAGGTGATTAACTCCCTTGAGAAAGCGCACCACATCTGGCTGCGAAGCCAGGGAAGCACCCTTCAGGCGGCCCCTGAAGCAAGCCAGAGCCGCTACCTGGACTTTAAGGGAACTGAGCGACAGGCCTTTCTCCAGACCTTCTTGCAGGAAAGCCAACACTGAAGAAATTGGAGCAGTGAAGGGAGAAAGTGAGCCTGCTTCACACCATGCTGCAAAGATACGCCAAACCCTGGCGTAAGCAGTAGAAGTAGAGCGCTTCCTCGCTCTCAGCATAGTGGCGATGACCTTGTCTGAGAAGCCCTTCTTCCTCAGACGCTGCCGCTCAATAGCCAGGCCGTAAGACCAAAGGGAGAGGGATCCTCCATCACCACGGGACCCTGATGTAACAGGCCCTGCTCCACTGACAGCCGCAGAGGATCGTCGACTGAGAGCCTGAACAAGTCCGCATACCAGGGACGTCTGGGCCAATCCGGACCCACCAGGATTACCCTGCCGGGATGCTTTGCCACCCGGTCTAGCACCCTGCCCAACATGGGCCAGGGCGGGAACACATAGAGGAGCTCTTGTGTCGGCCACTGTTGGAGAAGAGCATCTACTCCCAGGGATCGAGGGTCCCGTCCTCTGCTGAAAAAGCGCGGCACTTGGCCATTGGCCGATGACGCCATCAGATCTAGGCTCGGCTGGCCCCAGCGCTTCGTGATGTCCAAGAACGCCTGAGCAGATAGTTGCCACTCTCCGGGCTCCAAGGTATGGCGACTGAGAAAGTCCGCCTTGACATTCATGACTCCGGCAATGTGGGCCGCTGAAAGCTGCTCCAGGTTCGCTTCCGCCCACTGGCAAAGACTCATAGCCTCCTTGGCTAGAGGGGCGCTCTTGGTACCTCCCTGGCGGTTGATATAGGCCACAGCCGTGGCATTGTCCGACAGGACCCGTACAGGCTTCAACACCAGTACCGGGATGAACTCCAATAACACCAACCGAATGGCTCTGAGTTCCAGGAGGTTGATAGACCACTTGCCTCTGCAGGAGACTAGAGCCCCTGCGCTGTCCTTCCCAAGCAGTGGGCTCCCCAGCCCATCAAAGAGGCGTCTGTCGTGACGACAATCCACTCCGGGGTCACCAGAGGCAATCCTGCAGACAACTTGTCTGTCTGCGTCCACCAGCTCAGCGCCTTGCGCACTGCTGGGTCCACGGAAAGCGCACAGCATAATCCTCCGACATCGGAGTCCAGCGCAGCAGCAGAGATAGCTGTAGTGGTCTCATATGAGCCCTGGCCCAGGGCACTACTTCCATCGTGGCCGTCATAGAGCCCAACAGCTGCACGTAGTCCGAAGCCCGAATAGGAGAGGCTACTAGGAACTAGTCCACCTGAGCCTGAAGCTTGACAATCCGATTGTCTGGCAGGAACACTCTGCCCACTTGGGTGTCGAATCGAACTCCCAGATACTCCCGGGACTGAGTCGGGCGCAGCTGGCTCTTCTTCCAGTTAATGATCCATCCCAGGGAGCTCAAAAGAGCAACTACCCGGTCCATAGCTTTGCCGCACTCTGCATAAGAGGGGGCTCGGATCAACCAGTCGTCCAGATAAGGATGGACTTGTACTTCTTCCTTTAGCAGGAAGGCCGCTATGACCCTCATTACTTTGGAAAAGGTCCGCGGAGCAGTAGCCAACCCGAAAGGGAGGGCTCTGAACTGGAAGTGTCGTCTCAGGACTGTAAAACGCAGAAAGCGTTGGAGAGGAGGCCAGATGGGAATATGCAGGTACGCTTCCTTGATGCCCAAGGAAGCCAAGAACTCTCCTGCCTTCACTGCCGCTATAACAGAGCGGAGAGTCTCCATGCGAAAGTGCCGCACTTTCAAGGCCCGATTGACCCCTTTGAGGTCGAGGATAGGCCGGACAGAATCTCCTTTCTTTGGTACCACAAAGTAAATGGAGTAACGTCCCTTGCCAATCTGATCTTTTGGCACCGGAACGACCGCACCCAGGCGGATCAGGTTGTCCAAGGTCTGCTGCACTGCCACAGCTTTGACCGGAGACTTGCAGGGAGAGAGTACAAACCCGTCTCTTAAGGGTCGGCAGAACTCTAGCTTGTAGCCGTCTCTGATGACTTCCAGCACCCAAGCGTGTGAAGTTACTGTGGTCCGCTCACCCCGAAACGAGGACAGCCGTCCTCCAATCTGCACTGGGGCGTGGACCAAGGCCCCGTCACTGGGTACGAGACCCTGGGGGAGGACCGGAGGGAGCAGCTCCGGGACGGCGGTCTCTGCGAAAGGAATGCTGCTTGGGGGAGAAATTCCTCTTGAAGGAAGAGGGAGCAGAGGAGCCCGGCCTGCCCGGGCGGTACCGACGGGCTTCCTGAAACCGTCCTCTGGAGGGACCGGGACGGGTACTAGCCCGAGCCCTGACCTCTGGTAACCTCTTGCCCTTAGACGTGCCGAGATCGGTCACGATTTTGTCCAGCTCGACCCCAAAGAGCAGCTTGCCTTTAAAAGGCAATCTAGCCAGGCGGGATTTAGAGGCGTGGTCAGCAGACCAATGTTGCAACCAAAGCCACCGCCGCGCAGAGACTGTCTGAGCCATGCCTTTAGCTGAGGCTCTCAAGACAACATACAGCAAGTCTGCCAAATAGGCTAAGCCCGATTCCAGGGCCGGCCAATCAGCCCTCAAGGAATGATCCGAGGGGGAAGCCCGCTGCACCATAGTCAGGCACGACCTGGCCACATAGGCACCGCAAACCGAGGCCTGCAAACTTAAAGCAGTCGCCTCAAAGGACGACCTTAAGGCCGCCTCCAATCTTCTGTCTTGGGCGTCCTTTAGGGCCGTGCCACCTTCCACCGGCAAAGCCGTTTTCTTAGTCACCGCAGTGATTAAAGAATCCACGGTAGGCCACAGATAGGCCTCACGTTCACTTTCAGGTAAAGGAGAGAGGCGGGACATAGCCCTAGCCACTTTGAGGCTCGCTTCCGGGACATCCCATTGAGCCGAAATTAAGGTGTGCATGGCATCATGCACGTGGAAGGTTCTAGGCGGGCGCTTCGTCCCCAGCATAATGGCAGAGCCAACAGGGGCTGAGGGAGAGACGTCCTCCGGAGAGGAAATCTTCAAAATGCCCATGGCCTGCACTAACAGGTTGGGCAAATCCTCTGAGCTAAAAAGCCGCGCTGCAGAGGGGTCATCCGCTCCATCCGAGCGGGAATCCATCTCCTCCAAGGAATCCGCAAAGGACCGTTGGGAGACCTCAGACACGCTGCCCTCATCTACATCGGAGGAGACAAAGTCCTCCAAGGCCTGGAAATCAACCAGAGGGCGTTTACCTCTGGGAACCTCAATCTCTTTACCAGAAGAGGGAGCAGGGGCAGCGTTTTGCATGAGGAAAGCCTGATGCAGCAGCAAAACAAACTCGGGGGAGAAACCCCCCAGACTGTGCACTTCTGCAGCCTGGGCAACAGCCCTAGACGCACCCTCAACCGGCGCTCGCAAGAGCGGGGGAGAGACATGCTGCGCATCCAAAATGGCGTCCGGCGCGACACTCCGCGAAGGAGCCGCACGGGAAGAACGGCGCTTAACTTTAGCCGCTTTGTGCCGTCACCCAAATTAAGGGCGTTCATGGCATTAATGTCTCCAACCTCAAGGGCGGCCCACGAAGAAGCCGTCCGAGCCGCGTGGCCGGCCAAGATGGCGGAGGCGAGGAGCGGGGGATGGGCGTTTATGGCGGGAAAAACCGCCACGCCGGAGAAAGGACCGGGACATTCCTCGGTCACGAAACTGTCACCCAACAAGGGCGAATCAGGCTGTAAGACCCCCGCATCCCCTCTAGAAGTGCTCAAGCGATCCGGGGAGCGACCCTTTGCGCCCTCGCCCTCCGACGCCATATGCCACGAGGAGAAGAATCGGGGAACCCCCTGCCCGCTATAAAAAGGTAAAATTACCTGCTTGCCGCTCCGAGCTGTAACGAACTGGTGTCCCAGTGAGTAGCTGCAATGAACGTTTAAATAAACGTCGAAATAAACGCCTTTAAGGACGTTTAAAATTTTCTTTTTTTTTTTTTTAACGGAGCCAGCGGGAGGGGGGAGAAAAGGAGGGACCTGGCACCACCAGGTTTGCACTTGCTCAAAAGAGCCCTCAACCCCAGGCCTCAACAAAACCTAAGGATTAGGCTTGGAGGCCTAGCCAGAGCTGCTGCTGTGTGTGACCACCACCTGCTGAGATAGAGAACATACTGAGGAGTTTCCGGCAGCACATGACCACATATAGGGAGGCAAAAGTTTGCTCTCTATCTCCACCTGCTGGTAGATGGACACAACCCACCAGTCTATGGATTGATCAGCTTGATGATATGGAAATGGCAGATGATGTTTAATGTGAGCAAGTGCAAAGTGACGCATATGGGAAAGAGGAACCCGAAAGCGAATGCTACATACCTGTAGAAGGTATTCTCCGAGGACAGCAGGCTGATTGTTCTCAGTGATGGGTGACGTCCACGGCAGCCCCTCCAATCGGAAACTTCTCTAGCAAAGTCCTTTGCTAGTCCTCGCGCGCCCGCGCGCACCGCGCATGCGCGGCCGTCTTCCCGCCCGAAACCGGCTCGAGCCGGCCAGTCCAGTATGTAGCAAGACAATACACTTCAAGGGAAGACACAACTCCAACGGGGAGGCGGGCGGGTTTGTGAGAACAATCAGCCTGCTGTCCTCGGAGAATACCTTCTACAGGTATGTAGCATTCGCTTTCTCCGAGGACAAGCAGGCTGCTTGTTCTCACTGATGGGGTATCCCTAGCCCCCAGGCTCACTCAAAACAACAACCATGGTCAATTGGGCCTCGCAACGGCGAGGACATAACTGAGATTGACCTAAAAAATTTACCAACTAACTGAGAGTGCAGCCTGGAACAGAACAAACAGGGCCCTCGGGGGGTGGAGTTGGATCCTAAAGCCCAAACAGGTTCTGAAGAACTGACTGCCCGAACCGACTGTCGCGTCGGGTATCCTGCTGCAGGCACTAATGAGATGTGAATGTGTGGACAGATGACCACGTCGCAGCTTTGCAAATTTCTTCAATGGAGGCTGACTTCAAGTGGGCTACCGACGCAGCCATGGCTCTAACATTATGAGCCGTGACATGACCCTCAAGAGCCAGCCCCGCCTGGGCGTAAGTGAAGGAAATGCAATCTGCTAGCCAATTGGATATGGTGCGTTTCCCCACAGCCACTCCCCTCCTATTGGGATCAAAAGAAACAAACAATTGGGCGGACTGTCTGTGGGGCTGTGTCCGCTCCAGGTAGAAGGCCAATGCTCTCTTGCAGTCCAATGTGTGCAGCTGACGTTCAGCAGGGCAGGAATGAGGACGGGGAAAGAATGTTGGCAAGACAATTGACTGGTTCAGATGGAACTCCGACACGACCTTTGGCAAGAACTTAGGGTGAGTGCGGAGGACTACTCTGTTATGATGAAATTTGGTGTAAGGGGCCTGGGCTACTAGGGCCTGAAGCTCACTGACTCTACGAGCTGAAGTAACTGCCACCAAGAAAATGACCTTCCAGGTCAAGTACTTCAGATGGCAGGAATTCAGTGGCTCAAAAGGAGGTTTCATCAGCTGGGTGAGAACGACATTGAGATCCCATGACACTGTAGGAGGCTTGACAGGGGGCTTTGACAAAAGCAAACCTCTCATGAAGCGAACAACTAAAGGCTGTCCCGAGATCGGCTTACCTTCCACATGGTAATGGTATGCACTGATTGTGCTAAGGTGAACTCTTACAGAGTTGGTCTTGAGACCAGACTCAGACAAGTGCAGAAGGTATTCAAGCAGGGTCTGTGTAGGACAAGAGCGAGGAGCTAGGGCCTTGCTGTCACACCAGACGGCAAACCTCCTCCACAGAAAGAAGTAACTCCTCTTAGTGGAATCTTTCCTGGAAGCAAGCAAGACGCGGGAGACACCCTCTGACAGACCCAAAGAGGCAAAGTCTACGCTCTCAACATCCAGGCCGTGAGAGCCAGGGACCGGAGGCTGGGATGTAGAAGAGCCCCTTCGTCCTGCGTGATGAGGGTCGGAAAACACTCCAATCTCCACGGTTCTTCTGAGGATAACTCCAGAAGAAGAGGGAACCAGATCTGACGCGGCCAAAAAGGAGCAATCAGAATCATGGTGCCTCGGTCTTGCTTGAGTTTCAACAAAGTCTTCCCCACCAGAGGAATGGGAGGATAAGCATACAGCAGGCCCTCCCCCAATCCATGAGGAAGGCATCCGATGCCAGTCTGCCGGGGGCCTGAAGCCTGGAACAGAACTGAGGGACTTTGTGGTTCACTCGAGATGCGAAGAGATCCACCAAGGGGGTGCCCCACGCTTGGAAGATCTGGCGCACCACTCTGGAGTTGAGCGACCACTCGTGAGGTTGCATAATCCGGCTCAGTCTGTCGGCCAGACTGTTGTTTACGCCTGCCAGATATGTGGCTTGGAGCACCATGCCGAGACGGCGAGCCCAGAGCCACATGCTGACGGCTTCCTGACACAGGGGGCGAGATCCGGTGCCCCCCTGCTTGTTGACATAGTACATGGCACCTGGTTGTCTGTCTGAATTTGGATAATTTGATGGGATAGCCGATCTCTGAAAGCCTTCAGAGCGTTCCAGATCGCTCGCAACTCCAGGAGATTGATCTGTAGACCGCGTTCCTGGAGGGACCAGCTTCCTTGGGTGTGAAGCCCATCGACATGAGCTCCCCATCCCAGGAGAGACGCATCCGTTGTCAGCACTTTTTGTGGCTGAGGAATTTGGAAAGGACGTCCCAGAGTCAAATTGGACCAGATTGTCCACCAATACAGGGATTCGAGAAAACTCGTGGACAGGTGGATCACGTCTTCTAGACCCCCAGCAGCCTGATACCACTGGGAGGCTAGGGTCCATTGAGCAGATCTGATGTGAAGACGGGCCATGGGAGTCACATGAACTGTGGAGGCCATGTGGCCCAGCAATCTCAACATCTGCCGAGCTGTGATCTGCTGGGACGCTCGCACCCGCGAGACGAGGGACAACAAGTTAATGGCCCTCGTCTCTGGGAGATAGGCGCGAGCCGTCCGAGAATCCAGCAGAGCTCCTATGAATTCGAGTTTCTGCACTGGGAGAAGATGGGACTTTGGATAATTTATCACAAACCCCAGTAGCTCCAGGAGGCGAATAGTCATCTGCATGGACTGCAGGGCTCCTGCCTCGGATGTGTTCTTCACCAGCCAATCGTCGAGATATGGGAACACGTGCACCCCCAGCCTGCGAAGTGCCGCTGCTATTACAGCCAAGCACTTTGTGAACACCCTGGGCGCAGAGGCGAGCCCAAAGGGTAGCACACAGTACTGGAAGTGACGTGTGCCCAGCTGAAATCGCAGATACTGTCTGTGAGCTGGCAGTATCGGGATGTGTGTGTAGGCATCCTTCAAGTCCAGAGAGCATAGCCAATTGTTTTGCTGAATCATGGGGAGAAGGGTGCCCAGGGAAAGCATCCTGAACTTTTCTTTTACGAGATATTTGTTCAGGGCCCTTAGGTCTAGGATGGGACGCATCCCCCCTGTTTTCTTTTCCACAAAGAAGTACCTGGAATAGAATCCCAGCCCTTCTTGCCCGGATGGCACGGGCTCGACCGCATTGGCGCTGAGAAGGGCGGAGAGTTCCTCTGCAAGTACCTGCTTGTGCTGGAAGCTGTAGGATTGAGCTCCCGGTGGACAATTTGGAGGTTTTGAGGCCAAATTGAGGGTGTATCCTTGCCGGACTATTTGCAGAACCCACTGATCGGAGGTTATGAGAGGCCACCTTTGGTGAAAAGCTTTCAACCTCCCCCCGACCGGCAGGTCGCCCGGCACTGACACTTGGATGTCGGCTATGCTCTGCTGGAGCCAGTCAAAAGCTCGCCCCTTGCTTTTGCTGGGGAGCCGCGGGGCCTTGCTGAGTCGCACGCTGCTGACGAGAGCGAGCGCGCTGGGGCTTAGCCTGGGCCGCAGGCTGTCGAGAAGGAGGATTGTACCTACGCTTACCAGAAGCATAGGGAACAGTCTTCCTTCCCCCAAAAAATCTTCTACCTGTAGAGGTAGATGCTGAAGGCTGCCGGCGGGAGAACTTGTCGAATGCGGTGTCCCGCTGGTGGAGAGACTCTACCACCTGCTCGACTTTCTCTCCAAAAATGTTGTCCGCACGGCAAGGCGAGTCCGCAATCCGCTGCTGGAGTCTATTCTCCAGGTCGGCGGCACGCAGCCATGAGAGCCTGCGCATCACCACACCTTGAGCAGCGGCCCTGGACGCAACATCAAAGGTGTCATACACCCCTCTGGCCAGGAATTTTCTGCACGCCTTCAGCTGCCTGACCACCTCCTGAAAAGGCTTGGCTTGCTCAGGGGGAAGAGCATCAACCAAGCCCGCCAACTGCCGCACATTGTTCCGCATGTGTATGCTCGTGTAGAGCTGGTAAGACTGGATTTTGGCCACGAGCATAGAGGAATGGTAGGCCTTCCTCCCAAAGGAGTCTAAGGTTCTAGAGTCCTTGCCCGGGGGCGCCGAAGCATGCTCCCTAGAACTCTTAGCCTTCTTTAGGGCCAGATCCACAACTCCAGAATCATGAGGCAACTGGGTGCGCATCAGATCTGGGTCCCCATGGATCCGGTACTGGGACTCGATCTTCTTGGGGATGTGGGGATTAGTTAGAGGTTTTGTCCAGTTCGCAAGCAATGTCTTTTTTAGGACATGGTGCAAGGGAACAGTGGACGCTTCCTTAGGTGGAGAAGGATAGTCCAGGAGCTCAAACATTTCAGCCCTGGGCTCGTCCTCCACAACCACCGGGAAGGGGATGGCCGTAGACATCTCCCGGACAAAGGAAGCGAAAGACAGACTCTCAGGAGGAGAAAGCTGTCTTTCAGGAGAGGGAGTGGGATCAGAAGGAAGACCCTCAGACTCCTCGTCAGAGAAATATCTGGGGTCTTCTTCTTCCTCCCACGAGGCCTCACCCTCGGTGTCAGACACAAGTTCACGAACCTGTGTCTGCAACCTCGCCCGGCTCGACTCAGTGGAGCCACGTCCACGATGGGGGCGTCGAGAGGTAGACTCCCTGGCCCGCATCGGCGAAGCTCCCTCCGCCGACGTAGTCGGGGAGCCCTCCTGGGAGGTGGCCGCAGTCGGTACCGCACGCGGTACCGACGTCGGGGACCTCACCCCGGGCGATGGGCCAGCCGGCGCCACGCTCGACGGTACCGGAGGCGCAAGCACCGCTGGTACCGGAGGGGTAGGGCGCAACAGCTCTCCCAGAATCTCTGGGAGAACGGCCCGGAGGCTCTCGTTCAGAGCGGCTGCAGAGAAAGGCAAAGAGGTCGATGCAGGCGTCGACGTTAGAACCTGTTCCGGGCGAGGAGGCTGTTCCGGGCTGTCCAGAGTGGAGCGCATCGACACCTCTTGAACAGAGGGTGAGCGGTCCTCTCGGTGCCGATGCCTGCTGGGTGCCGACTCCCTCGGCGACCCAGAGCTCTCGGGGCCGACGCGGGGAGGCGACCGGTGTCAATGCTTCTTCGATTTCTTCCGAAGCATGTCACCGGAGCTCCCCGGCACCGACGAGGAGGACGTAGAATCCAGCCGTCGCTTCCTCGGGGCCGAGGCCGAAGGAGGTCGGTCTCGGGGGGGCTGTACCGCAGGAGCCCTCAGGGTAGGAGGAGACCCACCCGAAGGCTCACCGCCACCAGCAGGGGAATGGACAGCCCTCACCTGCACTCCTGACGATGCACCACCGTCCGACGACATCAGCAGACGAGGTCCCGGTACCACCGACGTCGATGCAGCTATCCGATGTCTCGGCGCCGATGCAGAGGCCCGATGCCTCGATGCACTCGATGCAGGGGCGGCCGAGGAAGATGGTCTGGACGCTGACGACGTCGATGCACTCGAAGATCCCGGTGCCGATGCCGACGAAGAGCCCGAGAACAACACGTTCCACTGGGCTAGTCTCGCTACCTGAGTCCGCCTTTGAAGCAGGGAACACAGACTGCAGTTCTGAGGGCGGTGCTCGGCCCCCAGACACTGAAGACACGACGAGTGTCGATCAGTGAGCGAGATAACCCGGGCGCACTGGGTGCACTTCTTGAAGCCGCTGGAAGGCTTCGATGTCATGGGCGGAAAAATCGCGCCGGCGAAATCAAAGTCCGAAATGACGGAAAAAGAGCACCAAAAAATTTGTAAGGGAGAAAATCTCGACCGAGGCCGAAAAGAGGCCTACCCCGACGACGAAAGAAAACTTATCGGGGCAAAAAGCTGGAAGTACGGGGAGGATTAACACGAAACCCGGGGGGGGGGGGGGGGGGGGGGGGGGGGTTCCGGAGCACTTCCCGACACTTGAAAGACTTTTCCGAAGAAAAAACACGTCAAAATAAATTTGGACGCGCGAGGTCGACTTTCCGGGGCTCGACACGGCGAAAACACGACCGTACCGAGTGCGGACAAAAGAAGACTGGCCGGCTCGAGCCAGTTTCGGGCGGGAAGACGGCCGCGCATGCGCGGTGCGCGCGGGCGCGCGAGGACTAGCAAAGGACTTTGCTAGAGAAGTTTCCGATTGGAGGGGCTGCCGTGGACGTCACCCATCAGTGAGAACAAGCAGCCTGCTTGTCCTCGGAGAATTATAGCTACATCATGCAAGGTTCCATGTTAGGAGTCACGGACCAAGAAAGGGATCTAGGTGTCGTCGCTGATGATATGTTGAAACGTTCTGCACAGTGTGCTGCTGCGGCTAAGAAAGCAAATAGAATGTTAGGTATTATTAGGAAAGGAATGGAAAACAAAAATGAGGATGTTATAATGCCTTTGTATCGCTCCATGGTGTGACCGCACCTCGAATAGTGTGTTCAATTCTGGTCACTGCGTCTCAAAAAAGATATAGTGGAATTAGATAATGTGCAGAGAAGGGCCACGAAAATGATAAAGGGGATGGGATGACTTCCCTATGAGGAAAGGCTAAAGCGGCTAGGGCTTTTCAGCTTGAAGAAAATGCGGCTGAGGGGAGATATGATAGAGGTCTATAAAACAATGAATGGAGTTGAACGGGTAGATGTGAAGTGTCTGTTCACGCTTTCCAAAAATACCAGGACTAGGGGGCATGCGATGAAGCTACAATGTAGTAAATTTAAAACGAATTGGAGAAAATGTTTCTTCATTCAACGTGTAATTAAACTCTGGAATTCGTTGCCAGAGAATTTGGTAAAGGCGGTTAGCTTAGCGGAGTTTTAAAAAGGTTTGGACGGCTTCCTAAAGGAAAAGTCCATAGACCGTTATTAAATGGACTTGGGGGAAATCCACTATTTCAGGGATAAGCAGTATAAAATGTTTTGTACATTTTTGGGATCTTGCCGGGTGTTTGTGACCTGGATTGGCCACTGTTGGAAACAGGATGCTGGGCTCGATGGACCTTTGGTTTTTCCCAGTATGGCAATACTTATGTACTTATGTACTTATGTATCACTGATCAGATATGAAGTGAAATTATTGGCTACCATATAATTTAACTGTCTGGCAAGGGTCCTATCATAGCAGATTCTCAGGTGGGCTAGGCAGTGAAAAATATCCACACTATTTTAGCTACCTTAGAGCAAGTTCACCATGCTGGTCAGTCTACTTTGCTTATCAGCTTTGATGCTGAGAAAGCATTTGACAGAATTAATTGGGAATTTCTCTTCACAGTATTGTGTGTATTTGACATCAAGGGATTATTTGAGCAGGCAATTAGGCCCATATATCATGGCCCCGCAGCCAGGGTCTCAGTAAATGGGAACCTCTTGGATCCATTTCATTTACTTAGAGCAACCCGACAGGGTTGTCCATTGTCTCCTTTATTATTTGCACTGATATTGGATCCTTTGATCCGGGAGGTAATTGGGAATCCAGACATCACGGGTGTCAAGTTAGGTACCTATCAATTTAAGCTCTCAGCCTTTGCAATGATTTGCTGGTGCATTTATCCTCTCCTGCCAAAACTTTAGCTGTGTTGCTGGAAAGCATTATTGAATATAGGTCATCCTCTGACTTTTGTCATTATATGTATAAATCAGAGGGACTACCAAGTTCTCCTGAATTACATCAGCAGTGGACGGGGGAATTTCCATTGAAATGGGTTTCAAGATAGTTAGTACCTTAGCCAATTTCTTTAAATGGTACAATTAGTTTATATTGCATGATATTATTTCCTTGGGGGTTACATGTTATCTGACACCTTCCACTCCACATATTACAACGGGATCACATGGTGCTTAGGAAATTAATCACATGCTTTTGCTTGGGGGGGGGGGGGGGGGTAAGAAGCCCAAATTAAAGCTGGAGTACCTTTATGGGAATAGGAGACAGGGAGGGCTGAGTTTACCCAATTTGCAATTATAAAATTTGCCATGCTTGTTGCGCTACCTAGCTGGGTGTTAGGATCGGAGCAGTTTACTCCTTGGAGGGTGGAATGGGAGCTCTTTAAACCACTCCATCCTCATTACCTAATGTATGCCCCCCACAGGAACCTCCCTCATCGCTGGAAGCATCATATATTGTTACACCCCATGCGGATATCCTGGAAATATTTGTTAACTTATCTAAGTCAGAATTCATCATTTATGGATTTTATACCCCTTATTTGTAACTCTGATTTTGGGTCTGAATTGGAGGTAGGGATCTTTCATCAATGGGCATTTCAAGGGGTGGTATATGTAGCGAACCTATTACAAGATTACTACTACTATTTAGCATTTCTATAGCGCTACAAAGCGTACGCAGCGCTGCACAAACATAGAAGAAAGACAGTCCCTGCTCAAAGAGCTTACAATCTAGTAGACAAAAAATAAAGCAAGCAGATCAATTAATGTGTAGAGGAAAGAGGAGAGGAGGGTAGGTGGAGGTGAGTGGTTACAAGTGGTTATGAGTCAAAAGCAATGTTAAAGAGGTGGGCTTTTAATCTAGATTTAAAGATGGTCAAGGATGGGGCAAGACGTAGGGGCTCAGGAAGTCTATTCCAGGCATAGGGTGCAGCAAGACAGAAGGAGTGAAGTCTGGGGTTGGCAGTAGTGGAGAAGGGAACCGATAAGAAGGAATTATCCATGGAACGGAGTGCACGGGAAGGGGTGTAGGGAAGGACAAGTGTGGAGAGATACTGGGGAGCAGCAGAGTGAGTACATTTATAGGTTAGTAGAAGAAGTTTGAACAGGATGTGAAAACGGATAGGGAGCCAGTGAAGCGACCTGAGGAGAGGGGTAGTATGAGTAAAGCGACCCTGGCAGAAGACGAGACAAGCAGCAGAGTTTTGAACCGACTGGAGAGGGGAGAGGTGACTAAGTGGGAGGCCAGCAAGAAGCAGATTGCAGTAGTCTAAACGAGAGGTGACAAGGGTGTGGATGAGTGTTCTGGTAGAGTGCTCGGAAAGAAAGGGGCGGATTTTATGGATGTTGTAAAGAAAGAAATGACAGGTCTTGGCGATCTGCTGTATATTAGTAGAGAAGGAGAGAGAGGAGTCAAAGATGACCCCAAGGTTTCGAGCTGAAGAGACAGGGAGAATGAGAGAGACATCAACAGAAATAGAAAACGGGGGGAGCGGGAAGGTGGGTTTGGGGGAAAAAATGAGAAGCTTGGTTTTGGTCATGTTTAATTTCAGGTGGCGTTGAGACATCCAGACAGCAATGTCAGACAAGCACGCTGAAACTTTGGTTTGGATGCAAGGTGAGATATCAGGGGTAGAAAGGTAGATTTGGGAGTCAACAGCATAGAAATCCAGAGCCATGCTGCTGCAGAATTTAGGATCCCATTGTTTGGATCCATTTGCATATCTTCAAGCAGCTCATTATGCTTCACAATTGCTTAAGAATAACTGTTCTCTAAGCTTGTTCCATTTGCTAAAAATGTTTTTCCTCTTTTCAAGTAGATCCCAGTTTTCAGTTTGTATGGAGCGCTCACTCTAGTAGTATCTGGTTGGAATTACGCCCAATTGATTCAGAAGTGAAATGAGGAGTTTGGGATGGGTATTCGAGAGGGAGACATTCTTAAATTCTTGCAATCTATACCTAATTACATGCACAGTGCCTTCCATAGGGAATGCCAATATAGGATTATAACTAGATCATACTTCTCTCCAAAACAAGTCTTTTATACAGGGGTCTTTCCTCTGGGACATATCTTAAATGTGGTTCTGCAGATGCCACACTCTCCCCTGGTTTGTGCACTTGTCTCCATATTAGACAGTTCTGGCTTAGTTCAGTTGGGTACTGGGAGTAGTTATGTCACAGGTCTATTACCCCTTCATCGAATGGTATTCTTTTTGGGCATGTGGAGAGTTGTGGGTTGCTTCTGCAGAAAGAACACTTGTTTATCTATAAAGCTAGTGTGGTGGGTAAAACATGTATTTTACAGCATTGGACCTTGAGTTCTCCACCTACGTTTTGGCACTGGAGGAATACCCTGCACACTTTATTGGTTCTGGAGGCTCAGGATGCAATATCGCTTACAAAAATGTTGAAAAGAATCAGATTAAGAACCAGTCCTGTTAATGTTCCTTTCCTTGGAGTAAACTCTTATTTAGCACTAACCTTTGTCACTTCCTATTCAACTGTTTCTAACTCAGTAAGGACAAGATTCTATAAATGGCACAAAAAATTGGCGCCAAAAATATAGGCATGGTTTATAGAATAAAAAACTAACCTGTTTAAAAAGACATACCCTACCAATCCAACATAAATGCCTGATCTCTGCAACACAACAAAACTAAAGAACGTAATGGACATAGCACAACTCTTCCGTTGTACGATTCCCTAGTGTGGCTGTGCCACATGAACTTTATCTTACTACAACATCACTTTGTATTTGTTTACACCGAAGTCTGTAATGCCTCTCTGGTACTATGTAAGCCACACTGAGCCTACAAATAGGTGGGAAAATGTGGGATATAAATGTAACAAATAAATAAATAAATACCTGACCTTGATTTGTATCTACCATTTTCAGGGCACAGACCGTAGAAGTCTGCCCAGTACTAGCCCACCTCCCAACCACCGGTCTGCCACCCAATCTCTGCTAAGCTTCTGAGGATCCATTCCTTCTAAACAGGATTCCTTTATGTTTATCCCACGCATTTTTGAATTCCGTTACCGTTTTCATCTCCACCACCTCCTGCAGGAGGGCATTCCAAGTATCCATCAATCTCTCCGTGAAAAAATACTTCCTGACATTTTTCTTAAGTCTGCCCCCCTTCAACCTCATTTCATGTCCTCTAGTTCTACCGCCTTCCTGTCTCCGGAACAGGTTAGTTTGCGGATTAATATCTTTCAAATATTTGAACGTCTGTATCATATCACCCCTGTTTCTCCTTTCCTCCAGGGTATACATGTTCTGTTTCTCCTTTCCTCCAGGGTATACATGTTCAGGTCAGCAAGTCTCTCCTCATACGTTTTGTAACGCAAATCCCATACCATTTTTGTAGCTTTTCTTGTTCCCTGTTCCACGCACAGGACTCAAGAGGCAGGCAGAGCTCCAAAGTCTCAATGTGTGGTTGAGATGATGGTGCAGGGATGAGGGGTTTAGATTTGTTACGAAATGGACAACATTCTGGGGTAAGGGGAACTTGACCCAAAAGGATGGGCTCCACCTTAACTGGGATTATTAGGAAAGGAATGGAAAACAAAACTGAGAATGTTATAATGCCTTTGTATTGCTCCTTGGTGGAACCGCACCTTGAATACTGTGTGCAGTTCTGGTCACTGCATTAGAAAAGGTACAGAGAAAGGAGACGAAAATGATAAAGAGGATGGGACAACTTCCCTATGAGGAAAGGCTCAAGCAGCTAGGGCTGTTCAGCTTGGAAAAGAGATAGCTGATGGGAGATATGATAGAGGTTTATAAAATACTAAGTGGAACAGGTAGATGTGAATCGTTTGCTTACTCTTTCCAAAAATACAAGGACTAGGGGGCATGCAAAGAAGCTACAGAGCAGTAAATTTAAAACAAATCAGAAAAATATTTCTTCACTCAAAGAGTAATTAAACTCTGGAATTTGTTCAAGAGAATGTGGAAAAACAGTTAGCTTAGCAGGGCTTTAAAAAGGTTTGGATAATTTCCTAAAAGAAAAGTCCATAAGCCATTATTAAGATGGACTTGGGGAAAATCCATTGCTTATTTCTAGGATAAGCAGCATAAAATCTGTTTTATTGTTCTGGGATCTTGCCAGGTACTTGTAACCTAAATTGGCCTCTCTTACAAACAGGATACTGGGCTCAATGGACCTTTGGTCTGTCCCAGTATGGTAATGCTTATGTTCTTATCTGTTCCACTCTTTCCTCCATCCAGTCTGTCTTTTCCCTCTGCTCACCCCTCTGTCTCTCCCTTTCTCCCTCCCTCACTCTGTGGGTCCAGTTTCTCTTCTCCTCTCTTCTTGAACCCCTCATCTGATCTCTCCACTCCCTCCCCCTGGTCTAGCATCTCTCTCCTTCCCCTCCCCAGCCCTGTAGTCAGGCATCTCTCTTTCCTTTCACCCACTTGCGGGTGTGGCATTTTTTCTCCCCCTTTCTCCTCACACAGTTCGTATTTCTCTCCCATCTCTCCTCTCCCCCTGGCAGTCCTCCATCCTTTCCATGGGTCCCTGACAGTGTCATTGATAAAGGCTGTCAGTCAGCCATAGAAGCCATCTCTCTGCCACATCCTGCCTACACAGGAACAGGAAGTTGCATCAGAGGAGGTGGGATACAGCAGATGGAAGACATCTGAGTGTATGGAGGGAGGGGTTTGGAGAGGAATAGGGAAAGATGTCCAACTTTATGGGGGAGAGTGTGAAAGATGTTGGACAGAGCGAGGCACCCTGTTCTGCTCCTTTCCCCCTAAACTATAAATAGGATGAATTGTGTGGGATAGGGATCCCAAGCACCAGGGGGGTGCAATCTGAAAGTAGGTCAAATAATCAAAGATAGTATCTCATTTGGACTATTTTTTAAATCCACCGGTCTGAGGTTAAGGGGCTATTGGTTTGCAAAAAAAAAAATTAGCCTTCTCTTATAGGTAAGTCATCCAGAATGGATACATAAGTACATAAGTAATGCCACACTGGGAAAAGACCAAGGGTCCATCGAGCCCAGCATCCTGTCCACGACAGCGGCCAATCCAGGCCAAGGGCACCTGGAAAGCTTCCCAAACGTACAAACATTCTATACACGTTATTCCTGGAATTGTGGATTTTTCCCAAGTCCATTTAGTAGTGGTTTATGGACTTGTCCTTTAGGAAACCGTCTAACCCATTTTTAAACTCTGCCAAGCTAACCGCCTTCACCAAGTTCTCCGGTAACGAATTCCAGAGTTTAATTATGCGTTGGGTGAAGAAAGATTTTCTCCCATTTGTTTTAAATTTACTACACTGTAGAAGATAGAAGAAATGATAGAAGAAATGAGGCTATATTCTCATGGAGGCAGTCCAAACTTTTGTCCCTGATTTTGGCTGTGCAGCTAACTGGGATTTCTGGCCCTTTGCTGTCTAGAAGAAGAGTGAGAACCTTGCCTTGTTTGGGATGGGTACAGGATACCTACATTTTTAAGTATAGGATGATCTCTGTCACCCATCGCTGTGAAACCTCTTGAAAAAGAAGGATGGGTTGGAAGAGTACCTGTACAGGGTGAAGTGTGTCATTAGTGCTACTTGATAAGAGTACCGGTAGCAGCTTCTTGCACTTTACCTCCAAAGAGATTATCTCTATGGCATGGCAGCAATTTTTTGTTGGGCATCAAATTTAAGGTCTGAAGTCCTCAAACAGATGACTCTGTGGGCACTAATTCCCATAGCAGAAGCTCTCAATGCCATATCAAAAATATCGTATGTCATACAGACCATGCATTTTCAACACACCTTCCCTTTGGTTACTAGTCTGCAAAGTTCTTTGGGCCTGGGAGAGTGTTGCAAACTCCATTACACTGTACATTATCTCAGACAAGTACATTCCCCAAAAGAAGTAGTAGGATGCTATGCAGGAAGTTAGAATAGCATTCTGAAAAAAACTTTTCCAAAAAGACTCCAATGTTTGACCCTCTCTGCCAGGGGGCACCAAGGAGTGAGTCATGGATTTTTTGGCTCTTTTAAGAGCAGATTTGATCAACATAGGATGCTTCTCAAACCTTGGAGCTTTGAACATATTGATCTTCTTAATAGGAGAAACAGAGAGGAGGATCTTTAACATTCTCATCCGAACCTCTATCAGGATTCTGTGAACAGGCACTGTCACAGCTTACTTGGGTGGGTCAAGGAACTGGAGGATATCCAGCATGTCCGCATTGAGTTCATTGTCTGTCTCTGACTTAAACTGGCCATCTTCCTCACTCTTCCAGTGGGGATTTATTTCTCTCATGAGGTGGGGAGGGATATAATGGAAGACTTGGGAGAACCACTCTTCAGTGAAGACCTCTGGTTTGTCTTCACACTTCCAGGAGCATTAATAATCAGAAAAATTGTCCAAGGGAGAAGTCTGAGTCTCCCTTGGACAAGTCTGAGTCTCTTAGTCAATCTACTAACACCAGGGTCAAGTCTAGGGTGAGAGCATCAAGACACTGATGATCTCCGATGTGCCAGTGAAGCTTCCTCACCCAATTAACTGGACACTGACACCAGTGCAGCTGATATTCACTCTGATATCCTTCAAGGTCTCTGTGTTGAATTGTCTTCTGCAGGCAGTGCATGGGTCTTGAGGATTGATTAGACTGTCTCCATCCTCAACATCGATCTTGTTGAAGCAGCAGAATGATGTCAAGCAAAAAAGCACTCCATCTTTTTCTCAAACTTCTTCACGAGCTGTTCCGTAAAGGCTGTTATCAAAAAAAGCATGGGCATCCCAGTAGGAATGGTCACATCCTCCTGAATTATTTAGAGTGTATCAAAAGTGGGGTCTTGGATCCTTGGAGGCTGATGCACTCCCTCTGATGCCACAGAGGTTGAACGTTCCTCATGTTGAGGATGCTTGGAGGACACCAGTGACCACTGCCTTGATACACTTGGTGCCTTGCTTCAAAGAGGTGCAGTGTCAAGGTGTCCCATTTTCCATATACCAACCAGGATCACAATCTTTTGGCACTGATGAAGATGAGGACAAATTCTTTTTCTTCTTCATGCAGGAATCAGACGATGACTGATTCCAATGCCCACAAAAAACAAAACAAAGAAAAAAAACCTCCACAGGCGAACACCAGTTCAAACAAAAGGAGTGGAAGGCACCAGGACAAAATCCAAGATAAACCAAAAAATCCTTTTATTTCTTTAAAACCAATGGAAATATTCACATACAGTCTTCACAAGCATATTACATGATGCACATGACAAAATTCCCAACACAGGCCATTTTTTGGCACATATACCTTCATCAGGGGACCTGTTAAAGAGTGACACCAACCTCAAAATTGCAAGCTGCTAGTGTCTATTGAGCACAAGCTCACAATGTGCTAATCTGAAACTCATAACACAATCAATATGCCATTAGCAAAGCCAATGGTCTATGAAAAGACATAAAAAAGTGACACTTGGTTTCGAGATTAACTGAGCCATTCTTCTTGTCAATGCATCTCTAAGATCCATTTCACAGCCGGGATACATGGACACTGATATTTCCAATGTCAATATTAATAGACTAGACTTGTCTGCACCAACAATCTTGCACCGTTTTTCCTGACTACGAATTCACCTGTTTGGCATCTATGACACAGCATACAGTGAGACAGATCATGATCGGGCACCTGGGATTGCAGGCACAAATTATGTATATCTATAACAGATATGTAGGGGCATAATTGAACGAAAACGCCTATCTCCATGGGCGTTTATCTCCGAGAACGGGTCCGTGAAGGGGCGGACCCAACCGTATTTTTGAACAAAATAGACGCCCATATGTTATTCGCTAATTTGTGAGCTGGGCATTTTTGTTATTCAGTGATAATGGAAAATGAAAGCGCCCAGCTCAAAAACGAATACATCCAAGGCATTTGTTCGTGGGAGGGGCCATGATTCGTAGTGCACTAGTCCCCCTCACATGCCAGAACACCAACCGGGCACCCTAGGGGGCACTTTTACAAAACAAAAAAAAAAGGTAAAAGAGCTCCCAGGTGCATAGCACCCTTCCCTTGTGTGTTGAGCCTCCCAAATCCCCCTCAAAACCCACTGCCCACAAGTCTACACCATTACTATAGCCCTAAGGGGTGAAGGGGGGCACCTACATGTGGGTACAGTGGGTTTGGGGGGGTTGGACGACTAACGCATTAAGCAGCACAATTGTAACAGGTAGGGGGGGGATGGGCCTGGGTCCACCTGCCTGAAGTCCACTGCACCCCCTAATAAGTGCTCCAGTAACCTGCATACTGCTGCCAGGGAGGTGGGTATGACATTTGAGGGTGAAAATAAAAAGTTGTGAAACGTCATATTTTGTGCTGGGAGGGGGTTTGTGACCACTGGGGAAGTCAGGGGAGGTCATCCCCGATTCCCTCCAGTGGTCATCTGGTCATTTAGGGCACTTTTTGGGGCCTTATTCGTGGAAAAACAGGGTCCAGGAAAAGTGCCCTAAATTCTCGCTAAAATCGCATATTTTTCTTCCATTATCGGCGAAAGGGCGCCCATCTCTGTTCGCCCGATAACCACGCCCCAGTTCCGCCTTCGACACGCCCCCGTCAACTTTGTCCGCATCCGCGACGGAGTGCAGTTGAAAGCGTCCAAATTCGGCTTTTGATTATACCGCGTTATTCGTTTTTGTGAGATAAACGTCCATCTCCCGATTTAGGTCGGAACTTGGGCGTTTTTCTCGTTCGATTATAAGCAGGATGGTCTTGTAACACTGGGTGCAGTGTTTGAAATTGCTGGAGGGTCTCTTTTGGGACATATCTCCAGAAAAATATCTACAGTGAAATCAAACAACTCAATGACAAATAAAGGAACTCGAATGGGTTCTCGAGACCTAAAGAGACCTACCTTGAGCTGATACAAAAATAAGAGAAACATGAAAAATGACTTATTAGGAAGAGTAGTACCACATGACAGTGATAGGAATTTACAGGGCCAGCCCAAGGATATCTTACATCCCAGGTGAACCTTGAGATGGGCACCACCTCCCATCCCATGGCAGCTCAAAGCCTTCCTCCCCCACCTCCCCCCTCAATCTAGCATCTCCCCTTCCCTATCATCTCCCCCCAATGGTATCCAGCATCTCTCTTCTTCCCTATTTCCCCCCTATGGTGCCCAGTATCTCTCTCCTTCCCTTTTCTCCCTCTTGTGGTATCCAGCATCTCTCTCCTTCCCTATCCCTGACCTTTGTAGTGGACTGGCATGTCAGTCAGCTTGCCAACACAATATTCATTGTGCCTGGTGTGGGTCCTTGAGCTTCTGCACACGCTTAAGATCTGTCAGGCCCCACCCCTTCTGAAACAGGAAGTTTGAAGGGGTGGACCCCATCCAGCCTTGTGTATGCACAGATGCTCAGGGCCCCATGCTGGGTGCAAACAAAAAGCTGACTGACATGTCTGTATAGTCACTGAGGTAAAAAGGGAATGGAAGCTGCTAAACATTTTACCTTGGGAGGAGGATGGAGAGATGTTGAACAGACATGTTGATTGTTGTGACTGTGCCGCCCCTCAAATTGTGCAACCCTAGGTGGATGCCTAGTTGCCTAGTGGTCAGGCCAACCGTGAGAATCTTCACAATTTCAGACAAAAATTCAGGAAAAACTGATAAGAAAATAAGTTCTGAAAAATGCTTAGAAATGTATCTTAACAGACTGGCATGATCCCCTGTGACAAAGGCAGGCAAGAAATTGCGCACGTGTGGTTATCTGGCTCAAAAATTACACAAGTCAGTTCTGGAGTAAAGTTTCCATACTAGGCTCTGTCAGATGACACCATTTATGTTGTGCGGATTTATTCTTGGAGATCGTTTAAATAAAATCATGGTTAATTTGTATATTAACAGGAATAGTTTGCACATGGTTTGCTTCTGCTGAAATTCTGACCAGAGTGTGGTCTACAATAACTAGAATTAGGTACTGAACTCCAGACACCTACTGGTATGACCCTCTGTGGCTACCTGGAAATGTTACAGAGTGGCTCTGCAGGAATCACTGTGTGTATTATAAATGATGCTGCTTTTAGAGGCTTCTGAAAAATATGTTTCCATAGTTCATCAAAAAAGGTAATCAAAATAACAAGACACAACAACTGACAAAACAAGGATGGCTGAGTCATCGAGTGCTAAAACACAGAAAATTGAGAATACTGCATTGTATTATATCACAATAACTACAACGTTTTAGTATTATGTCAGTGTAGTAAGTAGTTTAAATGTTACCTTTTCTTGATAAGATCTAATGCTGAACCTATGAATTCATCTTTCATTTTCTGAAGCTTGGCTCCATAGGTTGACAGATCTGTTGCTTCTAAAAGCAGAGATGGGCAGCAAGAAGATGGGGCTTCAGAATTTAGACAATGTTCTGCTATTGCTTGTACTCCTTTGCATCTGTTTGTACCTACTGTCTGCAGCTTACACAGAATACCCTCCTCTTCTTCCTCATTACGAATTGCTACTGCTTGTAGAGGTGACCTAGGAATGGGACTTGAACAAATAGGAGGAGAAGATTTTTCAACATGCTGTGATTGGCAGTTGTTGTCCTGTAATAATTCATGGTTCATAATGAAGGTTGTTCTTTTGCAATAAATACTGTCACTGGAAGCCAACTTAGTTTGAAAATAGGAGGAGCCAGTAGAGTCCTTATGTTCACCAACCACGTCACTGGAGCTCTTCACTCTGAAACAGCCACCATCACCATGGCTATAATTTGGAACTTCTTTTGCATCTGACATGCAAGTATCTGTACTGATTTCTGTTTTAACCATATGTTTTGCAGAGGATACCTTATCTGGTTCTTGTATTATTTCCTTATTGCTTAAAGTGGAAATCTCCTTGTTTTTCATCTTCTTGAATTCTTCAAAAGTTGGTATGTACATTCTTCCTTTCTGGCACTTTCTCTTATCTGATTCCACCTCAGATCTTATTTTTTGATCAACATTCTTCTCTGATTCCTTTATATATTCTGTGGTTTTTGATGTGACTATCAGTTTGCTTTCCTCTCCATGAAAAAGGCTTAAGTTGGGAGAACTATTTTGTCTCCTAAGCTGCAAACGTCTAATGGCTTCCTGTTTGATGTCTTCTGGGTTAGTTATTCTATGCGAAAGGTTAGGCCTTTCTCTTGTAAGTGGGGTGAGACTCTGACTGAGAGCAGTGTGTTGTACAAATACTGCACCACAGTTCACAGCACATCCATTTCTACACTGCTGACATATCCTGCTTTCTGTAACCTCCTTTGAAACAAGATCATTTAGAGAAGCCTGAGGACGGATAGGTTTACTGGGTTCTGTAACCTTAGTACTAAGGCTTCTGAGCTTCTCTTTAAGTCCTCTTTTGGCATCTCCATGAAGGACCCTCTCATCCACTGAAGGTAAAAGACACTGAGGCACTCTGGCAAGAGGAGGTATAGGTGAGTCTCTTTGTATTGCTATCGTCTCAGAATATAAAGGGAGGTGTCTGCAAGTCTCCACTAGGTTCTGAACTTGGGACCTTTCCGAAAAACCTTCAGACAAATGGCAAGTATTTTTACAGTGGAAAATGTACTCGCTATCCACACTTCCACAGTGAGTGTATAGCTTGGAATCAGTCACTGTTGCCCAATGGAGATTCTCAAGACTCCGATACAACCTGGTTTCTGCATTACTGATCGAGGTTGTCTTACCTATATAACATAACCCTAAAGGGTCAAAATCCCCATTCAGGATATGAGGCTCTATACTCTTTAATGGATGCATGTTGTTAATTGCAGAATCCTTCAGGTCATGTTTTGCATATAGTTGATTATTCCAGCAGCTTAAAATAAAATAACTCTGCAATGTTCCTGTGTCAACAACACTGATGTATGTTATAGCAGATAAACAACCATTGTATAACAACTGGCATTTTGGTGAATCAGTTCTAAGATGCTGAATGTTCATACCATGAATAGCAGAATATTCCACTGGAGTGTATTCACATGTCAGACTTTTTTTTTATTGCACATCTCTGAATTCACTAGCACAGTATGTTTAACAAATCAACATCCATGAACAGAGGAACCTAAGGATTAAAGAAACCTGGAAATGCAAGGGAAGAATAGATTTACTAATGTGTCAGTGCAAAGCATAAAAAAAATGTAAATGTCATGCAACATTGCTGCTGGAATTACAGCAGAAAAAACTGTTTATCATAAACTACTGGCTTCATTATATTTGGTTTAGTTGCTCTTTTATACCTATGCTTAATATTTTAAATTATATGTTTGACACAACATAGCCTACTGGTAATTGTCACTGGCACATTTGCAGTGGATTTTCATACAGTTGTAAACCATATTACAAATAATTTGTAACATATGCAAGTTTTGCTATCCCCTGGAACACCTAATTATAAATGGTTAAATTGGTCAAACAAAATTTAAGCTGTCTGTATAGGGAAAATTGAAATGTAAAGTCTTACCCAAAACATTTTTGAAAATGAACTCCTTAATGCCTTCTTTATCAAGGGGTTTTGTCCTTTTCTACACAAATGAGTAAATATATGAGTATACTGACTGTATTGATTCAGGGGCCCTTTTACAAAACTGCCTTAAGTGCTAACGCGCTTAACGCAGGAAAAATGGCAGGAATTGCTAAAGCATTCTATGTCAGTTTTGCCATTTGCACATGCTAAGCGTGTGGTACTTGTTGTTTTTTTTTTAAGGGGGCGAGTCAGGGTGGAGAATGGGCATGGAAGTGCTATTGAGCTAGTATGCTGACATCACTGGCATGTTAACTGATTTGCACATCCATAATGCAGGAGCTCTGAGCACCTTCTAAATAGGGGGGCGGTAAGTGCTCCTGTATTAATTTTTCTAACATTAGCGCACGGCTACAAATTCTACAAATAGTAAAGGGTAAAACTAGCCCTTACCTGGTAATTTTTTTCCACTAGTTCCAACAGATCAATCCAGAGACTTGTGCCAGCAGTTGGAGAGAGAACTTCCAAGGTTTGCTATATGTGGTCATGTGCAGCCACCTTAACCTCAGCATTGTCAATACCAAAGCAATGGAAGAAAGAGAAAAAAAATCCAACATATAAGTCATCTCCTGCCTTTATAAAGTCAATGTAGGCTCCTCAACTGCAAGCGAGGGAGGGAAACATATGCTGCATCTTGCTGCGAGTTTTGTCTAAATTTTTTTTAAACACCAAATGAAGGAACCAAACGCGAAGCAACCAAACCGAATGAACTGGAAGAATTTTTTTTTTGCTGATATCAACAGAGGGCGGGGCCTCTGGATTAATCTGTTGAGACTAATGTAACATAGTAAGTGACAGCAGATAAAGACCTGAATGGTCCATGCAGTCTGCCCAACAATCACATTCATTATCATTTCAAGATTTAAATCAACAATGAACATATTATATTCTTGATCATGGTCTTCCTTTGGTGTTTCTGGGACATAGACCATAGAAGTCTGCCCGGCTCTGTCCTTATGTTTCAACTACTGGAATTGCCGTCAAAGCCCACTCCAGCCTATTCAAATCTGTCTTGTCGTTTGAGGGACAAAGACCGCAAAAGTCTGCCCAGCACTGTCCTTACGTTCCAAACCACTGGAATTTCCGTCAAAGCTCTCTCCAGTCCATCCTAAACCGGATCACCATACGCGGGACTCAGACCATATAAGGCAGCACAGCACTAGCCTTAGTTGATGCAGCCAGAGTCACCATCTAAGAAGCACCACTTGACATGCAAACACATATACAACCCTTTAAGTTTTGTTTTTTATATCATTCATTTTCTAATTACAGATCCTCTGTGTGCATCCCAAGCCTTTTTGAATTCTGCCACAGTTTCTTTTTCCACTGCCTCCCTCGGGAGGTCATTCCAGGCATCCACCACCATCTTCATGAAAAATTATTTTCTGACATTACTCCTAAGTCTACCATCCCAAAACCTCAATTCATGTCCTCTTTTAACCATGTTCCCTTCTCTGGAAAACATCTGTTTCTATATTAATACCTTTCAAGTATTTAAACATCTGTATCATATCCCCTGTCCCTCCTCTCCTCTAGGGTATACATATTCAGTCTCTTCTCATATGTTCTTTGGAACAAGTCCCATATCATTCTTGTCGCCTTTCTCTGGATCGCTTCAAGTATTCTTACATCTTTTTGCAAGATACGGCCTCCAAAACTGAACACAATACTCCAGGTGGGGCCTCACCAATGACTAGTACAGGGGCATCAACACCTCTTTTCTTCTGCTGGTTACACCTCTCTCTATACAACTTAGCATCCTTCTGGCTATGGCCACCGCCCTGTCACACTATTTCGTCACCTTCAGATCCTCAGATACTATCACTACAAGATCACTCTCCCTATCTGTGTATATCAGCATCTCATCGCCTAGCACATATGTCTCCCTTGGATTTCTACTCCCTAAGTACATCACTTTGCACTGAATTTTAACTGTCAAACATTAGACCATTCTTCTAACTTCTTCAGATCCTTTTCCATGTTTTCCACTCCCTCTGGAGTGTCTCTGTTACAAGTCTTGGTATCATCCGCAAAAAGACAGACCTTACCTTCTAAACCTTCGGCAATGTCACTCACAAATATATTAAACAGAATCGGCCCCAGCATCAATCCTTGAGGCACTCTACTACTCACCTTTCCTTCCTCCGAGTGAATTCCATTAACCACCACCCTCTGGCATCTGTCTGTCAACCAGTTCCTAATCCAGTTCACTACTTTGGGTCATAACTTCAGCCTGCCAAGTTTATTCAAAAGCCTCCTTTGAGGAACTGTGTCAAAGGCTTTGCTGAAATCTAAGTAGATTACATCTAGCATACGCCCTTGACGCAGTTCTTTGGTCACCCAGTCAAAAAATTCAATCAGGTTCGTTTGGCACGATTTACCTTTGGTAAAACCATGTTGTCTCGGATCTTGTAACCTATTGGATTCCAGGAAATTCACTATCCTTTCCTTCAGCATCGCGTCCATTACTTTTCCAATAACCAAAGTGATGCTTAATGGCCTGTAGTTTTGTAGAAATGTACTGTAATTTATGACATAGAAGGTCCAGCAAGACCAGGTTTAAGGATCTGAAGTATTGAATAAAAATAGATGGCTTGTAAGTTCTCCTGGTGTGTTTGGCCAGCTGCAGGCAATCTTGTGCTGGAGAGATAAGCTATGCTGGATAGATAAGTAGTTAACAGCAAACAAGACAAAGGGAGAGTCTGAAGAAATCCCTAGGGTATTGTGTGTAAGGAGATGGAGCAATCAAGGTGGTTAGAACAGAAAGAGCTGAGTATGTGAAACGACATGTTTATGCAGGGGGGGGGGGGAAGTAGAGGTGGAGCAGGTGAGTGGAAAAGCAAGGTTCAAGCAGTGATCATGCTGTGAAGCCAACCAATGACAATGGAGGAAAACTATAAACAAGAGTCTGGTAGGCTGGTTAGTGGAAGTTATGTTAACTGGGACATGATACCAGAAAGTCATGTGATATAGTAACAGAGTCATGTGATATGGTCACATACTGTACACATAGTTAGATAATGTATAAAAGGAATAGTTTATCACTGCAACAACAGGAACTTTGCTAGCACTGCATAGCACTTTTGCTCCAGGCTGGTAAATTCCTCCACAGGAACAACAGAAAGGAAAAAGACTATTTGTATGTATTACTTATGAATGTAATTGACAAAGCAGCAATTAGATATCTATTTTCCTATTTGTAAATAAATAAGCTTCTATGATAAATTTATGATTGGCTAATGGTGTATCTCTTCCTGATAATACACTGAAACCTTCTGCTCAGTGTGCTGCTGCGGCTCGGAAAGCGAATAGAATGTTGGGTATTATTAGGAAAGGTATGGAAAACAGGTGTGAGGATGTTATGATGCCGTTATATCGCTCCATGGTGCGACCACACTTTGAGTACTGTGTTCAATTCTGGTCGCCGCATCTCAAGAAAGATATAGTGGAATTGGAAAAGGTGCAGCAAAGGGCGACTAAAATGATAGCAGGGATGGGACGACTTCCCTATGAAGAAAGACTAAGGAGGCTAGGGCTTTTCAGCTTGGAGAAGAGTCGGCTGAGGGGAGACATGATAGAGGTATTTAAAATAATGAGTGGAGTGGAATAGGTAGATGTGAAGTGTCTGTTCACGCTTTCCAAAAATACTAGGACTAGGGGGCATGCGATGAAACTACAGTGTAGTAAATTTAAAACAAATCGGAGAAAATGTTTCTTCACCCAACGCGTAATTAAACTCTGGAATTCGTTGCCAGAGAACTTGGTGAAGGCGGTTAGCTTAGCAGAGATTAAAAAGGGGTTAGACGGTTTCCTAAAGGACAAGTCCATAAACCGCTACTAATAGACTTGGGAAAAATCCACAATTCCAGGAATAACATGTATAGAATGTTTGTACATTTGGGAAGCTTGCCAGGTGCCCTTGGCCTGAATTGGCCGCTGTCGTGGAAAGGATGCTGGACTCGATGCACCCTTGGTCTTTTCCCAGTGTGGCTTTACTTATGTACTTATGTGTTCTTTAATCCAAATTATTTTATTCAGGGAATAAATGTCTGAAAGTTTAGCCTTGCATCTTGCAGCCTGTCTGATAAGGGAGCATAGGTATAAGGTTAAACACAGCCAAGGAGTTTTTCTCCAAGCAAGGAGAACTTCTCTAAGGCTGAAAGTGTAGTCCCCTCCCAAGGGGCAGGGGTCAGATTACAGTTTCCAGCTTCTTCTCTGTCACCACTTTTGTGAAGAGGAACCACATACGCTCTTCTCCAATCCCAAGATACCTCCCCCGTCTCCAAGGATTTATGAAACAAAAGGACCCACCAGAACCTCTCCCTCAATATCCTCAGATGGATCACATCCGGTCCCATGGCTTTGTCCACCTTCAGTTTTTCAAGTTCTTCATAAACACTTTCTTCCATAAATGGTGCTATATCCACGCCATTCTCATATGTACCTTGGCCAGTCAATCATGGTCCTTCTCCAGGATTTTCTTCCATGAACACAGAAGTATTTGTTTAGCACGTTTGCTTTTTCATCATTATTACCCACATAGCAGTTCACAGCATCTTTCAGTCTCACAATTCCATTTTTAGTCTTCCTCCTTTCACTAATATACCTGAAAAAGTTCTTGTCACCAATCCTTACATTTCTAGCCATTTGTTTTTCCATTTGCGCTTTTGCCAGACATACCTCTCTCTTGGCTTCCTTCAGTTTCTGTCTGGTATTCCTCCCTGTATTCCTTTTCTTGAGTTTTTCTGTATTTCAAGAACACCAATTCTTTAGCCTTTATTTTCTCAGCCACTTGCTTGGAGAACCATATCAGTTTCCTTTTTCTCTTGCTTTTATCTACTCTCCTTACATAAAGGTTAGTAGCCATATTTATAGCTCCTTTCAGCCTGGTCCACAGCCTTTCTGCTTCTCATATGTCCTCCCAGCCCATCAGCTCTTTCTTCAGGTATTCCCTCATTTTGCTAAACGCAGCATGCTTGAAATCTAGGACTTTGAGTTTTGAGTGACTGCCCTTCACTTTAGCTGTTATATCAATCCAAATTGTTTGATGATCACTGCTTCCCAGGTCGGCAACCACTCGGACATTTTAGACACACTATCCCCATTTGTGAGCACCAGATTCAACGCTGCTCCCTCCCTTGTGGGTTCTGTCCCATTTATCTGAGTAGATCATTTTGAAGGGCATCCATGATCTCTCTACTTCTTTCCAATTCCGCAGATGAAACTTTCAAATCCACATCTGGTAGATTGAAATTTCCTAGCAACAGCACCTCTCTTTTCCTTCCCAACTTTTAGACATCTGTAACCAGATCTTTATCTAGTTCCTCCAATTGTGTTGGAGGTCTGTAGACAACACTCATGTGGATAGAGGTTCCATCATTTCTTTTCAAGGTGATCCATATCACTTCTTCCTTTCCTCAGACCCCTGGCATTTCAGTTGCTATGATATCATTTCTCACATACAGAGCTACTCCTCCACCTTTGTGATCACTGATCATCTCTATTCTTCCTAAATAGATTGTAGCCTGGTATGTTTGCATCCCATTCATGGGAATCACTGAACCATGTCTCCATGATAGCAACAATGTCTAAGTCTGCCTCTAACATCAGGGCTTGAAGATCATGAACTTTGTTGCTTAGACTGTGAGCATTTGTGGTTATCGCTTTCCAGCTACATTTCAGTGACAGTCTCATCTTCTGTTTAGTTTTTTTCTTTAGTCTCACTTCCTATTGTGTTGGTAAGAAGTGATTTGCTAAGATAGTTGTTTTCATTAATACTGTCACACACTACTGTCAAAATTACCAGGTAAGGACTAATTTTACCTTTCATAGCATCCTACAGATCAATCCAGAGACTTGGGGGATGTACCAAAGCAGTCCTCAAGTGGGACGGACACTGCAATTCCAGCAGCCAGGACTGAAGCTCCAAAAGCCGCATCTGCATGCACCACCATGTCCAGTATATAATGCTTAGAGAAGGTATGTACTGAAGACCAAGTGGCCGATTTGCAAATCTCATCCAAGGAAATTAAGCTGAATTCGGCGAAAGAAGTCATCTGCACTGGATTCAGCGATATAAGTCACTATGCTGTCACCTGCAAAAGTGGAGACTTCCCCATAGAGAGGTAAGCCGAAGAAATTGCCTCCCTCAGCCAGCGGGCCACCGTGGCTTTCCAGACCAAATTCCCTTTCTTGGGACCAGCAAACAGGACGAAGAGATGATCAGAACAACGGAAATCATTGGTGACCTCCAGGTAGCAGAGAAGAATGACCACACATCCAGGCAGCGCAGGGCCCAGAATTTGGTTGGATAATCCTCCCAGTGAAAGGCCGGGAGAAAGTGGCTGATTCAAGTGAAAAAAAACCACCACCTTAGGCAGGAATGATGGAACCATCCTAATAGAGCCTCCCACTTCCGTGAAATGGAGAAAAGGATCTCTGCAAGACAGGGTCTGCAGCTCTGATTTTTGCCTAGCTGAAGCAATGGCAGCAAAAAATACTGTGTTTAACGTAAGGTCTTTCAAGGATAAATGGTCCAAAGGCTCAAAGGGAGGCCTCTGTAACGTGCACAGAACCAGATTAAGATTCCAAGCTGGAACAAAGTGTAAATTCTGCGGGTGTAGGTGGTTTACTCCCCGGAGGAAGCGCACAATGTCCAGGTGGGACACCAGAGAGGAAACCTGAAGGCACCCCAAAAACAGGCCAAAGCAGCGACTTGAACTTTCAAAGAGCTCAGCGAGACAGACTTATCAAGGCTGTCCTGCAAAAAGGCCAGAATGGACATCACTGAGGCCGAAGTAGCAGAAATAGCATCTATCCCACTCATAACTAAACTCATGGAAGGCATAGTAATGAAACAACTTACCGAATACCTAAATAAACATTCAATTCTCCACGAGTCTCAATTAAGATTCCGGTCAAATCACAGCACCGAAACTGTTCTAGTGTCAGCAATGAATTCATTTAAATACACAATCGCAAAGGGCAACAACATACTCCTCTTACAATTCGGCATGTCCAGTGCCTTTGACATGGTTGACCATGAAATATTACTACATATACTAGAATACTTCGTAATAGGAGGCACAGTTCTCAAATGGTTCAAAGGATTCCTGACCACGAGATCATACCAAGTAACAACGAACGCGGACAGATCACTCCCATGGACACCTGAATGTGGAGTACCCCAAGGATCCCCCCTCTCACCAACCTTATTCAACCTGATGATGATACCTTTGGCAAAACTACTAGCCAATCAAAACCTCAACCCCTACATATATGCAGATGACGTCACGATCTACATCCCATTCAGACACGATCTAAATGAAATCACTAACGAGATTAACCAAAGCCTCCAAATAATGCACACCTGGGCAGATGCATTCCAGCTGAAATTTAATGCAGAAAAAAACACAATGTCTTGTCCTCACCTCACAACATAACACAAAAAACTTCTCCACCATAACCACACCATACTGTTCTCTGCCTGTTTCTCAAAACTTGAAAATCCTAGGAGTCACCATTGATCAAAACCTTACTCTCGATGCCCACGTCAAAAACACGACGAAAAAGATGTTCTACTCCATGTGGAAACTCAAAAGAGTAAAACCTTTCTTCCCGAGATACATATTCCATACCCTGGTAATAAGTCATCTTGATTACTGCAATGCACTGTACGCAGGCTGCAAAGAGCAGAACATCAAGAAACTCCAAACTGCCCAGAATACTGCTGCCAGACTCATATTTGGAAAAACTAAATATGAAAACACAAAACCCTTGAGAGAGAAACTTCACTGGCTCCCACTTAAGGAACGTATTGCATTCAAGATCTGTACGATGGTACACAAAATCATTCATGCAGACGCCCCAATCTACATGCTAAACCTCGTGGACCTACCTCCCAGAAACGCCACAAAATTATCTCGCAAATTTCTCAACCTGCACTTCCCCAGTTGCAAAGGACTAAAATACAAGCTGATGCATGCTACCACCTTCTCTTACATGAGCATGAAGATATGGAACGCACTAACCAGAGACCTGAAAATTATCAACGAAACAACTAACTTTCGCAAATCCCTCAAGACATATCTCTTCAACAAAGCCTACAATGAAAACCCAAAATTTCACTAATCCACTTCTGAAAAAAACCACCTTCTACTATATCTAATAGATTCCTTCCTCCTTCTCTTTACCTACTTCCATTAACTAATCTCTGCTCAATAATAAATGTACCTGACATCCAAGATTACATGTGTTAACAAACTATGTAAGTCACATTGAGCCTGCAAATAGGTGGGATAATGTGGGATACAAATGCAATAAATAAAAAATAAATAAAGAAAGAAAGACCGGTCGCAGAGCACCAAGACTCAAATGTCCACCAGACTCGGCAATATGTTGTCAACGTTGAGCGCTTCCATGCCTGTAGCATCGTGGTAACCACCCTGTCCAGTTAACCCTCTTCAATCCAAGACCCAAACTCAACTGGTGTCCAAGATTGTAATGAAATCTTCCAACAATGGGATTTCGAATGGCCACGTCCGAATGCCACCCACAGAAAAGGCCACACACTTGACCTGCTAACCCATAAATTCGCATCAGACCAAATCATTAAAGTCATTGACCACAAATGGACGGAAATTCCATGGTCAGATCACTTCAAATTAAATTTGACCCTACATTGGCTGAAGAATGAGCATCTCAAAGCAGATGAAAAAAAATCTTATCAAACCAGAGGTAAAGTGGACACAACTGCATTCTGGCAAACAATTTACGTCAACAATTGGTCTATTCCATCTGATTCCATCAACTATCTTGCAGATTGGGAATCGAAATGTATCACCGTTCTAAATAAGTTAGCTCCTTTACGAACAAAAACCATTCACAAACCAAACAGGACCCCATGGTTCAACGAAAATGTGAAACAATTAAAATGTAGAACCAGACAACTCGAACGAGCCTGGAGAAAAAACAAAAACGATCAAAATCTAAACACTTGGAAAGAATCACATAGAAAATACAAATATGAAATAAAAAAATCCAAACAGAACTACTATAATGAACAACTGACTACAAAGACATGAAAAAGTTATACAAGCTATTGGATAAATTACTAGACACAAAACCAGTGTCCTCAACAAAATCAGGAATCCCAACAGCAGACAATCTTGCTAACTACTTCAAAGGCAAAATTGTCAATCTACACAAAAATATGTCACAAGACTACACCAACCTTGATATCTTCCTTAATGAGCTAGACCCATGCTCAAAAGAATACCCAGCCGACCAAACTTGGACAAATTTCGCCCAGATCACACAAGAAACAATAGCACTAGCAACCAATAAGATCTCTACAGCCTACTGTCAATTGGACACCTGTCCCAATTATCTAATGACCCCCCCCCACACACACTCAATTCATCACTGAATGTACCTCCCACCTCAACTTCTTGTTCCAGCATGGCATATTCCCCAAAGACAAAGGTAATATACTACTCACACCATTACCAAAAGACACCAAAAAGAAAACTAACGATATCACCAACTACCTACCTGTGGCATTCATCCCACTTACAACCAAACTGATGGAAAGCATTGTAGCTAAACAACTTAATGAATACATTGACAATTTCTCAATCCTTCATGAATCAGTCGGGCTTCAGATCCCTCCACAGTACGGAAACTGTTCTGGTAACTCTCCTGGCCAAGTTCAAAAACGAAATCGCATTAGGTAAAAACAGACTCCTCTTGCAATTCGACTTGTCAAGCACATTCGATATGGTTGACCACTATATACTATTAAGAATACTCGACAAGATAGGCATAGGAGGGAATATACTCAAATGGATCAAGGGTTTCCTAACCACAAGATCTTATCACGTAAAAGCAAACTCAAACATATCACCATCATGGAGTACCGATTGTGGAGTACCCCAGGGTTCACCTCTCTCACCCATATTATTTAATCTGATGATGATCCCCCTTGCTCATGCCCTATACAAGCATAATCTTAATCCTTTTCTGTTTGTCACCATTTACATACCGTTCAACTCTAATCCAACAGAAATCACTGTTGCAATAAAGACTAGTTTAAGCTTAATGGATGCCTGGGCATCGGCATTCAAACTCAACAAGGAAAAAGCTCACTGCCTTACTCTCTCTTCTCACCACAAAACAAACCTCCCTTCATCCATAAAAACCCCAGAACATACTATCCCAATATCAGACAAACTGAAGATCCTTGGAATTACTATTGACACCAACCTAACCCTGAAGAGCCAATCCTCTGCCACCACAAAGAAAATGTTCCATGCAATGTGGAAACTCAAACGGATCAAACAATTCTTCCCAAGGGAAACTTTCCGTAACAAAATTCAAACAATGGTACTATCACATGTTGACTACTGTAACACCGTATATGCAGGATGCAAAGAACAGATCTTAAGGAAACTCCAGACTGCGCAGAACACAGCAGCAAGCTGAAGAGTAGTAAATCACCGGGACCTGATGGTATTCATCCCAGAGTATTAATAGAACTAAAAAATGAACTTGCGGAGCTACTGTTAGAAATATGCAATCTGTCCCTAAAATCGAGTGTAGTACCGGAAGACTGGAGGGTAGCCAATGTTACTCCGATTTTTAAGAAGGGTTCCAGAGGAGATCCGGGAAATTATAGACCGGTGAGTCTGACGTCGGTGCCGGGCAAGATGGTGGAGGCTATTATTAAGAATAAAATTGCAGAGCATATACAAAAACATGGACTGATGAGACAAAGTCAGCACGGATTTAGTGAAGGGAAGTCTTGCCTCACCAATCTAATGCATTTTTTTGAGGGGGTAAGCAAACATGTGGACAATGGGGAGCCGGTTGATATTGTATATCTGGATTTTCAGAAGGCGTTTGACAAAGTGCCGCACGAAAGACTCCTGAAGAAATTGCAGAGTCATGGAATCGGAGGTAGGGTATTATTATGGATTAAGAACTGGTTGAAAGATAGGAAGCAGAGAGTAGGATTGCGTGGCTAGTTTTCTCAGTGGAGGAGGGTAGTTAGTGGGGTCCCGCAGGGGTCTGTGCTGGGTCCGTTGCTTTTTAATGTATTTATAAATGACCTAGAGATGGGAATAACTAGTGAGGTAATTAAATTCGCCGATGACACAAAATTATTCAGGGTCGTCAAGTCGCAGGAGGAATGTGAACGATTACAGGAGGACCTTGCGAGACTGGGAGAATGGGCGTGCAAGTGGCAGATGAAGTTCAATGTTGACAAGTGCAAAGTGATGCATGTGGGTAAGAGGAACCCGAATTATAGCTACGTCTTGCAAGGTTCCGCGTTAGGAGTTACGGATCAAGAAAGGGATCTGGGTGTCGTCGTCGATGATACGCTGAAACCTTCTGCTCAGTGTGCTGCTGCGGCTAGGAAAGCGAATAGAATGTTGGGTGTTATTAGGAAGGGTATGGAGTCCAGGTGTGCGGATGTTATAATGCCGTTGTATCGCTCCATGGTGCGACCGCACCTGGAGTATTGTGTTCAGTACTGGTCTCCGTATCTCAAAAAAGATATAGTAGAATTGGAAAAAGTACAGCGAAGGGCGACGAAAATGATAGTGGGGATGGGACGACTTTCCTATGAAGAGAGGCTGAGAAGGCTAGGGCTTTTCAGCTTGGAGAAGAGACGGCTGAGGGGAGATATGATAGAAGTGTATAAAATAATGAGTGGAATGGATCGGGTGGATGTGAAGCGACTGTTCACGCTATCCAAAAATACTAGGACTAGAGGGCATGAGTTGAAGCTACAGTGTGGTAAATTTAAAACGAATCGGAGAAAATTTTTCTTCACCCAACGTGTAATTAGACTCTGGAATTCGTTGCCGGAGAACGTGGTACGGGCGGTTAGCTTGACGGAGCTTAAAAAGGGGTTAGATAGATTCCTAAAGGACAAGTCCATAGACCGCTATTAAATGGACTTGGAAAAATTCCGCATTTTTAGGTATAACTTGTCTGGAATGTTTTTACGTTTGGGGAGCGTGCCAGGTGCCCTTGACCTGGATTGGCCACTGTCGGTGACAGGATGCTGGGCTAGATGGACCTTTGGTCTTTCCCAGTATGGCACTACTTATGTACTTATGTAGACTCAGTTTCGGAAAGACAAGATTCGAAAGTGCGAAACCCCTATGCGAAATACTGCACTGGCTACCAATCAAGGAACAAATAGCCTTCAAAATTTGCACTCTGGTCCACAAAATAATCCATGGTCTGGCCCCAACCTACATGACTGAACTTATCGACTTACCAACTAGAAACATCATCGAATCATCAAGAACGTTTCTAAACCTGCATTACCCAAACTGTAAAGGCCTAAAATACAAATCAACATATGCATCCAGCTTTTCCTACATTTGCATCCAGCTCTGGAACACTTTATCTAGAACATTAGAACTGCGAACACCCATGTAAAATTTCAAAAAGACCTCAAGACTCACCTCTTCCGGAAAGCCTACCCAGCAGACCCGAACTAATTCATGAACAATGCGTCACATCTTTCGATCTAAGAAATGAACAATACCCCTTCCACATAATCCTATTACTTCAAACTGTATGAATTTTACCACTCCAGTTATAATTAAGTGTACTTCTACCCTTATCCTAATCTGTATTGCTACTATATATTCGTCCCAGAGTTGTATTCTCTTTTCCGGAACCTTATCAGCTTCCTTGCACCTACTGTTACTCTGTTTTCCAATCTGTATATATTCCCGGAGTTGATACTCTCCTCTCCGGAACCTGTAAGCCACATTGAGCCTACTGCTATGTGGGAAAATGTGGGATACAAATGTTATAAATAAATAAATAAATAAATCGCGCCCTCTCAAGAGCCACACCGTAAGACCAAAGAAGGAGGAAAGAGGGAGGGATCCTCCATGGCGACTGGCCCCTGCATCAGAAGGCTGCACTGAGCTGACAGCCACAGAGGGCTGTCGGCCTGCAGGTGGATCAGATTTGCATACCACGGGCGCCTGGGCCAATCCGGGACCACAAAAATCACCAGATCTGGATGCTGCGCAATGCGCCCCACGATCCACCCCACCATGGGCCACAGCAAGAACACACAGAGAAGAAGGGACGTGGGCCAATGCTGGAGAAGCGCATCGATTCCTTCTGAGCCGAACTCCCTGCCCCTGCTGAAGAAGCCGGGCACCTTTGCATTGGCTGCGTGGCCATAAGATAGTTCACTGTAACTCTCCAGAGCTCTGAGATCTGAGAAAATGTCTATCCCGAGAGCTTCCATTCCCCCAGGTTCAGCGAGTTGTGACTGAGAAAATCTGCCTGCATGTTCTGAGATCCTGCAAAGTGTGCTGTCGAGAGCAGGGAAAGGTGTTTCTTCGTCCATAGGCAGAGGAAGGACACCTCCCTCACTAAAGGAGCGCTCTTGGTGCCCCCCTGCCTGTTGACATACGCCACCACCATAGCATCATCAGAGAGGACACAGAACAGCTTGTCTTGAAGAAGGAGCACAAACTCCCAAACCGGATTGCGCACAGTTCCAGCCGGTTGATCGTTCAGGACGCTTCCACCAATGCCTGTCAAACCGGGCATAGCCACCAACGCTTGGCAAACCGGGCATGTGTCGATCACGACCAATGGCTGAGTAGCGACAGCTGGAGAGGTAGTAAATGACTCCTGGCCCACAGAACCAGGTTCAACGTGGCAGCCATGGAGCCCAGTACATGCATGTAATCCCACAGGGGCTGGCACTAGAAGGAGGCTCTCCAATTGACTCTGGAGCAGCAGCCAGCGAGCCTCCAGGAGGGACAGCGTCCCTTCTCGAGTGCTGAAAATCACCCCCAGGTACTCCAGAGATTGCGAGGACAGGTAGCTCTTGGGCAGATTGACTATCCAATCCAGAGATAGCAGGAGACCGACCACCCTCTCCATCACTCGCAAGCTCTCCTTGTAGGACGACGCCCGAATCAGCCAGTCTTCCAGGTAGGGATTCTTCTTTTTGGAGGAAGGCCGCGACGACCATATGATCTTAAAAGGTTCTGGGTGCTGTCGCAAAACCGAAGGGTATAGCCTGGAACTGAAAATACTGACCCAGCACTGCAAACCAGAGGAAACGCTAGTGAGGAGTCTAAATGGGGATGTGCAAATAGGCCTCCTTGAGGCCGAGAGAGGTCAGGAACTCCCCCAGCTGAACCACCGCAATGACAGAACGCAAGGTCTCCATCTGAAAATGCTGTGAAAGTGCCTTGTTGATGGCTTTGATATTGAACGCGGGGCGAAGAGACCCATCCTTCCTGGGCACCACAAAGTAAATGGAGTAGTGGCCGAGACCAAGCTCCAATGGTGGCACGGATAAAACAGCACTGAGGACCAAAACTGAGAGAGTCTCTCCGACTGCCGCCACTTTGGCAGCAGCCTTGCAAGGTGACTCCAAGAAAAAATCCACCACAGGATGAGTGGCTTGAGTTTGTAACCGTCCTGAATGACCTCCAAGATCCATTCGTTTGAAGTAACACTAGCTCATTCCCCCAGAAAACGGGACAGCCATCCCCCTATAACTGGCAGGGGATGGACCAGGCCCCATCACTTTGTCTTTGTGGCAGGCACAGCTTGAAAGGAGAAGACACCAGTGCGCTGCTCCCCTCCCCCCCCAAAAGGGCTGCTGCTTCTGCTGAAAATGAGATCTCTGAAATGAGCCAGAACAGCCTGGCCAATAATGCTTCACTTCCCTGAAACGGGAAACTCGCCTTAGGTTTATCTTCTGGCAGGCATCAACCTTTAGATTTACCAACATCCTTAACAATCTTTTCCAGATCCTCCCCAAAAAGCAGCTTGCCTCGAAAAGGCAACTAAGCCAGGTGAAACTTGGAGACCTGTATCAGCTGCCCAATGCCGCAGACAAAGCCAGTGGTGAGATGTCACTGCCAAGAAAACCTCCTTGGCCAATGCTCGGAGATTGTAAAGAAGGTTCACCATATATGCTAGATCAGCCTCCAGGGACAGCAAGGAGCTAACCAGATCATCTACCGAAGTAGCTTTCTGCACCCAAGAGAGACACGCCCAACTGACACTTGGAGAGATAAGGCTGCCACTTCGAAGGGCATTTGAAGGGAAGATTCTAACTTCTAGTCCTGGGGATCTTTAAGAGCCATGCCACCCTCCACGAGTAAAGTGGTCTTCTTCGTGACCCCTGTAATTAAGGAATCCACCGTGGGAGCTGCAAGGACTCCCATTTCCCCGTAGGTAGTGGGTAGAGGCATGCTATAATCTGCGCCACATGTAAACCGGCATCCGGCGTATCCCATTTTGTCGAGATGAGGACCTTCATGGCCTCATGAATATGAAAGGTTCTAGAGACCTTATAGTCTCTGACATAATAGAAGGGGCAGAAGTTGCTACGTACGAAAACTCTGGTGAAAAGATGTCCAAGACTTCAAGCGCCCAGATAATAAGGGCTGAAAGCTCTTCCTTCTTAAAGAGCCGTGCTGCTGTGTGGTCATCACCCTCTTCCTCTGGCCACTCCCTTTCCTCCAGCATGTCCAAAACAGCTAGTAGAGAATCACTGGAGGACTGGCTGTCATCTACGTATAAGGCCATGAAGGCCCCAACCAGGTCCCGCAGAGCCTCAAAACGTGGCTGTTTAGGTACCAGCAGTGGCATGAGACTAAGGGACCCCTGGGAGCCAGGTAGAAGTGAAGAAACCTGGGGCCTTCTAGGAAAAAAAACTTTGTGCATTAAAAGCACAAATTCTGGGGAGAACGGGGCATCTTCCACCCCCAAGCCCCTGCCCCCCAAGGATCTGAAATCAGGTGGGCAGAAGGCAGGAGAGGGCTCCAGCTGATTTTTCCTATCAGCGCCTCAGAGGCTGCAGCCGCATACGGAGGAACAGAAAAAATAGTGTTCACAGGAGAGCGCGAAGATGAAAGGCGGAGGCTCCAGCACCTCTGCACTTTCTCCCAAACTAGGCCTCCTGCCGATGCCCGACTGTGGTGGACTTTTCACGGTTTCCAGCGAACATGCTGCACAGGTTCCCAAAGCTGCTCTCCAGTTCTCACACCGGAAGCAGTGCTTAGCAGCTCTGATCCTCCGCTTGAGGTATTTTTTCCCCATAGGCTCAACAGCTGAGGCTTACTTTTATTTTTCTAAGAGGCAGGAGAGATAAACTGGAGCCAGACACTCAGGGAATTTCAACCCAGGCAAACAGAGGGGGCCAGCGGGGGGAGGAAAGGGAGGGCCCTGGTACCACCAGGTGTGCCCTATCAATCCCAAGGCAGGGAGACCTCAACCCCAAAAAAGGCTCAACTTGACTCGGGTGACAGGCCAGGAGTCAAATCAATTCAGAGCTGCACAGGTATGACCCTCCACCTGCTAGACAGAAAGAACACTGAGGTTAAGGTGGCTGCACATGACCACATATAGCAAATCTCGGAAGTTCTCTCAACAAGGAAAAAGCTCACTGCCTTATTCTCTCTTCTCACCACAAAACAAACCTCCCTTCATCCATAAAAACCCCAGAACATACTATATATATATATATATATATATATATATATATATATATATATATAAACAATTTCTACCTCCAACGTTCTGAAGCTCACTCCTTAGCAGTGAAGCCCTGTAGTGTTCCTAGGCTCTCAGTACCAGTCATAGACCCGCCCTGAGCCCCACCCCCCACATAATTCGCACCTCCAATGTTCTGAAGCTTCCTCCGTGCCACTGAAGCCCTGTAGTGTTCATAACCTCTCAGCACCACTCATACAGCCGCACTCAGCCCTGCCCCCGCACAATGTCACTCACCACGCAGCCCTACTTCATGCCACACAGCCACTCACAGCACCCCTCTCACTCCCGCTCCATCCAACCTGCGCTGTGTATAAGTAAGGGGGCGTGAGCAGCGGTCCGGAAATGCAGTTCTACAACAGCGTGCTAACACAGTAAATGTCCTGGGGCCGCCTTCAAAGTGCCCTTGTCTGGCGCCGATGAGAAGACCCCTGAAGAGATGGCAGGGGCAGGGAGCCTAAAGGGAGAGACAGACGTCAGCCAGCCAGAGGAGCACAGAGTGGCTGGCCCAACCTGAGGAGGCAGACTCCGGTTGCAAGCGACCAATCTGGGCGTGGGGGCGTGACCAAATTTCCCGCGCCTGGAAGAGAAGCACTCCCCCTGGGATGCCGGCAATGCCAAAATGTCCGGCGTTCCCCGGTTGGCGATAGCGGTGCGCCAGCGTCGCCAGGAAGACCTGCAGAACAAGCGGGGTGAGACAAGAGGAGTCGGAGCATCAGCCTCGCCCGCAAGGTCAACGCTCCTCAACACCCAGCAGTTACAAGACCGGCAGACTAACATCACCGGTAACGGCGCCACAACCACCCTCCCCTGAAATCCATTCGCCGCCTCCATCACACAATGACTACTACTACTACTTAGCATTTCTATAGCGCTGCCAGGGTTATGCAGCGCTGTACAAGTTTAACATGGGGAAGGACCGTCCCTGCTCAAAAGAGCTTACAATCTAAAGGTTACAAACTATGTAGTCAGTGTAGGTATGAATGGGGAAGGTGGTTATGCGCCAAAAGCAAGGGAGAAGAGATGGGCTTTGAGTAAGGACTTGAAGATGGACAGGGAGGGCGCATGACGTCTGGGCTCGGGAAGGCTGTTCCAGGCATATGGTGATGCGAGGCAGAAGGGGCGGAGTCTGGAGTTAGCGGTGGTGGAGAAGGGTACAGATAGGAGTGATTTGTCCTGAGAGCGGAGGTTACGGGTGGGAACATACGGGGAGAGGAGGGTAGAGAGGTACTGGGGGGCTGCAGATTGAGTGCATCTGAAGGTTAAAAGGAGAAGCTTGAACTGTATATGGTAGCGGATCGGGAGCCAGTGAAGTGACTCTCCCAACGTCACTGGCACAACAAACCTCCCTTCCAGTTCCACGGACTACCCTCATTACCAGTTACAGCGTCCACCCTCGCTCCCTCCCTCCCAAGTAACCTCCAAGTAACAGGGACCCCCTCCCTCCCTTCCTCACAGCTCCAGGGTCGTCACAAAATGAAGGGGGAAAAAAACCCTTCTGGTACGGGACTAACAAAAAGGAAAAGGTGAGCAAGTAGTGAGCTCATGGCAGACAGGATGGGGAGCAATAAGGAAAAGGATGATGCACTGAGGATGAGGAACCTGATGGAAAAAGGGGGAATTGATGTGGAAGGGAGTGCCCACACACAGCCTCACATACAGACACTGACAGACAGACAGACACACACACACAGCATGTGACCAAAACAGCTGGGATGGGCACAGAGGAAGGAAAGAATGGAAAACCAGATTGGGGACTGGGGGAACACCAGTGATTGATTGGGATGATGGAGATGGGAACTTGCACATTGGGTGAAAAGGGTAAGCAAGTAGTGAGCTCATGGCAGATAGGATAGGGAGCAATAAGGAAAAGGATGATGCACTGAGGATGAGGAACCTAATGGAAAAAGGGGAAATTGATGTGGGAGTGCCCAAACACAGCCTCACACACACACAGCATGTGGCCAAAACACGTAAACCACAAAAAGAAAACTCACACACACTCTCTCTGGAGGCTGGGATGGGCACAGAGAAAGGAAAGAATGGAAAAGCAGATTGGGGATTAGGGGAACACCAGTGATTGATTGGGAGGATGGAGATGGGAACTTTGTCCCATACTTTGTGTTATCTCTGTGATACTTTGTACCATACCTTGTAAGCCGCACTGAACCTGCTATCAAGCAGGAAAGAGCGGGGTATAAATGCTATAAATAAATAAATAAACTTGCACATTGGGTGAAAAGGGTGAGGAAGTAGTGAGCTAATGCCAGACAGGATGGGGAGCAATAAGGAAAAGGATGATGCACTGAGGATGAGGAACCTGATGGGGAAAAGGGGGAACTGATGTGGAAGGGAGTGCCCACACACTGTCTCACACACACACACTGTCTGACTGACACACACACGCAGCATGTGTCTCTCTATCACACAAATAATGTGTCTTGGTCTCACACTCTCTCTCTCTCTGACAAACACTCTTTTTCTGTCTCAACCACACACACAACAACATAATTGCAATTACATCATCATTATCCTAGCGCCCGTTTCATTTCTTTCAGAAACGGGCCTTTTTTTTACTAATATATAAATATATATATAAATATATGTATACATATACATAAAGCTTCTTAGGGTCTAGGAGCCAGCCCAATAATCTAGGTGCCAGATTTGTAACAACTGGAATTTTTATTCATTTATACACATTTATTAATTGCATAGTCATTATGTGCTCAAGATGATGAACAGCAAGTTATTTAACTCAGTAGCAGGAAGGAGTTGCTCTCCCCTTCACCCACAGCTTACCATCTGGCAATAGAGAGGCTTTAGCCTGTGGTTGGTGGGGCAATGAGAGAGAAGCCAAAGCTGAAGCTACTAAGGGGGGTGGGATGGTGCACCCACCTACCTATTCCCAAAAGCTGCAGCCTTAGCCTCTCCCTATTGCCTACCTGCCCTGGGCAGCTGCAATTCTCTCCCCACTGCTAGTCCTATCCATCCCAGCAAACACAGCCACTGTTCATCACCTACTCAGCCACCCCAGCAGCAGCCTTGGCTCACATCCCCATCAGTAGCCTCTGAATCTCTCCTCTACCCCCCCCCCCCCCCCCCAGAAAACAGTACCTTCTCTCAATTCCCACTCCCCTCCCTCCAAAAAATATCCAGATTCTTAAAAAAATGTAAACTTGTCCTACCAAAAGAGCTGTGGGAGAATTGCCTCCAGAACAATGCTCCTTATGGGTTGCTTTTGCGGTTTATTTTTATTTATTTATTTCCAGACACTTGATATACCACAAACTGAGCCTGTACAGGCAACTAAGTTCCAAGTACCCTTCTGATCACGGTGGCTCCAATTTCGGCTGCTTCTCCAGGGTGAATACCTCAGAATGTTTTCTCTCTGCACCTCCCCGCACACATCCCCATAATTTTCCCTCAGGATCTAGTACATCTGCCCCCAGCCCCCCTCCCCCAGGATTCAGCACATCTGCTCCCAGCTCTCCTCCCCCAGGGTCCAGCACATCTGCTCCCAGCCCCCCTTCCCTCCCCCAAGTTCCAGCACATCTCCCTCCAGCCACCACTTCCCCTCCCTCAGAGTCCAGCATGTCTCCTCCAGCTACCCCTCCCCCTCCCAAGAGTCCATAACGTATCCCTCCAGCCACCCCTTCCCCTCCTCCCCACAAAGGTCCAGCACGTCTCCCTCCAGCCACCCCTTCTCCTCCCCAAGGGTCCAGTTGTGGGGACAAAAACAGCCCTACATGGTAGTATGTGCAGCGCTACATGGTACTGTTCAGCTTTTAAACCTGAACTTTAGAATTGCAGACTTTGGCCAATTCCATTTTTTCTTGCTGAAGCCTGTTGTTTAGGGCCTTGCGGTATTAAATCTCCAAGAACTGCTGGAAATTCCCTTGTCAACTTGAGCTGACATAATGGCTGGAGAAGCCGAGTGCAACAAGATGTTGTGGCTATGAATAGTGTATTTTCTGCTGAAAAGGGCTCCGTTCTGAATGTGATGTAATGTTTGGTTCCCTGAAGCACTGATCTTGTGGTTAAAGTGCTCTTCAATGTGGTGCTAGTGGGACAATAATGTGGCCCTTAGAGTCACAACATGTGAGCCAAACATGTTGTTATGCATTGTTATGCAACTACAGGAAGGACAAGTATATTTATTTATTTGTTGCATTTCTATCCCACATTTTCCCACCTATTTGCAGGCTCAGTGTGGCTTACATTATTCCGTCATGGTGATCGCCATTTCTAGGATGAGAAATACAAAGTGGAATTGCATTAAAGTTCATAAATGACAGAGTAAATTAAGCAGTAAAGTACAGAGAATTCACTCCGGATATTGTTAAAACAAAACTGTTTCTTGTGGAAAAGAAACCTATTCATATGTCATCACCCAGCTGTAGTTGAGCTCTTTTTGGACTGTAAGAGAGTCTGAAAAACTACGATCGGGTTGGTTGCTGTTGGATTCCATCTGAACTGTGGCCTGCATCTGCTGACCTGACTGAGGAGCATCCTGCTATCTCCTGGACATCCACATCATTCAAGGTAGTATGTTCTGCTATGTACCTTTGTGTAGCATGATGAGTTTACAGAAATAGGCTGCATTAAGAGCCTAAGGGGGATGTGCATTCACTTTGTGCTATTCTCATGATAAAGTCACTGCTGTTTCATAACATTTGCATTTCCATGCTATTCTGCTGCTACTGTAAATAAAAGAGCACCTTCTATTTTTAAAATACCCTTGGTGTGGAGATAGTTCTTTATATTATTTAGACATAGTGGGCTTGGATCTAAGGCTAAAGGGGAACACATTTGTTTGTGACACTTTCCTCACTAATGTTAGTTCTGTTTAGGACCCATTTTTCAGAATTTAAACTAAGTCTCAGGTACCCAAATAACACCCCCAAAGGTGTGTTATCTGTATTGCGCTTACACAGCACATCTCCCTCCAGCCACCCCCCTCCAATCACCTCAGGGTCCAGCACATCTTCCTCCATAATGTCTTCCTCCAGCCACCTCTTCCCCTCCCCCAGGGTCCAGCATATCTCCCTCTAGAACATCTTCTTACAGCCCTCCAGGGTCCAGTACATCTATCCCCAGCCCCCCCTCCTCCAAGGTCCAGCAGATCTCCCTCCAGCCCCCCTCCCCCAGGGTCCAGTATATCGTCTTCCAGTACATCTTCTTCCAGTCACCCCTTCCCCTCTCCCAGAGTCCAGCACATCTCCTTCCTTCCTTCCCTCCTTCCACTGGGTCCAGCACATCTCCCTCTAGAACAGCCCCCCTCCAGCACATCTACCCCCAGGTCCCCTCCCCCAGGGTAAAGCAGATCTCCCTCCAGCCCCCTCCCCTCCCCCAGGATCCAGCACATCTTCTTTCAGGCACCCCTTCCCCTCTCCCATGGTCCAGCAATCTCCCTCCAGCTCCCCCCTTCCCCAGGGTCCAGCACATCTAACCCCAGCCCCCTCCTCCACAGACCAGATCTCCCTCCAGCCCCCTTCCCCTCCTCCAGGGTCCAGCACATCTTCTTTCAGCCATCGCTTCCCATCCCAGGGTCCAGCACATCTCCCTCCAGCCCCCCCATTCCTCAGGGTCCAGAACATCTCCTTCCATCCCCCCTCCCGCAGGGTCCAGCACATCTAACCCCAGCCCCCTCCTCCACAGACCAGCAGATCTCCCTCCAGCCCCCTTCCCCTCCTCCAGGGTCCAGCACATCTTCTTCCAGCCATCGCCTCCCATCCCAGGGTCCAGCACATCTCCCTCTAGCCCCCCCATTCCTCAGGGTCCAGAACATCTCCCTCCAGCCCCCCCCCCCCCCATCCCCAGGGTCCAGCACATCTCCTTCCATCCCCCCTCCCGCAGGGTCCAGCATATCTCCATCTTCCCCATCCCCATTCCCCTGAATCCAGCGTCTCTCCCTCACCCACACCCCCTTCTCCTGTGTCCTCTAACCTCATCTTGATAGCTGGCAGTGATTAAGGCACGCTGCTCTGGCTGGCATTGAGGCCTTCCCTCTGCTGGGTCCCACCTTCGTGGAAGCAGGAAGTTATCTCACAGAAGGTGGGACCTGGCAGTGGGAAGCCCCAACACCGTACAGAGCAGCATGCCTTAAACACTATCACTGCTACCAGCCATCGAGATAAGGTTAGAAGACCCGGGAGGAGGGGGTTGTAGGTGAGGGACAGAGGCAGAACTGTGGAGGTAGGGCGAGGGAGAGAGATGCTGGCTGGACCCAGGCGGGGGAGAGATCTGCAGACAGGGACCTAGGCGCCAGGTCTGATTTTTTAGGTGCCATGGCAATCTGGAGCCTGGGATTTCTTGAGCTCTGATATAATGTATCTTTTTTTTCTTTCCAATCCAATGAAGTTGGAAAGTATATAACAAATGGAATCTAGAATGTCTGTCCATCTGTCCAGGAGCAAAATTACTCTCTGAAATGGGATGAAACTTGGTATAAGTGAAAAACCAGTAAAAAAAAAAAAGCCACAATGGGGCCGATATTCAGACGTAGTCAGGTTGCCTCCCGCGGTCAGTGCCAAGTGAGGATGCTAAATTCCAGGCCATTTCTGGTGACCGGCACTGAATATCCACTATATTTTTGGCCGGGTTCAACATAATTGGCTGAGTCAATATCCAGCACTGGCCAGTTAAGTTGAAACCGGCCAAAGACAGGCCTGTTATTTCAGCGGCTTAATTTGGCCTCCAAACTTAGTAGGCGATGCACTGAATATTAGTGGATAGCTGGTTATATCACATGATATAGCCAGTTATCCGCTAACCCTGGATTCTATATAGTGCGACTTAAATTGCACATGCAGCGCATGCAAATCTGGTGGTATTCTGAATTTGCATGTACAACTTAATTAGTTAACAAGTCAATCAGCGCTGATAACTGCCACTTAACAAGCACTTATTGACACTAATTGGCATCAATTAGAATTTACGCGCACAACTGTCTAAGTGTATTCTGTAACATGATGCACCTAAATTCTAAGTTGCATAGTTGAAAAGGGGGCATGGGTGTTTCTAAAATTTATGCACATAGAATACTCCCAATCCGCGCATAATTTAGGCGTTGGCATTTACTTCAAGTTTGGTGTAACTGGCCATGACTAAATTTAGTCTTGTGGATAGAAGCTGGTCGTATTCCATAAACTGCACGGAACTTTAGATGTATTGTATAAAATTTAGGTGTACTTTACAGAATATGCTTAGGCATATATTTTTCCACACAGAATTTTCAGGCACTATATATAGAATCTAGCCCTAAGTGCTAACTGGAGATATTCAGAGGGAGATAGCCAGCTATCTCACACTGAATATTGCCAGATAGCCGGTTAAGTGCAATTTAACTAGTCAGCAGCTGTTCCTGGCTGGTTCAATGGTTTTAAATATTGCGCAGAATGAGTTTGAAAATGGGCCAAATCGGATTGGGGATTCCAGAAATATAAGCCACCCTCCCCCCTAAAAGAAGACCCACTGGATTTCTGTGGGAGGAGTTCCAACTTCTGTAGCACAGAAAAATTAATGGAATGGGATGAAACTTGGCATGTGAGGGAAAAAAACAGTAAAAAGACACAATAAGTTATAAAATGGGCCAAATTGGACCCAAGGGTTCTAGAGAAATGAGCTCCCCCAAAATATGGTCCAATACATTTCTATGGGAAAAGAAGTTCCAGTTTCTGTAGCACTGAAACTTAAGAATGAAATGAAGTTGTTAAGAACATATGACAGTTTAAAAACCCGCAAAATTTGAAAATGTATCCCCCTTGGCAAATGCCCCATCCTCCAAACTTGGGTTAGAAGGATGGGTTAATATGTCTGGACATTTTTTTTTTTTTAGTTTAAAACCTCTATCTGCAGTTCTCTAATTAACTCCATCCCTGCCCTCACTCCTGCCAAGGGTTTGCTTGGTGTAAATCCTCACGTCTAAAGTTAGGCGCCATTTATAGAATAGCACTTAGTGTGTTTTTCTTTTCAGAACTATTTATAGAATTTGGTCCTATGTGTATATCTATCTCTATAATTTGAAGGCAATTTCAAAACAGGCTAGGATTAATGTCTACTACTACTACTACTTAACATTTCTAGAGCGCTACTAGGGTTACGCAGCGCTGTACAAATTAACAATTAAGGACGGTCCCTGCTCGGATACAGGCACTCCTTTGAAAATTAGCTTTGGCAAAGTTCATATGAGGATCTGACAATCTAATTCTTGCGTAACTTTACCATCCCCAACACCCTCCTATCCTGGGAATTAGCAAAGTTACTCACCTGTAGCAGTTGTTCTCCAAGGCCAGCAAGCCAAGTATTCTCACAGCTAGGTGATGTAATCAAATGGAGCCCGGTGCAAAACTAGCGAGACTAAGAACTTTCTAGTAGTGTCCCACCACGCATGCGTTGGTGTCTTTCTGCCTGGGTCCCTCAGTCTCATTTTTTCCATGGCGCAGGGAGGACACATTTTGTGCTCTCCTCTTAGTGTGTGTTTCTCTCTCTTTGGCAGTGTCATCCTGTGCAGGTAGTTTCCCTTTTCTTAGCTAGTATTTTGAATTCTTCTTTTTCTTATTTACTTTCCCTTTATTTTCATTAGTTTTTTCAACTCCCGGATGTGAGAATACAAAGGACTGCTTGTCCTTGGAGAATCTATTTTCTTTGTGATTAAATCTATCTGCCTTATGAAACTCTGCATGAGGGAAACAAATCCAGAAATTTACCTAATTATCTCTTTGAAAAATTGACATTTGTTTGTATACATTGTACTGTCTCGTATAATGCACAATTTTTGCATGTACAGTGAAAATATGAAACTATTGAAGCAATTCTATAAATGGGATGCTGGAAGTATGCACCACTTGCACACGTCATTGGCGCCAATAATAAGTGATGCACATATATGCACTAGGCACTATTTTATAAGGTAGCACTTAAGTGCTATCGTCTGTAACTGCAAGGGGGCGTACACACATAAATGTGCAGCCCATCCACCAACAAAGTATGCACTATTTACACACTTCCTTGCCTAAGCAGCTCCTTAGAGAATTTGTTATGTGTATCAGTAAAGGCACTATAAAATTCCAGTAAACCATAAACCCTTTTAGAGGGCAATTTTATAAGATGATGTGTACTTTAAGCCGTAAAGTATGAGCTCAATTTGGGGTATTTTAGTAATTTAAAGCAGTGTTTCCCAAATTCGGACCTGGAGTACCTCTTGCCAGCAAGGTTTTCAGGATATCCACAATGAATATGCATGAACTTGATTTGCACACACTGCCTCCATTATATGCAAATCTCTTTCACGCATATTCATTGTGGACATTCTGAAAACCTGACTGGCGAGGGGTACTCCAGGACCGAACTTGGGAAACACTGATTTAAAGCACATTTATGGCCACATATGTGCATAAATGACATCTTATTAAATACTAATTGGTGCAAAAATGGTGGCACATTATTTGAAAAAGGGGTGGAGATTGTGCAGAGCGTGGGCGCAATACTCAAGCATGCGTGTAGATTATAAAATACCACAATTTATGCACGTACTTGACAAATGAGCACTATGAACCAAAACCTGTTTTGGATAACAGTGGGATACAAGAACACACACATGTATACACATACATAAATAAATAATGATCCAGTCATTTGCACCAGCTCTAGATCTGGTGTAAATGTCTGTGACTTCCACTTATGCTATAATTTATAAAGAGAAGTACTAGGCGCTTGTTTGTCTTTATAAAATAGGCTTCACACAGGTGCCCCAAATGGCACTTCAACTTATAAAATTACCCTCTTGAAGCTCATATTCATGGCATATAAATTTACCTGTAATTCAGATGCTGGATTAGGCACATATTGCAGTTCCCTATGTACCCATTTTTCTTGAGTGGAAGTATTTTTTTCTCTGTTTCTCATGAGAAAACGTGCTTTTTCCTCTATAAAGGGATGTTCTGCAATAGCAGGAACCTCTGAAAGGAAAACAAAGGAACAATTTAAATGAAATTTATTTATTTATTTATTGCATTTGTATCCCACGTTTTCCCACCTCTTTGCAGGCTCAATGTGGCTTACAATACATCATGGATACTGGAAATAAGAAGAGGATATACATTTGGTTTTACAGAAGGATTTTGGGTTACATGGTCATGAATATAAGATAGTGGTATTGCAGAAGACATTTACAAACATTAGGAATACAAGACAGTGGTATAGCAGAAGACATTATAAGACATTAGACGCGTTACAACGTTTCTGGGTATATTTAGAGGTTGTTACATGTTTTGATCTTTGTGGTATGTCTTTTCAAAGAGATGAGCCTTTAATAATTTACGGAAGTTGGCCAGTTCATTGGTCGCTTTCAAATTGCGTGGTAGCGCGTTCCAGAGTTGCGTGCTCATATAGGAGAAGGTAGAGGCATGCATTAATTTGTATTTCAGACCTTTGCAGTTGGGAAAATGAAGATTAAGGAATGTTCGAGAAGATTTTTTTGCGTTCCTGGGTGGCAGGTCTATTAGGTCTGACATGTAGGCTGGGGCAGCTCCATGGATAATTTTATGAACTAGGGTACATACATAATTAACATTTGAAATAGAGAAATATAAATTAATTGTTGGCTGTAGCAAAATTTATTGGCAGATGACATTTTTCTGAAATATAAATACATTATAAATCTAAAGTTTTAAAACTTATCAGTCTCTCTCTATATTTATATGGATTTAGCCCACGTCTTTCTAGTACCAGCTCATGGCAAGTTACATGCAGGTATGCTATTATTCCCCTGTCCCTTGAGAGCTTACAATCTAATGGATAGATTTACTAAAGTGTGCTACTGTGTGAGTGCCAGTAATCGTGGGAAGTAACACACATTAATGCATTAGCATTAGCATCTTTTAGTAAATCTTGTACCTGAGACAATTGTAATTTAAGGTCACAAAAAGCTCACAGTTAGAATCCCAGGAGCACTTAGAACCAGACCCAGAGAAAATATTCCATTGCTTTGATCTGTGCTCCTCAGTGTAAATGGGCCTCAAGTGAAAGCATCGAAAGTGAGGCTCTTCAGTGTCTTGATGTACTGGAAATGGAGAATGATGCAGCAGACACTGACCCACAGGCCCTTCAAAGTCTTTGAGTTGATATATGTCCTCCAGGCAGCACATGGGTCTCGAGAAACAACTGGATCTCTCAATGTACTCACATGAAATGCTATCAAAGCCGCAATACTGGCAAACACAGAATTGCTCCATTTGTTTTTTACAAAGCCACGCTAGCAACTGCAACGCAGTAATGCCAACACAGCCCATTCACTTTGAATGGGCTGTGTCGGCATTACCACACCGGCAGCCACTAATACGGATTTGTAAAAGGGGAGGGTGTGAATTATTATTTATTTATTTATTTAATTTATTACATTTGTATCCCGTGCTTTCCCGCTCATCGCAGGCTCAATGCGGCTTATATAGTAACAAGAGAATACAATCTGTAGTATCTGAATCAACAAAGGAGGTATGTGGTAGGACAAATGAACAAAGGTAAATGGGATAAAAGAGGTATGGGAGAAAGGATAGGGATAGATAAGGAAGTGGAGTGATGAAGAAAAGGAATTTCCTCATGAGCTGCTCCTTGAAGGCTGCCGTTGACAGAAGGTAAGAAAAAAATAGACAATCCTTGGCTTACAGAACCCCTGTTGATTTTAAAGCGTAACTGTAGGATTTTAGAAAGACAATGGAGGAAAAACAAAGATGAAAATGTTTACAATGACTGGAGAGCTTAGGCAACATCATATGGCCATTAAGAAAGCTAAAATAACTGACTATGATCAAAAGATACAGGAGACAGGGAACTCCTCTTCAATGTTATTTATTTATTTGTTGCATTTGTATCCCACATTGTCCCACCTTTTTGCAGGCTCAATGTGGTCTTACATTATGCCGTAATGGCGATCGCCATTTCCGGCATGAGAAATACAAAGTATTGTTACATTAAAGTTCATAAATGTTAAGGTAAAATTATAAAATAAGTTGGATAAACAGTTCATTTCAGGCATAAGATATAAAGGGTAATGCGTTAATGTTCATTGGTGACAAATTGATTGATGCATTCAGGTGTAAAGAATTCGGCTTTATTTGGTTCTGATAAGAGTTTTGATGTAGGTCATTTATGATGGTTCATTATGGTATGTCTTCTTGAACAGGTTGGTCTTTGGTAACTTCCGGAAGGCTGTTAAGTAGTGCATTATTTTTAAGGCCTTAGGTAGTGCATTCCACAGTTGCATGCTGATGTAGGAGAAGCTAGATGCATATATTGATTTATATTTAAGTCCTTTGCAACTGGGGTAGTGGAGGTTCAAGAATGTGTGTGCTGATCTTTTTGTGTTCCTGGTTAGTAAGTCTATGAGGTCTGACATGTATGTCGGGGCCTCACCATGAATGATTTTATGAACCAGGGTACAGATTTTGAACGCAATTCGTTCTTTCAGTGGGAGCCAGTGTAGTTTTTCTCTTAGGGGTTTGGTGCTTTCGTATTTCGCTTTTCCAAATATGAGTCTGGCTGCAGTGTTTTGGGCAGTTTGGCGTTTCTTAATGATTTGTTCTTTGCATCCGGTGTATATGGCATTACAGTAGTCCAAGTGGCTTAACACCATTGATTGTACCAGACTGCGGAATATTTCCCTTGGGAAGAAACTCTTTTGAGTTTCCACATTGCACAGAACATTTTCTTTGTTATATTTTTCGCGTGGCTTTCTAGTGTGAGATTTCGATAAACTGTAACTCCCAAAAGTTTCAGGCTATCTGAGACAGGAAGGGTATATAGTCTGGGGTATTTATAGTGGTTTGTTTGATCGTGTTATATTGTGATGAGAGGAGGATATGATGATTGGAGGAGTGGCCTAGTGGTTAGGGTGGTGGACTTTGGTCCTGGGGAACTGAGTTCAATTCCCACTTCAGGCACAGGCAGCTCCTTGTGACTCTGGGCAAGTCACTTAACCCTCCATTGCCCCATGTAAGCCACATTGAGCCTGCCATGAGTGGGAAAGCACAGGGTACAAATGTAACAAAAATAAATAAAATAAGACATTGTGTTTTTTCTGCATTGAGCTTTAGTTTGAATACATCCGCCCATGAGTTCATTATTTGGAGGCTGTGTTTGATTTCATTAGTGATTTCTGTTAGATCATGTTTGAACAGGATATAGATCGTGACATCGTCTGCATAGATGTATGGCTTGAGGCCTTGGTTGGATAGTGATTTGGCCAGTGGTGTCATCATTAGGTTGAAAAGTGTTGGTGATAGCGGCGATCCCTGGGGTACTCCACATTCAGGTTTCCATGGTGATGAAGTATTCAAATTTGATGTCATTTGGTATGTTCTTGCGGTTAGGAAGCCATTGATCCATCTCAATACGTTTCCACCAATCCCGAAGTATTCTAGGATGTTCAATAATATTTTATGGCTAACCATGTCGAATGTGCTGGACATGTCGAATTGTAAAAGGAGAACATTGTTGCCAGCTGCAATTGCTTGTTTAAATTTGGTTAGGAGAGTGATTAATACTGTTTTGGTGCTGTGATTGGATCGAAATCCTGATTGTGATTCATGTAGTATTGAAAATTTGGTTAAGTAGTCGGTAAGTTGTTTGGTTACCATACTTTCCATTAGTTTTATTACCAGAGGAATGGATGCTACCGGGCGGTAATTGGTTATATCATTTGATTTTTTCTTTAGATCTTGGGGTATAGGGGTAAGTAATATATTTCCTTTATCCTTAAGGAAGAGTCCATGTTGTAGCATGAATTTAAGTAAGAAGTGAGGTCTGTTACGAAGCATTGAGGGGCGGATTTTATTAAGTTGTTGGGACATATATCCAGTTTGCAATGGGACTTGGTGAATCTGTTGATTACTTGGGTGACAGTTTCGTTGGTCAGTAAGTCAAAGTTTGTTCAGATTCGGTCAGCTGGATATTCATCAGTGGTTGGGTCCAAACAGTTGATGAATATTTCATGGTCAGTGGTGTTAAGTGGTAACGAGGATCGTAGTTTTATGATTTTCTCTATGAAGTAAATTGCCCCTTCAGTCAAACAACTGTCAGGTTTTTTTCAGACTAAAGTAAATACTTACTATAAGACAGTTATTTAAGGCAGAAGTTGACCATTTGGAAGATATCATTATTTTAGAAACAGGAGTCTTAGAAGACAGATATTGGGATAGCTTCACCTCGGTTTCCCCAGTGGATTGATAATGCAGATGTAAATTTGATAGACAAATGGCCTGAAATTAGTGTTGGAATTTTAGACAATTTGGCACTATTACATTTTGAAATTAAAATGATCTAGGAAAAGTGATATGTGGTTTACCCCAAATTTATTGGAGTTAAATCAACTGTGTAGAAAACTAAAGTGAAAATGATGTAAAGACAAAGATGACTCTTCTAGAGCTGCTTGGTGTGAAGCAGTTCATAACTGTAAGCAGGCTTTGAAGGCAGCTAGAAAGACATGGAGAAATTAGGTCTCACCTGATCATTTTCTTTCCATTAGTTCTTCATACTATTCCAGGACGTGTGGGTAGTCACATCCATCAACCAGCAGGTGGAGATAGAGAATACAGAACTGAGCACCACTACATAGCCCTCTGCTATCAGCCCAGTTCCTCAGTATGGGTTCTCAAGCAATGAAGAACGAACACCCCATCCAGTGCATAATCAGCAACCAATCCAGCCAGCTCCCAGAAACAATTGAAGGCAAAAACAGGACACAAAAACAGAGTATAGAGCCGTCAAGGAGGGCTCCTGGAATAGTGTGAAGAACTAATGGAAAGAAAATAAATCAGGTAAGACCTAATTTCTCCTTCTATTACATTACTTCCCATTCTTACAGGACATGTGGGATGTTCAAAAGCAATCCTGCAAAGGTGGACAGCCAACCCTGCCGCACGCAACACTGACGCCCCAAAAGCGGCCTCTGACCGCGCAGCCACATCCACTCTATAATGTTTACTGAAAGTATGCAGCGAAGCCCATGTTGCTGACCTACAGATATCCACCAGAAAAAACAGGGAAGCCTGCGCCCAAGATGCAGACAATGTCCGGCAGAATGCGCCTTCAAAACCGGCAGCAGAGACTTCCCTGCCAAAAGATGGGTTGAAGCCACCATCTCCTTCAACCAGCGGGCAATGGAAGCCCTGGACTCCATGAGGCCCTGCTTCTGTTTGCCAAACAACACAAAGAGTCTATCTGAACAACGAAGTTCATTAGTAGCTTCCAGGTAACGCAAGAAAGCCCTCCAAACATCCAGCAGCCTCAAAGAGGCATACTTATCCCCCACATCCTCCCGAAGGAAGATCCACTGACTGATTAATATGAAAGGCTGCGATCACCTTAGGCAACAAGGGACAGTCCGAAGTGAGACCTCTGCCTCCGAAAAATGGAGAAAAGGGTCTCTACAGGAAAGTGCCTGAAGCTCCGAGACGCGACGGACTGATGTAATGGCCACCATGAAGACTGCCTTCAATGGGAAATCTTTCAGAGTCACCTTGAGGCTCAAATGGGGAGTGCTGCAGTGCCCTAAGAACCAGATTAAGGTCCATTCAGGAAAAGGCACCTGGAAGGGCGGCCAAAAGCGACTCACTCCTTTCAGAAAATGCACTACTGCCAAGGAAGAGTTCTGCAAGTGGCCTCGAAAACAGCCGGGGCTGCCACCTGAACCTTCAAAGAACCCAGCGCCAGCCCCTCATGAACTCCCTCCTGCAAGAACGCCAAAACGTGGAGGACGTAAAGGGGTCCAAACCCCTCTCTGCGCACCAGCTATCTAAAACACGCCAGACCGAGGAAGTAGAGTGCTTCCTGGCATGAAGCAGGACAGCAATGACTGAATCCGAATAACCCTTCTTCCTCAGTTGAGCCTTCTCAAGGACCAGGCCATAAGACCAAAATGAGAAGGATCTTCCATGGCTACCAGCCCCTGACAGAACACCTTGACTCTGCTCGAAGTGCAGAGGCTCCCCATCTAGGAGCCGTACAAGATCTGCATACCATGGGTGCCTTGGCCAGTCTAGAGCCACCAGGATCACTCTGCCCCAATGGGCCGCCACTCTCCTCAGCAATTGGCCTATCATCAGCCACAGGGGAAAGGCATACAGAAGGCCCTCATCTGGCCACAGCTGTAATAGGATGTCCAGACCAATTAAGTCCCTCTGCCTGCAACAGTTGAAGAACTGGGACACCATGGCACTGGCCTTCGTGGCCATGAGATCCAAGCATGGAACGCCCCATCGACTCACCACAAGCTGAAACGCCCTGTCCAACAGCTCCCATTCGCCGGGATCCAGAATATGCCAACTGAGAAAGTCGGCTTCCACATGGCGCAACCCCACAATGTGAACGGCCGAGAGGCACAGCAGATGTCTCTCCACCAAGGCCATCAACAAGCTTCTCGGTGACCCCAATCACCAGAGTCCACTTTAGGAAAGGCAAACTTTTCCTTCTCCTCTGGCACTAAAGGGCAGAGACGGGCCATGGCTCTCCCCACCTTGAGGCCCGTGTCCAGCAAGTTCCACTCTGTGGTAATCAGATCTTGAATATCCGGGTGCATAGGGAATGCATTGGATGGATCCCTAAGGCCCCTCATAAGGCTGACCAGCCGCAGGAGCCCCCACAGGCTCAATGGATAACGCCATCAGCACATCAGTGATCAGAGAGCTCAACTCCTCCCACTGGAACAGTTGCAGCACCTGAGAGTCATCCCCTTCTCCTGGAAGGAGCTTCCCATCCTCTAAGGGCTCTACCAACAAGGGCCCCTCTGAGCAAATTGACTCAGCCTCCGACGGGAGACCTGAGACTAAGTCTCCCTGGGGTAGTGGAGATTTAGGTATGTGCGTGCTGAACCTTTTGTGTTTCTGGTTGGTAAATCTATTAGGTCTGCCATGTAGATCAGGGCCTCGCCTTGAATAATTTTATGAACCAGAGTGCAGAGTGATACTTTATACTTATACCTGACCTTGATTTGTCCTTGCCATTTTCAGGGCACAGACATTAGAAGTCTGTCTGCCCAGCACTGGCTTTGCTTCCCAATTACCAGTGTTGCCATAGACAGTCGGTAGCCCAACTGTTTGGGGAGGCTAAAGGGGGCGGAGCTTACCTCCATATGCTCTGTGGCAGCGACGTCAATGAAGAAAAAGACACTACAGGCTCGCCACCAGCTTCTCCCTTCTCTCTGCACACAGTGTCCCGCTCTCGCGGAAACAGGAAATGCATCACCGCAGAAGGCGGGACACTGTGTGCAGAGAGAAGGGAGAAGCTGGCGGCGAGCCTGTAGTCTTTTTCTTCATTGACGTCGCTGCCACGGAAATAAAAGGTCAAAATGCGCAGGGCGGTGGGCTGCATCACAAGCGGAAGTCCATGATTGGGCTGGGGAGGCTTAGCCTCCCCAAGCCTCTTATACGGGGCGCCTATGAGTGTTGCCACCCAATCTCCACTAAGCTTTCTGTGGATCCATTCCTTCTAAACAGGATTCCTTTGTGTCTATCCCACGCATTTTTGAATTCTGTTACTGTTTTCATCTGCACTACCTTCCGCGGGAGGGCATTCCAAGTATCTACCACCATCTCCATGAAAAAATACTTCCTGACATTTTTCCTGTGCCTGCCCCCCTTCAACCTCATTTCATGTCCTCTAGTTCTACCACCTTCCCATCTCAGGAAAAGGTTTGTTTGCAGATTAATACCTTTGGAGGCACAAAGTGGTACATTACCCCAGTGTTTCTCATCTTTTATTTGCTTGAGCCTCATGACAAACTGAATCAAATTTCTAATCCTACTGCAAACAGTTTAGAAGTTAACTACACAATTCACATGAAATATTTGGATGTTAGAGGATCCTTCTATATGTATTTGATGTGTACTTATATTTATAAGTCATTTATTTTACTGCTTAGGCTGCAAGATTAATTTGCAATGCTACATCACAATTTTAATTAAATAGCAATCTATCCGTACACATATAGATAGCTAAACACAGCACAAATGCAAAGTAATAACAGTCCATAAAGCCAAAGGTTCTGCAATCCATGTAATTGCTTGCAAACAGAATTATGTTTGAGAAAAAGGCAATAATAAAGTTAGGACTTGTGTGCCATGGAAAATGATAAAGTGAAGAGGATTAATTAAGAAAAAGAATGCATATTACCTTATATATTTAATTTAAGTATTTACATAGTTACTCCAGCTTTCACTGAACCAGTTAAAGTGAGGGCAGTGGCATTAGATGTGGAAGCCTGCTAATCAGTAGGGATCTGCACTATTGGACCTTTTATATATTATTGCAGGCTTCCACTTAAAATGTACGGCCACATAAGGTCAAAGAGTAAAGCTTATTAACTTATAAGCTGTTCATAAAAGTCAGCTTTGACCTTTGGCATCCAACACTTTTGTAGGTCAGTATTTAAAACAATTGAAGCTTTAATAAACTAAATATTAGTGTTGACAGAATGAGCAGATGGGTGGAACCTTTCCAACATCATCCATCTTCCAGGTTCTCTCCACAGTACTGGGTGACATTCAAGATGATCTGTTTTACAATGCAGATATGTAAATACCCAGACATTTTCAAATTAGTTTATCTGTTGGTGGCAATGGAGAGATGCCTTCTGCTCACAATTTACTGTTGCAAGCAGCACTGTAATTATGAATGAGATGTGAATTGAATAGTCTAAAATAAGGACCATGTATTCTATGTAATAGGGTTTACTGGTAACTAGTTCCTGAGTGGTTATTAGAAGCTGCCAGAAGAGAAAAAAAGATTCTCTTATAAACATAGTGAAATGCTTTTATGAAGGCTGATCATATCTAGGTTCACTGATGAGTACAATAAGTTGCAGCACTGTATTTTCAAGATATCCAATCAACTCTGTGTCCCTGAATATGTTTAGGTATTCTAACAACATGAAAGTACCTGAAATTCCAACAAGTTGAAATTACCAATTTTGTTCTTCTCCTAGCATTATGTAGGTAACTCTATAAAAGATAGTCCCATATACTTGCTAAGAATTGGCAAACAGGCAGTCATATAGCAAGAATGAAGTAAGCACAATTCTATAAAGAAATGAAATAGATGCATACATAGATGACAGCGCAAAAAAGAATGTGTAATCAAGAAAGGGATGTGTTTGGGACAGATATGTACTGGACTGAGTGCAAAAAAGAATGTGTAATCAAGAAAGGGGATGTGTTTGAGACAGATATATACTGGACTGGGTGGGGCAGGAAAGTACAAGCGTAAGTTGTATGCTAATAGCATCAGATGTAGTACTCACATCTATATCCAATATACACAGTTTTTAGAAAAAAAGGGAACCCCTAAATTTTATCGTATAACTTTGTTGTTTAACAGCGTAATTTAAGCAAATTTGAGTAATTTGTACCGAAATAAAGTCAAGAAACACTGCACAACTGACCGCCAGAACTCGTTGCTTACTTACTTTTTCTACTATGCAAAATTAAGAGCGTGAAAATGGTTTTTATTGAAGAAGAGAGTTGTGATCAAGTTTTGCGACAAACTAAATACTACTGTACAAAATGACAGTGAGGGAGTGGATGGTACAAGGCTGGGTTTCCTTAGGAACACTCTCTCATTGAAGAACAGCCACCTTCAGAGTAGGTCTGGGAAACTGTCTGGCCAGGAAGGCAGGACGCAAGTGGACAGCAGAAAGCCAAAGCCCTCTGGCAGAACAGGATGGAGAGAGAGAGAGAGAGAGAGAGAGAGAGAGAGAGAGAGAGAGAGAGAGAGAGAGAGAGAGAGAGAGAGATAGATCCGCTGGGTTATAATACCTGAGGAGAGGCTCAGGGAAGTTTATGCCTCTAGAGTTCATGTGGGGAAGACTGAGAAACTCCTTACCTTGACAATCACCTTGAAGATTCAGATATTGTGTGTCCAGCCTGAGTTGATCTGTGGTTTGGAACAGCAACATTGTATTTTGGGTGTGGCCAGATGTCTGCCCTAGTAAGACTGTTTTCTTCTGATTTTGTAAGAAACATTCATTGTACTGTACTAAGCTGTGATGCAACAGGCTTCTGTATAGTGGAATACAGCAGTAAAGAAATTCTTCTCTTTACTCTTACCCCTTGTCTAGAGCCACTAGCCATGCTGCCACAATGTCTTATTGCTGAATTTCTGACAAAGAATTGAATATTGGTGGTGGTGGTTGCGTGCTTTAAATAAGCTTCTGAAAAAGACTGATGAAACTGGTGCAACAGAATATCAGAAGGGTAGTGACTGCATGGGAAGATCAATTCATTGATCGATGCTACAATAAGACACTGGCATACACATACTACTACTACTACTACTACTTAACATTTCTAGAGCGCTACTCTTCATGTTTTGTACATCTGCTCTGGGAGAACATTTTGAACAAATTCTGTGACTGAAATTAATCTCATCACTTACTTTGCAGGAGTAATTCCATGTTTGCTACTAATCAAATAAGGTCACATAAGTTTTGGCTAAATGTACATTGGACAACTGTTATATTTTGTTCAAATTTTTCAGTCTTGTACTTTACAAGGTATTTGACAATAGAATTAGGGTGTGATATAACCAGTGCATTTTTTCTAGCAAAAAAGGTGCCGGTACTCAAATGCTAAGCCACCCTTCAGGGGTGGGGTGATAGCTGAGGGACCCACCCCACAATAGCCAGGCCCCCTGCAACCAGTCAAGGCATCCCCCGACTCAGGTTGCTCGGGCTCAGCCACCAACGCAAGGCCAGACGGACCCCCGAATGTAAAGGAGCCGAACTGAATATTCCTCCGTCAGAGGAGACCAACGACGGAGAAGAGAACTCTGAAGAGACTGCATGTGACTCCGAGCCCACGGTACCACATCTAAGGTAGCTGCCATGGACCCAAAGACCTGAACATAATCCCAGGACCTTGGAGCCTGCATCCGTAACAGATTCCGAATTTGATCCTGGTGCTTTCGCATCCGGGTCCCCGGTAAAAACACCGCTCCTGTCCAGGTATCGAACAGCACTCCCAGATATTCCATGGATTGGGAAGGAACCAGATGACTCTTCTCCAAGTTGACAATCCAGCCCAATGAACACAGAAGGACGATTACTTTCTCCGTCGCCTGCACAGACTCCTGAAAGGAAGGGGCCCGGATCAGCCAATCGTCTAAGTAAGGGTGCACTTGCACCCCGTCCTTCCGCAGAAAAGCTGCCATGACCACCATGACCTTGGAAAAGGTCCTGGGAGCGGTCGCCAGACCAAAAGGCAAGGCTCGAAATTGAAAGTGCTGGCCCAAATACTGCAAAACGGAGGAACCGGTTGTGAGGAAGCCAAATGGGAATGTGCAAGTAAGCCTCCTTGAGATCCAGGAAGGTCAAGAACTCCCCCAGCTGCACAGTGGTCATAACGGACCACCGCGTTTCCATGCGAAAGTGACGCACTCGCAGTGCCCTGTTTACTCCTTTTAGATTGAGAACAGGCCGATAAGATCCGCCTTTTTTGGGCACCACAAAGTAAATGGAGTACCAACCCAAAAACCGTTCCTGAACAGGCACGGGAACCACTGCCCCCAGGTTGATTAGGCCTTGGAGAGTTTCCTTGACCGCTGCCACCTTGTGCAGTGCCTTGCAAGGAGAGTCTATGAAAAAAATCTGTGAGCGGTTGAAAAAATTCCAACTTGTACCCGTCTCGCACCACTTCCAGAACCCATTCGTCTGAAGTTACCCTGGCCCACTCTCACAGAAACAAGGACTGCCGTCCTCCTACTACAACCGGGAGATGAGCCAGGGCTCCATCATTGTTGTGCCCGGGCTCCTGGTGCTGATCTCGAGGGAGCACCACCTGAGCGACGGTCCGCATGAAAGGACTGCTGCTTCTGAGGAAAACGTGGCTTCCCAAAGGACCCCGCTTTACTCGGACGATACCGACACGACTCCCTAAATTGAGAGCGTGCAGGACCTGCTCAAGTAGCGGATCTTGGCTTATCCTCAGGCAAACGACGGCCCTTGGAATCCCCCAGGTCCTTAACAATCCTATCCAACTCTTCACCAAAGAGAAGCTTACCTTTGAAAGGTAAACGTGCCGAGACTTCGAAGCTGTATCCGCTGACCAATGGCGCAGCCATAATCAACAGTGTGCTGAAACCGCAAGCGAAACTTCCTTCACCGAGGCTCGAAGTACATCATAAAGGAGATCCGCCAGGTAAGCGAGACCTGCCTCCAGAGACGGCAAAGCCTCCATCACTTCTTCAGGGGACACTGCCTTCTGAACCCACGACAAACAAGCTCTGGCCAAATACGAGCCACAAACAGATGGCTGAAGCGCCAATGCCGCTACCTCAAAGTACAACTTGAGAGAAGATTCCAACTTCCTGTCCTGAGGATCCTTGAGAGCTGTCCTGCCCTCCACGGGCAAAGTGGTCTTCTTCGTAACCGCAGTAATTAAAGAATCCACTGTGGGCATACGCAAATTTTCCAATTCTCCTTCTGGGAGTGGATAAAGGCGTGCCATGGCTCTCGCCACTCGCAACCCTGCCTCCGGCGTGTCCCATTGTGCAGCAATCATAACTTTTATTGCCTCATGAATATGGAAAATTCTGGTAGGCCTCTTGGTCCCTGACATAATAGAAGGAACCACCACTGTCGCGGACCCGCCATCCGGAGGAGATATGTTTAACACCTCCAAGGCCTTCACAATAAGGGTCGGAAGCTCCTCCTGGCGAAAAAGACACGCTGCCGTAGGATCATCACCACTCTCTGGAGAGAGGGCGTCCTCCTCCAGGGTATCCGACCTAGCCACCCTAGAAATAGATGATAACTGACCATCATCTATCCCTGAAGCCACTGAACCTGTTTCCAGGTCCTGCGGCTCTAGACATGGCCGCTTAGGTAGTAAGGGGGGGGGGGGAGCAACGCCCCCTCCCCAGAAGGGGCTTCAAAAGTCACCTTAGTGGAGCCCCCGAGCGCTTAAGCAAAAAAGCTTTATGTAACAAAACAACAAATTCTGGAGAAAAAGGGTCTTCTGATCCAACATCCCTTTCCCCTGCCTGCAGCTCTGTCTCCTCCTCACAGACGGGCACAGAAGCAGGCAAAGCACGAGGATCCAAAATGGCGCCGGGAGAGTACTACCCCACAGGAATTAGGCGTGAAAAAGTACTCGCAGCTGCTCTGGGCGCAAAAGCACCCTTGCCCCGACCCGAAACCGGACTCGAAGAAAAAACCGCGTCCGCTGACGCGCGCCCCATCGGGCCAGAAAAGGCAGCCGCCAACACCATCCCCGAAGAGACCCTGTCCAAAAAAGCGCCAAGATCCTCCTCCCCCAAAGCCACCAATGCAGTTCTGCAGGAGGCTGCTGACTCAAGCCGAACGCCCCCCAGACTCTGTGCGGCTCCCGACGTCGGCCGGACGTTCTCCCTCCATGGCTGCACGAGGGCAAGCTAAACAAACCCCTGATGCTGCTCTTCGGCTCCCACACTGAGAACAGCGCTTCACTATCTCTGACGTAGCCGCCAGCGCAGCCCGCGGACCCCTTCCCCACACACTCACCACCGCCACTGGCGGAAACGAAATCCTGCTGCTGAGAGCGCTGCAGAGGTTTTTTTTCCAATCTGATCCTCGTGTGGCTGTAGAAGGGGTCCCAAAAGGGCTACGGGGGGAGGTAGGGAGGGACCTGGCAGCACCAGGTGTACACCGCTCACCAAGAAGAGAGCTCTCAACCCCCTAAAGAAGGCTCAACTTGTCCTGAGGGAACGGGTGAGGAGCCCAGACACCAGAGCTGCAGAGTTATGACCCTCCACCTGCTAGATAGAGAGAATACTGAGGTTTGGGTGGCTGTGTATGACCACATATAGTGAGCCTCAGAAGTTCTCTCTATCTCCACCTGCTGGCAGAGGGACATAACCCACCAGTCTCTGGATTGATTTGTGGGACGCTATGGAAGAGAGCCTTCACTGATGATGTCATGACTACAAGAGGCTTGAAGCACACTGAACATCAGAGTGAGGCTTTAAACACACAGAATACCAGAGTGAGGCTTGAAACACAGAAGAAGTGGTAGCAGAGGCATGAAACACAGAAGTGGTAGAAGGCAACAATGCAAGGAAAAGACAGTATGGAGTCACCTCTTAGGCTGACCACCATAAGACAAAGCGAGTCTGAAAGTGGGGTCATGACCCTAGTCATGACAGCACCTCCCCCTCAAGGATCCCGTGGTCCCCACGGAAGGTCTGGGTTTCCAAGGGTACTATGATTTTAGGAAAATTAAATCTTATTCCCCAAACTAACTCATGTATAGTTTGTTATGCAGCAAATTCTGTTTTAACAATCTTTTTACAACATACAAGTTCAGTGGGTCCCAAACTGTTTGGGATCAGGAGGGTCCACCATACATTTGAACAAGTCATCTGGGGCAAGAAGCAGAGCTAGGAACCAAAATAAGGGCTCCTTTTACAATGCTGCAGCAGTGATTACAGCGCACCGAAAGTGAAAATCGCATAGGAATTAAATGGGCTTTGTTGCATTTGGTGCACCACTAATCACTACCGTGGTTTTCTAAAAGAAGCCCTAAAAGAACAAATTAAAATAAAATTAATATAGGTACTAACTCCTTAATTCTATAAAGGCTGCACACAAATTTGGAGGTGTGCCTAATATGCATGCACAATTTAATTGAATAATTAGCAAATATTAGCACCAATAATTCAGCCCAATCAATTAATGGTGCTAATTGGCATAAATAAAAATTTACACACAGAAGGACCACGATTAACTGGCAAAAGTACATATGAGAATGGAGAGGATATATCACCATTCACAGAAGACAGTATATATGAACAACTTGAAAATTTGAAGGTGGACAAAGCCAAGGGACCGGAATCGATCCATCCCAGGATATTGAGGGAGCTCAGAGAGGTTCTGGCGGGTCTTCTTAAAGATTTGTTTAATAAATCCTTGGAGATGGGGGAAGTTCTGAGAGCATTTTCCATCTCACAGATAGGCTGCAGAGAATACCTTCTCCTGCTTTAGACTTAGCCTGGCCTCAGAATGACATCCTATAGTATATCTCCTATCAAACTGAGCTCTCTTTTTCATCAAGCACTGCCATTTCCTCCCCTCACCCTCCCCACTGACAGTTTGAACTTCGTGGGTGTGGCTTGGATCTCTTTCAGGGAGAGAAAACTAACAACTTATAGCAGCAGCTTCAGAGAGCATTTTCCATCTCACAGATAGGCTGCAGAGAATACCTTCTCCTGCTTTAGACTTAGCCTGGCCTCAGAATGACATCCTATAGTATATCTCCTATCAAACTGAGCTCTCTTTTTCATCAAGCACTGCCATTTCCTCCCCTCACCCTCCCCACTGACAGTTTGAACTTCGTGGGTGTGGCTTGGATCTCTTTCAGGGAGAGAAAACTAACAACTTATAGCAGCAGCTTCAGAGAGCATTTTCCATCTCACAGATAGGCTGCAGAGAATACCTTCTCCTGCTTTAGACTTAGCCTGGCCTCAGAATGACATCCTATAGTATATCTCCTATCAAACTGAGCTCTCTTTTTCATCAAGCACTGCCATTTCCTCCCCTCACCCTCCCCACTGACAGTTTGAACTTCGTGGGTGTGGCTTGGATCTCTTTCAGGGAGAGAAAACTAACAACTTATAGCAGCAGCTTCAGAGAGCATTTTCCATCTCACAGATAGGCTGCAGAGAATACCTTCTCCTGCTTCCACCCACCCTACCCCTCTACCCACCCACCCCTAGAGTGACATGTCTTATATAACCTCCCTATCAACCCACTCATTACTTTACCTCACCCATTTCTATTCTTCTATCACCTTCTCCCACTACTCCAACCAGAGTTACACCTAATCACACTGACCACCCTTCAACATCTTCTGTCCTTCTGTGACTGTTCTCTTGTGCTTGACTGCTTAAATATTTTAAATTTAAATGCTTTACTTTTTGTCTATTAGATTGTAAGCTCTTTGAGCAGGGACTGTCTTTCTTCTGTGTTTGTACAGCGCTGCGTACACTTTGTAGCGCTCTAGAAATGTTAAATAGTAGTAGTAGTAGTAGTCCCTGTTCACAAAAGTGGCAACAGAGAGGAAGCTGGAAACTACAGGCTAGTAAGCCTCACTTCGGTTATTGGAAAAGTAATGGAAGTGATGCTGACGGAAAGGATAGTGAATTTCCTGGAATCCAATTGGTTACAAGATCTGAGACAACATGGTTTTACCAAAGGCAAATCGTGCCAAATGAACTTGATTGAATTCTTTGACTGGGTGACCAAAGAACTGGATTGAGGACATATGCTAGATGTAATCTACTTAGATTTCAGCAAAGCCTTTGACACGGTTCATCATAGGAGGCTCTTAAATAAACTTGATAGTCAGAAGTTAGGACCCAAAGTGGTGAACTGGATTAGGAACTGGTTGACGGACAAACATCAGAGGGTGGTGGTTAATGGAATTCACTCGGAGGAGGGAAAGGTGAGTAGTGGAGTGCCTCAAGGATCGATGTTGGGGCCAATTCTGTTCAATACATTTGTGAGCGATATTGCCGAAGGTTAGAAGGGAAAATTAGGTTCTTACCTTGGTAATTTTCTTTCCTTTAGTCATAGCAGATGAAGCCATTACGTATGGGTTATGTCCATCAACCAGCAGGGGAGATAGAGAGCACTCAAACTTTCACAGTGCCCTCTTGGCCAGCTAGCTCCACTGCCTCTTCAGTATTTGAAGCTTCCAAAGCAGTATGGCAAATCGCAATGGGAATCACAAGAGCTTTCCTCACAGCGAACGATGGCCCATCACAAGGGCATGAACTCATAAAGGAGGGAATGCACATCCTCCTGGAGGGAATAAACTCATCCTCCTTATTGTATAAGTGGAGGGGAACACACGCGCCTCCTGGAGGGAACCACACATCTTCCCAACACACTGGAGGGAATGAACTCATCCTCCTATTTATAGAACTGGAGGGGAACACACGCGCCTCCTGGAGAGAATCAACACATCCTCCAAAAAAAACATGCTGGAGGGAATGAACACATCCTCCTAAATTTAAACTGAACATGAATCCTGAAGATTGTTTTCCAACTTTCTCCCAAGGAAGGAACTTCAGGAAATTAGAACAGAACCTGAAAAACAGATTCACAGCATACAGACAATCATACAGGGAGGGCTCATGGCTTCATCTGCTATGACTAAAGGAAAGAAAATTACCAAGGTAAGAACCTAATTTTCCCTTCCTTGTCATCAAGCAGATGAAGCCATTACGTATGGGATGTAACAAAGCAATCCCTAGATAGGGTGGGAACAAGCCACACCACGCGCTAGCACTTGTGCACCAAAACGCGCATCCCTCCTGGCAGCCACATCCAGCCTGTAATGTCGGGCAAAGGAGAGCTTAGAAGCCCATGTTGCTGCACTGCATATCTCTTGAAGAGAGAGTGCTCCAGTTTCAGCCCAAGAGGAAGAAATCGCTCTAGTAGAATGTGCCTTAAAGGCTACAGGCGGAACCCTGCCGGCCAGCAGATAAGCTGAAAAGATAGTTTCTTTGAGCCAGCGGGCAATAGTGGCTTTAGTCGCTGGAGACCCTCTGCGAGAACCGGATAGCAAAACAAACAGATGATCAGAAGTCCTGAAAGAGTTAGTAACTCGCAGATACTGCAGCAGAGTCCTGCGCACATCCAAAAGGTGCAGCTGCCCAAAAGATTCTGGAAACTCTTCCTCTGAAAAAGAGGGCAAGAAAAGGAGAAATTAGATCTTACCTGCTAATTTGCTTTCCTTTAGTCCCTCCGGACCGGACCAGGATTGGACTGATGGGTTGTGCTCGCCTACCAGCAGGTGGAGACTGAGAAAAAACTCTGACTCTAGAGAGCCAATAGGAGCCCTGACCATGTGACCTTAGCCTCAGTATTTGAATAACAAAGCAGGAAAGAAAGAAAGACCTTCTGTGCCGTATGGAATCCTAGCAGCCACAAAGCACTCGGCAATGCCAAGTATCAGAGCTCATCAGCAACTCTCACCAGAGAAGTGGTATGGCCCGATATGTATTACAGCTCACCAGCAACTCTCACTAGAGAAGTGGTATGGCTCACTTGTACTATAGCTCACCAGCAACTCTCACCAGAGAAGCGATATGGCTCACATGTAATATAGCTCACCAGCAACTCTCCCCAGAGAAGTGGTATGGCTCACGCATAATATAGCTCACCCGCAACTCTCACCAGAGAAGTGGTATGGCTCACTTGTCTTATAGCTCACCAGCAACTCTCACCAGAGAAGTGGTATGGCCCACTTAAGATTTTATATATATTCCATCAACTGAGCTTACCAGCAACTCTCACCAGAAAAGTGGTAAATCATATTTAAGGTTTTATAGATATTCCAGCAACTGAGCTCAGCCACAACTCTCACCAGAGAAGTGGTATGGCGTATTTAAGGTTTTATAGATAGATTCCAGCAATTGAGCTCACCAGCAACCACCAGAGAAGTGGTATAGACCACGTAAAGTTCTGTATATATATAGTATTGTTCCACGAATCGTAAAGGAATGAATACACTTCCTACTGAATACACTTCCTACTTAATAAAAGAAGCTAAAGAGTAGAGAGAACATGGGAGGGGCCTGGTCCGGTCCGGAGGGACTAAAGGAAAGCAAATTAGCAGGTAAGATCTAATTTCTCCTTCCTTAGCGTCCCTCCGGACCGGACCAGGATTGGACTGATGGGAAGTACCAAAGCAGTAATCTGAAGGGAGGGACCCTATGAAAACTGCAGAGAAATGTTCATGCTGCATAGGCCACCTGGCGACAACTAACATGTAGTGTGTCCCAATGAGCAAAATAAAATGAAACTAGGACTAAGTTGCCAACTTACCAATGTGCACCGAGAGCACCAAAAATCGCCGTAGTAAGAATAGAGCCCGCTTCTGAAGTTGTGGAATATGTTGTAATACGCTGTGGAACTGCCCTCTCAGCGAGAAGAGAAATAGACATTCTCATTTCCTTGATCCTTCGCGATATAGCGGGTTAGAAACAATGAAAAACTTTTACGCCTACTGGCTAGAAGGACAAAACCAATAAGAAAGAACTGATTGGGAAAGGTGAAAACTTTAAACTACAGCAGACCGAAAAGAAGTTACCAACCGTAGAAGTATTCCACACATAGATCTACTTGCTGCAATGGCTACTGGGAAACACTGCTTGAAGAGGAAAACTTTATAGAAAAAGTTATGGCTACTAGAAAACAGAACTTTAAGAGTCTGTTCACCTAGTTCACCTAGCTGGTGGACGAAGCGGGAGGTACAGGTGCAGGACTCCTTTAAGAAACCGCTTTGACAGTGGATGCTGCATAAGCGTGCGGTTGTCAACAGTATCATGCATCACTGATAGAGCTGCCAAATGAACTCTAATGGATGAGTAAGACAGACAAGATTTCGCAAGATGCAGAAGATATTCCAAAACATGCAAAATGGATACTGTTTGTGGAATGAAGTGGCGAGAGGAGTACCACAGAGTGAACCGTCGCCACTTTGATTCATAGGACTTTAATGTAGATTTCTGTCTGGAAGCAATTAAAACTTGAAGTACTTCCTGCGAAAATATCAAAGATGTTGCAGACCCAGTAACCACGCCATAAGTTTGAGTGACTGGGGGTCCGGATGTAGAAGGGTGCCTTGGTTCTGCGTAAACACCTAGTGAGATGATGGAAGAAACGCATAAAGAAGGCTGAAAAACCCCTGCTGGACGTTGGCATCTGTCCCTGTCTCCGTCAAGACTGTTGCTGAACGGAAGAATCAAGAAATGTTCGTGAGCCTGAAGGCAAAAAGAGATAGCCCTGAAGTGTCGCAGTGAGGAAGTAAGGCTGAAAAAATGAGAGTCCATTCACCTAAATGCAGGGTGACACAACTAAGAAAAAATGAGTACAAACTCAAGAGTATACTCTTAACTCCTCCTTGGCGGATGACATAACCCATTGCTATGGCAAGGACCAACATAGCTCTCTCCGCCTTGTTTGTCAGTAGGGAAAACAAAATTCACCCGAAGGTAAAACGAATTGCTGAGGTCCCCCAGAAAAAAAATATATACAAACAAGCTTCTGCCAAAAAGTGTACTGCACGAAGCATCCCAATGACAGAACTAAGGTTCTTGAGATAACTAGATGACACTTAAATAGTGCGATTGATGACCCTGAGATTCGCAATAGGATGAAGGAAAATTCCTTCTTGGGCATTAGAAAGTAAAATTGCATTCTGCAGAATAGAGCGAGGAAATGGCCGAAGGCCCAAGGTCACCAAGAAAAATATAAACTGGGATGTTTGCAGAGGAGACAAAAGACTGTGCGCCAACCTGACTAAACAAAGAGAAAATCAGAGATATCTGATGAGAGATCAAATGAGAGATCAAATGAGAGGCCTGGCTACAATCACCACCCAACCTAGAGACTGTAAGAAATGCAACACCCGGTGCGTGACCTGAGAACTCTGCTGATAAGACTTTCTCCAATTAGGCAGTCGTCTAGGTAAGAATGAAATGACCCTAAGAGCGCAATGAACATCCTCTTAGATCTATAAAAGAACGGAAGAGAGAGTACTGCTGAAAATGACCGGTTAATGCATAAGCAAAACACTAGCCATTCTCTGGATCCTGAGGAGAAGAGGAAGGGTGACCAAGGACACCAGTTAAATAGGGCTACAAACTCCAACCCTATCTCTATGGCGTTCCATAGTTGGGTAAGTTCTGAATATAGAAAGTTCTGAATATAGGAGTCCACCAGCTATGGTAGTACGTTCCGGACAGAAAAAAATTGTCCCAGTATGAACGTCTGATTCACCGGCCTGTAATTTCTTGGATCTCCCTAATCCACATACCACTAATCCACGTACCACGGTCATGCGTCCTCCCTCACTGAGATGTAGATTGTAAGCTCCTTTGAGCAGGGAACGTCCTTCTTTGTTAATTTGTACAGCGCTGCTTAACCCTAGTAGCGCTCTAGAAATGTTAAGTAGTAGTAGTAGTACCAGACTCACACCCAATAGATATGAATGTTGAGCTTGTTTCAGGTTAAAACACCGAACCTAGGCCCAGGGTCCCCGGTGTTCCTAGTGGTGAACAGCCATGGCAAATATTGTATGCATTAGTTTGCAGAATTACTGCAAAGCCTTGCTTTTGGAGCAGAGATTTCTGTTCGATACTCTCGTGAGAGTTTTTTTTTTTTTCTTTTCTTTAATGCTGTTCTGGCTGTAGAAAGGTGGACATTTGAGCTTCCCCAGAATGGCAAAACTTATGTACCTATGCCCATTAGATATGAATGCTGGACTTGATGGACTTTAGGCCTTACCCAGCATAACCATACTTATGTACCTATGGTTATAAATACACAGGAAGTGAGTGAATCCCCTTCCAATTGAAAGAACACTCTGGAGTGAAGGCGCATAGAATGAAAATGAAAAAGGACAAACTTGGAAATTACCTGTAACGAAAAAAGTGAAGTTGTGCCACAGCCACTTGGTGAAGGCAGTGTAGACAAGACTGTATCTGAATTCAAGAAAGCTTGATATAACATCAGGTCTCTAAGGAAGAGGAAGAGATAGCAGATGGTATGTATAGGCATACTGGACCAAACCAGGATGTTTATAATCTGCCAATGCTGAACTGATAGAGTAGAGACAAACACGAGTAGATGGTTTGAGGACCGTCCACTATCTTTAAGTGAAAGGATGACTTTATTCTCTAAGTGACCATATGTCCTGTAAAAACCAGAAGAAAGCTAAAATGAAAAATGAGAGGCTTCAAGGCAGTTGGAAAAGAAGGGAAGACATGAATAAAGCATGCCTGCTAAGGCAGCTGAGTGATTGGGAGCTTGGTAGACAGGACTGTCCCTCAGAGAATATGAAAGAGCTGATATATCCCCATGGCATCTGAACAATATACTGTATGCCTCTAGAGAAGGCTTCTTAAAGTCGGAAAAAGAAAACACTGTATAACACTACAGCCATTGAGAGTGTCTGTTAAGTTCTTAAAACACTATATAACATCATAGGCATGGAGTAAAATGCTTGAAAGGAACTAATATATTATGGTCAGAATTGCAAAGTACCAATCAATTGACTCTTAGACAATGTAGTCCTATTCACCAGGGAATGAGAAAGACAGAAATTTACTCTATGCCTATAGAGAAAGTTTCTAAAGTTCTTAAAACACTGTATAATACTACAGCTATTGAGGAAAATGCTTGAAATGAATTATGATATTATGATAAGATGTAGATTTTCCACCAGGCAATGAAAAATGACTGAGCACCAGAAAAAACTAGTGTTAACAGCCCCGTGATACATAGAAATTTAAAAGAAGAAAAGCTTGTTATATATTCATATATGAAAGGAGCCCCCTTTCAACCAAATATTGCCTGCTGATGTGAAGAGCATTTTAGAATACGCCGTTCAGCACATACAAAAGTGTACACATCTTGGAGCCGAACTGCTCTATGAACTGCAGCCTTACCTTCAGCAGAGAGATCCCCGACTGATAAGATGGAGGGAGAAACAAAATGGCCGCCGTTCGCTCCACTGGCCCTGTGGCGATCGTCGACAGCGCGCCCGACACCTCCGAACAAGCGGAGCCCAGTGGAACGGCGAAGAAACAACAGCCGGTGAAAAAGGCCCCGAAAAAACTGGAGGCAGCACCGGACCCGAAGAAACCTTGAAGGGAGAGCAAAATTTACAAGTTCCGGCTGCGTGAATTGCGCGACGCTGACCGACAGCAGCTGTTTGAACTTTTAAGCCATATCGGAAAAAACAGGTTGCCGCGCTTACGCGGTTCGCACATTTCTTTTTTTTTTTCATTTGTTTAAACTGCCGCCGCCAAAACGCAAGAAAATGGAGGAAATTAAATCTGACGAGAAAAATCGCTGTTTAAAGTCACAGATACTGAATTATTTTCTTCTGTTTGTTTTTTTTTTTTTTTTTTATAACCCCTCAATCATAATAAAACACTGGAGCTGCCTGCTCGTTAGAAGTCTGGGGAAAGAAAGGCTGCTTCTTTGAATTTCCTTTTATTTGATTTAATTCTTTTAAAGCAGCTACCTGTTAAAAGTGGCTGCCTCTCCCAAAGATGGTACACCTTTCCAGAGAAAGGGACGGCCCTTCCCTGCTAAGCCAGGGAGATGGGGAGGAAGGGGGGTGGACTCGAGACACCCGAGTTTAACACTCCCGAGGCTGTCAAAGAAAGAAGAGAAAGGAAACCCTGTCAAGCCTCTAAATAAGATTCCAGGCACAGAAGAATTATCACAAATATCTGTAATATCTAAAGAGAAAAGGAGAGAGACTAATGGGCTCACTTCCTACCTGCTGGGAGACTGAGAAAATACTGAGGCTAAGGTCACATGGCCAGGGCTCCTATTGGCTCTCTAGAGTCAGAGTTTTTTCTCAGTCTCCACCTGCTGGTAGGCGAGCACAACCCATCAGTCCAATCCTGGTCCGGTCCGGAGGGACGCTAAGGAATAGGCTGGTTTAAGTGAAAGGCTGAAACCACCTTAGGCATAAAGAAAGGCACGGTCCAAACCGTGACTCCGGACTCTGAAAATTGCAGAAATGGGTCTGGAGCTCTGACACCCGTCTTGCCGAGGTAATGGCCACCAGAAAAACGGCCTTCAGTGTCAAGTCTTTCTCCGATGCTCGCCGAAGCGGCTCAAAAGGAGATGCCTGCAGGGTTTTCAAAACTAGCCCCAGGTTCCAAGCTGGACAGGGTGCTCGCACTGGAGGTCGGAGCTGAAGCACCCCTCTAAGAAACCGTGCCACATCTGGGTGAGCAGCCAAAGACACGCCTTCCACCTTACCACAAAGGGAGGCCAACGCTGCCACCTGCACCCGCAGGGAATTATAGGCCAAGCCTTTTTGTACTCCTTCCTGCAAAAAGTCCAGAATCGGCGAGACAGGAGCCCGCATTGGAGCAATGGCTCTGGCAGCACACCAAGACTCAAACAGACACCAAATCCTGGCATAAGCCACGGAAGTGGACCGCTTGCGGGCTTGCAGGAGAGTGGAAATAACTTTATTGGAATAACCTTTATCCATCAATTGCGCCCTCTCAATAGCCATGCCGTAAGACCAAAGCGGCCGGCGTCCTCCATGGCTACCGGTCCCTGAGTCAACAGGTTTGGTACCAGAGGTAATGGCAGAGGAGCCTCCAGGAGCATCTGTCGGAGGTCTGCATACCAAGGTCTCCTTGGCCAATCCGGGGCGATGAGGACCACTTCTCCTGGGTGCAGCCGAATCCGCAAGAGCAGGCGCCCTATCAAGGGCCATGGGGGAAACACATAAAGTAGACCCGGAGGCCAGGGTTGAGCCAAGGCATCCAACCCCGCCGAGCGAGGATCTCTCCGTCTGCTGAAGAAGCACAGGACTTTGGTATTGGCACTTGTCGCCATTAGATCCATCACGGGCTTGCCCCATTTGGCACAGATCTGCAGGAATACTTCGTCTGCCAGATTCCATTCTGCTGGATCGATCTGACGCCTGCTCAGATAATCGGCCTGCACATTGCTCTGACCTGCAATATGAGCTGCCGACAGACACTGAAGATGCAGCTCGGCCCAGTGGCAAATCAGTTCGGCCTGCGCGGCTAGTACTCTGCACCTTGTTCCGCCTTGTCGATTTATATAGGCCACCGTTGTCGTGTTGTCCGACATCACTCTGACAGCCAATCCTTCCAGGGTCACTTGAAAGGCCAGAAGCGCCTGAAACACCGCTTTCAACTCTAGGCGGTTGATGGACCACTCCGACTCCTCGGGTGTCCATAGACCCTGGGCATGCTTCCCCTTGCAGTGTGCGCCCCAGCCCTTCAGGCTGGCATCTGTTACCACTAGGCACCAAACGGGGAGCATCAGCGGCATTCCTCGCCGCAGCATGCTGTCCGAGAGCCACCACTCCATGCTGAGACGGGCCGCAGGGAGCCAAGTAAGTCTGCATTGATAATCCTGAGAAATAGGAGACCATCCCCGGAGTAGGGAATACTGTAGAGGTCTCAGGTGTGCTCTCGCCCAGGGTACCACTTCCATCGTGGCTGTCATCGATCCCAGCAGCTGGGCAATGTCCCAAGCTCGCGGGGCGGGGCATCCTCAGGAGCAGACGGACCTGATTCTGAAGCTTGTACCGCCATAGCTCGGGTAGGAACACATAGCCCGAGACTGTGTCGAACCTGGCCCCCAAAAACTCTAGAGATTGTGAAGGGGACAGGTGACTTTTGGCCATATTGACGACCCAGCCTAGAGATTGCAGTACTGAGACCACTCTGGCTGTAGCTTGTAAGCTCTCTGTTGCAGAGTCTGCTCTGATGAGCCAGTCGTCTAGGTACGGGTGAACCCTGATACCTTCTCGCCTGAGAAAAGCAGCTACTACCACCATTACCTTCGAAAAGGTTCGGGGAGCTGTGGCGAGGCCAAAAGGCAAGGCCCTGAACTGGAAATGTTTGCCCAACACCGCAAACCTCAGAAACTTCTGGTGCGGGGGCCAAATCGGTATGTGCAAGTAAGCTTCTTTCAGGTCTAGAGACGTGAGAAACTCTCCTGGCTGAACCGCCGCAATGACGGAGCGCAGGGATTCCATGTGGAAATGCCGCACTCTCAGGGACTTGTTCACTTCTTTTAAGTCCAGAATAGGGCGAAAGGACCCTCCTTTTCGCGGTACCACAAAGTAGATGGAGTATCGGCCGCAGCCTTGCTCGGCGGGAGGCACCGGGGTCACTGCCCCTAACTGAATCAGACCTTGTAAAGTCTCCTCCACCGCCGCCCGTTTGATGGCAGAACCGCATCGGGACTCCACAAACACGTCTCTTACTGGGGCGTTGAATTCTATTCTGTATCCATCTCTGATCAGGTCCAGAACCCACTGATCTGAGGAAATCTTGGCCCACTCCTCAAGAGGGAAAGCCGTCCTTTGATGACAGGCATCGAGGAGAGGGCAGGCGCACCATCATTGAGAGGGTCGCCCCTGAACTCCTGGTCTTGAGCCACCGGCTGCGGAACGCTTGTCCGAGCGAAAGGAGTTCCTCTGCTGACCACGGGCACGTGAAGTGAACCCAGCAGAACGCCCCGGGCGGTACCTTCTAGCTTCACGGAAGCGAGGTCTGTACGAGGAGTGGACCGCCTGGCCCTTAGAGGAAGGCCTCTGCCTATCTTCGGGCAAGCGCTGGGGTTTAGGATCACACAGGCCTTTCACAATTTTCTCCAACTCCTCACCAAATAGGAGAAGTCCTTGAAAAGGCAACTTCACCAACCTTTGCTTAGAGGCCATGTCCGCTGCCCAGTGTCGTAGCCACAGACGACGGCGAGCCGCCACTGCTACTGCCATTTGTTTAGCCGAAGCTCTGACAAGGTCATAAAGGGCATCAGCCAGAAAGGACAAGGCCACCTCCATCCGCGGAGCCACATCCAAGAAGGGCTCCGCTCCATCTCCGGGCTGAGCCACTGCCTGTTGCAGCCAAGCTAGGCAGGCTCTCACAGCATAACAGCTGCATGCAGACGCCCGAACAGTGAGACCTGCAATTTCAAAGGACCGTTTCAATGCTGTTTCCAGCCTACGGTCTCGAACATCCTTCAGGGCAACACCTCCTTCAACAGGGAGGGTAGTTCTCTTTGTCACCGCAGTGACTAGGGCATCCACTGTAGGCATTTGAAAACGAGCCATATGTCCCTCACGCAGAGGGTATAACTGCCCCATAGCCCTGGAAACTCTCAAAGGTCCCTCGGGGTCAGCCCACTGAGCCGAAACAAGCTCTAGGATGGAGTCATGCAAAGGGAAGGCCCGAGCAGCTTTCTTGGTACTAGCCATCCTGGGATTACCCGAGGAGGCCATGCCACTGTCAGGATCTTCAATCGAGAGGGCCTGCAGGGTATCTGAAATAAGCGCTGGCAGCTCATCACGGTGGAAAATCCTCACCGCGGAGGGATCATCCAGATCCTGTGGTAAATCCGCACCTGACTCTGGTTCCTCAGACCAAGAACGTCTGTCAGAGTTCTCCGAATCCTCACACCCCGACCACGGGGGGGGGAAGGTGCACCACAATCTGAAGGGGAATTAACCCTTCTGCGCTTATCTTTAGGCCAAGCATTCGGGAAAAAAGCCTCACTGGGCAGTCCCAGGCCAGAATCCATCGGGGGGGGGGGGGGCAATCAGAGGAGCCTCAGGCGACCCTTGAGGAAGGGCTCTTTTCATCATGTATGCTTTATGCAGCAAAAGCACAAAATCCGGGGAGAAAATCTCACCCTGGGCACCCAAATCCTGTCCGATGCTAGCCACTCTGAAATAATCTCATCTCGAGGTGCCCCACCCAGCTTAGGTCTCTCCGTGTCCACGGAGGCCGCGCCATGTGGTGTAAGCAAAATGGCGCCCGCTGCCAGCTCAGAGCGGGAAGAAACATCGCTCGCCATGCTCGGGCCGGCTCCTACGCCAGTACAGTACGATTTACAGAGCCCTGCTGCTGATTTGCGCTTGCCACAAGTGGAACAGCGCTTTACATTGTCCGCAGCCATCGCCGAAAAACGGTGGTAAAATCCAAGATGGCGGTTTCGCGCCAAAATCGCCCCGATCGCGGGCCCACCCCGGAGGAGTTGGAAAACACTCTTACCTCAAAGGATCTAGTGTACAACTACGATCCTGCTGAAAATCAGGTCAAAAAAAACCTCTGTTCCAGCGTCTCTGCGTTTAAAAACGCGACGCAACTTTTTTTTTTTTTTTTAGCTGTGAGGAAAGCAGAGGTATTGAAGACTCCGGAGGCTCAGATGAGTGGGAAAGGCAGGGAAAGGGCGAACCTATATGCCTGCATCCACTGTTGGTGGGTAAGGACAGGGAAAGCAAGGCAATATGTCCACATCCACAGAGGTATGGGTAAGGAAAGGGCTAACCTATGTGCCTTTAAAGTGAAGCTGCTATAGCCTCCAACACCCCGGTTAACAACTGGCAAGCCAGGAACCACCTCCTGGCAGATTTTTCTGGAGCTAGAACAAGCTTCAGCCACCCTGCTAGGGGAGATAGAGAATACTGAAGAGGCAGTGGAGCTAGCTGGCCAAGAGGGCACTGTGAAAGTTTGAGTGCTCTCTATCTCCCCTGCTGGTTGATGGACATAACCCATACGTAATGGCTTTATCTGCTTGATGACAAGGAAAAATGGTTGCATCTAAAAGTAGTTCCCGGCGCTAAGTGCTAATCTATAAACAGCACCTAACTTAGGGTGCTGTTTATAGAATAGTGCTATTTTTTTTGGCATCGATTGTTTAGGTGCCATTATTGAATTTAGTCCTAAAGTGGTAAATCTCTACAGGTTACCTAAGTTACGTGCCAGGATGATGAGTGCTAAGCGTGAATTCTATATGGGCATTTATGCGTTTAATTGCTGTTATAGAACACTAGCATATGTCTGCAGTTACATGCCCACCATAAGATAGTGCATGGCTCACAATTAAAAGCCAAAATGGTGGTAACATGCAAATCTGATAGATCCTAAAGATTATATAAGTACTGCTAAAAATATAAGTGGAGTTGGGTGATAGAAAGAGTTATATATGAGGAACCCCCTCCTTTAAGGACATTTGGAAAACCGTGGAAATTGGATATTTTTAGGCACAAGCACATACATTAGCTCAAAGGCTGGTGTAAATGCTCATGCCTAACTGCCATCATTCTTGTACTTTTTTCCTTTATCACAACGTCTGCCCTTTTTTTAAGTCCAGTTTTTATTGATTCAACACAAAACACAAACATAGATACATCAACAGCTGCAAACATTTTCTTAAAATCCCCCCCCCCCCCCCGGTCTATATCCCTCCAGCCCTCCACTCAGCCCCCACCATCATTCAACCTTCTCAGGGAGGGTTCCCTCATCAATACGGTCACAAGACTCTGACACATTAGAATCTGCCAGCAATGTCTCCTTGGGTGGAAACTGGGTGGCACCTGCCCAATGAATCAGAGGGAGCGCCACCCTGTGTTACTATTTACCAGCTTGGACATTACTGGTGGGCAGCTCAGAGAGCTTATTTGTTAGGTAGGTATGTGGAAGCTTCAGTCCCTTGTTTCTTTCAAGGTTGATGATGTCACCGTCTCCCACTTTTTTGTTTGTTTTTGTACATCAGGCTTTTTATCAGTGGGAATGTCACAGGTGATAAATCCTGGAAGGGTCATGATCCTTGATCCTAGTGTTTTTCTAGCATGGCAATGTTATAGTGTTTAAATAGTTGATGATGTACTAGTTTGTTGTGCCTTGCTGTGTATAGGTCTATAACACCTAAACAGCCTTTAGTCTCAGCGTACAGTGATTATTTAGATTACCTGGTGGGCAAGAATTAATTTTTATTTTATTTTATTTGTATCCGCCTTTATCCAAGGCAGGTAACAAAAATAAAACAATCAGTACAAACATAAATAAACTTAAACAACAATAAAAACAATAACTAACAGATTCACGTCATTCTTCCAGAAAGGTTTTCAAAAAGAAAATAAATGTGCCTTCAAAAGACGTTTAAGCTGTTGAACACTCACAAAATCTTAAATGTCCAGGCAAAGCATTCCATAATGATGGACCCACAACTGAAAAAGCTGCATCTTTGTCTCCACATAATATGATTTGATGTTGGAGAGGGCAAACAAAGTTGTTTAGATGCTGCAGATCTTAATGCTCGTCCTGGTTTATATGTTCTCAAAATATTATAAAAGTACACAAGAACAGTCCTATATATACACTGATGAATAAATACAAGAATCTTAAATAAAACTCTCTACATTACAGGAAGTCAATGTAATTTTTTAAACATTGTTTTTACATCCAATTTTTTAAGATCTTTATGGGGCCAGTCTATGAATCCAAACTGTATGAGAATACAGGGACTATAAGCTTATTTTCTTGTATCTTATTCAGTCTGCCATAGGTTTGCTTTATGATTAATTCCTGAAGCCAATTCTTTTTTTTAATATTATGTAGGACTTAGAACTTGTGAAGGGCAATTTTATAGCAATGTGCCTATATTTAGGTGCCTGTTCTATAAAAGAAAGTGCCTACTTTCCTTTATAGAATGCTAGTGTAATAAAGGGTAAATTAGGCCTTGCTTGCTAATTTGCTTTCCTTTAGTCCCTCCGGACCGGCCCAGAATGTGACTGATGGGTTGTGCACGCCTTCCAGCAGGTGGAGACTGAGAAAAAAAACTGTGACTCTAGTGAGCCAATAAGAGCCCTTGCCAGCTAGAGAGAGATCCAGTAATAAAGTACCAAAGCAGAAGGAAACCTAAAGAAGAAATAAATGGTCTATGCATCCAAAAACCTGAGCAGCTACCGGCACATTGCCAACATAGGGTGAGTGCCTGCAAACACATTGTATCCAAAGATATGCCCCTGCATATCAGAACATTTAGATAACCAGAAAGATACTTCTTTTTTTTGTTGTTTAACACAGAAATAAACTACAAAACCAGCAATGCAGCTCCAAGGACTATCTCTTAACCTCTGAAAACACAGATACCTGAAGGGAGGGATCTGGGCCGGTCCGGAGGGACTAAAGGAAAGCAAATTAGCAGGTAAGGCCTAATTTACCCTTCCTTAGCGTCCCTCCGGACTGGCCCAGAATATGACTGATGGGAAGTAACAAAGCAGTTAAATTATGGGAGGGACCCTAGTTGACCTGCCGTCAAGACATGCGCTCCAAAAGCAACTTCCTGACGACTCAGTACGTCCAAGCGATAGTGCTTAGAAAAAGAATGCAAAGACGACCAAGTCGCCGCCCTACAAATCTCCTCCGGAGGCACCAGACAATGCTCTGACCAAGAAGCTGCTTGACCTCTTGCATAGTCTTCAAATCTAAACTAAAAGCCCACCTTTTTGATGCTGCTTTTAACTCCTAACCCTTGTTCACTTGTTCAGAACCCTTATTTTATCATCCTCACTTTAATATTCCTTTATCTTTTGTTTGTCCTGTTTGTCTGTCCTAATTAGATTGTAAGCTCTGTCGAGCAGGGACTGTCTCTTCATGTTCAAGTGTACAGCGCTGCGTACGTCTAGTAGCGCTATAGAAATGATAAGTAGTAGTAGTATAGTGAGCCTTAACATGCTCTGGAACAGGCTTTCCAGAAAGAAGGTAAGCTGAGGCAATCATTTCTTTAAGCCATCTCAAAATAGTGGGCTTAGAGGCCCATAAACCCTTTGCGTGAACCTCTGATCAGAATAAACAAACGATTGGATTGTCGAATCTCATCTGTAGACTTGATATACTGCTTCAACATCCGTTTGACATCCAAACGCTTCAAACGACGCTGCTCCTCTGACCCGGAGAAAGAACCTAACACAGGCAATACCACCGGTTGAGATACATGAAAATGAGTCACAGCCTTGGGAAGAAAGGAAGGAACTGGTTTCAAAACTACCCTGTCGGAACAGAACTCCAAAAACGGAGATCTACACGACAATGCCTGAAACTCCGAAACTCGCCTCGCCAAAGCAATGGCCACCAAAAACACTGTCTTCAGCATCAAGTCTTTCAAAGAACATAACGACAAAGGCTCGAAGGGAGGCTTAGTAAGAACCAAAAGCACTAAGTTCAGATCCCAACGAGGAAATGGACCTTGAGACGGGGGATGAAGGAGACTGAACCCCCTCAAAAAACGAAGCACATCTGGATGACTAGTCAGAGACTTCCCTTGAACACGGCTATGAAAACATGTCAGAGCTGCAATCTGCACTTTAAGAGAAGACAAAGCAAGACCTTTGTCATAACCACGCTGCAAAAAATCCAAAATTTGCGGAACAGAGGCACGAAAAGGAGACAGACTATGCTCCTTACACCACGCCTCAAAAATCCTCCAGGTGCGTACATAATTCAAAGAAGTAGAACGGCGACGAGAGCAAAGCATAGTAGCAATGACCCTAGCAGATAACCCTTCTTAGTCAGCTTAGCCCTCTCAAGATCCAGGCCGTAAGACAGAATCAACCCGGATCCGGATGAACCACCGGGCCCTGCATCAACAGATCATGTGTGACCGGAAGCCTGAAGGGAACATCTAGCAGAAGACACCGCAGGTCGGCGTACCACGGTCTGTGAGGCCAATCGGTGCTATAAAGATCAGACGTCCCCTGCGAGTCTCAAACTTTTGAAGAAGACGCCCTATCAGAGGCCAAGGAGAAAAAGCATACAGCAGACCGGTTGGCCAGGATTGCAGAAGCGCGTCCACGCCCTGCGCTTTGGGATCCTTGCGACGACTGAACAACAGAGGAAGTTTTGCATTGAAGGCGGAGGCAAACAGATCCATCCTGGGACACCCCCAACGATTGACCAGTTGCTGAAAAGCCACCTTGCTTAGAGACCACTCTCCGGGATGTAGCAAGTGACGACTGAGAAAGTCTGCTTGAACATTTAGGACCCCTGCCATGTGAGCCATCAATAGTGCTACCAGATGGGCCTCCGCCCACTGAAACAGCAGCGACGCCTCTCGCTCCAATGGAAGACTCCTCGTCCCTCCTTGCCGACTGATATACGCTATTGCCGTGGCATTGTCTGACATCACTCGGACTGCCTCGCCTCTCAGTAGAGGAAGAAAACCCTGAAGCGCCAGACGAATAGCTCTGGTCTCTAACAGGTTGATTGAGAAAGATTTCTCCTGACGAGACCAGAGACCCTGCGCATACTGTCCCTGACAGTGAGATCCTCAGCCTTGGAGACTGGCATCTGTTGTCACAATTCTCCAGCTGGGCTGGTCTAGAGGCATACCTTTGGTCAGATTGCCCTCTTGAAGCCACCACCAAAGACTGGTCTTCACCTGGAGTGAAAGAGGTAACCTCTGATGAAGAGAATCTGTCTGCGGCGACCATCTCGAAAGAAGTGACCTCTGGAGAGTCCTCATGTGATCCCTGGCCCAAGGCACCGCTTCGATCATTGCCACCAAGGAACCCAGAACCTGAAGACAGTCTCTTGCCGACGGTCTCGAATTCTGCAAGAACTGACGAACTTGAGACTGCAGCTTGAGGACATGGGCCGGCGGAAGAAACACGCGGCCCTGCCTGGTGTCGAACCGGACTCCCTGATACTCTAACGACAGGGACTGCAAGAATTCTACCACACGAGCTGTCACCTGAACACTCTCCTGGTAAGACTTTGCCCTGATCAACCAATCGTCTAAGTAAGGATGGACTAAAATGCCTTCCGTTCTGAGAGCTGCAGCTACTACAACCATGACCTTGGTGAACGTACAAGGAGCGGTCGCAAGCCCAAAGGAAAGAACCCGAAACTGAAAGTGCTGACCTAGCACCGCAAAACAGAGGAAATGTTGATGTGCAGGACGAATTGGAATATGGAAATAGGCTTCTATAAGATCGAGAGAAGTCAGAAACTCCCTGGACCGGACTGCAACAATGACCGACCGCAAAGTCTTCATGCGAAACGAGGGCACCTTGAGAGCTCAATTGACCGCCTTGAGATCTAAAATCGGCTGGAAGGAACCCTCTTTCTTGGGTACCAGAAAGTAAATGGAGTAACGGCCTTGACGCTGTTCCGCCAAAGGAACTGGACAAATTGCTCGCAGGTCCAGAAGTCTGCGAAGAGTATCCCTGACGGCTCCAACCTTGATGCGAGAACAGCAAGGAATTTGTAGGAAAACGTCTAATAAAGGACGAGCAAACTCTAAGGTGTACCCATCTCAAATAACCTCTAGTACCCACTGGTCTGAAGTAATCTGGGCCCACCTGCCCTGAAATTGTGCCAACTGAGCACCTATTTGGACTAGAGGCTGGGCCTTTGGGGAAACCTGGAATGTTGAACTGGAAAAACTCTGCCCAGCCTATAATGACGAAAATCACGGCCTCTACCACGACCAGAAAAATTGCCACACCCAGACCCTCTGGGACAATCCTCAGGCAACCTAGGAACCTTAGCCTCACCCAGGCTATGCACCAGCTTGTCTAATTCCTCACCAAACAGAAAGGAACCCTTAAAGGGAAATTTACTAAGCTTGGACTAAGAAGCCGCATCCGCCGACCAGCCACGCAGCCAAATAGACTGATGGGCTGTGATGGAAAGAGCCACAGACTTAGAAGAAGCTCGAAGCAAATCATAAAGAGCATCTGCCAAAAAGGCCGAGACCATTCCTATCTTTGCCACTTCAGCATCCACAGCTGAAATATCATCTGAAGTATGGTCCAAAACTCTTTCTGACCAGCGAAAACAAGCTCTCATTACTAAGGACCCACAGAGCAGAAACATCAAAAGAATTCTTGAGTAAGGATTCAATATGGCGATCCTGGGTATCTCGCAGAGCCGTTCCACCGTCCATGGGCACAGTGTTCCGCTTCGTAACCGCGGACAAAACCGCATCTACTACTGGAGGACACAAAAGCTCTTAATCTGAGTCAGGGACCAGATAAAACCTGACCATAGATCTAGCAAGCCAAAAAGCAAAATCAGGAACCTCCCACTGAGCCTGAATAATATCGCTAATATCCTGATGCATAGGGAAAGATTTACCTGCCCTGCAAATACCTTTAACCAGCAAATCTACCTTTCTGAGTTCTGCCACTTGGACATCCTGATCATCAAAATGCAACGTAGAAGAAACCTGAGAAATAAGCTCCTGAAGGTCATTTTTACGAAAAATCCTTACCACCAAAGAATCCTCCCGCACAGGAAGAGATTGTGCTCCATCTTCTGGCTGCTCAAGGTCCTCAGAAAATTGCTCCTCAGGGATCCATGCCTCCTTTTCCAAAGATGGCATTTCCTGATCAGGGGCAAGAGAAAAATCCTCATCTGCCTCCACAGAGTGCCTGACCCGCTTTACAGCCAAAGAAGAGCCCTCCAGAGATCATTTCCCTGGAGGGTCCACAGGAGCAGCTTTGTGTAGCAGAAAGGCTTGGTACATCTGTACCACAAATTCAGGTGGGAATCCTGCCTCACCCGCTGAGGAAACAGGAGTATGAGAAGGAGGCAGAGGCGCAGTACTCAGAGAGGCCTGGGGCGCAGCACTCAGCGAGGCATCCAAAATGGCAGTGCTTCCCACCGAAACTGGAACCGGGAGCGAGGGAGACGCGACCGCAGGTAAAGCACCCGAATCGCCCCCCCTCCCCCGCAGACGATTTCATGGCCCCTGCACCCTGCTCTTCAAAACCTTCTGCAGCTGTGCAGAATTTACAACCCCTGCTCGCGCCAAGCCCCCGCCGCTGACAGACGGCGCATCAACAACGTTTTTCTGACATCGCTGTCAGCTGTTCAAACACCCGACGAAAAGCCAAAGGAACACAGGGAAAACAACGTAGGAGCTGCTCTGCTTATTTAAATCAAACAAAACTCGGCTCTGATTTTTGGGTTTTTTTAAAAGTAGCTACCTCTCCCTGCCTCCAAAGCTCTTCCCCTGAAGAACTCGAGGAAACTGCCTTTTTTTTTAATGCGAGCTGTAAAGATACTTTAAAAAGCCCAGCACCAAAGAATAACAGGGAAGATATGGGGGGAGGGACTTGCCCCCCCCCCCGTGTAACACCCCCGAGGCGCCAAGAGACCCCCATGAGCCTCTGCCTCTCTATAACAGGTTTTTTTTGTTTTTTTTAAGATGTACAGAACTAATTCAGCTATAGAAAGAATCATTTACAAGAAAGAGAAATAAAGTACAGAATAGAAAAATACAGAGACTGAAGAGCTCACCACCTTCCACCTGCTGGAGACTGAGATTACTGGATCTCTCTCTAGCTGGCAAGGGCTCTTATTGGCTCGCTAGAGTCACAGTTTTTTTCTCAGTCTCCACCTGCTGGAAGGCGTGCACAACCCATCAGTCACATTCTGGGCCGGTCTGGAGGGACGCTAAGGAAACATGCCTATAATTTTGGCATGAGCACCTAATGCTTGTGTCTAAATTGCTAAAATGCATGTACAAATTATAGTATTCTATAATTTATGAATGTAAGTGTGCACCCTGCCTATGATCCACCCAGATTCTGCTCATATGCATGCCCATCTTCAACCTAGGTGCCATCACATTTAGGCACCTTTTTATAGAAGAGAGTATAGCCAGAATATGAGTATTTCTGTGTGCATGTGCACATATACACGTGTATATGCCAGTGTTTTGGTCATTTATGCATATACTTGGCACCTAAATGTTGGTGCCCATTTTATAGAATTACCCCATAGGAAGTAATTTTCTACAGGTTGCCTAAAATTAGGTGCCCAAATGATGCGTGCTAAGCACAAAATCTTAATTAGCAATTAGGCGCATAATTGCCATTATAGAATTAAGTAATCCTGAGCTGCCCCATGCAGGAAGTTCGAGCTGATCTCACAGTTTCAAGTCCCAGGAAACTTGAAACTGGGCGACTTTCAGAACGTCCTACAGTGTCCTGCTCAAGCTCACACGGACTGTTGAAATGTAGTTCAAAAGCAGGAAATTTACCATTTGAGGCAGCTTTATAAAATAAAATTCAGGGGCAAAAAATCCTGGGTGCCAGCATACAATTTCTAGGCACCATGCTGAGCTGGTACCCAAAGGTTGTCAAGTCCTGCTTTACTGCATACAAAAGGGAAAACAAAATACTGCCGTTTGGCTTTCACTGTGCTTTGTAAAATTAGACAAACTAAAAGAAATACATACTAATCGTCTACAGGCATGCTAATGCTTTAATGATATGGTAGTTTGGTAGCTACAGTTTACAGCAGCATCACTGCACACAGTGGAATGTTACACCCATTTCATATTAATGAGGGTGTCGTTTTGTTTACCTTACTTCTAAGCAGATCAATAATTAACACAATTTTTGTTTCTACTTGGATGTAAGAAGTCACATTTGTACACTGCAATCAGAAAGGAGCAGAAGCAGACCAATGCAGACCTAGGTTTACGTAAATCTGAGATTAGGTTGTGAAAAGCCATAGATTGGGGGATAGGTATAGAAGAACTACAAAGTCATTGAATATCCACTTGTGTACAGTCAAGACAATTATTAAGACACGGAATGTATAATGAACCACCAAGACACTGCCTAGGTTAGGCTGTCCCTCCAATGTGGATGACTCAGCAAGGAGGAGACTGATCAGAGAAGTAACCAAAAGGCCAACAGCTTCAAACTGTGCATGCAACAACTATCTCAAGCATTCCACAAATCTGGCCTGTTTGGAAAAATGGCAAGAAGCAAGCCATTACTTAAGAAAATCCATCTTGAAACTTATTTGAAGTAGCAAAGGAACAGTCAGGAGATACTGTAGCCATGTAGCAAAATGTTTTGTGGTCTGACAAAACTAAACTAGAACTTTTTAGCCCGAATGCAAAATGTTGTTTGGTGCAAACCCAACACAGTACACCATGCTGAGAACACTATCCCTATTGTGAAGTAGACTGGTGGCAACATCACATTATGAGGATTTTTCTCATCCGCAGGGACTGGGACACTTGTCAGGACAGAACAATGAATGGAGAAATGTACAGAAAAGCCCCTGAGAACAAGTTGCTGCTCTCTGCAAGAAAGCTGAAACTGTGATAGAGGTTCATTTTTAAGAATATAATAATCTGAAGCACACAACCAAAGCCAACAAGAAAAAATAAGTGGCAAATTCACAAGTGGGAAATACAAAGTCATGGCCAGTCTTAGCAATTGTGGGGCCCTGTGCAAACCAGTTTGGCAAGGCCCCCTGCCCCCACCTAGTCCCATCCCTTGTTGAGAACATAGTAACATAGTAAATGATGGCAGATAAAGACTTGTACGGTCCATCCAGTCTGCCCAACAAGATAAACTCATTTTACAAGGTATGTGATACTTTATATGTATACCTGAGTTTGATTTGTCCTTGCCTTTCTCAGGGCACAGACAGTAGAAGTCTGACCAGCACTGTTCCTGTATTAAGTTATGACCTACATCCAGAAATGCTTCTTTTTTTTATTTAGAATTCTCAAACGTATATATCCACAATTAAAGGAAAAAATAAACAAGTCCACATCACGTTGAGAATTTAAGTACAAAGCAGAAAAAAAAGAAAAGAAAACACAAAGGCAATTTAAGCAAATATAGAATTACACTGCCATTTTTACGCCTATACAACCAACTAATTCCTCACCTATCAAAAACCGATTTAAATAGTTTTTATCCTCAGGAATAATAAGCAGTGAAAATAATTATTCAGAGATGCTTATGGCATCATTAGTTCCCAGTCCATTGGCAGATTATGTCATGAGCAAAGAAAACATGGCATAAGGATAGTAAGCCATTTTCATGAAATAGTACCTGAGTAAATAATTCCTCAAAGCAAATACTGTACGAGCATGTTATGATGCCTGTTTTCCATCTTTGATACATAGATTTGTCTATGACTTCCAAATACTTGATGTCAAACAATAGCACTGCAACTTTAAAAAAAAGACATGAAGACATCACAATACTTTATTTATCTAATTATTAGGATTTATTTACCGCCTTTTTGAAAGAATTCACTCAAGGCGGAGTACAGTAAGAATAAATCAAACATAAGCAATAGACAATTACAGCAGTTAAAATATTCAAATAACAACACAAAGTATGGCGTGGAGGGGCACAATCGAACGCCCATCTCCATGGGCACCTATATCTGTGGGCGCCTATTTCCGTGAACGGGACAACCCGTATTTTCGAAAAAGGATGGGCGCCCATCTTTTTTCCGATAATACGGGTTGTGTGGGGCAAATGCCTAGGAGTTGGCTGTTTTTCAGCTGGGCGCTATCGTTTTTCACTGATAATGGAAACCGAAGGCGCCCATCTCAAAAACGAACAAATCCAAGGCATTGGGTCATGGGAGGGGCCAGGATTCGTAGTGCACTGGTCCCCCTCACATGCCAGGACACCAACTGGGCACCCTAGGGGGCACTTTTACAAATTAACAAAAAACAGTAAAAGAGCTCCCAGGTGCATAGCACCCTTCCCTTGTGTGCTGAGCCCTCCAAATCCCCCCAAAATCCACTGCCCACAAGTCTACACCATTACCATAGCCCTAAGGGGTGAAGGGGGGCACCTACATGTGGGTACAGTGGGTTTGGGGGGTTTTTGGAGGGCTCAGCATTAACCAGCACAAGTGTAACTGGTGGGAGGGGGATGGGCCTGGGTCCGCGTGGCTGAAGTCCACTGCACCCACTAACAACTGCTCCAGGGACCTGCATACTGCTGTGATGGAGCTGGGTATGACATTTGAGGCTGGCATACAGGCTGGGAAAAAAGTTGTTAAAGTTCTTTTTTTTTGGGTGGGAGGGGGTTAGTGACCACTGGGGGAGTCAGGGGATGTCATCCACGATTCCCTCCGGTGGTCACCTGGAGGCATATTTTCAAAGCACTTTGGGAGGCTAAGTTCCATAGGTTTCTATGGAACTTTGGGAGGCTAAGTGCTTTGAAAATGAGCCTCCTGGTCATTTAGGGCACTTTTTTGGGACTTGTTCGTGAAAAAAAAGGTCCAAAAAAAGTGACCTAAATTCTCGCTAAAAACGGCTATTTTATTTCCATTATTGGTGAAAGCCGCCCATTTCTGTTTGGCCGATAACCACGTCCCAGTCCCACCTTTGCCACACCTCCGACACGTCCCCGCGATCTTTGTTCGTCTCCGTGACAGACTGCAGTTGAGGACGCCAAAAATCGGGTTTCGATTATACCGATTTGGGCGCCCACGGGAGAAAGATGCCCATCTCCCGATTTGGGTCGAAATATGGGCGTTTTTCTCTTTCGAAAATAAGGCGGATAGTATACTACTTACGTCAACACAATACGTAATAGAACATTTTAATAGTATCAAAGATGGAGCATATAGATGGGTAACAGAGTAAGAGGAGTTAGAGAATAAGGTGACTAATTTAAAGAAAGTTGTAATACACTCTGACCTCCCTGAAAGCTCAATTAAACTGTTCTAAACTGACTTGTTTTTCAATAAGAACTAAATAGAACACTATCCTATTGGCTCTGACATAGTGGCCTACATGTTACAGTACTACAACAGGTTTTGACTCCCAGATCAAGTCTTTGACTCCTTGCCAGCACTGATGATGTTGTGGAGACAATGTTCATATACCATAGCAATATACAGTGACTGGATTTTAGGGCTCATGACTGCAGGTTTCTAGAAAGAGCCCTGGTGAATGGCCCTCAGTCTAGGACTGTTGTTGCAAAGACCAGATGAAAGTAAGTTTGGAGAGGATATACAATCGAGGAAAAAAGTAAATGGAAAGTTGTGAACAAAATTGCTAGATTTCTACTAATGATGGTTCCTACTGAGGTGGAAGCTTGAAAAATGAAGAGGAAACTGCTGGGTCCAAAATGAGGAAATATAAAGAAACAGGGACTCTAGGTATTGGAGTGTCAAGGCCAAAGGAAAAGTGTGGGCATCTTACTACCTGTGACAGAAATCCACATTAAATCGAATGAACAGCTCAAAAGATACCGAAGGAAGAGGATGCACTGATGGGAGGGTGGTGAAAACAGGTATGATGATTTTGTGTGGTTAACTTACCAGTGGGAAAACTAGAATAAAAAATGTCTTCCCAAGTATAAAAAACTTAGGGTCCCTTTTACAAAGGTGAACTAGTGTTTTTAGCATGCACTAAAAATAAGTGTGCGCTAAATGCTAGATAGAGTGCGCTAAAAATGCTAGCGTGCCTTTGTAAAAGACCCCCTTAGCCAGCTATGTCCTCATAGTAATATATCAGACATCTCATTTGTTTTCAGAATTCTGAAAGTATCAGTTTCCCCCTCCATTTACAGCAGGGCCTACCTTATTCATAGGGACCTATTTACAAATAACACGTTAACAGCTTTAGCATACATGCGGTAGTAAACTTTAGGTGTGCACATTCCAGATTTATATCAGTACTTCATCTATTATCTACACATCTATAGCACTAAGTAACAAACTATAAGAATATCAAATATTTTTGCCAAACTCAATCTTGCGCTTATGTCAGCCATGCTGCAAAGCAGTATCTGTTGCAGGAAATAAGCATTTAACAAACATTACATTTCTAGGTATGCTTAAATGATACAGCTTAGAAAAACGGATGCGTGAGGGAAATCCAACTCAAACCAAACAAAAATTCTCAGTTGATACAAAATACATTTTAATCACTCTCTTCATCATTAATAACCATCATTACATAGTCAATTAAAGCTTCTAAATACAGAATGCAGAAACTGTCTTGTTTTCCCATAGGAAACAGCTCCTTTGTGTCAGTCACTATGGAAGGAAAAGGTTTTTCCTGCAGTGGAACCCTCTGGTTGAACATCTATGAGTGCCTGGTAGCCACCAGCACCAAAAGATAAGGCAATTCATAGAAAAAAGAACAATCCTAAAAGGCAGGTAAACAAATAACAGGCACAGGAACATCCAAAAGGGTATACTGATTAATCCAAAAAATCTTAGAGGGTGGTACTTCTGAAAATGTTTGTATATAAAAAAAATGTAAAAGTTTTGGGGATTAATTAGCACCCTTTTGATGTTTTCTTTTCTGCTTGCAAATCACTGTAGTTGCCAGCTTCCTGATTGTGCTTTATCATTTTTAAAAGTCACAATTCATTAACTCACATGCGTGTGTATACTAACTAAACAGAGTGGCAAGATGTTTCTCAGTTAAACTGCCTTGAATACAGAATACAATGTGTAGGAATACAGACCTCAAAAAAAAAAAAAAAAACCACAGTCCCCCTCCCAAAAAATAATCTGAAGTGCAAAATTCTAATTTTCTCCATGTTTCCAAATGAAACTTGCCTTTTAAGCTTTGAAGATTTGTGGAAATAACCAGAACGCCTTGTCAGACGAAATTAAATATGTAACATGAATGACCACAGAAATGAAACAATAGGACAAAAGGCCAGAAAGATGAAACATTTTCTGATCATTAATGCAAGCTTTTTGGCATTATGAATGGTTATTTGCATTCTTCATCAATTATTATCCCTCTCCCCCCCCCATACGCCATGTAAACTGGGAAAGTACAGATTCCCGTTCATACCAGCGTCATCCACACATTAATATTCTGCATCTGCCTGTTATTTGTGATGTTTCGGGGTTTTTGAGCACAGGAAAGGGCAGTGAAAAGCGGGGAATGATGCTCTAATGCTATCTCCCCCGAATTCATATTCAGAACAAAAAAAAAATCATAAAGAAGTCAATCACTACATTAACTCTTATCATCTACCGCAGAATCGTTTTAGAATTTACCATTACCGTCATAAATGTATTCTTTACCAGTAGGAGCCGCAAAGATGATTTCGTGCCTTCAATCATCACATCCACGCGCCGAGGAGGAGCGGCGACGACGCAGGAAGCGCTCCCCTGTGTCCTCTCTGCGCTCCCGCGCCTTTCCCTCACACTGCGGACACCGTGTCCCCATCGCCTCTGCTGCGTTTCTTGTTTGTGCCAACGCGACCGGCGCGGGATTCCAGCAGGCAGCAGCCCCCCCACCGGTCGGTTCAGGCAGCAACAGCCGCAGCGAAGGGAGGGGGGGGGGGGGGTTGTGGACGGACGGTTGGGAAGAGACAGTGTTTTTTTTTTTCCACCCTCGCGCGGCTCGGCGAAGCGAAGCAACCACCGGTCGTCATGGAAACCGGGACACCGGCGTTAGAGCTGATGATGAGGTCCGGGCTTCTGATTGGACAGGGACCCAGGGCGCGCGGCCAAGCTGGGTTAACAAGTGCCTGCCTGTGCGGGCGCTGAAAGCTTCTCGCCGGCGCCCTGACTCCTGACTGGGGCTGCTGTGACCCGGCGCGGCCGCGCGCGCGTGGTCCTTCTAGCATTTAACGGTCGCTTCGGTCACTCGCGACTGTCGCATTTCAAATTGCAGCAAATGAGCCTGTTGGCTAGTCCTGGTGCGAATTTTGCATTGTGCCATGATTGGTAACGGAGCGTACATTATATGGAATGACCGGTAAGAAGACACTTCTGCAATCTCATTGAGGAAAAGGGCTGGAGACCCCGGGGGGAGGGGGGAGTCTACTGTTACTTACAACTGCTGCGGCTAGGAAAGCGAATAGAATGTTGGGTGTTATTAAGAAGGGTATGGAGTCCAGGTGTGCGGATGTTATAATGCCGTTGTATCGCTCCATGGTGCGACCGCACCTGGAGTATTGTGTTCAGTACTGGTCTCCGTATCTCAAAAAAGATATAGTAGAATTGGAAAAGGTACAGCGAAGGGCGACGAAAATGATAGTGGGGATGGGACGACTTTCCTATGAAGAGAGGCTGAGAAGGCTAGGGCTTTTCAGCTTGGAGAAGAGACGGCTGAGGGGAGATATGATAGACGTGTATAAAATAATGAGTGGAATGGATCGGGTGGATGTGAAGCGACTGTTCACACTATCCAAAAATACTAGGACTAGAGGGCATGAGTTGAAGCTACAGTGTGGTAAATTTAAAACGAATCGGAGAAAATCTTTCTTCACCCAACGTGTAATTAGACTCTGGAATTCGTTGCCGGAGAACGTGGTACGGGCGGTTAGCTTGACGGAGTTTAAAAAGGGGTTAGATAGATTCCTAAAGGACAAGTCCATAGACCGCTATTAAATGGACTGGAAAAATTCCTCATTTTTAGGTATAACTTGTCTGGAATGTTTTTACGTTTGGGGAGCGTGCCAGGTGCCCTTGACCTGGAATTGGCCACTGTCGGTGACAGGATGCTGGGCTAGATGGACCTTTGGTCTTTCCCAGTATGGCACTACTTATGTACTTATGTACTTATGTACTTATGATTATTATCTAGGAGATATGATACCATCGGTTCTGTGCCATTTACACTTGACCCCAGGCATGGCTAAAACTAGTTCTGGCAGATCATGCACATTCCGAAAACTGACATATTCTAATCAATAAATACAAAATGCAATTCTTTTTTTTCTACCTTTATTGTCTGGTCAATTTGATTTTCCTCATCATGGTGGCCCTAGTCTCTGATTTCTGCTTTCCTCTGTCTCCTCTGAACTCTCTTGCCAGGGCCTCTTGGTCCATTTGACATTTCTTCTCTGTACATGTCAGTGGTGTAGCCACAGGTAGGCCCTTAGGGCTCAGGCCCACCTAACAGTAGCACATGTTTGTTTGTTTGTTTATTTATTTATTTGCAGCATTTGTATCCCACATTTTCCCCCCACACAAGCAGGCTCAATAGCAGTAGCTGGTGGGGATCCCACACTCCACCAGATGCAGACTCCCCCTGATGGTAACGAAAACACTATTCTCCACAATCAGTGTTGCCAGGTGGAAAAATTTTTTCCCACCCAATCCAGCGTAAAAACCGGCCAAAACCCGCCCAAACTCAAACCCCGATCCCTGACACCCCCACCCCCGCGTCATCGCCCCCGCCGTCACCGGCCCCGCCTCCCCCGTCATCAGCCCCGCCTCCCCCATCATCGGCCCCGCCCAAAACGTCACTAACCCCGCCCCCCGCGGCTGAAAAAACCACCCAAAAAACCGCGGAAAAGAAAAAAAAGAAGCCCAAAAAACCGAGACCCGCCGCGGGCAAAAAAAACCGCCCAATTGGGCGGGAAAACCGCCCACCTGGCAACACTGTCCACAATTCTAGCACCTGTGTATGCTCAGTTTTCAGCGCATGCCTGCTGCAGAGTTCCAAGATGGAAAGAAACGTTTTCTCGGCAGCTAGGATATTTTTTTATTTGTGGTGGTGGTGGTGGTGTTGGGGGGGGGGGCGGGGAGAACACTTGGTGCCCACCCGCTTCTTGCTAGGCCCACCCAAAATCTGTTGTGTGGCTATGCTCCTGATACATGGCCACTATCTGTCTTCCCTCTGTGTGCTATCACTCGTTTTAGTATTTTCTATGTTCCTACTCCTATCCTCCCACCATGTTAAGTATTCCTCTTCTCTGTGCCTGTATTCTTGCCCTATCCAGTATCACCCTTCTGTGTCCTCATCCCCCCCTCATATGTCATCATCCCACTGTCCCTATCCCACACCCACCTGTCCAGCATCTCTTCCCCCCCTTCCTTATGCCTTCCCAGAAATTCAGGAAATGTCCTTCTCTTTCCTGCCTCTAACCCCACTTCTCATGGGTCCACTATTTCTGTTCTTCCTTCCCTCACAGATTCCAGCCATATTTAATTTCCTTCTATCCCTCTTTTACCCTTTTCCTGTATTTCCCTCCTTTTCCCTGCCGGTCCTGCATCCTCTAGCTCTCCCCCTCTTTCGTAATACTGCAGGTCTCATTTTCCTTCTTCCTCCTCACTCCCCCTTCTCATGATCTAGCATTTCTCTTCAACCCTCTCCACCCCACCTCACAGGCAGTCTGGCATCTCTCTTCTTCCCTTCCCTTCCCTCCCCTCCCCGTTTGGTATCTCTATCCTTCCCTCCTCCCCCCTCAGCAATAATGTGGTTGCTGTTTCTCCCTGTCCCTCTCCCAATCCACCCTCCATACCCAGAATGTTTCCAAATCTCTTCTCCCCCATTCCTCTGTGCCCAGCATGCCCTCAAATTCCCTTTCCACCATATCCAGCATGGCCCTCCAATCCTTCATCCGTATCCAAAATGTCACCCTGATCTCCCTTTCCCACTTTCCTCCTTGTCCAGTGTGTCCCTCTATCTCCCTTCCCACCTTCTTCCGTGTCCAGCATGTCCCCAGATTTCCCCTTCTACCCTCCTCATGCCCAGTGTGTCCTTCAATTTCCCCTTCCCAACTTCTTTGCCGCTGCTTGCTGAGCTGCAAAGTATTAAGCAGCAGTGATCCCTAGCCACTTCACCCTTGGCTGTACTCCACAGTTTAAAATGGTGACTGTGATCTCTCGCGGTAGTCTCGCGAGAATTTGCAGCCACCATTTTAAACTGTGGACCGGAGCCAGTATGGGCAGCAGCGACTGGGGATCGCTGCTGCTTAACCAGACACCAAAGTCACCTCCTTGAGTCTCAAAATTTAAGAGGAGGGGGCTTTGAGTGTGAGCTGGAGTCGGGGGCCCAATGCGGGTGTCACATGCAAACTTAGCTTTTCTAGGTATTTTTGCCTGTCTTCCTCTTTCTGAGTTGTCTTGTAAATTATGAAGGTTAACCTTTTTTCCATTACCTTTTCAGCTACTACATTTGAGAACCAAAGCGGCCTTTTTTCCTCTTACTTTTATGTACTTTTGTAACATAAAGGTTTGTCACTTTTAAAATAGCTCCTTTCAGTTTTGTTCACTGATGTTCTACTTCCTTCAGCAGTTTCCATCCAAGTAACTGTTCTTTGAGATATTCCCCCATCATGGCAAAGTTAGTTCTTTTGAAGTCTAGAACCTTCAGTCTTGAATAAGCCCTCTCATCATAAACACTCTCCCTGCTTGTAAGCACCAGGTCTAGAGTAACTCCATCCTGCTTGGGTTCTGTTACCAACTGCTGAAAAAATTCTTCCTGTATAAAAACCAAGAAACCCACAGTTTACTAAATATTCCCCTTAATGATATCATCTTTCTTTTATGACTAATGGCAATGCTTCTGCTATTATTGATTTTACATATTATGAATATACAATTATGATTTGAAGAAGTGTATACATCTAGTTTAACACAAAGAAAGTATGTTTCTGCCACTTTTTTTTCAATGTTGATAGCACAGCATATTTCCTATATGTTGTATCACAGAAGTGCATCTAATTGGGCATAGATTCCATTTTGCTTTCTAATTTACAACTACAGTAAAAAACGGAAGCTTAAATCACTATAAATTCAAGAAAATGTTATATATGTTGCATTTTTATCTTGATTCCTTGGAAGCTCATGAAATGGGAACAACCTTGGCACAATATCCAGATCATGAAAAAATAGAAGCTTGAATTGAGCATGCACCAAAATTAATAATTCACTTAAGGATTTCAATTTATAAAGCCATATAATTTATTGGTTGTCCATTTAAAAATAGATCCAATTAATGCAAGATGCCAAAACATTACAAATGCTGCCACGGGTGAAATGGGGAATACACATCAGAATGACAAAGAGGCTTATGAATTAAAATATCAGTACAACATAATCCAATAACAAATGCCTCACTGAAGAATGATGGATGCACAAAACAGCTCCCTGAGGAGGTTGCAAAGCAAAACTGTTAAAGACTTTATGAAAACACAAGTACAACACAGAGGATTTTTAGTAGGGAAATTAAGGTTAAGCTACTTATTAACTGTGGTCTGTGGTACTGCAGTACGAGCCTTGCTTTATCTGCCATTATATTCTGTTTCTGTGTAATGTGTTTTATTCCCCCCCCCCACCCCCGACCACCATACACACAGCATTGATCCATTGTACAGCAAAAACCTAAAAAGACCAGACAATACATGTCATTTGGGACAGTGGCTCCATGTATTATAGCCCGAGTAACATAGTAACAAAGAGGGGCATAATCGAACAGTGCCGGCAATCTTTATGGGCGGCCATCTCTATGGCCAGCGCCGCAAAAGGCGGTCCCGAACCGTATTATTGAAAAAGATGGCCGGCCATCTTTCGTTTCGATAATACGGTTGGGGCCGGCCAAATGTCAGAGATGGCCAGGTTTGAGATGGCATCGGTTTTCGCCGATAATGGAAACCGAGGCCAGCCATCTCAAACCCGGCCAAATCCAAGGCATTTGATCATGGGAGGAGCCAGCATTTGTAGTGCACTGGTCCCCCTGACATGCTAGGACACCAACCGGGCAATCTAGGGGGCACTTCTAAAAATTAAAAAAAAATAGCTCCCAGGTGCATAGCTCCCTTACCTTGGGTGCTGAGCCCCCCCAAATCCCCCCTAAAACTCACTCCCCACAACTCTACACCGTTACCATAGCCCTCATGGGTGAAGGGGGGGGCACCTAGATGTGGGTACAGTGGGTTTGGGGGGGGGGGTTGGAGGGCTCCCATTTACCACCACAAGTGTAACAGGTAGGGGGGTGATGGGCCTGGGTCCACCTGCCTGAAGTGCACTGCACCCACTAAAAACTGCTCCAGGGACCTGGGTATGACATTTCAGGCTGGCAAAAAAAAATTTGGGGGGGTGGGAGAGGGTTGGTGACCACTGGGGGAGTAAGGAGAGGTGATCCCCGATTCCCTCCAGTGGTCATCTGGTCAATTGGGGCACTTTTTTGAGACTTGGTCCTAAAATAAATGGACCAAGTGAAGCCGGCGAAATGCTCCTCAGAGCTGGCCTTCTTTTTTCCATTATCAGCTGAAGCCGGCCATGTGTTAACAACGCCCCCGTCTCGACTCCATCCCGCCTGCCATACCCTTCCAAATCGCCCCCTTTAACTTTGGCCAGCTCTGCCACGGAAAGCAGTTGGAGCCGGCCAAAATCGGCTTTCCATTATACCGATTTCGCCGGCTTCAGGAGATGGCCGGCCATCTCCCGATTTGTGTCGGAAGATGGCTGGCAATCTCCTTCGAAAATAAGCTGGCTAGTAACATAGTAGATGACGACAGAGAAAGACCTGCATGGTCCATCCAGTCTGCCCAACAAGATAACTCATATGGGCTACTTTTTGTGTATACCTGACCTTGATTAGTATCTACCATTTTCACAGCACAGACTGTAGAAGTCTGCCCAGCACTAGCCCCACTGTACGTAGCAAAACATATATCCTCATCACAAATTTGTAGAGAGTTTCTCGTTGTAAAATGTTACTGCCTTTTTTGTGGAGTCCAGCTATATGTGATTGCAATAACTTAGGGTCCAAACACACAAGAGACCCAGGGACCATTTACTTACTGATTGTACACAGTCGAAGTCAGGTGTGTATTCTTTCAAATACATTTGATGAAAAGTCAATGGTACCTGTGACTGAGAGCCTAAAGTTGAGGATTCTGACAATGTCTCCTGAACAGTGAGATCTGTCCACAATAAACTAGAAGCATAATGATGAAGTTGCATGTATGCAAACAAATCCATTGGTGGTAAGTGAAAGTCCTGCTGTAACTGTGGGAAGGATTTCATCTTCCCCTCAAGTGTTATTGCATGAATCACATAGATAGACCAAACCTCTGGAAGCCCATGTCCAGGACACAGTATTCCCTTGATTTGGTATAAAAGATGGATTATCACATATGGACAGGTATGGAGTTACCTTAAATGCAAAATCATGACTTTACAAAGCCATTGCCAAACCTGTCTACCACCTGAATAAATGGGATATGTAGTGGCTAAAATGTAACTGTGACACCAATACAGCCTCCAAACTGGTGACAGAAAAATATTATGTACTGATACCATCATATGATGCATGCCACTAGCAACTGACAGGTATCGAATACTAAGTAATCCTATAACACCATGATCTTTTGGCCTCTGCAATACCTCTAGCAAGAGTCTAGGTTTTTTCTCTCCCAACAAAAATCACATTTTTCATCACAATGAAGTAGGTGTAATGGAAGTAACTGAAAGCATATAACCACTTTGGTGCAACTACCAGTAACATATTAAATAAATGTATATGTCCCCAAAAAGATAACAGTGAAGTCTACCACATGCGCAGGCAACAGGAAAATATCCTCTAGAAGCCATAGTACATCACACTGATATAAGTTATCCAGATCCATTGGCTGAAAAATTCCCAAATACTTTAGCTTAGCTTTTGCCCAAACTAAGGAAAATTCTTCCAATTAGCCTTAACCTCTGGTAAAACTGGTAGAGCTTGTGATTTGGTAAGATTTAAAGTAAATCTGGAAAATTGCCCAAATCGAGCTATTAATGATAGCAACTTGGGCAAAGCATTCTGAGGATCTGCCAATAAAATAAAAAGGTCATCAGCAAACGGGTATCATTTGAGTTCCACTGGACAGTTCCCACCCACCTATTCCACCAAGACAATTCCCCCCCCCCCCCCCCCCCGGGACAATTCCCACTTAAGGGGGACAATTCCCACCAAGGACTCCCCCCCCCTTTCCCACCCTCCCTAGCCTTTTTTTTTTACCGACATAGCTTCTTTCTTGTATTGGGTCCCATAAGTCCTGTTGGTATTTTTTTTTTTTACGGCATCTGGAACAAGGAGATTAGAGCAGCAAACGGATGTACACAGAAGATGTATAATAATGAAATAACTTTTCATAGGTAGAGTAGTCATTTGTTATAAATCATAATCAGTGTGTAATTTGGAGGGACTGGTTGAAATCTAGTTTGGGGGTGTGAGGGACATTTGTCCCCCCCAACATGAACTGCAGTTTTTATTTATCTATTTATTTATTTATGTATTTACTTATGACATTTAGATCCCGGATTAAACATGAACTAGTTTTGGGGGGAGGCATTGCCCCTCCACACACAAACTAAAATGTTTGGAAGGGGAAAGTTATGTGTAAAAGATAATGTTGGGGGGTGGGGTGATGGAGTACTGGCCCCCCAAACAATATGGAAGAGAAAAGGGAGGTCTGGATTCCAGATTGAGGGTGTATCCTAACCGGACTATCTGAAGAACCCACCGATCGGAGGTTATGAGAGGCCACCTTTGGTGAAAAAATATTAATCTCCCTCCAATCAGCAAGTCGCCGGTACGGAAACTTTTACTGTGGTTATGCATAACTGGAGCCAGTCAAAAGCCCGTCCCTTGCATTTGCTGGGGAGCAGCTGGGGCCTTAGGCAAATGCTGTTGACAACAACGAGTGCGCTGGGACTGAGCCTGCGTAAGCTGCCGAGAAGCCAGAGTGTACCTACGCCTAGCATAGGAATAGGGCGCACGCCTCTTCCCTCCAAAAAACCTCCTAGTTGAGGAGGTTGTAGCAGAAGACGCCCGGCAGGAGAAAGAATCCATAGCATCATTGTGATCGCTGCTGGACTGAATGATCCAGGTCAGAGAGACACAGCCATGAGAGTCTGTGCATCACTATACCATGAGCAGCGATTCTGGGTGCTACATCAAAAGTGTCGAATGTGCCCCTGGCCAGGAGTTTTCGACACGCCTTCTGCTGCCTGACCACCTGGCGAAAAGGCTCGGCCTGTTCCGGTGGGAGGGCATCAACCAAGCTGGACAGTTGTCTCACCGGGTTCCATAAGTGGACGCTCGTGAAGAGCTGGTAAGACTGAATTCGGGCGGCGAGCATAGCGGCATGATACGTCTTCCTCCCAAAAGAGTCCAAAGTCCTAGCTTCTGTGCCTGGGGGCGCCGAAGCATAGTCTCTAGTAATTTTGGCTCTTTTGAGGGCGGAGTCCACCACCATGGAATTGTGGGGTAACTGAGACCTCATCAACTCAGGTTCACCGTGGATCCGATACTGGGAATCGGCTTTCTTTGGGATCATGGGACCAGACAGAGGGAACGACCAGTTCCGCATAAGGACTTCCTTCAGTACCTTATGCAAAGGAGCCGTCACAGCCTCTCTAGGTGGAGAAGGATAGTCCAGTACTTCGAGCATCTCAGCACCTGGACTCATCCTCAACCTCCATAGGGAAGGGAATAGCTGTAGCCATTTCCCAGACAAAAGAGGTAAAGGACAGACTATCCGGTGGAGAAAGTCAGGTGGAAGGGAAGGTTCAGAGGGAATCCCATAGGACTCATCAGATGAAAAGTACCTGGGATCTTCCTCTGACTCCCACCAACGCTCCTCTTCAGTATTGGATAAGACCTCTCTCAGGGCACTCTGAGACTGAGCCTGCCTCGATGTAGAGGAACGACGTCCTTGATGGTGATGTCAAGAGGTCGATGCCTGCCGGGCCTGCGGCGAAGCTTCCTCCACCAACATCGAAGGGGAGTTGACCTGGGTGGCAGCCGATACCGATGCCGCAAGCGGCACCAAGGACGGGGACCTCACCGCAGGTGAAGGGCCAGACACCGCTGCAGCAGACAGTACGGAAGGCGCAAGCACCCCCGACACCGAAGCAGACTGGCGCAGCAGTCCTTCCAGAAGCTCTGGAAGCAGGGCCTAGATTCGCTTGTCAAGTGCCGCCATCGGAGAAGGAAGTGGGATTGGTGGAACAACCAGTGTCAGAATCTGTTGAGGTTTGGGAGCAGGTACCGGGCTGCCAGGGGACCGACACATCGGCACCTCTTGTATAGAGGGGGAGAGGTCCTCTCGACGCCGATGCTTCTCGGGTTCTGAGTCCTTTGACGCCACGGAGCTCCCAGTACCGTGTCAAAGGAGAACGATGACGGTGCTTCATCGCCTTTGCTTGACGCCTGTCATCGAGACTCCTCGGTACCGATGAGGACGTGAAATCCTCACGTCTCCTTGGGGCCGGGTCCAACGAAGGTCGGTCCCGGGGGGCCTGCATAACAGGTGGCCTCGAGGCAGGTGGAGACCCACTCGGCGCCTCACTGCTCCCAGCGCGAACTGGTCTCTAAGCCATTACCTCTGCTCATGACGTTGATGTTTCCCTCGATGTTGCCGCTGCCGCCACCCTCGGTACCAACGTCGAAGGAACGTACTGAGCCCCAAAAAGCTTTTCTCGTTGGACTTCTCGAGATGTTTGAGTCCGTTTCTTCATACAAAGACAACAAGTGGCTGGGCTATGGTCGGGCCCAAGGCACTGGATACACCACGCGCGAGTATCGGTACCCGAGATGGTCTGGTTGCACTGAGTACAACGCTTGAAGCTGCTGGGTGTCTTCAATAACATGGAAGGAAAAATGACTTCGGCGAAATCAAAAGACGCGACTGTGTCTGTAAAGAAAAGGCACAAAAGAAAAAAAGGGAAGAGCCTGACCGCACGGCCTAAAGGCCGGCCGCGTCGATAAACAAAGAAAACTCAAAAAAAGGGGAAAAAAATCTAAAAGTGAAGTTAAGGGTACTTTTTTTTTTTAAAGAAAAGTAAGAAAAGAAAATAAAAATATGAGGAAAAAACTCATCCAAGACTCTTTCCTGGGCTTGAAGAGGAGCACAGACGAAAACTGCTGCACCTCAACATGGAGAAAAGAAAACTGAAGGGGCACGCTTGCGCGATGGGCAGGAAGTTGTCCGAACATGCGCAGTGCGTGCTGCTCACGCGCCAGTAGACTCTGGCAAAAGTTTTATATTTTTTGCTTGAAAAATTTGCCATTTCCTGGGCCGACGCAGACGTCAACCCACATGTGAGAACAAGCGGCCTACTTGTCCTCGGAGAATAAGCATATTCAGTTTCTTATATCTATATCCCAATAAATAAATATTTGTTATAGTAATTATCTGATGTACTCACCATGCTGAGACCCAGAAGCTTACAAACACAGAGATTCAGTTTCTCAGACCCTCCCACAGCATAGCCACTGATTGGGTCAGGGGGGAGGGAGGAAGGGAAATGGTACCTACAAGTATATAGCTGAGGTCTCTGTGAGCAAGTGGGTATATGTGAGTGCTAGCTGTGTATGACTGAGTGGTTTTAGGTAACGGTGTCTATGATTAAGTCAGGAGAGAGAGAGAGAGTGTGTGTGTGTGTGTGTGTGTGTGTGACTGGATGCTGTGTTGTGTTATTTTTGAGTGACACAGGGAAGTCTACAAGTGTGTATTTGGGGTTGGTGTTTGTATGTGCTGTGTATGGCCAAGTGTGCAAGTGTATGGCCGAGTGAATTTGGAGTGTATGCTCCCTTTCTTTCTTTTCCCTCCATTCTGTTTCTTCTCAAATTCAAATTCTTCTTTACCTTTTTCTTTTCCTTATATCCCCTCCCTTTCCCTCACCCTCCAACCTAAGGCTTGTGACCCTCAGCACTCAGACTCAGTCTTCACTCCAGCTCATCTCCTCCCTCACACAACCCTAGGCACATTTCATTCTGGTCTTTTCTAGGCTCATTCCATCTCTCTTCCCTTTCTTCTTCAGGCTGAACTTCCCAGACTCATCCTCTCATTTATAAAGACTTTTTGTTTCCTCAACCCCACTTACCTCTGACAGATAAATTCAAGCCCTCAGTTTGTCCTCCCCCCATTTTCATTCTTTGTCTTGTCCCTTCCAAGGCTGACACTTTTTATTTTTTCTCTCTCTCCCTGCCATGCAGCATCTTCTCTTTCTCTCTGCCCCTGCTCATGCAGCTTCTCTATGTCCCCCCTCCCCTTCCTATCTTTCTGATTTGTTGCAGTGGCAGTAGCATCAGTAAAAGTAATATCATGCCATGCAGACCCATCTTTCTGCATGCCACTCTCCTAGTTCAACCAGCCCTGCCCCTTTTGCTGTAAACTTCCTGTGTTGAAGGGGGCAGGTGGGGCAGACGGACTCACACAGCTTGCTATTAATTTTACCACTGCCGCCTCCACCGCTGCCAAACCAAGGAGAGATAGGACCCAGCACCAGTTGGTAGCAGGAGCGAGGGGAAACTTGTGAATGTCTGTGCTGGGCTGACGGCTTGTGACTCCAAACGAGGTCTTTGTGACCCCCATTGGGATACTGCTGCCCTATGTGAATGACCCCTTACAAATACACACTATGCCATTTATAGAATACTAGTAAAAAAAAGCCCCGTTTCTGATGCAAATGAAACGGGGGCTAGCAAGGTTTTCTTCAGAGTGTGCATTTTGGAGTGTGTGTCCCTCCCTGCCCTCTGCCCTCTCTCCCTCCACCTCCCCCCTTGGAGTGCAGTCCTTCAGTGTTACGTTTCCTGCTGTTCTGTGTTTGTGTTACAGAGAGAGTGAGGGCATCTCTCTCCCCTCCCCCCTCTGAGTCCTTCACTGTTACAGAGAGAGGGATTTCGTGCTGTGCTGTTTTCCTTCACTCATGGGGAAACCGGATATCTCTGGCGCTTCACACTTCTGGCTGGAGGCTTCTAGAACGTTGGTCATGCCTTTTATATATATAGATCATTTAGGGCAGTCTTTCCCAAGTCTGGTCCTGGAATAACCCTTGACAGGGTTTCAGGATATCCACAATGAATATGCATGAACTTGATTTGTATACAATGCCTCCTTTATATGCAAATCTCTTTTATGTATATTCATTGTGGATATCCTGAAATCCTGACTGACTGGCAAGGGGTACTCCAGGACCAGACTTGGGAAACACTGATTTAGGAGACCAAATGGTAAGTTTTGTGAGCAAGCGTACATGTGGACGGGCATTTTCGATATGTGTAAATCCGACTTTGGAAGTTTTGCTGAAAACATCCAAAAATCAAGTGGTGAACGTGGTCATTTTCAAACCTGCAAAATGTTTATCTTTTTGTTTCGAAAACAGCCATTTTGTAGACATTTTGTGCTTAGTGCGTTTCTTTTTGGACTATTTTTGGAATAAAAAAGTCCAAGTGAAAAATGCACAACATCAAGGCATTGGGATGTAGACGGAGTCAGCATTCCTAGTAGACTGGCCACACAGATATCCCAGCAGAACAGTGGGGAACCCTAGGAGTCAATGCAGTGGACTTCACATAAAAGGGCTCAGGTGCACATTTCACCCTTATATTGTATGTTGAGTTCTCCAAAAACCTACTGTACCCAACTATACACCATTACAATAGCCTTTATGGCTGCGGGTTTCACCCGTATGTGGGTACAGTAGGTTTTGAGGGGGGGGGGGGCTGACACTTTCCACTACGAGTGTAACAGTTGGAGTGGGATATGGGCCTGGGTTCCCTTTTCTACAGTGCACTGCACTGACCACTAGGTTACTCTAGGGACCTGCTTGTTGCTCTAATAGGACTGGCCATAACATCTGAAGCAGTCATAGGGAAGGCTGGTATGTACTGTTTCATTCACATCTTTGGAGGGTGGGAGGGGGGGTGTAATTTCTTTATTCTTCCATTAATCATCTGGTCATTTAGGGCACTTTTTTGTGGCTTAGTGAACAGGTCTAAACCAAAACGTCCAACTCTTAGCCCTGGACGTTTTTGTTTTGTTCCATTATGGTAGAAAAACATCCGTTAGGAATGTCCAAAAATCCTGCCCTTAACACGCCCTCTAGGCATACTGCAGACAAACAGTATAGAAAAACATGTAAAAAATGGGTTTTGAAAATAGTGATTTGGACATTTTTGCGAGAAAAACATCCATCTTCTGGTTTGTGCCACTTTTTGGACGTTTTTCTCTTTTGAAAATGAGTTCTATAGGCACTTAAATGTCAGTATACTGTACATTTAGGAGCAAAACTGGTACGTAAATGTAAGTGACTTGTTATAGAATTGCCCTTTAATTGGCTAAATCTGGTTGGATAAATTGAAGAGTTGCAATAGTAATCCTAAATCTGGGCAATTCTCCTCAAGCCCCTATATGTTAAAACCCCAACACTTCACAGTTCTGCAGATCTCCATGCCTTCCACCCAACGGCTTTCCTGATTCAAACAAAAATGTGCCCTTTGTTGCTCTGATTCACCTTCCTCGCTGACTAGCAAACAGCACACAGCTCTAATCCTCCTCCAGGTACAAATATAAAATGAAAGGAGGGCAGGCAATCCCTCACACTAACTAACCCCTAAACTCACGGAAGGGAGCTGGTAGGATTCGCAACTCCCTTCTGCAAACTTGGCATCCATTGAGGAACATCAAGCAGATAGGAGGGAGCAGCAAATCCTTCCAGTTCCCTTCTGAGTCTTGGGGGTTATCTGGGTGGTGGGTGGCGGTAGGTGGCTGTAGCAATAACAGTGAGAGATAAGGGGGAAGGAACAAGTTATCATCCTCTCTATTTTTATATTATATTGGTGCTTGCAGGAGGATCAGGTTGTCAGGGGCTGTATGCTATTTATTATCAGGTGTGGGAAGAGGTACGGGAGCAGGAGCCCATGTGTACTTCTTTACAGGTGCCCAGGAGGACTTTTTTTGTTTAAATCCAGGATCCTATCAGGAAAGGGTGGGGCTGTTCAATCTGGAATACTGCTTTTTTGTTCTAAAATATAAAAAGAACTAAGCCAGTTAGTGTCAATTTTCAGCCACACTAGATCTGGTAGGCCAAGTTTTGACCTGCTAGATTTAACCGGATATTCAGCCACACTTTCACCTGGGTAAGAGTGGTTGAATATCTAGCAACAAAGGCCCTGGTTATCATACTTGAAGCATTTTTGAATATGGCCATTATGCAGTGAGAACATCTCTCTAGCATCTTTGTTTCTAATGTTAGTACTGTTGACAAGGCAGAGTACTTTGAGAAGAGTCAATATAAAATGCCACAGATCAAATGTGAATTCTAAAACTTGGCACAGGAAAATGATTTTCATTTCTGAGTGATAAAAATCACATTAATAGATGCTGTCTATAAATATATTAGTGTCAAGAACTACAGAAAATAATGTGTACAAAACATGCATGTCTTTCATTATAAGTTTTAATGGGTCATAGTTCATATAATCTGAGGTTGGGAGGCGGGGAATCCTGCTGGGAGACTTATATGGCCTGTGTCCTGAAAAAGACAGGTACAAATCAAGGTAAGGTATACACATGAATTTATCTTGTTGGGCAGACTGGATGGACCATGCAGGTCTTTTTCTGCCGTCATCTACTATGTTACTATGTATAATCTGAGGTATTTTTCACACTGGGAATAACATTTTGTCTCTAAACATGTGATCAGGTCTTTATGAGCAACCCCAAAATTCTGATAAATTAATAATCCCAGTGTGAAAACCCATTATTCAGTCACCGTATTTTATAAAGAAGCTATTTTCTTTTATATACACTGGGGAAAAATGCAAAATGAATTTTGTCTTTAACGTTACCAACATTTGTTTTGCCACTTTTCCATCTCCTAGATCATGCTAGAGTACAGCCAAAGACAGGCCTTGAGGTCTGATGGGGCACTGATGGTAGCTTAATCCTTTTGATGATGTCATTAATGAGAATCAGCCATTCTTGTCACTGACAGCAGCAAATTGGAAACATTCTCAACAATACTGTAGTTCCAAACTTTGCAGACTATTTCCATTCAGAGCAGGCAGCTGGTCACTTATTTCCAAAATTTCACCATTCTGTTTATCACTTTTTGCAACAATGAATCAGTATCTCCAGTGTTCTCTGCTCTTGGTATTCCAATGTTTTTTTCTCCAGCAGAGTGCAGTGTCATAGCATCATGAGAGGTTTGGACTCTGAGAAACTTAAAACACACTCTAGTCATCGGTTCAGTTTCAAATTTAAATTTTGATGCCACCTCATGAGAAAAAAAATTATCAAATAAATTATAAATGAAACTAGTGAGCAATAATGTTTTGTTTTGCACTTTTTGAGGCTTATATTTTATACAGAATGAATCAGAATGACATATTGTCCTCAGTACCTTTAAGAAATTATTGCATTGTCAGTGCTTTATTACCAGCTACAGTACTTTTGCTTTGATTCAGTGAAACTTAACATGATGCATTCTTTGGCAATACATATGTACATCAAATATATATAGTACTGTTGCCTTTAAAACATCACACTACGATGTATACTGTATAAATGATTAAAAGTTGATGAATACTAATTTGGTCTGCCTGTTAACTATGATGGCTTACTTCCACCTATATAAAGTGTCCCATATTCTACAGCTGGCATTTCTTTAGGAACTACTTCATCATCCATGAATTCATCTCCCAGTTTCTTCCACCATGGCCAACGAGTATACTTCAGCATAGTGTTATGGCACTGCTTGGCTTTGGCTGCTACAGGCATTGATCGACTTGTGAAGTCTTCAAGATGCTTTTCTGTGGCTTCCTTTAGAACTGGAGCATCTATGCACAAAAAAAAATGTGGTCTGTATTTTCTTATATATTTTTTTAAAGAGATATTGCAAAAAAAAATACATAGTATGATTTAAAGCAGGGGTGGGCAACCTCAGTCCTTGAGGGCCACAACCCAGTTGGGTTTTCAGGATTTCCCCAATGAATATGAATGATATCCATTAGTGTACAATGAAGGCAGTGTATGTAAATACAACTCATACATATTCATTGGGGAAATCCTGAAAACCCAACTGGGTTGTGGCCTGCGAGGACTAAGGTTGCCCATCTCTGATTAAAGGTTAGCCCACAGTACACAAAAACTCCAAAATTCAGAATCTGACTGCCAAACAATTATGTAGGAAACACCACTCAATCCAAAATTATGTGCTGAGTCATTACAGTTTAAAAACATTTTTTAAAAACGTTCAATAAGCACAATGATCTAGTATATATAGAGTTGACTATATTTACCAGATGTTCAAGCTGTTATACACTGTGGTAACCTGGCCAAATTCCATAAAACTTATGCGTACAAGAAGTGGTGGGAATAAACTTCAGATAGGAGAGATTAATAGAAACCCTGACAGACAGAGTTGGTCTTAGGGTGAAGCCTAAAAGGGGAAAAAAATGAAAAGAGACTTTCCGTAATCCCTGTATGTTGTTTACAACTGGTGGGGGGGTGGGGAGGAGGGGAAGTTTGAGGTTCTAGTGATTATTGTGTGTTGGTTATTAGTTCAAAATTTAATTAAAAAACCCAAATCAAAACAAACAATGCTCTATGAAAGAAAGGGAAATCAAAACCTAACTGGTTTTGATATTTTAAGTGCAGTTATTGTATTGCGAAAGAAACACAAAAGAGTTGTAACAGGTTTTATTTTCTGTAATTGAAATTGGAATAAATTTGGGGGGGAAAAACCTAACAGGTAATAAACCAAATAGATTTTGAAGCACCTGTGCAGTTAGAATAGTTAACTTCACTCCATCAATGTTTTGATCAGTAGTTTAGATTATAAAATGAAAATATTTTAATTTTTGTATTTACCTAAATGAAACAGTTCTTTACAAGGCTGTCTCTAATCAAAAATGGTGATGAGATTAAAGAAATTATCACCTTCTAATTTTTGTCAAGTGATTTTATCTATGAAAATACTCTTTCACGGAAAGGGTGGTGGACGCATGGAGTGGCCTCCCAGTGGAGGTTCTGGAGACAAGTACTGTGTCTGAATTTAAGAAAGAATGGGATAGTTACATGGACTCTCTTAGGGACAGGAGGAGTTAGTGGTTACTGAGGATGGGCAGACTGGATGGGCCATTTGGCCCTTATCTGCCGTCATGTTTCTATGATGCAAAGCTTGGTTATGCCTAATCTGGATTATTGCAGGTCGCTTTTTTGTGGTTTACCACAGACTTTGTTAAGAGCTTTCCAGGTTACTCAAAATGGTGCTGCGTGAAGTCATTGGGGGGTTATTGAAGATGGAACATATAACCCCCCTTGCTTTCTAAGTTTCACTGGTTACCAGTTATTTGGAGAATTAGATTTAAGGTCTTAGTTTTGGTTTATAAGGCCTTACATGATGAGGCTCCCCTAGCCATCCCCTCTTGTTTGAAGATTTATCATCCTACAAGAACATTACATTTTCAAGGTTAATGTCTTTTGGAAATTCCCTCTTTTCAACAAGTTAAATAGAGAGTGACAGAGTAAGAATGTTATTTACTTTTTAATAGCTGGTCCATTTACATGGAAATGAATTGCCCTTGACAATAAGACAGATAGCGAATGCTACATACCTGTAGAAGGTATTCTCCAAGGACAGCAGGCTTGTTCTCACTGATGGGTGACGTCCACGGCAGCCCCCTCCAACCGGAAACTTCACTAGCAAAGGCCTTTGCTAGTCCTCGCGCGCCCATGCGCACCGCACATGAGCGGCCGTCTTCCCGCCCGAACAGGCTCGTGTTCGTCAGTCCCATATGTAGCAAGACAAAGACAAGGGAAGACCCAACTCCAAAGGGGAGGCGGGCGGGTATGTGAGAACAATCAGCCTGCTGTCCTCGGAGAATACCTTCTACAGGTATGTAGCATTCGCTTTCTCCGAGGACAAGCAGGCTGCTTGTTCTCACTGATGGGGTATCCCTAGCCCCCAGGCTCACTCAAAACAACAAACATGGTCAATTGGGCCTCGCAACGGCGAGGACATAACTGAGATTGACCTAACATATCCAACTAACTGAGAGTGTAGCCTGGAACAGAATAAACATGGGCCTAGTGGGGTGGAGTTGGATTCTAAACCCCGAACAGATTCTGAAGCACTGACTGCCTGAACCGACTGTCGCGTCGGGTATCCTGCTGCAGGCAGTAATGAGATGTGAATGTGTGGACAGATGACCACGTCGCAGCTTTGCAGATCTCTTCAATAGTGGCTGACTTCAAGTGGGCCACTGACGCTGCCATGGCTCTAACATTGTGAGCCATGACATGACCCTCAAGAGCCAGCACAGCCTGGCCGTAAGTGAAGGAAATGCAATCTGCTAGCCAATTTGAAATGGTGCATTTCCCCACAGCCACTCCCCTCCTGTTGGGATCAAAAGAAACAAACAATTGGGCGGACTGTCTGTTGGGCTGTGTCCGCTCCAGATAGAAGGCCAATGCTCTTTTGCAGTCCAATGTGTGCAGTTGACGTTCAGCAGGGCAGGAATGAGGACGGGGAAAGAATGTTGGCAAGACAATTGACTGGTTCAGATGGAACTCTGACACTACCTTCGGCAAGAACTTAGGGTGAGTGCGGAGGACTACCCTATTATGATGAAATCTGGTGTAAGGGGCCTGGGCTACCAGGGCCTGAAGCTCACTGACTCTACGAGCTGAAGTAACTGCCACCAAGAAAATGACCTTCCAGGTCAAGTACTTCAGATGGCAGGAGTTCAGTGGCTCAAAAGGAGGTTTCATCAGCTGGGTGAGAACGACATTGAGATCCCATGACACTGTAGGAGGTTTGACGGGGGGCTTTGACAAAAGCAAACCTCTCATGAAGCGAACAACTAAAGGCTGTCCTGAGATCGGCTTACCTTCCACACGGTTATGGTATGCACTGATTGCGCTAAGGTGGACCCTTACAGAGTTGGTCTTGAGACCAGACTCAGACAAGTGCAGAAGGTATTCAAGCAGGGTCTGTGTAGGACAGGAGCGAGGATCTAAGGCCTTGCTGTCACACCAGACGGCAAACCTCCTCCATAAAATGAAGTAACTCCTCTTAGTGGAATCTTTTCTGGAAGCAAGTAAGACACGGGAGACACCCTGCGACAGACCCAAAGAGGCAAAGTCTACGCTCTCAACATCCAGGCTGTGAGAGCCAGAGACTGGAGGTTGGGATGCAGAAGCGCCCCTTCGTTCTGTGTGATGAGGGTCGGAAAACACTCCAATCTCCACAGTTCTTCGGAGGACAACTCCAGAAGGAGAGGGAACCAGATCTGACGCGGCCAAAAAGGAGCAATCAGGATCATGGTGCCTCGGTCTTGCTTGAGTTTCAACAAAGTCTTCCCCACCAGAGGTATGGGAGGATAAGCATACAGCAGGCCGTCCCCCCAATCCAGGAGGAAGGCATCCGATGCCAGTCTGCCGTGGGCCTGAAGTCTGGAACAGAACTGAAGGACCTTGTGGTTGGCTCGAGATGCAAAGAGATCTACCAAGGGGGTGCCCCACACCTGGAAGATCTGGCGCACTACTCTGGAGTTGAGCGACCACTCGTGAGGTTGCATAATCCTGCTCAACCTGTTGGCCAGACTGTTGTGCCTGCCAGGTATGTGGCTTGGAGCAACATGCCGTAACGGCGAGCCCACAGCCACATGCTGACGGCTTCCTGACACAGGGGGCGAGATCCGGTGCCCCCCTGCTTGTTGATGTAATACATGGCAACCTGGTTGTCTGTCTGAATTTGGATAATTTGGTGGGACAGCCGATCTCTGAAAGCCTTCAGAGCGTTCCAGACCGCTAGTAACTCCAGGAGATTGATCTGCAGATCGCGTTCCTGGAGGGACCAGCTTCCCTGGGTGTGAAGTCCATCGACATAAGCTCCCCACCCCAGGAGAGACGCATCCGTAGTCAGCACTTTTTGTGGCTGAGGAATTTGGAAAGGGCGTCCCAGAGTTAAATTGGACCAAATCGTGCACCAATACAGGGATTTGAGAAAACTCGTGGACAGGTGGATCACGTCTTCTAGATCCCCAGCAGCTTGAAACCACTGGGAAGCTAGGGTCCATTGAGCAGATCGCATGTGAAGACGAGCCATGGGAGTCACATGAATTGTGGAGGCCTTGTGGCCAAGCAATCTCAACATCTGCCGAGCTGTGATCTGCTGGGACGCTTGTACCCGGGAGCCGAGGGACAGCAGGTTGTTGGCCCTTGTCTCTGGAAGATAGGCACGAGCCGTCCGAGAATCCAGCAGAGCTCCTATGAATTCGAGTCTCTGTACTGGGAGAAGATGGGACTTTGGATAATTTATCACAAACCCCAGTAGCTCCAGGAGTCGAATAGTCATCTGCATGGACTGTAGAGCTCCTGCCTCGGATGTGTTCTTCACCAGCCAATCGTCGAGATAAGGGAACACATGCACTCCCAGCCTGCGAAGCGCTGCTGCTACTACAGCCAGGCACTTCATGAACACTCTGGGCGCAGAGGCAAGCCCAAAGGGTAGCACACAGTACTGGAAGTGACGTGTGCCCAGCTGAAATCGCAGATACTACCTGTGAGCTGGCAATATCGGGATGTGCGTGTAGGCGTCCTTCAAGTCCAGAGAGCATAGCCAATCGTTTTCCTGAATCATGGGAAGAAGGGTGCCCAGGGAAAGCATCCTGAACTTTTCCTTGACCAGATATTTGTTCAGGGCCCTTAGGTCTAGGATGGGACGTATCCCCCCTGTTTTCTTTTCCATAAGGAAGTACCTGGAATAGAATCCCAGCCCTTCTTGCCCGGATGGCACGGGCTCGACCGCATTGGCGCTGAGAAGGGCGGAGAGTTCCTCTGCAAGTACCTGCTTGTGCTGGAAGCTGTAGGACTGAGCTCCCGTTGGGCAATTTGGAGGCTTCGAGGCCAACTATTTGAAGGGAGCTTGTCCACCAAGCCCGCCAACTGCCGCACATTGTTCCGCATATGGATGCTCGTGTAGAGCTGGTAGGACTGAATCTTGGCCACGAGCATAGAGGAATGATAGGCCTTCCTCCCAAAGGAGTCTAAGGTTCTGGAGTCTTTGCCCGGGGGCGCCGAAGCATGCTCTCTAGAACTCTTAGCCTTCTTCAGGGCCAGATCCACCACACCAGAGTCGTGAGGCAACTGAGTGCGCATCAGCTCTGGGTCCCCATGGATCCGATACTGGGATTCGATCTTCTTGGGAATGTGGGGATTAGTTAGTGGCTTGGTCCAGTTCGCCAGCAATGTCTTTTTTAGGACATGATGCATGGGTACTGTGGACGCTTCCTTAGGTGGAGAAGGATAGTCCAAGAGCTCAAACATTTCAGCCCTGGGCTCATCCTCCACAACCACCGGGAAGGGGATGGCCGTAGACATCTCCCGGACAAAGGCCGCGAAAGACAGACTCTCGGGAGGAGAAAGCTGCCTTTCAGGGGAGGGAGTGGGGTCAGAAGGAAGGCCATCAGACTCCTCGTCAGAGAATTATCTGATGTCCTCCTCCCACGAGGCCTCACCATCGGTATCAGACACAAGTTCACGAACCTGCGTCTGAAGCTGTGCCCGACTCGACTCCGTGGAAACATGGCCACGGTAGGAGCGTCGAGTGGTGGACTCCCTCGCCAGCATCGGCGAAGCTCCCTCCGCCGTCGTCATCGAGGAGTCTGCCTGGGAGGCGGCCATAGCCAGTACCGCAAGCGGTACCAGTACCGGAGACCTCACCTTGGGCAAGGGGCCAGCCGGCGCCTCACTCGACGGTACCGGAGGCGCAAGCACCCCCGGTACCGGAGGGGAAGGGCACAACAGCTCTCCCAGAATCTCTGGAAGAACGACCCGGAGACTCTTGTGCAGAGCGGCTGTGGAGAAAGACTGAGAAGCCGATGCAGGTGTCGCCGGTACCACCGACGTCGCCGCAGCCTTTCGATACCTCGGTACCGACGATGCCGAAGGTAGGGGCCTCGATGCAGTCGATGCCGAGGTCGAAGACGTCGATGCTGTCGATGTCGATGCACTCGATACCCGTGCTGTTGTGGTCGAAGAGCCCGAGAACAACGCGTTCAACTGGGCCAATCTCGCTACCTGAGTCCTCTTTTTTTAAAAGAGCACAAAGACTGCAGGCCTGCAGGCGGTGCCCAGCCCCCAGACACTGAAGACACGAAGCGTGCCTATCAGTGAGCGAGATTACCCGGGCGCACTGGGTGCACTTCTTGAAGCCGCTGGAAGACTTCGATGACATGGGCAGAAAAATCACGCCGGCGAAATCAAAATTCGCGATGATGACGAAGGGCACCAAAAAGAAGGGAGAAAAACCCGAATCGAGGCCAAATAGGCCGGTCCCGAAAGTGAAAGGAAACTTACGCGGGGAAAAAGCTGGAAACACGGGAAAAGGGTAAAGACCGATCGGTCTCTTTTTTTTTTTTAGCGAAAATCGCGAAGACAACTTGAGGGGCACGAAACGGCGGTAAAACATGACCGTCCCGAGCGCGGACAAAAGAAGACTGACGAACACGAGCCGGTTCGGGCGGGAAGACGGCCGCGCTTGCGCGGTGCGCATCGGCGCGCAAGGACTAGCAAAGGCCTTTGCTAGTGAAGTTTCCGGTTGGAGGGGGCTGCCATGGACGTCACTCATCAGTGAGAACAAGCAGCCTGCTTGTCCTCGGAGAAAATTTCTTTGCTATCATTTAGGAAACAGCTAAAGGCATGTACCGGGGTACAAAGTATATTGTAATGATAGGGTGGACCGGACTGGTGGAGGGGTAGCATTGTATATTAACGAGAGCCTTGACTCAGATAGATTACAAATTCAGCAGGACACAAATCACACCTTTGAATCACTGTGGGTTGAAATTCCATGTATAAAAGGGAAAAAAATGGTGATAGGAGTTTACTACCGTCCGCCTCGCCAGGATGAGCAGGTAGACACAGAAATGATAAAAGAAATCAGAGACGCGAACAAAATGGGCAATGTGATAATAATGGGTGACTTCAATTATCCAAATATAGACTGGGTAAATGTAACATCGGGACACGCTACAGAGATACAATTCCTTGATGAAATCAAGGACAGCTTTATGGAGCAACTGGTGCAGGAGCCGACGAGAGAGGGAAAAATTCTAGACTTGGTCCTTAGTGGAGCGCATGATCTGGTGAGGGACGTTATGGTACTGGGGCCGCTTGATAACAGTGACCATAATATGATCAGTTTTGACATCGACCTTGAAGTAACTGTACACAGAAAGTCAAGTACGTTAGTGTTTAACTTTAAAAAAGGAGACTATGATAAAATGAGAAGAACGGTAAAAAAAAAACTTAGGGGGGCAACTGAGAGAGTAAAAACTGTACAACAGGCGTGGACGCTGTTAAAAAATACCATCCTGGAGGCCCAGGCCATACATATTCCGCGAATTAGAAAAGAAAGACGGAAGTCCAAAAGATACCCGGCCTGGTTGAAAAGTGAGGTGAAGGAAGCTATTAGGGCTAAAAGAAACGCCTTCAGAAAATGGAAGAAGGAACCGTCTGAAAATAACAAGAAACAGCATAAGGAGTGTCAAAGCAAATGCAAGGCGCAGATTAAGAAGGCCAAGAGGGAGTATGAAAAAAAGATAGCATTAGAGGCAAAAAAACATAGTAAAAAATTTTTTCGGTATATTAAAAGCAGGAAGCCGGCAAAAGAATCAGTTGGGCCGCTGGATGACCGAGGGGTAAAAGGGGCGATCAAGGAAGACAAAGATGTAGCGGAGAGACTGAATGAATTCTTTGCTTCGGTCTTCACCGAGGAAGATTTGGGTGGGATACCGGTGTCGGAAATGGTATTTCAAGCGGACGAGTCGGAGAAACTTACTGACTTCACGGTAAACCTGGAGGACGTAATGGGGCAGTTCGGCAAACTGAAGAGTAGCAAATCTCCTGGACCGGATGGTATTCATCCTAGAGTACTGATAGAACTGAAAAACGAGCTTGCGGAGCTACTGCTAGTGATATGCAACTTATCCTTAAAATCGAGCGTGGTACCGGAAGATTGGAGGGTGGCCAATGTAACGCCCATTTTTAAAAAAGGCTCCAGGGGAGATCCGGGAAATTATAGACCGGTGAGTCTGACGTCGGTGCCTGGGAAAATGGTAGAGGCTATTATTAAAAACAAAATTATAGAGCACATCTGAGGACATGGATTACTGAGACCAAGTCAGCATGGCTTTTGTGTGGGGAAATCTTGCCTGACCAATTTACTTCAATTCTTTGAAGGAGTGAACAAACATGTGGAGAAAGGGGAGTCGGTTGATATTGTGTATCTGGATTTTCAAAAGGCGTTTGACAAGGTACCTCATGAAAGGCTACAGAGGAAATTGGAGGGTCATGGGATAGGAGGAAATGTCCTATTGTGGATTAAAAGCTGGTTGAAGGATAGGAAACAGAGAGTAGGGTTAAATGGGCAGTATTCACAATGGAGAAGGGTAGTTAGTGGGGTTCCTCAAGGGTCCGTGCTAGGACCGCTGCTTTTTAATATATTTATAAATGATTTAGAGATGGGAGTAACTAGCGAGGTAATTAAATTTGCTGATGACACAAAGTTATTCAAAGTCGTTAAATCACGACAGGATTGTGAAAAATTACAAGAGGACCTTACAAGACTGGGAGACTGGGCGGCTAAATGGCAGATGATGTTTAATGTGAGCAAGTGCAAGGTGATGCATGTGGGAAAAAAGAACCCGAATTATAGCTACGTCATGCAAGGTTCCACGTTAGGAGTTACGGACCAAGAAAGGGATCTGGGTGTCGTCGTCGATAACACACTGAAACCTTCTGCTCAGTGTGCTGCTGCGGCTAAGAAAGCGAATAGAATGTTGGGTATTATTAGGAAAGGTATGGAAAAGAGGTGTGAGGATGTTATAATGCCGTTGTATCGCTCCATGGTGCGACCGCACCTTGAGTATTGTGTTCAATTCTGGTCGCCGCATCTCAAGAAGGATATAGTAGAATTGGAAAAGGTGCAGCGAAGGGCGACTAAAATGATAGCGGGGATGGGACGACTTCCCTATGAAGAAAGACTAAGGAGGCTAGGGCTATTCAGCTTGGAGAAGAGACGGCTGAGGGGAGACATGATAGAGGTATATAAAATAATGAGTGGAGTGGAACAGGTGGATGTGAAGCATCTGTTCACGCTTTCCAAAAATACTAGGACTAGGGGGCATGCGATGAAACTACAGTGTAGTAAATTTAAAACAAATCGGAGAAAATTTTTCTTCACCCAACGTGTAATTAAACTCTGGAATTCGTTGCCGGAGAAAGTGGTGAAGGCGGTTAGCTTAGCAGAGTTTAAAAAGGGGTTGGACGGTTTCCTAAAGGACAAGTCCATAAACCGCTACTAAACGGACTTGGAAAAATCCAAAATTCCAGGAATAACATGTATAGAATGTTTGTACGTTTGGGAAGCTTGCCAGGTGCCCTTGGCCTGGATTGGCCGCTGTCGTGGACAGGATGCTGGGCTCGATGGACCCTTGGTCTTTTCCCAGTATGGCATTACTTATGTACTTATGTACTTATAACTATTTTTTATCTTAACAGTGTTATTACTTGGGTATGTTTTAGAGATGGAGAACAGTAATGTTTACATTTGTTTATTGTTATTATATGTATTATGCTTTTATGCATGCACTGTTAGAATTTTTTTTAGATAACATGGCCTAGAAATCTGATAAATAAAAATACTCCTTTGGCGATGCCAGCCCCAGTATAGCATCCCTCTTTTTCTCTCTATGCAGCATCTCTTCTCCCCACCCCACAACCCTTTCAGTACCACTCCTCTTCCACCCTGCCTACTTGATGTGGAAGGACATAGAAAAGGGCATCAGAGTCATCCATAGCAGCTTGAATAGCCATGGATGGTTAGTGCAGTCAGCTAAGAACCTGGGGGATCCGGGTTCAATTCCCACTGTAGCTCCTTGTGATCCTGGGTAGTCACTTAACCCTTCACTGCCTCAGGTACAAAAACTTAGATTGTCAGCCAACTAGGGACAGAGAAAGTACCTACATATAATAAGTAAACTACTTTGGTTGTACTACAGAAAGGTGGTACAGAACTTAATAAACATAGACTCAGAGGCTACATACCCCAAAGGGCTCCTTAACACTGTACGATCCGCAAGTAGTAGCAACCAACCATGTATGACAACCTTTGTAGCTGAGACACTGACTGTACATGGCATAGGAGGACACATGGGTTGTGTTAGGTACTGTGTCCTTCTGTCGTATGGCTATCTGTTTCAGAAATATTGAGTTTCAATTTTTCCCATCTCTCTCAATTGAACACTCACTTGAAACACTGCATCCTCACAATTTTTATAATTTGATTAAATGGCAGTAGTACAGTCAGTGAGGTGACCTGCTACACAGTATGTTTTGATACACAATTTACCTTCTTATCCTTTCACAGAGGCCCACCATACTACTAACACAGGATTTTCTTTTAACACAAGTTTAATCCATTGACTGAAAAAACAAACAAACAAAAAACCTATTTAGAATGATTCCTACTCATCAGCATTGTGATGTCGGTGTTGATCTGGGCCAGTAAAGCCTCTCTACGTAGCTCTGCTTTCTGCTGAAGTCTCCTCTTCAAAAGGTATTGTCCTAGTGTTTCCTGGGCATGTACATGCAGTTCTTTCCCCTGTTCTTCTGACAACTGGGAAACCTAAGTGAGGCAACATATGATTTATCAAAATTATGAAACATGTTATATGCAATATATTTACAAAAATATGACAGATGCTAATTTTTTTAGTACATTAAATTCTGTTTCTTATTCATTACATTAATGGTAATAATCAGCACTATAAATTTCTAGCCTCAGGCACAGAGCTTAGAAACAGTACAGTACACCTGCATCTTTTTGTACTTTCAGCTTGTAGTGAATAGAGTAAAAAGAAAGCATACTGGATGAAGTCTGAAGTATTCATCTATCTTTTCTTGGAGCTCAAGTCTTCGTGCATCTGTAAGTTCAGCAGGTCCTTTCCATGGAGAAAGTGCCTCCCTGATACGTCTACGTTTTTTCAAAAACCTAATTGCCTGCATTAAGGAAAGCACAAAAATGTTGTAATCTAAAATGCCATAATTGTAATCCATAAAGATGATAGCTAAAATGCAATACTGATATTACCATACTCTGAGGACAAGCAAAACATAGTATACTCACGTGTGAGGGTGACGTCACCAACGGATCCCCAGTGCGGAAGCTGCCCAGCATTCTGTAACTTCTTAAAGCCTTTGGCAGGCCCCCCTCTGTGCATACATGAGTGCCTTCCCACCTGCCCAAGTTGCGTAAGACCTGCAGTTTCACTTTCTCAACAGAGCTAAGAAATCAAACCTTCTATTGCTGGAGTGAGTTATTTTTCTCTCAAGAGATTTTGGCTTCCTGCCTCTTAGTTTTAGTAGTGAATAGTATGGGACTGTTTTTTTTTTTTCTACAAATTCTTCCCTCTCCCATGTTTCTTTTGTTTTCTTGGCATTCAAGTGGTGCACAGACTGTGTTACGATCATATCTGTGACTGACCCACATGGCATGTGCCTAAAATGACAGCAGATAAAGACCAGTTGGCTCATCTAGTTTGTCTAGCTTTTATGACCTGCCAACCACAGAAGATTGCTCACATGTAGGATATTGCTCCTTACCCAATTAAATGTTCCTTTTTTTCCCTTTTTGGGTCTATACCATCCTGCGTAGACAATCATACAAATTCTGATGCTTAATCCAATAACCAGGCTCCCTTCTTCTAATAATCTAAACTACCACCAAAACAAGTAAGGCTGTTGTCATAACATTTGGCCACCTAAGTCCCTACAGTTACCACTAACCTGTTGGCATCAACCCAGATAGTTTTTGGTGAGTTGCCACTTGTTGGTTCCAACCTGGCTACCCTTTTACCTGTAGTATCAGTAGACTGTGCTGCCTTTCAAGTTGATGTAAGAAGGTGTACTAAGCTGAGCACACCTTTTTACTCACATTTTTAATAAATTGGCAGGATCTCAATACTGGCTTCACCACCCTCCTCCCAACCTGCAGGCCCGGAGGATCTGATCCCTCAAATTACAGCTGCTGTCGTGGAGGCTCTGGATACCAGGTTTAATCAATTGTCTGAACAGAACGCAGACATCTCATAGGTGACCTCAGAGCTGGCTAGATGAACAAGGGAACTGGAATGTCAGGTATCGGAGGTGGAGGACATCGCCCAAGCCCAAGTAACTGATCTGGCGCAATTGAAGGACCTGGTCCAGACCCAACAAGAAAAACTTGATGACCTTGAAAACAGATTTAGGAGGGATAACTTATCATAAGTTTCTCAGAGCTGGAGTCTGAGACCTCCTTGTGCACCATATTGGAAATATGGTTTTGATGGAGGCCAGCGGGGGAACTCCCATCAAGCTGGAATGTGTGCACCGGGTAGGGCAGCAGCATGGAGATGAGCGGAGGCCTCAAGTGGTTTTGGTCAAGTTCCACAGATATCCACACAAAGCTGCAGTGCTTCAACTCTATAAATCCCGACAGGAAAAAATACATTACAATGGCTGAGTGATTTGGCTGTTTCCTGACTACTCAGCTTCTCTCTCGGCCAGACACCGAGAAATCTCTTCGGTTTGCACCTCCCTGGTGGAACCTAATAAGATTTCAGCTACAATATCCAGCTACCCTACAAATCGTTGCCACAGAGGCATGGACATCTTATAACACCCCGCAAGCCGCTCAGGACTGGCTGAACTCTGCAGGTAGAATATGACTGGATGTTTTATATAGACCACAAGTTAATAAGCATTTGGTTTATTCAAGAGCATTTACCATCAGTTGTGGCCGTGATGGACTCCACAGTTGTGAAAGACAGCTGTCCCCTTAACTGTTGAAGGAGACGGAAGGCATGGAACCCCAGTGGCCTGGGTCTGGCGCTGCACTGTGGGAGGCGCTGGAATGGGACACCTTACAAGGCCTTCGGATTCTTTTGCTTACTGATTTACTGAGGAGCTCTGTGAAGCTGTGAACTTTGCATTGGATTTACAAAGAAACAATGTTGATGGGCCTCTCCTGTCACTGGGGTCACCAGCCTGGTATTGTTTGATGAGATTTGTAATGCTGAAGTTTTCATTTGTTATTGAACTAAGAGGGCGGAGATCTCTTAATAGCATTTTTGTGACCTTTTTATTCTCTCTTTGAGGAAGAGAGATAATTGGAATGCAGCGTGCCAAATGGGAGTGGGGAGACAAAGATAGGACAGGGGAGAGAGCAATATAGGAAGGGGACAAGGGGGTAGTGAGGGTTTTTGGACCAACTGCACCAAGGCACTAATGTATACAATAGGGGTAATCGCAAACAATTTCCTGGTTGGTTGGGATTCCAGACTTTCTTGGTGGTGGTGCAGTCCTGGAGCGAGGCTGGGTGCTCCAGGGCATGTTCCTTCTTGTACGTGATCTTGCAGTCCATTGTATTCCGAGAGGTAATGATACTGTCTACCTATACAGTAGCTACTTGGAACGTGGGGAGCATTCCTTCTCCAATTAAGAGATCAAAAATCTTGGTTATCTTGAATCGCCTCTATGTGGATGCTGCCTGTATACAGGAGACAAAGCTAACCGATAGTGAACACCAGAAATTAAAACGCCAATGGGTGGGAGAAGTATTCCATGTTTTCACAGGGGGGAGTGGCCATCTTACTCAGAAAATCACTAAATTATAGAGCGAAGCTGTTTTTTTAAAAGATGACTTAGATCATTATCTGGTAATCAGGTTGTGGGTGCAGGGACACCTGGTGCACTTGTTAGCACTATATGGCCCCCCTCCCTACAATGCCCAATCTTATCCTTCCTTATTGTGACGGTTACTTCCTTATTCACATGAGAACTTAATAGTAGTGGGAGTTACTAACTTAGTCCTGGATGGGTCTCAGGACTAGACGCCTGGCCCCTGAGGCTGACAGCCCGACAATTGGGGGAGGGGGTGCTGTGCACTTTTTTAGCGGACTTGAAGTTGGTGGACCCTTGGTGTCTTCTCCACCCAGGGGAATGCGATTATACTCATGTATCGAGGGCTCATGGCATACTATCTAGATTGGATTATGTCCTTTCATCATGTGATATGGGCGGTGGTGGGTCCCGGGGACATGTCGGACCATTCCACTGTTTGGGTGGACCTGGTGCCTCCGGCTACTTACCAACCCGCTCATCACTGGCGGTTCCCTGCCTACTTGTCTCAGGATCAGGAATTTCTTAAGTATCTTGACAACAAGTGGAAACAATTCTTAGTACCTAATGGCCAACACGCAGACCAGCCATGTTTGTTTTGGGATACAGTGAAAAATGTAATGTGGGATGAGGTGATTGCATTTGTTAATGCTCGCAATGCTTGCTTGGCTGCCAGTGTCATTACAATTTGAATGTCAATTAGCGAGGGCCAAGAGGGCATTAATACAGTCACCCACCCTCGATAACAAAGAAATTTATCACACTACCCAGATTACTCTTAATACAGTAATTCATGAACATACAAATCGTTTTCTTCTATATAGGAAATATCACTTCTACAAGTGCCCAAATGGTCAATGGGGAGTGGAGGAGTAGCCTATTAGTGCAGTGAACTTTGATCCTAGGGAACTGAGTTCGATTCCCACTGCAGCTCCTTGTGACTCTGGGCAAGTCACTTAACCCTCCATTGCCCCTGGTACAAAATAAGTACCTGAATATATGTAAACCGCTTTGAATGTAGTTGCAAAAACCTCAGAAAGGCGGTATATCAAGTCCCATTTCCCCCTTTCCAATTTGCCAGGGTACAAGACAGGGATGCCCATTGTCGCCACTATTATTTATACTCTCCTTGGAGCTTCTTCTATAGGTGCTCAACAGCAACCCACAAATCGCAGGGGTGCAGATACTAGATACTCAAATCAAGGGCCTGGCGGTTTGCAGACGACCTGTTGGTAGTATTAACAAGATCTCAGAGTTCCTTACCAGCACTGCTTAATTTGCTCGCTTAATATAAAAGGTTGTCTGGGTTATCCCTTAATCTTCAAAAGTCCAGGGCTTTGCCATTTGGGGAAGGGGTGCCAACCAATAGGAACCTTCCCGCTACAATGGGAGGTTGAGGCCCTCTGATATCTGGATGTGCTCATCCCCGCCGACCTCATTACCCTATATGAAAGGAATATTCGGCCCTTGGTGGAAGTGACCAGACTGAGATTGGGTTTTTGGGGGATCTTTCCGCTTTCACTTTGAGGGTGGATATAACTTTTCAATATGATATTGACCCCCAAATGGCTTTACACCTTTTAATTACTACTTCTCTTCATACGGGGATGCAAGGTAAAAAACCTAGACTGTCTATGGTGACTTTGCAGACTCCTCTAAGTCATGGGGTCATGGGCTTGGCTCAACTTGAAATACTTGTCCGTGGCGAGCAACAATGCGCCACATTAATGATTGGTACAGAGGTACTGCCTACTTTTCCAATACCGACTAGAAACAGGACTGGTCCCAGGTGTTTATTTCACTAGTGTATTCCATGGATGACTACCTTGCCCAAAGGAGTATACAAAAAGGAACCACCACCACCGCCAACTCCAGGCTCCGCCCTTTCTGCCTCGCCTCACCCCATGCTTGGAATAAACTCCCTGAGCCCATACGCCAGGCCCCCTCCCTGCCCATCTTCAAATCCTTGCTTAAAGCCCACCTCTTCAATGTTGCCTTTGGCACCTAACCACTATACCTCTATTCCTCTATTCATGAAATCTAGACTGCCCCAACTTGACATTTCGTCCTTTAGATTGTAAGCTCCTTTGAGCAGGGACTGTCCTTTTGTGTTAAACTGTACAGCGCTGTGTAACCATAGTAGCGCTCTAGAAATGTTAAGTAGTAGTAGTAGTAGTATGCCTGACTTTCTCACCCAGAACGACACCTTTCCTCGCCCTCAAGTGATAATCTGGATTTTCCGCTGGAGCAGAGAGGAGGTCCATTTGTTAGATGGAAACAGAAAGGGATAATTTACTTACTTCAGATGGTGGACCTTGAACGCAGACCAAAATCTTTTGAGTCTTTACAACAGGAATATCATATTCCTGCCTCAGAAGCCTTTCAATATACTCAGGCACAACACTATGTATGTTCCTTATCCTGGGCTGATTTGAAAGAAGATGTACAAGATTCCCTTGCAGAAAATTTCACTCTGGGAGTCCAACTATTGGTTCCGTTGTGCTTTCACCATAGACAACTAACTGTTGGACTCGATGCCTGATACTGAATATGATAGGTTGGTAAGGCAATGGAATACAGAACTGCACCTATCACTCACTGGAGACCAGATGCAAGACTATATTCTCAGCAGCCAAGCCTACTCTGAACGTGTAATCTAGAAATAAACCCTGTACAAGTTTGCACTAAGGCTATATAAAGCACTTAACCATGCCTTCAAGGTTGGTATAACCTCTACAGGGCGATGCCCCAAGTATCGAAGCCCCAGGGCCCACCTGGGGCACGTTTTGGACTTGTCCAGCTGTGCAGGCATTCTGGCGTACTCTTCATCAATACTCTGTTCAACTTTAGGGCACCTCCATAGAATGCACTCCTCTAATCCTATTTGGGGCCTATTCCTTGGAATCTAGTGGAGGATGCAACCACTTTCTCAAACGGTTTGTACTTTTTGCCATCAAGACGATCTTACAGAACTGGCATGCTCCCGACAGACCTCAGATGCAACATTGGAGAGCTATGATGATAAAGGATCTCCGCATGGAAGGAATTCTGGACATTTTCAAGGGCAGGGGTCCACATTTTCAGGCCATACGGTCCACGTTCAGGGACACCATGATCCCGAAGGTCAGAAATCTTTTACTAAACATCTGAACTACCATATCCAACCAGGAGTTTGCAACAGTGCCTTGGTGTAAAACCATAGAGAATGGTGGGGGGTAGGGTGTGGAGGAAGGGAGTAACTAAAGCTTGCAGGGTTCATTTCGGTGGGGAGGGAAGGGAGGGGGATTTTGTAATAGCTAATAATAACTCAGAGAAGTCATTTGGCCCCTGTGCAATGCTTTGGGCAATTTGAGTATTTAGCAAAACTATTATGACTGAGTGTAATTATGATGGTTGTTGTTCTTGTTTTCTGAGTTTAATAAAACAGATTCAAACATAATTATATAGTGGTTTGTCAGTGTGGTCCCATCCTTGGAGTGACTGGCTGTTAGGATCCTTGACTTGGGTCTCTTGGGTTTAAGGGTCTACCACCATACCAAGGAACCCCAGAATGGAGAACCATGGCACAGCATTACAGATTAACTTTAGCCTCAGAAATGGAAATTAACTAAACTCCAGCTTTGTCTCAGGAGTTAAATTTCCATGCTTAAAAAAATTGGGCTAAATTACTGGAATACCAGTCAGAGACCCCTCAAGTCAATTGACTCTGTCCCTGGGAATCCCCATTCACTCATTAACAACTGCACCCAACTGGATTAGTGGGTAGGTAGGTAGCATTCTCCCGGGACAGAGTACCTATCACTTAGGGGCCCCAGGATGGACTAGGAAGACCCCAATTTCTTTTTTAAGATTATTTCTTTATAAATGTTTACAATATAAACATACAGATTGCCAATTCCATATTAGGAGATCTTCCCAATTTGAAGAAATACTCAAAACAACAAAGGCAATCAAAATGTAGCTACATGGAAAATTCAAGACCACTATAAAGGAGGGAAAGAGGAAAGGAAAAAGACAGGAAAAATAGTACAAAAATCAATATATCCAGGAAAAGCTGTTGGCAGACTAACAATACATATTAACAGATTCAACCATCCTCCTTGACATTAATAATGAAGTGTTACACTGATGCACTAGTGTTCCCTTCCATAAATCTCAACCTGTAAAAGATCATGAATCCTTCAAACTTTATAATGCATTTAGAGCACGCAATTTTAAAAAGAAATCAGCTCCAAAAGGCCAAAAAATCCTTTCCACTCGTCCTGAGATTTTTTTTTTTTTTACAGAAATTAGGATAAATCCTTACCCTTGAGCCTAAAAAGGAAACATCTTTATTACAAAAGAAAGAAATGTCCAATTTTATCAGGCTGCACAACAAATCTAACAAGCAATGTAGGCTTCACTGCTTGGAAGACCAGAGAAGTCTCAATCAAATTAGTCACATATAAAGCATCTGTATTCAAATTACACTGTCTTCCAGAATCTCCCTCTCGTGCTTGAGAGGACGCAAATAATAATCTTGAACAAACAAAGGAAAAAACTTGCAGTTGTTGCTCCTGTTTTTTAATCACTTTATCGTGCTCTTGCAAATTCAGCGAAGTCCTAGAAGAAAAATTACACAACTAGGAGACACAGGACAAAAGTGAACTCTCCATTCGCAAGACAATTGCCCAAATGTCTTCCAAGGAGACAAGAGGTGGAGCAGTGGGCTTTGGCAAGGGTATCACAGCAGTAGATAAGCTAGTATTGGCAGCAAGTTCTCCTGACTCTGTATCCCCCTGAAGGAGATCCTACCTCAGTGTTCAGATTGCTCCACCCCACTTCCCACACACACGGCAGACTCAGAGGAAGTTCTTCCCTCCAAGCTCAAAAACGGCCCGGAACTCAACAAGTTCTCTTTTTATGATTCCAAAATGCTGGACTAATGGGACCTCCTAGCTGGCACCCACACAGAACGACGGCATTGACTGAATCCAATTTAGGCATTGAAACCACATGGTGTACCTTGATTTTCCCTTTTTTTGCTTCCCCTTGGCCACTGGCACAAACTCCTAAAAATAATCCACTGCAGAGTTCAGAGAGAATCAGTATTCTGTCAGCAGCCATCTTAATTACACCCCTCTGTTTTTATTTTATTGTAAGTTTATTTACAAAATTTCTAGACTGCAAAACCGACAAAGGTGATCAAGCTGTTGTACAAAATAAAACATACATAATTAAAACTACATAAATAGGCAGACATTTGAGACATACCTCCCCCACCCCCACACAAATCCTTGGATAATCTCAGAGTTAGGCTGTAGTAATATTAGGGACTTCAATACCATTTTTAGCTCACCTTCAATACAGAAGGGTGTGTACTAAGTTTAGCACACAATTTTACTCACATTTCTGCACCAGTCTTTCTTCATGAGCTTATCCCTCCCCTGCCCTAAATACACCCTTAGAACACCTCCTCTCAATGGAACAAACTAAGGGAGAATAATTTTTAGTCAGTTGATTAACCTGAGTAAAACATATTTTACTAGTATGAATGGCTTAAAAAAATGTGTCCTCTCCACCTACTGCTCTTTAAAAAAAAAAAAAAAAATGACAATAATCCAAACCACCCATATCACCACCTTTATCCATTACACCATGCAGCCCAAAAAAGATCCAAAGACTGTTTTCTTCACATTAGCCTTTCCTGATTCCTAACCTGGATTGCTGAGTTTACCACTGGATCTTTTTTTTCTGCAACAACGGGTAACAGTTTCCTCTGTTCTTTCCCTTGCTACATCTCAAATGTGTAGGTCATTTTTAGCTTGTAAACTGGAGGAGCGGAATAGAAAATATGAAAATAAATAGGACAGTTGAATTTAAAGACTTACAGCTCTCTGAATGGTGACAGCTGCTTTGTACTGCTTAAGAGCTTGTCTCTGCTGATGAAAAATTCTCCTTTCCTTGTGGCCTCGCCAGTGCCTCTGGATCATTAAGGCTGATTTCTCCTGCATTTCTTGCATGTGTCTATCCACCTGGCCTAGAGAAAGTGACAAAGCTACCCTTAATAAACAAATTCTCAATGCCCCCCCCCCCCCAACCTTAACCAAGTTACTAGAAACAATATTGAAGAAATAATGAATAAAATAATAACAGGGTGACTTTTAAACATTTTTTATATGCTGCATTTCCAGGAAGATACTCAACAAGTAGACATTTTTCAAAAAAGTAGCTGATTTAGTTCAGTAATTCCCAAAGTGGGTGGTACCAACCCCCGGGGGCCCTTGGACTTGTCTAAGGGGACCTTGTGAGACAAGGTGGCAGCTTGGGGGCGCTGCACTGTCTCAGGGGGGCCCTGAGGGAAAAGCACAATATAGAGATGTTATTTGCAAAGCAACTAATAACACAAAAGGGGAGTCATTATTTCGTATTGTTGAGCAATTCTTCAAGGAAAAGGAAATTACACATACTAATATACTCACAGTAAAACTGATGGAGCACCATCAATGATAGGCCATTACCTTGGATGTATTGCTTATTTGAAAAATGCAATACCAAATGTTTTTTTTTTACTATTCATTGTGTGATTCATCGACATTTGGTTGCAAAAAATCTGAGTGATCAGTTGCATAAATCATTGCACTATGTTATTATTGCAGCTAATAAAATCAAAGCTCATTCTCTCAATGATTGATTCTGGGGAAGGGGGAGCCTATTCCGGAATGATGGGCTCCACCTTAACTAGGGTGGGACCAGGCTGCTACCATCGGCATTTAAAAAGGAGACAGAGCAGCTTTAGAATCTGGGGGAAGGCTGACAGTTGTTCAAAAGTGCATAGTTTGGAACAAGGTATCTTTCAAAGATATCACCAAAACAGGGAAGATGGTGTATCCCAATAGTGAGGTTGCAATAGAGACCATAGTAGACCAGGAGGCATATTTTCAAAGCACTTTGGGAGGCTAAGTTCCATAGGTTTCTATGGAACTTTGGGAGGCTAAGTGCTTTGAAAATGAGCCTCCAGGTGTCTTTAAATAAAAAATAGACAAAAGGTTGCAAATTAACACTGTCAACTACTAAGAAGGATGTAAGCAGAATAACAAACATAATTTGAAATGTCTATATGCGAATGCCAGAAGCCTAAGAAATAAGATGGGAGAGTTAGAATATATTGTACTAAATGAAAAATTAGATATAATAGGCATCGCTGAGACCTGGTGGAAAGAGGATAAAGCAAAGATACTTACCTGTAGCAGGTATTCTCCGAGGACAGCAGGCTGATTATTCTCACACATGGGTCGACGATCCGCGTCGGACTGGGAATCATCATAAAACACAGCAAAAATAAAAGTTTGCTAGAGCCTTCTGACGCGCATGTAGCGCCATACCGCGCATGTGCGTACTGACTTCCTGCCTGTTGCGCGACTGCGCTCCTCAGTTAAGTCCCAAAGCATAAAGAAATAACTCCAAGGGGAGGTGGGTGGGATTATGAGAATAATAAACCTCCTGTCCTCGGAGAATACCTGCTACAGGTAAGTATCTTCGCTTTCTCCGAGGACAAGTAGGCTGAACTATTCTCTCACATGGGGTGTACCTAGCATCCAGGCTCACCCAAAACAATAAACATTGGTCGATTGGGCCTCGCAACGGCGAGGACAAACCATAGATTAACCTGAAACTATATACAACTAGCTGAGAGTGCAGCCTGGAACAGAATAAAACGGGCCTAGATGGGTGGAGTTGGATTCTAAACCCCAAACAGATTCTGCAGTACCGACTGCCCAAACCAAACGTCACATCTGGTATCCTGCACAAGGCAGTAGTGTGATGTGAATGTGTGGACTGAAGACCACATTGCAGCTTTGCAAATCTCTTCAATGGAGGCTGACTAAGTGAGCCACCGTCGCAGCCATGGCTCTAACATTATGAGCTATGACATGGCCCTCCAGAGTCAGCCCAGCTTGGGTATAAGTGAAGGAAATGCAATCTGCTAGTTAATTGGCAATTGTGTGTTTTCCGATGGCGACTCCCGTCCTGTTGGGATCAAAAGCAACAAACAACTGGGCGGACTGTCTGTAGGGCTTCGTCCGCTCCACGTAAAAGGCCAATGCTCTCTTGCCATCCAAGGTGTGCAAGTTGCTTTCGCCAGGGTGAGCATGAGAATGGGGAAAAAATGTTGGCAAGACAATTGACTGGCTCAGATGGAACTCAGACACCACCTTTGGCAGGAACTTAGGGTGCATGCGGAGGACTACTCTGTTGTGATGGAACTTAGTATAAGGCGAATCCTTATGAGCTGAAGTAACAACCACCAGGAAAATGACCTTCCAGGTCAAGTACTTCAGATGGCAGGAATTCAATGGCTCAAAATGAGCTTTCATCAGCTGAGATTGAGAACGACGTTGAGATCCCATCAATGCATTTTTTTTCTAGCAAGAAAGGTGCCGGTACTCAAATGCCAGGCCACCATTCAGGGGTGGGGTGATCACGGAGGTACCCACCCCACAATAGCCAGGCTCCCTACAACTAGTCACAGAGTCTATAACAAGGCAGAATTGGTGTGTAGAGCCCGAGCTCTTTCACTAAAACTTGGGAACCATGGGTCAATTGTAGCAGACAATGGAAAAGGTTCTGGTATTCAGTACCCCCTCAAAAAAAGCCCTGGATCCCATGACACTGGCAGAGGTTTCACTGGGGGCTTTGACAAAGCAAACCTCTCATGAAGCGAGCTAAAGGCTGTCCAGAGATGGGCTTACCTTCTACACGATGATGATAAGCACTAATTGCACTAAGGTGAACCCTTACTGAGTTGGTCTTGAGACCAGATTCTGACAAGTGTAGAAGGTGTTCAAGCAAATTCTGTGTAGGACAAGAGAGAGGATCTACAGCCTTGCTGTCACACCAGACAGCAAACCTCCTCCATTTGAAAGAGTAACACCTCTTAGTGGAATCTTTCCTGGAAGCCAGCAAAACAAGGGATACACCCTCCGAAAGACCTAAGGAAGAGAATTCTAGGCTCTCAACATCCAGGCTGTGAGAGCCAGAGACTAGAGGTTGGAATGTAGAAACAATCCCTCGTTCTAGGTGATGAGGGTCGGAAAACACTCCAATCTCCACGGTTCTTCGGAGGACAATTCCAGAAGAAGAGGGAACCAAATCTGATGCGGCCAGTAGAGTGCAATCAAGATCATGGTTCTGCGGTCTTGCCTGAGTTTCAGCAAAGTCTTTCCTACTAGTGGTATGGGAGGATACGCATACAGAAGACCTATTCCTCAAAGTAGGAGAAAGGCATCCAACGCTAGTCTGTCGTGGGCCTGAAGCCTAGAACAGAACCGAAGGACTTCGTGATTGATTTGGGTGGCAAAAAGATCCACCAAGGGGGTGCCCCATGCTCGGAAGATCTTGCGGGCAACGTCCATATTCAGCGACCACTCGTGAGGTTGCATTACCCCGCTCAGTCTGTTGGCCAGACTGTTGTTTACGCCTGCCAGATAAATGGCTCGAAGAAACATGCCGTGACGGCGCATCCAATGCCACATCTGGACAGCTTCCTGACACAGAGGGTGAGATCCGATGCCCCCCTGCTTGTTGGTGTAGTACATTGCAACCTGATTGTCTGTTTGAATTAAGATAATTTGGTTGGACAGCCGATCTCTGAAAACCTTCAGAGCGTTCCAGATCACTCAGAGCTCCAGGAGGTTGATCTGAAGACCTGTTTCCTGGGGAAACCAGGCTCCTTGAGTGTGAAGTCCATCTACATGAGCTCCCACCCCAGGAGGGATGCATCCGTCATCAGCACTTTCTGCAGCTGAGGAATTTGGAATGGTCATCCCATGGTCAAATTGGTTTGGATTGTCCACCACTGAAGATTGTTCCGAAAATCGGTGGACAGTTGGATTACATCCTCTGGATTCCCTGCAGCTTGATACCACTGAGAAGCTAGGGTCCACTGAGCAGATCTCATATGCAGAAATGCCATGGGTGAGACATGAACTGTGGAGGCCATGTGCCCTAAAAGTCTCAACATCTGCCGAGCTGTGACTTGCTGAGATGCTCGAACCGTGGACACTAGCAACAGAATGTTGTCTGCCTCGGGGAGATAAGCTCGAACTGTCCTGGTGTCCAGCAGTGCTCCAATGAACTCCAATTTCTGAACAGGAGTGAGATGGGACGTGACATAATTTATTACAAACCTCAGTAGTTCCAGCACCTGAATAGTCATCCGCATGCACTCCTGAGCACCGTCCTCCGAGGTGCTCTTTACCAGCCAATCGTCGAGATATGGGAACACATGCACTCCCGGTCTGCGTAGCGATGCTGCGACTACTGCTAGTCATTTTATGAAAACTCTGGGAGCTGACGCTAGGCCAAATGGCAGCTGGAAGTATTGGGATATGTGTGTAAGCATCCATCTAGTCCAGAAAGGATAGCCAATCATTTTCCTGAATCATGGGAAGAAGGGTGCCCAGGGAATCCATCCTGAACTTTTCTTGGACTACGAATTTGTTCAGGGCCCTTAGGTCTAGGATGGGACCCCCCCCCCCCCCCCCCGTTTTCTTTTGCACAAGGAAGTACCTGGAATAGAATCCCAGCCCTTCTTTCCCTGGTGGAATGGGTTCGATCACATGGGCCTTTAGAAGGGCAGAGTTCCTCTGCAAGTACTTGCCTGTGTTGGGAGTTGTACGAATGAGCTCTCGGTGGGCAGTTTGGAGGTTTGGATTCCAGACTGAGTGTGTATCCTAACCAAACTATTTGAAGAACCCACCAGTCGGAGGTTATGAGAGGTCACCTTTGGTGAAAAAATGCAATGCTTGAAAAAAGGGCAAGGCACCAGAAAAATTCACGGGAAAGACCCAACTGGAGAGTAGGCCTAAACGTGGCCTAAGGCGAGGAAAATAAAGGAAACTTAAAAATGTACAGGAAGAAAAGGGGAGAAAAGCTGAAAAGGCACAGAATAAAACACTCAAAAAGAAGCCGAAAAGGCATCAAAAATCTCTTCTGAACTGGATGTGAAGAGAAACCACAGACACAGTCCTTTCTTCACTGCGGTAGAAAAACAACTATGGTAACCACGCCCTCGTGGTGGGTGGGAATGCACCCGCGCATGCGCGATGGAGCGTGTTTTATGCTCCACAAAGCACTTAAAGCTGCTTATAAATCCAGGACCAGGCAACATGGTGCCACGTTACCCACTTTTGAGAATAAATGGCCTGCTTGTCCTAGGCGAATGATTTTATCATTTGCTTAGGTAACCTCTGAAGCAGACCACTGCTGTAATCACAGTGTAGAATGATCAAATTTTAAACAAGAGTCCTAACATTAACAGGTGATAGATAATCCCTCAGATGCCTAACTATCCTTAACTTATAAAATATCACTTGAATAATCTTCTGCAAGTATGGTCTCAGTCAGAACACCTGGAACACCCAGATAGCAACTTCCTGGACAACAGGAATACTCACATTATCCAACATAAAGTACGTAAGAAAATCAGAAACTGGAAAACATGACAAAGCAAGAACTTGAGTTTTAGCTATATTTAACTTCAAGTGATTGGTCATCATTCAGGAACTAATTGATCTCAAACAAAATAAGGGGGTCTTTTACTAAGCCGTGGTAGCATTTTTAGCTTGTGGTAGAAATCAGCTGGCAGTAGGTATCTCGGCATTTATCGCCAGCTTATTTCCACTGTAAGCTAAAAACGCTACCACGTCTTAGCAAAACAACAACAAAAAAAGCCCTATGTAATCAACTGCATGTTCAGAATATTTTTTTTTCTGGAGTGGGTCTATCCTGCTGACTTAATACTAGATCTTCAACTTGGTCAATGAAATCAGCAGTGAACGGGCCTTGGAGTCGACAACTACTGGAGCAGTGTTTGACGTCACTGGTAATAGCGAATAAAGTTTCTTCAGTCCACCAAGAGGCATATTTTCAAAGCACTTAGCCTTCCAAAGTTCCATAAAAACCTATGGAACTTTAGAAGGCTAAGTGCTTTGAAAATATGCCTCCAAGTGACCACTGTTTTTCAGGAAACTACTTTGAACTACTTTTTGTGGGAGTTGGCAGGATAAAAGAACCATATTACATTTACAAGAAGCTTTCATGCCATAATGCTTTACCTTGTAAATTTAAAATAGTAGATGATGATGGCGGTGGCAGAAAAAGACCTGCACGGTCCATCTAGTCTGCCCAACAAGATAAACTCATATGTGCTACTTTTTGTGTATACCTTACCTTGATTTGTATCTGCCATTTTCAGGGCACAGAGCGTAGAAGTCTTGCCCAGCACTAGCCCCGCCTGCCAAACACCAGCCCCTCCTCCCAATCTCGGCTAAGCTTCTGAGGATAGATTCCTTCTGCACAGGATTCCTTTATGTTTATCCCACGCATGCTTGAATTCCGCTACCGTTTTCATCTCCACCACCTCCCGTGGGAGGGCATTCCAAGTATCTACCACTCTCTCCGTGAAAAAATACTTTACATTTTTCTTGAGTCTGCCCCTCTTCAATCTCATATCATGTCCTCTAGTTCTACCGCCTTCCCATCTACGGAAAAGGTTCTTTTGCGGATTAATACCTTTCAAATATTTGAACGTCTGTATCATATCACCCCTGTTTCTCCTTTCCTCCAGGGTATACATGTTCAGGTCAACAAGTCTCTTCTCATACGTCTTGTAACGCAAATCCCATACCATTCTTGTAGCTTTTCTTTGCACCGCTTCCATTTTTTTAACATCCTTCGCAAGATACGGCCTCCAAAACTGAACACAATACTCCAGGTGGGGCCTCATCAACGTCTAATACAGGGGTATTAAAACCTCTTTTCTTCTGCTGGTCACACCTCTCTCTATACAGCCTAGCAATCTTCTAGCTGCGGCCACCACTTTGTCACACTGTTTCGTCGCCTTCAGGTCCTCAGATACTATCACCCCAAGATCCCTCTCCCCGTCCGTACCTATCAGACTCTCCCCGCCTAACACATACGTCTCCCTTGGATTTCTACTCCCTAAATGCATCACTTTGCATTTCTTCGCATTGAATTTGAATGCACAAGGAACAGAGTCTGTGTATAAAGAAAAGACAAATCAAATTTATAAACATTAAAGCTCCACTACTCTGTATAAGTCTATGAAAAAGGAAAGAGAGAGTGTGTGTGTGTGTGTGTGTGTGGGGGGGGGGGGTAGGGGGAGGGATGTCCCATTAGAAAATCAAGGCTGATGTTCTTATTGTTACCAAATTAAACAGTAAACGAAGAAGTCGTGCAAAAAACAAGGTGACCTAGACAGATACTTGTATCACACAATAATTCCATAAAGATGATAAATCAACTCCCTGGTCGATGATTATCAAGGAAAGCTCCAAGCTGTTTAGGGTCATAAAATAAATAACAGATACCATCCAACTGGATTAAACATTTACAAGAAAATGGTAAGAACAAGTTAAGGCCAAGAGCCAAAGCTTCTGAAATGCATTAACAATTCTTTTTCCTCCTTTCCTATGCCTCAGCACAGACGTCCAGAAAAATCCACACTTTTCCATCCCAAAACAGCTTTTCTCAATTCCTAAAATACAATTTCAGGACTCAATCCTTACCTGGAACTAAAACAAATGTCACCATTAGGGTGCATCTCACAGTTTCTTCCTCTAAAGGTATTTCCGAAATTTATGTGACATTCAGACTGTCTGCAGACAAATCATCTTGCCTAATGTTCTGGTAATTTTTTTACATGTGAGGTTGGAGGTAAAGCTTCCTTGGTAATTCTAAGAACTTCAAAGAAATATTTCTTCAAATGTTCTAATGGAGAAATACTCAAAGACTGAGGAAAATTTACAAAACAAAGATTTAATCTTCTGGCATAATTCTCAAAATTTTTCCATTTTACTAATTAAACCACAAAGTTCACATCCATGCAATTCACCCCAGCTTTTGTAAGTCTGCAACATTATGTTGAATACTATCAAAGTTTTCTTCCATCTCACAATTTTTCACCTCTTAGTTTAGTCTTACAATCTTGTAAGGCAGCATCTATCTCAGTTTTAACAAGGAAAATTTTTTTCAGATGAGCTACTGCATCCCATATAGAAAGTAGAATTTCACTAGAGGGGTAAGTGGTAGAACAGTTGCTTGTACTGCAAGATTCCTAGACGCTAAGGCTTCATTTGATGACACAGAAGCCACAATGCTCTCAACAGCAAATAGATGCCGATATCGCTGGTATGTACTTGGCAGTAAGCAGGGAACATCCTGTAGTTGCTCCAGGTCCTTCATCACCACCCTCCACAAGCAATCCCCTCTTTTAGCCACACAGACTTAATAGGTATCGATGGGGTGGTCAATTGCTCAACAATCTCCTGTGTTCCTGGGCCAGGTGAAGGAAGCTGATCCTCAGGGCTTAGAATAGCATCAAGAACCGACAAGGCCACCTCAAAGCCAGTGCTGGTACAAATGGATCCTCCCCATCGTTCTAACCATGAACCTCTCTATGGGTGAAGCTGCTGCCGGTGAGGACTCAGAAGGGTAAGACCTTTGCTTTTTACTTCACCATTTTAAGGGCTAAATTCTACCGCAAGAAATAGAATTATAAAGGAAAACACAAAAGAAGCTCGGAGCACAGAGCAGCACGTCTGCCTAGGTCACCATCTTGAGCGTTCCCATCATAGATTTTATTATGTGCTCAACTTCTAGCAAAAAAACTCATACTGACCAACTGTAAATAATGATGCCTAATTACATAATGATTTGCAAATAATATTTGTCATGCTACATATTTGTTGCGTGATCATTTTATATAGCTTTATTATAGATCTATTTGTGAGGCAAGTTTTATTACTGTACACCCAGCCATTTATTTGAAATAGAGAAACATAAAAGCGGTCTCTTTTTTTTTTTTTTTTGAAGCAAGGTGTGTTTGTACATACACAAACACATGCAGACCCCACAGATGCACACATAGTAAATATTAATATTTCCTATTCCTCTAATTCATTTTCCTTGTTATTAATTCTGTGACAACTATTTCATGAATCAGACATGTTTCTTACTGATTGCTATGTGTATTGCTAAGCAACATCTATTACTACCAGGACCATATTAAGCCACTGGCAAACTTTACACATAACTTTGTGTGCACATGTTTAGAGGGACCCTGTGAGATGTGCTAAGACTTGGGAGATTAAGATTGCCAACTGTCTGGCTTTTTTCAGAAGTCAACAGAATTCTATATTAAACGACCAGGAGGTAGAATGATGGGTAATACATGCGGACATTTTTCTGAATTTAAACCCTCTATCTCAGTTCTTCAATCCTGCCCTCTACTACTACTATTTAGCATTTATATAGTGCTACAAAGCGTACGCAGCGCTGCACAAACATAGAAGAAAGACAGTCCCTGCTCAAAGAGCTTACAATCTATTAGACAAAAATAATAAAGTAAGCAAATCAATTAATGTGTAGAGGAAAGAGGAGAGGAGGGTAGGTAGAAGCGAGAGGTACAAGTGGTTACAAGTCAAAAGCAATGTTGAAGAGGTGGGCTTTCAATCTAGATTTAAAGATGGTCAAGGATGGGGCAAGACGTAGGGGCTCAGGAAGTTTATTCCAGGCGTAGGGTGCAGCGAGACAGAAGGAGCGAAGTCTGGAGTTGGCAGTAGTGGAGAAGGGAACAGAAGGATTTATCCATGGATCGGAGCGCACGAGAAGGGGAGTAGGGAAGGACAAGTGTGGAGAGATACTGGGGAGCAGCAGAGTGAATACATTTATAGGTTAGTAGAAGAAGTTTAAACAGGATGCGAAAACGGATAGGGAGCCAGTGAAGCGACCTGAGGAGAGGGGTAGTATGAGTAAAGCGACCTCCCCCCCCTCCAGGCTGTGTGAGTGAAACTGCCTTGCCTACTTTCATTGTAACTAGCAGCATTGTGGATGGGATTCAATCAATGGAAAGGCAGTGGGGGTTGAGAACTGGAAGCAGCTCTAGTCACAGGAAGTGAGGAGATAACCTGGAGGAAGTTTCTGTGCTGTAGAAGTGAAGTGCCTGCTTATGGTGGTGGGGAGGAGGAGGGGAGAAGTGAACTCCCTCCAAAATTTAAAGTTCCAATTTATTTTGATATACTGCTTCATGAATAAATACTGTCTGAGCGGTTTGCAATAAAATAATAACAAAATATCTACAATCACACATAAAGAAAATGAACTACAACAAATAATAGGGCTGAGAAATCAGAAGGGAGTAGTAGGAAGGGGATATGTGCTGCGTATTTTCATGCTACAGCGTTCATACAATAGGTTACCAAGAAAGGCCTGGAACTTGGCAGGCTCTAGTCCAAATGCATCTCTAAATAAAGGTTTTAACCCAACTTTGAATTGTTTAAGGTTAAGTTCTAAGCAAAAGTGCCAAAGGTAGTGTATTCCAAAGTGAGGCTCAATTTACACTGAAGATATTTGATCTAATATTGTTGAAGCTAATGTGCCTAAGAAAGGCACATTAGCTTCCTGGAGGGTATATAAGGGGTTAATAAATGGAAGACATAGGGAGGATAGCCTGAGTAAAGTACCTTATAGGTTATGAGTAAAATGTTATAGGTAACATAATGAGAAACAGGAAGCCAGTGTTCATTGCAAAGGAGTGGTGTGACATTGACAATTTCTATGAGTTTGTTAGCAAATGTATAGCTGAATTTTGGATGAGGTGTAAGCATTGGATGTCATGTGTCACGATACTTTGGAGAAGTGCACTACTACAGTAACCAAACAAGATAAAATTAAAAACACATATAATGATTCATAGGGCAGATGTTGAAAAGAATTGGCACGTGGGATAAATCAACAAAAAGGAGAAAACAATACAATTCCTACTCGGCACAAAAGGTTGCAGAAGAACAGTGGGAACGACCAAACATAATGATGATCCAAGATTTTTCAAAATAAAAATGTAATAATTAAACACCTTATGATGTGCAATGGCTTTTCTGTTGAATGGAAATCACCACTGTAAATTATATCTGACAGAGATATGGTAGCTGTTTAATTCCAAACTATAGTTTCTGAATTTAGAACCAGTGAACTTCAAAGATTCCTGCTTTTGTTATCAATTTGTAATATAACAGATGAAGCAGCAACCCTATATAACCATAGTTCAATAAAGTAAAAGAAAACAAATAGAAAAGTCCACATTTCTCTGAAGTACAACTTGTTAGAGCTTTATATGTCAGGTTAGCTGGAATTTTGGAGCATCCCAAGAAAGAACTATCACTGCCTTATGTGGTACAAGGTATGCAATTACAAAATAGCCTCATACTCCCCTGGTGGCTGGCCAAAGGCACACATTTCCTGATGCTTCTGTCCTCTTGGCCAAAGAGCTAATGAAATTTCATGTTACATACCATTAGAAGGATGTGTAATGAAGAAAAAAAATCCAGCAGGTATAGAGGCACTTGGCAAATCTCTAAACCTTCACTATTCAGTCCTACAGATATCCAGGGGGCCTTTTACTAAAGCGCATTAACCTGTTAACATGGGAATTAGAACATGCTAACCATTAACACAGTAGCTCTTGCATTAACTGTATAATAAGGAATGGGGTGGGGAATTGGTGTGGACTGCACCTTGCAGTTAACACATGGTAACTCAACAGGTGACGTTAAGTCCCTTTGCATTATCTGCAGAGCTGTTAAAGCACGCTAATTGTATTTCCTCTGTGTATTTCCAGTGTATGGGTGGGGGTTGGCAACTGTTAATGCAAAGACTTGGCACAAACTGTATATTGACTGCGTAACTTTACTGCACTTTAGTGAAATGCCCCCACAATTGCTTGTTAAGGGCCACTGTGATGTGGGGAGTCCATAAGGACATAAACAGTATCACATACCAGCATGAACTATTTCTAGTAATGTCAGCTGTTTTTCACGAAATATTCTCATAGCTCTTCGCCTCTGAAGCTGAAGTTGTTGTTTTAGATCCTCCTCTTCTTTCAGCCTTTTAAAATGAAGCAATTCTTGCTCACGTTTAGCTCTAAAATAGAAGAGAAGATCAATTAACTGTAACCCTCATATGTTTCAGACAAAGAACTAGGGGGACCTCTTTTAGAGACATAGATCAAGTTAGATCATTCTCTTGGTAAAAAGGAAGGGAAAAAAAGAAAATTCTGAACGAGAAAGAGGTTAGCTCTCCTCTCTGCCATGCAGAAGCAGCATCTTCTCTCTTTTCTTCCCTTGCTCCCCCAGCCATCAAGGACCTCTCTCTCTTCCCTCCACCTAGCATCATCCCTTTGGCTCTCTCCCCTTCTCCCCATCATCATCCAGCAAGGCTACATCTCCCCCTCCCCCACACCCCAACCATCCAGAGTGGCCCCATCTCCCCCCTCCCCATCATTATGTATTGGTCCATCTGTCTCCTTTACCTCTCCTTCTTTTTCACTCATATGGTCACCAGGTTGCTGCTTTGCCTGGTCTGCATGGTGGCAACTGCAGCAACAACTAACAAGACAGGTGAATAGACACTACCTTGTGCATGCCACCACTGGTTCTGCTGGTCCCAGAAACAGGATTATATATATATATAATCAGTGTTTCCTAACCTGACACTGGAAGTACCACGACCAGTCGTGTTAACTATAATAAATATGCATTGATTGATATTCAAACATTTGGAGGCCCTGTGATTGGATTAAATCTCTCTCATACATATTTCTTGTGATAATCCTGAAAACCTAGCTAGCTAGGTGTGCTCCTGGAGAGGGAAGGAAAACAGTAAAATAAAATGAGTGTTTCCCTTCCCTCTTATGGAGGTGACCTAGCCAGCTGGGTTTTCAGGATTATCATAGGAAATATATATAAGAGATTTCATGCACACAATGGGTCTCCAAATGTATGCAAACCATATAATTTATAAATACATATTACACACTAATGCCCAGGGAAAAATTAATTATGTAGTAAATGCTTCAATCACTGAACACATAATTACAGAAGGTACACAAACTATTTATATTTTATTTATTTGTGTCAAACCCTGGAGTGTAAGCTTCTCTTCTGTGAGATGCACAGAAACAAATGACTACAAGCTTCAAGCTATTTAGCTTTCCAGACTTCAATGTGCCATCATAAAACATGAGATGAACCCAGTGCTGACTTATGAGCAAGGACAGCATTCTGTGACCTTTAAAAATGGAGCATAACTGGTATAAAAATGGCTGCTCAATCTCAGCATCAGTGACCATGCATAAGAGGCAGTGTCATGAAAGAAATATCATTAGGAACTGCCATTATTTTCTTCATTCTAGGCAGAATTCTGATTACAGCACTAACATCAGATCTGGTTAAAGAACGCTTGCTTGTTGGAGCCCATGAAATATTAAACTCATGAACAGTCACATCAGTGCAATATGCAGAAAATACTGTGGACAATGTATGAATAGTCCTCTTTTTGCTATAAACTTAACTTCATTGGAATGCAAAGAAAGATCTTAATTAAATGGGAGTGTGGGAACAGCAGTCTTCTCTCAGCCGCTGTGAGAAGATGCACTGTTTCGCAGCTCCCTCACTGGTGCGGTTCTTTATTTTGAGCTTTTTGTGCCTTTCCAGTGAGATTTTTACCCACGTGCTTCATTTTTCTTCCTTTTTCCCTGTATAGGTTTAGTTCATTTTCCCCCACATTTATGTTGAAATAATTTTTATTGAAAAGGATAAAACAGTACAAATCCACTCACAATGAAAACATAATATCATGAAGAACAAGAAAAGTTAACTCCCCTTCCCCTCCCCCTCATTCACTCTCACATCATCATTCACATTCGCATCAGGGAAAACATAGCAGACTCCCCAAGAACTGTACCCCACTTTTAAGTTTACTTTATTTTTTTACTGTGCTCATTAGGTCCTCTTAGGCCTCAGCTCCAGTCATGCTCTTGTCCTTGCTTTTTCTTGGTGATTTGCCTCTTTTTAGGATCACCATCAAGTCGTTTGATTTGGCCTTGGCTGTTTTCCCTTCCATGTCATCGAAGGTTCCCAATGACTGGAATAAACTTCCTGAGCCCCTACGTCTTGCCCCATCCTTGGCCACCTTTAAATCTAGACTGAAAGCCCACCTATTTAACATTGCTTTTGACTCGTAACCACTTGTAACCACTCACCTTCACCTACCCTCCCCTCCTTCCTGTACACATTAATTGATTTGATTACTTTATTTTTTGTCTATTAGATTGTAAGCTCTTTGAGCAGGGACTGTCTTTCTTCTATGTTTGTGCAGCGCTGCGTACGCCTTGTAGCGCTATAGACATGCTAAATAGTAGTAGTAGACTTTAAGCACTGTGCCTGATGTAATAGGACCATCTTTGGTAAAGACACCCATTCTTGGTGTCTCCAGTGTTTTGGGCCTGAACAAATCACTTCCAGCAGTGTTCTTTGTCTTCGAATGAAGAAAAGGACTTAGCTGGCCAGAGAGGTTCAAAGAAATATTATTTTTGGAGCCCGGTCTGAAACTTCGATGTGGGCATCGGTTTCGATGTCAAGCCTTGCACCAGCATTTGGTGCATCAATCCCTATCAGACACTGGGAGTGGTCGTGCATCAAGACCTGCCTTGACATCAACCACTGTGTAGAGCCCTTGAGACCGGTCAGCATTGAACTTACACCTAGGAGGCGTGGGGTTTCGATGTAGTCCTCATCGGCACGAAGGAGCATCAATGACTGGCATTGGGTGAAGGCAAAGAAGTATCGGCATCGAACCCCCTTGATGCATGGTGCTGGAAGCGCCAGGGCACCAAGGGATCCGGTCCCTGAGAAGCGTCTGCACTGGGAGGATTGCTCTCTCTCCACTGAGGAGATCCCAACGCATGGGTCTTCATGCAGCCAGGACCAAGCACCCCCACTGACTCAAACAGTTCAGCAGGCTGCTTTTCAACCAATGGCTCAGCTTTTCCTGACTGCGGCCCTCAAGGAGAGCATCCGGGCCATGCTCCATGAGCATTTGGCGGGGATCCTTCACAGACTGCATTAAATGCATCGGCATCTGGGGTGCTTGCAACCATACCTCTACCTGCTGCCCCTCGTGCAGTACCGGTGTCAACAGCCACCCATGCAGGCATCCCTTTGACATCAGTGAAAGAAGCTTCCCCCGGAGTCAAGTGTAGAGCCTGCGCCTCAATGCCTCTCCAGACAAGGACATGGTTCCCCAATCTCGAGGCAGGATCGGTCTCAGTACCCCATGAGGAGTATTTTGCTGACACCAATGAGGAGTGCTCATGGACGTCTTGATGAGGACCCTGGGTACTTCTCAGAGGGGGAATCCTATCTGACCCCTCCCCTCCTGAGGAAAGGAGGAAATCTCCACCTGAGTGCCTTTCCTTCTCAAGTTTTGTATGGGAAATGGCAGCTGCCATTCCAGTTCATTTGGAGACTGAGGAAAAGTCCAGGGCTGAGATGTTTGAGGTCCTGGACTATGACTCTCTACCTAGAGAGGCTGTGACAGTCCCTCTTCACAGGATCCTGAATGTCCAGGTGAAGAACTGGGAGTACCCTCTGTTGGTCCTGTCCTACTCAAAAAGAGCAACACCATATATCGGATCCAGTTGCCTCATCATTCCCTGATCTGCGCTCAAAAGAGCCAAGAGTTCCAGGGACTATGCTTCGGCGCCCCTGGGCAGAGAAGCTCGAGCCCTGGATTCTTTTTGGGTGGAAGATGTATCAGGCCTCTATGCTCATCTCCTGCATACAATCTTGCCAGCTTTACATAAGCCTTTATTTGTGGAACTTGGTGCGTAGTATGTCCAATTTGGCAGACTCTCCCATAGGAGCAGGCCGAATCTCTTCGCCAGCTGGTCAAGCAGCAGAAGGTGTGAAGTAAGTTCTTGGCCAGGGGCGCTTATGATACCTTTGATGTGGTGTCCCGCATCTCTGCCCAAAGTACAGCGATGCGCAGACTCTCATAGCTGCGTGTCTCTGATTTGTGGTCCAGCAGAGATTGGCGAACGCCATGTGCCAGGGGGATAACCTTTTCAGAGAGAAGGTGGAGGTTGTTGCTGGCCTCATTATGAAAAACACCATTGATACTCCCTCCCATTGGGTGCATTCTGCACCTTCCTTCTCATCCAGGAGGCTTTTGGGCAAGCTGAAGAGGGGTCCCTATTATTCACAGAGGCGTAGGTATGCTCCTTCATCTCACCAGCCTCAGCAGGCTCAGACCCTAGCGCTCCCAAGGCCCAGCCAACTTCCCAGTCAAAACAGGGGATGGGCTATCCAGCACAGGATGGTTCTCAGGGCTACGTATCTGGTGGGCAAACCAACACCCTGGCCAACAGACTGAGCAGGGTCATGCAACTGAACAAGTGGTCACTCAGTATGAGTGTTACCCGCAAGAACTTCAAAGTGTAGGGCACCCCCTCGATGGATCTCTTTGCCACTCCGCTCAACCACAAAGTCCCTCAGTACTGTTCCAGGGACAGGACACACAACAGACTAGCATTGGATGCCTTCCTCCTTCACTGGGGGCAAGGACTTCTGTATGTGTATCCTCCCAAACCTCTCATGGGGAAGACTTTGTTGAAACTCAGGCAAAACCATGGAACCATGATTCTGATCGCTCCCTATAGGCCCAGGCAGATCTGGTTCCCTCTTCTTCTGGAGTTATCCTCCAAAGAACCTCGGAGACTGGAGTGTTTTCCGACTCTCATCATGCAGAACAGGGGATCTCTTCTGCATCCCAACCTCCAGTCCCTGGCCCTCACAGCCTGGGTGTTGAGAGCTTAGAATTTGCTTCCTTGCATCGTCTAGAGGGTGTCTCCAAGGTCTTGCTGGCTTCCAGGAAAGATTCCACTAAGAGGTGCTACTCATTCAAATGGAGGAGGTCTGCTGTTTGGTGTGAGGGCAGGGCCCTAGACCCTATTTCTTACCCTACACAGACCTTGCTTGAATAACTTCTACACATCTCTGAATCTGGTCTTAAGACCAACCCTGTAAGAGTTCACCTTACTGCAATTAGTGCTTACCAATCACCGTGTAGAGGGAAAGCCCATCTCTGGACAGCCTCTAGTTCGCTTTATGAGAGGTTTGCTATTGTCAAAGCCCCCCATCAAATTTCTGCCTGTGTTATGGGACCTTAATGTCATTCTCACCCAGCTGATGAAAGCTCCTTTCGAACCGCTGGATTCCTGTCATCTGAAGTACTTGACCTGGAAGGTCATATTCTTGGTGGCTGTTACTTCAGCTTGCAGTCAGTGAGCCTCAGGCCCTAGTAGTAGATCCAACTTACACTAATAAAGTAGTCCTCCACACACACCCTAAGTTCCTACCTAAGGTGGTGTCGGAGTTCCATCTGAATCAATCAATTGTTCTTCCAACATTTTTTCCCAAACCTCATGCCCATCCTTGTGAGAGCACACTGCACACCTTGGACTGCAAGTGAGCATTTGCCTTTTACTTGGAGTGGACTAGGCCCTACGGACAGTCCATCCAGCTTTTTGCATCCTTTGATCCCAACAGAATGGGGGTCACCATCAGGAAATGCACAATCTCCAATTGGCTGGCAGATTGCATTTCTTTCACTTATGCCCAAGTTGGGCTGACTCTTGAGAGTTAAGTCAAGGCTCATAATGTCAGAGCCATGGCTGCATCGGTAGCCCAATTGAGGTCAGCCTCTATAGAAGACATTTGCAAGGCTGCAACATGGTGATCAGTCCACACATTCACATCTCACTATTACTTATAGCATGATACCTGATGCGATGGTCGGTTTGGACAGACAGTTCTGCAGAATTTGTTTGTGGTCTAGAATCCAACTCCATTTCCCTAGGCCCATTTTGATTTGTTCCAGGCTGCACTCTCACACAGTATGTTTGTAGTTTCAGGTTAATTTGTTTCTTCACCTCGACATTGCGAGGTTCTATTGTCCTACTACTGTTGTGTTCGGAGAGCCTGGTAGCTAGAGATTCACACATAGTAACATAGTAGATGACGGCAGAAAAAGACCTGCACGGTCCACCCAGTCTGCCCAACAAGATAAACTCACATGTGCCATTTTTTGTGTATACCTTACCTTGATTTGTACCTGTCTTTTTCAGGGCACAGACCATATAAGTCTGCCCAGCACTATCCCCACCTCCCAACCACCAGCCCTGCAGGCCATATTCTCACACATGTGAGAATATGGCCTGCATGTCCTCGGTGAAAGCAGGGATACTTACCTGTAACAGTTATTCTATGAGGACAGCAGGCCATTCATTCTCACATATCCTCCCACCTCCCCTTGGAGTTGTCTCCTATCCTAGTAGCTATACTATTTTACTGCTGGTCCGTGTTCTTGCGGGAGGCGGGAAGGCACTCAAACTGAAGAAGAATGCTCATGGGAATCAGGGGAGGATCCCAGTTACTTCTCCCCCGATGAGTCCTATGGGATCCCTTCTGAGCCTTCCCCTCCACCTGAGAGGAAACTGTCTCCACCAGAGAGTCGCCTTCACCTCTTTTGTATGGGAAATGGCTGAGGCCATTCCATTCCCCGTAGAAGTAGAGGATGAGCCCAGGGCCAAGATGCTCGAGGTTTTGGACTACACATCTCCCCACCTAAGGAGGCAGTGATGGCTCCTCCATGAGGTACTCAAGGCAGTCGTTGTCATGAACTGGGCGTCCCCTCTGTCTTTTCCTGTGGTCCCTAAGAAGACTGATACCCAATATCGGATCCATGGGGAACCTGGGTTGGTGAGGTCTCAGTTACCTCACAACTCCATGGTGGTGGATGCCACTCTCAAAAAGGCCAGGAGTACTAGGGACTATGCCTCGGCTCCCCCAGATAGAGAAGCTAGAACCCTGGACTCTTTTGTGACAAAGATCTATCAGGTCCCTATGCTCATCGCCCATATTCAGTCTTACTGGCTCTTTACGAGTGTTTACTTGCAGAACTTGGTGAGGCAGCTGTCAGACTTCGTCAATGCGCTCCCTCCGGAGCAGGCCGAGCCATTTCACCAGTTGGTCAAGCGGCAGAAGGCAGGTCGCAAGTTCTTGGCCAGGAGCACATACGACACTTTTGATGTGGCATCCAGAATCTCTGCCCAAAGGTAAAGCAATGTGAAGACTCTCATGGCTGTGTATTTCTGACCTGGACCATTTGGTGCAGAAGATGGCGGATGCTCCTTGCCAGAGGGATAATCTTTTCGGAGAGAAGGTCAAAGAGGTCACTGACCAGATCAAGAAGCACACTGATGCTATGTCTTCTCTCTCCCTCCGGACGTCTTCTGCAGCTGCCTCCTTATCCAGGAAGTATTTTGGTAGGTCGCAGAGTGGTCCCTATTCCTATTCTACACGTAGGTACATTCCGGCGGCTCATCAGCCTGCTCAGGCTCAGCCCCAGCGCGCTCGCTGTCATCAACAGAATGCGCCCAACGCCCCTGTTGCTCCTCAGCAAAAGCAAGAGACAAGCTTTTGACTTGCTCCAGAGCATAGCTGCGATCAAAGTGTTCGTACCGGATGACTTGCCGGTCGGGGTGTAATAAAAACAGGACTGGCCTAGCCTGAGGAGGTCGCCAGAGGGCGCTGTCCCAGGGAAAAGTCTAAAAAATGCCCTGCTCTGGTCACTAGTGGGAGCCAAAAGGGGTACGTCTATGTAATGACCTGAAGGGGCAGCTAGGGGGTGCTCATGGTATAGGACCTGCCCTTCCCTGAAGAGGCCACCAGGGGGAGCTCTCAGAGTAGGTGAGGGAAAGGTGGAGAGAGTTCTGGGCCTGGACCTTTCTGGAACCAGGGGGAGGGGCCTAAAGAGGTGGGGAGGATTATTAGCCACCTTATAAAGAGCACCCTCCAAGAAAAGAAAGAGGAGAGGAGATGGGGACCTGAAAGTCTGCTGGAGGAGATCCCCTGGAAGTTGAGAGAGAAGGATCCCTCTAAAAACCAAGACGGTACTTACCTGGCTATGGACATGGTTTTAATGGAACTGTGTATTATTGGAAGTTGAATGATATGCTGGAAAGAAGTTGTTCCCCACAAGACTGAAGCAGGGTGCTAATAAAGTGGATTTGCATCTGGTGTATCCAATTTGCATATTTGTGAAAGCTGAGAAACCAGGGTTCTATTCCCAAGGAAGGTGTCAAGGGGCATATCAGGTGTACCAGGAAGGTGATCTGTTCCCTGAGGATACATTCAAGAAGGATTCTAAGAAGGGATGATATATGAGAAACAGTCACCCTGAGTGCAAGAGGAGCCCCAAACATTGAGACTAGGATTACAGGCTGCCATAGAGAAAGGCAAAGCGCGAGTCAGCCCTGGCTGTGGGCTTGTGATGCTGGGCAGGAGCCAGCCACAAGAGGGCCCTCAGCACATGAGAGTACCCTTGAGGGATCACAAGGGGGGAGGTTAAAGTTTTTTCACCAAAGGTGGCCTCTCATAACCTCCGACCGGTGGGTTCTTTAGTCCGTCTCAGATACACCCTCAATTTGCTCTCCAAACCTCCAAATTGCCCACCAAGAGCTCATTCTTTGGCTCTCAGCACAGGTAGGTACTTGCAGAGGAACTCTCCGCCCTTCTAAAGGCCCACGTGTCCGAACCCGTTCCACCAGTGGAAGAAGGGTAGGGATTCTATTCCAGGTACTCCCTTGTGCAGAAAAAGACAGGGGGCAATGTGTCCCATCCTAGACCTAAGTGCCTTGAACAAATTCCTAATCCGAGAAAAGTTCAAGATGGTTTCCCTGGGCAACCTTCTTCCCATGATTCAGTAAAATGATTGGCTATGATATCTGGACTTGAAGGATACTTATACTCAAATCCCGATACTTCCAGCCCACAGGAAGTATCTTTGATTTCAGCTGGGAACACATCACTTTTAGTACCGCATGTTGCCTTTTGGCCTCGCGTTTGCCCCCAGGGTTTTTACAAAATGTCTAGCGGTAGTCGCAGCGTCGCTATGCAGACTGGGAGTTTGTGTGTTTCCTTATCTTGACGATTGGCTGGTGAACAGCACCTCGGAGGAGAGCACTCAGGAATCCACGCGCATGACTATTCTGGTGCTGGTGCTACTAGAGTTCGTTGTAAACTACCCCAAGTCCCATCTCCATCTGACTCAACAATTGGAATTCACAGGAGCCCTGCTCGATACCAGGACTCTCCGGGCATACCTTGCAGAAACACGTGTGGCCAACCTTCTCTCCCTTGTGTCCAAGGTTTGGATGTCGCAGCAGGTCACAGCTCGGCAGATGTTGAGATTATTGGGCCACATGGCTTCCACAGTCTGTTACTCCCATGACATGTCTCCACCTGAGGTTTGCTCATTGGATCCTGGTTTCCCAGTGGTTTCAAGCCACGGGCAGCTTAGAGGATGTCATTCAAGTGTCCCCGGAGCTGGTGTGCTGTCTTCAATAGTGGACAATTCGACCTTGGGACTCCTATTCCAAATTCCTCAGCCAAAGAAGGTGCTGATGACAGATGTGTCTCACCTAGGTTGGGGAGCTCATGTAGATGGGCTTCACACCCAAGGAGCTTGGTCTGTCCAGGAAACGAGTCTTCAGATCAACCTCCTGGAGCTCTGAGCAATCTGGAACGCTCTAATGGCTTTCAGAGACCGGCTGTCCCACCAAATTATTCTAATTCACACAATCAGGTTGTGATGTGCTATATCAACAAGCGGGAGGGGGGGACACCAGATATCTCCCTCTGTGTCAGGAAGCCGTCCAGATGTGGCTTTGGGCGCGCCATCACTGCAAATTTCTCCAAGCCACCTATCTGGCGGGTGTAAACAATGACCTGGCCGACAGGCTGAGCAGGATAATGCAACCACATGAGTGGTCTTTCAATATGAGCATAGCCTGGAAGAACTTCTGAGCGTGGGGCACCCCCTCAGTGGATCTTTTTGCCATTCAACTCGATCACTAGGTCCCTCAGTTCTGTTCCAGGCTTCAGGCCCATGATAGATTAGCGTCAGATGCCTTTCTCCTTCATTGGGGGACAGGCCTTCTGTATGCGTATCCTCCAATACCTCTGATGGGAAAGACTTTGTTGAAACTCAAGCAAGACCACGGAACCATGATTCTGATTGCGACCTATTGGCCACGACAGATTTGGTTCCCTCTTCTTCTGGAATTGTCCTCTGAAGAACCGTGGAGATTGGAGTGTTTCCGGACCCTCATCACACAGAACAAGGGATCGCTTCTACATCCCAATCTCCAGTCTCTGGCTGTCACGGCCTGGATGTTGAGAGCCTAGAATTCGCTTCCTTAGGTCTTTTGGAGGGTATCTCTTGTGTCTTGCTGGCTTCCAGGAAAGATTCCTCTAAGAGGTGCTATTCTTTTAAATGGAGAAAGTTTGCCGTCTGGTGTGACAGCGAGGTCATAGATCCCCTTTCTTGTCCTACACAGACCTGGAATACCTTCTACATTTGTCAAAGTCTGGTCTCAAGACTAACTCCGTAACAGTTCACCTTATTGCAATTAGTGCTTATCATCAGTGTGTAGATGATAAGCCTATCTCTGGACAGCCTTTAGTTGTTCGCTTCATGAGAGGTTTGCTTTTGTCAAAGCCTCCTGTCAAACCTCCACCTGTGTCATGGGATCTCAACATTGTTCTCACCCAGTTGATGAAAGCTCCTTTTGAGCCACTGAATTTTTTTTTTGTTACATTTGTACCCAGCGCTTTCCCACTCATGGCAGGTTCAATGCGGCTTACATGGGGCAATGGAGGGTTAAGTGACTTGCCCAGAGTCACAAGGAGCTGCCTGTGCCTGAAGTGGGAATCAAACTCAGTTCCTCAGTTCCCCAGGACCAAAGTTCACCACCCTAACCACTAGGCCACTCCTCCACTTCCTGCCATCTGAGGTACTTGACCTGGAAGGTCGTTTTCTTGGTGGCTGCTATTTCAGCTCGTAGGATCATTGAGCTTCAGGCCTTAGTAGCGGATGCACCTTATACTAAGTTTCATCACAACAAATAGTCCTCCGCAAGCACCCCAAGTTCCTGCCCAAGGTGGTGTCTGAGTTCCACCTGAGCCAGTCAATTGTCTTGCCAACATTCTTTCCCCGTCCTCACGCCCATCCTGGTGAAAGCTTCTTGCACACATCAGTCTGTAAGAGAACGTTGGCCTTTTACATGGAGCGGAAGAAGCCCTTCAGACAGTCTGCCCAGTTCGTTTCTTTTGATTTCAACCGGAGGGGAGTCGCCATTGGGAAATGCACCATTTCCAATTGGCTAGCAGATTGCATTTCCTTCTCTTATGCTCAAGTTGGGCTGACTTTGGAGAGTCATGTCACGGCTCATAATGTTAGAGCCATGGCTGCGTTGGTAGCCCACTTGAAGTCAGTCTTCATTCAAGAGATTTGCAAGGCTGTAACATGGTCTTCAGTCCACACGTTCACATCTCATTACTGCCTTGAGCAGGATACCCGATACGGAAGTCGGTTTGGGCAGTCAGTGTTTCAGACTCTGTTTGGGGTCTAGAATCCAATTCCACCATCCTAGGTCCATTGTGTTCTGTTTCAGGCTGCACCTTCATCTAGTTATATATAGTTTCAGGTTAAGCTGTGTTATGTCCTCGCCGTTGTGTGGCCCAAATGATCAATGTTTGTTGTTTTGGGTGAGCCTGGATGTTAGGGATTCCCCACTTGTGAGAATGTAAACCTGCTTGTCCTTGGAGAAAGCGAAGATACTTACCCGTAGCAGGTATTCTCTGAGGACAACAGGCTTCACAATCCCGCCCACCTTTTTTCACTTTTCTTTTTACATTTTTTGCTTTTGTATTAAACTGAGAGGAGTGGTCACGCTATGGGTGGGAATGCATTCGTGCTCCAGAAAGCTCTAGTCCTTTTTCTTTGGTATACTACTAACCTGGGTGACGCGGGATCGTCTACCCACTTGTGAGAATGTGAAGCCTGCTGATCCTCAGAGAAATAATTTATTTGCTGGATATCTGAAGATTTCTTAAAATCAAAATACTCATGTCAATATTCAAAATGCTGCACTCAGCATATTTTAAAATGATGACTGCAACAGTTAAATATAATGGGGTCGATATTCAAAGTGATTTAACCAGCTAGAAATGCTCCTGGCCAGTTAAATTATTTGTTTGGGTCTAACCGGTCATATTCAGTGGCACTTAACCGGTTACGATTGCTGAAAATGTCCGGTTAGTGCCCAAGTCAAAACTGGCTATTTTGGGGTCATAGTCAGCACTTGGCTGTTTAAGTGCAGGTGTTCAGCATTAACTGCATAAACAGGACCCCATAAAAATCAGTCCTATCTTATGCAGTTCACCATAGCCGGTTAAGTGAAGAATACTGCACTTAACCGGCTATGGTTTGGCCAGCTCCATAAACCCAGGAATTCAATGCTGGAGCCTGGACATGGCCGGCACTGAATTTCTGGGTATAACGTTGGTGGCAGTCAGCAAAACACTGATCATTGCCAGTTGAATACTGGGTCCAATATGTACGTTCATCACTACTAACAAAATAGTAAGTGGCATTAAATAAACAAGGAGAACAGTTACTGCTGCTGGCTCTACAGAGAGACATTATTCAATCTTTTTGTTTTCTTCAACTAATCCTCATAGATATACGGACAGCAGTTATGTATCACCGATATTAGAAGAGTCAGGTGCATTTCCATTGTACTCTCTCTATCCCAATGCGGCGCCAGGATATTCCATTAGAATTTTTAGTGGCATTATACAGATAATGTCACTGCAAATATATGGAAAGCATTTCATCCATATAGCTCCTACCACTATAAGGGTAAATGTTTCTGAATATTGGGCTCACCAATTTCACCAACTACTGTGAATTAGTTGTGCTTACTTACAACAAAATTGCTAATTTCACAAGACAGAAAAATATTCAAGAACAACCTTTCATCATGGCCACATTACTTTAAGCTCTTACCCATTAATATGCTAAGAAATAATACATCAGTAATGGTAGCTGGGCCCTGTATTTAAAAAAAATAGCTACAATAGAATGTGTTTCAAGAAATCTTTTAAGTAAGTTCTTTCTCCTTGTAGTGTCACAAACCGTTATTATACACAGCTATAAGGTGCAAAATATAATGTAGTTTTGGATTTAAGGTGTTATCTGCATGCCATTAAACATTCTCTATTGCACTGCGTCAGCATCACAAATTAGAAATACTAAAATCTCTAGGTTTTCAGCCCTTACACTATAGTCATCCTCTCATAATCTTATTTAATGTTAGAGATAGGGGGGGTCACGTGATGCTGAAGGAGCAGTAGCCATGCTTTCGCACTGCTCCGGGATCCCTGCCTGATTCCCGCCCGATACTGCCTGCAAATAGCCCCGAAATCGACTGACCTGGTCAACTATAGCTGGCTGAGAGTGCATGGACCAATATCTGGTGTCCATGTCGCCGGGAACATCGCGTAAAAGTGCAAAGCCAGAGAAAGAAAAAACGGCTGGCGCTAGTGGCGAATCCAAGATGGCACCCGGAACGCCGAGAAGCGAAGCGGAGTTCTCGGCCCGCCAACTGTCACAGCTGGTAACGGCGGTGGAAACGGCGCTGGAACCCAGGTTCACGTCGCTGAATGACCGCCTGGGAAAGGTGGATGGGCTGATGGCAACGCTCGTGAGCCGCGCAACGGAGGTAGAAACGAGGGTATCTGCACTGGAAGACGCATGGCAGCAGTGTGACCCGGAGATGAAGAGCCTCAAAGAAAAACTGAACCAGCAGGCAGAGAAGCTGGACGAGCTTGAAAACCGGGCTAGACGGAGTAATCTCCGGTTAGTGGGGCTGCCAGAAACTATCCTGGAGAAAAATTTGAGCACGGTTTTGGAGGAGTGGCTCGTGAAAGAATTTGCTTTGTCAGACAGCCGTGGGCCGCTCTGTTTAGAGAGAGCACACAGGATCAGGAGACAACACCAGAACAGCCAGCGCCCCAGAGTCGTTATCATTAAAGTACTGAACTATATACATAAAGAAGAGATCCTTAGGGGATATCGCTTAAAAAGGGAGTCACTGACATATGCTGGAGTACAAATACGAATCTTTCAAGATTATTCAACCAGCTTGCAAGAGAGGAGACGGAAGTTTCATCCAGTCTGCGCTTCGCTGGTGGAAAGAAATCAGTGCTTTATGTTGCTGTATCCAGCTACTCTAAAGATCCAACATGAGGGGAAATGGATCCCTTTTGTATCAGATCAAGCAGCCATGCAGTTTATCAATAGGGAACTGAAAACAACTGAGACCCCTACTTGAAAAAAAGCATTGGACTGATGGGTCAGTCGGGCATGAAAGAAATTATATAATTGCAGAAAGCAGGGGCAAGTATGCACTGTTTTGTAAGTTTGTGTTCAGGAAAATCCTGTATGGTTAAAAAGTGCGGTTGATGGGTGGGGGGTGGGGTGGGGATCGCAGCATGTTGTGATTCAGTTAACATGGGGGTTTCTCAGTTGTGGGTTAATGGAGGAGGAGAGGAAAGAGGGGGGGAGGGGGTGGGTGGGCTGGGAAGGAGGGATTTGTTTGGGGAGCATGGGGGATGAGAGTGTCGCACAGAAACTTGTATTTGGTGGAAGAGGAAACTATGCACTGTGTGGAGTGGTCAGGAGGGGATGGCTCTGGGGTGGGGGCTGGGCACCCGGGGGCCTTAACATCACCATTGAATTTGAAGGAAGCTGAGATGGCGTTCTGGGACCCGGATTAGATGCATCCGCCTAGATTAATCTTGTGGAATGTGGCTGGGATTGGATCGCCAATAAAAAGAGCAAAACGTTTAACAGCCTTGCAACGTCACAAAGCCTCCATAGCATGTTTACAGGAGACAAAATTGTCTGAGGAGGAAAGTCAAACGCTCAAGCAAAGGTGGGTGGGGGAATGTTTCTTCTCTCCAGCACAGGGGCGGAGGGGGGGAGTGGCAATCCTGATTCATAAAACTCTACAATGTAAGGCCCGGTTAGTAGCCCAGGATGCACAGGGGAGGTATATACTTTTACACTTGAACATAATGGGACAGGAAGTATTCTTGCTTAATATTTATGGGCCAAATGTATACGATCATACATTTTTTCAGCACATAATTCGTCTGGGTCTCCAACATACAACTGCCCCCTGGCTCTTAGTGGGAGACTTCAACCAGGTGATGGATGGGCAATTAGATCGGTCGGCGCCTTCAGCGGGGATGGCACTGGGTAGGGGTAAGGGCATACAACACCTGTGCAGGGCGTTGAACTTAGTTGACCTGTGGTGTTTGGTCAATCCTACTGCGCGCGATTATACCCACCTCTCCCGAGTGCACGGCACGTGGTCTAGGTTAGACTATATTTTAGCTGAGGGTACATTTTTCCACAGATCGTGAAAGCAGAGGTGGGGCCAATGGAGATTTCAGATTACGCTATGATATGGGTGGATATGGATCTAGGAGCGGGTAGATTTAAAGAAAACCAGTGGAAATTCCCATCACATTTAGCGGGGGATGTACATTTTCAAGAACCTCTTAGACAGAAATGGCAGTTGTTTGCGGAAACCAACGTGCAGCATGAGGATGAGGCCCTTCTCTATTGGGAAACGTCAAAAGCAGTTATGAGGGGAGAGGTCATCTCCTACATGTGTGCCCGGGCAAAGAGGTTAGCACAGGGTATTGTCCAGCTGGAGCATAAATTTAAGACAGCAAAACGTAAACATTTAGCAGCCCCCTCACTTAGGAGTAGGGAAGAGATGGTGTCGACGCTCGCGGCACTGAATTCTCTCATCCACGAGCGCACTAAAAAACAGCTGTTTCACCGATCATTCACCTTCCATAGATCTGGCAATAAATCAGAGAAATTGCTGGCAAGAGTAATAAGGAATTGGGGGGGTAATAGGTTCGTCCCATCTTTGATAAAGCCAGATGGCTCGCGTGAAGCCCGGCCTGAGGGGATAGTACAGATTCTACATGATTTTTATGCATCCCTTTATAGCAACCCAGGCGAGCGGAGTGGACCCGCTTTGGTAGACTATTTAGAAGACTCGGGTATCCCACGATTAACAGCGGAGGTAATAGATCAGTTGAACTCCCCTTTGAGAGCTAAGGAAATTCAGAAAGTGGTCAAAGCGCTGAAAAGGGGTATGGCCCCGGGCCCAGACGGGTACACGACAGAATACTATCAGTGTATGTTGCCACAACTATGTGGCGCCCTGGTTTCCCTTTTTGACGCCTCGGTGGAGGGAAGTGGGTTTCCGCGGAACTCCAATGAGGCGTGGATTACACTGATACCGAAACCGGGGAAAGACCCAGAACGTCCGGAGTCATACAGACCGATCTCTCTCTCTTTAACGTGGATCTCAAAATCTTAGCTAGGGTGTTAGCGGAGAGGCTAAGTCCACATATGACCACATTGGTGGGAGAGGGACAGGTGGGATTCGTGAGGGGCAGGCATTCCTCTATTAATGTTCGTAAAGTTTGCATGGCTGTGGCCTATAGTCAACTATCACAAGAACCCTTGCTTTTGGTGAGCCTCGACGCCGGAAAGGCATTTGACAAAGTAGCCTGGGATTACTTGTTTGGAGTTCTCGACTACGTGGGCTTAAAGGGCTGGTTTGCGCACGCGATTGCGGCCCTGTATTTCCGCCCCCAGGCCGCTATATTAGTAAATGGAACTCGCTCCGCCACGTTCCCGATAGCGAGGGGGACGAGGCAGGGGTGTCCACTCTCACCGTTGTTGTTTTTGCTCTATCTGGAACCTCTATTGCGCACGATTCAAAGAGACCCTGAGATTGCGGGAGTTGAGATGCCCTCCCTTCCGGTGAAAACTTTGGCATTTGCAGACGATATTTTGCTGACCTTGACTCGCCCCTGCCGGTCAGTGACGCACCTCCTGGATACTATAGGAGAATTTAGCTTCTTTTCGGGGTTTACCCTTAATCTACAGAAGTCAGTGGCGTTTCCAGTGCAGAGCTCGATTAGGGAGACGTGGGAGGGAGAGTTTCCCCTACGTGGTCTAGGGGGCCCTTAAAATATCTGGGAGTACTAATCCCTGCTGATTTATCTGATCTGTATGACGTGAATATTTAACCGCTTCGGCAAAGTTCACGGCACGCACTGCGGGGTTGGCACTTGCTTCCGTTGTCCCTCTCAGGAAGAATTGCACTTTATAACATGATATTGGTGCCTAAGTGGACTTATGTGCTACAAATGGTGCCGCTGTGCGTGTCGCAGAAAGACGACCAATGGGTGACACGGTTGATAGCGAGGTTCATATGGCAGGGTAAGAAATTGCGAATGCGAGCGTCTCAACTCTTTTTACCGAGATCGGGGGGGGGGGGGGGGGTTGGGGCTGTTGAGTATCAGACTCCTTTCAATTGCCAGCAACATGCGTCACCTCACGGATTGGTTCCGGGGATCGTCCTACTTCTCATGCACGGGGGCTGAGACGAGACTGTTTGCCCCAGAGCACTTTAGTGCCTGGTTGCACGTGGCGCCGAGGAAGCTGCGGACACCTCCGGCTTATGCACCAATACTTATGCCTATGAGGAAAGCATGGCGGTGGGTCTGTAGTTTTTATGGCCTATCCGCAGAATCCTCTCCGTTGCTGCCAATCCAGGGTAACAGAGATTTCATGCCTGGTTCCACCTTGGCAGATTTTGCCACGTGGGGCACAAAAAATTTACAGTATTTATAACAGCTATATAATGAGGATGGCACACTAAAATCTCAGGTGGAACTGCAGTTGGAGTATGGGACTAAGGGACTAAATTTCTTTTCTATGTTCCAACTGCGCCATTATCTAAGATCCCTGCCGGCCCCCACTATGACAGCGCAGGTGTGGGAACAATTAGTCACTATATTGGGGTTAGACGCACAATTAAGGGTCCCACTCAAATACTATCATGCTTCCCTGCGGGAGCATCTGGGCGAGGTGGAATATGGTAAATTAACCAATTGCTGGAATAAAGAGCTAGCGACAAACCTCCAGATGGAAACGGTAAAGGTCTGTCTCTTGAGAACCCAAAGACTGACGGAGAATGTGACGTTGCAAGAAACACATTATAAATTTTTGATGCGGATGTATATTTCACCTCATAGAGCATATAGGGCATCCATGGGGACGGAAGATAGGTGTACGAAGTGTGCCCAATCCCCAGCTGACCTAGGTCACATGTTTTGGAGGTGCCCGCGGATCCTTGGTTTTTGGCGCCAGATTTGTCGGCATGTGTCTGGGCTCTGGGGGGTTGTCTGGAGATCAACTCCATCTCAGCTATTTGAGGTGTTCAGGGTGTCCCCATCTGCTCCTCGGGGCCTTAGATGCTTCTTGAAAAAAACAATCTTGGTTGGAAAGAAATCGATTCTTCAACAGTGGATAACCGGAGATCCGCCCACACTGCAACACTGGCGATCCAACATGATTCACCTCGGCGCTTTGGAGCGCAGGGGAGTGGAAGACCTATCCTCGCCACAAGGAGACCGGCTTTGCCAAGTCTGGTCCCCCTTCTGGGACTCATTGACCGCAGTAGCGCGTAGTAGAATTTTGAATTCTTAAGTGCGACATAGGGGGGAGGGGATCTGGGGGGGTGGGGGGAGTTGAGTCGTTCAAGGGGATGGAGAGGAGGGGGGGGGGGGGAAGTAAAAACGTATTTGTACTGAGTTGTATTCTACCAACATGACTTTAGTGGTGTATGGAGCGTTGTTACAAGGACAACATTGTGTTTGTTTATTTTTGCACCAATAAAAATATTTAAACATAATGTTAGAGATAGGATCACGTTACCTAAAACCTCTCTGCAAAGATGTCACAACTTTTGGGAGTTTCTTCAGTCTGTTCCTAGTCTGAAATCCTTTCCAGACTGCTTGAATTAAACATGCTGCTTGATGTAGTCTCTGAAACCAACCAGTAAGAAATGCGTTGCAACATATAGTACATGTCAATATCTGCAACCTCTTTAAAAATACTCAACGTACCATTTAATAATGCAAAAGGTACTTCAAGCAAGTGGTAATGATCATTTTGTATCAGTTAATTCTGTTATCAATTCATCTTTAAAATTCTTTGCACCAATTTGTTGTAATTTCTATGAACAACCAAGTTAAGAACAGGGTTTATAAATTAAATTGCACAGAATTGGATCTATTTTAAACAGGTCATACAATGTGTGATGTTATCTGGCATATCACATTTAGGGTCCCTTTTACCAAGCTGCAGCAAAAGGGGGCCTGTGCTGGCATTGGCGTGCATTTTTGATGTGTACCGAGGCCCCCTTTTATCACAGCGGGTAAAAGGTAGGTCTTTCTTTTTAGCGAGCGTAAGCCCGCGTTGGGCTTACCGCTGCTTTGTAAAAGGGCCCCTTAGTAAGGACCAATCAAATGTAATGAGCCCACCTGTAGCTCTCCTCCTTCATAGTTGCTGCTTTGCTGATCCACAACTCCCTTTTACAGCCAGTGATTTTATTTCTCTTAATTGGATTCCCATTTACACCTCCAGATCAGTGGCAGGGGACCATCAAGTAACCAAAGACCAGGGTTGCCAGGTGGAAAATATTTTTCCAGCCTAAAGGAGCCCAAAATCCAGCCCAAAACCCGCCCAAACTCAAACCCCGCCCCTGACACCCCCGCCCCCGCGTCATCACCCCGCCCCCGCCGTCATCAACCCCGCCCCTGCCGTCATCGGCCCCGCCTTCCCCGTCACTAACCCCGCCTCCCACGTCTCTAACCCGCCTCCCACGTCACTAACCCCGCCTCCCACGTCACTAACCCCGCCTCCCACGTCACTAACCCCGCCCACCGCGGCCGAAAAAGGCACCTAAAAAAACCGCCCGAAAAACAAAAACCAGCCCAAAAAACCGCAACCCGCCGCGGGCAAAAATTTCCCGCGGCGGGTCGCGGAAAACCGCCCAATTGGCCGGTAAAACCGCCCACCTGGCAACACTGCCAAAGACCCCACTAAAGGGCAAACTATCACCTTTATTTCCTTCCAATCTCCTTGCCCCCTCCCCCCCACAGTCACTCTTCAGCACCAGGGAACTCTCTCTCTGTATTTTATTTCAAAACTACTCCCCTCGGCTGGGCTTCCTCCCACCCAGGGCCCTCCTAGTCACTCCCCCAAGTGACTCTACAGGGACTTAATCTCCTAGTAATCCCTAATCTAACAGGGAACAACACAGTCCTTGTATCAGGGAGCCCCAACTCCCCTTTATCTCTAGCCATCATTAGCTTAGCATGCCCTATCCTAGCATTCCTACACTTCTATATGAATGCCCTAACAATCCCTCTTCACATCACTTCCTCTCTCTTCCTTACCCAAAGAGGCATCATACATAGTGGATAGAGCTGCTTCAGTAGCATCAGCATTTTCATTAAGGCCACCATTTCCATTAACAAGAGTGGGAGAATTTTTCCATTTGACACAGAGATTCTTAACCTTTTCCAAACTGGCTGATGTTTTCCTTCCTGTGACTAAGTTAACCTGGTCCTCATGAATCAGAGTATTACCCAGCTCAATCTATGAGACAGAAAGTTTTAATTTTGTTGTAATCTGCTTTTGATCTTGTAGATTATGCTCAGCTTTATTAGGCCACAGAATTTAGGAGTAACAGGTACAGTAGATTCGCACTGTGGCGCCTTGTTATTCTGGGCAAGTCACTTTACTCTCCATTGCCCCAGTTACAAAAACACATTGTGAGCCTATTAGGGACAGGGAAAGTACCAGCACATAATAAATGTAAACCACTTTGATTGTACCACAGAAAGGTAGTATATCAAATCCATGACCCCTTATATTTCAGCTCTTGTCAGTGAGGGAAATTAATTATGAGGCTTGGAACTTGAGCCTACTGTGATTTGATAATATAAGAATACAGTATATGTATTAATTGTGCAGTAGGTCCTGGGAAACCGGCAGCAGTGCACATAGAGCTGCTGCTATGACCCCGCGCCTGGCTTTCTTTATTTTGTTACTTTTACTTTGCAGCCAAGTCAGGCAGGCAGTCGCGGCGCCAATCAATAAGCGAGGGGCAGGTCAGGGAAGGGGAGGAAACCGGCAGTGGTGCAACAGAGCTATCACCCTGCGTACGGCTTTCTTTTGTTACTTTTAGTTACTTCGCAGCCAAGTCAGGATCGGGAAGGCAGACAGGCAGTAAGTGGCGTGAACCAATAAGTGAAGGGCAGGTCAGGGAAAGGAAGCAAGCTCACGGTTCCTCTTCAGGGACTGGAAAGGCGCTTAACCTATAGGATGGCACATAGGCGCCATTTTCTTTGAAAATCTGTTTGGGGGAGTGACCGCTCCCCCTGTGCCCCCCCTAGCTATGCCACTGTGAAACAGGTTAGAGTTTCTTTCTCTCTGTGATGCATATCTCTTCGCAATTTGCTTGTTCTAACTGCCTGTGGTTTTCATCTCTTGCTTTTGCAATCTCTCTCTCTCTCTCTCTCAGGGAGGGGAGGGGGGTGCACTCCTAGTCTCAGAGAAAGGGGATTTTCCTAACAATCTTTCTCTCAGGGAGGGGTATTCTCCTAGCAATATCTCTTGCTCTCTCTCAGGAGGCAGCGATGGGGTGCAGCAGTCAGTCTGGCTTTTCACCTTACTTTCTATTCTGTAAAGGACAAAAGGCTGATTTGAAGATGGCACCAAGACAGACTGGCTAGCACAAAGGCTTCACAAATGCACCTTTTACTGAGACTTGCTCTGAAGCATACCTGCCACCTTATCATATTCCATTTTCTGGAGGTGAAGCTAGTCTAATGGAAGACAGCATATACTGCTAATAACAGTGCCAAAACCAAACTGGTATTTTTAAGTCAGTGATCTGGTTCTGAGCAGCAGGATATGCCAAGGTAAAATGTTTCAACTGATACAGTTTGGCACTAGTGAGAAAAAGAAAGGGTTTAGAACATCCAGTTCTACAGGTTGTGACTGAAAGAGAGACCCTGCACATGCATGCAAACAAAGTAAACTATGGAAGAAATAACTTTTAATAAATGTATTTTTGTAATACAGGTTCAATAGCGCTAAACACCCACTCAAAAGTATTTCATACAGTCTATTAGTTGGCTTAGCTGTACCTGCATTTCTACTTGTTGGTAGGATCCCGAGTATAGAAAGTCCAGAAGTCGACCTAGTTCTCTGCCAAAGCCTTTTCCAGTCCATTGCTTACTTAACAGAGCTCTTAGTCCTGAAGAGAAAGAAAAATATATCAATCACAAAAAAAACAACAACCAACAACTCTATTTGTTATGCTTACAACTGTTTAGGGCCTTTTATCAAGCCGCGCTAGCGGTTCCCGCACAGCAATGATGACAAAGGCTACTGAATGGGCTTTGTCAGCTTTACTGCCTGGGAACTGTAGCGCACGTTGATAAAAGAGGCCATTACTGAATTAATTCCAGGCCAAGAACAAGGATGCAAAAATAACAGTCATTATGTTCCAGTTCTGCTTTTTAGCAAAACTATAGCCAAAATAATTAAAGGATCCTTTTACAAAGGTGCAGGAAAACGTGGCCTTAGCAGTAAAATTGCTGATTTCCCATTTTTTTTATAAATGAATGGCCATGCACTAATGTTGCCATTAGCGTGCGGCCATTAAAACAAATTAATGTGTGAGCATTTACGGACACCTATTTTGTAGGCAGTTAGGGCTCACACAATAATCATGCACTAATCAGTTAGCGTGCTAACTGATCAGTGCTAGCGTGCCCACTCTCTGTCCACCAGCACTTCCCATCTGCCATGAAAATATCTTTTAGCATGCGGTTTGCGTGCACTAATCTCAGACTAAGTCCTTTTAGCTAATTCTATAGCAGCACATCAAAAGTAAACAGAAATCCTTACCAAACCTTCAAGCAAAAAAGTATCTCCTCTTATTGTTTACATTTCTTTGAGCAGTGTACTAGTTGTGTGCTTTAATATAAAAGTGTTACAACTAGACTGCAAGTATTTAAATAACTGATTTGTCCATAAAATGTGATGCTATGGAGGCAAACTTGGCAATAAATTTGCTTTAAAACAAGAAAAAAATATGGCAAGTCTACAATCACAGGATGAAAGCCTGGAGATATACTCCTTTTCCAAATACAGAAAATGATTGCCAGTGAGAACACACTGAAGTTTGCAAGGAGCAGTCTGATCCCCAATCAATGCAACTCTAGTAAACAAGTTTATATTTTCATCTTTGTAGAAAAAAAATATTATTTATATTTATGTATGTATCTATATTTCTATCTTTATATATATACTAGCTACAGCTGTACTAATTGACAACGATTTACCACATGGAGAAAACCCAAGGTACACTGTTTGCTCATAACTGTGTATTAAAAATATACAAACAGAAGGAGAATCAGTGTTGTATAGTAAGTAAGGAAATATAACTAGTTATTGTACTTAAGTAAAAGTTTTGTTACTTTTACTTGTAAAGAAGTACAGGATAACATTTGCTACCTTTACTAAAGTAATAATTTTGCCAATCTTTACTACTCAGTTACATCTGATGCTTGCAGTTAAAAGTAAAATGTAAAAGCGGAAGGGAGATGTAAATGACAATTCCTCAGTAAACCAAATGTAACAGCAAAACTGGGAACAGGATTTTGCTATTGCAAACCTTGTCACACAAACAGTGAATCATATCATCTTAAATTTTGCTGTTCAGTGAATATACTTTAAGAACAGTGGAGCTGCCTGTGTTTTTTTGAACTGGTTAGTGGCCTCCAGCCAAACAGAACAGTGATGGGTTGGGTCACTTTAAAGTGGAGATGAAGCTGGTTGCAATTCTTAGTGATCACACATATGTCTTACCACATTTGATGTTCTTGCATTAATTCTCAAAATGTCCCTACCACATTTGAGGTTCTTGCATCAATTCTCAAAAATATTCAAACAGAGTTTGCAATCAGATTTAAAAAATTGTTAGAACCTAGTCAGAAGACATCAGTAACATTTCAGTCTGGCCCGATTTGAAGGAACTTTTTAATCAGATTAACAATCCACTTTCTGAAGTGTAGTTGTTGAACCTTTTTAGCTGCGCTTGAATAAATGATTCACAAGCACATTTGCATGCAAATGACAGTCATTTTCAAAAATTTAGTTTTACTAAAAGCAAAGTGGATAGAATTATAGAGCAATAAAGTTGTTGGGTATAAACGTTAATAATAGTTGCATTCATTGCAGTTGTGGGTACTTTTACTTTTTACTCAAAGTATTATATTAGGCAATAACTTTTTTGCTTTTACTTAAATTTTTTAATATGTTCTTCACTGTACCTTTTACTTAAGTTTTAAAATATACATTCATTTTTACTTTTACTTAAGTACTTTGGCCTAGTACTTTGAACAACAGTGAGGAGAATGATTCCAGGTGGTGATCCGAGTGTGAAGCGGTGCTTAGTAGCACTATTCTTGATTGAACAGTGAGCCTGTAGGAGAAAAGGCATTTCCCTCCTGGTAGCAGGGTCAGGACTATAATTGGGTTTATGAGGAAAGGTGTATATGCACATTTCTTTCATGAATATTCACTGTGGATAGCCTAAAAACAGCTACCTGTTTAGGAAGCCCTGGCATAAAAGAAGCCCCGTGTCTGTGGATCACTCCTGGGATTTTCAATCATTAGGCAGTTTTATTGTTCTGGGCTCCTTAGAACAGGGGAAAAGGCTCAGTTCTGTGTATCATCAGCATTGTGAATCAAGTGAAAAAGTGCATTTTAACACATGAATTATGTTTGACAGGTTGTTCTCGCAAACTTAACCTGCCTGGTGAATCAGTTTAGTAAAAAAAAGCAACAAAATGCCAGTACCAAAATCCCACTATGAAATGTAGGAAAAAATATTGCAGTGTTCAGATTGGGAGAAGGAATATATGAATCGCATGCACAGGAAGGACTTACACTGGTGCAGTAAGTGATATAAGAAGATGAAAACATGGAAATATGGTATCTGGTCAAAATAGCCCCGACAAAAAGGCTCAAACACAGAATAGCCCTTACAAATCCAGACAAAAACGCCCCTGACAAAATAACCCCCAACAAATCAGCCCCTGATAAAAAAGCCTGCCCATAATTTGGCCTCCGACAAATGAGCCCCTTGACAAAAGGGCCTGCCTCCAATTTACCTGTTTTGCTCCTGCAAATGTATGTCTTTCAAAGTCCCACTACTACTTTGAGCCAAGGTATATCTCCCCTTTGCCACAACAGTTTTAATGCCTATTGTCCAGAATGTCTCCCTCTTCCTCCTGCCTGCCCTGCGCAGACCGGTATATCTCTTGCACTTCCCCTTAGCGATCCTCCAACGTTCCTGTGGACTACCAGCAGCATCAGCAAGGACAACAAGCTGCTTGTGTCAGACCCCGGAACCATTCCCTCAGTTGTATCCCACCTCATCTGACACAACTTTTCAGCTTGTTGACGCTGCCGGTGGCCCCATGGGAAGGGGAGGAAGGGAGAGAGATGCCAGAATGAAGGGACCGGGATAGTGGGACAGAGATGACAGAACACAGGGGTGGGAAGAGAAAGATACTGCACTGGAGAAGGAGTTGAAGGAAGAGCTCAGATAAGGGAGTGGGGAACAGAGGGGGTGGGGGGGGTGGAGAAGAGATGCTGGACCCCCCAAAGGGAGGGAGACAGAATTTTACGATATTTTTGTGAAGGGCTATTTTCTTACAGCGGCTATTTTGTCAGGGGCTATTTTGTTCAAGCTATTATGTCACGGTGCCCGGAAATATATGCCCATTGCTGCTTGCTGTGAAAAAAAAATAATAGTCTTCTATTTCTCCATATTTATTCCAGATTTTCTGTTGATTATCCAAGGCAAATCACATCAGTTAAAAGCCATCATAAAACATCTCTTGACAACAATTTATTTTCCTTTTCTTAATCTGATTTCCTTTCCTCATCTCAACGACCCACTTCCCAACCCAAGAAATCTTCCCCAAACATGCCCCCCCCAGAATAAAGGCAGTAACCCCCCCCCCAAACTTCCAACCAACCACCACCCCAAGCCTCAAAAATGGACTACAGGACAGATAGGCAGATACTAACTCAAATGAGCTTGTTCAAATAGCCAAATCCTGTAGGAAAGGGAAGGGGACTTGATATACCACCTTTCTGTGGTTTTTGCAACTACATTCAAAGTGGTTTACATAGTAAATACAGGTACTTATTTGTACCTGGGGCAACGGAGGGTTAAGTGACTTGCCCAGAGTCACAAGGAGCTGCAGTGGGAATTGAACCCAATTCCCCAGGATCAAAGTCTGCTGCACTAACCACTAGGCTACTCCTCCACTCCAATCCAATTCCACAAAATAAAGAATCACATAGGAAAAGTGTTTGATGTCTCTGCCAGACTTAGTTCATAAGTACATAAGTAATGCCACACTGGGAAAAGACCAAGGGTCCATCGAGCCCAGCATCCTGTCCACTGAAGACAACTGTAGGAAATTCCTCCATCAGTATGTCAGTATGACATTGTGAGATAGTGCTACCAAAGTCTATATCTTATCATAAGATGTTGAATACGTCATGGTTTTCTAGTTCTTAATAGCCATCTACTTTGGTACTTTATCCTGCTGAACGCACAGAAATTGAGGTTTAAGAAAACCATTACTGGATCATAACCATCTTTATGATATGAAGTTTGTCTGGCAACACTGCAAATTCAAGGACCATGACTTCAAATGGCCAACTACCAGAAATGGCCTAAGGGAACAGAGGAAGTCACTTGGAAAGAAACCAAACATTTATTTATTTTATTTATTTGGAACTTTCTATACCGCACAAATCTGACTGGCAGGGCTAGATGATTTATAGGTTAAAATAACACAGAAGAAAGGAACTCCATATTATAGACAGAAAAGGCACTCATCCAAGACCATCCAGGCACAAAATGTCATACAAAACGAACAGAGGTGCAGAGGCCAATATGACCCACACCCAAGATCTAGAAAGTAGGGTAGGTATGCTCAAAGAGCCATGTCCTGATTTGTGATTTAAAACATAGAACAGACAACTCACCACAGATTGTTAGGGGTAAATTATTCCACAGGGAAGAAGTGAAAAAGAACACAGAGTGACATGTAGATTCATATTGAGCATGTTTGGGACCAGGTAACACCAGAAGATGGTTATTTAATGATCTCAACAAGTGGGCTGGGATATAGGGAATAGTTAAGGAATTCAAACACTTGGGGGTACATAATCTGAAAGCCTTAAAGGTGAGAAGTAAAAGTTTAAACTTAACACAAAACTCAATCAGAAGCTAGTGATACTGCTTGAGGAGTTGGGTGACAAGGGCAGAGGCCCATGCATGGCAAAATAAACAAATGGAGGTATTCTGTAAGGTCTGAAATCTTTTCAAGGTAGTTTTTGTTACACCAATATTGCAATAGTCACTCAGGACATAAGGAGTGAGAGAAGAAGCGAATGAAAGAAACCCTGATCAAAAAATCAAATTGCATGAAGTTGTCAGAGGATGTAAAAACCAGATTTACAAACAGAGGCTACCTGTGGCCTAAAGGAGAGTTGAGAGTCCAAAATAAGGAAATCATTAAAAAACAACCTCTTCAAAAAGACTTACCCCACCGATCCAATGTAAAATCCCTACATCCAGCAACACAGCAAAACCAATGATTGTACTGGACGATTTACAACCTTCCCTCCCTTCAACCTTCATGGTGCCTGAAACGCACCTACCTTATTTGATTACAACATACCCTTGTATTTGTTCTCAACCGGACTTGGCGTATGCCTTTATGGTACTGTGTAAGCCACGTTGAGCCTGCAAATAGGTGGGAAAATGTGGGGTACAAATGTAACAAATAAATAAAATAACTCCCAGATACTGAAAAAGGTTGACCAGGGATATCGTAGTGCCAAGAATAGAAAGATGGAAAGTAGGACAAGGAAAACCACCAGTAAGCCAACAAGCTATAGTTTTCTCATGATTGAGGACAAGGAGACGTTCATCTAGCCAGCATGCAACAGTTGTAATGCATGATTGCAAAAGTGAAATATCTAGATTAAAAGGGTTAGTGAGGTGAAGTAGCAGTATGTCATCCGGATTAAAAGGGTTAGTGAGGTGAAGTAGCAGTATGTCACCTGCATAGAAGAAGAAAGACAAGGTAGACTCCTGAATAATTGTTGCTAAAGGACTCATGAAGAAATTACAGAGAACTGGAGATAAAATGAATCCCTGGGGAACCCCAAACTGAAGGAGTTTGAACCCCGATTTGAATAACAGTGTAATTACCTGACAGGTTCTGCCTTCCAAAAAAGATTTGAACCACTGTAAAACTGTACCAGAAAAACCTAGTGAAGAGTACAAAAGTACATAAGTAATGCCACACTGGGAAAAGACCAAGGGTCCATCGAGCCCAGCATCCTGTCCACGACAGCGGCCAATCCAGGCCAAGGGCACCTGGCAAGCTTCCCAAACGTACAAACATTCTATACATGTTATTCCTGGAATTGTGGATTTTTCCCAAGTCCATTTAGTAGTGGTTTATGGACTTGTCCTTTAGGAAACCGTCTAACCCCTTTTTAAACTCTGCCAAGCTAACCGCCTTCACCATGTTGTCTGGCAACAAATTCCAGAGTTTAATTATGCGTTGAGTGAAGAAACATTTTCTCCGATTTGTTTTAAATTTTCTACACTGTAGTTTCATCGCATGCCCGCTAGTCCTAGTATTTTTGGAAAGCGTGAACAGACGCTTCACATCCACCTGTTCCACTCCACTCATTATTCTATATACTTCTATCATGTCTCCCTTCAGCCATCTCTTCTCCAAGCTGAAAAGCCATAGCCTCCTTAGTCTTTCTTCATAGGGAAGTCGTCCCATCCCCGCTATCATTTTAGTCGCCCTTCGCTGCACCTTTTACAATTCTACTATATCTTTCTTGAGATGCAGCGACCAGAATTGAACACAATACTCAAGGTGTGGTCGCACCATGGAGTGATAGAATGGCATTATAACATCCTCACACCTGTATTCCATACCTTTCCTAATAATACCCAACATTCTATTCGCTTTCCTAGCTGCAGCAGCACACTGAGCAAAAGGTTTCAGGAAATAAGTAAAGAATGATCGAGGAGATCAAAGGTGGCTGAGAGATCTAGGGAGATGGCCAGAGAAACATAGCCTTGGTCCAACTTAGAATGAACCTCACTGAAAACAGCAGCTAAAATTGGACATGCTAGAAATGAATAAAAAGGAGGGTAGAAAAAGTTGTACAGTGTGTGCTCAGAAGCACTGCACATAGGCATTTTTTGTCAAGCATGAAGACAGGGTATGTACATATGAAAGTTATCTTTTAAGACCTTATTGTAACAAACCCCCTACTGGTGGAATGTGGAAATACACTTGTAAATAATTCAGCAGAAAAAGTCAAGGGCTACGGGGTTTCCACAGAAAACTCCACACACAAAGGGAATATGACAAGAAAAATGAGGAAATATTTTATTAAATAACTAGTAAAGCAGGCCCGTTTCTGACACAAATGAAACGGGCGCTAGCAAGGTTTTCCTCAGAGTGTGTATGTGAGGGAGACTGTATGTGTGTGAGAGAAAGTGTGTGTGTGTGAGAGAGTATTAGTGAGACAGAGAGTGACAGTGTGTGTGTGTGTTTGTGTGACAGAGAGAGAGAGAGTGTGTGAGACACAGAGTGTATATGTTTGTGTGAGAGTGTGTGTGAGACAGAGAGAGACTGTGTGTGTGTGTGACAGAGTGTGTGTGTGTGAGAAAGTGTGTGTGTGAGAGTATCAGTGAGACAGAGAGAGACAGTGCGTGTGTGTGACTGTCAGAGAGAGTGTATGTGAGAGACAGAGTGAGTGTGTGCCCCTCCCCCCTCTCTCAGGACCCCCTTCCCCCCCTTTATGGTCTCAGGACCCCCTTCCTCCCCCACCTGTCTGGTCTCAGGACCCCCTCCACCCCCATCTGTCTGGTCTCAGAACCCCCCTCCCCACCTCTCTGGTCTCAAGACCCCCACCTGTCTGGTCTCAGGACCCCCTCCCTATCTCTCTGGTCTCAGGACCCCTTCCCCCCTCGTCCCTGGACCCCCTACCCCCCCTCTCTCGTCCCATGCACCCACTGTTGGTCTCTGTGTCCTCGGACTGCAAGCAGGACGTGTGGTGCAGGCCCTCCCCTTCGTTATTGCTGCCTGTTGTTAAATGTTTGTACCTGCTGCTGCTGTGCTGCCAAGAGTGAAGGGGAGCACGGATGGACGCCGCTTGGGAGTGCCTTGGTTTGGCTTCAGTTTCAGCTGTTCCTGTGGTCCCGCCCTTCCGGAAACAGGAAATGAGGGCGGGACCAGAGGATCAGCTGAAATTGAAGCCAAAGCAAAGACAGCCTGAAGCAGTTCAGCTGTCAGTCGCGATTGTGGGCTGAAACTCGAGTGCTGTAGCGGCTAACGCGTTTCGTGCTCCCACGTCTCAGGCCTGTCATGTTTTGTTTGGTCGCGCGCTTCCTGCCTCCTGTCTTGGAATTGTACCATCTCCTGACATCAGGCATGTAGGGTTCTACTGTGGGAGAGTGACGTCAGAAGATGGTTACAAATGCAGCCAGAGACATTGGAACGTTGCAAGAGCAAATTATTATCTCTCTATATAAAAGGCAACCCCAACGTTCTGAAGCCTCTACGGAAGTTGAGGCGCCCAAGATATCCGGTGTGCCCTGGAGTGTCTGCACCGCCCTCGCGTCAAAACGTCATGACGTCGAGGGCGGAGTTATGACACTCGAGGCCCGAAACCGAAACGCCACAGCGAACTAACAAGGCAAGTAGCTCGGAGGGACGGAGGGAGGGGGCTAGCGCCCGTTTCATTGCCCTCAGAAACGGGCATTTTTTCCTAGTATTAGATAATACTAATAAAAAAATTAAAGCATTCGAATATGTCACATTTTTGGTGTACCATTTGCTGAGGTTTGATGGTAGGGTGACAGAATGGTACAAGGTGTTAAATACTTTGCTGCTTCTTTACAAATTGCAAGAAGTTCTATTTTGTGACAATTAACCTTACCACGCTTTAACACATAAGTAGGCTGCATGGGTGTGTTTTTAGAGGGTGGTGTTAGTGTGGTGCATGGGTGAGGGTGAATGTGTGTATATGATGAGTGGGTGGGTGGTGCACACTTTCAACTTGAACTGTCCACTTGGGATGTTATCTGGCATCTTTTTTGCACCCAATTTTCCTCAACACTTTTTCTTCCTTCATCTCTTGCTCCTCTCCACATTGTACTCACTTTTTTTTTTTTGTTACATTTGTACCCCGCACTTTTCCCGCTAATGGCAGGCTCAATGCGGCAGGCAATGGAGGGTTAAGTGACGTGCCCAGAGTCACAAGGAGCTGCCTGTGCCAGGAATCGAACTCAGTTCCTCAGTTCCCCAGGACCAAAGTCCACCACCCTAACCACTAGGCCACTCCTCCACTTCCTTTCCCTACTACCTTACACAAACTTCCTATCACATTCACTGGGCTTGGATGGCTCCACCACTGCTGCAGGAGCCTCCTGTTCTTCTGCCAGTGGGGTCTGGATCTCTGTCAGCATCCTGTTAACTTTAGCGCTGCAGAATTCTCTTCCTCTTCTGCCAGCAGGGACAAAATCCCCACCATGGGTTTTCTTCTGTATTTGCACCACAGAGATTGGCATGTTCGTGTTACTCACTTCATACCACAGCTGAGCCTATTTACCTTCAGTTTGTTCCCTCCCACTCTGCTTCTTCCTGTTCTTGCTTCAGCTTTATCTATATATATATGGGTTTGTTTGTGCATGCAGCCTGACCTCTGAATAGACATTACAGCCTGAGTGAAATGCACCTGAAAATGGAAAAATTTCAAAGAAAGTTGATAGTTTTTATTTTATCCAGAATAAATAGTTAATATGAAGTTGTGAAATAATGGCTGTTATGAAAGAAGAAACTTTAATTTTTTTGTAGACCACTGTAGCAAGAAAAACAGATTTTTACCAATCAATAACCATTGGCGCTGGCCTTTTCCTACTCCTTTGAAGGCTGTTCTAGCATTCTTATAAGCTGTCTAACGTTTGTGGGAACAAACCATCAAGGTATACCTCTGTACCGCATGATCAGCAGTTGCGCTAGTGGCTGATGGGACTCCACCATTAGAAGCAATGATTTTGTAGCAGCATTTCCTATCACAGGATTTGTTGCAGATGAAAGTTTATAAACAAGTTCATCCAGGATGCAGTGAAGGATGTTCTCATCCATTTGAGGTAACACTGTGCTAGCAAAAGTAAAGAAAATAAAAAAAGTTTGTAATTCAATTTACAGTACCAAATTTAGACACAAAGAACTGAATTCTGTATATGGTGTCAAAAATTGGCACTGATAAAAATCAGCGCTAAGTGCTATTCTATAAATGGCACTCAGAGTTGGGTACCATTTACAGAATAGCGCTTGGGGCTGGGATCCATGCCCAATTTTGGATGCAAGGATTACACCAACTAAAACCTGGTGCAAATTCTCACACCTAACTTAGGCACAGATCGCCCTTATTCTGTAAACACTGCGTGCAAATTCCAGGAATGCCCCTGATACGGCCATGCCCCTCCCATGCCTGCACCCCCCCCCTTTTCGGATCCGCGCATGCAATTTTGAGCACTATATATAGAATTAACATGTATGGGGGCAACACTATAAAGTGAGTGCTAAAATTTACGTGCCAAATACACATGAACATTATTTTTCCTTGTGCTTTGGGAACTTAAAGAATTGTAGGTTAGTGATAGGCAGAATAAAAATATAAAAAAGCAAACTTTATCAACTAATCTCCATTCTCCTTTCCCCCTAGTTTTAAAACTTGAACTTTGTACCACATCATTAACAGATAGCCTCTAGCAGGCACTGCAGGACCCAGTTTAGACCTCACCCCGACCTCCCTCCCAAACACCTGCCCACCCCTGGCACAACTCTTCATTTATAGTCAGTTATTGTGATTAGGACAACAAGGGAGGAGTGTTCTTACAGAGTTTTAATTACATTTCATTACCATCTAAGAAGGAAACACTAAATAAATTATACAATATAATATATAAACTAAAAGACATTTTTATATTAGGCTAACACCCTTAATACTGTAGCAAGTTTTAAATTATTGAAAAACTCAAAAAAACTAAGATGGAGTCAGCAGCGAGAAGGGTGCTATCCAGCCTTTTGCACTGAGTGTCACCATGTATGATTATCTCCCAGTTGGTGAGTGGTCATGTGTGTGCCTGATGCAAAGAGCTCCTAGCTCTCAGAGAACGGGTCTGTTCTCGTAAGGCTATAGTAGCAGACTTTGTGCAGCTGAGGGAGACAGAGAGGCACATAGAGGAGACTTACAGGGATGTTGTAGAGAAGTCCCACCTCCAGTCTGGCAGCCCCTGTGCTGCCTTGGAGAAGGGAGGTCTCCTAGGAGAGAATCACCCTGGTGAAGTAGGGAGTACTCCTGTAGCCAGGACATGCCCACGAGGGGATGTACTATCCTCTCGCACCGAGGATATGTCTCCAAGAACTTCTGCCCAGGAGGGAAGGGTTAGGACAGCTGTTGTAGTTGGCGATTCAATCATTAGGCATATAGATAGATGGGTGGCTGGTGGACGTGAGGATCGCCTGGTGACCTTCTGCCTGGTGCAATGGTGGCGGATCTCACGCTTCACCTACACAAATCTTAGATAGTGCTGGGGAGGAGCCGGCTGTCTTGGTACGTAGTTACCAATGACATAGGAAAATGTGGGAGGCAAGTTCTGGAAGCCAAATTTAGGCTCTTAGGTAGAAAGCTGAAGTCCAGATCCTCCAGGGTCACATTTTCAGAGATGCTCCCCGTTCCACGCGCAGGACCCAAAAGGCAGGCAGCGCTCCGAAGTCTCAATGCGTGATTGAGACGATGGTACAGGGATGAGGGATTTAGATTTTTTAGGAACTGGGCGACATTCTGGGAAAGGGGGAGACTGTTCCGAAAGGATGGGCTGCACCTTAACCGGGATGGAACCAGGCTGCTGGCACTTTAAAAAGGAGATAGAACAGCTTTTAAACTAGAATGGGGGGGGGGGGGGGGGGGGAGCCGACAGTCGCCCAGGAGCGCATGGTTCGGTGTGGAGTATCCTTGAAGGATACTATTGAAACATGGCATTTAGGGAATCCCAGTAGAGACGTTTCAACAATGCTGAAAGTAAGCCAGGTGTGCTCAATGAGAGAGCAGGATAAAGGATGCACATTATCCCCTTCAACTTCTAAGCAGCTTGTAGATCAAAAGAAAAAAAAAACACAATTTGAAGTGCCTGTAGACAAATGCTGTAAGCCTAAAAAATATGATGGGAGAGTTAGAATATATAGATATAATAGGCATCTCAGAGACTTGGTGGAAAGAGGACAATCATTGGGGCAATGTGTTAACAGGGTACAAATTGTATCGCAATGACAGAGAGGATCAAATTGGAGGGGGGTGCGCTATATATTAAACAGGGAATTGAGTCAAATAAAATAAACATTTCACATGACACAGATAGCATCGTGGAATCACTATAGATAGAAATTCCATGTGTGAAGGGAAGGAGTATTCTTGTAGGGCTGTATTACTATCCGCTGGGACAGAACGAACAGACGGATGAAGAAATATTTACAGAGATTAGGAAAGCTGGTAAATTGGGCAACGCTATAATAATGGGTGATTTCAATTACTCCAATATTGACTGGATAAATGTTACATCAGGGAGTGCCAGAGATAGTGCGAGAGATGGCAGTGTTGGGTCCCCTGGGAAATGGTGATCATAACATTATCAAGTTTGAGCTACTATCTTGGATGAACCCGCAAAGGAAATCTACTGTAGCTGTATTTAATTTTTGAAAGGGTGACTATAATAAAATGAGGACCAGGATTGGCTGCAAAGGCTAGGACACTAAATCAGGCATGGACGTTACTCAAAAATACCATCTTGGAAGCCCAGTCCAGATGCATTCCACATATTTGCAAAGGTGGAAAGAACAGAAAACTTCAGCCAGCATGGTTAAAAGGTGAAATAAAAGAGGCCATTACAGCCAAAAGATTGTCCTTCAAAGAATGGAAAAAGGACCAAAATGAAGAAAATAAGAAGCAACATAAGCACTGGCAAGTCAGATACAAAGTATTAATAAAGAAGGCTAAAAGAGAATATGAAGAGAAACTTGCTGCAGAGGCTAAAACTCACAGTAACAACTTCTTCAGGTACAAAGCAGAAAGCCTGTGAGGGAATCTGTGGGACTGGACCGTTAGATCACGAAGGAGCAAAAGGGGCACTCAGGGAGGTCAAGGCCACACTGGAAAAGCTGAATGAATTTTTTTGTTTCTATCTTTACAGAAGAAGATGTAACATCTCTGCCTGTACCGGAATTGGTTTTTAAGGGTAATAATGCAGAGGAACTGAATGAAATTTCGGTGAACCTGGAAGATGTACTGAGCCAAATTGACAAATTAAAGAGTAGTAAATTACCTGGACCAGATGGCATACATCCAAAGGTAAAAGAACTCAAGCATGAAATTGCTGATCTGCTGTTAGTAATATGTAACCTGTTAAAATCGTCCTTAGTACCTGAAGATTGGAGGGTGGCATGCGTGACGTGAGGGGAAAAGCAGGGCAGGACATGTGGCGGAGTACAGCACTGGAGGAAGGCTTCTGCTGGCGGGGCATGAGGACCCCCGCAAGCCAAGGTATGTGGAGTTGAGGCGGGGGGGGGGGGGGGGGAGAGATGTGGGGCAAAATGTGCTCCCCCCCCCAATTTGGGCTCCATCCCTCCCACTTTTTGTAGTCTGGCTGCATGATTGTCCTGGGGGGGGGGGGGGGCCTGGCAACAGCGGTCCTGGGGGGGGGGGGCAGTGGCGACCCTGCCCAGGCCTGGCTCAGTCTCTTGGCGGCCCTGCATTTCAACATTCAAAAAAATGTTCTCCCTTAATAGGACAGATGTATTTCTGATGTTATTGACTGAATCTGAGAACAGCTCGCTGACAGTAAAGTGTTTTGTAACATACATGCAGATTGTAGTAGTGGAAATAGCCATTTTAGAAAGAAACATCTTAACTACAAAAGTAGTATCACCTGGGATTCAGAATGTGTAAGTATGGATTTTAGAACTTATGAGAAGTGCCGTTTTTACAAAACTGGGCATCAAGGAAGAGCCAATTAAGGAGTGGAGTGATTTTTTCTTGTTTTTGATTTTTTTTAGGTGAGTTTAAACACCAGAGATGCTAGCACAATTGTCCTTTCAATCACTGGTGCAAACTGCAGGTCTGGATAAGCAGTTAGCTAACATTTACGCCTACCTCAGAGCAGATGGTTATAAAAATCAGAAAATCTGTGCAAACCACACCACAACACAACAGGTCCCCTTTAAAACTGTGCATGCTGTGTATCTAAATGTGTAAACAGCAGCTGTCTAAAAACACTAGTTATATGGGGAGAGAATTTACATACACATGCTATGTAACCCTTCCAAAAATGACCTAAACTTTGTCAGAAGTGAAGTGGCCTAGAGTTTAGAGCTGCAGGCTGAGAACCATGGAAACCATGGTTCAAACCATGCTTCTCCCACTTATGCACCTTGTGACAGTGGGAAGACATGTCACTCTTCACTGCCTCAAGTACAAACTTAGACTGTAAGTCCTCTGGAGGTAGGACAGGAAAAGGCAGCAAATTATAGCTACTATACTTGTAGGTAACTTATTTTAAAATCCAACACTGCCTCTGCTGCATCTCCAGCCAGCCCAGGGAACTGAAAACCTGACCTTGAAAACAAGCTCATATATCATGCATGGTAGTATGCAGTATTACTACTCTTCTGCAGCAACACTAGATTGGGCCTCCCTCTGAACCTCGTATATGTGCTCCTAGAGTCTGGTCACTAAATGTCGGTATATATATCTATATCTCAGTCCATCTTCACAGTTCTCACTGTGCCACTACATACGACCTCTAGCCATCTTCCCTTGCTCTTACCACCACCCTCTGTATCTGTTCCTGGATTGTCAGTTTTGGACACCAAGAGCTCTGCTGGTCCAGTGATCTACTCTCCCTAGTATTTCCTCACATGCTCTCTTTCCATGACCGCTCCACTCAGATCATCAACTTGAGTTAATCAATCAACCAACCTGTTAACTCTTAAAATGTTCTGTAACACAGACATAACTGTAGTTCCGGTTTCAACATCATCAGTCATAAGCAACTGGAGAAAGTGGTCACAGTGAAGCACTGAAACAAGAGGAACACGTACATCAAGAACAGATCACTGCATTATATCATGCATATAACGTATGCAAATTATTATTTTACTGATTATACTGTGGCTATTTAACACTATAACATTGAAAGCTAGCAAAATGGCTATGGTTGTAAATGCAGGCATACATAAGATCTGTGTACCTAGAAAGTAAGTGTACATCAAAGAAGCAGACATCTATAACTGAAAGAACTCTGCAAAGACAAATTATGGCACATGGGATAATCAAAAACTAAATAAATCATAAATCCCACAGCAACAAAAGTTCTTAAAGTAAATAAAAAGGTTATAACTGTCATATTTTCATCAATGTATGGCTTATATTAAAGAATATCCAATCTTACAGCTACAAGGCTGTAAATGCACTACTATTTATAAATGCTTGAGAGTCAGACTCTCAAGCGGTACCCAGTCACCAACTAGTGGAGAAAAAAGGCCTCAGTAATACCACCCAGCCAAGCCAATACTTTCAGCTATAAGGCGTGGGCTCAGTATACCATCATCTTGCCTGAAAAAAACTCCACAGTTTTTCTATGCTTGAGTGTTCACTGAAAAGTCCAAGTGACAAACTTGTGCAAATATGCAGGACACAGAATGCAGAAAATCAATTTATTGTAATTTCGTGCAATGTCAAATCCTGTCTCCTAACTGCCACTATGTCTCAGACCTACAACTTAGGTGCAACAGCCCCCCAGCACTTTTCTGAAGATCAAACCTATGTCTCCTATTCTTAATGAGGGTGATAAACAGTTTCTAGACAGACCGCTAGAAACAGATGAGAGTTTGGAGGCTTTGACACTACTACAGCATGGAAAAACTCCGGTGTATGGATGGGTTTACCGTAGAATTATATAAAACATTTCAGGAGGTATTGTTACAGGCTCATTTTCGAAAGAGAAGGACGCCCATCTTTCGACACAAATCAGAAGATGGGCATCCTTGTCACAGGGCTGCCCAAATCGGCATAATCAAAAGCCGATTTTGGGCGCCCCCAACTGCTTTCTGTAGCGGGGATGACCACAGTTCACAGGGGCGTGTCAGAGGCGTAGCGAATGCGGGACTTGGGCATGCCTAACACATGGGCGTCCTTGACCCATAATGAAAAAAAAAGGGCGTCCCTGACAAGCACTTGGACGACTTTACCTGGTCCTGTTTTTTCTTACGACCAAGCCACCAAAAGGTGCCTGAACTGACCAGATGACCACTGGAGAGAATCGGGGATGACCTCCCCTTACTCCCCCAGTGGTCACTAACCCCCTCCCACCCTCAAAAACTATCTTTTAAAATATTTTTTGCCAGCCTCAAATGTCATACACAGGTCCATCACAGCAGTGTGCAGGTCCCTGGAGCAGTTTTAGTGGGTGCACTGCACTTCAGGCAGGCGGACCCAGGCCCATCCCCACCACCTGTTACACTTGTGGTGGTAAATGTGAGCCCTTCAAAACCCACTGTACCCACATCTAGGTGCCCCCTCTTCAGCCATAAGGGTTATGGTAGTGGTGTACAGTTGTGGGTAACATAGAGGGGCACAATCGAACGGCGCAGGCGAAATACATGACCGGCGATGTATTTTGGCGGCGCCGCAAACAGCTGGCTAGACCCATATTTTCAAAAAAGATGGGCAGCCATCTTTTGTTTCGACAATACGGTTCCAGCCAGCCAAATGCCTTGGATTTGGCTGGGGTTTGAGATGGCTTGCTTCGTTTTTTTAGAGATAATGGAAAGTTATGTCGGCCATCTCAAATCCCGGCCAAATTCAAGGCATTTGGCCGTGGGAGGAGCCAGCATTTTTAGTGCACTGGCCCCCCTGACATGCCAGGACACCAACCAGCCACCCTAGGGGTCAAAGCGGTGGACTTCAGAAAAGCTGCCTCGTGCATAGCTCCCTTTGGGAGCTGAGCCCCCCAACCCCCCCCCCCCCAAACCCACTACCCACAAATGTACTGCACCCATTAAAATTGCTCCAGGGACCTGCATACAGCTTCTAGGACTTATTGCTGCTGTATAACTTTGGCACACCAGTTCACACCTGAAGACTAATCTCTCTGAAAAAGTCCTTTCTTGAAATAAGCACGTTTACTCACAGTTAACTGCAGATCAGAGGTTGTGCCCCACTGGCAAAGAGTCCCCTGGTACTAAGATTAGCAGTAGGTCAGAGCTGGCACAATGGTGTACAATGCCCTCTTTCAGCACCATGCAAGGTAATAACTACGTTCTCTAACGTGGGTAACACAGGAAAGGGAACTAAAACTGGCTTACAAAAATGGCCACTACCGCATGGACTACAACAGGAAACAAAACAGGGCACATTCTGACCTGGTTGGCAGGGGGGAAAAGCACCATGGGAGTAGAGCCCAGTACCCTACACCCAACACAATGCATTGGTAATGTGACTCTGCAGGGCACCTAACAGAAAAGGTGTCACACTCACCCGCAACCAGGGAAAGGCTGTCGGAGGATACAACACATTCTGCTGTCATGGAGGTGGGTACGGCACTTGAGGCTGGCATACAGGCTGGCAAAAAAGGTTTTTAGTTTTATTTTTTTAGTTTGGAAGGGGGTTGGTGACCACTGGGGGAGTATGGGGAGGTCATCCCCGATTCCCTCCAGTGGTCATTTGGTCAGTTGGGACACCTTTTTGAGGCTTGGTCGTGAAAATAAAAGGACCAAGCAAAGCCGGTGAAATACTGCTTAACGCCACTTTTTTTTTCCATTATTGGCGAAAGCCGGCCATCTGGTAGCCACGCCCATTCCCGCCCATGTCTCGCCTTCATTAATCTACCGAACGCCCCCTTGAACTTTCGTGCGGCGAAGCAACGGGAAAGCGGCGATGCTGTCAAAAATGCCGCTTTCCATTATACCAATTTCGCCGCGTTTCCGAAATCGCTGGCCATCTCCCAATTTATGTTGGGAAATGGCCGGCGATCACTTTCGAAAATAAGCTGTTGCTCCCGAGCTCAAGTGTCAGGAGGGAGGGCACCTGCGAATGCACATGGGGGCACTGCCTCAAAAATGTAAAGTTACAGTGCACTTGGTAGTCCACACTGAGCTTCGTGGATGATGTCACCCATGTGAGATTATATATCCTTGTCCTCTGAGAGATGTGCTTTATAAGACGGAAGGCAGTTCCTCTCTCTTTTTTTCCCTTTGTATTTTCTTCTTTATTATATAAATTACATATATCCCCTGGGTGGACCCTATGTAACTTAAGAAATTTCTTGATGACCAAAAGAGTCATTGAATTGTGATGTTACAGAAGTATGGGGAAAAAGAAATGTGTTGTATAAGATGGAAAGCAGTGCCCTCTCTCTTTTTCCCGTTTGTATTTTCTTTTTTGTTATATAAATTCCAGATATCTCCTCCGGACATGGGCTTGTTGAACTTTCAGTGAGTAGCCTAATGGTTAGAGCAGTGGGTTGAGAACCCGGGGAAGTGGGTTTGATTCCCACAGCAGCTCCTTGTGACCCTGGGCAAGTCACTTAACCCTCCATTGCCCCAACTACAAACTTAACCCCCTTTTTTACAAAGCCACACTAGTGGCAGCTAGTGTGGTAATGCCAATACAGCCCATTCACTTTGAATGGGCTGTATTAGCATTGTTGTGCGGCTTTGTAAACAGGGGGGTTAGGATTGTGAGCCCACTAGAGACAGTAAAAGTACCTGCATATAGTAAATGTAAACCGCTTTGGTTGTACTCACAGAAAGGCGGTATATCAAATCCATTAACCCCTTTGTTTGCCTTCTAAATAGTATGTTTTTAAGGATCTGAATTGTTCCATTTTCTTTATTTTGTTTGAAATGTATCTTGAAAATTCTAAACAAACAAAACAAAAAATTCTCTCCAACTCTCTCACTTCTCTCGTATTTATTGTAAGTTGCTTAGCAGCACCAAATTGATGTGATTGGTGGTATATCAAGACTCTTGAAATAAATAAACAAACTGACAATCAGTCTATATAAAATCACCTTGAACACAGATTTGGTTGGATAAAAAAGGGTTTGGGTCATGTGATATCGGCAGCATTTTAAATGTAGCTATTTAGTGTATTATTCACTGAAGAAAGCGCCATACGCAAATGATTTTTATGCTTTTAGATTAAAGTTCAACTAGAGCTGCATCTGAATATCCAGATATCTTGGCATAATGAACCAGTTAACTTTACAGCTTAGCTTACGCTTTGAAAACCTACCCCTCTGTAGCCTGAGAGGTGTAAAGCTGAACTGTGATTACTGAACAGAAAGCTATTTATTATAATAGCAGCTGTCAGTCCAGGCTTTGAAACAGTCAACGGCTTTAGAGACCTGTTACAGCTAAGCATATGAAGGGCATTTCCATAACAGGGCGCCCGCATTTATGTGCCACTTGTGCACATAAATGTACAGAGTAGCAGCCCTTTCGCAGATACAATTGAGTAACGGAGCCAATCAGTGATGACAACTGGCCGATAACAACCCAATCGACATCACTAAGAGGCAATAACTGGAATTTATGCATGCTTTTTTAAGGCATATTTTATATTTCAACGGTTTTTATTGATGACAAGTCAAGAAAAACAAAGCCACTTCAATACAGTAGCCTCAATACAATATTGCAACATGCATGGTGATTACATAACCAGTAAACCTCTCTACTCACTGTCATCAAACATTTTACATTTTTACCTCCTCCTCCCACCAGTGCCTTGTTGTTGTTTATTTACCCCCCCCTCCCACCAGTTTTATCATAACAATATTCTTAGTATAACTGCACCACAGGTCATCTATAATTCTCTAAAGCATGTGATTTCCTGCAATAAAATTCCTCAGGTATATTCCATCCTTAAACAGTTAACAAGTTATTTCCCCCCCCCCCTCCCTCCCCCCCCTCCCTAACCCTTTAATTTATCCTATCTTACTTATCGTGGAAGACAGCTGTATAATGTTATGTGAGTATGGTTGTGGTTATTTCATGTGCCAGTATTTAACTAGTTCACATCGAATTAAGAATGTGGCTTCTACCTTTCTGAGTGAGAGTCCCCAAAAGGGGGCCCCAAGTGTTAAGGAAGCGCTTTTTACGTTTGCAGGATCCTCTTGCTTCCCGCGCTTCCCAAGCCATTAATTGATGCACTTGATTACGCCAGTGCCAATATTCTGGAGGGCTTTCTGACACCCAGACCTGTAGTATGCATTTCCTAGCAACTAAACTCAATTTACGGCACAATAATGTCTTAGCCGCGGTCAAATCCCCAAATGATCCTAAACAGTCTAGTATTAACTGACATGGGTTACCTGAGATTTGCGTTGAAATGATATCAGATAAAAATTTCACTACTCTCCTCCAAAATCTCTGTGTTTTAACACATTCCCAAAATGCATGATAAAATGTGTTCTCCTGTTGGCCACATTTCAAACACACTGGAGAGTAAATCCCTCCTGATCGGAACAGTTGTGTTTGTGTAAAATATGCCCTATGAAGTGTCCTAAAAGCGCATTCCCTATACCGGGCTCCTGTAACTAATTTGGGTATCCTCTTAATGTGTTTGTCAATATCCCAATTGGTTAAGTTCAGATTTAAATCTGCCTCCCATCGCTGTCGGAGATGTTCCAGCCCTGTTCTCGGAATCAAGACCCACAGTTTTCTATGTATTCCCGAAATAGATGGAGTCTCAGGCGAGATTTCATCGTAAAAGGACTGTACTTTTTCTCCCAGTTGAGCTGCAAGATTCTCCTTACCCAAGGAATGAACATAATGTCGGATCTGGTTATATGCAAAAGTGTCCCCCCATCTTTGTTCATCCCTTGAAAATAATTGGCCTAAGGGTTTGATTTCTCCAGAGGCATCCAGAATATTTTTTAAGTTACAATATCCTCTGTTTGCCCATTGCTGAAAAACCGAATTATCAAGTCCTGGTAAGAGTTCTGGATTCCCCTTGATCGTGATCAACTCCGATATCTTTGGGTCTCCCCCTAAGCTTCTCCCCAAAAACTGCCATGCATCCCAAAGGGGCGCTAATAAAATGCTATGTCTAAAAGTTTTTGGTATCATCTGTTTTCTGGTATGCAATAATGCAATTAAATCAAAGGGCTGAAAGAAGGCCCTTTCCAATTCATTCGGTACATGTATACTAGTCCCAAACAGCCAATCTCTCAATGTTCTTAGCAGGCAGGCCATATTATAATACCTTAGATGGGGTAGGCCAAATCCTCCCTGACTCCAATTACCCATCAAAAACTGTAATTTAAGTTTTGCCTTCTTTTTTGCCCAGCAAAATCTCATCACTACTTTATAAAATTGCTTAATGTCCTTTTTAAGGAGTCGCAGTGGCAATATTTGCAGCACATATAGCCACCTAGGCAGTATCACCATCCGGATGAGACTAATGCGTCCCCCCAAAGGCATCATCACTACGTTCCAAGCTTCTAATTGTCTCTCTGTCTGTTCTAAGAGTCTATTAATATTTAATTTGTATATCTCTGCAGTATCAGCAGCCAGGAGAATCCCCAGATATCGGAATGCTTTTTCCGCCCACCTCAAAGGGAATCCCTCAGCCCACAGACTACGAGCATCTGATGTTACTGCTATAGCTTCTGATTTATCCAGATTCAGTTTAAAGCCTGAATAATCCCCAAATTCATGGATAAGCTCTAGTAGATTTTCCAAGGATGACTTCGGCTTTGTTATTATAACCAACAGGTCATCAGCAAATGCCGCAATTTTGAATTCCTGCCGACCTATCTGCACTCCTTTTATAGCCTGACAGTCTTGGATATCTCTGATCATGGGGTCTAAATAAAGGGCGAACAACAACGGAGATAAAGGGCAACCTTGCCTTGTCCCCCTGTTAATCTCAAAGTCCTCAGATCTCCCTCCATTCACCATTATTCTGGCTCTAGGTGAGGAGTATAGCGCCTTAATCGCTTGTATAAACCAGCCCTGGAATCCATAACTATCCAAGACATCGAACATAAATGCCCACTCCACCCGGTCAAAAGCCTTTTCGGCATCAAAACTAATCAAAATGGCTGGCGCCGGGTCATGTTTAAGCTTCTCCAAGGCCGTTAGTATGCTCCGTAAGTTCTTGGAGACAGACCGGTCCTGGACAAAGCCTACTTGTGCTTCATTGACTAACCTTGGCAATACTTTATTTAAACGGTTAGCTAATATCTTTGCGAATAGCTTCACTTCATTGTTTAACAACGAAATAGGCCTATAGGAAGATGCTAACAATGGGTCTCGATTAGGTTTGGGTAGTATTATAATTTGAGCCAGATTTAAACAGTTAGGTAATCGCCCTTCCTCCACCCATTCATTGAAAGCCCCAGTTAGAGCGGAGGTTATATGCTCACCCAGTATTTTGTAAAATTCGGCCTTAAAGCCGTCAGGCCCGGGGGTTTTCCCCAGCTTACTTTGGCCTATGGCCCAATGCACTTCATCACTACTAATAGGAGAGTTCAACTTTATCCGTTCTCTCTGTGTTAATTTGGGAGTCACCATATTTTGCAGATATATCTCTCCCTGTAAGCCCTGCGGATCTCCTGCTTTATAAAGATTTTGAAAAAAATCGCGGAAGACCTCTTGAATTTTTTTATCAGTGCGCACCACTCTACCTTCTCTATCTTTGATTCCTAGGATATGCTTTGATGAATATTGCGATGCCACTAATCTTGCCAATAGTTTGCCCCCCTTATCACCATGTTTGTATAACTGATATTTATAGTATGTTTGGGATTTTACTGCTCGTTCATGGAGTAATGAGTTCAATGCTATCTGTTCAGCTTCCAAATTTTTTCTTACTCCAATACTTGGGTCCCTCCCAAATTGATGTCTTAATTTAGCCAAGCTTTTCTCTAATCGTAGTATCTCTCTATCTCGAGCCTTTTTATAATGGCTCGCAAAACTAATTATGTGCCCTCTCAGTACCACTTTAGCCGCTTCCCAATAGATCGAGGCACTTTGTACTGTTCCTTCATTAAATAACTTGTATTCCTCCCATTTTTTACCTAAGAATTCACTGAATTTTTCATTGCCATAAAGATAACTGGGAAACGACCATCCCTTTATATCATTATCTGAGTTTTCTACCTGCCAAGTCATCCAAACTGCTGCATGGTCAGAGATTACACAAGGACCTATGACAGCTTCTCTAATATGGGTAAAAAATGTTCTCGAGACTAACAGGTAGTCAATCCTAGAATGTGTATGGTGTGCCCTTGATTGATGAGTGTATTCCTTATCTCCAGGGTGTAACGTGCGCCATACATCTATAAGGTCTAAAGTGTTGCACATGTCTGGTAACCCCCTTGTTCTGTTACGTCCTCCTGCCGCCGAGGGGTGTGATCTATCCATCTGCGGATCCCAGGCCACATTAAAGTCGCCACCTATCATCATAGGCAGTGAGCTATTCATACTAAGGATCTTAGTCAGTTTCTTATAAAATTTCATATCCAATATGTTTGGCGCATAGATGTTTCCTAACCTAAGCTTTCTTCTTGCAATGGTTACGTTACAGAAAACAAACCGCCCTTCCGGGTCTTTCTGCAGCTGGTGAATCTGTGAGGCTATCCCTTTTCTGAATAAGATGGCTACCCCCCCTTTCCGCCCCGCTGCTGCGGAAGCTATGCAATCTCCTACCCACCATTTGGCCAATTTTGCATGTTCTAGGTCTGTTAGGTGTGTTTCTTGTAAAAGAGCCACGTCTGCCTTTATTCTTTGAAGGTATTGTAAGATTTTTGACCTTTTAATAGGCGAATGAATGCCCCCTACATTCCAAGTCACTACTTTAATCCCCCCCATCTCCTAGTTCGTTGTTTAATGTCTGATGATCAGTTGTAGTGATCAAGTGGAGCCATCCCAGCCTATAGCTCCACTCTGTCTTATAATGCTTTTGTTGTTCTGGCTCTATTTTTTTACACCATTCATCCAACCACATCCTATCCCAAATATGATCTGTCTTTCCAACCCTTCTTGTATTTCCTCCAGAAAAGTGTTTGTTATCTTTCTGTTCTGTCATCTCTTTAAAGTATCCCCCTATGTCCCCTGCCCCCCCTTCCCTCCCATTCCCAAATTTCCCCTCCTTCTGTGCTTCCCTAAAGGAAGCCGTCACGCTTAACGTTTACCCCACTACTCTGTGACATTCCTAGTCCCGAACACCCTATTCCCCTTAAACCCTTTTGAACCTTTTGTTAAACGATATTTCTACTCCCCTTCTTCATACCAGTATCCAGCTCGCATTTATAACAACCATTGAACCCCCACCCCCAACAATACCCTAATAGGGTCCCTTTATTCTTTACCGATTCTACTTGCAGTAATACAGTGATTAACCAATTTGAACCTGTTGTAACCTTCAATTTAACATTTTTGGTTATCTTTATCTAAGGACCATAAAAACATTGTTTCAACGAAAGCTTCTTTCCTCCTATATCCCAGAGTTATTGCTTTTTAACTTAAAGACAGGGCCTTATAGCGAGTCTATGTCCTGACTCCAGTATTAGCTTCAATACTTGCCGCCGGTCTCCCTCTTTCCACGTGATGATTCAGGATTTGAAGCACACATACCGGATGCATTGTCCCGTTGTAGGGGACCAAACTGTTCACAAAGGTTAAGCCCCCCAATAGTGGACCCTCTCAATCAAAAGGTTTCACACCCTGTCCTTATATCCATCAAGGTTTCCTCCGTAGGTTCCTTCTGCGGCTGTTGAAGAACGTAAACCGTTAACATTTAACATTTAAGTTTTAACTTTATTGTAGATGTTAAACAACTGCTGTACTGCTATTCACACAAATCTCCAGCTTTAAATTCAGCACCAATTCTTTGTTGCTTATGCCATTTTACTGTATAATCCTTTAGAAGTGCTCTTTTGTACTTTCTTAGGTTTGTCCGCCGTCTGCCAGTGCTCGTCCCTCAGTTTTCGTCAGTTGTTCCACATATTTCCTCGCTTCTTTATCAGATACAAAAGATCTAGTCGTGCCTTTATATATGATTTTCAGAGTAGCAGGATATTGAAGTGAAAATCGTATCTTCATGTTAAACAGCTGGGAGCACACTGCCGAAAAAGCGCGCCTCTTTGTCGCTATGGCGGCCGAGTAGTCCTGGAAGCACAGGATCTTTGAGTCTTCAAAAAACAGAGCTTTATCAGATCGCGCTGCCTGTAAAATCAATTGCTTGTGTGCAAAGTTTAAAATTCTGCATATCACCACTCTTGGCTTGTTTTTCTCCTCTTGTCTCACTCCCAGTCTATGGGCTCTCTCTATACGTAAAGGGCCCAATTCAACGGGAAAATCAATTGTTTTTATAAGCCATTGCTCAAGTACTCTTTCCAACGAGCGGCCCCCAAGAGCTTCCGGTAATCCCACCAGACGAATATTGTTCCGCCTGGAACGATTTTCCAAGTCTTCTAATTTAGCTTCCATTACCTTACCTTGGTTTGTTAACTCCGTTTGGCGGTTTTCTATTACAGTTATTTTTTCCTCCACTTCGCTGGTTCTAGATTGGTATGCTCCGCATTCTTTGGTCAGCTCTTCCAGTTTCAGACTTAGTTGTTCAAGTTTGTTGTCTAATTTTTTATCAAGCGGGGCAAGGCGTCTTTCCAATAACTCCTCCATTACCACCGTCATCTCCGTTGTAATTTCGCTTATCCACGCGGATGACACCGACGATCCTGCCTCTGGAGGTGAGGCCGCCATTTTGTATTCAGTTACCTTTCCTCGGAGCTTCTCTTTTTGTGCAGATTTCGCTGCCATCCTGTTATTTTAAAGTTACAAACTTGTAATAACTCAATCACTGCTGAGTATTAACGCGGGGAACATTCCGTTCCGGGCTCCGAAACTATTATTGAGTCTGATAAGAGCAGTCAGGCCACGGAGAAAAGCTCACACACGTCTTCTCTCCACCATAACGTCACGTGACCTTAAGGCATATTTTAAAAAGAGACACTCATAAATTCTAACACACGTAGCTGAAAAGGGGGCACGGCTATGGGAGGAGTGTGGGTGTGTCTTATCTGTCCCTTTCTCCTCTACTGCTAATTCAAGACTCCGTTCCTTTTATCTCACTGCGCCTCACGCTTGGAACAGACTTCCCGAGCCTGTACGTCTAGCACTGTCTTTAGCCGTTTTCAAGTTCAACTCAAAGCCCACCTCTTTACCACTGCTTTTGACTCCTAACTCACTTGCCCTGTCCTTTATCCTCACCTCTTTATTCCCTTACCCTTAATTGTTCTGTCTGTTTACCTGTCTTATCTAGATTGTAAGCTCTTTGAGCAGGGACTGTCTTTTGTGTATGATGTACAGCGCTGCGTATGCCTTGTAGCGCTATAGAAATGATAAGTAGTAGTAGTGTCGGGCATTACTCAAATTTACACACTTTATAGAATTCGGGTGACTTCGCCTACATTTAGCTGTGGATATTTACTACAGGTTTTCAGAGGCATACATGGCCGCACCTACATGTAGGTGCATTCCCCGGTCTCGTACACTATTCTATACATCGTGCCTAACTTTAGGCACATTATATAGAATAGTGCTAGGGGGTTAATCAGACACATCTAGATTTTAGACACCATTTACAGAATATGGCTCTTAATGTGTGTAAGTGACAAGACACGTGCCTAAGCACTATTCTGAAATAGCCCTTGTAAGTGCCATAGCATGTAAATGCAAGGGGGCATTCACATGGGCAGAGTATGGGTGGGCTATAGTTGCGTAATTTACAGACTACAGTTACACAGGTACCTGTCACATTAGGATCCCGCAGTTACATCAGGTCTATAGCTGGTGTAACTGTGGGTGCCTAAATGTAAGGCATGCCAGTGTTGGGTTACACTAGTATTCTATAATGGAATCTGGGAGTCTAAGTGGGGCACCCACTTATAGATTTGCCTCCTAGATGATGTCACTTTAACAAAAGGTACAGCAGTATTTTTGGTGCTCTTGTATAGCTGAGGACACATTACGACAGACAACTGCTGTAAAAAACAAAAAAGAAAAAAACCCCAAAAACAACAACAAAAAAGAAAAAAAGAAAAACCATGCTATCAGGGAAGCAGAAATAATCTGCAATCAGAGTTTATGCATAATGGTTCAAAGTCAATACAAATAAAAAGAGCTGTTAATTGTTTAGTAAAGAAATATGCATACTCTAGCTTGGAATGTGTTCTCATTTAAAGTGGGGAAAATAATACTGTTCAGCTTGGTGTTCTCTACCACACAACTCAAGATATCATTTGACTTAAAAGACATCGCACACCAAAAAGTGTAGCTCCCTTTTTCTTACCACATACAGCGAGCTGAATATGTCCCCCAAAAAGCCAGCAGAGAGAATTGGTCACTGTCTGGATAAAGTGTAAGAATTCATTTTTTTCTTCATCCTTAATGAAAATATAAATTTGTTTCAGTCTCAAAACTAAGTCAGGTTTAACATAACACATTTGTAAATACAAAACCTAAAACAACAGAACTAGCTTTGACAAGCTATATCTTTAATTCCATAGTTAGTCAAATTTTCAGAGACAGAGGACAATGCTGGATGGGGAAAGAGAGAGAGAGAGAGAGAGGCAGGGCAATGCTGGATGGAGAGTGGGGAAAGAGAGAGAGAGACAGGACAATGCTGGATGGGGAGTGGGGAAAGAGAGAGAGACAGGGCAATGCTGGATGGGGAGTGGGGAAAGAGAGAGAGACAGGGCAATGCTGGATGGAGAGTGGGGAAAGAGAGAGAGAGAGACAGGGCAATGCTGGATGGGGCGTGGGGAAAGAGAGAGAGAGAGAGACAGGGCAATGCTGGATGGGGAGTGGGGAAAGAGAGAGAGAGAGACAGGGCAATGCTGGATGGGGAGTGGAGAAGAAGAAAGAGTGAGAGAGAGAGAGAGGCAGGGCAATGCTGGATGGAGAGTGGGGAAAGAGAGAGAGAGAGACAGGGCAATGCTGGATGGGGAGTGGGGAAAGAGAGAGAGAGAGAGACAGGGCAATGCTGGATGGGGAGTGGGGAAAGAGAGAGACAGGGCAATGCTGGATGGAGAGTGGGGAAAGAGAGAGAGAGAGACAGGGCAATGCTGGATGGGGAGTGGGGAAAGAGAAAGAGGGCAATAGTGGGTAGGGAGAGAGAGAGAGGGCAATGGTGGGTGGGGAGAGAGAGACAGGACAATGCTGGATTGGGAGCTGGGAAAGAGAGAGACAGGGCAATGGTGGATAGGGAAACAGAGAGAGAGAGAGAGAGAGAGAGAGAGAGAGAGAGAGAGAGAGAGGATATGCTGCATAACAGGGTTGAGAGACAGATCAGAGATGCTGCTTGTTAGAGAGGAAAGAGGAAAATGTTAAAGAAAACTAGAGGAATAAGAGAATAGAGGAAGGGTAAGGGAAAGATATGGAAAACTGTAGGTAGACAGTGGAAAAAAAGAGGAGATTGAAGACTGGATAGTGAAAATCTGAATGGACAGAGAGGCAGAAAAATAGAAGAAAGTTGAAAGGAAAAGATCAGTGACAGAGATGGATGTAGGGTTAGGGTTAGTGGAGTGGTACAGGTAGATGTGAATCGCTTGTTTACTCTTTCCAAAAATACTAGGACTAGGGGGCATGCAATGAAGCTACTAAGTAGTAAATTTAAAACAAATCGGAGAATATATTTCTTCACTCAACACGTAAGTAAACTCTGGAATTCATTGCCAGAGAATGTGGTAAAAGCAGTTAGCTTAGTGGGGTTTAAAAGAGGTTTGGATAATTTTCTAAATGAAAAGTTCATAAGCCATTATTAAGATGTACTTGGGAAAATCCAATTCTTATTTCTAGGATAAACAGCAGAAAATGTATTGTACTGTTTTGGGATTGGCCACTGTTGGAAACAAGATGTTGGGCTTGATGGGCCTTTGGTCTGTCCCAGTTTGGCCCTGTGATAAATAATGTGCATTAGTATGTGATGTTAGTGTGGTGAACCCTTTTTGGGAATACAGCGGTATATAAACAATCAATTGATATTGATATTTGGTCCCCTTAATGATTAGAGCGATAAGATTCATTCTTTGAAATCTGACAATAATATCTATAGCTAGATATATTATCACACTTTCATTTTGTTATTCTTTCCAAATCAATGAAATATTTGAACACTGGTCCGTACAAACCATCTCTCACCTCTAGGTTAGAGACAGACACATCATCAATACACATCCACACACAGAAGCAACATAATACAAAGATACTTGTACACACATACACATGAAACACATGTAGAGGAGTTGGGAAGAATTGCATGAGCCATGTTAAACAAGTGGAGAAAGCATGCAGATCTCTGAGACAATGATTCGGATTGTATTCCAAACACAATTATTAAATCTCATAAAGCATGTGTCATTAGTCAAAGGCCCCATTATGACTTAATTGGTTTCAGGACTTTTTGAGTAATTGTAGTTACTGTGTTTGGAAAAATAATCTGGTTTTCCGAATCCTGGTTTCCAGATTGTGGAGCTCTCCAGGGTTCTGCTCTGTCTCCTATGCTCTTTAATGTTTTTATGGCCACCTTAAGTAAGATTAGGTTGAATCCTGGGGTGCTGCTGCTTTCTTATGATATTTTAATGCTAATACCTGTTTCCGATTATATGTTTGACATTCCACAAAGAGTTTTTCACAGTATGGATAGGATTCAACGCTGGGCATTAGATACAATGCTGGAGTTCAATTCTGATAAAACTAAAATTCTTTGGTTTAAAAATCCTGGCGTTATGCCCAATTCTATAAACCTGACTACAGATACTATTTTTGCCAGTGAAGAGTATTGGGCATTGTTCGGAATTCCTTTTTGCCCTTCGAACCACAAATAAACTGTGGAGAAAAATGTTTTTTTAAACTGAGGCAATTACGATTAGCTTTCTTCTGTATTGTGCTCCGAAACTTTTGAAGTGTGAGCAGAATACAAGCCATCGTGGGTAAAATAAAGTAAAAAAAAAAAAGTCATATCCTATTTCGATCAAGGTGCTTTTGCTTTGCTGGTCCAGTTGGTAATATTACCTCATCTCGATTATTGTAACGTCCTTTACTTCGGTGTGCACTCTAAACTTCTGAAAAAACTTCAACTAATTCAGAATACCTCGGTCAAATTAATTTTTAAACTCAGTAAGTTTAGTAGTATAGCAGTCTATATAGCTAAACTACATTGAGGCATATTTTCAAAGCACTTAGCCTCCCAAAGTTCCATAGAAACCTATGGAACTTAGCCTCCCAAAGTGCTTTGAAAATAAGCCTGATTGGCTACCAGTACATAAGAGGATCCTGTTCAAATCAGACTGCTTGATGTTTCAGATCCTTTATGGGTTACTTCGGAACTACTAATAAATTTAATTGCTACTCCTTTGTTCAGATTTTCCTCTCATTTATACAGTCAACTCATACTCCGGCCTCCTTTTTTTTTAAGGTATAGGCTTTGTTAAAATGGCCAATACTATGTTCCTGTTTTCAGCAGTGTCCTTTTGGAATTCTCTTCCTCTTGTTATCAGGAACAAAAAAATTACAACATTTTTGTCAGATAAGATTATGATTTTATGGTATGTCTTAGGATAACTGAAGTTTGATTTTGACAGATTTATATGTTATGTTACTTATTGTTTTGTAAACCAAATTGGATCCTCCTTCTAGGGATAGAGCGATTAACAAGAATCCCATGGACATGACTTGAGAAAAACAAAGTAAAAAAAAAAAAGAAAGAAAGAAAAAAAGTACTTCAGTTTAGATCAATTAGCACTAACATACTAATGAAGTGCATTCTATCACTGGCATATACACATTTAGAAAACAGGTGCCTAGTTGCTACTTTAGTAATGTTTTGCAATGAAATCCAGTAACAAAAAAGTCATTTTTAATTGTCATCTACTTATAATTAATATGCCAATCAGAAACATTATTTAAGCAACAGATGCAGATTCAAATAGCGAAATGATTGCCTTATGCTGCAGAAGAGTTGCCATCTATCCAGAATCAATTTAATTAGCTACTCTGATTGCTCACACATCCTAAAACATGCTTCATTCACCTATTCATTATCTTCATTTCTAAACAGTTTCAGCAACCTAGAAAAGCTCCAGTATATGGTTGAGAGTGAGGATTCACCATCCACAATAGTAGCATCCAGTAAGAAGTCTTGGGGTGTTCAGGCAATGCTTCTCTAAGCTGCACCACTGTGCATCTGTTTTTTAGACTGCTGTGCAGCACACTTATACAGTCCTCTCCCCGCCCGCAATTTGGTATCTCTCCTTTCAGTCCCTGGTCTATGTAACTTACATGGGCATGGCAAGGGGGTTCATTTGGCCCCCCCCCCCTTGGATTTCTTAACTGATTTTGCCTGCCATCTGTTGACCTCCAAATTCAGAACCTCCCTCCTGCCCTCAGCTCCTCTTGCTCTTTACTTTTATCATGCAAGCCAAGACGACAAAACTGTGCAATAGCAGTAACAGTCTAAAATGGGAATGTATATGGCCAGGCCCACCACAGAATCTCTTCCAGCCCGGAGAGTGGTAGAACCCCGCAACACGTCTCACCACCATAGGAAGTGTACATTAGAAGGGTGGGACACGTCATAGCATTCTACTATGCTCAAGGCTAAGAATGGTTCCCATGGTAGGCCCAGCTGCATATTCCTGTTTTAGACCAACTGCTACTGCAAGCGGTTTCGTCTTCTCAGCCTAAAAAATAAAGGTAAAGGAAGGGCCTGTGCTAGGTTTTCTGGTGCCCCCCAGCAAACTAACAGTTTGCGCCTCCCCCCCCCCCCCCCCCCCCCGGTCCAACATCTCCTTTCTCTTTTCTCCCTCCCCCCTTCTCCCACTCCGCACCCTTTTTCAGCCCGGTGCCCTAAAAGGTGAAGAACAAAAGTTTGTTTGTTTTTTTAATTGACAGCTTTTTAATTTCTTTGAAAGCTTCCCTTATATAGATATAAATATCATGAAATAAAATTGAAAATCACTAAAACTGCTTAAAAAATTATTGTAGCCGGTGGAAACAGCAGTAATAAAGGCTATACTTTGTGCTCCTTTTTCTACATTGTTCTATACAATAAAGTATGGCCAAATTTCAGTGAGGATATTCTGTTTATTGATGGGTTCATCTTAACTGTTGCTGTAATCTGCCTTGGGAAGCCTACTGTTATAAAGATTGGAAGTAAAATTAAACTCTCCTTTCATTGGTGCACATGAAATCACAACTTCACCTCATCTCTTTTGTACACATGAATTATTTGAGCATGTTTCAGGGACCAGTGGTTTTCTTAAGTCAAAATAATTAAAATATTTTATTTCATGCAGATCTCTCATTTACTTAAACATAACTAAATGGGCCATAAGCCCCTAATGCAGTCCACTGGTTATACTGTGGCAAAACCTGTTCCCCCCTCCCCTGCTGCAGTTGCAGTAGTCTCCACAATCCCCCTCCCGCATACCACAACCCCCACACACTACACAGTCCTACTTTGAAGGGCCCACCCGCCCTGGTGGTGTAGTGGCCTCTGCAGATGAGGGAAGAGGAAAGAATCCCACTCTTTCCTGCCCGCTGATGCTACTCCCTCTCTTGTTTGCTCTTCTGCGCCACGGGTGACGCCGAATTGTTGAAAAAATGGCTGCCAAGTGCTGCCAGAAGCCTCACAGCCATTTTTAAAACACGGCGGTGCCGCCCGCAGCGCAGAAGAGCAAACAAGAGAGGGAGTAGCAGAGGTGGGCAGGAAAGAGTGGGACTCTTTCCTGCCTTCTCAGCTGCAGAGGCCACTACACCTCCAGGGCGGCCTGAGGGCTGTAGTGTGCGGTAGCAGTGGCAAGTGGAACACAGCACAACGGCTATGCATGGCAGTTTCTGGCGCCCCTCGAATGTTGGCACCCCGCTGCCTTCAGAGGAGTGCAGTCAGCTAGAAACTCATATCCCTACAAAAATCATGCTCAAGTTGAGTGGTTCCTGATGAAGCCCTAGAGTGGGTGAAATGATCTGGGCCCCGTTGAAAATGAAAATGTGGGGTATCAAGCCAGCTATGAGAAAGCTAAGTCTATTCATTTAAACTGTGCTGTTGCTTGGAAAGTTTTTTGTACTCAGTAATATTTAGAGACAGAGTTTGTCATAGAGTGATTAGCTTTATTTAGAAAACTGTGAGAAAGTATACCATATGAAAGAGACAAGATCACAGGCACAAAATCTTGCATAGACATTAGTGCTCTGTTGATCAGACCTTGGTTAAGACCTTGGTTTCTGAGGGTATTTCTCAGTTGTTAATAATCACTGACATTTATCCTTTGCACGACCCTTTGAGATTGTGTTTGGCTGTTTTCCAGTCTTTATAGTATCTGGCAGTAGAACCCCTGAGGCAGCTTCTGGCAAAACGGGGATTCCCTGTCGGGTGAACTGGACTCAACTCGCTGGTGAATTGGGCAGTAGAGCACTGGAGACATTGACAAGGATGAGTGGAATGACAGATAAGTGCTGAGGGGCTGCGACACCTGAGCTGTATGCAGTGCATCTTTTCTAGCAAAAAAGGTGCCGGTACTCAAATGCCAGGCCACCCTTCAAGGGTGGGGGTGATCACTGAGGAACCCACCCACAATAGCCAGGCCTCCTTCAACCAGTTACAGAATCTAGGACAAGGCAGAATTCTTGTGTAGAGCCTGAGCTCTTTCATTAAAGCTTGGAGTCCATGGGTCAATTTTAGCAGACAATGGAAAAGGTGCCGGTACTTAGTACCCCCTCAAAAAAAGCCCTGGCTGTGTGATTGAATTTTGGCAATCTGTGTCTGCTTTATATGCACAGTTTGTCACTGGGACTCTTTAATATACACTCAAATACCTCTAATTTGTGGAGTGTATTTAGGCAAAATGATGGTACACCTAACTCATGCTTTATAGCTGTGTATGCAGGCTGGCTGGAAGGTATTACTGAAGTCTTTTTTCTCCACCTTGAGGTGTGAGTGGGAGCGTTTGTGGGTCTAAGTGGCATCGGGTGCATTGGCAAAATAGTAGTATAATTGCAGCCATGGAGGCTGCGTGTTTGGATATTCATAGTTAAAATCTAATGCCAAGAAGTGTAGAGTGATGCACTTGGGGTGCAGAAACCCAAAAGAGAGATACTGGATAGGTGGGGAGAGATTAGTAAGCTCGACTCAGAAGAGAGACCTTGGGGTGCTGGTGTCTGAGGATCTAAAGGTGAAGAAACAATGCGACAAGGCGACGGCCGTGGCCAGGAGGACGCTAGGTTGCGTAGAGAGGGGCATAACCAGCAGAAGAAAGGAGGTGCTCATGCCCCTCTACAATTCGTTGGTGAGGCCCCACTTGGAGTATTGTGTTGTTTTGGAGGCCATATCTTGCTAAAGATGTAAAAAGACTGGAAGCAGTGCAAAGAAAAGCTACAAAAATGGTATGGGATTTGCGTTGCAAATCGTACGAGGAGAGACTTGCTGACCTGAACATGTATACCTTGGAGGAAAGGAGAAACAGGGGTGACATGATACAGACGTTCAAATATTTGAAAGGTACTAATCCGCAAATGAACCTTATTCAGAGACAGCAAGGCGGTAGAACTAGAGGACAGCAATTGAAGTTGAAGGGGGGGCAGACTCAGGACTGATGTCAGGAAGTATTTTTTCACAGAGAGGGTGGTGGATATGTGGAATGCCCTCCCACGGGAGGTGGTGGAGATGAAAACGGTAATGGAATTCAAACATGCGTGGGATAAACACAAAGGAATCCAGTTTAGAAGGAATGGTTCCATGGAATCTTAGCGGAGATTGGGTGGCGACGCCGGTAATTGGGGAAACAAAATGGGAGCTGGGTAAACTTCTACAGTCTATGCCCTGATTGTGACTGAATAGATAGGGATGGGCTGGAGTGTAAATTTTAAGGGGCTTTGACTTTAGCTTCAGAACTTAGTACAAGAACAGTACTGGGCAGACTTCTACGGTCTGTGCCCTGAGAAAGGCAAGAACATATCAGACTCGGGTATACATATAAAGTAACACATACCATGTAAAATGAGTTTGTTGGGCAGACTGGATGGACCATACAGGTCTTTATTTGCCGTCATTTACTATGTTTTTTTTAAATGTACAATTATTTATTTCTTTATTTATAGTACATTTCTACCCCACATTTTCCCACACATGCAGGCACAATGTGGCTTACATAGGATTAATAAAAATAACAATACAATAAAAGTTATATTTTCAGTTCAATAAAAATATTTTAACATCTCAATTTTTTTATGTTTTGAAAATTGCTCACTGACACGCCACGCTCCCCTGGCTCCCCCAGCCAAGGGATGCCCAAGCCAACCCAATTATTGTTCAGAAGACATCATTTACTCGCACATCTGCTTCCCTGGCTTAGAGGGAATATTGTGTACAAGTGCTAAATTCTGGGGACAACTTGTGATGACTAAGTTAATAAAGTTGGAGGCAGAGATTTATAAAATGGGGACAAGCCTTATGCAGTTTGAATTAAGGTTCATGATACTGCAGCTCTTTTGGATTCCAGTTCCAACTGAAATAGAATTCAAAAGGAACAGAAGGAAACAAGCACACAAACATAAGTTGCATAGGAAAATAGTACCTTGATGGCACGGATGAAACGTACTTGTAGACGTCTTCCCAAAAACAAAAGGTTATCAACGGCTGAAGGAAGTACTTTATTGTAAAATTCTTCAATATCCTCCGTTGGATCCAGTCCCACACAGCAATTACTAGAGACCAAGTAAACACAATGCATACTTGTATTACAGATTATGCAAAACAACTCAGTGACTTAGAAGATCACCTGTATATGACAGGCATAATATCTGTGACCTCCAATGTCATTATTCATGAAAGATTAGAAATAGCCTCAGGTGTATTACATTTCCTAAGAAGCCCAAATCATAATATTAGTTTACTCAGAAAATCCCAACAGCACCTTCTTTGTTTATGGAGACTAGGTAGATTGTTCTGTGATTTTTATTTTGCAGCAGACCAAGTCAAAAACAAAACTTCAAAGAAGGAACTGGGGAATCCAGCATAGAGTGACCATGGTTAAAATTCAAACTTCACTGAGCAAGGGAAAGCAACATGCTTTGTAAAATGGTTTCAAATTTGCTATTTTTATCAGAAACGCTGTAATTTGCTTTTTTCCTAATCCTAAACCTTACCGTTCGAAAAGAGCTTTTTATTCTACTTTCCAATATCAAGTTGTACATATCTGGAATTCTCTAAGGATTACTATAAAGGAAAATAAGCTCTTTTCCGGTCCGGTCCTTCGACATCGGTACCAAGGTCGACGGCATCGACATCGAAATGTTTTAAGATCTTTTTAGGAAATACTTAGCCCCCTGTTTACTAAGCCATGCTAGCGGCTGCTGTGGGCCAATGCCATTCACTTTGAATGGGCTGTGTCGTCATTGCTGTAGGGCAGCCCCTAGCATGACATAGAAAACGGGGGAGGGGGGGGGGGGGAGGGGAGGGGAGGGGTTAAATGTTGACTTATATTTTCAAAAAAAGAAAGCCACACGAAGTGTGGAGGTGCACTTAATCCCCACAAAACAATATACAGAAAAGGAGAAGAGTGGGGGAAAATAGGCTCTTTCCAATCAATAGGGGAGACATATATTTGAAAAAAGTATAATATTTATTGTAACAGGTTGACTCAACACAGCCGTGTTCGGCGCTGTAGCGCCTTCTTCAGGAGTCTTCCAACGGTATATTGAGTGCTTGAATGATTAATATTCCAAGATAAACCAATTTCAAAGAAAATGCAGTTCCTTCTCTTCCAGAGCAGTGGCATATTTTACCTATGGGTCCTAAACTGTGGAAGCTTCCTAATATATTTAGAAATATAAAGTTTATGGCAAAAAAAAAAAAGGAAGCTGATGATGTTACTAAATTGAGTGCTTTAGTAGTTGTTTTGTTCCCTTACAAATGATTAATTTAAATAATGTTAATTCTCTCTCTTTTTTTTTTTAATAAGCCATTGTATTTATGTTTGTTCATTGATACTAAGAAAATGCAAAGTTCATCTGCTTTTGGAGTTGTAGGTGAAGCATGGTATCAAGAATGGAAAATGTGTATGGTGGATTCTGCTTATATGTTTAATTTGCTTTGTTACAAGTATGTTTTGTAATTCCCGATGATTGTTTGCCTGCTTTTTTCTTTCTTTTCTTAGAAATTGATATACCGTCTTGTGGTATATGTGGACTACAAGATTATTTCATATTTGTATTTTTGTAAAAAGACTTTTTCTGGCACAACTCGATTTTCTACCTAGAAGTAGCCATCTTTACTGTAAATCAGGTTTTCATATCTGTTTTAGCAACTCCAGGTGGATGCCTTGAGAAGAGATTAGAACAACAGTTAGTCATATCATTAGATCTTACATCTGGGCCTCACAGAGACTGTGGGGCTTTGGAGGCTGCATGATTCATTAGTTTGTGTCATTTCTCTTTTGAAAAGGGAGACATTATGACTGATGAATTGGATTATAAATGTTCCATAATAAGGGTGGGGGGGTAGATTTTGTCTCCAGCATCATTCAAATATCTGGTCTCATCAATCTATTGTTCATTTGCCTGGGCTACGTCGGCGCTAGTGGCTTAGTAAGCCCCAACGTTAGTGAGGAAAATAATACATTTCCTTCACCTTGGATAGTGAGAGCAGATGGAGACCATCATGGCCCATCAAATCTGTCCAGGAAGGTTGTTGGGATTTTATCTGCTGCACATGCAGGTTAGTTTTTCCTTGCTTGTGTTGTTGGAGTTCTACCTGCCCTGCATGTTACTTTTTCCATGATTTCTCAGACGTGCAGAAGTCACTACACAGCTGAAGTGCTCTATGCTTGGTTATAAAGAACAAAATCACTGAGCACATACATAGGCACGGATCATTAAGACAACGCCAACATGGATTTAGCAGAGGTAAATCTTGTCTCGCCAATCTCCTACTTTTCCTTGAAGCGGTGAATCAGCATGGGGATAAAGGTGAGCCGACTGATATTGTGCATCTGGATTTTCAAAAGGCATTTGACAAAGTACCTCATGAACGACTCCTGAGGAAATCAGAGAGTCATGGGATAGAAAACAGTGTCTAATTGTGGATTAAGAACTGGTTAAAAGATAGAAAACAGAGTAGGGTTAAACGTTCAATATTCTTAATGGAGAAGGGTAAATAGTGGGGTTCCACAGGGGTCTGCACTGAGACCACTGCTTTTTAACATATTTATAAATAATCTGGAACAGGAATAATGAGGTGATTAAATTTGCTGATGACACAAAGAGGGGCATAATCAAAAGGGACGCCCAAGTTTTGCTGAGGACATCTTCACAAAACGTCCCGGTGGAGGGGCGGGGAAACCAGTATTATAGAAACAAGATGGACGTCCATCTTTCGTTTTGATAATACGGTCAGGGACGCCCAAATCTTGACATTTAGGTCGTCCTTAGAGATGGTCGTCCCTAGACTTGGTCGTTTCTGATTTTCTGCGATAATGGAATCTAAGGACGCCCATCTCAGAATCGGCCAAATGCAAGCCCTTTGGTCGTGGGAGGAGCCAGAATTCATAGTGCACTGGTCCCCCTGACATGCCAGGACACCAACTGGGCACCCTAGGGGGCACTGCAGTGGACTTCAGAAATTGCTTCCAGGAACGTAGCTCCCTTACCTTGTGTGCTAAGCCCTCCAAACCCCACTACCCACCACTGTACACCACTACCATAGCCCTTATGGGTGAAGGGGAGCACCTAGATTTGGGTACAGTGGGTTTTGGAGGGCTCACATTTACCACCACAAGTGTAACAGGTGGGGGGGATGGGCCTGGGTCCACCTGCCTGAAGTGCACTGTACCCACTAAAACTGCTCCAGGGACTTGCATACTGCTGTGATGGACCTGAGTATGACATTTGAGGCTGGCACAAAATATTTTTAAAGATTCTTTTTGAGGGTGGGAGGGGGTTAGTGACCACTGGGGGAGTAAGGGGAGGTCATCCCCGATTGTCAACGGTGGTCACCTGGTCAGTTCGGGCACCTTTTTGTGGCTTGGTCGTAAGAAAAACAGGACCAGGTAAAGTTGTCCAAGTGCTCGTCAGGGATGCCCTTTTTTTTTCCATTATGGGTCGAGGATGCCCATGTGTTAGGCACGCCCAAGTCCCGCCTTTGCTACGCCTCCAACACGCCACCGGGAACTTTGGTCGTCCCCGTGATGGAAAGCAGTTGGGGACACCCAAAGTCGGGTTTTGATTATGCTGATTTGGGCGACCCTGTGAGAAGGACACCCATCTTCCGATTTGTGTCGAAAGATGGGCATCCTTCTCTTTCGAAAATAAGTCTGAAAGTTATTCAAAGTTGTTAAATCACAAAAGGATTGTGAAAAATTGCAAGAGAACCTTATAAGGCTGGGCATCCAAATGGCAATTGAAATTTAATGTGAGCAAGTGCAAAGTGATATACGTAGGGAAGAGGAACCCAAATTATAGCTATATGATGCAAGATTCTACATTAGAAGTCAACGCCCAGGAAAAAGCTTTAGGTGTCATCACTGAAGACACGTTGAAACCCTCTAGTCAGTGTGCAGGGGTGGCTAAGAAAGCAAATAGAATGTTAGGAATTATTAGGAAAGGAAAGGAATGAAAAACAAAACTGAGAATATTATCATGTCTCTGTATCACTCCATGGTGTGACTGCACCTTGAATATTGTGTGCGAATTTGGTCACTGTATCTCAAAAAAGATATGGTGATAATAGAGAAGGGTGACAAAAATGATAAAGGGGATGGGATGCTTTCCCTGTGAGGAAAGACTAAAGAGGCTAGGGCTCTTTAGCTTGAAGAAGAGAAGGCTAAGAGGAGATATGCCAGAGGTCTATTAAACACTGAGTGGAGTGGAGCGGGTAGACATAAATCACTTGTTTACTCTTTTCAAAAATATAAGGATTAGGGGGCATGTGATGAAGCTACTAAGTATTAAATTTAAAACAAACTGGTTAGCATAACAGGGTTTAAAAAGGTTTGGACAGATTTCTAAAAAAACAAAGCTCATAAGCCATTATTAAGATGGATGTGGGAAAATCAATTGCTTAATCCTAGGATAAGCAGCATAAAATCTGTCTTACTCTTCTGGGATCTTGCCAGGTACTTGTGATCTGGATTGGCTACTATTGGGTTTGATGGATCTTAAACATTGCCATACTGGGACTAACTCATGTTCTTACATCCTCTTGGTTTTTTTTTTTTTAGGGATCTTCTGTGTATAGCCCACTCCTTTCGGAATTCAAGCACTGTTTCTGCTTCCACAACCTCTTTTTGGGAAGTCATTCCAGGCATATTTCCTGATGTTGCTTTTGACCCTAACTCCCTAAAACTACAAATCATGTCCTCTTATTCTAGAGCTTCTCATAGTAACACAGTAGATGACGGCAGAAAAAGACCTGCACGATCCATCCAGTCTGCCCAACAGAGTTTGTTTGTTCAGTAATTCCTTTCAAATATTTAAAGATCTGTTTCATGTTCTCTCTGTCTCTCCTCTAGGGTATACATATTTAGGTTCTCTAGTACCTTCTCATACATCTTCTTATGGAAACTTCTTACTATTTTGGTTACTTTCCATGGTACAGACTCTGTGCTTAGCAAGATACGGCCTCCAAAACTGAACACGTGCTCCAAGTGAGGCCTCACCAATGACCTGTACAAGGGCATTATGATCTCCTCCTTTCCGCTCATTATGCCCCTTGACTATGCAGCCTAGCATCCTTCTGGCTTTAGCCACCACATTGTCACACTGTTTAACTGCCTTGAGATCATCAGACACTCTCATACCAAGGTCTCTCGTTTGGTCTGTGCTCATCAGCCTCTCCCCTCTTATTACATACATTTTCTTTTTGAATCCACAATACATCACTCTGCACTTCTTCACATTAAATGTTAACTGCCAAGCATCTGACCAGACCTAGTTTTTACTCACCTCATTTTGCTAACGCTCCCTTCTAATCCCTCAGAGATATTGTTCACAAAAGATTTGAACAGAATTGGCCTGACTTGAGCAAGTTCACTATTCACCCTCTCTCTTCCAAATGAATGTATTTTACCACTACCCTCCGTTGTCTGTCAGACAACTAATTTTTTTTTAATCCAGTTCATCACCTTGAGACCTACCCAGGCAGGGCCTCCTAAGAGGGACTGTATCAAAGGCATTGCCTGAAATCCAAGTATACCACATCCTCATCCTGCATATGCCATTTATCTAGTTCTACATTTTCAGGATATTCAGTGCTGATCATTTGTTCTTTGGTCAATCAGATTCATTTGGCACGATCTGAGCTTCAAGCTCAAACAGTGTCACTCTTAACTTCAATACCAGGGGAGCAGAAAGAAGTTGGTGATCGGAGCTACCGGGAGAGTGCTGATTGGCCTGCTGAATTCCACCCGAGAGCAGCGTCAGATTTCATCTTCGAGTGCCACTTTCTTTGCTACAAAGTGCTAGAGCCACCACTTGCACCTTCAAGGAACCAACTGCCAAACCTAAGGACCCTCCTGAAGGGAAGCCAAGATATATACTATTGATACAGCAAATGGAGAAAATGCCCTGTCTGAGGTGTGAACACACGCCACACCCTTGCATATGATAATGAGGTGGACTGATTCCTAGCTTGAAGAAGCATGAAAATTAGCGCTTCTCAGTAGACACACCATCTTAAACATGACCTCTCGAGCCAGGCTGGACTGGATGCCAAGAGAGATATGTTTCAGCTCAGTTTTCAGTTCTCTATCGCCATCTGCTGGTTGATGGACACAAATATCCCACAGGTTCTGGAATAGTGGGAGGCTACGTAATGGAAACGCAGCATGGCCATGTTTCGAAGGTCTTCATCAGGGATACAACTAAAATTTAAAAATGCAAACACGTAATCACATCCCCCCACGTTAATCAGGAAGTAATATTATGGTGCCTTTTTCATGGCTTGGCATTCTTTACATTTAGAGATGCTATCAGTTCATGTTGTATTTATGGCATTTGTTGGTAAGTAGGTTTTAATCTTATGCTTTACGACCCGATGTTCAGTGTGTGGTGCTTTTAATTTGTTAATATTACAATTTATGTGGGTTATTAACATAAGAATCACAAAGGATAAGATATAACCTGAAAAAAAAGACTCCTTTGTGTGCAATTTTAAATTCAGTGCTGTGATACATTTATTACGTTCATTGGCGCCTCATTGAAAGATCTGGCTCTAGAGCTGGGTACTGGATCATTTGGATGTTTATAAACTTATTTTATACAGATTTATCTCCTTTTGCTTATACTAATAATCTTAGGAATTATAAATACAAATTAAGGTCTCTCTAAAAATAAAAAAAAAAAGAAATCTTTTAAGCATATATAACTAAGGTATATTTAATTTTGAAAAAATATCCTGGGGAGGAAACGTCCTTCCTCCCCCTACTGGCGCAGCGGTCCCAATTACAATATACATTAATCCTCCTGTTTAAAAAGCCATGCTAGCAGCTGCAGTGCGTTAATGCTGACACAGCCTATTTACTTTGAATGGGCTATGTCAGCATTGTCGCGCGGCTTAGTAAACATGGAGGTAAGTTATGTAATTGTTAACAAAACATTATAAAAATAAAAGCATATAAAACCAATGTTATTTTTGGTTGCGACTTATTTTAGTTGTACCCTTGATGAAGACTTTCACCCATAACCATATTGGGAAAGGGAAATTGGACTTCATATACCACCTTTCTGAGGTTTTTGCAACTACATTCAAAGCGGTTTACATATATTCAGGTACTTATTTTGTACCAGAGTCACAAGGAGCTGCAGTGGGAATTGAACTCAGTTCCGCAGGATCAAAGTCTGCTGCACTAACCACTAGGCTACTCCTCCACTCCTTGGGTGGGTCTATGTGAGTTTAGTTATTCTTGAACTTTCCTTGCTGGTTGGCACTTCTTGGATCCTCTTGTTTATTTCTGGGATCTGTGTGGATCTATACAGTGGTGGAAATAAGTATTTGATCCCTTGCTGATTTTGTAAGTTTGCCCACTGACAAAGACATGAGCAGCCCATAATTGAAGGGTAGGTTATTGGTAACAGTGAGAGATAGCACATCACAAATTAAATCCGGAAAATCACATTGTGGAAAGTATATGAATTTATTTGCATTCTGCAGAGGGAAATAAGTATTTAATCCCTCTGGCAAACAAGACCTAATACTTGGTGGCAAAACCCTTGTTGGCAAGCACAGCGGTCAGACGTCTTCTGTAGTTGATGATGAGGTTTGCACACATGTCAGGAGGAATTTTGGTCCACTCCTCTTTGCAGATCATCTCTAAATCATTAAGAGTTCTGGGCTGTCGCTTGGCAACTCGCAGCTTCAGCTCCCTCCATAAGTTTTCAATGGGATTAAGGTCTGGTGACTGGCTAGGCCACTCCATGACCCTAATGTGCTTCTTCCTGAGCCACTCCTTTGTTGCCTTGGCTGTATGTTTTGGGTCATTGTCGTGCTGGAAGACCCAGCCACGACCCATTTTTAAGGCCCTGGCGGAGGGAAGGAGGTTGTCACTCAGAATTGTACGGTACATGGCCCCATCCATTCTCCCATTGATGCGGTGAAGTAGTCCTGTGCCCTTAGCAGAGAAACACCCCCAAAACATAACATTTCCACCTCCATGCTTGACAGTGGGGACGGTGTTCTTTGGGTCATAGGCAGCATTTCTCTTCCTCCAAACACGGCGAGTTGAGTTCATGCCAAAGAGCTCAATTTTTGTCTCATCTGACCACAGCACCTTCTCCCAATCACTCTCGGCATCATCCAGGTGTTCACTGGCAAACTTCAGACGGGCCGTCACATGTGCCTTCCGGAGCAGGGGGACCTTGCGGGCACTGCAGGATTGCAATCCGTTATGTCGTAATGTGTTACCAATGGTTTTCGTGGTGACAGTGGTCCCAGCTGCCTTGAGATCATTGACAAGTTCCCCCCTTGTAGTTGTAGGCTGATTTCTAACCTTCCTCATGATCAAGGATACCCCACGAGGTGAGATTTTGCGTGGAGCCCCAGATCTTTGTCGATTGACAGTCATTTTGTACTTCTTCCATTTTCTTACTATGGCACCAACAGTTGTCTCCTTCTCGCCCAGCGTCTTACTGATGGTTTTGTAGCCCATTCCAGCCTTGTGCAGGTGTATGATCTTGTCCCTGACATCCTTAGACAGCTCCTTGCTCTTGGCCATTTTGTAGAGGTTAGAGTCTGACTGATTCACTGAGTCTGTGGACAGGTGTCTTTCATACAGGTGACCATTGCCGACAGCTGTCTGTCATGCAGGTAACGAGTTGATTTGGAGCATCTACCTGGTCTGTAGGGGCCAGATCTCTTACTGGTTGGTGGGGGATCAAATACTTATTTCCCTCTGCAGAATGCAAATAAATTCATATACTTTCCACAATGTGATTTTCCGGATTTAATTTGTGATGTGCTATCTCTCACTGTTACCAATAACCTACCCTTCAATTATGGGCTGCTCATGTCTTTGTCAGTGGGCAAACTTACAAAATCAGCAAGGGATCAAATACTTATTTCCACCACTGTACCTCTGTTTATTTTGGGTCTAGCTCAAAGAAAGCATCATTAATATTATAACTTCAAACAATAGTCTATGAACATGCTTTTCATTTCATAAAGCTCTTAAAACGTATTTGTTTCTGATTCATTGATCATGAGATATGCTTAATTTGCTGTTATATTGCTTATTGTGATTATGATGTAGATTCCTCCTGATGTGAAGTTAATTTTTCTATAATCCGCCTTACATAGTACACATAGTAAATGACAGCAGAAAAAGACCTGTACGGTCCATCCAGTCTGCCCAACAAGATACAAATCAAGATCAGGTAAGTAGGACAAATGAGTTTATCTTGTTGGGCAGACTGGATGGACCGTACAGGTCTTTTTCTGCCGTCATTTACTATGTGTACTATGTAAGGCGGATTATAGAAAATGGCAGATCAGGTACAAATCAAGATCAGGTAAGTACGACAAATGAGTTTATCTACCATTTTCAGGGCACAGACCATAGAAGTCTGCCCAGCACTAGCCCCCACCCAGTCTCTACTAAGCTTCTGTAGCATTTGTTAAAGGTGAAATATAACCCCCCTGTTTACTAAAGCTTAGCTTCAGTTATCTGCAGCATGGCCCATTTTATTCCTATGGGCCCTGCTGCAGATACCTCGAGCTAAGCTTTAGCAAACAATACCCTAAATGTTTTAATACAACACAACAGCAATATATAATGCTGAAGAATAAGACCCGATTGGTCCTTGCAGGTGCTACACATACATAAACACAGTCAAGCCCTTATCTCCCTATCTAAAATACAAAGACATAAAAGATCAAAAGGATTTGGGATGGATGAAGTAGATTTGTGAAAGCAGAAGAAATCTGGATACATATACAAGGACCAGGGTAGAAAAAGACAAAAAGAAATAAAAAGTGAAAAGCAGAGCATATTCTTACTATCCTAAGAAATAAGTTTCTGATTCTGAATCTCATCTTCCATTGATTTTTTGAGATCTACTATACACAGAAAAAAACATTCTAGCAGCAGACAGTAGAAGACAATCTATTTGTGAATGTTTTAATTAAGTTTTTTTTTGGCAATGAAATACACTCAGGGCACTGTTTACTAAGCCGCGCTAGCATTTTTAGCGCACACTAAACGCTATGTCGCCCATTCCTATGGGCGACTCTAGCATTTCATGTGCACTAAAAACCCTAGCACACCTTAGTAAACAGGGCCCTCAGTTTGTTGTATCCTAATTCTTACTATAGCTTAATTGAGAGATTACCAAGGCAATTCTCTATAAATTGTTTCTCAGTTAAGGAAACACCAGATGATTCAAAATATCTCATTCCTCTTTTTCAAGCTGATCAATGGCTTGAAACTAAGTATATCCTACCCTGGCTAGTGGCCTGGTTTACTAAATATTTTCCACCCGAGGTCAATAACATGCATTTACTGTACGCAGAACAGCAAAAAAACAAATTGGATTCTTACCTTAGTATTTCTGCTAGCTTTGCTGCTGTTGCCCAGCCACCATTAACTCGGGAATAGTCTTGCTTCAGAACCAAGATACAATACTGGATTAAATCATAATGGTACAAGTCTTCTTTCAGTTTTTTGGATTCCTTGCTTAATGAAGGTGCACTCTTTAAAATTTCTGGGGGAAGAAACAAGTGAATATTGCAAATGTTAAAAAAGAAAGCAAAAAAAATGCAAACAAAAAATGGACATATCTATAGTTGTGAATTAGTTTTGTTCTACTGGCTTCACACCTTTCAACTTCAGCAGCAAAACAGGAACATTCTGATTAGACACCTCTGTGACTTCAGAAGCCAGGGATAATATTCTTGTACCCACATTCACTGTCTTATTTTGGCTCATGTTAATCTAAATATTAAAATGAAAAAATACATATTAAACTACAATATCAAAAAACGTACACATATATATGCAATAAAATCTAATAATATCTCTAAAAGATCGAAAATGCCACAACAAACCACTCAGTTAAAAAAAACCCATGTGTAACATAGGGTGCAGGTTTGCATGATGCACTGCAGGATAGATCAGCAGCACTTATGAATTTGCAGTTAATATTAACATACAACTTGATATATATTAGCAACACAACAGTTGATCTTGGAAACTATTCTATGGTGAAATGACACTGAAGGCAGATTTTAAAGCCTACATGTCAGCTTTATTTTTCTTAATTTAATTTCTTATATACCGCCTGCAAGCCCAAAAGCTATTGAAGTAGTATGCATTCAGATATAGTAAAGGTTTTTTTTTTGTCCCTAGAGGACTCACAATCTGAGTTTATATTTGAGGCACTGGAGGGTTTCTTTACTAAAATGTGGTAAAAATCAGCTGGCGATAAACGCTGAGACGCCCACAGGAATATAATGGACATCTTGGGCATTTACCACCAGCTGATTTCTACTGCGAGGTAAAAATGCTACCTTGGCTTAGTAAAAGACCCCCCAAATGAATTGCCCAAGATCACAAGGAGCTGCAGTGGTATTTGAACTGGACTCTACAGGTTGGAACATCTCAAATTCTGTTAGCATTTTAGAAACAATCTGCAGATATACAGCCTTCTCTAAAATATATGCAGGAATGGACATGTATGTGTTAGCTATGTACTGCGAACACCCCTTTTAAAAACATCAATATCTACAGTATCAGCAACAACTAAAGGGTAAGGGGATTTGATATACTGCCTTGCTGTGGTGACCAGTTTACATTTATTATATACTAGCCGTTGAGCCCGTAAAAACGGGCTGGTATTGGGGTTTTCCTTCCTTCCCCCTCCCCCCCCGTGAGGTCGCCACCGCTACCGTTCCCCCCCCCCCCCGGAGTCGCCGCCGCCATCCCTCCACCCGGCCCGGGCCCTCTCTCTCTCCGCTACTAAACTTACACATCCATTCGCCGGAACGCAGCACGCACATCAGCTGAGCTGCCGTCGGCCCTTCCTTCTCTGCCTGTGTCCCGCCCTCCTGTGACGTAACGTCAGCGAGGGCGGGACACAGGCAGGGAAGGAAGGCCGACGGCAGCTCAGCTGATGTGCGTGCTGCGTTCCGGCGAATGGATGTGTAAGTTTAGTAGCGGAGAGAGGGCCCGGGCCGGGTGTGTGGGTGTGTGTGTGTGTGTGGGGGGGGGGGGGGGGTAACGGTAGCGGCGACCTCGGGTGGGTGGGCGCGGTATCAACCTCGGCGGCGCAGTTTCCCTCTCTGTCCCGCCCTCGTCATCACGTATTGACGCTGGGGCGGGACAGAGAGGGAAGTCTCTACTGCGCATTTGCGAGTGAGTCGGTCACTCGCCGTTTATATGTTTGATAAGTACTTTCTCTGTCCTTTGTGGACTCACAATCTATTTTTTTTTTGTACCTGGGGCAATGCAGGGATATGTGACTTGCCCAAAGTCACAAGGAGCTGCAGTGGGAATTGAACCTAGATCCCCAGGTTCACAGTCCACTGCACTAACCATTAGGCTACTCCTCCAACCCAGCAACATACACAACTATGTGCCACACACATTTAAATTGGGATTTCAGAACATACATGTGCATGTACTGGCACAAGAAGTGTATGTCTGTCACTTGTCTGATATCATTCATTCTCAAACAGGTCACCTCCACCTCTGCTTCCTTTAGTCCATTCTCTCAACCCTCCAACCCCTGCCTCCTTTTCTGATATCACTCAAGAGGAAACTACACATCTTCTTTCCTCCTCAAAACTACCTGTTCCTCTGATCCTATTCCCACCCATCTACTTAACACTATCTCTCCTACTGTCATCCCTTTTATCTGTCATATCCTCAATCTTTCACTTTCCACTGCGACTGTTCCTGATGCCTTCAAACATAGTAACATAGTAGATGACGGCAGAAAAAGACCTGCATGGTCCATCCAGTCTGCCCAACAAGATAAACTCATATGTGCTATGCCTTAGTCATACCACTCTTTAAAAAACCTTCATTGGACCCTACATGTCCTTCCAACTATCGCCCCATCTCCCTCCTCCCTTTCCTATCCAAGATACTTGAATGTGCTGTTCACCGCCGTTGCCTTGACTTTCTTTCATCTCAAGCTATTCTTGATCCACTTCAATCTGGCTTTTGCCCCCTTCATTCAAATGAAAAAGCGCTTGCTAAAGTCTCAAATGACCTGTTCCTGGCCAGATCCAAAGGTCTCTATTCTATCCTCATCCTTCTCGATCTATCTGCTGCTTTTGACACTGTTGGTCACAGCCTACTCGTTGATATGCTGTCCTCACTTGGATTTCAGGGCTCTGTTCTTTCCTGGTTTTCTTCTTATCTCTCCCATCGTATTTTTAGTGTATACTCTGGTGGATCCTCCTCCACTTCTATCCCACTGTCAGTTGGTGTACCTCAGGGATCTGTCCTGGGACCTCTTCTTTTCTCCATCTATACTTCTTCCCTTGGTACTCTGATCTCATCCCATGGTTTTCAGTATCATCTTTACGCTGATGACTCCCAGATCTACCTCTCCACACCAGAAATCTCAGCACGAATCCAGGCCAAAGTATCAACCTGCCTGTCTGACATTCAGGCATATTTTCAAAGCACTTAGCCTTCCAAAGTTCCATAGAAACCTATGGAACTTTGGAAGGCTAAGTGCTTTGAAAATATGCCTGATTGCCACCTGGATGTCTCACCGCCATCTGAAACTAAACATGACCAAAACTGAGCTTCTTATCTTTCCCCCTAAACCAACCTGTCCTCTTCCCCCATTCTCTATTTCTGTGGATAACATTCTCATCCTCCCTGTCTCATCAGCTGGTAACCTTGGGGTCATCTTCTCCTCTTTCTCCTTCTCTGCACATATTCAGCAGACTGCTAAAACCTGTCATTTCTTTCTCTATAATATCAGCAAAATTCGCCCTTTCCTTTCTGAGCACACTACCAGAACCCTTATCCATACTCATCACCTCTCGCTTAGACTATTGCAACTTGCGATCTGACGTAGAAGGGCAACCTTCGAAAGCTAATCAAGAAATGTATTAAGTTATGTCCAATAAAAAAGGTATCATCTTATTTTCTTTTCCATGTTTTATTTTGTTTGATTTCTATTGATAACCTTAAATCTAGATTGAAAGCCCACCTCTTTAACATTGCTTTTGACTCGTAACCACTTGTAACCTCTCGCTTCTACCTACCCTCCTCTACACATTAATTGATTTGCTTTTATTATTTTTTTGTCTATTAGATTGTAAGCTCTTTGAGCAGGGACTGTCTTTCTTCTATGTTTGTGCAGCGCTGCGTACGCCTTGTAGCGCTATAGAAATGCTAAATAGTAGTAGTAGTAGTCTCTTGTAACCAGAGCTAATATTGTGATGTCATAATGCCTCAGGCCACCAATAAGAGCCAACCTCATCAGTGATGTCACAATGGCTTGATTGTCCTATACTTGGCTTACTTTTATTACATAGCTCTTTGAGCAGGGACTGTCTTTCTTCTATGTTTGTGCAGCGCTGCGTACTTGTAGCGCTATATAAATGCTAAATAGTAGTAGTAGACTCATAAAAACTAATTTTTCAAAATAATTAGAGGTAGTAATTTTCCCTGCCTGGCTTCAGTGACAGAGTCTTGTTGGAAACCGGGGGTGCGCACTGCACCCACCACACAATAACTGGCCTTACGCTATTACGGCGCCGCCTGCCCTCGTGCAGTTCGCGCCGCTGGTTGTTATGACAGCGGCTCTCAAGCGGCACAGACGACGAGCTTCATCCGAATGAGAGGCCAACAGAGCGCGATTTACCGTGGCAAAGACCGAAAACTGGAACGATAACGCAAATAAAAAGTTGGCTAAAAGGAGCCTGAGATGAAAGTGAAGCGAAACACCCAACTATTCAATGCCTTGAACCCGACGACGGGGCGACGGGCGTGACGTCACCAACCCCCAACATCACAATGGCCGCTTACAGTTCGGCTTCAGGGTGCCCGGCGTGACGAAAGACAGGAGGAAGCTTATTTGCATACTGGAGCGACTTTGTACCAAGCCTCGCTCTTCCCCCAATCAGGCTGTTTGGAATTCTAGCTTCCGGAAGTTAAAGCACCAATCGTAAAGGTGGTTCCACGAAAGGGGGCGCGGTTTGTCAGTTGTGCAGTTGGTGTGGAGTGTGAGAGAGGGGTCTAGACTCTCCTCTCAGCCGTGGTGGAAAAGTTTTATTCTGCCGACAGATGGTGGCTGTCTGCTGGAGCTGGGTGGTAAGGTAGAATGAATGGAGCGGCTTTTTCCAACTTTGACTCCAAAGAGCGAGCTTTGAAACTGGGGGAGAGTTTCGAGAAAGAGCCACGGTGCGGGTTCCACACTATTCGATGTAAGGCTCTATCCTGGTTTCTTTTAAGCATGGGCTGCTTCTGTGGTGTTGCTTGGGAAGTGTGGGGCAATGGGAGAGTGGCTGGTGGAGAGCGCCCCTTGTGTCCGAAAAAGGCACCACGTCGCCTCGTGGAGGTGAACTGAGTCTGTTTGTAGGGACTTCCAGATGTTCATTTATATTGTGTTCTATTCCTAGCTTATAATGAAAGAACGAAGTTTCCCAAGACGGTGGTGTGAAACTAATTTTGGGAGTGACAGCTCCAGCCAGGTTGTGTGTGTTGTACACATTACCATATGGGTCCTTCCTTAGCCTGACCAAGTTCTACATTTGAGTATATTGGGGGAATCGGTCTACATGGCCCTGATGATCTGTTAACTAATAAGATGATACTATTACGTTTCAAAAATGTAATAACTTAAAAAATGTTTTAGTTGTAATAAGTAATATGTCTTAATGTGTGACACATCACAGCCAGTGTTGACTGGTTTTAACTCAATTTGGGCTCTATCCAAGCATCTGGGAATCCTACAGATAGTGCAAAGTGTATACTGTTCCAAGGATGTAACTTCTTGCAAAATTGATGGGGTTGTGGGTTTAAAAAAAACCAAACCATTTCTAATTATATTTTGATTGCTCCATGAGCTGCCACTAATTGATTTTGTTTTCTCCAAAGTCTTTAGACTTAACATCAAAATACCATAAATTAAAAAACTTATTTTTATTACTATTTAGACTTTTTAATAAAAGCGCACACTCCCCTCCTCGTAGTTTGGCAACTTAGAACTGGTTTTACTTGATGTATATAACCAGTAGGTTAGGGCATTCTGGGATATTTTTATTTTCTCAACTCTTAACCTTGGGCTCCTTTTACAAAGCTGCGCTTGATTAGCAGCGCACTGAGGGCCTTTTTACTAAACATTGCTAGCAATTCCTGTGCAGTAAATGCGACAAAGCCAATGGGCTGCATCGTATTTGCCACACCAGTCGCTAGTGAGGTTCAGTAAAAGGGGCCCTGAATGTGAGGAAGCCCATTCTGTTTTCATTGGCTTCTTTGCATTCAGCATGACCAAATTTAGTAGCGCAGCGTTGTAAAAAGAGCCCCTTGTTTTTCAATTCATTGAGCAACTAATTGTGTTTTAAGTGAAAGGTTAAAAGCACCAATGCGCTTCGCTTTTTAAAAATAACTTTCTTATATTCTTTTTTTCCCCCTAATTTTTTTTTTTTTTAAAGAAACATTTTTGTTAGTATTATTGCTTTTAAGTAGACTTTTGTAAAATTTAATATGCATTGCTTTTAGAAGTTAACCCTGTGCTATTTATAGAGGGTTTTTTTTTATTTTTGGTGTCAGTAGTGCAAATCAATAAGTATATGTAGTGTTTTTCTTTTACTTAAATATTCCCTGTACTTGTTCTTCAGGGTTTGGTAATTTTAAAAATGCTATTTATTTACTTTGTGGAAGATTAGTCTTCCTCCCCCCCCCCCCCCCCCCCCCCTCCTAGTTTTGATCCTGTGGTGACTCTTATCACTCATCTCTCCTACTGCTGTGGTGAATAGAGAAGTACTTGTGTTGCATTATTATTTATTGCATTTGTATCCCACGTTATCCCACCTCTTTGCAGGCTCAATGTGGCTTACAATTCGTCGTGGATATTGGAAATAGAAGAGAATATACATTTGGTTTATGGAGGGTTAGGGTTACATGGTGGTGGAGTACATGGTTGTATTGCTGCTACTGCTTAGCTGCCATTTAAGTACATAAGTACATAAGTAGTGCCATACTGGGAAAGACCAAAGGTCCATCTAGCCCAGCATCCTGTCACCGACAGTGGCCAATCCAGGTCAAGGGCACCTGGCACGCTCCCCAAACGTAAAAACATTCCAGACAAGTTATACCTAAAAATGCGGAATTTTTCCAAGTCCATTTAATAGCGGTCTATGGACTTGTCCTTTAGGAATCTATCTAACCCCTTTTTAAACTCCGTCAAGCTAACCGCCCGTACCACGTTCTCCGGCAACGAATTCCAGAGTCTAATTACACGTTGGGTGAAGAAAAATTTTCTCCGATTCGTTTTAAATTTACCACACTGTAGCTTCAACTCATGCCCTCTAGTCCTAGTATTTTTGGATAGCGTGAACAGTCGCTTCACATCCACCCGATCCATTCCACTCATTATTTTATACACTTCTATCATATCTCCCCTCAGCCGTCTCTTCTCCAAGCTGAAAAGCCCTAGTCTTCTCAGCCTCTCTTCATAGGAAAGTCGTCCCATCCCCACTATCATTTTCGTCGCCCTTCGCTGTACCTTTTCCAGTTCTACTATATCTTTTTTGAGATACGGAGACCAGTACTGAACACAATACTCCAGGTGCGGTCGCACCATGGAGCGATACAACGGCATTATAACATCCGCACACCTGGACTCCATACCCTTCCTAATAACACCCAACATTCTATTCGCTTTCCTAGCCGCAGCAGCACACTGAGCAGAAGGTTTCAGCGTATCATCGACGACGACACCCAGATCCCTTTCTTGATCCGTAACTCCTAACGCGGAACCTTGCAAGACGTAGCTATAATTCGGGTTCCTCTTACCCACATGCATCACTTTGCACTTGTCAACATTGAACTTCATCTGCCACTTGCACGCCCATTCTCCCAGTCTCGCAAGGTCCTCCTGTAATCGTTCACATTCCTCCTGCGACTTGACGACCCTGAATAATTTTGTGTCATCGGCGAATTTAATTACCTCACTAGTTATTCCCATCTCTAGGTCATTTATAAGTACATTAAAAAGCAACAGACCCAGCACAGACCCCTGCGGGACCCCACTAACTACCCTCCTCCACTGAGAATACTGGCCACGCAATCCTACTCTCTGCTTCCTATCTTTCAACCAGTTCTTAATCCATAATAATACCCTACCTCCGATTCCATGACTCTGCAATTTCTTCAGGAGTCTTTCGTGCGGCACTTTGTCAAACGCCTTCTGAAAATCCAGATATACAATATCAACCGGCTCCCCATTGTCCACATGTTTGCTTACCCCCTCAGCAGCAGCTGTTTTCCTTCTCTGGACCTGTGAATGCCTCCTGTATGGCACCAGCAGACTTGTCCACTTCCATTTGATTACTGGGTTTGATTTCAGGGATCCAGCCCGTTTTAAGTGTGTATATATAGTTACACTGTGTTGTAGTGCTATGAAAGCATAATATTTTTGTTTAGAGCCAGCTTTTCAAAATACTTGGGGGTGTTAAATGCAATATCAAACATATAAATGGCAAGTGACCGACTCGCCTGCAAATGCGCAGTAGAACTTCCCTCTCTGTCCCGCCCTCGCGTCAAGACGTGATGATGTCAGAGGGCGGAACAGAGAGGGAAACGGAGTCGGACGCTGCTGCTGGAGCCTGGAAACCAACATTGCGCGCACCAACCTCCGCCCTCCCCCTGCCGTCGCTCCTGCCCACCTCCATATCGGGCCCCCTGCACTGACCTGACAGCGCCTCTCACCTCCTTGTGGAAGCGCTGCAGGCAGCAGCAGAGCGATCTGCAGAGCGATCTGCAGGGGGCCCGGCATGGAGGGGGGACGGAGCGGCGGCGGGGAGGGTAGCTGGAAATCTCGCCCGTTTTAACAGGCTTAACGGCTAGTAAATTAATAAATGATCTCTTCCTGGGTGGAGGATGCTTAAAGCATCCACTGCACCCACAGAGCTTGATCTTATTCATCTTGGGGGGGGGGGGGAGGGGAGGCCTAGGTTGGGCCTGGGCTATATTTGCAGCTCAGTGTGGAGTCTGTCCAGAGGGTGGCTATTAAAATGGTCAGTGATGTCATAAAGCGTATGGGGACAGACTTGAAGATCTTAATATGTATACTTTGGAAGAAAGGCGTGAAAGGGTAGATATGACAGAGACATTTAAATTCCTATGTGGTAGTACTTTCCAATTCACGATTCGAATTGATGCACCTATTTCTTTGGGGTGAATCGATGCAAATTGATTCATTTGGGAAAAAATTGGGACTTCTGATTCTTTCCCCACCTCTCTCCCGCTGTCACTCAAGCTGCTGCTGCTGCTGCAGGGGCATAAAAGAATCTACTCACCACCAGGCGAGACTGGCTGCTCAGGAGAGTCCGACCCCATGATGAGTTTAGCTTTTTTTTTTTTTTGTTACATTTGTACCCCGAGCTTTCCCACTCATGGCAGGCTCAATGCGGCTTACATATTGTATACAGGTACTTATTTGTACCTGGGGCAATGGAGGGTTTAAGTGACTTGCACCTGTGTGATCAGCAATTTGAAAAACAATCTTGTTCCAAAAAGATTTTATCTGGTCACAAGACCACCAAATATGTAGGAATGTTCCAAACTCAGTGCCAACAGTTGCGGGAGACCGTGGTGAACATCACATGTAATTTCATAGGTGTATAATACCATCTTGTCAGAACCTTATAAGCATTCTCTTTCAAAAGCACACATACTGAAGCTTTCTTAACTTCCAAAAAATTAGCTTTCCACTCAAACATAGTAAATTCAGCATTGAGGTCTTTCTCCCACTGGGTCATGTAAGTATACCTCTGAAAATCTGTACCTCTACTAAATTTATAGAGAATAGAGATGGTACTTCTCATTTTCCCCACCGATCCCCAAATGTTTTCAAAATCATCTGGATCATTCTTCAGCCACCCCTGTTGGGCACAATATAGTGTTTAACCTGCAAGTAATAAGACATCTGAATCAGGTAACATGTATTTATCCTTAAGTTCCGTGATGGGTCACATCTCACCCACCTCTAAGAGGTCCCGGAAACTGACCAATCCCCGATCTACCCATCAGAGAAATACGGGGTGTTTAAATCCCGGTGAGAACCCTGGTTCTAAACTAATGTGAGCGTATGAGGAAAACCTCTGGGACCCTCTTAATTTAGATTTAAGAAAACTCCATAGTATTAATAGATGTTGGACAAATGGATTGTCAGAAAGTCTGCTATAAGCCCTGGAGGAGAGAGAGGCCCACAAGGTTGCCCCCACAATGTAGTTTCGCACATAAGTCTGCATCTTAGCTGCTGCAACCGGTACGCTTTCATAGCTCCAAACTGACATCAATTTTAGCTGAGCTGCCCAATAGTACCAAAGTAAATTAGGCACTCCTCTTCCCCCTAATTCAACCAAGCGCCACATAATTTTTTTATTTAACCGCGGTGCTCGTCACCCCCAGAGAAATCTCGAGAGGTCCCGCTGAAACTGCACTAACTCTACTCTAGGAACCAGAATTGGTAAGGTCTGGAACATAATAACCTGGGTAAAATGTTCATCCCTATAGATGCAATCCGACCCCACCATGATAACCGTTTACGGAACTATCATTTTTATTGTGTCCAAGCACCCCCACCAGGTTAAACGTAGAGGAGATCATTTCTGTGTCAGATCGTTAGTGTTCTTAAAAATATAAGCAGTGTTCAGTCGTATGGTGTCATCAATAGATGGACTAAAGCGCTTCATAGACTCTGGGGCCCAAATTAATTTATAGGAAGTTATCTCATGTTTGATAGTTGGGCAACTAATGGGCATCAGTTCAGTCTTAGTGGAATTCAATTTATAACCAGATAATGTAGGGTATTTGGAAATTATATCCAAAATCTCGGGTATACAGTAGATGAGGGGGTAGTGTAAAGTTACGCATCTGCATATGCTGACCAAAAGGAACACCCTGAACATTTGGGGATTGCCAAATGGCAAGTGAAAAAGGTTCCAGAATCAAATTTAAAAAGGCGATAATGGGCAGCCTTGGCAAGTGCCCCTAGTAGGGTGAAAGGCATCTGATCCAATGTTATTTAATTGGATTTTAGTAGTAGATTCAGCATATAGTGTTTTGACCACATTGATACATTTTGGAGAAAAAACAAGCCATTGTAAAACATAAAACATATATTCCCATTCAACACTATCAAAAGCGCATCAAGACCAATAGCTGCAATTGGTTCTGATGATAACTGACCTTGAAACTGTTAGTAATTAGACGAGTGCTATCTGAGGAAAGTCTAACAGACATGAATCCAGTTTAGTTAATACAGTAAGTAAATGTTGAGCTATTATTTTTGCAAATATTTTAGCATCGATTATTTATAAGAGATGAGGAACGATAATTCTGTACTAGGAGAGGGTCTTTATTAGGTTGTAATAGAACTATAATAATGGCTTCAGTGAAGGAACCACGAATGTCCCCAGACTGAATGAGGTGATTATAAAATGAACACAGTGTGGAGTATCAACAAGGATGAAACTTTGAGATATAATTCTACAGTGAGCCCATCTGGGCTTGGAGCTTTTTAAGGGCCATGTTTTTCAAAGTAGATCGGACTTCAGATTCAATAATAGGGCCTGAGAGTCCTATATTGTCATCTAAAGTAAGGGTGGGATCTTCTAGGGCTGTATATAATTTAGTGTAGAAGGCCTTGAATTTGTTAGCTATATCAATATAATTAGTAAGAACATTATCACTTTCATCTTTATTGTTAGCTATATCAGTATCATTAGAACATTATCACTTTCATCTTTAATAGAGTCTTATACTCATTTCTAGCTTTCAAGTAATAGCTAATAAGTGACTGGACATTACTTTCAGAGTAATATTTGAAGAGAATTGTATTGAATGTGAGTCTTCCTTAAGTTATCAAGTATTTGCATATCAAAAGGATTTGCCTGATTCAAATCTTCTAGACTTAATAGAAGTAGCTAGGTTACGTAAGTCATCGTCATTCTTATGTGTAGATGCAGCGAAGGATATTATGGTACCTCAGTTATAAGCCTTAAATGCATCCCATATCATTATCCAGGAGGAGTCTTGCAGTGTATTAAATTGAAAATATTCCTTAATGGCATTAGAGACTAACTTGAAAATCAGGTTGAGTAATTAGAGGCATTGAAACGCCATTGAGGTGGCCTTTACCATCTAAGTGCATGGTTATATGGGCATGATCTGATAAGGTTATTCACTCAATACTAGAATAAATGGCATTATTTAGTAAAGAGGGGGAGACCAAAAATAATTTATATGGGAATAAGTGTTGAGGTAGAGAAAAGAAAGTGTAATCTTTATCAGTCAAATCTGCAGTCCTCCATACATCCTGGAGATTCAAGTGAGAGAGATCTTGTAGTACAAGCTTTGGATTGTTTTGTAAGAGCAATACAAGCGTCTATCCATGACAGGATGCAGTGCTAAATTAAAATCGCTTCCAATAACACATGGTGCGGAGCCCTCATTAGTAACTAACCCCCTGGTTTACTAAGCCAAGCGGTAATGCCAACATTACTGCACGGCGGCTTAGTAAACAAGGGGGTAAGTTAGCCAGGGTTTGAAAAAACTCAGGATCATCCACATTTGGAGCATACATGTTAAACAATATAAGCAACTTACCTTGGGTTTAAAGTGTGACCTTCAGCCATCTCCCAAAGATGACATAACTTGTGATACAGTAATTGTTTGACCTTTTCCTAACTAGTACAACAGTGCCATTTTCTTCCCATGTGCAGGGGAGTAAACGGGTGGGTACGACCAATTTGTTCGCAGTTTAAGGAATTCAGTAACTGTAAGTTGAGCTTCTTGAAAAAGTAAAAGGTCAGGTTTTTGTTTGGATAATGGTGTTAACATTTTCTTTCATGAAAACCCTTAACATTAAGTGATATAAAAGTTAGGGTCATTTAGGGGATGAAAACAAGTTAATTGTAGTGTACTGTAGATGTGATGGTAAAGCAGTGCTTGTCAGCATATCAACATCATAAAGAAAAACAGGAAGATATCAAAAAGCACCCAGTTAACCATATGTATGAAAACGTTATGTAAACATATAGTACGTAATGAAACAACCATGAGATGAGGAGCCCAGCGAAACATCAGCAACCGAACTGACTCCTTAGTAGATATCAAACAGTTTTATGGTGATGTATTAGAAATGAGCAAAGTAACTTATATAAAGTCATGATATAACAGGAGGAAGAGTAAACGCAGGAAATTCTAAGTTGTTGTACACAGAAAAGTTCATTGACGATGTTCAAGTAGCATCTATTTTACTGGGAGATATCTGCTCCAAATAGCTTGCCAAAGCAATCGGGTCAGCAATATCTTGTATGATTATGGTATGTCACCTGCATACGAGCAGGATAGAACAGCCCGACTCGGGCGTTGATTCCTTAAGCTTGGGTCAGAAGGCAAGTAGCTGTTTATGAAGTTTAAATGTATTCTTATTAAAATCGGGAAGAAATTGAATTATGTTACCTTCATATTTGACTGGAGCCCCTGGCATGTTGCATGATTTCTACTACCTGGGAGTAGCATAATACTTTCAGAGTTACCGGTTGTGGATATTTAGCTTGTAGGCTGCGGTTAGAAGGCACTCGATGGGCCTTGTTTGTTTGTTTCAAAGTCTTTAGCAAATTGAATTTCCAACAAAGAAGGAATAAGGTTCTCCAGAAAGGTAACCATGTTGGAGCCTTAAGCATTCGCAGGTAAGCCAAGAAGTCTAATATTGTTTCTTCGCACTTGATTGTTGCCGTCTTCGAGATCATATTCAAGATGCACAATGCACTTCTTCTGAAGAGTTTTAATATGTCTTCCACCACAGATTGCTTGGTTTCCAAAGTTTCTATTCTGTTTTTAAAAAGTGCCAACTCTCCTTAATCTCCTCGATGTCGTCTTTAGTTTTAGACAATAGCTCTTTCAGAGCATGGATCTCACTAAGTATGGCTGCTGAGCTGAGTTCTTCTGTGGAGAGTTGGGCTTAGTCCTGTTTCTTTTTCCAGTGTCCCCATAGCTATCGCAATAGGAGACAAAATACAGCAGAAAGTTTGGGAGAAAACCGTGGATTGTATAAAAAAAGGACCAGTAGAATCTCCGTTTATGTTACTGTCTTACATGGTGTTCAACAGTGCCCCCTCAGGCTGAAGAATATATTGATGAGACCATAGTACATGCCGTAAACCTGAAGGAGCAGGACGACGAGGACTTTTCTGCATAGAAGTAGTTTTTTGTTTTTCCCCTTGTGTGTGATGTTAACAGGACCCTTAAAACCTGGTATTTTTAATAAGTAGTGTTTTCTGTTCCCCTGAACCAGCTGTGAGGCTCTGGTTTGTCTGGTCTCTGGGCCCTCCCTCACTCATGTTACCACAGGGCAAAACACTTGAAATGTGTGATCTTAAAAAAAAATTTTTTAATTCATTTGGTTAAAACATGCTAAAACAAATGCCTTGGTTTTTTTAAAGCTGGGTCACAGAGGCATGTGAAGATAAAGTGACTTGACCATGTCACACTGAGCTGTAGAATGTCATATCTGGGCTTGCTGCTATTGCAGAATAATAATCTTCCAGTTAATGTGTTATACAATAAAGCAAACATTTGCTTTAATACAGGTGGTAAAACTGCTGATAGAAAATGCTGACTTCACAGTCCTTTTGTTTAGGCACCTTCTTTGGTAAACTCCTGCTTTTCTCATTATCTGTTACCATTTTATGGCCTTTCCATATGATTTGACAGTTGAAAATGGGGTGGGGGAGGAAAACAGGAAGAGCGAGTAATTTGCTAGAGAATACTGAAAATAGCTCTTGTGTTAAAAAAAAAAAAGTATAATTTCAAATCCCCCCCCCCCCTTACCCATTCAGGCTTTAGAACTTTTCTGGTTAGTAAAGACTTCATCCAGAGTTCAACCACTACTCGTCTATTGATAACATTGTTATTAGCTTTCTGTTGGGGTCTCCATAGCAGACAGTTCCTATTTAGGGACATTACAACAATTATTTTAGACAGATAGAGAGAGATGCCAGGTCACAGGAAAATGATCCGAATTAAGAAAACAGGAAGCAACATAAGCTCTTGCAAGTTAGATGCAAACCATTGATAAGGAAGGCAAAAATAAAATTTTGAAAAGAAGCTTGCTGTAGAGTCAAAACTTCATAATAAAAACTTTCAGATATATTAGAGGCAGGGGACCTTGTAAGGGAGTCAGTTGGACCATTGGCTCACAATGGAGTAAAAAAAAAAAAAAAAAGGCACTTGGGTGAGGACAAGGCCATAATGAAGAGACTGAGTTCTTTGCTTCAGTTTTTCTGAGGAAGATGTAAAGGAGCTATCCATGCTAGAAATGGTCTGTTCGATATTCAGCCGGTGGCGGTCAGCGTTTTTCTTTTTTTTTAAACACTGACCGTTGCCAGCTACATTAACCCCAGATATTCAGTGGCAGGCTATGTCTAGGCCTTGGCACTAAATATCCAGGCCTGATTGTAAGGGTTTTGGCTGCTGGAGCATATGCAGATCCCATCCAGTATCCAGCCAGGGCTTGTATAAGAGTTGTGTGTCCTGGCTGAATATCTGCTGGGACCCACATAACCATTTTTTTTTGGCTTTCTAAGCCCCCCCCCCTCCCCAAAAGCCTACCTGATATCCCTTGTGGTCCAAAGGGGGGGGGGGGGAACAATGGATCAGGAGTGAAGCTCACTTGCTCCTGCCCCTTGTGGCTGACATAGGAAAATGGCAGCTGTGAGAGGTTGCTCACACTTTTACCAGGGGTATCGGGTAGGCCAGGGAGGGGGGGAGGCATTTTGGGGGATGGAGTGGGATTGTGTCTCATGCGGGTTGGGAAGGAGGAAGCTTTTGAGCTGTCTTAACTTGGCCAGGTTAGCTGTTTGGTCCCAGCACTGAATATAGCCGCCACGCACATAACCACTGGTTCCTCCCCAATGCCGCCCCTTGAACCGCCCCTGACCTACTCATTTAAAAAATAGGTGGACAGAAACGATACTCAGCAGAATTGCCCTGTTCAATGCTGCTGATTATTGGTGATTAGGCAGCTCACTGCAAGTTAAGCAGGCCTGAGCCTCTTGCCTGCCTAAATTGCTCTGAATATCAGGGCCGGTGTTTTGAAGATGATGATTCGGAGGAGCTGAAACAAATCTCAGTGAATCTGGAAGCTGTAACGGGCCAAATCGACAAGCTAAAGAGCAGCAAATCACATGGTTCAGATGGTAGATGTCCTCGAAGTACTGAAAGAACTCGAATCTGGAAGAGTTAATGGGACAAATCGACAATCTAAAGGGCAGCAAATCACATGGTTCAGATGGTAGATGTCCTCGAAGTACTGAAAGAACTCGAATCTGGAAGAGTTAATGGGACAAATCGACAATCTAAAGGGCAGCAAATCACATGGTTCAGATGGTATATGCCCCCAAAGTATTGAAAGAACTCGAACACAAAATCAGAGAATTACTATTAGTAATCTGTAACCTATCATTAAAATAGTCTGTGGTACCTGAAGATTGGAATGTGGCCAACGTAATGCTAATCTTTAGAAAGGAATTACTCCTGAGGGCATTCTTCACAATTTGCTCAGAACTCCCCTTCTGTACAGGAGTCTGTACACGGACCAATGAAGCAGCATTTGTTCCTTTTTTAGCAGGACACTTCCCGCCCCTACCCTGCACATTCCCTGAACTTAGCCTCTCTTTCCCTTTCCCTTGTGGTACATCCCCCCCCCCCCCCCCCCCTTCTGCAAGACCTCCACCACAGGACAGCTATTTCAAATATTTTCCCTTACCTAAGAACTTAATCTGTTAATAGCTGAGGAGGATGAAAACAACTGCCCATCAGGCCATGTCCTCCCACCTTCATGCAAGGATAACGGAAGTATTTGGGCCCTGGGTGCTCTCTACGGTTTCTCATGTAGTTCATATACTTTTAGTCATGCTCATGAGAATATGACCTGATATGCAGCTGTTTTCCTACTCCTCTGCTGTTTATAAGTATTGCCACATGGGACAGACCAAAGGTCCATCCAGCCCAGCATCCTGTTTCCAACAATGGGCAATCCAGGTCACAAATACCTGGCAAGATCCCCAAAAAAACTCAATACATTTTATGCTGCTTATCCCAGAAATAAACAGTGGATTTTCCCCAAGTCAAATTAATAATGGTCTATGGACATTATTAAACTGACAATATATTTCTAGGCATTTAAACTAGAAGGTGGGGGTGACATATGGAGGCAGTTCACTTCAAGTGGTCACCCCCAGCTAAAGACAAGATGAGTCAGTAGAAAAGAAAGCAATGGTAACAACAATCTTAGCAAATCACTTCTTACCAACACAGCAGGAAGTGAGACTAAACAAGAAACTAAATGTAAGAAGAAAATTCCATGGAAATGTAGATGGAAAGCGATGACCACAAATGCTCTGTCTAAGCAATAAAGTTCATGACCTACAAGCCCTGATGTTGGAGGCAGACTTAGACGTTGTTGCAATCATGGAGACATGGCTCCAATGGTTCCCATGAATGGGATGCAAACAAACCAGGCTATAATCAATTTAGGAAGGATAAAGATGGTTGTAAAGGTGGAGGAGTAGCTTTGTATGTGAGAAATGATATCGCAGGGACTGAAATGACAGGGACCTGGGGAAAGGAAGAAGCGATATGGATCACCTTAAAAAGAGATGATAGAACCTCTGTCCACGTGGGTGTTGTCTACAGACCTCCGACACAATTGGAGGAGCTAGATAAAGATCTGATCGCAGATATTCAAAAGTTGGGAAAGAAGAGAGAGGTGCTGTTGCTGGGAGATTTCAATCTGCCGGATGTAGATTGGAAGGTTCCATCTGCAGAATCGGAAAGAAGTAGAGAGATTGTGGATGCTTTCCAAAATGCTCTGCTCAGACAAATGGTGACGGAACTCACGAGGGAGGGAGCGATGCTAGATCTGGTGCTCACAAATGGGGATAGTGTGTCAAATGTCCGACTGGGTGCCCACCTGGGCAGCAGTGACCATCAAACAGTTTGGTTTGATATGACAGCTGAAGTGGAGGGCGGCTACTCAAAACTCAAAGTCCTGGATTTCAAGCATGCTGACTTTAGTAAAATGGGGGAATACCTGAGGAAGGAGTTAATGGGCTGGGAGGACGAACGAGAAGTGGAAGGACAGTGGTCCAGGCTGAAAGAAGCTATAAATATGGCCACAAACCTTTTCAGTAAGGAGAGTAAATAAAAGCAAGAGAAAAAGGAAACCGATATGGTTCTGCAAGCAAGTGGCTGAGAAAATAAAGGCTTAAAGAGTTTACGTTCCTGAAATACAGAAAAATTCAAAAAGAGGAACACGGAGAGGAATACCAGATGAAACTGAAAGAAGCCAAAAGAGAGATACGTCTGGCGAATGCGCAAGCGGAAGAACAAATGGCTAGAAATGTAAGGAGGGGCAACAAAAATTTCTTCAGATATATTAGTGAAAGGAAGAAGACTAAAAAGGGAATTGTGAGACTGAAAGATGCTGCGAACTGCTATGTAGATAATGATGAAGAAAAAGCAAATTTGCTAAATAGATACTTTTGTTCTGTTTTCACAGAAGAAAATCCTGGAGAAGGACCACAATTGACTGGCAAAAGTACATATGAGAATGGAGTGGATATAGCACCGTTAATGGAAGAGTGTGTATGAACAACTTGAAAATCTAAAGGTGGACAAAGCCGCGGGACCAGACAGGATCCACCCCAGGATATTGATGGAGCTCAGAGAGGTTCTGGCGGGTCCTCTTAAAGATTTGTTTAATAAATCCTTGGAGACGGGAGAGGTTCCGTGGGATTGGAGAACAGCGGATGTGGTCCGTCTTCACAAAAGTGGTGATAGGGAAGAAGCTGAAAACTACAGGCCGGTAAGCCTCACTTTTTGGTTATTGGAAAAGTAATGGAAGCAATGCTGAAGGAAAGGATAGTGAATTTCCTGGAAGCTAATAAGTTGCAAGATCCGAGACAGCATGGTTTTACCAAAGGTAAATTGTGCCAAACGAATCTCATTGAATTCTTTGACTGGGTGACCGGAGAATTGAATAAGGGATGTGCTATAGACGTAATCTACTTAGATTTCAGCATAGCTTTTGACACTGTTCCCCACAGGAAGCTCTTGAATAAACTTGACAGGCTGAAGATAGGACCCGATGTGGTGAACTGGATAAGGAACTGGTTGATGGACAGACGCCAGAGGGTGGTGGTTAATGGAATTCACTCGGATGAGGGAAAGGTGAGTAGTGGAGTGCCTCAGGGATTGGTGCTGGGGCCGATTCTGTTCAATATATTTGTGAGTGACATTGTCGAAGGGTTAGAAGGTAAAGTTTGCCTTTTTGTGGATGATACTAAGATTTGTAACAGTGTGGACACCCCGGAGGGAGTGGAAAACATGAAAAGGATCTGCAGAAGCTAGAATGGTCTAAGGTTTGGCAATTAAAATTCAATGCGAAGAAATGCAAAGTGATGCACTTGGGGAGTAGAAATCCACGGGAGACGTATGTGTTAGGAGGTGAGAGTCTGATATGTACAGACGGAGAGAGGGATCTTGGGGTGATAGTATCTGAGGATCTGAAGGTGACGAAACAGTGTGACAAGTCGGTGGCCATAGCTAGAAGGTTGCTAGGCTGTTTAGAGAGAGGTGTGACCAGCAGAAGAAAAGAGGTTTTAATGCCCCTGTATAAGTCGTTGGTGAGGCCCCACTTGGAGTATTGTGTTCAGTTTTGGAGGCTGTATCTTGCTAAGGATGTAAAAAGAATTGAAGCGATGCAAAGAAAAGCTACAAGAATGGTTTGGGATTTGCGTTACAAGACGTATGAGGAGAGACTTGCTTACCTGAACATGTATACCCTGGAGGAAAGGAGGAACAGGGGTGATATGATACAGACGTTCAAATATTTGAAAGGTATTAATCCGTAAATGAACCTTTTCCGTAGATGGGAAGGCGGTAGAACTAGAGGACATGAAATTAGATTGAAGGGGCAGACTCAAGAAAAATGTCAGGAAGTATTTTTTCACAGAGAGAGTGGTGGATACTTGGAATATCCTCCCGCGGGAGGTGGTGGAGATGAAAACTGTAATGGAATTCAAAAATGCGTGGGATAAACATAAAGGAATCCTGTTCAGAAGGAATGGATCCTCGGAAGCTTAGCGGAGATTGCATCACTTTGCACTTGCTCACATTAAACGTCATCTGCCATTTAGACGCCCAGTCTCCCAGTCTCGTAAGGTCCTCTTGTAATTTTTCACAATCCTCTCGCGATTTAACAACTTTGAATAATGTTGTGTCATCAGCAGATTAAGCTGTAGGATAAGGGAAATATTTGAAATAGCTTGTTATATATGATGGGGTCTAGCAAGTGGGAGGGAAATAGGGACTTAATTTGTGAAATATGCCAGGGGAGATGTTGGAGAAATATGTGCCTTAGAGCAGTGGGCGGTGGAGGAATGGAGATAGTTTGACAGCCCAGCCTACCCTCCTGAAGCACACATTAAGGAGGTCAAAATGAGGAATGGGTGTTTACCTAGTTATAGGAGGGGAATAGCAGAATAGGTGCATACCTCGGGGGCTGTGCCTGGAGGGGAGGATAAAGTAGGAGGGGTGTGTGCCTTGGGGTGGGGAATGTTATGCTTACAATATACACAAGAGGGGGGGGGGACTGGGGGATTGCTACATCAGGATTCAGAACAAACATGGGAGGGTTCAGAGAGAGCTATGGAGGAGTGACTGCCTAGTTTTTTTTTGGGGGGGGGGGGGTTGAAAGAAGACTATGGTGGAGCGTCTTAGGGGTTGTGAGACCTGTGGGAGTGTATGTTTGAGAGCACACTATGAATATGTGAGGGGAGGGGAAGTTTGTGAAAAAAACTGGGAGGTGGATTTCAAGGGGGGAGAGAGAGGAGAGAAACACTATGGGGGTCTGTGCTGGTGGGGTGTGAGCACTATGGCTGAGTGCATGGAAGAGGGGGTTGAGAGAGGTTTGGGGATGTGTGTGCTGAGGGAGAACTGGGAGGAGGGATAGTGTTGCTGGGGAATTGGGAGAGGAAGAGAGAGAAAACTGGGGGTTGAACCTGTGGGTGGAGAGAAATCAAACCTAAGGTAAATTTGTGGCTGTTGGGGAGTGAGACTGCTTGGGGGGGTGGGGGATCTACTTGAGCAGGAAGATTGGGGAGGGAATTCTGCTGAAAAAAATATTAAAAAGCAGAATTTTCAAAAAGGTGTGTGCATATAATTCCCCCAGAAGAAAGGTTTCTAGGGGTAATCAAGAAACTAGAGACCGATGAGCCTTACATCAAGGCTGGGTAAAATGGTAGAAACTATTCTAAAGACCAAATAGTGGCCAAGCCAGGTCACTACTTGGCAGAAACCCAAATACATGGTTTAATGGGACAGACTCAACAGTGATTTAGCCAAGGTTAGACCTGTCTCGCCAATCTGCTTCTTTTTTTGTTTGTTTAAGGCGTGGATAAACATTAAGCCAGTGGATTATAATGTAGCTAGATTTTCAGAAAGCTTTTGACAATTTTTCATGAAAGAATCTTGAAGAGGGGCAGGTGGGATGTGAGAGAGAGGGGCAGACTGGGATGTGCATAGAAAAGTGCTTTGGTTCATTGGGTCCTCCATCTCTGGCCATCTTCAAATCTAGGCTAAAAGCCCACCTTTTTGATTCTACTTTTAACTCCTAACCCCTACTCACTTGTTCAGTACCCGTGTTGTTTTATCATCCCTACTTTAGCAATTCCCTTATCCCTTGTTTGTCCTAATTAGATTGTAAGCTCTGTCGAGCAGGGACTGTCTCTTCATGTTCAAGTGTACAGCGCTGCATATGTCTAGTAGCACTATAGAAATGATAGTAGTAGTAGTCTTTGGGATTCTGCACAGAATCTTGCTACTTTTTGGGATTCTGCACGGACTTTTGCTACTCTTTGTCCTTATCCCTTATTTGTCCTGTTTGTCCTAATTAGAATGTAAGCTCTGTCGAGCAGGAACTGTCTCTTCATGTTCAAGTGTACAGCGCTGTGTACGTCTAGTAGTGCTATAGAAATAAGTAGTAATAGTCTTTAGGATTCCAGAATATTGCTACTCTTTGGGATTCTGCATGGACTCTTGCTACTCTTTGGGCTTTCGGAATATTGCTACTCTTTGGGATTCTGCATGGACTCTTGCTACTCTTTGGGCTTTTGGAATCTTGCTACTCTTTGTCTTTATCCCTTATTTATTCTGTTTGTCTTGATTAAATAGTCCCTACTTGACAGAACTTATAGTCTCTTCATGTTCAAGTGTACAGCGCTGCGTACGTCTAGTAGCGCTATAGAAATAAGTAGTAATAGTCTTTAGGATTCCAGAATATTGCTACTCTTTGGGATTCTGCATGGACTCTTGCTACTCTTTGTCCTTATCCCTTAGTTGTCCTGTCTGTCTTGATTAGATTGTCCTAATTAGAATGTAAGCTCTGTCGAGCAGGAACTGTCTCTTCATGTTCAAGTGTACAGCGCTGCGTACGTCTAGTAGCGCTATAGAAATAAGTAGTAATAGTCTTTAGGATTCCAGAATATTGCTACTCTTTGGGATTCTGCATGGACTCTTGCTACTCTTTGTGCTTTCGGAATCTTGCTACTCTAATCTTGCTATCCCTTATTTATCCTGTTTGTCTTGATTAGATAGTCCCTACTTGACAGAGCTTATAGTCTCTTCATGTTCAAGTGTACAGCACTGCATACATCTAGTAGCACTATAGAAATGATAAACGTTAGCAGTAGTAGTCTTTGGGATTCCGGAATCTTGCTGCTCTTTGGGATTCCGGGATCTTGCTGCTCTTTGTCCTTATCCCTTATTTGTCCTGTTTGTCTTGATTAAGAGAGTCCCTGCTTGACAGAGCTTATAGTCTCTTCATGTTCCAAGTGTACAGCGCTGTGTACATCTAGTAGCGCTATAGAAATGATGAGTAGTAGTAGTCCTACTTATTAAAAAAAAAAGTACTTCACAAAAATAGAGAATCTTCTTTTCTCCTGTTGTTTATAATTAGGTTCCTTCTGAGTCTGTGTTCATTTTTACTTCACTTTGAATAACACACCACCTGTCAAGGGGCCAAATGTGTCTTGGTCTGTATGCCAGTTGCAGTGACCTGTATCTGTTATATATGTTGCTTAGGAGCCCTATTATGAAAGCTCAGTAGGCTAACAGTAGGCCCATAGGGACCAGCTCTGTGGGTGCTTGAGCACCCCCAGTATTGAGCAAACTCTTTGACTGTGTGTAGGGAGGGGTAGGTCCCATTGGGTTTAGCACCCCCAGTCATTTTGAAAAGTTGGTTCCTATGGGTAGGCCTACCGCCGGCTTGCCGCTTGTCAATTCAGCTCTATTGCCGGGCTCATGGGGGAGCCCGGCGGTAGTTCGGGTTCCCACTTTGTGCCATTTCCAGCGCTAGAAAATATTTTTGTGTCTTTTAGTGCCAGGGGCATGCCGAGCAGTAATCGGGCAGCGCCACATGCTGCCAGGATATCGCTGGAGCCCTTCCTACCCCTTAAATAGAAGGTGGTAAGGGCTCCCCCAAGAAATGGCCACATGCCAATGCCATTGCTTAATGCACAGCCATTTCCTTCCCTTTACCGGAAAACGCCTTTTACCTGTGGTGGTAAAAGGTGGCTTTGGGGTCATAGGGCCCCTTTTACCACCGCTTGGTAAAAGCAGCCCATAGTTAACTCTTTAATAGGTTATGGCTTAAAACACTATGACTCTGTGAAGGAATATTATTTGAAACTACATTTGCTACCTACGTTTTCATTTCAAAGTTTGTACATTGGTTTTTAAGATCCTGTTGGGAGCAGCTCCTGTGTATACGTTGGATTTAGTGAATCTCCTTCACGGATCTCGGACATGATTTCCTTTTACAGTTTCCCAGCGCCACTGCTTTAAAGTCAATTTCACGTTTTCTGCTTCATTCCATTACCAGATCGCTTCATTATGGAACTCGCTTCCTTTATAGTCTTACAATGTTGCTCATTGTTTAGAAAGAATTTGAAAACATTTCTGTTTCAGTTGTCACATTTATTGGATGTTTGATCTAATGCTTGAATGTTTTATTGTACCTCCGAGAATGATTGTTTCTAGTTTTATTTGTGTAACCCACCTTGAACTGTTAAGGTATATAGAAACATAGAAACGTGACGGCAGATAAAGGCCAAATGACCCATCCAGTCTGCCCATCCCATGCCTTTTTACATTCTGGAACAGTCCTAGACACCTCCACCGGGAGGCCATTCCACACCTCCACCACCCTTTCTGTGAAATAATACTTTTATGGTGGGTAAGAAGTCGTATTATAACAATAAAATTTCCATTTTAAAATCTCTGCTGGTTGGAGTTCAGAGGTACTTGGTTGAAATTTGTGCCACTTAAGGGTTACTTAGCTTGAATAAGTTGTAACACTTTACTAGGGCAGTGTTTCCCAAGTCCAGTACAATCCTGGAGTACCCCTTCCAGCTTATAATCGAAAGACAAAAATGCCTATATTGCGACCTAAATCGGGAGATAGGCGTTTATCTCCCAAAAACGAATAACGCGGTATAATCGAAAGCCGAACTTGGACGTTTGCAACTGCACTCCATCGCGGAAGCGTACAAAGTTGACGGGGGCGTGTCGAAGGCGTGGTGAAGGCGGAACTGGGGCGTGGTTATCGGCCGATCAGAGATGGGCGCCTTTCGCCGATAATGGAAAAAAAATATGCGTTTTTAGCGAGAATTTAGGGCACTTTTCCTGGACCCTGTTTTTCCACGAATAAGGCCCCAAAAAGTGCCCTAAATGACCAGATAACCACTGGAGGGAATCGCGGATGACCTCCCCTGACTCCCCCAGTGGTCACAAACCCCCTCCCACCACAAAATATGCCGTTTCACAACTGTTTATTTTCACCCTCAAATGTCATACCCACCTTCCTGGCAGCAGTATGCAGGTCACTGGAGCAGTTATTAGGGGGTGCAGTGGACTTCAGGCAGGTGGACCCAGGCCCATCCCCCCCCCCCACCTGTTACACTTGTGCTGGTAAATGGGAGCCCTCCAAACCGCCCCCCAAACCCACTGTACCCATATGTAGGTGCCCCCCTTCACCCCTTAGGGCTATAGTAATGGTGTAGACTTGTGGGCAGTGGGTTTTGAGGGGGATTTGGGGGGCTCAACACACAAGGGAAGGGTGCTATGCACCTGGGAGCTGTTTTACCTTTTTTTTTTGTTTTTTGTAAAAGTGCCCCCTAGGGTGCCCGATTGATGTCCTGGCATGTGAGGGGGACCAGTGCACTACGAATCCTGGCCCCTCCCACGAACAAATGCCTTGGATTTATTCGTTTTTGAGCTGGGCGCTTTCATTTTCCATTATCGCTGAAAAACAAAACCGCCCAGCTCACAAATTGTCGAATAAAACATGGACGTCTATTTTTTTCGAAAATACGGTTCGGTCCGCCACTTCACGGACCCGTTCTCGGAGATAAACGCCCATGGAGATAGACGTTTTCGTTCAATTATGCCCCTCCTTCTCAGTCAGGTTTTCAGGATATCCACAATGAATATGCATGCAAGAGATCTGCATGCACAGTTTCCATTATATGCAAATCTTTCATGCATATTCATTGTGGATATCCTGAAAACCTGACTGGCAAGGGGTACTCCAGGACTGGACTTGAGAAACACTAAGGGCCCCTTTTACTAAACTGTGCTAGCGATTGCTGTTTGGGATTCACCACAATTTGCTGTTGCTGTTTTAGCCCAGTAGGTGGATTTGTTTGCACTGCACCATTGGTTGGTATATCAAGCCCCTGACCGCCCTTTAGGAGGGTGAAACGTGGCCGTGTCGAGCATATGACTGTTTGTTTGTTTTAAACTTTCATGGTTAATAAGTTCATATTTTATTTTTGGTGATTTGCTTCTTTTTTATGCAGAACAGTTCATAAAGCATTATTAAGAAAAAAACTGGGGAAAATCACTGTTATCCCTGAAGTTAAGTAGCATGGAATTTCGTAGCTTTTTGAAATCTCTTCTCAAGTACATATGATCTGGACTGACCACTGTTGGAAACAGTGACCCAGTATGGCAATTTTTATGTTTTTATGTCCAGTGAGACATTTAAAGCAGTAGCTACTGCTAGCACTTGGCTGAGTTAATGTAAGTTATCCCCAAAATTATGATGTAGAAATATATTCAAGAAGACAGGAGGAGCCTCCACGGAAAGTCAAAGCAAAACAGCAAAAGTAGAGGCTGACAAATGCGCAAACCAATTGTCAGCCTCTACTTTTGCTGTTTTGCGTAGAAATATATTCACAATGTATTTTCATGCACTGTTAAGGGTAATAAGAATATTTTTATATGCATTTTCCTTCAAAACTTTATACGCTTTTATAAGCTTAAATTTTGAGAGCATCTGCTTTCTGCAGCTGAAGAATTAGATGCAGAAGACTGATTTTGGTGTTTCTACGTAAGCTGTTAAAACCGTGTGTCAACATGTTTAAATGTCAGTTAAATACAAGTGGATATGAACATGACCTAGAATGCACTGCTTTCAGTTAGCAAACATGTTGCTAATGCAAAGTGTCTGTCCTGGTTTATTTGTAAAGTCTAGTTCCTGTTGTTCTTACTGCAGCAAGGGTTAGTTATGTTCATATTTTCTTTAAAGAGGTAACTCAAACTCCCAGTATATAGGAAATGTTTAGCTTTTAAATGTACCAGTGTGTATAGAATAGGCTTTACCAGAGCTCTATGTCAAGTGTTCAGCGCAGCGTGCGTCTGGTAGCGCTATATAAATGCTAGTAGTAGTAGTTACTTTTGAATTTAGGAGTCGTCATGAACAAGTAGGAGCCAGCTGCCGAGACACACTTCCTGCCTTGGAGGAGCCCCCATCCCACCCCCCCCCCCCCCCCCCCCCCCCCCCCCCCGTGCTAAGGTTTACCACAGTTTCTTTAGGGCCTGAGTTACTAAGCCTATTTTCAGACCCTTTATCTATAGCAGGGGGTCCTCGAATCCAGTTCTTAAGGTCCACAATCAAGCCTTGTTTTCAGAATTTCCACAATTAAATCTGTATGAGATTTATTTGCATGAGTGCGAATAGAACTTATACATATTAATTGTGGAAATCTTGAAAGCCAGGCTCTTATCCCGCTAGCTCCTGCTAAATTAGCAGTTCAAAGTAGGTAATAAAAGATAAACATAAACAAGAATAATAAAAATAACAAATTAATCCAAGACAAAGCATTTTTTAAAGAGAGACGTTTTCAGATTTTTACTGAAACTGTAATATGAAGAGGAAGCATGTACCATACAGTGGTAGAGAGAGCCAGGTATGGGACTGGCTGATAACAAAAGTAACCCTACAATAATTTCTTTAATCTCATGCCACAAATGGATGGCTAAAACAGGAGATAAGGATCTATGTTTTGAAATGTGGTTAATAGTAGGGAATGAAAGCAAACCAATAAGATACTTGGACGGTTCCTTTGACTATCAGACTAAGCAGGCCTAGTTTAAAAAGGATACGAGCTTGAACTGGGAGCCAGTGAAGAGTGATCAACGAGGGAGTTAAACTATCAAATTTTTTCAGATGAAAAATGAGTCTTGCAGTTGTGTTTTGCAGTAACTAAAGCTTAGTACAGAAAGAGAGGAAAAGACTATTCCATAGCGTCTCACAGATCAATCCAAAGACTTGTGGGTTGTGTCCCTGTACCAGCAGGTGAAGATAGAGAGAACCTCCGAGGTTTGCTATATGTGGACCTGTGCAGCCAAGTAAACCTCAGTATTCTCTCTATCTAGCAGGTGGAGGGACATCTCTGTGCAGCTCTCGTTTGATCTGGCTGCTGGTGTCCTTTGGGCCTAGTTTAGTACGGTCAGGGGTTGAGTGGTAGTTTGTAGCTTCTGGTGTACACCTGGTGGTAAACAAATGCAGAGTGGAAGAAAATCCAATCCAAGAAACCAGTCAGAACTCATGGAATGAGAACTCCAAATAGACTTTATTAGGACCCTACATGGTCCGTGTGATAGAACAAGGGCCTGGACCAGTAAAGCAAAACGACTTTTGTTGAAGTAATGCTTAACATTATATAATTGCTGAACCTTGAAAAATAGTCTGAATAATACGATTAACAGGTGGTCCTGAAGAAAGTGTGGAATCCAAGATAACCCCCAATACTTCAGATGTACAACAACTTTGAGGGAAAAGGATGGAGTAATTGAACTGGCAGTATAATCCAGTCAGAGTAGCTAGGTTTTCTTTTTTTTTTCTTTTTTTTTTATTCAATTTTAAAATCATGGGTCAATCTTGGTGATACAGGTAGTTGCAGTAGACATTGTAATGGCTAGGTTTTCATTCACAGGCACCAACAATAAAATGTCTCCTGCATACGAGTAGAATCTTACATCTAAAGCAGAAAATCTCAGTTCAAAGAAGACATGAAAACACTGAACAGAATGGGGAGATAACGGGTAACCCTGTTGGACACAACAAGGAGTTGTCCAGCATTCTGAGAGAATGTTATTCATCTTAACAACATAATGTCTATGATACAAGAATAGCACAGATAGAGAATCTTCACAACCAGTCCAGATTTTAATTACGATATTATATTCAAAACCCCATACTTCTCAGTTCTTTAATGCAGTGCAATAGCTCTCAATGTATCAATATACCTTTCCCATAAACCTCAGTGATGTGCGACCATCAGCAATTATTGACACTGACGATCCTCACACATATCCACCTCTTCATCGGTTTAATTAGTAAATTTTCCAATTTTATAGTTTCCTTTCAAATTATTTAAAGCCCATAATTTAAATTGAACTTGTCTTTTCTTTCTTTTATTTATCAGACCCGGGGGTTAGGCTGCCCGACATGCACGTTTCGCTCCGAAATGAGCTGTCTCAAGGACATCCCCCCATGATCTTATTAGCGCCAGCTCAGCAAAAGTAATTCAGAAGCCAAGATCTTGATATAGAAAGCTAACGCATGGGGGAAATGCACAGTTGAGACGGCACACAATTTTACACAGTGCAGAGGAAGTGTGTTCATGTGAATCTGCACTTAGGATACTAGCACATAGTTTAATAACATGAGTGGTAATGAGGCGTTTAACTATTTGACCCCAATTCACAGAAGTACACAGAAGACTTTAAGGTGAGCACAATGCTAGAACTTGAATGCCAAGTCTGGGAAGGCCTAGAAGGTTTATTCTTTTTGCAGTAGGTTCTGTGAGAATTTAATACCAGTTTCTTCTTTTTCTTTTCTGTGAGTATAACAAACAATCCCACAGCTTTTAAGACAGACCGGGAAGTAACAGTTCTGCGTACAGACCACAGCAGAAAACAAATTGTGTCTGCACATGTACTGGAATGTTCTGAGCATAAACATTAGCTGTATGTGCAAGATATTCTAGTGATGCTGCTATTTATCCACAGGATAGCGTTCTGGCACATGCGCAGATGTTTGCTGGAAGTTTTTTAAAATTTTGCTCGAAAATATACATAGTACTAGCTTCTCTCGGCGCAGAGCCTTGTGTGCATGCATCCAGTATGCTTACCCTGATTACTGCACAAGTTCTGTGCGCTTCAGGTTTGCATATTATTAGCTTACTTAAGCGGTGGGCAGAATTTCCTCATTACCTTGGCTTTAGAAGCCGTGTGCCAAGCCATAGGCACGCAGTTTAACCCACCTTGAGTGAATTCTTTCAAAAAGGCGGTAAATAAATACTAATAAGTTGTAAAGGGCGACGCAGCACTGGGAGCTACAATACAAATTTGCTCTTCGACTCTACATTTCTCCCAGAAGAGCCTTTCACATGGGACTCTCGCCTTGGGGAGAAGTGCCTCAAATGCAGGGATCCGGGGGCCACCCTCAGGCACATGTTTTGGTCCTGCAAGAACATAGTCCGATTTTGGAAGGAGCTAGTACAATATGTTTCTGAGATGTGGAAGGCGGGCTGGATGTATGACTCGGCGCTGCTCCTGGGCCATCCTGTTCTCATACACCCCTGTCCCATCAGGATTTACCGCTATTGTAGGGGCTAAACAAGCAATACTCTCAGAATGGCTTACATACAACTACCCTACAGTATCGCAGTGGTGTGCGCTGTAAAGTGGATCCTCTTTTCTCAGCGGTTGCAGCTCTCCACCACCTGAAGAACACCTTCCAGTACTGCTCCCTTCTTTCCTCAGAACAATGAAGCTTTTTATTGCCTAGAAGGGGTTTCCCTCCTTCCCTCAGTTGTGGCACCAAAACACAAAACAAAGCACAGTTATCGTTCACCTTTCTCAAGCCGGTTAGTTTCCCAGTCCCGGCTTCCACAGCTGCTGCCTCTCCCTCCCCCCTGGGGGAGAGTAGCAGCACATAATAAAAAAAAGAAAGAAAACAAATACCCTGTTCAGTGTAGCGGGTTTTTCCAAAACCCCAGTTCACTTTTAGTCAAGCTTTACAAAAACACAGCTCAGTCCAGCTAGGCTTTCAAAACACAGTTCAGTTCTAGCCAAGCTTTACAAAAACACAGCTCAGTCCAGCTAGGCTTTCAAAACACAGTTCAGTTCTAGCCAAGCTTTACAAAACCACAGCTCAGTCCAGCTAGGCTTTCAAAACACAGTTCAGTTCTAGCCAAGCTTTACAAAACCACAGCTCAGTCCAGCTAGGCTTTCAAAACACAGTTCAGTTCTAGCCAAGCTTTACAAAACCACAGCTCAGTCCAGCTAGGCTTTCAAAACACAGTTCAGTTCTAGCCAAGCTTTACAAAACCACAGCTCAGTCCAGCTAGGCTTTCAAAACACAGTTCAGTTCTAGCCAAGCTTGCAAAAACACAGCTCAGTTTAGTCAGGCTTTCAAAATACAGTTCAGTTCTAGCCAAGCTTTCCAAAATACAGCTCAGTTTAGCCAGGCTTTCAAAAACACAGTGCAGGTCTAGCCAAGCTTTCAAAACACAGCTCAATTTAGCCAGGCTTTCCAAAAACACAGTGCAGGTCTAGCCAAGCTTTCAAAACACAGCTCAATTTAGCCAGGCTTTCCAAAAACACAGTGCAGGTCTAGCCAAGCTTTCAAAACACAGCTCAATTTAGCCAGGCTTTCCAAAAAACACAGTAATGGCTTTGCGCGGGCTCAAAGCCTAGGGTCCCACCCTCTTGGTCAGTCATACTCCTACCTGACCTCCTCCCGCTTGACCCGGCTTGGCCCCGCTACGTCCTTGGCTTTCGCTGAGCCAGAGCTGAAAAGTCCATCGGCTCTTCCAGGGTGTTCTCCGATTCAGTCAACTCCATAGGGCAAGGCTCCCTCTCTGCCTCTCTCTCCTCAGGAGCCCAATCCATATTCTCCTCGCCCCGCCCTTCCCCCAGCTGCTCACCCTTTCTTTCATTAAAGCTCTTTGGTGGCTCTTCTTTCTCCACCCACCTGTTCCACCACCTCTTCCACCAGGTTGGAGAATCAGCCTTATTCCTTCCCCTGCGGCCCTCCTCTGGAGACCCCTGGGAATGCACATAGTTTCTCTTATTCCCGGTCTCCCTTTGGGGCATGCTGGGAGTTGTAGTTCTTTATTTCTAGTTTTTTCCTGGGGAATGCCTGCCTATAACGGGGGTATTCTGGCCTATCCCAGGGTTCCTTTGGGACCTGTCCTACATACTCTTTACAGCGCGTATCATAACGTTACTGCGGGTAGAGAGGGTGGGAATTACAGACTTTAAAACGAAGAGTGGAGTGCGTTTCCAACTCACTTGGACTCCCTTTTGGAATACGCTGACTCCAACTGCCAGGAGTAGACTGTTAAACTTCTAGCTATTGCCCTGTACCCTGCGTTATTATGTTCATTTGATGCCATAGCAAGGGAAAAAGGGGGGGAGGGGAGGGAAGGTTAAGTTCTATTTGTTGGGGTAGAAGTACTATGTGTTAGTTTAGCCACATGGGGGGAAAATATCAGACGTTCATACATGATGATAACTTTTCTTCTTAAGTTTTGAATAAAAATGATTGAAACATAAGTTGTAAAGGGCATTCTTGTCCAGAATACAGCAGCAAAGCTTCTGTATAATGCTAAAAAAATATGACCATGTCTTCCCACGATTGTATGTACAGCATTGGCTACCTGTCAGTTTTAGGATCTGTTTATAAGATATTGCTATTGATTCACAATGTTTATTACTACCTAGCCAGCCTTAATGTCAGGATCTTCGCAATGAATACGCAGGAGATACAGTGGGGGAAATAAGTATTTGATCCCTTGCTGATTTTGTAAGTTTGCCCACTGACAAAGACATGAGCAGCCCATAATTGAAGGGTAGGTTATTGGTAACAGTGAGAGATAGCACATCACAAATTAAATCCGGAAAATCACATTGTGGAAAGTATATGAATTTATTTGCATTCTGCAGAGGGAAATAAGTATTTGATCCCTCTGGCAAACAAGACATAAATACTTGGTGGCAAAACCCTTGTTGGCAAGCACAGCGGTCAGACGTCTTCTGTAGTTGATGATGAGGTTTGCACACATGTCAGGAGGAATTTTGGTCCACTCCTCTTTGCAGATCATCTCTAAATCATTAAGAGTTCTGGGCTGTCGCTTGGCAACTCGCAGCTTCAGCTCCCTCCATAAGTTTTCAATGGGATTAAGGTCTGGTGACTGGCTAGGCCACTCCATGACCCTAATGTGCTTCTTCCTGAGCCACTCCTTTGTTGCCTTGGCTGTATGTTTTGGGTCATTGTCGTGCTGGAAGACCCAGCCACGACCCATTTTTAAGGCCCTGGCGGAGGGAAGGAGGTTGTCACTCAGAATTGTACGGTACATGGCCCCATCCATTCTCCCATTGATGCGGTGAAGTAGTCCTGTGCCCTTAGCAGAGAAACACCCCCAAAACATAACATTTCCGCCTCCATGCTTGACAGTGGGGACGGTGTTCTTTGGGTCATAGGCAGCATTTCTCTTCCTCCAAACACGGCGAGTTGAGTTCATGCCAAAGAGCTCAATTTTTGTCTCATCTGACCACAGCACCTTCTCCCAATCACTCTCGGCATCATCCAGGTGTTCACTGGCAAACTTCAGACGGGCCGTCACATGTGCTTTCCGGAGCAGGGGGACCTTGCGGGCACTGCAGGATTGCAATCCGTTATGTCGTAATGTGTTACCAATGGTTTTCGTGGTGACAGTGGTCCCAGCTGCCTTGAGATCATTGACAAGTTCCCCCCTTGTAGTTGTAGGCTGATTTCTAACCTTCCTCATGATCAAGGATACCCCACGAGGTGAGATTTTGCGTGGAGCCCCAGATCTTTGTCGATTGACAGTCATTTTGTACTTCTTCCATTTTCTTACTATGGCACCAACAGTTGTCTCCTTCTCGCCCAGCGTCTTACTGATGGTTTTGTAGCCCATTCCAGCCTTGTGCAGGTGTATGGTCTTGTCCCTGACATCCTTAGACAGCTCCTTGCTCTTGGCCATTTTGTAGAGGTTAGAGTCTGACTGATTCACTGAGTCTGTGGACAGGTGTCTTTCATACAGGTGACCATTGCCGACAGCTGTCTGTCATGCAGGTAACGAGTTGATTTGGAGCATCTACCTGGTCTGTAGGGGCCAGATCTCTTACTGGTTGGTGGGGGATCAAATACTTATTTCCCTCTGCAGAATGCAAATAAATTCATATACTTTCCACAATGTGATTTTCCGGATTTAATTTGTGATGTGCTATCTCTCACTGTTACCAATAACCTACCCTTCAATTATGGGCTGCTCATGTCTTTGTCAGTGGGCAAACTTACAAAATCAGCAAGGGATCAAATACTTATTTCCCCCACTGTAGATTTACATACAGTGAGTTTTTTCAGTTTATGCAAATCTGTCCCAAGCACGAAGTGGCTAGATGTATGTCCATCTCTGTATTAGAGGTACAGAGCACTGCGCAGGTTCATACGGGAGGCAGTCCCCGTTATGTAGATTTTATAATCAAGACACATGGAGAAGACGCAGAGGTTTCAGAAATGAATCAACAGGATTATAATTGGGGAGAGCCAAGGTTTATAAGACTTGAAAAGCACATCAAAAAGGCAGCCAAGAAAAGGGTGTCATGCTTAAAAAAAAAAAAAATCAGTTCACTTAACGCTAGAGGATGATAATTTTGTGTCTGGCTGCCTGCCCCCTAACAGTAAGTAACCTCTGATTTGACATACATTAATCACCTTCTCCTCCTGCCCTCTGCAGTGAGCAAAATTGAATGTTTGTTACAATAAGTTTATTTTAATTCCTGAGAAAAGAGACACTCATGAATTTTTATATAGCAGGTTCCACTAGGATATTCTGAACACTTTAATCCTTGCGTAAAGCTAACCTGCTAAAATGTACTGCTACTTCAGTTCATTTGAATTTCGAATATGTAATTAGAATTTAATGTGTACAGGTCAGAATGATTAATGTCTGACCAACATGGGAGTGGCCCTTGAAAGCCTGTCATGATTGAGTCATTCTGTAATCTGAGGTGCTGTCAGGCTTTTCACAATTTTATTTAGTATCCCAGTAGATTCCTGTACCAGTGTAGTATTCTAATTACTTTGGCGATGGAGGGAATTGCGGTTTACAAAGAAAAATAGCATGCCATTGGGATGATGCTGCATCTCTGCATACCAAGTTATTCAGTTACATTGATTTCAAGGAGTGACCACTTGCTGATTCTTCTACTAGATAGCCCTGTCTGGAGTGTCTGGGCCATCTAGGGATGCCAGCCAGTTTGAAACTTTCATGATCCAGTTCTGGTTTTACCCCATTGGCGTGCATGAAATTACAGGCTTGTATTTCTTAGTTCTGATTTTCCTATTGCATTCCCTAAGTCCCTGCATGCAGGGGGTAATTTTTATAAAAGCATATACGTGCAAAGTGCCACTTACAATTTGTCCAAACCTTTTTTTTTTTAAACCCAGGTATGCTAACTGCTATTACCACATCCATATTTTCTCAGGAACTCTGCCTTATAGATCTGCAACATTCCTGAAATTCCAGTATTAAGCCTTCCATAATCTTGATGATAATCCTCCGTTAAATTAGGTTTCCTGTATATCCAGGATATAGCTTGGTAAGGATATTCATTTGTTTGAAATGAGATGGTATATGTCCCATGTCATTTTCAACCCAAAACAGAGAAAAATACGAAACCTTTTTTCTTGTGTTGTACGTGGTGCACTCTATGTACGACATTACCCTTGAAATGAAAAAGCTCGGAAAACAAAACAAAGTCCTACAGGTGTCATGGGATACGAAACAAAATTACATTTTTTGGGCTCCCTCCCCCCCACCCCCACTAAATTGAAGTCCCTTTTTGAGTCTAGTCAAGGTTCATGACACTACCTCAACAGAAACCACTGTTTCAAACACCATCACATCTGACAGACGGGTACCAGGAAGACAAACTTCAAGCCGGTAATGCGGAGGAGCGTTTTTGATATGAAGTCTAAATGTCATCTTTCAAAATCGGATCACGTAACGGCATATGTAAAGGATCATTATTGGCTTTCGGTTAAACTTTCATGTTCAGTTCAAAATTTTGTTGCTAGTGTTTCAAGCTTTTTGTCAAGGAACTCCATTGTATCTGTCCAGTTTGACTATTCCTTACTCTCCTGCGCGAGTTTTGAGGACATTAAATGATCATCGCCTGGTGTTTCCAGGCCCTCAGAAAGCTCATATGATTGCCCCATCACTGTGGAATTCTGTGCCCATCTCTGCACAGTGAGACCTCTTTGAGAAAGTTTAAATCTTTACTGAAGACGTGGCTGTTTGAGCAAGCATGCTCTATTACAAACTCCTGGGTGCTAGAACGACCGGTTTGGGACAAAATAAGTACCTGTATTTCTCCGAGGACAAGCAGGCTGCTTGTTCTCACTGATGGGTGACGTCCACGGCAGCCCCTCCAATCGGAAACTTCACTAGCAAAGACCTTTGCTAGCCCTCGTGCGCCCGCGCGCACCGCGCATGCGCGGCCGTCTTCCCGCCCGAAACCGGCTCGAGCCGGCCAGTCTTCTTTTGTCCGCACTCGGTACGGTCGTGTTTTCGCCGTGTCGAGCCCCGGAAAGTCGACCTCGCGCGTCCAATTTATTTGAGCGTGTTTTTTTCCTTCGGGAAAGTTTATCTCTTAGTCGGGAAGTGCTCCGGAAACCCCCCGCCGGGTTTCGTGTAAATCCTCCCCGTACTTCCAGCTTTTTGCCCCGGTAAGTTTTCTTTCGTCGTCGGGGTAGGCCTCTTTTTGGCCTCGGTCGAGATTTTTCTCCCTCTAAATTTTGGTGCTTCAATTTTCGCCATTTCGGCTTTTGATTTCGCCGGCGTGATTTTTCCGCCCATGACATCGAAGCCTTCCAGCGGCTTCAAGAAGTGCACCCAGTGCGCCCGGGTTATCTCGCTCACTGATCGACACTCGTCGTGTCTTCAGTGTCTGGGGGCCGAGCACCGCCCTCAGAACTGTAGTCTGTGTTCCCTGCTTCAAAGGCGGACTCAGGTAGCGAGACTAGCCCAGTGGAACGTGTTGTTCTCGGGCTCTTCGTCGGCATCGGCACCGGGATCTTCGAGTGCATCGACGTCGTCAGCGTCCAGACCATCTTCCTCGGCCGCCCCTGCATCGAGTGCATCGAGGCATCGGGCCTCTGCATCGGCGCCGAGACATCGGATAGCTGCATCGACGTCGGTGGTACCAGGACCTCGTCTGCTGATGTCGTCGGACGGTGGTGCATCGGGTGGAGTGCAGGTGAGGGCTGTCCATTCCCCTGCTGGTGGCGGTGAGCCCTCGGGTGGGTCTCCGCCTACCCTGAGGGCTCCTGCGGTACAGCCCCCCCGAGATCGACCTTCTTCAGTCTCGGCCCCGAGGAAGCGACGGATGGATTCGACGTCCTCCTCGTCGGTGCCGGGGAGCTCCGGTGACATGCTTCGGAAGAAATCGAAGAAGCATCGACACCGGTCTCCTCCCCGTGTCGGCACCGAGAGCTCTGGGTCGCCGAGGGATTCGGCACCCAGCAGGCATCGGCACCGAGAGGACCGCTCACCCTCTGTTCAAGAGGTGTCGATGCGCTCCGCTCTGGACAGCCCGGAACAGCCTCCACGCCCGGAACAGGTACTGACGTCGACGCCTGCATCGACCTCTCAGCCTTTCTCTGCAGCCACTCTAAACGAGAGCCTCCGGGCCGTTCTCCCAGAGATTCTGGGAGAGCTGTTGCGCCCTACCCCTCCGGTACCGGCGGTGCTTGCGCCTCCGGTACCGTCGAGCGTGGCGCCGGCTGGCCCATCGCCCAGGTTGAGGTCCCCGACGTCGGTACCGCGTGCGGTGCCGACCGCGGCCACCTCCCAGGAAGGCTCCCCGACCACGTCGGCGGAGGGAGCTTCGCCGATGCGGGCAAGGGAGTCTACCTCTCGACGCCCCCATCGTGGACGGGGTTCCACGGAGTCGAGCAGGGCGAGGTTGCAGACACAGGTCCGGGAACTTGTGTCTGACACCGAGGGTGAGGCCTCGTGGGAGGAAGAGGAAGATCCCAGATATTTCTCTGACGAGGAGTCTGAGGGTCTTCCGTCTGATCCCACTCCCTCTCCTGAGAGACAGCTTTCTCCTCCCGAGAGTCTGTCTTTCGCTTCCTTTGTCCGGGAGATGTCTACGGCCATCCCCTTCCCGGTGGTTGTGGAGGACGAGCCCAGGGCTGAAATGTTTGAGCTCCTGGACTATCCTTCTCCACCTAAGGAAGCGTCCACTGTTCCCTTGCACCATGTCCTGAAGAAGACATTGCTTGCGAACTGGACCAAGCCATTAACTAATCCCCACATTCCCAAGAAGATCGAGTCCCAGTACCGGATCCATGGGGACCCAGAGCTGATGCGCACTCAGTTGCCTCATGACTCTGGAGTTGTGGATTTGGCCCTAAAGAAGGCTAAGAGTTCTAGGGAACATGCTTCGGCGCCCCCGGGCAAGGACGCTAGAACCTTAGACTCCTTTGGGAGGAAGGCCTACCATTCCTCTATGCTCGTGTCCAAGATCCAGTCCTACCAGCTCTACACGAGCATACACATGCGGAACAATGTGCGGCAGTTGGCGGGCTTGGTTGATGCTCTTCCCCCTGAGCAAGCCAAGCCTTTTCAGGAGGTGGTCAGGCAGCTGAAGGCGTGCAGAAAATTCCTGGCCAGAGGAGTTTATGACACTTTTGATGTTGCGTCCAGGGCCGCTGCTCAAGGTGTGGTGATGCGCAGGCTCTCATGGCTGCGTGCCGCCGACCTGGAGAATCGAATCCAGCAGCGGATTGCGGACTCGCCTTGCCGTGCGGATAACATTTTTGGCGAAAAAGTCGAACAGGTGGTAGAGTCTCTCCACCAGCGGGACACCACATTCGACAAGTTCGCCCGCCGGCAGCCTTCAGCTTCTACCTCTACAGGTAGACGATTTTTCGGGGGAAGGAAGACTGTTCCCTATACTTCTGGCAAGCGTAGGTACAATCCTCCTTCCCGACAGCCTGCGGCCCAGGCTAAGCCCCAGCGCGCTCGCTCTCGTCAGCAGCGTGCGACTCAGCAAGGCCCCGCGGCTCCCCAGCAAAAGCAAGGGGCGAGCTTTTGACTGGCTCCAGCAGAGCATAGCCGACATCCAAGTGTCAGTGCCGGGCGACCTGCCTGTCGGAGGGAGGTTGAAAGCTTTTCACCAAAGGTGGCCTCTCATAACCTCCGATCAGTGGGTTCTCCAAATAGTCCGGCAAGGATACACCCTCAATTTGGCCTCAAAACCTCCAAATTGTCCTCCGGGAGCTCAGTCCTACAGCTTCCAGCACAAGCAGGTACTTGCAGAGGAACTCTCCGCCCTTCTCAGCGCCAATGCGGTCGAGCCCGTGCCATCCGGGCAAGAAGGGCTGGGATTCTATTCCAGGTTCTTCCTTGTGGAAAAGAAAACAGGGGGGATGCGTCCCATCCTAGACCTAAGGGCCCTGAACAAATATCTCGTAAAAGAAAAGTTCAGGATGCTTTCCCTGGGCACCCTTCTCCCCATGATTCAGCAAAACGATTGGCTATGCTCTCTGGACTTGAAGGATGCCTACACACACATCCCGATACTGCCAGCTCACAGACAGTATCTGCGATTTCAGCTGGGCACACGCCACTTCCAGTACTGTGTGCTACCCTTTGGGCTCGCCTCCGCGCCCAGGGTGTTCACAAAGTGCCTAGCTGTGGTAGCAGCGGCGCTTCGCAGGCTGGGGGTGCACGTGTTCCCATATCTCGACGATTGGCTGGTGAAGAACACATCCGAGGCAGGAGCCCTGCAGTCCATGCAGATGACTATTCGCCTCCTGGAGCTTCTGGGGTTTGTGATAAATTACCCAAAGTCCCATCTTCTCCCAGTGCAGAAACTCGAATTCATCGGAGCCCTGCTGGATTCTCGGACGGCTCGTGCCTATCTCCCAGAGACGAGAGCCAACAACTTATTGTCCCTCGTCTCGCGGGTGCGAGCGTCCCAGCAGATCACAGCTCGGCAGATGTTGAGATTGCTGGGCCACATGGCCTCCACAGTTCATGTGACTCCCATGGCCCGCCTTCACATGAGATCTGCTCAATGGACCCTAGCCTCCCAGTGGTATCAGGCCGCTGGGGGTCTAGAGGACGTGATCCACCTGTCCACGAGTTTTCTCGAATCCCTGTTTTGGTGGACGATTTGCTCCAATTTGACTCTGGGACGTCCCTTCCAAATTCCTCAGCCACAAAAAGTGCTGACCACGGATGCGTCTCTCCTGGGATGGGGAGCTCATGTCGATGGGCTTCACACCCAAGGAAGTTGGTCCCTCCAAGAACGCGATCTACAGATCAATCTTCTGGAGTTGCGAGCGATCTGGAACGCTCTGAAGGCTTTCAGAGATCGGCTGTCCCACCAAATTATCCAAATTCAGACAGACAATCAGGTTGCCATGTACTATGTCAACAAGCAGGGGGGCACCGGATCTCGCCCCCTGTGTCAGGAAGCCGTCAGCATGTGGCTCTGGGCTCGCCGTCAGGGCATGGTGCTCCAAGCCACATATCTGGCAGGCGTAAACAACAGTCTGGCCGACAGGTTGAGCAGGATTATGCAACCTCACGAGTGGTCGCTCAATTCCCGTGTGGTGCGACAGCTCTTCCAGGCGTGGGGCACCCCCCTGGTGGATCTCTTCGCATCTCAAGTGAACCACAAGGTCCCTCAGTTCTGTTCCAGGCTTCAGGCCCACGGCAGACTGGCGTCGGATGCCTTCCTCCTGGATTGGGGGGAAGGTCTGCTGTATGCTTATCCTCCCATACCTCTGGTGGGGAAGACTTTGTTGAAACTCAAGCAAGACCGAGGCACCATGATTCTGATTGCTCCCTTTTGGCCGCGTCAGATCTGGTTCCCTCTTCTTCTGGAGTTATCCTCCGAAGAACCGTGGAGATTGGAGTGTTTTCCGACCCTCATCTCGCAGGACGACGGGGCTCTTCTGCATCCCAACCTCCAGTCCCTGGCTCTCACGGCCTGGATGTTGAGGGCGTAGACTTTGCCTCTTTGGGTCTGCCAGAGGGTGTCTCCCGCATCTTGCTTGCTTCCAGGAAAGACTCCACTAAGAGAAGTTACTTCTTTCATTGGAGGAGGTTTGCCGTCTGGTGTGACAGCAAGGCCCTAGATCCTCGCTCTTGTCCTACACAGACCCTGCTTGAATACCTTCTGCACTTGTCTGAGTCTGGTCTGAAGACCAACTCCGTAAGGGTTCACCTTAGTGCAATCAGTGCATACCATTACCAAGTGGAAGGTAAGCCGATCTCAGGACAGCCTTTAGTTGTTCGCTTCATGAGAGGTTTGCTTTTGTCAAAGCCCCCTGTCAAGCCTCCTACAGTGTCATGGGATCTCAATGTCGTTCTCACCCAGCTGATGAAACCTCCTTTTGAGCCACTGAATTCCTGCCATCTGAAGTACTTGACCTGGAAGGTCATTTTCTTGGTGGCGGTTACTTCAGCTCGTAGAGTCAGTGAGCTTCAGGCCCTGGTAGCCCAGGCCCCTTACACCAAATTTCATCATAACAGAGTAGTCCTCCGCACTCACCCTAAGTTCCTGCCAAAGGTCGTGTCGGAGTTCCATCTGAACCAGTCAATTGTCTTGCCAACATTCTTTCCCCGTCCTCATTCCTGCCCTGCTGAACGTCAGCTGCACACTTTGGACTGCAAGAGAGCATTGGCCTTCTACCTGGAGCGGACACAGCCCCACAGACAGTCCGCCCAATTGTTTGTTTCTTTTGATCCCAATAGGAGGGGAGTGGCTGTAGGGAAACGCACCATATCCAATTGGCTAGCAGATTGCATTTCCTTCACTTACGCCCAGGCGGGGCTGGCTCTTGAGGGTCATGTCACGGCTCATAATGTTAGAGCCATGGCTGCGTCGGTAGCCCACTTGAAGTCAGCCTCCATTGAAGAAATTTGCAAAGCTGCGACGTGGGCTTCTGTCCACACATTCACATCCCATTACTGCCTGCAGCAGGATACCCGACGCGACAGTCGGTTCGGGCAGTCAGTTCTTCAGAACCTGTTTGGGCTTTAGGATCCAACTCCACCCCCCGAGGGCCCTGTTTGTTCTGTTCCAGGCTACACTCTCAGTTAGTTGGTAAATTTTTTAGGTCAATCTCAGTTATGTCCTCGCCGTTGCGAGGCCCAATTGACCAATGTTGTTGTTTTGAGTGAGCCTGGGGGCTAGGGATACCCCATCAGTGAGAACAAGCAGCCTGCTTGTCCTCGGAGAAAGCGAATGCTACATACCTGTAGAAGGTATTCTCCGAGGACAGCAGGCTGATTGTTCTCACAAACCCGCCCGCCTCCCCTTTGGAGTTGAGTCTTCCCTTGAAGTGTATTGTCTTGCTACATACTGGACTGGCCGGCTCGAGCCGGTTTCGGGCGGGAAGACGGCCGCGCATGCGCGGTGCGCGCGGGCGCGCGAGGGCTAGCAAAGGTCTTTGCTAGTGAAGTTTCCGATTGGAGGGGCTGCCGTGGACGTCACCCATCAGTGAGAACAATCAGCCTGCTGTCCTCGGAGAATACCTTCTACAGGTATGTAGCATTCGCTATATGTAAACCACTTTGAATGTAGTTGCAAAATATCACAGAAAGGCAGTATATCAAGGCCCCTTTCCCTATTTATCCTGGAAGTATGTGCCCTGTATTTCTATTGTTTTATTATGATTGGTATGTGTTCTTTTTCTTTTCTTATTTTACTAGCCGTTGAGCCCGTAAAAACGGGCTAGTAAAGGAAGGGAGGGTTTGAAAGTCCCCTCCGCCACCCCTCCACCCGGGCCAGGTACCTGGCTTCACTATTCAAACCGGCGGAACACAGCTCATCTGAGCTGCCGTCGGCCTTCCTTCTTCTCTGCTTGTGTTCCGCCCTCGTGTGACGTAACGTGGGCGGGGCACAGGCAGGTAAGGAAGGCCAATGGCAGCTCAGATGACCTGTGTGCTGCGTTCCGCCGGTTTGAATAGTGAAGCCAGGTACCCGGGCCGGGTGGAGGGTGGGTGGGGGGAGCGGTAGCGGCAACCTAGGGGGGGGAAGCGGTGGCGACGGCGGTTCCCTCACTCGCAGGTGCGCAGGTTCCCTCTCTGTCATGCCCCCGTCATCACGTATTGACGTGGGGGCGGGACAGAGAGGGTCTCTACTGCGCATTTGCGAGTGAGTATGCCTCTTGCCATTTATATGTTTGATTGTTTATGGGTTGTGTTTTGTTTTTTTTAAGAAGTGTAAATTGTCTTGCCCTGCTTGCCAGTTAAAGCGGTATAGTAAGTATGTAGTAAATAAAATCCGATTTTGTGAGTTTTGCTGAAAATGTCCAAAACATAAGACATTTTCTGGTTCAAAAAACGCTTTTTTTTTTTTTTTTTTTTTCCGAAATTGGCCATTTGCTAAATGTGTTCGTGCTCAGTTGCCTCTCTTTTGGACCATTTTTTAAGTATGTGGTGGGGGGGGGGGGGAAGTCCAAGGGAAAAATGCACAAAAGCCATTGGGATGTATTCTTAGTAGACTGGCCACATAGACATCCCAGCAGAGCAGTGGGGAATCCTAGGGAGTGCTACAGTGGACTTCACATAAAAGGTGCCAGGTACACATCTCACCTTTACCCTCTTATATTGTATGGTGAGCTTACCAAAAACCTGCTGTACCCAACTGTACACCAGCCTTTATGGCTTCAGGTGTCACCTATATATATATGGGTATAGTAAGTCAGGTTTTTTTTGGTGGGTTTTAGACAGTTCACACTGTCCACCACAAGTGTAGCAGAGTGGGATATGGGCCTGGGTTCCCTTGTCTATAGTGCACTGCACAACCACTAGGCTACTCCAGGGACCTGCTTTCTGCTCTAATAGGACTAGTCATAACAGTTGAAGCTGTTTGGTAAGAGATTGGTATGTACTGTTTGTTACAGATAAACATCCTCACTTTCTGGTGGGTATTCATGCGGCAGCAGGTTAGTCTCTTCCTCACACAGTGCTCGCACCAAGTCTTGCCAGTCTTTCTTTACCATATTGCAGATATTGTTCATTCCTATGGTGGTGGTCAGATACCCTGTCCTGACAAATACTGTAGTGGGATGTACTGCGCATACCCGTTTGTATGCATAAGGCCTGCATTGTTGAACTGAGACCTGTGAACCAAACTCTGACTAGGCCGGGAACCATCTTTTTAGGACCATACTGTCACGGGTGTTACAACACTTCCTACAGCAATGGACTGACGTTCCAAGGGATATCTGCATTTTTTTTTCTCTGCTGTGAAGCTGCAGGAATGTGATTTACACTGATAATGTGATCATCTTTGCTTATCATCTCTTGTAAGGTACCAGCTCGGATAAGGAGGACCATCACCAAGGCCAGGGGCCTCATTATATCTGCACAACTAACAACGATTACCATCTGGTTAGCTCAGTGATCCTAGTGGACCAAAGCTTTACCATCCACTGTCCACGTGCACACTTCATGTCAGCAGTAGTTGTCTGGCCAGCTCATCCAATCAGAGCTGTATGTGCACCATGAGGGACACTGACAGACAGGTGGTCTACTCAAGGAGTTAAACACAAGAGCTAAGGCAACCTGTTAGACGGAGAGACAGACACCTTTCTCTGAAGCCAACATGTAGCTTCTCTTGAGTATCACTGAGAGGCTGAAGAAGCCCTCTGTGCTCATAAAGGAACTGAACTATGAATATGTGCCGTACCGAGTAAGAACCAGTTCTGGGTAGCATCTTAGCTTCAATTAAGGTAGTTCCAGAGAAGAACTATGTGCATTCCAGCTTTCTTGCTGATAGCCTTCCACGGCCAACACAGGCAGAAAACACAGTATAGCGAGCATATCTACGTGGCCTTGTCCAGGAGCCAGCTTTGGAGTCTGAGGGGGAAAGGAGAGACCTGCCACACAGAAGAAGCCAAATGACTTTTCTAGGCTGCCTACAGGGTGACGTTAGTTATCCTCCTTATAGTTGGGACAAGGTGGGACATGGCGATGCTTTCTAAATGAGTCGGAACATTTTGGCATGTGGTCTTAAGTTAGCACTAGTAATAATGTCTCGGGAATAATTATTAGTTGTACTGATGTACCATGTGCTGATAAGTCTTGCTAAGTTTTCCATATTCTTTTGCTATATCTGCTCTTCTGTGTGATTTATATATAATTGTAATATATTTCCAAAGTGTGGCATTGTTCTCTCATATTGCCAGCAAAACCTTTGTAAGAACCCTTTTCTTTGTTTTGGGACCACTTTAGGACAAAATGATACTCCAAACAGACGAGACCAATCACAAGCTCTAACCAGAGTAATTATTAGCTTATTAGCTAATCACCTTTATTAGCAATACACAATACCTTTTCCTCTAGAGGCTCAGGGATAACACATAGCAACCATCTCCTGGGATTTCTCCATCCCTGATAACAAGGTTAGTTGTGCATAGCAATAAAATGCTTTTTTCAAAACAGTCTGGCATGGATGCACCTATGTTGAAGTGGATGCCATCCTTTCCATGAATAATGTTGGTGCTGACCTGACTGCAAACCATTTGCAAAGCACTTAAGTCAGCATGAGGAGCAGGATTCTATATTTAAAATGCATTTGGGATTCTACCTTTTCGGTATGTACTATGTGGTTTATGGTTTATTTAGCACTTAATATATCACTCAATACAATGTACAGCAGAGCAGTGTACAATACAAAATTATTAAAAGACAGGCAGAAATAAATGCCAAAACTTTAAAGGAAAGGAAAACTCCTACAAAAGTAGAGGGAGGAATAGAAACATTGCTAGAAATGTTATAAGTTATAGAAAACAATAGAAATTACAGCAGAAATGTAGAAAAATGAAGGCAGATGAAGACCATATGGCCTATCCATCTGTGCCATCTACTTTCTCTTTCACTCCCTTAGAGATCCTATGCACTTGTCCCAAGCTTCCTTAAATTGAAATACAGTTTCATTTCCTCCACCGGGAAGCTGTTCCACATATTCGCCACCATTTCCATTAAGTATTCCCTCAGGTTACTTCTGAGTCTGTCCCTTTTCACCTTCATCCAATGCCCCCCTCATTCTAGAGCTGCTTTTCAAATGAAAGAGACTCACCTATTGTGTATTTATGCCACATAGATATTTAAACATCTCTATCATATCTCCTCTCTCCCACCTTTCTTCCAAAGTATACATATTTATTTATTTATTAATTACATTTATATCCCACGTTTTCCCACTGATTGCAGGCTCAAAGTGTTTTACATAAATCTGTAGTAAGGCTACAGTGCAATAAAAAGCAATTATATAAATTGGGAATAAGGTAGGAAGTAACTATTAAACAACAATAGTCAAGAGATAATAACAGGTAATTAGTGTCCTTGGATCTTATTAATGGTAAATGTTAATTCAAATTAAGTTGAACCTGGGGAATAAGCCGCCTTAAACAATACTGATTTCAATGATTTTCTGAATTAACCAGCAAGATCTTTGTCTGTCCTCACTTTATGACAAAGACCACTGACCATTTTAGTAGTCGCCCTCTGTTTATATCTTTTTGAAGGTGTGATCTCCAGAATTGTACGCGGTATTCTAATTTGGGTCTTACCAGAGTCTTATACAGGGGCATCACCTCCTTTTTCCTACTGGCCATTCCTCGCCCTATGCACCCAAGCATCCTTTCAGCTTTCACAGTCACCTTTACTACCTGTTTGGCCACCTTAAGATCGTCACGTATGATCACACCCAAGTTCCGTTCCTCTTTCATGCACAATATTTCTTCACCCCTTAAACTGTACCATTCCCTTGGGGTTTTGCAGCCCAAATGCATGACCTTGCATTTTTTTAGCATTAAATCTTAGCTGCCAAATTCTTCTTTCCTCTGTTCTTCCTCATGTTATCCACACCATAAGGGGTGTCTACCCTATTGCAGATTTTGGTGTCATCCACAGAGGCAAACTTTACCAGACAGCCCTTCAGCAATATCACTTACAAAAATCTTAGAGATTGCCCAAGAATCAAACCTTCCAGCACACCACTGATAACATCGTTTTTCCTCAGATCAAGCTCCATTTACCACTACACTATGTCGCCTTCCACTCAACCAGTTCCTAACCCAATCAGTCACTTTAGGGCCCATATAGAGGGCACTCTATTCGTCAATGTAGAATCATGTCAAAGGCTTTACTAAAATCTAAATGCACCACAACTAGTGTTCTCCCTTGATCCAACTCTCTGGTCACCCAGCCAAAGAAATTAATTGGATTTGTCTGATGAGACAGTCTCAAACAGTATCCCACCAGCCAAAAATTTTTGCGAAGTGACTTGTATATATGAAAGAGAACCTCAGTGATGTAACTTGCCAGCTATACTTTTGCTGTTGCAAGACTTGACAACGCCAACTTCGTCATCTGTTCCCATTAACTTCAATTATTTTCAACCAAATTCTTTAAATGTTTTAAATCTTACTAAATATTCAGTAGTAGCCAAAAATTCAACATATTGCAATTTGGCTGGTTTAATATTACCTTGAACATATAATGCCACTTCCCCGCCTTTCTTCCTACTCTTTACTGAACACATTATAGCGTGGTATAACTATATCCTAGTCATGGTTCTCTGGGAGCCATGACTCCAGGACCGCCTCTAGATCCAAAACCTTATTTCCCATACTAAAGGCATTAGTATATACTACTTTCGAGACATTGCCCCCCTTTTCTCATTTGTGTAGAGGTATTTAATGCTTTTACTTACCTGAGGGCTTGTGCTTACCTAGGGGCTTTGATCACCTAGCCTCAACAATTCTAGTTTAAAGCCCTTTTCAGTAGGTTAACCAGTCTGCTGCTGAAGACACTTCTGTTCTTTGATAAGATGGACACCATCTCTGCTCAGCAGCCTGTAGAAAAGCATCCCATGGTCCAGAATGCCAAATGCTCTCTAGATGACACCATCTGTGCAGCCACGTATTTATCTCCTGAATGCAAGCTTCTGTGCCTTGAGGTTTGCCCTCAACAGGGGGGATTGATGAGAACACACCCCCTGTGAACCTGTCTGCTTCACCTTCTCTCTCAGAGCAATGGAGGCACTTTGATACGTTCAGTGGGGTACCTAGCAGCATCATTTGTGCCACAATGGATGAGCAGCATCAGATGATAATCACTAGGCTTGATGAGTCTTGGCAAGCTAACATCTTGAACTATGACACTTGGCAGACGGCACATCTTCCGGTACATCATATTTGGCTGCAGATGGATGACAATAACTGTAATAACTACAGGTAGTCCACGTCTAGGACAACATACACAGAAAGTTGATCATAAGGAAAAAGCCATGTAAACAAATAGGTCCTAAGCATAACCTTAAACTTAGTAAATACAGATTCCGCTCTTAACTCAAAAGGGGAAGGAGTTCCATAAATGTAGACCTAGAAAATAAAAAGCTGAATGACAGATGCTCTCCAAACAAGTACGGGTTGGGCCAGCAAGGGAAAGAAGTAATTCACTAGAAAATTGGAGATGATGTGAGGAGAGGTAAAGGGGAGTATCTGAAATAGAGTATCTTGTGATTTATAGGAAAAATTTTAAATTGGTAGCAGCATTGAGTAGGTAACCATTGGTGATGGATATGCAGAGGAGAGGTACGGTCACATTTTCAAACATGGCAAGGTATCTTAATTGCTGTGTTTTGTACAGTTTGTAGTGATATGATAGTAGCCTGGGGTAGCCTTAATTGCTCAGCAGCAACTTGTAAGCAAACTACCTTCAGTTCCTGACCTGGTTTTTGCTGCTTTGGCTAACTAAGGATACCACAGAATTATCATAGCCCAGTTCCTTGATTATAGGGAGGTCCAGGTTTAGGTGCTTACAGTAGTTTAGTCTCTTATCTCCTTCTTTTGCAAAGAGGCCGTCCCCTCATGGAAATAAAGATAAGAAGGGGAGGGGGAGAAGCAGCTGTTGAGCAACCCTATCATGAACCTTTTTTTTTTTTTTTTTTTTTTTTTACTGTGGACCCTAAATATTTGTACTCTGAGATGTGGGGTTTTTTTTTGTTTGTGTGTGTGTTGAGTTTTTTGGGGGGCAGTAGGTTGCATACACCACTTGCTAATGTCATGCCATGGGACAAATATGTGTAAAAAACAAAAGAGGTCCAAAAAATTCCACAAAAGTCCAACACAGAAAAGAAACAAGTGGAAAAACAACTTCAAGGGATCAATCCAAGACAAGAGATAAGATGCTCCAAAAAAAACTTTATTGTGGACCCAACACGGTCCGTGTTTCGGTTTTTGAAAAAATCTTCATCAGGGGTCAATCAGTAGTTGCACAGAAGATATACTGACAGACAATGGAGCTCATAAAATGTGGTCTCTTGAATATATAGAAGAGTGTAGCCTAGTACCAACGTATTCAGTATAAAATGCACGTATACTGAATACATTGGTACTAGGCTACACTCTTCTATATATTCAAGAGACCACATTTTATGAGCTCCATTGTCTGTCAGTATATCTTCTGTGCAACTACTGATTGACCCCTGATGAAGGTTTTTTCAAAAACCGAAACACGGACAAATATGTGTAAAACATTGGTTTCAATGAATATGCCAAAATTTCTTTGTTTAAATCTGGATTTGACACACTTTCAATGGCTTCATTCTTTTGTTGGTAGATGACTTCAAGCCTGCATCAATTGACACATCTTGTGAAGGAGACCTTGAAGTTGGCAAAGGTGAACAGGTGACAATAACACTACCAAATCTTGAGGTGAGGCTTGTGCACTTATGCATGCGATTATTATATGAACCATTAAGAAAGTCTTTTATGGCATAAACTAGGAAAAAAGGCCCGTTTCTGACAGAAATGAAACGGGCGCTAGCAAGGTTTTCCTCGGAGTGTTTGTGTTTTACAGAGTGTGTATGAGAGTGAGTGTGTGATACAGAAAGAGTGAATGTGTGAGTATGTGTGACAGCGAGAGAGTGTGTGTGTGAGAATGACCCTCCCTCCCAGTTTCAGGTTCTGCCCCCCCCCCCCCTGCAAGGTCCAGTGTCCGCTCTCCCTCCCTCCCTCCCTCCCACCCAGTTCCAGGGTCGTTTCCCCCCCCCCCAGTTTCAGGGTCCCCCCTCCCTCTCTCCATCCCAGTTTCTGGGTCCGCCTGGCCCCCCTCCAAGTTCCAGGGTCAGCCCCCCCTCCAAATTCCAGGGTCCGCTCTCCCTCCCACCCACCCACCCTGTTCCAGGGTCGTTTTCCCCCTCCCTCCATCCATCCCAGTTTCTGTGTCCTTCTGGCCCCCCTCCAAATTAGTTCCAGCGTCGTAGTTGCCCCCTCTCTTACCCTCCCCTCCGGCCACCCACCTGCAACGTGGTGAAGCTGACTCCGTGGCTGAAGTGAAGGGGGTTTTTTTTTCTTCATGTTCTTCGCTCCGTAACCATCTCTGTCGGCCCCGCCCTTCTGCCTCTAATAGGTCCGCCGCCCTCGACGTCAAAACGTGATGACGTCGAGAGCGGCGGACCTATCAGAGGCACGAGGGCGGGGCTGAGAGAGATGGTGACAGAGGGACGAACCTAACGATCCTAATGAGCCCTTCACTTGAAGCCACGGAGTCAGCTTCAAAATGTTGAAGGTGCTTTTTATTATAGTAGAGATGTGATAAATATGAATGTTATCTATATGTATCCCAGTAGCTAGGCTTTTAATTTCTGGGAGAACAGTGTGGAATGCAGGTTTGTTTGTTTTTTTTTAACCTTGGTGTGAACAGCTGGAGCAGGACCCGAAGGCTTTACAGGGATGTCCCTGAAGCAAGGTGGGAGCTTCTGCATCACAATGAGCACAGAAGCTGCTGCGAGTGTTGGTAACAGGCTGCTTTGCAGCAGAAAGCCCTTGCAGAGCAGTCTGTTACTAAGCATGCATTTGTGGTAGTCAGTCTTATATGGACAATTCACAGTTCATTAATATACCGCAAATAATAAAATATCTAAGTTGTTCTCAAATCAAACTCATGGCTGGATGTAGTGGGTAAAAACAAAAGGTAAAATTAAGTTACATGAGGGATTTAATAAAATCAAAGGGAGGAATAATTTAGAATTAAAATTAAACTAGGGAGGAACAAGAGGCAGAGAAGGGAACGTGAAAAGAAGACAAAGGCATATCATTCCACAGGGTGGGTGAAACAACTGAGAACGAGGTGGTTTTTGCAAGATGTGAACATACCTGAAGAAACGAGGGAGCTACTAAAAGATGCTATTGGGAAGAGCGTAAAATACACGTCGGGGAATAAGGTATGCGATGTTTGAATAAGAAGAGTGGGAGACCAGTACAAAGAATTTGGAAGCTTTCTGAGGCACACCTGTTTATAGAAGCACTGGTCTACTACATACTGGTTTTATATCAAATCATACTGTATTATGATCACTGCTGTCCAGGTGAGCACAAGATCCACGTCGCCCCCTTCCCTGGTGAATTTCATCACTATTTGCCTGTGCAGAGCTCCCTGAAGCCATCCATAATCTCCCTATTCCCTTCTGGTACTGCAGATGACATACTCCAGTCCACATCTTCTAGGTTGAAATCTAGCAACAACACCTCCTCATCACTCCCAACGTTTGGATGTCTGACAAGATCTCTGTGTAGTTCTTCTGAGATGGCCCCTGGCATTTGGGTTGTGCACTAGGATTTAGGCTAGCATGCAGGAAGATGCACGCGTAACATTTAATTACTTCCAATTAACTGCAATAGCTGATTGTTTACATCAGTGTGCATCTTTGATCTGTGTGCAAATTTCAGCGCCATATATAAGAATCCAGGGGTCAATGTGTAAATATATGTGCCAGGTTATAGAATGAGGAGGAGAGGGGGAATTTTATAACTTGGGCGCTTCAAGTTAGGCACCTCAGTGCTGCTTACTAAGTGTGAATCCCATCATCCACTAGTTCTATCCTGTTGGTCAATCAAGTCCAATTTTTCCATTTATAATTTGAATACCCAATTTAATTCTCAAAGCAATAACTTTTTTCCTATATAAATATCATAAATAAAACAAAAAAAAAATCTTCTCTTTCCAAGATGGTCCACAATGCTTCTTCATTTCTCCATGCCCACTGCAATGCTTTTCATCCAACCTTATCCTTCTGAAGCAAATGATAACTTTTTAATATGGCAGTATCTTACTCATGAGTTGTTTAAACCATGTCTGTGTCCTAATGACTACATCTAAGTTCTCTTCTATCATTAGGACTTGCACCTCATTTTCCAACTATTTTGATTTGTCCTACTTCACACCTTTTTGAAGAAAGTCACCCAGTGTGGTATATAGCAGGAAGATAAGCTTATTTGAAAAAAAATGTTTTTTTTAAAGTTGCTGTAATCACTTTGTCACTTTGTTTTCAAACTGAATACTTTTCACGAACTGATTCTTTCCCTTTTCACATCATGAATGCACCCCCCCCTCCTCCTCCCCCCCAGTATATTCTCCTACTTGCCTCTCATTTATCAGACTTCACTGGACAGGATTCTCTTGTCCCACTTTCTTCTAATCATTGCCTGGGAATGGCTTTGTGCCTGAAATCCTGTGCTCTTAAAAGTTGTCTCTTGGGACTTGGGCATTATACTGCTCACGGTGTCTGAGAATGGCATGGTGCAGAAAGATAAGAGCACTGTTTTGGGTAGCTTGTCCTTCCTTTGCTGGCTTGTAGAGTGGACTTTTTAATGGCAATGGTTCTTCATAAATTCTGCGGGGGGGGGGGGGGCGGGAATCAGGAAATTCTGCATTACACACTTGAGTTGACTTCTGCAAGGAGTGACATAGGAGGGGGAAGGACTTCCTTCTAGCTACTAATGTGACTTAAGGAGAACTGGTCAAATCCATGATAGCTTTGATCTTTTTTTTTTTTTTTAAGCAGGTCATGTAATAAATACCCTGTAGATTGCTTCATCATTAACTTGTTTGTGTCTTCCAGTTCATTAATAGTGATTTCTAAAGTAGCTTCTGATTTTCCAGGTCTCTTTCCAAATGTATTCACAAAAGCAAAATCCGACAGGGTTATGTTTCACTGTAATATTGTAGGGGTATAATGAAAGGCACAACATTGTTCCTATTACAGTTAGAAAAGCTCCATAAAAGGTACATTTTCTTGTTTTACAGAATATATAAAGGTACAGATTTATAATGTCTGTGTACACAAATTGGACACTACAGATGTGGCAATTGTTCGACAAGGGCAGTTTCCTACCCCCCCCCCCCCAACACTAATACTAGTCGGTCTTTCACATTTATGTCCCCTAGTATTTGCAATTGTTAAATTCTGTCCCTTGTATTAAATGCCAATGTCTCCTTAAGAATTTTTTATACTTCGAAGGCCAATGAAGAAAAACACAATGGACAAAATAATAATTTCTTGAATTTGTTTTACAGATCCTCATAGTAGTTGCTACCTATCTGACTCATGAACCTTTTATATCCCCACTGTATACACTGGTATGGATATTGCCTATCCAAAAATTTGTTTCATAATAACCTTTCTAAAAGAATTTTTCTATTTGTAGAACATAGCCTTCTTAATCTAAGAAGCTGTGCTATTGAAAGATTTTCTTTAAGAGGCGAGTGTGGCACTTTTCAAATGCAAAAACTTATTTTGATCTGTTGGCCTCTGGTATATACTAGTAGTAAACCCTATTTTAGTGCTGTCAGCAAGCAGGAAAAGGAAAAAAAATATTTTTACTACAGGCAGCTCAGATATGTCCTTTGAATGTGGGTTTAACGCTTTAATTTGTAATATGGCTCCCTTTGATATCTGGTCATTTAGCCAACAGTTTATTTCTTATGAAAGAATATTGAGAGTGAGTTATGATTTTAGACGTCTGTGGAGCAGATTTAGTTTTCTTTTTTTTTATTGGGAGTGTACTAGACTTGGAAAAATGATAGAGGTAATGAATGGAGCTTATTTTGATTTTTAAACTGTATACCTATTTTTTTTGTCTATATTGCATATATGACAATACTTTTGCTTGTGTTTGAGTTTTCTCAACAGTGATTAGAGGGTGTTGTTTTTTTTTAAATTTTGTAACTTCAGGGTATTATATTATTTTAAACATCTGAATGAGAGATATTGTTAATACTTATTTTTTTTTAATTATTTGCAATTTTGTATTTTTTTCTTTGTTTATATATGTAGATTCATAAACCTTGATGCAGCAAAACGTTTCCATGTCGGGTTTGCTTTTATGTGATCACATTTTTTGTGTGTGAGTTTTACTTAAAAAAAAAAAAATGTAATTCCTTGACATCGTGTTGGACCAGGGATTATCAACCCAATCCTTAGGACACACCTAGCCAGTTAGGGTTTCAGTATGCTCACAGTGAATATGCATGAAAGATTTGCATGCTCTATGCCCACTGTATGCAAATACAACTGGTAAGGTGTGTCCCAAGGACTGGGTTGAGAAATTCCTGTGCTAGACTAGTCCAGACTGATGGATTGTACTTTTCAACTAGTAGATGGAGACAGAAAACACCTATTTTTCAGTGATATCGGTACGAGTGGTGCAGCCATGAAACTACTTTTGCATCGCTGCCTCCCAGAACAGGGTTTCTCAACGCGGTCCTCAAGACACACTCAGCCAATTAGATTTTCAGGATATCCACAATGAAATGCATGAGAGAGATTTGTATACAATGGGGGTGGGGGGGGGTGGGGGGTAGTGCATTCACCTAGCTCATGCATATTCATTGTGGGTAGCCTGAAAACCTGGCTGAATAGATGTGCCCCAAGGACTGGGTTGAGAACCCTTGCTCCAGAAGATGGTTGCAACTTGGACTGGTACACTAGGAGTTTTGTGTAGCCTGGCTTCCTGGGGCACAGGTTGAGGTCTGTGGTCCAGTGCCCTCATTATGGCTCTTGGGAGTCGGTCTTTTAGACCTTTGCCTAACTGAGACCTGGTGAGATACATCTTGACTCAGGACTTAGACTTAAGGGTCCTAGTTCTGGTGGACCAGGTGTCCCTCTGGGCTGTGGCAGTCCCAGAGGGCCCCTGCCATGAGGGACAGTGAGTAGTGGTGCTTAAGGGGGTCCTAGGTCTATTTCTCCCATCCCATCCCGCTCTAAATTTGTTTTCCCTTTTTGCTACCGGTACCCCTCTCCCACCAACTTAAGTCTCTGCTCTGCAAGGGACGTAAGGCAAAAAAAAAAAAAAAAATTGTTCAGTGCATGACTGATTTTCCTGTACTTTGAAGGGAATGTCGAGTGGTTTCCCAATGGTTTAGCGGAAGCCTGAATGCTGATATTGCGGTGGAAAGGAAATGCAAGCATTTTGGAGAGGGGATGCAGGGCATGTGGGAGCCATTGTTTTGGCAGTATGGCAGGTGCCTACTGCCTGGCATACAGCGTGGACATCCAAACAAATATCATAAACCCCCCCCCAGTGAGTATCAATAATTTTTAATATGGAAGTTAAAAGCTTCAACAGACTCCAGGAAAAATAACACTGCTACAGCAGTAATGAAATGGAGTTCTTTCTGTCATCATTGGCAAAACACCTCCCAGTAGAAATATATTCTTAGAGCACAGCGTCAAAACAAAAAAAACTCACACTTAAAGGGCCAGAGGAGGATAAGTCCACTATGATGTCTGTCTTGCTGGGAGGAGCTGGACACTTTCATTTCTCAGGTTTCCTCTTCCCTTCATATAGTGGAGGCCAAAGCAAAGGACACATCAAAAGGAGATCCTATCCTGGAAGGGTTACAAAAGGTGAAAAGACTTAGTAAAAACATTTTTTGCGTTACAAGACGTATGAGCAGAGACTTGATGACCTGAACATGTATACTCTGGAAGAAAGGAGAAACAGGGGTGATATGATACAGACGTTCAAATATTTGAAAAGTATTAATCCGCAAATGAACCTTTTCCGGAGGCGCAAAGGCGGTAGAACGAGAGGACATGAAATGAGATTGAAGGGGGGCAGACTCAAGAAAAATGTCAGGAAGTATTTTTTCACGGAGAGAGTAGTGGATGCTTGGAATGCCCTCCCGCGGGAGGTGGTGGAAATGAAAACGGTAACAGAATTCAAACACGCGTGGGATAAACATAAAGGAATCCTGTTCAGAAGGAATGGATCCTAAGGAGCTTAGCTCAGATTGGGTGGCAGAGCCGGTGGTGGGAGGCGGGGGTAGTGCTGGGCAGACTGACACGGTCTGTGCCCTGAAAAGGACAGATACAAATCAAGGTAAGGTATACACAAAAAGTAGCACATATGAGTTTATCTTGTAGGGCAGACTGGATGGACCATGCAGGTCTTTTTCTGCCATCATTTACTATGTTTTTAGGTCTTGCAAGGCGACAGCTTGTAGTCGTGGCAGCTGTGAGACAGGTCAGCGGCAGTGGGCAGGAAAGAGTGGGGATCTTTCCTGCCCCAAAGTAAGCCACTAGACCACCAGGGTGATTTTGGGTATGTGTGGGGAGGGCATCCAGGGCTGGAGGGGAGGAGGGGAAAATGGGGCAAGGAGGTTAGATTGAGAACAGGAGACGGTACGAGGCTATCTAGCCCAATTCGTTGAAGCCAGTAGGCGGAGATTGCCACCATACCGTTCACCCAAAACAATAACAAATGCTATAGAAAGTAAAATAAAGCAAAATATTTTTAGAAATAAGGGACTGCCTATGTGTGGGCCATTTGTAAAAGTCAGAAGCTGTTCCAGTTGGTAGGCAGTGCCCTAAAAGCTGGAGGACAAAATATTTTACTTTTTTTTTTTTTTTTAAGTTATTTGACAGCTTTTTAATTTATTTGAAAGCTTCCCATATGTAGATATAAATATCAGATCAATTCTTGTATACCGCTAATATCCCATTTCCAGGGTTCAGTGCAGTTTGCATTCTAGGTAAGACAAAAGCAAATACTGTTAGTGTGAGGTATGAGAACAATTGGAGACCCTTGGTGTAATGCATGAGACCAAAAATGTTATAGGAAAGGATAATGGATGGTACTAGGAGGTGGAAGTCAATGGATTGTTATGAAGCAGTGTTTGGGTGAGAGAGAGTTTTTTAGCCTCTTCCTGAATCTAAGGTAGCTGTTTTCTATTCTGATGGCAATAGGTAGATTGTTCCATATTTTAATTTCCAAGCATAGGGAATAGAAAGCTGAAAATCTTTTGATTTTGAATTGTCTTTTGAAACTTTGACGCTAACATCAGTTCTTTTCAGTCTGTTAGACTGGACCAAGCGTAGCAAAGCGGTCTTGGTCAGCAGTTCAGATTTGTAAGAATTGAAAAATAAACAGCTTTGAACCCGAGTCTTTCTGCTGTGGGGAGCCAGTGCAGTTTAAGATGAGTTGAAACACTATTATATCTATTCAATCTTTATATTAATCTACCCTGTTTCCCCGAAAGTAAGACATCCCCCAAAAATAAGACCTAGTAGAGGTTTTCCTGAATTGGTAGATATAAGGCCTCCCCTGAAAGTAAGACCTAGCAAATTTTTGTTAGAAAACAGGTCCGCCCCCGTGCCGCCTCCCCACCCGAGGTCGCCGGGCCCCCCCCCCCCTCCACCCATCCTCCGTCACTCCCGGAACTAACCTTAAATGCCTTCTTTCACCTTCACCGCAAGCAGCAGCAGGGCAGACCTCTCCTTCCTTCCGTGCCCCGCCCTCGCGGACGTTACATCAGGCGAGGGCGGGACACGGAAGGAATGAGTGGCCTGCCCTGCTGCTGCTTGCTGCGAAGGTGAAAGGAGGCGTTTAAGGTTAGTTCCGGGAGCAAAAAATAAGACAAGCCCCTGAAAATAAGACCTAGCGCATTTTGGGGGGCAAAAATTAATATAAGACAGTGTCTTATTTTCGGGGAAACACGGTATATATTCTGTATGATTTACTGTTTTTTCTGATATTGACAGTTAATACCAAGAAATAGAATGTTAGGCTTTTTGGTCAAAGAATATCTTGAAATAAAAACTGAGTATCACTAAAACAACTTCAAAAATTATTGCTGGTAGAAACAGCACTAATAAAGGCTGTGTTTTGTGCTTATTTTTCTACACCGTTCTATACAGTACAGTAATATATGGCCAAATTTCAGTGAAGACATCCTATTTAATGATGGGTTCATCTTAACTGTTGTAATCTGCTTTGGGAAGCCTGGTGTTATAAAGATTGGAAGTAAAATAAAACTCTCCTTTGCATTGGAGCACATGGAATCACATCTTCACCTCTTTTGTACAAATGGATTATTCTGTTTTGAGCATGTTTCAGGGACGAATGGTTTTCATAAGTCAAAATAATAAAAATTAATATTTAATCCAGATATCTTTCTTGGTTGTGGGGGGAGGGGGAGCAAGGTGACTGCAGTTTGGCAGGGGCTGGGATGGAGGAGATTACTTGCGACGGGTTAGATACAGATGGGGACGGGTTGGATTTCTGTCCCCATGCAACTCTCTAACCTGTACAAGGCATATTTTGAAGAATTATTTGGTTATTCTGTTTTTTTTTGTTTTAATTTTTCAAAAATTCTAATTTGGAAAAGAATTATAGGCGACGTTTTCCTAGTCTGGGGGGGGGGGGGGGGGGGTGATGACCATTAGTCTTTGAAGGAGATTCTTGGTTTATATCAATTCCTGTAATGACATATCTTTTTCTTCTAATATTGATGGATAAGTTTAGAACCTCAGTATATTGTAAACTAATTAATTTGTAACACCTTTACTTTATAAAAGATACCACCCCTGATGTGATAGTACCCTACTGGTTAGTTTTTAAGACTTAACAGGTTTTTGTAGTATCACTGATGACTTTAAACATCGTTCAGTGGACATTGTAAATCTGTTTACTCAGAAGGGCTATCCACAAACTATAATTAAATCTGCTTGTAAAAGAGCCTCTATTGCTCAACTTCGTTGTTTTTTTGATCTCTCCAAATGATTGGAGCAGAGATGAGTCTTGTCTCTAGGCTCACCTGTGTTCTGCCTTATTTCAGACAGGTGTGAGAGATTGGTCGCCACTGGTCGGTGCTACAACTGCTTCCAGGTTTTATAGATAAGCCCTGTATAGCCTATACACAGTCCAATTTACAAGAATTTCTCACTAATTGGACGAGTGCCTCTTTAGTTAGAGGGGACCGGGAGCATCGTCAATGCCAACATTGTGTTGACTGTCAATATGCACTAGCGATGAAATCTGTAATTAACCCCAATACTGGAAAAGAGTTTTTCTTAGTCAGTCATGGACGCTGAATGTAGGCAGGTGACTTATGCCATTTAGATGTCATAGTAGATGATGGCAGAAAAAGACCTGCACGGTCCACCCAGTCTGCCCAACAAGTTAAACTCGCGTGTCGTCTTTTTTTGTGTGTATACCTTACCTTGATTTGTACCCGTCTTTTTCAGGGCACAGACTGTAAAAGTCTGCCCAGCACTAGCCCCGCCTCCCAACCACCAGCTCTGGCACAGACCGTAAAAGTTTGCCCAGCACTATCCCCGCCTCCCATCCACCAGCCCTGCCTTCCACCGCCGGCTAAGCTTCTGGGGATCCCTTCCTTCTGAGGAGGATTCCATACCTTCTCTGGTATATAGGACAAACTATACTGAAGATAAAATAGAGAATAGCGTGTCATTTGAGTAACATTAGAGTTCAAACATCTGAAGCACCCCTGGTGGATCAGTGGGTAGAGGCAGAGCATAGCCTTAAGGAGTAAGGTTTGGTGGTTCTTTTACAGATTCGACTCCCACGGGGGTGGGGGAGTGTAACATTTCTGATATTTTGGAGAAAAAGGAGAGATGTTTTATTTTTCAATGGAATACTTTGCAGCCTTTTGGATTAAATAGATATACGGACTGGTAAAGGTTGTTGTTTTGGTTTTTTTTTAAGCTTTATAGGTCTAGCTGGACATTGTGTATTTAAAGTGAGGCTAAGTAGAGCTGCGCATGTGTTAGTGTTTTTTTTTTTTTTTTTTGGTGACCTGCCCTCAGTGGCTGGTATAGATTTTCCATTCTAGCTCTGTTTTTCTAAATTGTAAAGTATTGGGATTTTGTTCATTGCTGCTTCAATGTTTTATTTTGTTATCGAGTGAATGGGTTTTAGTACGTACTGCATGTTTGTTTCACTCTAGCTCTGCCGATCCAGAAGGTATTTCTTTCACTCCTGAAGACGCAGTAGCGAAACATGGTCCGGTGAAGACGCAAGCGAAAGGAAATTCTCAGCGTTGTACTTGGGTGGATGTGTTGGCAGAAGTAAAACAGAGTGAAGTTTTTATGTCTTGGAAAAATTCCTTCTCACTGTTGGTGGTGAGACTTGGGACTTGTGGCTTCTTGAGACCACTGGAGCTTTTCCAGTGGAGAGTTCTGGATTCTTCCTGGTGTGGGAGATGTTTTATTTAGTTATCTATCTGTATCTATATATATCTTTCTTTGGAAGTTTGGTGAACTAACAGCAAAAGAAAAATTTTTGTACACTCAAGAGGAACTGTGATATTTCCTTGGATCTTCTTTAACCAGTGTTTGTGGATTTTTCCAGCATTGCTCCTGGACTTCTTTTACTGGATAGTATATTGGTTTTGTATATCTTGCTAGCTCTACTTAATGTAAAGGTTGGCATTTCTGTAATGCTTTAGATGTGGTCTTCTGTAGCCCTTTTTAGTATGAAGGTTTTGAATAAAGTATGGTTTTATCAAACTTATAACACTCTATAGCCCTTACTTTGGAATTTTGATGTCTGTAATATATTTGGGGGTTTGAATGTATATTGTTACCCTGTGTTCTGATTTATAATAACAGAATAAATGGCCACAGATAAAGACCTGTATGGTCCATCCAGTCTGCCCAACAAGGCCGCTAGAGTTGTACCTGCTGCTCAGTACAGGTTACACCTATTCTATGCCGTTTAAAGTGTGAACGTCATTAAATTTTGCTTTGAGTCCGTTCTCTTTCTATATAGGGATCCTTTGTGTTTATCCCACACTTTTTTTGAATTCCCTACACCCCTTCCCGTGCACTCCGCTCCATGGATAAATCCTTCTTATCTGTTCCCTTCTCCACTACTGCCAACTCCAGACTTCGCGCCTTCTGTCTCGCTGCACCCTACGCCTGGAATAAACTTCCTGAGCCCCTACGTCTTGTCCCATCCTTGGCCACCTTTAAATCTAGACTGAAAGCCCACCTCTTTAACATTGCTTTTGACTCGTAACCACCTGTAACCTCTCACTTCTACCTACCCTCCTCTCCTCTTTCCTCTACACATTAATTGATTTGATTTGCTTACTTTATTTTTTGTCTATTAGATTGTAAGCTCTTTGAGCAGGGACTGTCTTTCTTCTATGTTTGTGCAGCGCTGCGTATGCCTTGTAGCGCTATAGAAATGCTAAATAGTAGTAGTAGTTTTATACCCACCACTTCCACTGGGAGAGTATTCCAGACATCAACTACCCTTTCTGTGAAAAGTATGTCCTGATGTTATTCCTAACTCTACCACCCTGCAATCTCGATTCATGTCTTCTAGTTCTGATTTCTCATCTCAAGCAAAGATTTGTTTTCAGTGGTGTTCCTAGGGTGGCTGACACCCGGGGGGATCGACAATGCGCCCCCCCCCCCCGGGTGCAGCGCAACCCCTCCCCCACCCTGGCGAAAGGACACCTCCCCTCCGGCGAAAAGACACCCCCCCTGGCCCCCTGGGCACATTTTTACCTGCTGGGGGGGGGGGGGGTGCCGCGCGCCTGTCGGCTTCGCTCGTTCCCTGCTCCCTCTGCCCCGGAACAGGAAGTAACCTGTTCTGGGGCAGAGGGAGCAGAGAACGAGCGGAGCCGACAGGCGTGCGGCGCCCCCCCCCCCCCTTTGGTACGCCACTGTTTGTTTGTATATTAATATCTTTCAAGTATTTAAATGTCTGTATCGCCCCTTTCCCTGCTTTTATCTAGAGTATACATATTCAGGTCTTCAAGTCAGTCTTCTCATACAATGTTTGGTGCAAACCAATACCATTTTTGTTGCCTTCTTGCAAACTGGAGTGGATGTTTCCCTGTCTGGACAGTTGGCTTATCAGTGTATCTCTCAAACAGGAATGAATAAACTCCGTGTAATCCCTTTTAAATGTTCTTGATTCTGCTAGGATTTATCATTTCCCAATGTTCACAATAAAGGACAGCATTTATCTCTTTCTTGAAGGCCCAGTGTTGCTTTTTGTGTTTCTGGACTCTGGAACTGAGCCATCTTGTATGGGAGGTATGCTGACTCACTGGACCCACTCAGGTGTAAACAATATTTTTTCTTGGGAGAGCTCTCAAAATAGAAATGGTGATTGTGCCTGTTTGTCCCTTTTACTAGGTTCATTCATTCATTCATTCATTCATTTCAGTACTTATATACCACTTAGACCTAAGCAGTTTACAGTTTCATTTTACAGCTACTGGGTCTGGCCCTAGTGGGCTCACAGTCTGTATTACATTGTACTACTGTTGTACCTGGGGCAATGGAGAGTTAAGTGACTTGCCCAGGATCTCATGGAGCTGCAGAGGGAATTGAACCTGGTTCCCCAGATCTCAACCTACTGCTGACCAACAGGGGGAGTTGAACCCAGTTCCCCAGGTCCACAACTCGCTACTCTTACTATTAGGCCACTCTTCCACTCCAACTCTTTGTTCCCAGAAGGAAATCAGAAAACATAAGTGTTGGATGTTTTCTCTACATTGGAGAATGAAACTTGTATGCCTATTCTCCAATATCTTTATCTTTAGTAGTAAAAGTCTTTTAAAACTCAGGAGAGACCAGGGAACTATAATTCCCATAACTCCTTTTTTTGGCCAAGGAAGGTTTACTGTCAAATCATCTGAAAACCAAGATGAAAAAAAGTTTCCCTACTTTAATATCTCAGTCAGGAATAGGCATCATCCCAGCGTCCAATCCATTTTCCTCATGGCTTGGGAATGTTGAGAATGGGCTAATATGATCTTTTAGTATCTTTCATTTACTATCTCTGATGTTTCTGGCTTCTAAGAAGCAATCCACTAGAAGATCTTATGATTGTAAATGGAGATGTTCTGCAGTCCTTGGGGATGGCAAGGCCCTCCTGTGTTTGTCACACACAAAAAACTACTTTCATAACTCTTACATATGTTAGTGTGGGCTTTAAAACCAACACTGCAACTGATGTATATATTGTCACTATGTAAAAATATATATATATATTTCTGTACAACCACTGCCTAAGATTCATGCAAGACTTGTTTCATTTGAAGCCTTCTATCAGGCCACCTGCATTATGAACCTTGGTTAAAAATCCCCTTTTGGGTTGCTACCGTTGCTTTGTTGCCGGATAAGGGTTGGATCTTCCGTCTTTTCTTTCGTAACAGAGAAAAACCCTTTTTGGGCTGTAAGATATTATTATTTCCTGATGTCTCTAAGGAGACAAGGAAACGGAGGAAACAATTTTTGCTCCTTAAGTCTGGCATAATACAGTTGGGGGGTACCTTCTTTCTAAGATACCCCTGCAAGTGTATAGTAAGACTTGATGGAAAGAAATGTGTTTACAGAGCCTACGCATGCATCGGCTCTTATAGCCTCGAGAAAAAAGGACAACGCTTAATAAATAAGTAATACACCTCAATGGCACTTGCTTAATCCTGTTAATTAAAAAAAAAAAAAAAAAAAATTTAATTATTCTCCTTGTATTCCTGAATCTTGGATTCTTAGTTTATGGACTTGAGTATTAATGATTTCTTTACAGATTGTTAATCTTTATTGTTATATGATATTTTTTGTTTTATGTTCTTTTCCGATCAAGATGTTTTCTTGAATGTTTGATGAAATGAATAAATAATAAAATTAAAAAAAAAAAAAAAAAATCCCCTTTTGAACATCTGACCTATGTTCAAAATGGAAGGTGTTTTTTATAAAAATCAGTTTAATGTGTAGAGCTGAAGCATTCAGGCTCTTGTAACTTATCTATCTATCTTACTAAAGTCCCTTATAACAGTGAAACTGTGCACTCGTCCTAAATTTCTGCCTCAGTTGGCGATGGACTTCCACTTTTATCAGTCAGTCATCCTAATATTTTTCTCAAGTCTAACAAAGCGGAACAAGCCCTCCATACCTTGGATTATAAGATGGGCATCACCACCTATGTTGAGTGGACTAAAGCACTTAAAAAGTCCACATAGAGTTTTGCTTTTGCCCCCGTTAAGGCTAGGGTTGCTGTTTCTAAGAGAACTAATTGAATAGCAAACTGCATATCCTAGCTGGATGGGCTTTGGTTAGAGCATGCCAAGGTGGTCAGCCTTCCAAGCGGGAGATTTAGGGCCTGCCCATAGCTCCGGCCCAACACACCACGATTTGCAGCCAGGAGCACAAGGACGTTGGATTGGAGCACCAGAAGTAGCCTCCCTTTCCAACAACAGCAGGAGACACCTTCATAAAACATCTCCTGCTGCCATGAGACCAGCAGCAGCAGGAGATGATGTTTGATGAAGACATTTCTGCTGTCACTGGAAACGGAGGCTATTCAGCGGGCGATCCCAGCAGGAGTACGGGAGATGACCCGCAAAAGCGGCAGTCTCCCACTGAAAGCGGGAGTCTTGGCAGGTCTGTCTTTGGGGTCATGACTGCATCAGTGACCCAATCGGGTGGCCCACTATCGAGATAATCAGCATAGGCGTTGACTCCATGGGTGCTGTGGGTGCTCGAGCACCCCCAATGTTTTAACCTGCCCGACCTGCCTGCCCTCTTCTCCCTCAACAGTCATCCGTCCTCGCCTTCCTGCTGCCCAGAATTTAAAACTCATCTTACCTCGGTCCCGGCAGCAGTGAAAGGCAAGAAAGGAAGGCTGAATCCGAGCCTGCTCGCCTTTCACTGCTGCCGGGACTGAGGTAAGATGAGTTTTAAATTCTGGGTGGCAGAAAGGCAAGGACGGAGGACTATTGTGGGAGAAGAGGTCGGGCTGGGGTTGGTACTCGCACTTGGAGGAGAGAGGGGGGGCCTGGAACTCAAAGGAGAGGGGGGCTGAAAAGGGGCAGGTGGTATTTGGGGTGAGTTACTGGACATGGAGGAGAGGGGGGCTGAAAAGGGGCAGGTGGTGTTTGGGGTGAGTTACTGGACATGGAGGAGAGGGGGGCTGAAAAGGGGCAGGTGGTGTTTGGGGCGAGTTACTGGACATAGAGGGGAAAGAGGAGAAATCGCTGGACATGGAGGGGAGGGGAGAGAGGAGAAATCGCTGGACATGGAGGGGAGAGATGAGAATTCAGTGGACATGGATGAGAGGGGAGGGTAGAGGAGAATTGCTGGATATGGAGGAGAGGGCAGGGGGGGAGAGCAGAATTGCTGGATATGAATGGTGGGGGGGGGGGGGGGGGGGAATGCACCACCTGTAAAAAAAAAAAAAAAAAAAAAAAAATTTCAGAACCCCCAATCATTTTGAAATGTTGGCTTCTATTATCAGGGCTATGATGAGGACTTCAGTTCACATCTATCTATATATATAAAAGGCAAGACCAATGTTCTGAAGCCTCCAGCCGGAAGTGTGAAGCGCCAGAGATATCCGGTTTCCCCATGAGTGAAGGAAAACAGCACAGCACGAAATCCCTCTCTCTGTAACAGTGAAGGACTCAGAGGGGGAGGGGAGAGAGATGCCCTCACTCTCTCTGTAACACAGAACAGCAGGAAACTTCACTGAAGGACTGGACTCCAAGGGGGGAGGGAGAGAGGGCAGAGGGCAGGGACACACACTCCCACATGCACACTCTGAAGAAAACCTTGATAGCCCCCGTTTCATTTGCATCAGAAACGGGGCTTTTTTTACTAGTATTTACATAACACTAGTGTAAAAGTTTTGATGCAGACTCTCAATGTGATAGCAGGATAACAGCCTATCCTTCAGAATTTCATTAAAGGTTATAGACCAATTTCAGTTTTTTATCGAGCCTGTCTTTATTTTAAGATATTGTTCGTTAAAGTACGTCAAAAAACGCAGGGTTTTTTTTCTTGGCAGTTCTTTTTCCTTTATTAAAAGAACAAACCTCATCTAAAGGGTCCCAGTGTGTGATGGTGAACTGCTAGTCTTTAGAGAGAAAGTTGCCTACCTGCAGTAGATTTTCTTTGAAGACAATAGTTCAGCAATTAACACACACACTCCCTTCTGTTCTTCTAGTATTCAGAAATGAGGGATGCCACCTGGCTGCAAGAAGACAGAAATCCCCACGCATGTCCGGGAACATCTTCAAATATTGGAAAGTTCTAGAAGGAGTGGAGGACTGGCCTAGTGGTTAGGGTGGTGGACTTTGGTCCTGGGGAACTGAGGAACTGAGTTCGATTCCCACTTCAGGCACAGGCAGCTCCTTGTGACTCTGGGCAAGTCACTTAACCCTCCATTGCCCCACGTAAGCCGCATTGAGCCTGCCATGAGTGGGAAAGTGTGGGGTACAAATGTAACAAAAATAAAATAAGTGTATTCTGTTGTAGGAACCACAACAAATTTAAGTTCTATCACACAGGGCCGTGTATTACTTGAACCAAAGAAATGGAATCTTTGGACTTGCATTGAGGAAGGATACTGCATTGTATTTAGAAGCACGGACATGGCAGAATGCAGGTAGCTCTGGTTAATTGACTTAAGAGGGGTATTTTCGAAAGAAACATCTGTTTGGATTTGGACGTCTTTGTAAAATGTCCAAATCAGGGGGCGGGGAAAATCGTATTTTCGAGAAAAGATGGACGTCCATCTTTCATTTTGAAAATACCAAGGATGTCCTTGAATTTGGACATCCCTAGACATGGACGTCTTTGACTTTCGGCAATTTTCGAAACCAAAAACGGCCAAGTCAAAAACGTCCAAATGCAAGCCATTTGGATGTGGGAGGAGCCAGCATTTCTAGTGCACTGGTCCCCCTGACATGCCAGGACACCAACCGGGCACCCTAGGGGGCACTGCAGTGGACTTCATAAAATGCTTCCAGGTTACGTAGCTCCCTTACCTTGTGTACTGAGCCCCCCAACCCCCCCCCCCTCCAACCCACTACCCACAACTGTACCCCACTACCATAGCCTTTACGGGTGATGGGGGGCACCTATATGTGGGTACAGTGGGTTTTGGAGGGCTCGCTGTTTCCTCCACAAATGTAATGGGTAGAGGGAGTATGGGCCTGGGTCCGCTGTCTGAAGTGCGCTGTAGTACCCACTAAAACTGCTCCAGGGACCTGCATGCGCTGTGATGGACCTGTGTATGACATTAGAGGCTGGCACGAAATATTTTTAAAGATGTTTTTTGAGGGTGGGAGGGGGTTAGTGACTACTGGGGGAGTAACAGGAGATCATCCCCGATTCCCTCCGGTGGTCATCTGGTCATCTCGGGCACCTTTTTGTGCCTTATTCATAAAAAAAAAAAAAGAAGCACGTCCAGGTATAAACGTTCAAGTTTTACTTTACGACGTCCTTGCTTTTTTCGATTATGGCTCAGACGTCCAAGTCTTGGGCACGCTCAAGTCCCGCCTTCACCACGCCTGCGACACGCCCCCTTGAAATTTGGACGTCCTTTGCAACGGACTGCAGTTGGAGACGTCCAAAATTGGGTTTTGATTATACCGATTTGGACGTCCATCTCTTTCGAAAATGAGCCTGTTAGTGACATTGAAAATACCTCATACCAAGAGAGTGGCCCAGCTAATTCAGGAAGGAGTTCTCGCTGGCATCCATCTCATCTGGATTTGCAGTGTACCTGATTGGTCATGAAAAGACAGCTTCTAATTGGCTGTATCAGGGCTAATTATTTATACACTTGCATAAGGAACTAATAAGTCTAAAAAAACTTGGAAGAAGGACGGCGGCTTCCATGAAATTCCTTCCAATATGCTCTCTGTTGGAGTTATTTTCAGCTGCCCATTCATTGCCTGGACTGAGAAAGGACAGCTGGAGCCTGGGCACTGCAAAATATCCCAGCCTGGCATCTCGGAGCTGTGCTGCCATGTGTCTAAAAGATAACTGTAACCTGAGCGGTGACCTACCTCAAGAGCTTCTCCAGAGACTCGTCTTGGAGAAATTAGTGAGACTAAGATTTGTTACCTCTTTGCCAGGTAACTAGACTGTGCTGTTTGCTTTGTTACATTCAAGATCCCTTGAGAGAGTATTATGAATGTTCTTCATATCCCTCTAGTACAAAGTAATAAACTGAAACTGTTTGTTTTAATCATCGTTACAAAGCCTATATTTTACAATACCACCACATGTAAATGGAAAGATTTCTGCATGTATGCCACACATCTAAATAGTGACTTTAGAAAGCCACTATTTACGTGTGGAGATTTCAAGGGGGCATGGACCAGGTGGGGCTTGGGTGGGCCAGAAATCTACATGTGTTCTCTCCTAGTTCACAAAGTGAATATACATTTTCTGAGGAAAGATAATATTCTCGTCATGGTTTTCACCAGCTCAGAGCCACATGTATTTTTTTGTTTTGTTTTGTTTTAACTGTTTTAGCTAGGGCTTTACACCAGAGTCAGTGGAACACCTTTTTGTTTAGGGGAGGGGGCCAAGCTCTGCCCCATTCCTACCCCAGCTCCACCCCAATCACACTTCCAGCTCCATCCTCAACCCCTGCAGCTTCCCTTTCCTTGCGTACCATCCCATAGTATAACCCCTCCCCCCTACCCGTGGCATCCAGCATTTCTTTACTTCTATAATGTTCAATTCCTTCCCCCCCCCCCCCCCCCCCACATTCAGCATGTCTCTCCTTTCCTATCTCCTCCCTCTGCCCCCTCCCCTGTGGGCTCCAGCATCTCTCTCTTCTCCCCTCCTCCCTCCGTGGCATTCACTACCTCTTTCCTTCCCTAACTCACAATGCCCCCCCCCCCACCCTGTAGTATCTAGTATTTCTCTTCTTCCCTGCCTCCTTTCTCTTTGTGATATCCAGCATCTTTTTCCTCCCACCTCCCCCTCCCTTATGAGTTGTTTATGTATGGTTGATGCATCTGGGCCTGAATCGGGATTTGGATTGTGGTGTCTTTTGTTTTCCGTTTCCTGCATTTCAGCTACCCAAAGAAGTGAGAAGGTCCCTAGCAAGGTTCCATTGTGGTAACACAACCAAAGGCCCGTTACAAAGTATTGTAGAAAAAGCTCTGCATAGACGGATCCATTTCCAAAATAACACTGGAACTGAGCATGCCCCCGGCCAGGACATTTCGATTCCATTCTCTGTTCTGTGTAAAATGGGCCTTTAAAATCGTCATCTTCGACTCCTCCCTCTTTCTCTGCGCACATCCAACAGACAGCTAAGACCTGTCGCTTCTTCCTCTTTAACATCAGCAAAATTCGCCCTTTCCTCTCTGAGCACACCACCCGTACTCTCATCCATGCTCTCATTACCTCTCGCCTTGGCTACTGCAACCTACTCCTCACTGGCCTCCCACTTAACCATCTATCCCCCCTTCAATCAGTTCACGTCTTATATTCCGCCTGAATCGATATACTCATATACTCGTATCATACCTGGGTTTTTGCCAGGTTCTTGGGGCCTGGATTGGCCGCTGTCGGAGACAGAGTGCTGGGCTTGATGGACCTTTGGTCTTTTCCCAGCGTGGCAGTGCTTATATGTACTTATGCACCCCTCTCCTCAGGTCAGTTCACTGGCTTCCGATCAGATACCGCATACAAGCTTCTCCTTCTTACCTACAAATGCACTCAGTCTGCAGCCCCTCACTACCTCTCTACCCTCATCTCCCCTTACATTCCCGCCCGAAACCTCCGCTCACAGGACAAATCCCTCCTCTCAGTACCCTTCTCCACCACCGCCAACTCCAGGCTCCGCCCATTCTGCCTCGCCTCACCCTATGCCTGGAATAAACTTCCTGAGCCCTTACGCCAAGCCCCCTCCCTACCCATCTTCAAATCCTTGCTCAAAGCCCACCTCTTCAATGTTGCCTTCGGCACCTAACCTTTATATTTTTCAGGAAATCTAGACTGCCCCAATTTGACTGCCCCTTCTTGATTGACTGTACACTTGTCCTTTAGATTGTAAGCTCTTTGAGCAGGGACTGCCCTTCTATGTTAAACTGTACAGCACTGCGTAACCCTAGTAGCGCTTTAGAAATGTTAAATAGTAGTAGTAGTAGTTTATAATCCATCACAAGCTTCAGGTGGTCTTCTGTCAGATAACCTGGCTCAGGGATTATGCAGGATATTAATCTTTTATTCTTGCATTCTTCCTACACCATGCTATTAGCCTGATTATATCACTCGTGTGACAGGTGTTCTCTGACAACAGTAGTTCACCAGTTACATGTCATCAGCTTTTGTTTTATTGATCACTGGCCATATGGTCTGCATTCGTTTACTTATAGGTTGCTATTTCCTTCACTTACATCAGGGTTCAACTGCACCAGTTACCGTTTTCAAAGGTTCTAAGAGGCCGTACCTGAAGGAATGCATCTTGATTGTTAACCATGACACTGGAGAATGCCGACTGGAGAAACTGAATAGCAATATCACTGTGAAGAAAACAAGGTAGGGGGCTTTATAGCAGCTGCAAGTTCTCATAGTCGCAATGAAAAGTGGTTTACTGTCCTTATTGGTGAAGAAAATGGCTAGTCACAAACAATATAATTGCCTTAAGGAAAACTGGAGCTTTTGCCTTCTTTCTCTTAAGGATTGTTAAGTTTGGATAGATAAGATGATGCAGTTTGGAAAAGGGGAAAAATGGGAACGGTTAAATCTTGTTTATTAAGAGCAGTGGTTCCTAAGTTTGCATTCAAGTAACCTGCACTGCCTCGCTATATTTGTATACAGTCCCCCTCCCCCGATTATTCAAAAGCATTTAACTAGCGATCTACAGATTTTCAACGGGACATATGACCCGCTGAAAATTTGCGGTAAGTGCCTAGCAGATAGCCAGTTATATCATGCGATATAACAGGATGTCCGCCGATTTTTTTCAGTTCAGGTTTGGCGGCCATACTTGGCCGCATGAATACCAGGCCTATCTTTGGTCTGTTCGAACTTAACTGCTCAATTTGAATATCTTCTTGGCCGGTTAAGTTTGAACTGGCCAAAAATAAACCGGATATTCAATGCCAGTCACTGGAAGCGACCCGGCATCAAATATTCAGAATCGACTCTCTGCGGGAGTTAGCCTGGCTAATTCCCGCAGTCTGAATATCCTGAAACGTGGTCTGCTTTGAGTGTAGCTGAGGACAGGTTGGGAGCCACTGTTTTAGAATGAAGTCTGACTGGGGAGTGGCATGCTAGGAATCCAGGGTTCAGATCCCTCTCTCCTCTCCCCTCCTCCACTGATGCTCTTTGTGATCATGGGCAACTCGCATCATCCTCCATTGCCCCAGGTATAAAGGTAAGAACTTGTTTGTCAGGGCCGCCGAGAGGGGGGGACAGGGGGGGGGGACAAAATTCCCTGGGCCTGGACCTCCGGGGGGGGCCGGCGCCGCAGTCCGGCCCGCCCGTCCGCCATCGCTCCCAGAACTGACCTTAAGCGCCTCACTCACCTTCGCAGCAAATAACGTCTCGCCCCCCCTCCCTCCATCGCTCTCGGAACTGACCTTAAGCGCCTCCCTCACCTTCACAGCAAGTAGCGGCAGACCACTCCTTCCTTCCGTGTCCCGCCCTCGCCTGACGTAAACGTCCGCGAGGGCGGGGACACGGAAGGAAGGAGAGGTCTGCCGGTGCTTGCTGCGAAGGTGAGGGGGGCGCTTAAGGTTAGTAGAGAGGGCCCGGTGGCGGGTGGGGGGGGGGGGCCCGGGGGCGGCCTTGTCACGGGCCTGGCCCAGTCTCTCGGGCGGCCCTGTTGTTTGTTCACATTAAGGCATACACAAGTGTAGTTACTAGGCCTGGTTGAGAATAATAGTGTTTGTGTAAAATATGCATTAAATCACATTAACTTTTTAAACCGTATTGTAGAAAATCTTTAGTGTCATATCTGTTGAATGTTCTAATGCATGCTTATTAGGTGTATCATTAGTATTATGCTAACATTGTATTATATCTTATTTGAATTCCACTGCTCTTAGATGTGTATATTTTTTTATACTGATTCATGGTAGTTCTATTATTAGGTTTCCATTTACTGTTTTTCAAGTTTACCTTTTATTATATTTGTTGGTTATTTTACTATTGTTATGCTGTTAACAAAATTGTAACTTTAAACTGTACCTGCTGTATATCGCCTTGGGTGAAGCTCTTCATAAAGGCGGTTAATAAATCCCAATAAATTAAATAAGTGAATGAGGCCCTTAGACTGCAGGTCTTGTCTGGGTCCTGTCTACATACAGTACCTGGATTTTTAACTTGCCCTTATTTGGAAAAGCAAGTAATGAAAAAAACCCAAACCCAGTTCTCTGGCATTTTCAGCCATATTTAATCTTAAAAATAAACAGGAGTTTGGTTTTATGATCATGCTATTGAACCAGCTATAACTGGCCTTGGCTAGATCTGTTCAGGTTCAGAAACCTTTATTTCATGATTTTATTCTACTGGGGTCTAGAGGAATAGTTCGATTTTGTGCTTTCATATTCCACCACCTGAAACAATGTTGAGCACAGCTGTTTATTTCAGAAGTGCAATTTATAGAAACATCTGTTTTATTCAGGCAAACCCACCTCTTTTTCTTGTTTAAACATAGTAAAATATGTAATTTCAGAAATACGTTGGGCAAAGTAGGAGGTGTGAGAAATGGGAGTATTTAGTTTCAAAATGACTGCTTGAGAACAGGTTTGCAGGACTTAAGTATCTGGGTATTTAAAAAAAACAAAACAACATTTTACAGTGGTTCCATCATATACACAGTTTCTCAAACCAGTCATGGAGTTACTCCCTAGCCAGTCTGGCTTTCAAGAGATCCACAATGAATGGTATATGTGAGAGTTTACATTTATGCTTGTATCAGGGACGGGACTGACCGTTCGGGCAACCGGGCAGTGCCCGAGGGCCAGGAGGCTCTGCCCAGGTGCCTGCCGCACACTACAGCCCTCCCCGGTCCTACCTTTAAAGGCACACCACTGGTGATCTAGTAGGCTTTGGGGGGGGGGGGACACATGTTCTTTCCTGCCCGTTGTGCTGCCGCTATTCCCCTTGCCCAGCACCGCCACACTTTAAAAATGGCGGCCAAGACTCCCTGCGGAAGTCTCGCGAGTCATAGCCGTCATTTTGAAAACACGGCGGCACTGGCAGGCAGGGAAATAGTGACAGCGCAGCGGGCAGGTAAGAACATGCTCCCTCCCCCCGCAGAGACCACTAGCCCTCCAGGGTCCTTCAGGTAGGACCCAGAGCAGCGGGGGGCGTTGGTTGCGGCGGTAGGGGGTTGCGGGGGGCCCAGACCACCCTTAGTGCCCGGGGTCCAGACCATTCTCAGTCTACCCCTGGCATGCAATGCCTCCAGTGCCTAATCTCATGCATTTACTTATCATGGATATCCTGAAAACCAGCCTGAGAAACACGTCATTACTATATCCAGAGTTTCACCTAAAGAAGTTTAAGTGTGTTTTCAAGGAGTTAGGCAGCAGCTTAGCATACAGTGCAGAAAACATGGAAAGAGTCATTTTGTTTATCATTGATTTCACCTAATAGGCTTATGTCTTGATCCAGTGTATGCCAATAGAAATAGCAGGTATTTGTATTCATGCTTTTACTGTAGTACATGTATGTGACATTTAGAATCCCAGAAACATTTACACAAGAATGACAGTAAAATACTAATATTTCAGTTGTCTTAAATCAGGCCTTGGTACATTTTCTTGATCTAGGAGCCAGTATAAAAGTCTAGGAGCCAGACTTGGAATAACTGGAATTTATTTATTCATTCATTCATTCATGCACACTTATAAATTGTACATTATAATGTACTCCGTGTAATGTACAGCAAGTTACTTACTACTGCAGCAGAAAAGGAATGGGTAAAAGGCTACTGCTCCTCCCATCACCCACTTGCTACAGCATATCTGGCAATGTAGAGAGGCTAAGGGTGGGTGGGGCGGTCTTACCCACTTACCTACTCCCAGAAGGTGCAGCCTTAGCCTCTCACATTTCCCACCCTCTCCCTACAGTGGCAGCCTAGAACCTCTTAGATTGTAAGCTCTTTGAGCAGGGACTTTCTCTCTTTGTTAAATTGTACAGCGCTGCGTAACCCTAGTAGCGCTCTAGAAATGTTAAGTAGTAGTAGTAGTCTTAGATGGTGAGACAGCTTAAAGATCTGTAAGAACATTGTTCTGAAGAAATGTTATTCCAGTAGGATTGCACAAGGTGGTAATTAGGCTTGTGACCATTTTCAGGTAGTAAAGTTGTTGTTTTTTTTTTCTACTCCAGCTCGGAATCTAACAGCAGATCCTTCTGCAGACGAGTTAGCCATTTATTTCAGGTAGAAAGTTGTTGATTAGAATTCAGTTGCTGCTTTGCAGTTGATGAATTGGAGAAGTTACATCATCCGACATGTGTTGATGATCCTGTAGGTTTGTTGTGGGATGAGTTCACATTAATGAAAGAAGCACAGTTAGTAAATGGTTTGATAAATTTGACTAAGAGCTCTTCTGACCTAGACCCATGGCCTACCACTATCTCATCATTGCTTCCGCCTGTGTCATGTCCTGGTTGCTCTTTTTATTGAATTCCCTTTTATCTGATGGCTGCTTTCCGGAGGAAATAAGTACTATAATGTTGACACCGTTTTTGACGGAGAATGGAAGAGGCTCTACATATACCCCAAGTGGTGTGTGTGAATGGCTTCACCAGAATGGAGACCTAGAAAGGTAAAAATCAAAAGCTATTGAATAAAACAGGTGTGACACAAGCTAAAGCAAAATTATTTTAACAAGAAGCCATTAGAGTCGATATATAGAGGTATAAAGTTATTCATCAGCAGCAGCTCCTCTCACATAGTAACATAGTAGATGACGGCAGAAAAAGACCTGCACGGTCCATCCAGTCTGCCCAACAAGATAAACTCATATGTGCTACTTTTTGTGTATACCTTACCTTGATTTGTACCTGTCTTTTTCAGGGCACAGACCATATAAGTCTGTCCAGCAGTATTTCCCGCCTCCCCCATCCTAGCCTCTCAACCACCAACCCCTCTTCCCCCCGCCACCCAATTTCAGCTAAGCTTCTGTGGATCCATTCCACATAGTGCTGTAGCTCATAGCAGCTTGCTTGGACGACTACTCAGAGAAAAAATTATTAGTACAATATAAGAGAGAGCAATCTTAGGCATTTACTTGTATCAGCATTACCCTTGTATTCTGATGAGAAGAGATGCCTCTTCCGTTTGCACAATATACTTCACTCTGTTGCATATATTGATGGTTATAATTCATGTATATCTATTGACCACTTTTCCATGTTATCTCATAATTGGGTTAATTTTAATTTATTTGTAAGGGTTTATATATTCTTACTTAGTTTTTTTATGATTTGATTTATTTGACTGAGTTTGGATGCCAACATATTTTTATTGGTTTGTTTAGTTATTCATACAGTTTGGTTGCCCCTGATACAGCCCATATTGAGCAAATCATGGCCATGTTGTAAGTTACCTAATAAGTCTTTTGCATTTTTTTTTTTTCTTGTTTCCATCTTGGATTTTGTGAATCAATTGCCTTGTTTTAGTACCACAAGGGAGGTTAACTCCTTTACCAACCATTTCTCCTAATTTAGAAGGCAATTCCATCACCCTTCAGATAATGGTTTAGAGTCTTGGTGTTTGGATAGATTCTATTTCAGAAGGGAAGTCTCTGGTTAATCCTTTAGTACCTTCTGTATTTCAGAAACTGTGATTTTTACATAGAGCCTTTTTTTTAAGATGACTTACAGAAATTGGTTCATGCCATCTTTTTTTTTCATGTTTGGATTATTGTAATTCTTACTCCAAATAAGAGCAAACACTAAACTACAGATACTTGTGTTTAGAAATTTTCAGATCATTGTGACTCCTGAGGCAGGCAGTTGCACCGAGTTGAGTCCTTCCTCTGACCTCTTTGTCAGTGGAGGATTAAGGGGCAGTGGAGGGTTAAGTGACTTGCCCAGAGTCACAAGGAGCTGCAGTGGGAATCGAACACAGTTCCCCAGGATCAAAGTCCACTGCACTAACCACTAGGCTACTCCTCCACTCATTCCACCAATAAGAGCCAACCTCATCAGTGATGTCACAATGGCTTGATTGCCCGATACTTGGCTCACTTCTGGTATTGTGATGTCATAAGGGAAAGGGAAATAGGACTTGATATATTGCCTCTATGAGGGTTTTGCAACTACATTCAAAGCGGTTTACATATATTCAGGTACTTATTTTGTACCAAGGGCAATGGAGGGTTAAGTGACTTGCCCAGAGTCACAAGGAGCTGCAGTGGGAATTGAACTCAGTTCCCCAGGATCAAAGTCCACTGCACTAACCACTAGGCTACTCCTCCACTAGCAGCATTCCATGTAGAAGCCTGCACTTGCAGATCACCAATGCGGCCGCACAGGCTTCTGTTTCTGTGAGTCTGACGTCCTGCACGTACGTGCAGGACGTCAGACTCACAGAAACAAAAGCCTGCGCGGCCGCGTTGCTGATCTGCAAGGACAGGCTTCTACATGGAATGTTGCCAGTGGAATAGCAACATTAACATTCCATGTAGAATCTCAAATAGTAGCAACAGAATCTCAGTAGTAGCAACATTCCATCTAGAATCTCCAATAGTAGCAACATTCCATGTAGAATCTCAAATAGGGAAAGGGAAATGGGACTTGATATACCGCCTTTCTGAAGTTTTTGCAACTACTTTCAAAGCGGTTTAAATATATTTAGGTACTTATTTTTTTTGTACCAGGGGCAGTGGAGGATTAAGTGACTTGCCCAGAGTCACAAGGAGCTGCAGTGGGAATCGAACACAGTTCCCCAGGATCAAAGTCCACTGCACTAACCACTAGGCTACTCCTCCACTAGCAACATTCCATGTGGAATCTGAACTAGTAGGAACATTCCATGTAGAATTTCAAATAGGGAAAGGGAAGGACTTGATATACCACCTTTCTGAGGTTTTTGCAAATACATTCAAAGCGGTTTACATATATTTAGGTACTTATTTTGTACCAGGGGCAATGGAGGGTTAAGTGACTTGCCCAGAGTCACAAGGCGCTGCAGTGGGAATCGAACTCAGTTCTCCAGGATCAAAGTCCACTGCACTAACCACGAGGCTACACTCCAAGGCTAGAGGAAAACAAAAGAAAATTATTAGGGCAGAACCCCCACTCCCCTGACCTAGCACAAACAAGGTGAAAGAGCTGAAGAAAGGAAGCTCCTTTTATATTGCTTTTAGGGACTGTTTTACTAAGCTGCGGTTAAAAAAAAAAAAAAAAAAAAGGTCCTGCGCTAGCAGGAGCCGTTTTTTTTTTTTTTTTTTGCTGAATGCTGATGCCTTCTTTACTGCAGTGGATAAAAAGGCCAAAAAAAGACATGGCCATTTGGTAACCCCCTGCAGAAATATTTTTCAAATATTTACGCTAGCGCCGGAAATGCACACTGGGGGAGTGGAACTACCGCTGGTGCCCATATTGGGCCACAGTAGTTCCAGATTGGCAAGTGGTAAGCCTGCGTTGGGTGGAGGAGTAGCCTAGTGGTTAGTACAGCAGACTTTGATCCTGGGGAACTGGGTTTGATTCCCACTGCAGCTCCTTGGGACTCTGGGCAAGTCACTTAACCCTTCATTGCCCCTGGTACAAAATAAGTACCCGAATATATGTAAACCGCTTTGAATGTAGTTGCAAAAACCTCAGAAAGGCAGTATATCAAGTCCCATTTCCCTTTCCCTATGACATCACAATATCAGAAGTGAGCCAAGTATTGGGCAATCAAGCCATTGTGACATCACTGATGAGGTTGGCTCTTATTGGTGGAATGAGTGAAGGCGGAGTGGGGATCTGTTTTATGCAGATCTGTTGGTCTGTGTTTAATTTTATAGATCTATGTATCTATCAAGAGAGAGACGGAGATTATTTTATTTATTTATTTTTTTACAATAACGTTGGCATTTGTCATTCATTGACTCCAAAGTTTCCTTTTTTTTTTTCACTTTTTTTTTCACTTTTTTGTTGATCCTCTTCTACTTCTGTTTCCCTTACTATAATTCTTTACATTGAGGCGTTTCGAAAATCTTGCTACAAAATAAAACAGCTAATTCTGTTTTAAGTCTAAATTTGAAAGAATAACTAGTAGTTCATATTGATTTTAAAATTTACGTTTTGCTTTCAAATCGTTGTATAGGAATTGTCTGTCTTATTTGGTTCCCTCTCGACCCTTTTGTTAATAAGTTTGAGTTAGTTTATTTTCTATGTTTTGGCATCAACACAGAAAAGCAGGTATTAGATGTGAAACAGTATTTAAAATTTAGAAAACATTTGAAAATCCTGGCTATTTAACAAATATCCTTGGTAGACACCAGCAGGTTCTAGATATGAAGGAGATTTTTTGAACCCTTCCTGATGACGGCAGCGCTAAAGAATACGTCCCCTGAGGCAACCATAATCAGCAAAACAAGAGACCCTTGTTTGGGACTAGATGACTTATTTTTTTTCTTTAAAGATCTTGTTTGAAAATGATAACCACATCAGCGATGGTTGCCCTCTTGTTCAAGTGTACAGCGCTGCGTACATCTAGTAGCGCTATAGAAATGATAAGTAGTAGTAGTAGTACTTTTGAGGTTTGAAAGTTACTGGCTCCAATATTTTTGCTTTACAGGTCTGGAAACTCTTCAAGTGAAGCGCTTTCCCACTCATGGCAGGCTCAGTGCGGCTTACATATTGTATATAGGTACTTATTTGTACCTGGTGCAATGGAGGGTTAAGTGACTTGCCCAGAGTCACAAGGAGCTGCAGTGGCAATTGAACTCAGTTCCCCAGGATCAAAGTCCACCACCCTAACCACTAGGCCACTCCTCCACTGTTGCTACTATTTGAGATTCTACATGGAATGTTGCTATTCCACTAGGTCGGCCCTTGCAGATCACCAATGTGGCCGCGCAGGCTTCTGCTTCTGTGAGTCTGACGTCTGCGCAGCCTTCTACATGGAATGTTGCTATTGGAATAGCAACATTCCATGTAAAATCTCCAATAGTAGCAACATTCCATGTAGAATCTCCGATAGTATCTATTTTATTTTTGTTACATTTGTACCCTGCGCTTTCCCACTCATGGCAGGCTCAATGCGGCTTCTATGGGGCAATGGAGGGTTAAGTGACTTGCCCAGAGTCACAAGGAGCTGCCTGTGCCTGAGGTGGGAATCGAGCTCAGTTCCTCAGGACCAAAGTCCACCACCTTAACCACGAGGTCACTCCTCCACTGTTGCTACTATTTGAGATTCTACATGGAATGTTGCTATTCCACTAGCTGAAACCACTTTAATCTCCACACTAACAAATCTTTGGTAAATATAATCACGCCCTTCACAAATCCAAAGACAAGAACTATGTGTAAGCAAACAGTTCATCCAAAAAATAGCTTTCCTGTATTTTCACTTATTGATTTTCTATTTTTTGTATATTTATTTATATATATTTTAGGAGCCCTCGGAAGAAACCACTTCAAGGCAACTTCATTGTTTTTTGCCTAGTGGCATAGTCTCTCTTCATTGGGTCATTCCTTTGTTTGACTATTTATGAATGCTGTTGCAAACACTCACTACAAAGTGCTCAAAATATGTGCGTGCTCTAAGTGCAAAATAAATGAAATGAAAACTTAAACGTAAACTTATCTTAAATTGCGCTACATAAATCTTGCTGTTGGAGTCCACTTAGGCTTCCCCTAAATTACGCGTAAGCCTAAGTGGACTCCAGCAAGATTTATGTAGCGCAATTTAAGATAAGTTTACGTTTAAGTTTTCATTTCATTTATTTTGCACTTAGAGCACGCACATATTTTGAGCACTTTGTAGTGAGTGTTTGCAACAGCATTCATAAATAGTCAAACAAAGGAATGACCCAATGAAGAGAGACTATGCCACTAGGCAAAAAACAATGAAGTTGCCTTGAAGTGGTTTCTTCCGAGGGCTCCTAAAATATATATAAATAAATATACAAAAAATAGAAAATCAATAAGTGAAAATACAGGAAAGCTATTTTTTGGATGAACTGTTTGCTTACACATAGTTCTTGTCTTTGGATTTGTGAAGAGCTATTCCACTAGCAACATTCCATGTAGAAGCTGGCCCTTGCAGATCACCAATGTGGCCGCGCAGGCTTCTACATGGAATGTTGCTATTGGAATAGCAACATTCCATGTAGAATCTCCAATAGTATCTATTTTATTTTTGTTACATTTGTACCCTGCGCTTTCCCACTCATGGCAGGCTCAATGCGGCTTACATGGGGCAATGGAGGGTTAAGTGACTTGCCCAGAGTCACAAGGAGCTGCCTGTGCCTGAAGTAGGAATTGAACTCAGTTCCTCAGTTCCCCAGGACCAACGTCCACCACCCTAACCACTAAGAGATTGCTTTTTGAAATTTTTCCATTATTTATTTATTTATTGCATTTGTACCCCACTCTTTCCCACATACAGCAGGTCCAGTGCGGCTTACATAGTAAAAGAAAGCATCTTACATGGTAAAGAATACAGTAAAAACAAGGAAATGTAGGAACAGTATTATAAATTGTGATGATCATAACTACTTACATTATGAAAGGCATTACAAAGGACATGTGAAAAGAACATGGTGGATGCTTGGAATGCCCTCCCGCGGGAGGTGGTGGAGATGAAAACGGTAACAGAATTCAAACATGCGTGGGATAACTATAAAGGAATCCTGTGCAGATGGAAGGGATCCTTAGGAGCTTAGCCTAGAATGGGTGGCAGAGCTGGTGGTTGGGAGATGGGGCTAGTGCTGGGCAGACTTATACGGTCTGTGCCGGGGCTGGTGGTTGGGCGGCGGGGATAGTGCTGGGCAGACTTATACGGTCTGTGCCAGAGCTGGTGGTGGGAGGCGGGTATAGTGCTGGGTAGACTTATAGGGTCTTTACCAGAGCTGGTGGTGGGAGGAGGGACTGATAGTTGGGAGGCGGGGATAGTGCTGGGCAGACTTATAGGGTCTGTGCCAGAGCTGGTGGTGGGAGGCCGGACTGGTAGTTGGGAGGTGGGGATAGTGCTGGGCAGACTTATAGGGTCTGTGCCAGAGCTGGTGGTGGGAGGCGGGACTGGTAGTTGGGAGGCGGGGATACTACTGGGCAGACTTATAGGGTCTGTGCCAGAGCTGGTGGTGGGAGGCGGGGTTGGTGGTTGGGAGGCGGGGATAGTGCTGGGCAGACTTATAGGGTCTGTGCCAGAGCTGGTGGTGGGAGGCGGGGTTGGTGGTTGGGAGGCGGGGATAGTGCTGGGCAGACTTATACATTCTGTGCCAGAGCTGGTGGTGGGAGGCGGGGTTGGGGGTTGGGAGGCGGGGATAGGGCTGGCCAGACTTATACGGTCTGTGCACTGAAGAGGACAGTACAAATAAAAAAGTAGCACATATGAATTTATCTTCTTGGGTAGACTGGATGGACCGTGCAGGTCTTTTTCTGCCATCATCTACTATGTTACTATGTTAACTTGATCCTTTTGTTTTGTATGTGAATTAGTTGAAGCTGAAACTACTGAGTTAAGTCACTATTCTTTAGAAAATCAAACAAGAAGTTTTTTTTTTGTTAATCATTTAAATCTTGGATTCAGAGCTGAAGGAAGCAGCAAGATTCAGTCACGCATTGAACAGCAGCAGCAGCAGCTAATGCGAAATGCAAATAAGACGCCGAGCAATGTCAAAACTTCTCCAGCCAAAGAGAAGTCTCCTGTTTCTCCAATGGATGACATTGAGAGAGGTGAGTTACAGTGAATTATGTTGGAAGCTATATCCACTTGTGAGTGACGATAGGAAAATGTTTTAACCTGTTGATTTTATCAACTGCATTTTTTAAAATCAGTAATTGTACAAAGCAAGATCTTCACACAGACGGTGACCTCACAAAGTGGGTCGTGGGCACAGCTGTTTCAGATCAGTGGCACAGTTATGAGCTGTTAACTTTTTTTGTTTGTTTTTTTTAATGCATTAGCACCTCAGATGCAGTATAAATTGAGAAACCCACTTGATGTGTGAATGCTGTCTGATCAGTGTAGACCATAATTCAGCATTTTTCTATTTTAAAATTAAAACAAAAATTAGGGCTGTATTTTGGTTAAAAATTTTAAATTGAGATTAATCACAATATTATACCGCTATCAGAAGCAAGCAGAAATGACGTTCCAGTCATCTCTCCCTTCCCTGCGGCCCCCCACCCCATGCAACGTCTTTCCCCCCCCCCCCCCCCCCCCCCCTGTTTCTCTGCACTCCCCTACACCCTCCTCCCTCTGTAGCTTCCAAGTTACTGGTGGACTGATCAGAAGCAAGCGCAGGCGCTAGAGGCTGTTAGAGCTATACTAGCACCTGCGTTTGCTACTGCCCCATGATCAGCGCCCCCGAGCGTGTGAAACAGCGCGCTTGCGGGCTCTTGAGTTGCAACTAGCATGCAAATGCATACACAACAGGGCTCTTAGCATAAGCAGCATGCAAATGCATGTTAAACCTATTCATCCCCAATGATCGGCAACCAGCTCGCCAAAGATTGGCTCGTTGGCCGTGGCAAACCCTACGCCAGCCCAGAGCTGGCGTTAGGGTTTGCAGACCATTGGGGAGGAATGGTGAACCCTGTCCAACATGCATTTGCATGTTACCAGCCCCCCCCCCCCCCCATAGCAACAGGGTGCTGGAAGTCCGGCAGACCTCTGATTCCCCCGACCCCTCCCTCCCGGACACAGGTTCATGGTGGGCTGGAGATCCGCTGGGTCTCCAGCCCCCTAACCTCCCCCCTCCCCAGCATCTGTCTGATGTCCCTGGTGACCCAGTGGGCTGTGGGTCAATTCCCCCCCCCCCCCCCCTCCATCTGGTGGTGTAGTGGCCCTTCCCCACCCCCTACCTTCAGTTGGCGGAGGGAGGTGGCCTCCCTCCTCTTCCATCAGCGCCACCTAGAAAATGGCGGCGCCCAGCCCTGCCCAGTGCATCCTGATATGCGCTGGGCGGGGCTTCACACCGGGATGCACCGGGTAGGGTTGTGTGGCACTGATGGCAGAGGAGGGAGGCCCCTCCTCCAGCTGAAGGTAGGGGGGTGGGGAAGGGCTTCTAGACCATCAGGTGGGGGGGGGGGGGGTATTGACCCGCAGCCCACTGAGCCACCAGGGATATCGGAGGGATGCTGGGGGCCCCATTTACAAAGCCACGCTAGAGGTGTGTTAGTGCTTTTAGCGTGCTTTAACTGTGTAGGCGCCCACAATATTCCTATGGGCACCTACACAGCGCGTGCTAATTTTGTACACGCGCTAAAAATTCTAACGCATCTCACTAAACAGGGCCCTAAGTTAGTGTGTGTAGCAGTGGCGTAGCCAAGGGTGGGCCTGGGTGGACCCAGGCCAACCCACTTTGGGCTCAGGCCCACCCAGTAGCAGCACACCTATGGTGTGGATGGCAGGGATTCCCAAGCCACACCAGCCAAAAACTCCCAACAACTGTCCCTCCTGCATAAAGTACCTTGTAAATAGCAGATCTTCGCCTGCAGCGACTGATACATACTATTCGCACTGGCCCCCACAGCCTTCCCTCTGATGTATTTCCGCCTATGCGGAAACAGGAAGTTGCATCAGAGGGAAGGCTGTGGGACCAACATGAGCTGTGTGTATTAGTTGCCGCTCGCTGCCAGTGAAAATCTGCTATTTAAAAGGTATTCAGGGGAGGGGGATGTTTAAAAGATCATATGGCATGCAGGCGAGAGAGGGAGAGACCAAATCACTTGTGGGACAGGGTGGAGTTCCTCTGCCCACCCAAAATTGGGTGTCTGGCTACGCCCCTGGTGTGTAGCAAGCTAGTCCGGGTGCAGAATGAGTGTATAGTCAGTCACCCTACCCATTAAAGGCTTGGGAGAAGAGCCAGGCTTTCACCTGCTTCCTGAAGCAGAGGTAGTCTCGAGTTATACGTAGCCCCTCTGGAAGTAAATTCTAGAGCGTGGGGGGCTACTCCTGAGAAGGGTCAGTGGCGGGTATCAAATTGTACAATTTGTTTTGATGAAGGTACAGATAGTGATGCTGCTTGAGAGGTCCTTAGAGGTCTGAAAGATGTGTAAAGGGCTAACTTATTCTTTTAAGTACTCTGCATAATGAAGTGTGAGAAAATTCTGATCCAGAGTTCATAGATTCAGGCTTCATGTATGAAATGTTAGCTTATCATGTACTTTCACACAGACAAGAGATCTAGTTCCTGTAGTTTCCTATACAGTGATAGTTTACACTTATGACTCTGAAAACATTTTCTACTGTAAAAAAAAGTATAGTGAATCTTAATTATCTTCCCCATACTTCTTGGTACATATTTTTAAAGGTGGTACTGTCATGAGGGTGGAGTACATATCTGCTTGGCACATTCTCTGTGCAATGGATAGATTAGTTCTTAAAAACTGTGGGTGGTTATATTGCCGACTTATGCAGTCCCAAATGTTAAAATGCTGTCATGCCATCATTCTGGTGTAAACTTGCTTCATTTAAATCATTAAGATTTTATAAACTGTTATCTAAATTCATTTTAACTCTGGAGAGGTTTGGCTGCTTCTGTGTTAGTCGCAGTGCTTCATTGGATGAGTGTTTGATAATCTTTGTTTATCAGGGCTGGGTGTCCTGCTTGCTAGAGTGTGCGTTCTGAGCCAGGCTGCTGGTACAGTGGTATCTACCCCCCCCCCCCCCCCCATCTAATCTGAAATTGGGGTACACCTTGGAAGTGCCAGCAAGCGTTCTCTGAATTACCTTTTGCAACACTGAAACACTGCATCAATTACTTTTGTGATCAGCACTGTAAGAGGAATGTAGGATCTTTGAAGTTAAGATGATGGAAATATTTTGACACCAGTAAACGCGTTCTTAACAGAGATCTGGGTTTCCTATTGTATGCATTATTAATGTATACTCCTTAATTTACTGGGGGAAAAATTACTGGTCTACAAAAATTTTTTTTAAACATTTTTATTAAGAACCACTGACAAGCAAGAAACCAGTACAACAAGTATGAAATAACGTACATTTTCAAATCCCCCCCCACCCCCATTTGCCAAGAAACAGAAATGCAGACCCAAGACGCACAGTGTTCACGGTGGTCTTGGACACCATCAAGAAACCCCACCCACCCACCCCAGTGCTCTACAATCACAAATGTAACAGATAGCTTCATGATCTGTTCGGAAGTCTGACCCATATCCAGGACCATATTTGCTGAAAGATTCGCCAAGCTGAAGGAGATCCCTGTTTCACATCAAATCTTTCCCACGTACGTGCAGGACGTCAGACTCACAGTAACAGAAGCCTGCGCGGCCGCATTGCTGATCTGCAAAGGCAGGCTTCTACATGGAATGTTGCTAGTGGAATAGCAACATTCCATCTAGAATCTCCAACAGTAGCAACATTCCATGTAGAATTTCAAATAGGGAAAGGGAAATGGGACTTGATATACCACCTTTCTGAAGTTTTTGCAACTACTTTCAAAGCGGTTTAAATATATTCAGGTACTTATTTTTTTTGTACCAGGGGCAGTGGAGGATTAAGTGACTTGCCCAGAGTCACAAGGAGCTGCAGTGGGAATCGAACACAGTTCCCCAGGATCAAAGTCCACTGCACTAACCACTAGGCTACTCCTCCACTAGCAACATTCCATGTGGAATCTGAACTAGTAGGAACATTCCATGTAGAATTTCAAATAGGGAAAGGGAAGGACATGATATACCGCCTTTCTGAGGTTTTTGCAAATACATTCAAAGCGGTTTACATATATTTAGGTACTTATTTTGTACCAGGGGCAATGGAGGGTTAAGTGACTTGCCCAGAGTCACAAGGAGCTGCAGTGGGAATTGAACTCAGTTCCCCAGGATCAAAGTCCACTGCACTAACCACTAGGCTACTCCTCCACTAGCAGCATTCCATGTAGAAGCCTGCACTTGCAGATCACCAATGCGGCCGCGCAGGCTTCTGTTTCTGTGAGTCTGACGTCCTGCACGTACGTGCAGGACGTCAGACTCACAGAAACAAAAGCCTGCGCGGCCGCGTTGCTGATCTGCAAGGACAGGCTTCTACATGGAATGTTGCCAGTGGAATAGCAACATTAACATTCCATGTAGAATCTCAAATAGTAGCAACAGAATCTCAGTAGTAGCAACATTCCATCTAGAATCTCCAATAGTAGCAACATTCCATCTAGAATCTCCAATAGTAGCAACATTCCATCTAGAATCTCAAATAGGGAAAGGGAAATGGGACTTGATATACCGCCTTTCTGAGGTTTTTGCAACTACATTCAAAGCGGTTTACATATATTCAGGTACTTATTTTGTACCAGGGGCAATGGAGGGTTAAGTGACTTGCCCAGAGTCACAAGGCGCTGCAGTGGGAATCGAACTCAGTTCCCCAGGATCAAAGTCCACTGCACTAACCACGAGGCTACACTCCAAGGCTAGAGGAAAACAAAAGAAAATTGTTAGGGCAGAACCCCCACTCCCCTGACATAGCACAAACAAGGTGAAAGAGCTATTAGATTGTAAGCTCTTTGAGCAGGGACTGTCTTTCTTCTATGTTTGTACAGCGCTGCGTATGCCTTGTAGCGCTATAGAAATGCTAAATAGTAGTAGTAGTAAGAAAGGAAGCTCCTTTTATATTGCTTTTAGGGACTGTTTTCTAAGCTGCGGTTAAAAAAAAAAAAGGTCCTGCGCTAGCAGGAGCCGTTTTTTTTTTCCCTGAATGCTGAAGCCTTCTTTACTGCAGTGGATAAAAAGGCCAAAAAAAGACATGGCCATTTGGTAACCCCCTGCAGAAATATTTTTCAAATATTTACGCTAGCGCCGGAAATGCACACTGGGGGAGTGGAACTACCGCTGGTGCCCATATTGGGCCACAGTAGTTCCAGATTGGCAAGTGGTAAGCCTGCGTTGGGTGGAGGAGTAGCCTAGTGGTTAGTACAGCAGACTTTGATCCTGGGGAACTGGGTTTGATTCCCACTGCAGCTCCTTGGGACTCTGGGCAAGTCACTTAACCCTTCATTGCCCCTGGTACAAAATAAGTACCCAAATATATGTAAACCGCTTTGAATGTAGTTGCAAAAACCTCAGAAAGGCAGTATATCAAGTCCCATTTCCCTTTCCCTTATGACATCACAATATCAGAAGTGAGCCAAGTATCGGCCATTGTGACATCACTGATGAGGTTGGCTCTTATTGGTGGAATGAGTGGAGGAGTAGCCTAGTGGTTAGTGCAGTGGACTTTGATCCTGGGGAACTGAGTTCAATTCCCACTGCAGCTCCTTGTGACTCTGGGCAAGTCACTTAACCCTCCATTGCCCCTGGTACAAAATAAGTACTTGCAAAAACCACAGAAAGGGCGGTATATTGAGTCCTAATCCCTATCCCTTGCTAAAAGTGCCCCTTAGTAAAGCATAAACATTAGGACCCATATGCCCTTCAATTTACATGAACCATCCCCCTACCTAACAAATTTAAAGACATTTCATTTCATTTTTTTGTTTTTTCTTTTCTTTGTCCAGAACTAATGGCAGAAGCTAATCTAATAAACCAAATGAGTACTTCAGACAGTTCATCCGATTCAAAGAGCTCATCGTCCTCTTCAAGCAGCGAGGATAGTTCCAGCGATTCCGGAGACGAGGGTAACAAATCCTCCCACTCTGTCTCTATATCCACGCGTAATTTGCAACCACAACACTCTACCCCAGTCGCGGAGGCTGTGCTCCAAAGATTCCAGGACACTGATGGTCAAATGATGAATACACTCCGTAAGTACATACTCTGGTTAAAAAAAAAAAAAGAATGGGATTTCCGGAATGAGCTTGGTTAATAGCATGTCAACAACCAACAAATTATTTTTGCAGTGGATTTTGCTTCAACTGATAAGTCACCACGGGTCCACAGTAGTTTTGAAGTCTTGATGTTGTGGTGATACTATCTCTCTATATAAAAGGCAACACCAACGTTCTATGAAGCCTCCAGCCGGAAGTGTGAAGGGGGAGAGATATCCGGTTTCCCCATGAGTGTCTGCCCCGCCCTCTCTGTAACACAAACAGTCAGTGAAGGAAAACGCAGCAAAGCAGTGAAGGACTCGGAGGGGGGGAGGGGAGAGAGGGCAGAGGGCAGGGACACACACACTCCCACATGCACACACAAGAAAACCTTGCTAGCCCCCGTTTCATTTGCATCAGAAACGGGGCTTTTTTACTAGTAAGTTAAATAATGCTAATTCACACTTATAAAAATTTATATGCGGCTCCTTCTACAAAGCTGTGTTGGCGATTTGGGTGTGGCAAATGCAGCAAAGCCCATTCAGTTCTTTTGGGCTTTGTCGCATTTTCCACGCTGGAATCGCTAGCACAGCTTTGTAAAAGGAGCCCAGAGAATATAAGCATTTCACATTTATTTTGGACATATAAATGATCATTTGAAGCAAATCTATCCACAGTTTGTGTTTAAATATTTTCTGAGAGGTTTCTTGGTGTACAATGATATGTTTGTGAGGCTTAAGAGGGCAGTCGGCTCTAATGATCTTTACTCCTCTATATGAGCACACCGCTTTGTTTTTTTTTTTTTTTTTGGTGGGGGGAGGGAAGTTTTAGGGCCCTGTTTACTAAGCCACGCTATAGGCGCGTTAGTGTTTTTAGCACGCGCCAACGCTAGAGATGCCCATAGGAACATATGGGGGTCTCTAGCATTTAGCGCAGCTTAGTAAACAGGGCCCTAGTGTTGAGTTTTTAATTTGGTGTAAATTGGGTCTAATTCTTGAATCTAGAATTTTTTTTTCTCTTTTCTTGCTTGGATAATCCAAACATGGAGTAAATGCTCTCCTAATCACAAAAATTATCATTTGCCCCTAAAAAGATCCAATGGGTGTCAAAGAAAACAAAAAACAAAGTTTTACCTCCATAAGAAGTTTCGTCTTATCCATGGAGTCTGTTGAACCACATATTTCTTGCCAATAAGGTTACACATTTGTAATCATTACAGTACAAGCTCAGTATCGGAAAATACTAGGGGCCCTGTTTACTAAGGTGCGTTACTAGTGTTTTTAGCATGCGCTAAACGCTAGAGACGTCCATATATTCCTATTGGCATCTCTAGCATTAGCGTGCGCTAAAAACGCTAGCGCACCTATAGTGCAACTTAAGTAAACAGGGCCCCAGGTATCTTACAGAAGCCTAGATTCTTGAGCTCAAAGTGCTCATTCTATTTTTGTTACAAAGGTTCAGTCTATGATCAGAGTCTTGAAGTGTGTTAGATTAATTTTGCATCATTTTTTTCAGTCATTCTTATGAGAATATATTCAAATAATCACTTGGTTCAAAAATTCTCCAGCAGTGTTGTTAATCCTAGCAAGTTAAAATCTAGAAGGGAAAAATAAAATCTAGGGGGAAAAAAAAACATATCAACTTTAAGTTTTGTGCTTGGCAGAGGTGTTCGGTATATTTACGTTCCATGGTCACAATCGACCTTAACCAGCACAGTAACTCTTAACACATTGTAAACTATTCTATTCTGGTCCAATAAAACACAAACTCATCATTCCAAGTCCCCATATTGGTCAGTGGGGCATCAAGCGGTTTTTTTTTTTTTTTTAAATTTTGATAGATTTGAAATGTTTAGACTACTGCAATCTGCTTCTTGCTGGCCTCCCACTTAGTCACCTCTCCCCTCTCCAGTCGGTTCAAAACTCTGCTGCCTGTCTCATCTTCCGCCAGGGTCGCTTTACTCATACTACCCCTCTCCTCAAGACCCTTCACTGGCTCCCTATCCCTTTTCGCATCCTGTTCAAACTTCTTCTACTAACCTATAAATGTACTCACTCTGCTGCTCCCCAGTATCTCTCCACACTCGTCCATTCCTACACCCCTTCCCGTGTACTCCGCTCCATGGATAAATCCTTTTTATCTGTTCCCTTCTCCACTACTGCCAACTCCAGACTTCGCGCCTTTAGTCTCGCTGCACCCTACGCCTGGAATAAACTTCCTGAGCCCCTACATCTTGCCCCATCCTTGGCCACCTTTAAATCTAGACTGAAAGCCCACCTCTTTAACATTGCTTTTGACTCATAACCACTTGTAACCACTCGCCTCCACCTACCCTCCTCTCTTCCTTCCCGTTCACATTAATTGATTTGATTTGCTTACTTTTTTTTTTTTTGTCTATTAGATTGTAAGCTCTCTGAGCAGGGACTGTCTTTCTTCTATGTTTGTGCAGCGCTACGTATGCTTTGTAGCGCTATAGAAATGCTAAATAGTAGTAGTAGTAGTAGTAGTAATACAGGAAGTAAAACTTACAAAAAAATACCAGATACAAACAACAAAAGCCTTATAATATCAAAGCAAAAAAAAACCCAAACAAAGAGCATATCTGCAATTTGTTAGCAAGACGAAAAGTAGTGAGAGCCAAGAAAAGAGAAAAAAACAATGAAGCAGAATAATTTAAAACAACGAAGGGGGAAAACAGTATTCCCATTAAAAGTAAGAAAGAGGGAGCAAGAGATGACCTGAATAAGCTACATCAACAGATAAACCCACTTAAGACTTAATGCAATGATTGAATAAAATCCTATGCTGCTCATCCATGTTGGCACAAATGATACTGATAGGTATTCAACTGAACATATCAAACGTGACTTCATGGCTCTGGGTCAGACGGTAAAGCACCTAGGTGTGCAGGTGGTGTACTCGTCGATATTTCCTGTTGAAGGTAAAGGCCAAATGAGGGAAGCTTGCATCCTGGAGCTAAATGTGTGGCAGCGTGGATGGTGCCAATGCAAGCGCTTCAGTTTCTTAGACCGTGGGATGATTTTCCAAGAGCTACTGAGCGGTGATTGTGTCCATCCCTCAAGGAAGGGATGAAGTATCTTCAGTAACAGTCTGGCTAAAGTACTAAAGAGGGCTTTAATCTAAATCTGCTGGGGGTGAGAAAAGCCCCAAAGTAATTAATAACCCCCAGGGAGGTAAGATATCAAATACCATTATAGAAAAGGGGAGGGGAAAAGTAACATTTGGAAAGACTTATATACCAATGCCCATAGTATGGGAAACAAATTTCTAGATCTAGAGGCAGGGCCGTGCCAAGGGTCTCTGGTGCCCCCCTGCAGACTATCAGTTGGCGCCCCCCCCCCCCCCCCCCCGGTATAGCACAACAGCGCTTATTTTCCTTTCCTGTGCCCTTGTAGTCTCCCCTCCTTCCTCCCTGATTCTAGCTTGTTCTCTTCCCCCCCCCCCCCCCCGCCCCCCACACACAGAAATTTCCTTGCTTTGTCTTTCCTTTCTTCCCGAATCCCAGCTGGTTCACTCCCAGTTCCCCCAACCTGCAGGGCCTTCAAATGCACTCTTTATTCCCATAACAGGCCCAAGCCATTACAGTAATCAAAAACAAGGGGCAATCATGTGACTTTCATGTCTTATCAAATGATGTCAGCAAAAAACAAAATATATGCGGATCCTCCAAGCAGCACAGTGGCTCTCTCTCCTCTCCTCTCAGCACTCCGACGGCATCGGCAACACCCGGTCCTCGTCCTTCGAAGTTCGGTCGACGTTGACGTGAAATGACGGGACGGCGGTCGGAGACTCGGACTGCCTGCGAGGCTCCAAGGCACGTGTCGTGCGTGGAAGAGCTGGGGGCGGTGCCAAACAGCCGAGCGCTACGCACGGGAAGGCAACAGCGCATGCGCCTAGGCACCAACGCGGTACGGAAGAGGTTTATTTTTTAATTTTTCATAACACTCGACTGGCGCGGTGGCTCCCTTGAAGGCAGGCGCCCACCTGCCGTGCTTTCCCCGCTTACTGGGTTGGCACGGCCCTGTCTAGAGGCTACAGTGATAGAAGCCGACTTGGATTTAGTGATGGTCACAGAGACGTGGTTCATGGCAAGTCATGACTGGGATGTAGTTATACCTGGTTGTTATCTATTTAGGAAGGACAGGGTAGGAAAAAAAGGGTGGAGGAGTGACACTATATGTTAAGAATAGTATTAAGGTGACAGAACTGCAGGACTGATGGGGTAAGGAATAAGCACTGTAGGTTAAACTGGTAAAAGGGAAAGGAAAATGTGTTTACATTGGTGTAACATACAGGTCACCTTCACAGTCAGAAGAAATGGACAGAGACTTAATTGAAGGCGTCCACAAAATAGCTAGGAAAGGGGAAGGTACTACTGATAACTGATTTCAACATGCTGGACATTGATTGGGTTTTCCGTGCTGCTCGGTCATCTGGAAGCAAAGAGATCTTGGATTCTCTACAGGAAGAATTGTTTCAGCAGTGGGTAACGGAACTAAAACAGGATGGAGCTGTCCTAGACCTGGTTCTCACAGACGGGGAAAATGTTTCTGATGTTACAGTGGGAGATCATCTGGCATCTAGTGACCACCGAATGGTGTGGTTCAATATTAAGACAGAGGAGGAGAGATTGAAGGTCCTAGATTTCAGAAGAACTAACTTTGCCAAGATTGGGGAATTTCTCAGGAAAGAGGATGTGAACAGCTGAAGGAAATAGAGCAGCAGTGGGTGAAACTGAAAGGAGCTATTTTAAAGGCAACGCACCTTCATGTTAGAAAACTACATTTAAAGTAAGAGGAAAAGAAGGCCATTCTGGTTCTTGAACATAGTAGCTAAAAAGGTAAGAGAAAGAAGGTTAGCCTTCATACATTACAAGAATACTCAGAAGGAGGAGGACAGGAAAAAAATATCTGGAAAAGCCAAGAGAAGCTGGAAAAGCTGACGGAAATGCAAAGAGACAAATGGAAGAAAAGATAGCTGATACATTAAAATTGTGAGACTCAAAGCTGAGGGGGGAGGAATATGCAGAAACTGATGAGGATAAAGCTGAACTGCTTAACAATTATTTCTGTTCTGTGTTGATGGACGAAAGGCCACGGGTGACCATAGAAAACAAATGCTAATGGGGATGGATGTGTGGTAGACTGAGACCGATTTTCAGAAGACTGTTCAGGAGGAGCCAGCTAAACTAAAAGAAGACAAAGCAATGGGGCCTGATGGAATACATGAACTCTGAGATGTTCTGCTGTCTGACCTCGTCAATGCTTCCTTAGAGTCTGGAGTGGTCCCGGAGGACTGGAGAAGGGTGGTGTGGTCTCTCTGCACAAAAGCGGAAGTAAGGAGGAGGTTGGGAATTATAGACCTGTCAGTCTGATCCCGGTGGTGAGTAAACTAATGGAAACGCTTCTAAAGTGGAGGATCGTGAGGTTTCTCAAATCAAATGGACTGCAGGACGCGAGGCAGCATGGCCTCACTAGAGACAGGCCGTGTCAGACTAATCGGATTGATTTCTTTGACTGTGTGACCAAACAGTTGGATGTGAGAGAGGCGCTAGATGTGGTATACTTGGATTTTAGCAAAGCCTTTGACACAGTCCCACACAGGCGACTGATGAATAAACTGAGTGCCCTTGGTATGGGACCTAAAGTGACTGACTGGGTTAAGAACAGGTTAAGTGGGAGGAGACAGAGGGTAGTGGTAAATGGCGCTTGTTCTGAGAAAAGGGCTGTTATCAGTGGTGTACTGCAGGGTTTGGTCCTTGGGCCAGCTCTTTTTAACATTTTTGTGAGTAATATTGCAGAAGGGACTGTCTGGTAAGGCTTGTCTCTTTGCAGATGATACCAAACTGTAATAGGGTAGACACCCCAGAGGGTGTGGAGGGTATGAAGAAGGATCTAGCGAATCTTGAAGAATGGTCTGATAATTGGCAACTAAGATTTAGTAAGCGATATCTGTCATAAAACATATAGGGGACAGGCTTAGGAACCTCAACATGTGTACGCTGGAAGAGGGGCACGAGAGAGAGGGGTATGATACAGACATTTAAATACCTTATTGGCATCAATATACAGGAGGCGAGCCTTTTTTAAATGAAGGAAAACTCTGGAATATGGGGGCATACAATGAAGTTAAGAGGAAATAGACTTAGGAGGAATCTAAGAAAATACTCTTTTCACCGAAAGGGTGGTGAATGCGTGGAATGGCCTTCTGGTGGAGGTTGTGGAGACGAGGACTGTCAGAATTTAAGAAAGCGTGGGACAGGCATGTGGGATCCCTTAGGAAAGAAAGAGTTAGTGGCTACTAAGGATGGGTAGACTGGATGGGCCATTTGACCCTTATCTGCCGTCATGTTTTAATGTTTCTACTGTTGTTTCCATAAGCCAGGGGTGTCGAACTGCAACACACACCAGGCTTTCAGGATATATCGAATATACATGAGAGGGATTTGCATGCACTGTTTCCATGTGAATATATCTCATGCATATTCATTACTAATCCCTTAAATGAGGTCCCTCTTTTTTTTTTTTTTTTTTTTTTTCTAGTTACACATCTTGAATAATGATGACTATTAAGTAACTATTTGTTTATACTTTCAATGTCTTTATTATGTCACATTACATAAGAAAATCCACTTTTACCTCAATTCTTTATGGTTCTCATGTACTCCATTCATTCATTACTCTCACACCTGATCCTCAATCTTATTACATTCAGTCTCTCTTTTTTTCTATAATATCCAGTTTACCCTAGGGGATAGACCGATACAAACTTCAAATTTTCTTATCAATTGCACCGAGTTTCTTGTACTGTCCTTCAAAATCAGAACTCTCCAGATTGAGGTGCTACAATACCCTCAAACGTCATGTACTTCCTTCAGACTTGTTACACGAATTCTCTGAGCATAATGTTCCTGCAGATCATACATATTGCCGGATAAGGTCCTCCAGTCACTGTATCATACTTCTCCCTTGGTGTTCTTAGTGGATTTCAGTATAATTCTTACATACTCCCATTCCAATCACCAGCTTGGTTTTCACTTGATGTGAACAAATCAACAGCACCACCCGATGTTAAACCCTACGCCATCGATGCATTTCACACTGTTGCATCTTCAGGGGTTCAACTACAACTGAACACACAAGAACCATAGATATTCCCTATTCCTGTCAATTCTTACTTCTGTCTATTAAAGATAACTGTTACAAATAGTTAATAGTCGTCATTATGCATATTCATTAGGGACATCGTGAAAACCTGGTTTGCGTTCCTCTAGGATTATAGTTTAATATGGCTGCTTTAGGAGCCCTGGTCATAGCAAAATATCCAACTTCATTGTGGGACCTCATTCACTACATTTGAAAAACAAAATAGGAATGGGGATTCCACTGGGACTTTAATATATTTCTGTACTTTTGAATTCTACTTAATTATATGTTGAAATGTGATGTAACTGTTCTGTTACTGATCTGAGTCCTTGTGGAAATAGGGTGTTATATAAATGTGAAATGAAACTCCACTCAGAAGTGTAGATGACGTGGACTAGAAAAATTTTTTTTTTTAAAATTCCTCAGTCCTTGCCGTGGTGTTTTCTAACCTGATACAAATTCGACTTTTTATCTAAGAAGGGAATCATTTGCTGTCTGCCACCTGGTGACCTCTAGTGGTGATTTACAGATAAGAGCAACTTCACTTAGGGGTCCTTTTACTAAGCCATGGTAAAAAGTGGCTTGCGGTAGTGTAGGCGCGGGTTTTGGGAGTGCACACGTACCAAAAATGGATGTGTGGCAAAATCAAAATTGCCACGTATCCATTTTGGGTGTGTGAGCTTACTGCCAGCTATAAACCTAGTGGTAAAGAATCTGCACGGTAAGTGTCAGATGCCACTCTGCGCGCGTCCGAAAATAAAAATTATTTTTTCAGACGCGCATAGTGGACGCACGCCAAAAATGAAATTACCGCAAGGGGCACGCGGTAGTTGGGCGGTAACTCCGTTTTGGCACTTAGGCGCTCATAGAGCCTACCGCGGCTCAGTAAAAGGGGCCCTTAAGCTATGGTTTTGATTTATATCTTGATACAGTGCAAGACGACTCCTATTATACTTTTTGATATTAAACCAAAAAAATTATTATGTTTTTTTTACTTCTAGGAAGTGACTTGCATTTGAGTGAATCTGGAAGTGACAGTGACGAATGAATGCAGCACTTATTTCCATCCAGGAACCTTCCGTCCTCTTCCCTTAATAATGCAGCAGCACCTGTAATTTTTGCACTAAGAATGACAAATACTTAAGACCGAGGTGGATATTTTCAACTTAAAATAAAGGAAGAAATATGTCTTAATTTTCCACTAACTGCTCTGTATATCTCATCCTGAAATGTAGGCAATGCTCATGTGGCTAGCTTTTATGTGCGTTTCTAGAATTATTGGGTTGACAATGAATTAATGCAGACAGATCTGATTTTTCTTAACTTTACTGCCTGTTTTGTTTTGTTTTTTTTCTGAGAATTTGCTTGCAAATTACTTTAAATGAACTTTAGGGGAAAAGCTTTTCTGTTTTAAAGAAATGTTTCCTTTTCATCTATTCTAAATGCTAATTTCTGATCCTTTAGTTATGTATATTTAAAATATTCAGTAGAAGATGGACATGTTCGTACATTTCATACAGCAGTGAAGAAGTTTGAGTAAAATGATGCATGTACATATTTTGTACTTGTCTCTGTTAAACATTGATTTTTTTTTTCCCCCGCTAAATATCTGTTTGTAAATTGGCTGTCTCATTCCTCTTTGTCTTTGAGACTCATTGTAGTTCCCTCTTTATATTGTTTCATTCTAGAAACATACGTAAGAGGCTTTTCTGGCCACTGAGGCCATGCCTGAATTTTACTGAAAATAACTACATGTGAGTAAGGTTTGACCCTCTTGTATAAGAGCTAGAAGTTGTCAGGAATACGATTGATCGCGTACTGTTGTATAGTACCAAAGTAACCAAGAAGATCCAGTTTGCCTAGAATCCAAGGAGAGCATCTGCCATTCCTAAGCTTTTCTACATCTACAATTTTTTATTTTTAATTGGCTTGTGGCAACTCTCTTCTCCAGGGTTCCTCATGTTTTGTATCATTTTACTGTTTACTGTCTTTTTGCTGTGCCTTGTTCTACAAAAAAAAAAAAGATACAAGCCAAATTGTAATTATAAAACTGAAATAAGGTAACATACTTTTTTAGGTCTGGGAACATGAGTAATAAAATAGACTATTTATCATTTTAATTCAGAATTGACTGTGGTTCCTTTCTTTGCCCACCCCCCACCCCCACCCCATGATGAGAAGAGTGATGTTCAGGTAAAATGCATGCACCATGTAAAATATTAAAGAATTCACTTTTGTGTTTAAATGAGTCAGTATTCAGCCTCCAGTCGTTGATGTACAGTGGTGGAAATAAGTATTTGACCCCTTGCTGATTTTGTAAGTTTGCCCACTGACAAAGACATGAGCAGCCCATAATTGAAGGGTAGGTTATTGGTAACAGTGAGAGATAGCACATCACAAATTAAATCCGGAAAATCACATTGTGGAAAGTATATGAATTTATTTGCATTCTGCAGAGGGAAATAAGTATTTAATCCCTCTGGCAAACAAGACCTAATACTTGGTGGCAAAACCCTTGTTGGCAAGCACAGCGGTCAGACGTCTTCTGTAGTTGATGATGAGGTTTGCACACATGCCAGGAGGAATTTTGGTCCACTCCTCTTTGCAGATCATCTCTAAATCATTAAGAGTTCTGGGCTGTCGCTTGGCAACTCGCAGCTTCAGCTCCCTCCATAAGTTTTCAATGGGATTAAGGTCTGGTGACTGGCTAGGCCACTCCATGACCCTAATGTGCTTCTTCCTGAGCCACTCCTTTGTTGCCTTGGCTGTATGTTTTGGGTCATTGTCGTGCTGGAAGACCCAGCCACGACCCATTTTTAAGGCCCTGGCGGAGGGAAGGAGGTTGTCACTCAGAATTGTACGGTACATGGCCCCATCCATTCTCCCATTGATGCGGTGAAGTAGTCCTGTGCCCTTAGCAGAGAAACACCCCCAAAACATAACATTTCCACCTCCATGCTTGACAGTGGGGACGGTGTTCTTTGGGTCATAGGCAGCATTTCTCTTCCTCCAAACACGGCGAGTTGAGTTCATGCCAAAGAGCTCAATTTTTGTCTCATCTGACCACAGCACCTTCTCCCAATCACTCTCGGCATCATCCAGGTGTTCACTGGCAAACTTCAGACGGGCCGTCACATGTGCCTTCCGGAGCAGGGGGACCTTGCGGGCACTGCAGGATTGCAATCCGTTATGTCGTAATGTGTTACCAATGGTTTTCGTGGTGACAGTGGTCCCAGCTGCCTTGAGATCATTGACAAGTTCCCCCCTTGTAGTTGTAGGCTGATTTCTAACCTTCCTCATGATCAAGGATACCCCACGAGGTGAGATTTTGCGTGGAGCCCCAGATCTTTGTCGATTGACAGTCATTTTGTACTTCTTCCATTTTCTTACTATGGCACCAACAGTTGTCTCCTTCTCGCCCAGCGTCTTACTGATGGTTTTGTAGCCCATTCCAGCCTTGTGCAGGTGTATGATCTTGTCCCTGACATCCTTAGACAGCTCCTTGCTCTTGGCCATTTTGTAGAGGTTAGAGTCTGACTGATTCACTGAGTCTGTGGACAGGTGTCTTTCATACAGGTGACCATTGCCGACAGCTGTCTGTCATGCAGGTAACGAGTTGATTTGGAGCATCTACCTGGTCTGTAGGGGCCAGATCTCTTACTGGTTGGTGGGGGATCAAATACTTATTTCCCTCTGCAGAATGCAAATAAATTCATATACTTTCCACAATGTGATTTTCCGGATTTAATTTGTGATGTGCTATCTCTCACTGTTACCAATAACCTACCCTTCAATTATGGGCTGCTCATGTCTTTGTCAGTGGGCAAACTTACAAAATCAGCAAGGGATCAAATACTTATTTCCACCACTGTATTTCTAAATACTGACAGCTGTGGGCTGATTCAATGCCCCAATTATTCAAATACTGGTCTAGGACCAGGCACTGCCGTTGTTTATCCGGGTAAGCGCAAGCCACCGGCACTAATCCAGGTACTGGCTGAATATTGGCTGGAACCCAGGTAAGAGTGTCACTAATATGACAGGTTTCAAGGCCCCCCACCCTACTCCCTGGAAGTGGTCCCAGGTGGTCTAGCGGGTCAGGTCATGAGCAGACCTCTCTGCTCCCGCCCCATTTGAACCTGGTTCAAAAATGGCGGTGCTGACCCCTAGCAGTAATCTCACAATAATACCACTAGAGGGGTTAGCTTTCCATACGAGGACCTGGAAGTAGGGTTACCATTTTGTGTCCTCTGAAAAAGAGGACACATGTCACGCCCCCTTCAGGTCCGGGTTCCGCCCCTATTTCCCCCCCCCCCCCCCCCCCGTCACATACCCCCCCCCCCCTCACTTACTGGTGGTCTAGTAGAGTCTTCTCTTCGGGGCAGGAAAGAGCCCCCTCTTTCCTGCCCGGAGCGCTGCCTGCCCTTGCCTGCTGCATCCTCCTCGGTATGGCTGGGGATTCAAAATGGCCACCGAGAGTTGAAGCGGCCTCGCGAGAGTTCAACTCTCGGCGGCCATTTTGAATCCCCAGCCAGACCGAGAAAGATGATAGACAGGGGAGGCAGCGCTCCGGGTAGGAAAGAGGGGGCTCTTTCCTGCCCCGAAGACGTCACTAGACCACCAGGGAACATGGTAAGGAAGGGGAGGGGACGGGAGACCAGGTCACCAGACCCACGGCGCCGATCACACGCCCACCGCACGCACGCGCCTGCTCGCACCCGCGCCCACGTTTGTCCAGAAATCCGGACAAACGTGGGCGCGGGCAAAATCCGCCGGACGCCCCGGACATGCCCTCAAAAAGAGGACATGTCCGGGGAAATCCGGACGTATGGTAACCCTACCTGGAAGTAAAATACAGTAACAAAATGTTTGTTTCATGTATCCACACACTAAAACTGCCAAGTAAAATAAACATTCCAGAAATGCTTTAGAAAACGAAGTAGCAAAAACAAACTGCGTAGTTTAGTTGTGTAATTTACCGATTAGTTACCGCAAAACCTGTCCCTTATCACAAAAAAGACGCGATACATTTTGATTGATGTTTTGAATAACCTGTATGTATATAATAAATATTATAGTGAATAGGAAGGATTTCAGCAGGACTTAACCAAGTTCGAGAGCATGTAATACGAGAGTGCCTTTATTCAGTTTCCACCTCATGACCGCTCATGAGGTGTCCCATGATAGTTTTTTTTTTTTTTGTTTTTTGTTACATTTATACCCTGTGCTTTCCCACTCATGGCAGGCTCAATGCGGCTTACATGGGGCAATGGAGGGTTAAGTGACTTGCCCAGAGTCACAAGGAGCTGCCTGTGCCTGAAGTGGGAATCAAACTCAGTTCCCCAGGACCAAAGTCCACCATCCTAACCACTAGGCCCGTGCAAATCACCAATGTGGCCGCGCAGGCTTCTGCTTCTGTGAGTCTGACGTCCTGCACATATGTGCAGGACGTCAGACTCACAGAAACAGAAGCCTGCGCAGCCTTCTACATGGAATGTTGCTAGTGGAATAGCAACATTCCATGTAGAATCTCCAATAGTAGCAACATTCCATGTAGAATCTCCAATAGTATCAATTTTATTTTTGTTACATTTGTACCCTGCGCTTTCCCACTCATGGCAGGCTCAATGCGGCTTACATGGGGCAATGGAGGGTTAAGTGACTTGCCCAGAGTCACAAGGAGCTGCCTGTGCCTGAAGTGGGAATCAAACTCAGTTCCCCAGGACCAAAGTCCACCATCCTAACCACTAGGCCCGTGCAAATCACCAATGTGGCCGCGCAGGCTTCTGCTTCTGTGAGTCTGACGTCCTGCACATATGTGCAGGACGTCAGACTCACAGAAACAGAAGCCTGCGCAGCCTTCTACATGGAATGTTGCTAGTGGAATAGCAACATTCCATGTAGAATCTCCAATAGTAGCAACATTCCATGTAGAATCTCCAATAGTATCTATTTTATTTTTGTTACATTTGTACCCTGCGCTTTCCCACTCATGGCAGGCTCAATGCGGCTTACATGGGGCAATGGAGGGTTAAGTGACTTGGCCAAGATCACAAGGAGCAGCAGTGGGATTTGAACCGGCCACCTCTGGATGTCAAGACCACCGGTGCTCTAACCTTTAGGCCACTCCTCCACTTAGTAAAAGGACCTCTATATGCTTTTTACATACCATCAACAAAACATATATAGATAAATGTATCTGTTTTGAGCAGACTCCTGATGTGGGCCATCCAGTCGCAACATGGCTCGTGTCGAATCTGACAAGACAATTATTACAAGTTACTTTTTGCACCATTGTCATTCTTCTGTTCCTTTGGTCATCTCCACTGTCTGTCGTCAAAACATTGTTCTCCTGAGTGTGATGTACGAGTTTTTTTGATGAATAGAAACACTCATTTCAGTGCATGCAAGTCTGATGAACTGACACAACAACCTTGGGGAGGGGGGAGAAACATTCAAGGGGCAGTACACAGGCACTGTATTGTATGGGATCTGTGTCCTGCTGACTGAAGAAAGCAGCATGTTCTGACTCCATCATCAGTTCAAATTGTAAAAATTGGTAGTCTTTTTCTTTAGCCCTGAGGTGTTTGTACCTTCTTTAATCTTAGACATCGTCTCATTGGCCAAGGGTTGAGGTTACATAAGTATTGCCATACTGGGACAGACCAAAGGTCCATCAAGCCCAGCATCCTGTTTCCAACAGTGGCCAATCCAGGTCACAAATACCTGGCAAGATCCCAAAAAAGTACAAAACATTCTAAACTGCTTATCCCAGAAATAGTGGATTTTCCCCAAGTCCATTTAATAATGGTCTATGGACTTTTCCTTTAGGAAGCTATCCAAACCTTTTTTTAAACTCCGTTAAGCTAACCGCCTTTACCACATTCTCTGGCAACGAATTCCAGAGTTTAATTACACGCTGAGTGAAGAAACATTTTTTTCCGATTCATTTTAAATTTACTACATTGTAGCTTCATCGCATGCCCCCTAGTCCTAGAATTTTTGGAAAGCGTAAACAGACGCTTCACATCTACCCGTTTCACTCCACTCCACTTATTTTCAGGCAAGACTAGTAACAGTTGGTTGTTTTATAGGTAATTGTCAGTCTGTTACTAAAATACACTCTCATCCTTTTGGTTTCACTTGTTATGTGGTGCTGCCCCACTGTGGATGATATTTCCATATGCTCAGAGAAAATAGTGCTGGGTTCCCCCCCCCCCCCCCCCCCCCCCCCCCCAGCCTGAAAAGGAGTTTCACGTGGGCAGTCTCACTGCTAGGAGGATCTGATACCGAAACAGTTTCGGCTGCTGTAGTAGTTTGGGTTCCCCCCTCAGTGTGCAACAAACAGCTACACATCCACATGAAAGCTAACAGTAAGGCAATCGCCAGTGAAAACCTAGGGTCAACTAGTTGCCCTAATTTTTAGTTTTGCCTTGCAAGATTGAGAATTAAGTCATTTTCTAGAGCCCAGTAATCTACAAAATGTTTTACTGTTCTGCTTCTAAGCAGGCTACGTTCAGGTGTTGCTGTGGGGAAAGGTTTCACATATTGGTGTCTAGTCAGTTTCTTTCACCTGTATCAAACTAGCATCTCCTCTTTTACAGTCAACGCTGCAGCTCTGCTATTTCAGCTGGTTTAGGGTATAAGCAGTAGTGTCCGAGCAGACTTTCTTTCTTTTTTATTTAAATACTAGTAAACAAAGGCCCGTTTCTGACAGTAATGAAACGGGCGCTAGCAAGGATTTCATGGCTGCATGGGTCGTCGCGGTTTTACCTGGTTCGGGGCGTGCACTGCTGTTGTTTCCGTTGTAGCTCTGTGTGGGTGGCGGTTTTCGTGCCCCGCCCTCGACATCGCGTTTTGACGCGAGGGCGGAGCAGAGCTACAGTGTGGAAATCCGGAGTTTGTGGTCTGAGTAGAACGTTGGAGGTGAGAATCGACTCCGCCCTCAACGTCATAACGTTTGACGCGAGGGCGGGGCCCAGAGACTGATTTTCGAGGCTTCAGAGCTTCGAACATACGAACCTTGGCTTCAGTGACGTCAGCAGCCAATAGAACGTTGAGGGTGAGTTTTATATATATATATATTCCAAATTGCAATGCTTCATAACAAAGCAAGCAAACTGTTCCAGGACAAATAAGTAAATGGTACAAAAGGTAAATTACCAATCATACTTGGAACCACTAAGCGCACGTCACGGGAGAGAGCAAGAATGGACAAGGAAAATTGTTATTAACAACATAAAAACCGAACTGCTTCTGCCTTAAAGAATTCTAGTACCTCTACCCTCTGGTGAAACAGCCTCCCCTCCCCTGCCATGGCATTGGCATTTTTATTTTTCTAAGAAGGATTTTTGTGACTGCTTTCAGTTATAATGCCTTTGTATCAGTCCATGGTGGAATTAGAAAAGGTACAGAGAAGGACAATGAAAATGATAAAAGGGGATGGGATGACTTCCCTATGAGGAAAGACTGAAGTGGCTAGGGCTCTTCAGCTTGGAGAAAAGACGGCTGAGGAGAGATATGATAGAGGTCTATAAAATAATGAGTGGAGTGCAACGGGTAGACGTGAATCATTTGTTTACTCTTTCCAAAAATACTAGGACTGAGGGGCATGCGATGAAGCTACAAAGTAGTACATTTAAAACACATCGGGAAAAAATGTTTCCTCACTCAACGTTTAATTAAACACTGGAATTCGTTGCCAGAGAATGTGGTAAAGGCAGTTAGCTTAGCAGGGTTTAAAAAAGGTTTGTACGCAGACCATTACTAAAATGACTTTGGGAAAATCCACTGCTTATCTAAGCAGCATAAAATGTATTGAACTTTTTGGGGTTTTTTTTGGGGGGGGGGGGGGGTTCTTGCCAGGTATTTGTGACCTAGATTGGCCACTGTTGGAAGCAGGATGCTGGGCTTGATGGACCTTAGGTCTGTCCCAGTGTGGCAATACTTACGTACTAATTGCTGGCGTCCTGGATGCTCTGTTACACTGTCCCTCCTGCTGGCTATACAGTAGGTGAGCTGCACTCTGTGTTAGCGGTGCTGCCATTTAAACAGGAGTAAATATCAGGAAGTATTTTTTTTAACGGAGAATGGTGGTGGATACATGGAATGCCCTCCCATGGGAGGTGGTGGAGATGAAAATGGTAATGGAATTCAAACATGAATGGGATAAACACAAAGGAATCCTGTTTAGAAGGAATGAATTCATGGAATCTTAGCGGAGATTGGCTGGCTGAAGGGGGGGCAGGGGAGAGAGCATAATTGCTGGGTGGCTGAAGGGGGGGCAGAGGAGAGAGGAGAATCGCTGGGTGGCTGGAGGGGGAGCAAGGGACAGAGGAGACTCGCTGGGTGGCTGGAGGGGGGGTAGGGGAGAGAAGAGCATTGGTGGGTGGCTGGAGGGGGGCAAGGGAAAAAAATCGCTGGGTGGCTGGAGGAGAGCAGGGGAGAGAGGAGAATCGCTGGGTGGCTGGAGGGGGGACAGAGGAGACACACTCACACCCAGCAGTCTCACTTTCTCTCTGTCACACACACACACTCGCACATTCACTCTCTCACACACAGTCGATCTCACACATACTCTCAAATATACACACTCCGAGGAAAACCTTGCTAGCGCCCGTTTCATTTGTGTCAGAAACGGGCCTGTTTTACTAGTTAATCAATATAGGAAAATTCTGTATCATTTGTATACTGTGGCAGAAATAAAGATTTAAAAAAATGTATATAAAGTGATGCCTTTTTAATGGATTAACTTAATACTTCTTAACTGGTTTTTGTAAAGAAACACTCCAATTATCAAGCCAAAACAGGAGTATTACTATTATTACAGTCTGACACCTGTTTTTGTTACTCTGATCTTTGTTCTTTCTTGGTCACCAAGCTCATCACCTTCAGATTTAACAGTTTCAAAAGCCAGTTTAATCTATTTGCAGGTTGCAATGCCTTTTATTACATGAAGCCCCCTCCAAAAATGTTGTCATATGTGAACATTTGAGAGCCTGCAAGAGATACAGCTATGAGCCAACTGTACAACACTCACCTGCAAGATAAAACCCAGACTAGTAATAGAGCACCACCTGCTGGCTTTACTAAACCACTTTCTATAGATGTACTGTTAAATGTATCTGATCAAATTAGCATCATGCAGCCCATCTGCTGTGACACTCTTTATCAGGGCTTTTTTTGAGGGGGTACTCGGGGGTACTGAGTACCGGCACCTTTTCTATTGTCTGCTAAAATTGCCCCATGGTCCCCAAGTTTTAATGAACGAGCTCAGGCTCTACACACCAATTCTACCTTGTCATAGATTCTTTGACTGGTTGCAGGGGGCCCTGGCTATTGTGGGGTGGGTCCCCTCAGTGATCACCCCACCCCTGAAGGGTGGCCAGGCATTTGAGTACCGGCACCTTTTTCACTAGAGTACCTGCACCTTTTTCGTTAGAAAAAATGCACTGCTCTTTATCAGCCCCCTAGTCCATCTCCAGTGCACACTCTTTCCCCCCCCCCCCCACCACCATCGCACAACCTGTCTCCAACATTCTTTGTTCAAGTTTAGTTTAATTTAAAAAAACCTACACTAAAGTGGAGGGTATAATATTGCCTGAGCAGCAGACAGCCACTATAATAAGGGGGAAAAGGGGTTAATTTGTAAAGTGATGTTTTAGGAAATTTGGGGGTTTCCAGAACCCACCTAACCTGGCATTTGGCGTGCGCAGGTCATTACCACCTGGTTACCGTGTGAGACTTTAGTGCTAGGTAAATAGCTGGCGGTAAGGTCTCAGACCCAAAATGGATGCGCAGCAATTTTCATTTTGCCGCACGTCCATTATCGGCAAAAAAAGGCATTTTTTTTGCAGGTGCGCTGAAAAATGATTCTGCGCGCGCCCAAAACACGTGTCTACACTACTGCAGGCTGTTTTTCAGTGCACCTTAGTAAAAGGACCCCTCAGTTCTTACAGTAAAAATCCAATATTGCTCCCTTTGTAATAATCTCAATCTATCTGACAGGCCCTCCGGTATATGATCTATGGCACAAACCTGAAGTGGTGCAAAAGTGTGTCCATGTTCTAAGCAGTGTTCTTCAATCTTTTGAGGCAACTCTTATGTTAGTACTACTACTACTTATCATTTCTATAGTGCTACTAGACATATGCAGGGCTGTACACTTGAACATGAAGAGACAGTCCCTGCTCGACAGAGCTTACAATCTAATTAGGTCAGACAAACAGGACAAATAAGAGATAAAGGATGATAAAATAAGGGTTCTGAACAAGTGAATAAGGGTTAGGAGTTAAAAGCAGCATCAAAAAGGTGGGCTTTTAGCTTAGATTTGAAGACGACCAGAGATGAAGCTTGACGTACCGGCTCAGGAAGTCTATTCCTGGCATATGGTGCAGCAAGATAAAAGGAACAGAGTCTGGAGTTAGCGGTGGAGGAGAAGGGTGCAGATAAGAGAGATTTACCCAGTGAACGGAGTTCCTGTGGAGGAATGTAGGGAGATCTGAGAGTGGAGAGGTACTAAGAAGCTGCAGAGTGAATGCACTTATCAGACGTGTGCACAGAGCTCGCGTGGTCTCTCCCACATAGATTTTCAAACAGGGACAAATAATTAGATAGATAACATAATCTGAAAAACAAGTGGCGTTATATTTCGAAGGAAATTTTTTTTACGGTGACGGGATGTGTAAAATTGTCCGTCAATTCAAGAGTATTCAAACAAAGCTGGCACTGAGAGCATTTCAGATGTAGTCATTTTCTAGAGCCCAGTAATCTACAAAATGTTTTACTGTTCTGCTTCTAAGCAGGCTACGTTCAGGTGTTGCTGTGGGGAAAGGTTTCACATATTGGTGTCTAGTCAGTTTCTTTCACCTGTATCAAACTAGCATCTCCTCTTTTACAGTCAACGCTGCAGCTCTGCTATTTCAGCTGGTTTAGGGTATAAGCAGTAGTGTCCGAGCAGACTTTCTTTCTTTTTTATTTAAATACTAGTAAACAAAGGCCCGTTTCTGACAGTAATGAAACGGGCGCTAGCAAGGATTTCATGGCTGCATGGGTCGTCGCGGTTTTACCTGGTTCGGGGCGTGCACTGCTGTTGTTTCCGTTGTAGCTCTGTGAGGGTGGCGGTTTTCGTGCCCCGCCCTCGACATCGCGTTTTGACGCGAGGGCGGAGCAGAGCTACAGTGTGGAAATCCGGAGTTTGTGGTCTGAGTAGAACGTTGGAGGTGAGAATCGGCTCCGCCCTCAACGTCATAACGTTTGACGCGAGGGCGGGGCCCAGAGACTGTGATTTTCGAGGCTTCAGAGCTTCGAACATACGAACCTTGGCTTCAGTGACGTCAGCAGCCAATAGAACGTTGAGGGTGAGTTTTATATATATAGATTCCAAATTGCAATGCTTCATAACAAAGCAAGCAAACTGTTCCAGGACAAATAAGTAAATGGTACAAACAGGTAAATTACCAATCATATTTGGAACCACTAAGCGCACGTCACGGGAGAGAGCAAGAATGGACAAGGAAAATTGTTATTAACATAAAAGCCCAACTGCTTCTGCCTTAAAGAATTCTAGTACCTCCACCCTCTGGTGAAACAGCCTCCCCTCCCCTGCCATGGCATTGGCATTTTTATTTTTCTAAGAAGGATTTTTGTGACTGCTTTCAGTTATAATGCCTTTGTATCAGTCCATGGTGGAATTAGAAAAGGTACAGAGAAGGACAATGAAAATGATAAAAGGGGATGGGATGACTTCCCTATGAGGAAAGACTGAAGTGGCTAGGGCTCTTCAGCTTGGAGAAAAGATGGTGTGCATCAACTCTGCATTCTCCCATGGCCTCTCCTCCATCTACCCTTATCCAGGGCCCCCCTCCCTCCATCTCTCTCCCCTCTGAGTTCCAGGCCCCCCTCCCCCCTCCCCTTTGAATTCCAGGCCCCCCATTCTCGTTCGAGTTCCACATCCCCGCGCCTCCCTCCCCTTCGAGTTCCAGGATGACCCCCCTCCCCTTTGACTTGCAGGATGCCCCCTCCCTCCCTCTGAGGTCGATGCCCCTCCCTCCCTCCGAGGTCGACGCCCCCCTCCTCCGACTTCCACACCCCTGCGCCTCCCTCCCTCTCTGTCTCTGCCCTCCAAGCACGACCTGTCCTCCGGCAGCCCCTCGCCTTCCTAAGTGCTGGCTGTATTTTAAAAATTCTTACCTTGGGGTGCGGCGTCCACAGTGACTGCCCACATGTGTCTCAGCTCTGCCTCTGGTTCTGCCCTCATTTCCTGTTTCCGGAACTGCGAAGGCAGTTTGAAGCGTCGCTCGCCTTCACTGTGGACGCCGCACCCCAAGGTAAGAATTTTGAAAATACAGCCAGCACTTAGGAAGGCGAGGGGCTGCCGGAGGACAGGTCGTGCTTGGAGGGCAGAGAGAGAGAGAGGGAGGGAGGGAGGCACGGGGGCTCAGAGTTCCCTCGAGGGCGGGGCGATTACAAACACTACACGGCTTCACTGCCACACTGCCACGGAGTCAGCTTCAGAACGTTGGAGGTGCGAATTATTATATTAGATAATAAGTACTTTGCAGACTATACAAGAGAGGTTCTGCTTTTGTTTTTGTGATCTACATATTCTCTTATCTGTCTGTTTGTTTTTTCATTTTTATTTTTTATTAAACTTTAAACATAGTACAACAGAACATAAAGAACCCATAAACATCCCATTCCCAAACCTGGGCAAAAAACTAGCTACTAACATAGGGCCCCTTTTACTAAGCTGCGTAGGCACCTACGTGCGCCGAACCTGTGCCAAATTAGAGTTACCGCCTGGCCCTTGCGGTAATTTCAATTTTGGCGCGTGTCTGCTATGTGCATCTGAAAAATATTTTTTATTTTCTGGCGCGGTGGCGTCTGACATATGTAGGTCATTACCGCTCAGATTCTTTACCGCCAGGTCTATAGCTGGCTGTAAGGTCTCAGACCCAAAAAGGACGCGCAACAGTTTTGATTTTGCCGCACGTCCATTTTCGGCAAAAGAAAAGAGGCCTTTTTTTTACAGGCGTGCTAAAAAATGGATCGCCTACACTATCGCAAGCCATTTTTCAGCACAGCTTTGTAAAAGGACCCCGTACTGCCATTCTTCAGTACGTGGCTCAGCCCGTCAATTCCCTGTAAAGCCCTCTCGCCCCTCCCCTTCCCTCACCCCCCCTCGCACACAATATTACTGTTCCCAACTTCACAAATTAGTCTGTTGCGCAGAGTACAAACACCCTCTTATTTGTTGAATTATTGTCATTTTAAAAAGTAATAAACATGAGCAATTATCAGATCTTCAGCTTTTATCACAACCTTCAGGACTAATCTCCCCTTATTATTATCCTGTCGAGTAACCTAACACTGTGCTTGCAACTTGCGCATTTTATGAGTCCGGCATGCTATACATTCTTCTCTGTGAAGTGTACTGTTACGTTGCAGTATGTACACTAATTAGGCTAAATGGGATAGTGAGAACACATTGACATTCTTAAAATTAATGACCCGATTCATTATTACATAAAACACCTTTGTAGTTAATATAATTGTGCAGTACTGAGTGTGGACAGAATGGGAGAATGAACACTACATTGCCCCAGGTGTCCTAGCACAGCACCTCTGTCATTGAGAGAGATCTAACTGCCAGGGTACCGACAGTGCGTATTTATTTATTTATTTGGATTTGGCTCACACCTTTTTAAGTTGTAGCTCAAGGCAAGTTACATTCAGATACACTGGGGGTCAATATTTAGCTTTCCTTCCAGCCACGGCCTGATTTAACCCTGGATTTTCAATGTCAAGGCTTGCATGGTGCCTGGCACTGAATATCCAAGTATGACCACTGACTCAAAGGTTAACTGGGCACCGGTGGATATTCAGACTGGTGCCCGGATAACTTGCCGTATTAAGGCCCAGAGGCTCAAAACTCTGGCGCTGTACTGAACAGCGCTGGAAAAATACCCGCCACAATAGGGCGGGGAAGGAACTCCCTAATGCTCAATGATAATGACATGCAAAATGTAGGCGCGTTGTTAGCATTGCGCATAAGGTACTTCTGCGGGAGAATTGTGCCTGAAGCCAGAGGGGGAGGAGGGAAGGAAGAGCTGCCAGCTGCCTGTAAGTGTAGCAAGATCATTGTTGTGTTGTTATAGAATAATATTAGTGTAAGTTGGGATAGATGCACCTACATTTAGGCATGCCCACTTACACTAGGCCTACGGCTGTCTTAAGTTGGCATGCCTAAGTGTGCCATGCAATACACGCCACCTAGAGTATTCTATAAGGTGCACCCAATAAGCAACAGGGCAGTCGATCCACAAGATCCATTGTGTGCACACCACCATCTCCTGGAGAGCGTTCAGCCAACTGTGTAGCGATTGTGCTGTTTTTTTTTAAACTGCTATGGTGTCCTATTCAAAAGGGTTTTAATATTTTGGTGGCAAAACATGGCTTGTGTCGGGCATTGTACTGGTTTGAAGTTCCACAATAAAGATTTGTTTGTATCTACTATCAGTGCTGGCCCAAGGCAAGATGCTGCCTGAGGCAGAGCTAAGATGCCACCCCCCCCCCCCCCAGGCCAAGATTCTGCTCCCCACCCCATGCCGAGATGCCTTCCCCTCCCGGGCCATGATGCTGCCCCCCTTCCTACCTCCAGCCCATTTGCAGCATTTACCTGTTTCGTCATGTTGCAAACCCGGCAGCGATTCCCATACGCTGCCCTGCCGCCGGCAACCACCTTTTCCCTTTACTGCGGTTGCCTGAGCCTCTGATGAAACAGGAAGTTACGTCAGAGAGGCAGCCGCGGTAAAGGGAAGAGGCAGGTGCCGGCAGCAGGGCAGCGTATGGGAATCGCTGCTGCTTACGGGTTTGGAACGTGACGAAACAGGTAAACGCCGTGAACGGGGTGGAGGAAGGAAGGGGGGGATGCCGCTTCCTGAAGAGTGCTGCCTGAGGCCCTCGCCTCGGGTAGCCTAATGGTCGGGCCGCCCCTGCCTACTACTGATCTGCTTTGTTTGCTTCTATAACGTGCATGCGTAAGTAGGAGATTGCTGATTGAGGTACCATTTTATATCTGCAAAGACACTCGTAACTGCATCCGCCCAATTACAGAATTGCCTTTCACATGTGTTATTTATTTATTTTGTATTTATTTATTACATTTGTATCCCGCGCTTTCCCACACATGGCAGGCTCAATGCGGCTTACATAGTAAGAATTACAAAGTCGTAAGAAGAATATACAGTTTGTGGTAAACGCAAAACTATTGGGGTTAACGGATAAGTAAGTAAACATAGGAGGAATTGGGTTCGGAAGGAAATGAGCATTGGGAGATATGCGTAGAAAGATGGAAAGGAATGTATAAGGGATGGCAAAAGGATAATGGGAAACATGGTCAATGTATAACTATCTACAATAATAAAACTCACCCTCAACGTTCTGAAGACAACGTTCTGAAGTCACTCAGTCACTTCCTGAAGGGTTCATGGATTCATGGTGGTGAAGCCACAACACTGACCGTGTCTCTCTGCCCCGCCCTCGCACGACGGGCCAATCAGAAAAAACACCCTCAACATTCTGAAACACAAAGGACCATCACAACACCGTTCCCAGGCAACACTAGGCAACGTAAGACGGACCAATCAGAGGAAACTACGTGACAATAAGGGAGGAGCATTCCCCAGCAGAATGGCTCATTATCTGTGCAGCACGGAGAGCACAGAACCACCGCTGGAAAAAAACAAAACAAAAAAAGACATACATCAACAACCTGCACACACACCGCACCCTCACACACTCACACACACACAAAATAACTCTGTGACACATACACGCACACACACACACACACACACACAAAAAAAAGCCACATGCTAGCGCCCGTTTCATTGGTTTCGGAAACGGGCCTTTTTTTACTAGTTGTCAATAAGAATCATGTGGACAAGTTTTGGTGAAGTTGGGTCGTTAGGGTAGGCTATCTTGAAGAGATGGGTCTTCAGTGCTTTTCAGAAGGGCAAAAGACTGTTAATGGTACGGATGGGTTACTGTTGATTTGTTACTGGTTTCAGTTTCCGTTCAACTTATGTGATATACCACATATGTAATGAAAGTCTAAGAGGTTTGTTTACATAATCATAAATAAAATATATAAATGGGGGAGAAAACGTGAAGTATCTCACTACAACGGTAGATGTTAGACGACAGACCAGAAACGCACACAAGAAGATGAGAGGGGGAGGGAAAGATTATAATGGAAAAGTAAAGAGAGATGTGGCGGGAAGAATGAAGGAAGGGATCACAATATTCCTTGGAATATCAGCAGGGTGAGCTTGCAGAGTTAGGTCCAGCAGAGAGGGCAGATTTAACTGATTTTCTGGAGGATCCCACTGATCTTCTCACTGTAAGATTTACCCTTCTGATTACATTCTTATACGAAGGGGGATACAATTTCAGTTTAAAAAACTTATTTCAAGAAGAAATCTATATTGTTTTGTAGTAAAACTATTCAGGTATTTCCAGATGTCACGTACCACTCAACTTCACTGGCTAAGGGCTATCACCTTTCCCAGCCCTACTCCAACACACACCGTAACCAGCTGCACAGGACTGCTATTCCTTTCTCACTCTTCCTACCAGCCTTCTGCCTTTCCCCGGATTCCACCTGCCCTTCCCAGCACTCTGGGGGAAAAGTAAAACCCTTTTCCTCTGGGCAGGCTGTGGGTTGTGGCTCCCTCCCAGAAACACCCTTTCTTCCCTCTGGAAACTCGCCCTTCCCTTCACTGGGCTCCTCACTTTTCTCTGGCATCTAGGGAATCCAACCCTTCCTTCACCTGGACCTCTCTTCTTTGCATGATGATTGATTGCTACTTTTCACCAGAGCTGCTTTCCTCTGCCACGCCCTCTCTCTCTCTGGTTGCTGGGGAAACCACCCCCCCTCTCTCTCTCTGGTTGCTGGGGAAACCATCTCCCCTCTCTCTCTCTCTTGTTGCTAGGGAAACTACCCCACATCTCTCTCTCTCTCTCTGGTTGCTGGGGAAACCAAGGGCTCAGCTTGTGCAGCGGTTTCTCCTGCCTCCTTCTTATAAGGTAAGTGCTGCTGGAGATTCCTTTCTTTCCCCCCTTTCTCCAGCATGTACAAAATCTAACATGGTCTGTATTACAGTAGTATCGGGTTCCTGCCTCCAGGTTTTCCTTTGCTCCTAGTCTTATTATCTCCCTTTGCAACAGATTTAAACTGGAACTTTTTAGCACTTGCCTGCGTTTTCTGCCAGTACAGGGGAGCTGACAGCTTCTGCCTGTCACAAGGTGTAAAGAGTTCATGTAGATTGATTGTATTCTTGATTTTCCAAATTTTTGTATTTTTACTTTCAATTTGTTCTTTGTTCTCCCGTTGATGTGGGCTGAAATTATATCTGTTTCTTTGTGTATTGTTATAGCCTACCTCATTTAGAGGATAAAAAAAAAGAAGAAAGGGATCATATAACAATTCATATCTAGAGTATTGGGCCTAAAAAACGTGCTATAGTGTTTAATCTTTGGAGGTGTTCGGGAAAGCGAGAGAGAAAATGTAAGCCTTAAGTTCAGACTTAAATTTAACGAAGGAGGATTCAAGCCTCAAGAAGCGAGAAAGACTATTCAGACGGGGGCAGCTACTCTAAAGCAAGATGACCTAGTAGTGTCCGGGTACACCGCTTTTCCCAGATACTTGAGATCATTTGCAGACATTCAACAATTCAACGGCTGCTAAAAATGCATCTGTTTGTGAAAGCCTTTTTGGCTACATGAAGACTATGTTATTTGTTCTGTGTTTTTGTTTTTGTTAGGGACCATTTTATTTATCATGTTTTAGCGTCGTGTGCTTAACGATTGTTACACGTTCAAGACTATGTATGTGACTATTGTTACCCGCCTTGGATAAAGGCGGGATATAAATGTAGTAAATAAATAAATAGAAGATGATGTTGGAATGAGCAGAAGGCCCTAGCTGAGGAAAGTGATATAAGAAGGCTGGCCAAAAATAAGGGCATCCCGGAGGATTGAATCTCGTGGAGTAGTTCGTAGAGAATTCTGTAAGAGACCAGAAGCCAATGTTCAGTAACAAAAAGTGGGGTTACATGGTCATATTTCTTCTGATTGTATATGAGTTTAATAGCAGTGCTCTGGATTAGTTGGAGCCTAAGTATTTGGAAATTAGGGCGTCCAACAAGTAGAAAGTTGCATTAATCCAATTTGGAGATTACAAGTGCAAGAAGAAGAGTATACAAGGAACAGAGTTCTAAAAGAGATTGAATAGAACGTATCTTCCTAAGGGTAAGGAAACAAGAAAAAAAAAACACCTTAGAAATATGGGAATGAAAAGACTACTACTACTACTTAACATTTCTAGAGCGCTACTAGGGTTACGCAGTGCTGTACACTTTAACAAAGATGGACAGTCCCTGCTCGAAGGAGCTTACAATCTAAAGGACGAAATGTCAAGTTGGGGCAGTCAAGATTTCCTGAATAGAGGTGAAGTGGTTAGGTGCCGAAGGTGACATTGAAGAGGTGGGCTTTAAGCAAGGATTTGAAGATGGGCAGGGAGGGGGCCTGGCACTTGTGAGCATGTTACATAATGACTGGTAAAGATGAACAGTAGCAGAACAACATTTTATGTTATGTGAACACTGTGGTTAATAGGTCTAGGAACGAATAGCAGAAGATAGTGGCCAGCTGCAGTGTTACGTTTCTTACTGAATTTGATTATGTTATGTTATATTTTGTAGAGGTCAACCGAAACTGGGTTCCCCCCCCCCCTAGTTTCGGCTGAAACCAAAATTGCAGCTGAAACCCATCACCTGGTTTTGGACGAAGCCAACATTTCAACTTTGGTTGTATGAATGTGAACCAGTGAGGGCCACTGAAAATGGTCGGAGCTTGCAGTCTGCATCCCTCTGCTAAACCCACAGTGTCCAAGCCATCAAACATATAAACGGCGAGTGACCGACTCACTTGCAAATGCGCAGAAGAGACTTCCCTCTCTGTCCCGCACCCGCGTCAATACGTGATGACGGGGGCAGGACAGAGAGGGAAACTGCGCAAAGCCGCCGAGGTCGCTACCACTCCCCCCCCCCGCCCGAGGTCACCGCCACCGCTCCCCCCCACCTGATGTCGCCGCCGCCAGCCCTCCACCCGGCCCAGGCCCCCTCCCTGCCACCGAACCCACATCCACTCGCCAGAACGCAGCATGCACACCAGCTGAGTGAGCCGCCGTCCGCCCTCCCTCCCCGCCCGTGTCCCGCCCTCGCCGACGTTACGTCACACGAGGGCGGGACACAGGCAGAGAAGGAAGGCCGACGGCAGCTTAGCTGACCTGCCCTGCTGCGCTCCAGTGAATGGATGCAAGCCCAGCAGCGGAGAGAGGGCCTGGGCTGGGCGGAGGGCCGGCGGCGGCGACTCTGGGGGTGGGGGGGAACGGTAGCAGCGACCCCGTGGGGGGGCCAGCGTCGACCTCTGAAAACCCCAATACCAGCCCGTTTTAACAGGCTCAACAGCTAGTAATATAAAAGAGAGGGTGTTATGAAGAGTAACACCGAGTATTTGAATGGATGCACTATACAGAAGTAGATTACCCTTGATTGTAAAGGAGGGGAGAGAGTTTGGAGGAGAATTGGAGAAAAATAGCAAGGGGACAGACTTGGAAGTGTTTAATAGTCAGTGACTTAATCCAGCTTCTCAGAAACAGGAAGAGGGGTGAGATGGAATTTAGGGGAAGTACAAGCTGGATGTCATCTGCGTAACTAAAAAAACGCAAAGCCGAGTGACTGTAGCAGAATTGTCAATGGAGTGAGAAAGACATTAATGAGAATTGGACTTAGAATCAAGCCTCGAAGAACTTTGGACAGCAAAGGCCGGCGAGAAAATATTGTGCATGAGTGTGAAGCAACAAAAGAGCTGTTTGTCTGTCCTATTTAGATTGTGAGCTCTTTGAGCAGGGACTGTCTTTTCATGTATTGTGTATAGCGCTGCGTATGCCTTGTAGCGCTATAGAAGTGATAAGTAGTAGTAGTAGTAATAGTAGCTACCAGTTGAGTATGAAAAGAACAGTGTCAGAAATATTGAGGTCTGAGAGGTGTTGGAGCAAAATAGAATGGTCAACTAGATCAAAAGTGGTGGACATGTTGAGGAAGAATAAGATCTCACAATAAAGTCCTTCCTATTTTAGATAACGCCTTAGAGTATCAAAGTCTGAACTGAAATTGGAGGAAAAGCCTCACATGGCGTGAAATAACTTCTTGTTTCGCAGTATCCACTGTCATATATCTAAGAAGTATCATTGGCAAAAAAACCTCCAATGATAGCTTTGTATTCACTGTCTTCTGAGTATGCAGATCTCTCTCATGCATATTCATTGTGGATATCCTGAAAACCCAGCTGGCCAGGTGATCCCTGAGGACTGGGTTGAAAACCACTGTTCAATAGAATACTTTATACCAGGGGTTCTCAACCTAGTCCTTGAGAAACACCTAGCCAGTCAGATTTTCAGGACACCCACACTGAATATGCATGAGATAGATTTGCATAGAATGGAGGTAGAATGGTCTGTCTCTTGCTGTTTGCTGTTCCACCAGTCTGCAGATCACTGCTTCTTTGGTTGTTGTTAGAATAGAGGTAAGTACATGCAAATTTCTCTCATGTATATTCATGTGGATAACCTGAAAACCTGACTGGCCGGGTGAGTCCCAAGAACACCACATAGGTTCCTCAAAGCACCTAAATATAGGAATACTGTTGTAAAACACTGCCTTCTATGAGGGTAATATTTAAAAACATTTTTGCACATAAAACACTGATTTGCATGCATGCGTGGGCTCTTATAAAATTAAGCCCTGCCTAAGGGTATTGCATGCCAGCCTGTACTTGTACCAGGGGCGTAGTCAGACACAGATTTTGGGTGGGCCTAGGCAAGAAGTGGGTGGGCATCAAGTGTTCTTCCCCACACACCAAAATAATATCTCAGCTGGTGGGAAAATGCTTCCTTCCACCTTGGCAGTCTGCAGCAGGCATGCACTGAAAACTGAGCATGCACAAGTGCCAGTGTCATGGAGAGCAGCGTTTTCGTTACCATCAGGGGGAAGTTTTCAGCTGGCGGAGCTTGGGATCCCCACCAGCTACCACTAAACGTGTGCTACTGTTGGCTGGGCCTGAGCCCCAGCCCACCCAGACCCATCTGTGGCTACCCTACTGACTTGTACAATAGGCACGCTCAGGGATGGAGTGTGGGTGGAGGTGGGTGGAGTTGTGATTTACAGATGATACTAAGATTTGTAACAGAGTGGACATCCGGGAGGGAGTGGAAAACATGAAAAAGTATTTGCAGAAGCTAGAAGAATGGTGTAAGGTTTGGCAATTAAAATTCAATGCGAAGAAATGCAAAGTGATGCACTTAGGGTGTAGAAATCCATGGGAGACGTATGTGTTAGGCGATGAGAGTCTGATATATATGGACAGGGAGAGGGATCTTGGGGTGATAGTATCTGAGGATCTGAAGGCGACGAAACAGTGTGACAAGGCGGTGGCCGTAACTAGAAGGTTGCTAGGCTGTATAGAGAGAGGTGTGACCAGCAGAAGAAAAGAGGTTTTAATGCCCCTGTATAAGTCGTTGGTGAGGCCTCACCTGGAGTATTGTGTTTAGTTTTGGAGGCCGTATCTTGCTAAGGATGTAAAAAGAATTGAAGCGGTGCAAAGAAAAGCTACGAGAATGGTATGGGATTTGCGTTACAAGATGTGTGATGAAAGACTTGCTGACCTGAACATGTATACCCCTGGAGGAAAGGAGAAACAGGGGTGATATGATACAGACGCTCAAATATTTGAAAGGTATTAATCCGTAAATGAACCTTTTCCGTAGATGGGAAGGCAGTAGAACTAGAAGACATGAAATGAAATTGAAGGGGGGCAGACTCAAGAAAAATGTCAGGAAGTATTTTTTTCACGGAGAGAGTGGTGGATACTTGGAATGCCCTCCCGTAGGAGGTGGTCGAGATGAAAACGTTAACGGAATTCAAAAATGCGTGGGATAAACATAAAGGAATCCTGTTCAGAAGGAATGGATCCTCAGAAGCTTAGCGGAGATTGGGTGGCAGAGCCGGTGGTGGAAGGCTGGGCTAGTGGTTGGGAGGCGGGGCTAGTGCTGGGCAGACTTATACAGTCTGTGCCCTGAAAATGGAAGAAACAAATCAAGGTCAGGTATACACAAAAAGTAGCACTTATGAGATTATCTTGTTGGGCAGACTGGATGGACCGTGCAGGACTTTTTCTGCCGTCATCTACTATGTTACTATGTTACGTGTGTGTTTTATAAAATACTTGCATCTGTACATATATATGGGGCTGAAAAAACTGAGGCTGAAAAAAAGCACTATTCTATAAGCCACAGTTAAAAGTTTAGGCGCAGTTTATGGAATCGTTCCTAACTTTAGGCAAGGCCATTTGCTCCAACTGAAACGTGGTGCAAATGTATGCACCTAAATTTGGCTCCTATCCCCCCTCTTTCTATAACAACACACATAAATGCTAGGAAAGCCCCCCTTTCACCCATGATGCTCCAATTTCTGTGCCCCCTCGTGTGTAAAATTTAGGCACAGATCCCACGCTTAAATGTGCACATATAAATTCCAATTAAATCTAATTAGTGCCAATAATTGGTTGTTAAGCCAATTATCGGCGCTAATTAACTTGTTCAATTAAATTGCACATGCAGTTTTTAGCGACTTTTTAAAATAGAATTAGAAGGATTGTACACTTGACATTTAAATCTGCTCTAGAGCAGTATAATGTGCTCAAACCTCCAATGTAGGTCTGATCTCTGTAGGGTTTGCTCTCGTACTTTATAAAGACCCAGAGATGCCTCACATCCTATATAATAAAACTCACCCTCAATGTTCTGAGGACACTGACGTCACTGTCAGGTCCTCCGGGCACTTCCTTCCGGTTTGAAGCCTTCGTGGTGGTGAAGCCACCAAAAACACTGTGTTGGGGCCCCGCCCTCGCGTCAAACATGATGACGTCGAGGGCGGAGCAATGGCGTCAGTGGCTTGCCGAGGTCCGCAACAATGGCGGTCAGTGCTTTCAGAACGCCGAAGGGGTGAGTAGGGAGGGGGGAGGTTCGGAAGGAAACCGTATTAGCGCCCGTTTCATTGACGCAAGAAACGGGCATGTTTTACTAGTTTCTTTATAAAATTGAGCCACAATAGATGCCATCTTGCCATCTAAACCTAGGGTGTCTGTTATAAAATTAGTTCCAATAGGCTTAGGCTCCCTTTTACAGAGCCAAGGTAGCAGCAGTCAGTGCGGTAATGCCAACACAGACCATTCACTTTGAATGGGCTATGTTGGAATTGCTGCATGGATTTCTAAAAGGGGGGGGGCAGGGGGTTAAGCAGGTTGGAGAAAAACTACCTGGGACAATATTCAAAGTTGGCAATCGGCGTATCATGTACACACTGGCTCTGCCATTTGAAATGATATCCAAATATTCAGCATTGGATGCAACCCAGATATTGTCACTGAGCTGTGATTATCCGGATAATGGTAATGTTTAGCTCCGCACAGGCTCCACTGCTGGACCGTCCCAGCACTATCCGAATAGCACCGAAGCAATCCGTAGAGATTTTCAGTGCACGATCTGGATAATGCCTGGGAAACCCGGGTATGACCTCAGAATGTATCTGGGTAGCAGTACCTATTATTTGGTTAAGCGCTTTTGAATATCTACTGCTCTTTATGCTTATCCCAGTTTACCTGATCAGAAGTCTGAGGAAACTTTGGGGCCTTTTACTAAAGTGCAGTAAAATCTGAGTCTAGTGCGTTCTAACGAGGGATTTTCCCAGGTGCTTTCCTTTTTTTTTTTTTTTTTTTTTGCAGGTCGTGTGCTAATGTTGGACTTAAGTTAAAGGTGGAAAACACCTCTAAGATACTTGGGGGCTCATTTTTAAAAGAAAAAAAAAAACGTCCAAAAAGTGGCATAAATCTGAAATTAAAAAGAACTGTCCAAAACTCACTTAAAGAATTTACCTTTAACTGAGGGAAAATGTAATAAACAGCGAGCAGGTGAATGAACGTATGATAAGTTGCTGGTGTGTCTACCCAAATTAATTGAATAAGTTACATGCATAATCTTCCGTCTATTACATCAATCAGAAAACAGAGATCAGGCTCTGCAGAAAAGGAAAGTTGCAATCCACAATAGTTTTTTCCCTACCTCCCGTGGGTTCTTTCAAGGACTAGAAACAGAGCTTTTGAATTCTCCACCCATAAAGTAAACTTTCACTATAAGTAAATTGTTTGCAGATATTACAAACCTTTACCTGGCAAAATTCTCAGTACAAAAGACCCATCCTCCTATCAAGCATCACCATTTAACTCTGAATGTGCCACTGGTGATATCCAGTCTGAACTGTATGACTTCATTATTCCATCTTCTGCTACTTCATAAATAAAAACCCAGTTTAGGTAGGGGTTAAAGATAGGCAGAGGTTAAGGTTATATATATATATATATATATATATATATATATATATATATATATATATATATATATATATATATATATATATATATATACTAGTAAAACATGCCCATTTCTGGAGCAAATGAAATGGGCGCTAGCAAGGTTTTCCTCCCGAACCCCCCCCCCCTACCCACCCCTTCGGCATTGTGAAGCCACTGACCGCCATTGCTCCGCACCTCGTCAACACACGCCACCTTCATCTCCTGAGTCGTGAAGCCACTGACGCCATTGCTCCGCCCTCGCTCTGTGACGCCATTGCTCCGCCCTCGACATCATCACGTTTGACGTGAGGGCGGGGCCCAGAGACAGTAATTTCGGTGGCTTCACCACCACGAACTCTTCGAACCCGAAGGAAGTGACACTGACGTCAGTGTCCTCAGAACGTTGAGGGTGAGTTTTATTATATAGGATATATATATATATATATACACACCTAAAAACAGGGCACAATTTATTGAACTGTGGGGCTGGGGGAGGCGGCAAACTTGCCAGGAGTAGTAGCGACAGGAGAAGAGATGCTCAGTTAGGGTGTAGAGTGACTGTTCTGCTCCAGGATCACTCGCTCCTCTCCTCTTCTCTGGAGTGTGCTTAGAAAGGAGAGGCTGGAGTAGAATACCCCTGCTGCTCTGGAGTCTTAAAAGAAGTTGTTTCAGGCTATTTCCATGGAAATTAAACCCTGCCTAATGATTACACATGACACCAGGTCCAAATTTCACAGATGAACCTCCACCATTATGGGTAGTGTTTTGTATTAAGTTCAGGAACCACGATACTACTTAGAAACTGAGAGCAAACGAAACACTTACATTTCTTTCCAGTCAACTTAAATCACTTAAAGAGAAAATGTTTCCTGTTTTCAGCACTGAGTTGGTGGAACTAATCTATCAAGGATAGTAGAAGTCACTAATTAGGCTTTTAGAAACTTGTTGCAGATAAACCCTGTAGAGACACTACACAGGAATACAGAGACCTCTAGTGGATTTACTTGAGTATTGGACTTCGACTTTTACATACGCCCACAAATTCTGGAACAAGGGGGTTGGATCTCCTGCCCTGTGATAGACAGTGGTAGGAGGCCACACCTCTTAAAGGGAAACCATGTTGGTATAAATATCCAGCCCAAAATATCCTTTGTCTTTGGCTCCTGCTTCTCTGGCCATTGCACCATTACACTACGGGAAGAGGCTAGCCAAGCCTGTGTAGAATAACATACAACGGAGAGGGTCAACGTACAGCAGCACAAGCGACCAACAAACAGCACAAAGGGCTCTCAACACGTGTCCCATCCTTGAAAGCCCTTTGTGCTGTTTGTTGGTAGCCAAGCCTGTGTGCCTGAAGAGTAGAGAAATGTCCAGCAGTACCAGAGCTACTTAAGCTGCTGTACTTGCATCTGATGGATACTGGAAAGAGAAACCAGCTCACCACCATGTCCTTCCAAGGAAAACGAGGGTGGTGCTGAAAGATCAAGCTTGGAGGAACTGGAGGGGCCTGGAGGAAAGTCCTTCAAGATCCACAAGGATAAAGAAACCCAACCCCACATCAGAAGTCTCAAGTTTCCATGTTATCCAGTTAGCATGTTAAGATTAGAAGGTGGTGAGTGTTCCCATATTAATTTTTTGCGGGTACCACGTGCCAATGCGAACATTAGTGCAGAACCTACAAAAAAAAAAACTTGCTTTGAAAATGTGCAATGGTAAAAGCCCCCTCCCCCCTAAGTATTAAAATGTGAAATAGATTTTCACCTGGGGTAAAAAAAACAAACCCAAAAACACCTTAAAAACCTTGGTGGCATATAGAACATGTTTGGTTACTGATTGGCTGGTACGAACATGAGGCATTTATCTCATAGGTATGGCTTGCACCACTGACTTTCATTTTGCTCCATGGCCTAGGGAATCCCTAATTTGAAATTGTGAACAAATAAAGGGCCCTGTTTACTAAGGCACATTAGAGTTTTTAACACGCCTACAATTAGTGTGTGTGCTAACCGTGTAGGCGCCTATAGGGATATTGTAGGCGCGTTCACGGTTAACGTGCATAGATGGTTAACCCGCGTTAAAGACGCTAACGCACCTATAACGCAACTTAGTAAACAGGGCCCACAATGTCTTACAGAAGCAATAATCTTCTCTGGCTGGTAAATTTTCGAGCAGTTCATGTCTACTGTTGACCTATACAACTATATTATCAGATGCACTCGGTACGTCAAGCTCCATCTCTGGACGTCTTCAAATCTAAGCTAAAAGCCCACCTTTTTGATGCTGCTTTTAACTCCTAACCCTTACTCACTTGTTCAGAACCCTTATTTTATCATCCTCACCTTAATATTCCCTTCTCTCTTGTTTGTCCTGTTTGTCTGTCCTAATTAGATTGTAAGCTCTGTCGAGCAGGGACTGTCTCTTCATGTTCAAGTGTACAGCGCTGCTTACGTCTAGTAGCGTTATAGAAATGATAAGTAGTAGTTGTTGTAATAGTCTTCGGGATTCTGGAATCTTGCTACTCTTAGGGATTCTGGAATGTTGTTATTCTTTGGGATTCTGCACAGAATCTTGTTACTCTTTGGGATTCCGGAATCTTGTTACTCTTTGCATAGAATTTTGCTACTCTTTGTCCCGATTAGATTGTAAGCTCTGTCGAGCAGGGACTGTCTCTTCATGTTCAAGTGTACAGCGCTGCGTACGTCTAGTAGCGTTATAGAAATGATAAGTAGTAGTTGTTGTAGTAGTCTTCGGGATTCTGGAATCTTGCTACTCTTAGGGATTCCGGAATGTTGTTATTCTTTGGGATTCTGCACAGAATCTTGTTACTCTTTGGGATTCTGGAACCTTGTTACTCTTTGCATAGAATTTTGCTACTCTTTGTCTGTCCTGATTAGATTGTAAGCTCTGTCGAGCAGGGACTGTCACTTCACGTTCAAGTGTACAGCGCTGCGTACGTCTAGTAGCGCTATAGAAATGAAAAGTAGTAGTAGTAGTACTAAACAGACGCATATAAGAACCTGTTCCTTTTTCCTACAGCTTATATTGACGTCAGGTCATTAATCTCCCCAGGACAGGATATTAACTGTTAAAAAAATGGCCTGCTCAGAGTAAATTGGTACTATTTTTTTTTAAAGGGATGAAATAGCTTTTAGTGTAATCTAGTACTTTCATTTGCTACAGTTCAATCTACTGATATCACATGCAGCCAACCATTAGCCTGACTAGTTTATTCTCTTGGACTTGGGCCAGTGAAGTTCCGGTTATGCATTACAAGCCTCACCGACACGGTGCATCATTATTGCTTAGAAACATGTTCCCGTCCTTTGTTTTTCCCAATCAATATTTGGGTAATTAAATTCTCCTTTAAAAGTAACACCTGTAATTAATTGCAATAAAAATTGTTTATACCATCATAAACAATCTCCATTGTTCTTCTGATAGCTTTATTCCTGGTTATCGCAGGATAAGAATTTGGGTCCGGGCTTACATGCTGGATCTGCACTAACGTGAGATTTAGAAATTGATTTCTGCTGTCAGTCCATTTGGAAAAAGATGTTTTCATTTAGATAGATGTTTTCTTTATTGATTTCTGAGTTTGTGACATGCAATTAACTCTAACTCAGTTCCCCAAAGTTGCATGTATTGAATCTATCCCAACCGGCATTCTATCTTTCTTGGCACCATATAATACACAGGGCCCAATGCAGAAAGGTTCCTTAAGTGTGGTTTCCGTGCTCAGCTAGTGGAGTGAGGGAGTGGCCTAGTGGTTAGAGTGGTGGACTTTGGTCCTGGGGAACTGGGTTCAATTCCCACTGCAGGCACAGGCAGCTCCTTGTGACTCTGGGCAAGTCACTTAACCCTCCATTGCCCCAGGTACAAATAAGTACCTGTATATAATATGTAAGCTGCATTGAACCTGCTATGAGTGGGAAAGCATGGGGTACAAATGTAAGAAAAACCAAAAAGTGCAGTATTGGTGTCTGTTTCTTGCATACAAATATGAGCCTCAAAACAATGTATGAGAAGGAAATTTTTGTAAGGCTCATAGAAGAACAGGCACTGACGTGTTCTTTCACTTTCCATTTTGTTCAAAAATGCACACATCTGTTATTTCCTATGGCAGGCGCTTTTTTCTAGTTGCAAGAACCCCCCCCCCCCCCCCCCCCCAATACAGGCAGTTTAGTCTGAAACTGGCATGAAATCCTCTCCACTAACCCTTCTACACAGGTCTGACCTGGCAATAAATTTCTTGCGTTTGCATGCAATGAAACCCATTGTTTCCATCTTTGCATTACTGTGGAATACTTAAATACCTGATTATCATATGTTTTGATGCCATGTTAGGCCGTGTATTCCGCTTGTTAACCCCCATGCTCAGTCCCTCCTCTGCATTGCTCAGTGCGTACAACCCGTGGAAACCATGCAGTTAGGCCCGTGATAGATTTCTGCTTTGGCCAACCCAAAACCCTGGTACATGAACGTTGAGATGTTTTCCTTTCAGTGTAAGATGCTAAGGTATTATTTAGGATTTTGCATGCTTAAGAAAATGTAAAATAAATTTAGTATAGGCCTAACCTGATGATTCCATGACTACCAGTATTTATTGAGTCAGTTTTTGGAATTTGTATAATTATAATTAGGGTTACCATATGGCTCCAGAAAAAGGAGGACAGATTGAGCCAGTCTGGGTTTTACTTCCATTGCTTTCAATGGAAGCAAAACCCGGACTGGATCAATGTGTCCTCCTTTTTCTGGAGCCATATGGTAACCCTAATTATATTTGATTGATTATTTGTTTTAAATTATTTTAGATTTAGCTCACACTCTTTCAGTGGCACCTCAAGGAGAGACGTCTTCATGGTTTTGTGTGTGTGTGTGTGTGTGTGTGTTTGACTGAGCAGTTTTCTCCTTTTCCTTTGTATTTCCAGCTCAGTTGGAACCAGCGTTAGTATCTGGTACCACAGAACCTTCATTTTCATTTCTCCATTATTTTGTACTCCTGCTTCCCCAGCATACCTAATCTAGTCAATATAGGAACAATCCTGGGTCGGAGAGAGTGGAGGATGCTTGGAATGCCCTCCCGCGGGAGGTGGTGGAGAGGAAAACGGTAACGGAATTCAAACATGCGTGGGATAAACATAAAGGAATCCTGTTCAGAAGGAAAGGATCCTCAGGAGCTTAACTGAGATTGGATAGCAGAGCCGGTAGTGGGAGGCGGGGCTGGAGGTTGGGAGGTGGGGATAGTGCGGGGCAGACTTATACGGTCTGTGCCAGAGCCGGTGGTGGGAGGCGGGGATAGTGCTGGGCAGACTTATACGGTCTATGCCAGAGCCGGTGGTTGGGAGGCGGGGCTAGTGCTGGGCAGACTTATACGGTCTGTGCCCTGAAGAGCACAGGTACAAATCAAAGTAGGGTATACACAAAAGTAGCACACATGAGTTGTCTTGTTGGGCAGACTGGATGGACCGTGCAGGTCTTTTTCTGCCGTCATCTACTATGTGTACCATTTCTGCAACCCTGCAATTGGTGGCCTTGAATCCACCCAGTAAGTGTGAACCTGGGAGCAGTGAATGTCACTCAGGGATCAAATTGGGGACCTTTTTCATGGCTGCCACGGAATCACAGGGCTGGCCAAGAAATGCAGTCTTATTTTGTATATTGAAAAACAGAAGCAGGAACGGTGCCATAGTTTGTGGTAGAAGCGGGCGATTTTGGTACTGCATTACAGCAAGAAGCTGCTTTAGTTGCAAGAGATCTGTTTATTTACTTATGTACAGCAGGGCACCCCAGCCTTCCCCTAACTCTTACGAGGAGTTCTTGCTCCTGTTCTGACCCTGTTTCAGTATGATGGGATAGAGAGTGGTTCTACCTGTCTGCTTATTGGTGGGGTATAAAAGACAGACACTTTGATGTCTGGCCTGCACAGTCTGCATTTTTAAAATGCTGGCCACTGTGGGTTTTTTAGTAGATACCCACTAGTGCTGAATATTCAGGTATATCTTGGCTGGCGCTATTTATCTGGGTATCAATGATATTCGGACTGGTACCTGGATTAAGTAACCGGAAAAGGTTGGAACAGCTTTTTTGCTGTCCTAACCTTATTTAGGCAGATACCTGGTTAGCAGACTGAATATCACCGCTAACCAGATAAATGCCAGCTCTGCCCAGTGTTCACTGCCAGTCTACCTGGCAATACCCAGATAGTGTGGAGGTCTGTCTGGAGCTTCAGCAACATTATCCAGCTAAAGCTGCTGAAAATCTGGATACGGATCTAGTGAGCAGGACTTATCCAGGTCAGAGATGTTTCTACCCCGATAAGTCCCACTGAACATTGACCCCCTGTCTCTAACGACCAGGGGTCTTCTTGTTCTTCCATATGAAAGGAGACAGGCTCCTGGAGACCAGGGGAGCTTAGCAGTCTACAACTAGAGCTAGCTGGGTTATCCAGATGGGAGAGCAGCAGCTCCATCCTGAGCCAGCTAGAGTTAATGGAGGAGAACAAGAAAAGGAAAAAGGGACAACAGGCTAGACCACAGGGGATCTGGCCTGGAAGACCAGCAGAGAGCAGCCTTTGGATTTTTTTCTCTTAATGTCCAGGGCACTTGACATTGGCTGTGTTTATAAGCCCCAATTATCTGTAACACCTCATTGGGGCTTTGTGTTCTGTAGGGAGATCAGGGGAATGTTATTTAGGGGAGATAAGTTTTTTTTTATCTAGAGCTACCACCCTTGGGATACAAGATTCTTGGGTTGGCACCACCAAGGGTTGGTTGGCACCTGGGATCACGCACTCCACTTACTTTCCACTCCCAAAAATGTGCAGTCCAGTCCAGATTTTGTTCTGAACCAACAATGTTTACTGAAAGTCTTGGCATCTTTGCATTGCTCCTCCTCAGGGATCCCCTTAAAGCGGAGGTTGCAACCTCTTCCATCTGCTGTTCAAGGTCAGCCGGCATTCATTTTCACAGCTTTTGGTGAGTCCCTGAAGATCCTCCACTATAGCCTCAACTCGCTCTTCCGTTTCTGCCACTCTGGTCCCGATGTCTTTCACTTCTTCCCGAAGCTCTGCGACCGAGGCTTGTATGCCCTTCCTGGTGGCTATCATTTCAGCTTTGAGTTCTTTGAACCAGCGGGCTATGTCGCTTTTCACAATACCCTCTTCTCCTGTACTCATTACTTCAGGATCGTTCTCCGATTCCGAGTCCTCCGGCGCCATCTTGGCCCCCCTTGCTGGCGTGCTTGATTTCGTACTCTTCAGCGATCTCTCTGGATCTGCTGCGTATTTATATTTCGCCAGCTTTTTCCGAGCTGCCATCCTTGTGAGAGGTGAGTCGTTCAATTTTAGCGGGTCTTCTAATTATTCTCCTGGTTTTTCTCTTATCTTTTGGCTCGGCTCCCGCGGAGCTTCGCGATTAAGCCTCCATCAAGTCCCGGTGACGTCACTTCCTCTACTGAAAGTCTTTAAATAGTTGGAACAAGTAGAAAGTTAATAAAAGCTGGCAGAGTACAAAATATTAAAAGTCACAGTTCAGTTCACCTCTAGGCAGAGAAATTCCTCTTCCTTGGCCCCGTGCTCCTGTTGGCCCAGGGCCCTTTCCTGATACTTCTACCAATATAGGAAATCTCCATGTCTTCCCCAGATATCTATCAGATACCTTTAATTGCTGCAGACTGGTCTATTCTATTTCCTCCAGCCTTGACTCTCCTGCTCTCAGATTTGGTTTTCCTAGGGGTGTGCTGGTAAATTTTTAACAACAGGCTCTTTCTCCGGACGTAGCCAGCTCTGCAGTTGGAAGGGCCAGGGGTGGCCAGGGGGAGGGGGAGGAGCAACACTTGCCTCTATCTCCTCCCTCCCTTCGTGCGGGCACGCTAGGCATACCTTTGCTGGCAGCCAATAAATGGACTGCCACCACTCCCAACGTCTTGCTCTGAGCAGCATGCTGGAACTTCTCTCACATGCTCGAGAAGTCCCAGCCTGCTGCCCAGAGCTGGAAACAAGGAGTGGGGAGCAGTCTATTTACTTGACTGGCAGGGCTCAGCATCCCCACCAGCAAAGTAAAAGATAATTCAGCAGGGGGCCCAAGCCCACATTTTGGGAGCCAGTTGTTAAAGTAGCCATGGAGGGCCCTACTTTAACAACCGGCTCCCAAAATTCTTTAAAACTTAACAACCGGCTCTTGCGAGCCTGTGAGAGCCTGCTCCAGCACATCACTGCCTCTGATTCCTTCTACTTATTTTCCAGGACTGAAAAAAACCCTCCTTTGTCCAGAGGCCTCCTGGTACCCCTGGTTCCTTACTTTTCTTTTTGCTTTGGGTGGTTTATTGGCTAAGCCAGCCAAAACACACCAGCCCAATGGCATAGTTGCTTAGCTAGCCAAACCCAGAAAGCTTCTTTTGGGCTCTGGTACACATAGATTTCAGATTTCCATCCCTTTTTGGTGGGGACTCCTTCTATCATACCTCGCTAGTGGGAAAACGTTCTCAACTCTGGAAAGTTCTGAATGTTGGAGAATGCCACCTCCTATACTTGGTACAGCCACTAGAGGTCTCTGCATACTAAGTCCATGAACCATCAGATGAAGAAAGTTATTCTCTGAGCAGTGTTGTAAAGTAAATAAGTAAATGCAGGGCTTTTTTTGAGGGGGTACTGAGTACCGGCACCTTTTCCATTGTCTGCTAAAATTGACCCATGGACCCCAAGTTTTAAAGAAAGAGCTCAGGCTCTACACACCAATTCTGCTTTGTTATAGATTCTGTGACTGGTTGCAGGGGGCCTGGCTATTGTGGGGTGGGTCCCTCAGTGATCACCCCACCCCTGAAGGGTGGCCTAGAATTTGAGTACCGGCACCTCTTTTGCTAGAAAAAAATGAACTGAGTAAATGTAACTAGTTACTGTACTTAAGCACAAATTTTGTCACTTTTACTTGTAAAGAAGTGCAGGAAACATTTTTTTTTTACTTTTTTTATTTATTTTTTTATTTATAAATTTTCTTTTACATATCAAGCATTACATCTTGAAATACAGAAAAAGACAATTTAGTTTCCAAATTTTTTCATAGGAATATTAAAAAAAAAGATAGAAATTACTAAAATATAGTATAGGAAATCAATACTTGTCTATAGTCCACAATATCGGGGGGTTACACAATTTCAAGGAAAAACATGTAAATCCAATTTAGAAATCAATTTCCAAATTTAACTTGGCGGTTAGTATAGGCAAGCCAGGTAATATATATATTATTTATGGGGTTGAAGTTGTTAAAGTCCCTAATAATGGAGACTGTGGGTCTCTCAGCTTAGCTTCCAAAAAGGAATTCAGTTGTTTCACCTCAAAAAATACATATTTAATTGAATTCAATTTTATCACACACTTGCACGGGAAGTTCAGCCAAATTAATGCCCCAAGTTGCAAAACCTTTGGTCTCAGTTTGAGGAATTCTTGTCTTTTCTTTTGGGTGGATCTTGAGATGTCTGGATACATTCTAATTTTACAATTTAGGAAATCTGGTCTTTTATTCATGAAAAATTGTTTAAGTATCCAGTCTCTATCTGGTTGAAGTATGAAAATCACTTTAAATGTCGTAGTTGTCAGGCCCTCATTGTCTCCTTCAATAATTTGAGTCAAATCCAAAGTTTGAACATTCATTTCATCTCTTTGTGATAAATCTTTCTTACGAAATGGTTCTACATAGAAAATCTTTGAAATTGGTGGATGTAATTTTCCTGGAATTTTTAAAGCTTCAGTTAAATATTGTTTGAAGGTTATCAATGGTGAAATGGCAATCTGCTTAGGAAAGTTTATCAGTCTGAGGGCATTGGAACGTTGGTAATTTTCTAGTATTTCAATTCTGTTTTGGAGATAAAGATTTTTTTTAATTAAATTAATTTGAATTTTTTGAGAATTTCTTTATTGCAGAGGAATTTACTTCCGTTTCTTTGCCCAGAGATATCAGTCTCTTATCCATTTCAGATATCTTTTTTGAATCAGAACTGAATTTCTTATCAAACTGAGTGAACTTTTATGTAAATGAAGCTTCCAAACCAACAAGTGCTTCCCAAATATTGTCCAAGGTGATTTGTTGAGGTTTTTCAGGCAAAAAAGACTTACTTGGGAGTTCCAAGGTAGTAATTGAAGTTAAGTCCGATTGACCTCCCGCTGCTCCTCGTTCTTCCATAGGGATGCCATCTCCTCCACTCGCTCCTGCTGCTTCCGCAGCGGGGCTTGCCGGCGTCTCAGGCGTCGATTCAGCGCCCGTGCCGGGAAACCCTGTTGCATCCTGCGCCTCTGGGGTTCCCCGACATTTTTTTTACTTTTACTGAAGTAATAATTTCCCCAATTTTTACTGCTTTTACTCAGGGGCCCTTTTACTTAGCAGCAGTAAGCCCAACGCGGGCTTACTACTTGGCAATCCACTGGCTTGACAGAATCTTTTCTGAATACATTTTAATTTATTGTCCCAGTCTTGAAGGCCCTTGTGTGATTTTTTTGTTTTGATTTAAAGTCTTTAGAGAGGAAATCTCCGTGTCTGGACTTAAGGGTTCCCACACATTTGACATTCTTGCATCAGTTTTTGAAGATGTTCAAACATAGGGTTACCATATGTCCGGATTTACCCGGACATGTCCTCTTTGTCCGGGCAACCGGGTGGGTTTTGCCAATCTGCCCATTTCTCTGGATTTCTGGACAAACAGGCAGGCTGGTGGGCGGGCAAATGGGCAGATTGCTAGCCTCCCCTCCCCTTACTTACTACTGCCCTGGTGGTCTAGTGACCTCTTCCGCCTTCGGGGCAGGAACGAGCCCACTCTTTCCTGCCCGGAGCGCTGCCCTGCATGCTTCCTTCCTGTTGCTGATCTCGGAGCCCACTCAAAATGGCCACCGAGAGTTGAAATGACCTCGCGAGACTTAGGGTTACCATTTTGTGTCCTCTGAAAAAGAGGACACATGTCACGCCCCCCTACCCCGCCCCGCCCCGCCTCATGCCCCGCCCCCTTCAGGTCCGGGCCCCGCCCCTATTCCCCCCCCCGTCACATAGTCCCCTCCCCCCCATCACATACCCCCCCTCACTTACTGTCTTGCCCTGGTGGTCTAGTAGCGTCTTCTCTTCGGGGCAGGAAAGAGCCCCCTCTTTCCTGCCCGGAGCGCTGCCTGCCCTTGCCTGCTGCATCCTCCTCGGTATGGCTGGGGATTCAAAATGGCCACCGAGAGTTGAAGCGGCCTCGCGAGAGTTCAACTCTCGGCGGCCATTTTGAATCCCCAGCCAGACCGAGAAGGATGATAGACAGGGGAGGCAGCGCTCCGGGCAGGAAAGAGGGGGCTCTTTCCTGCCCCGAAGACGTCACTAGACCACCAGGGAACATGGTAAGGAAGGGGAGGGGAGGGGACGGGAGACCACGCGCCGATCGCCCGCCCACACGCCCACCGCACCCACGCGCCTGCCCGCACCCGCGCCCACGTTTGTCCAGAAATCCGGACAAACGTGGGCGGGGGCAAAATCCGCCGGACGCCCCGGACATGCCCTCAAAAAGAGGACATGTCCGGGGAAATCCGGACGTATGGTAACCCTAGCGAGACTTCAACTTTCGGCGGCCATTTTGAATCGGTGCCCAGATCAGCAACAGGAAGGGTGCATGCAGGGCAGCGCTCCGGGCAGGAAAGAGGGGGCTCTTTCCTGCCCCGAAGAGGTCACTAGACCACCAGGGCAGTAGTAAGGTAAGGGGAGGGGGGTGACGGGGAGGGGGAGTGACGGGGTGTGTGACAGGGGGGAGGGAAAATGTGACAGGGGGCAGAGTGAGGGCGTGAAAGGGGACAGGGTGGGGTGTGAAAGGGGGCGGGCAGGTGTGTGGTGGGGCGGGGCATGTGTCTTCCTTTTGGGGGGACAAAATATGGTAACCCTATTCAAACAGAGTTTGCCATCTGACAAAACTTTGTTAGAACAACAACTGACAACGATTCCAACTTTGTGAAAATGCCTTCTCTGTAATTGGACGTCATGACAGTGATAATGAAGATGAAGGTGGAAGTGATGAATTAGACAGCGCTACTTCTAATGCAGATAATGACAATGATGATGATAAAAACATTCTTTGCCGTAAGGAAATTGACTTGATTTCCTTATGGCAAAGAATGTTTTTTATCATCATCATTGTCCTTGTCATCTGCATTAGAAGTGGTTCCTTTTGACTGGGTCTTTCAGTCAAAAGGCATCAGCAATATTACAGCCTGGTCGGATTTGAAGCAACTTTTTATGAGGCAGAAGAATTCACTTCCTGCTGGTGCTGTAGTTGAACACCTTTTTAGCTGTGGCGGATTAAAGACTCACAAGGGCACTCACATGAGTGACAATTGTTTTCATAGTAACATAGTAGATGATGGCAGAAAAAGACCTACACGGTTCATCCAGTCTGCCCAACAAGATAAACTCATATGTGCTAATTTTTGTGTATACCCTACCTTGATTTGTACCTGTGCTCTTCAGGGTACAGACCGTATAAGTCTGCCCAGCACTATCCCCGCCTCCCAACCACCAGTCCCGCCTCCCACCACCGGCTCTGGCACAGACCGTATAAGTCTGCCCAGCACTATTCCCGCCTCCCAACCTCCAGTCCCGCCTCCCAACCACCGGCTCTGGCACAGACCGTATAAGTCTGCCCAGCACTATTCCCACCTCCCAACCACCAGTCCCACCTCCCACCATTTATTTAGTTTTGCTGAAAGCAAAATGGATTGAATTGTAGAGCAATAAAGTTGTTGGGATAAAAACGTTAACAACAGTTGCATTCATTGTAATTGTGGTACTTTTACTTTTTACTCAAAAAGTATTATATTAGGCAATAACGTTTTTACTTTCACTTAAGTAAAAATTTTAAATGTGTTCTTCACTGTACTTTTACTTAAGAATTAAAATGTACATTTATTTTTACTTTTAGTTAAGTACTTTGACCTAGTACTTTGAACAACACTGTCTCTGAGTATATCTTAGAGGCCAATGACAGGAGTCTGAAGTGCCTAGTTTGGGACCCCGAGTGGAAGTTTTGGGAGGAAATGCATAAGCAGAGGGAGAGCTCTAACCAGAGCCCCAGAAGAAAAGAGAAGAGAATACCTAAGAAAGGCCATGCGGAGTCAGACTTAAATCCATTCAGCCCAGCATCCTGTCTCTGACAATGGTGAGTCTGGGTTATAAGTACCAGGCATATCCTAAAAGGTAGGTCTAGTTCCCATTGTTAATTTCCAGGGATGAACAGTGGCTCTCCCAAGTCTATCTGGCTAATAATATTTTATGGACTTTTCCTCCAGGAACTTGACCAACCCTTTTTTTATTTTTTCTGTTGGCCACCCTGACCTTATCCTCCAGCAACAGATTCCACAGCTTAAGTATGTGCTGCGTGAAATAAAAAAACTTTCTAGAATGTGTTTCTAATCTGCTGGTCGTCTGACCACAATATAACTTTGTATCTGCTATCAACCGAATTGGCAAACGCCTCTACGGTACACGTAAGCCACATTGAGCCTGCAAATAGGTGGGAAAATGTGGGGTACAAATGTAACAAATAATAATAATACTCTTTATAGAATAGTGCTTAGAACGGATTCCTGTGCCCAACTCTGGGCACTGGACTTACGCCAACTGAAACCTGGTGTAAATCCTGGCACACAAGTTGAGTGCAGAATCCTATATCCTATAAGATGCCCACTTTTCGGAATGCCCCCTCTCCCCCTCTATGGAATTTGGGTGCTCAGCATTACAGACTAGCTCGCAGCCAGATGCGTGGGCAAATCCTAATTCAGCATTTTTCAACGTGTGCTGTGGCACATTGGTGTGCCGTGGGAATTGGACCAGAATGGAGTAAGTTTTCTTGTCTCTAGTGGTTGGTGGCAGGGAACAAGCGATTCATACAGCCTACTTGCTCCATCCCCGGTGCCTTCTCTCTGACGTAACTTCCTGCTTCCACATAGATCGGAAGCGCCAGAGAGAAGGTGCCAGCATTGGCGCGAGCAGGCTGTATGAATTGTTGCTGCTGACCACTACAGACAAGAAAACTTTTAAAGGTACACCGGGGGGGGGGGGGGGGGGAGGAGTCAAGAGAGACAAGGGGAGATGCCTGCTCAACGGCTGGAGAAGAGACAGGAAGGAGAGTTGCTGGCCTAGCATCATGCATTATATCAACACTAGTAAAAAAGCCCCGTTTCTGATGCAAATGAAACGGGGGCTAGCAATGTTTTCTTCTGTGTGCATGTGGGAGTGTGTGTGTCCCTGCCCTCTGGCCTCTCTCCCCTCCCCCCTCTGAGTCCTTCACTGTTACAGAGCCAGCGATTTGATTTCGTGCTCTGCTGTTTTCCTTCACTGACTGTGTTACAGAGAGGGCGGGGCAGACACTCATAGGGAAACCGGATATCTCGCCCCCTTCACACTTCCGGCTGGAGGCTTCATAGAACGTTGGTGTTGCCTTTTATATAGAGAGATTCGTCTGTTTATTTGAAGCAAGCAGTGACACTGTATGTGCTGATGCATGCGTTGCGGTCGCAGGACCAGCACAGCCTTGTAGTACTTGCATTAAAACACTTTTGTTTGGATGTAACTAGAACTGGTGCATTTTCTGTAATAGCACCAGTGGAGTGGAATAAGCTGCCTTGGTGTTTAAAGGTTGAATCCCGGCTTACTTATTTTAAGAGGACTTTGAGGGATTATTTATTTGTTTTGGTATTTTTTTTGTACCTTCCTGATTTTGTTCTATGAACTTATGGACTCATTTTCAGCTGAGACTTTGCTGCTGCATATGATTATTTCACTGTTTGAATTTGCCTCTGTTTATGATTTTATTATGTACGTCTTCTGTATTTTCCACCTTGGATAAAGGTGGTGCATAAATAAATATTCTATTCTATTCTATAGCTAGGGGTGGCCTAGCTAGGCACAGGTCCACCCATTCGTGGCTCAGGCCCACCCAGCAGCAGCGCCTCACTCCCCTCTCTGCCTCTTCTCCATTAGCCTGGTATCTGCCCCTCCCTGGCATACCTCAGTGGTGTCTTCAGCAACTCATTTTTGCTGTCTGTGCGGCAGTGGCGTAGCCACAGGTGGGCTTGGGTGGGCCAGGGCCCACCCATTTATGGCTCAGGCCCACCCAACAGTAGCACATGTTTAGTGGTAACCGGTGGGAATCCCAAGCTCCGCCAGCTGAAGATTTTCCCCTGATGGTAACGAAAACGCTACTCTCCATGACACCGGCACCTGCGCATGCTCAGTTTTCAGTGCATGCCTGCAGCCAAGGTGGAAAGAAATGTTTTCCCACCAGCTGAGATAATTTTTTTTTTGGGGGGGGGGGGGGCTGGAGAACACTGGTGCCCACCCAATTCTTGCCTAGGCCCACCCAAAATCTGTTGTCTGGCTAAGCCCCTGCTGTGCGGCCCCACAGGCTTTCCCTCTCCCACCAGTGAGGAACAGGAAGTGATGTCAGCAAGGCTGGGACATGGCGGAGGTTGCCAGATGGGCGGTTTTCCCGCCCAGTTGGGCGGTTTTCTGCGACCCGCTGCGGGAAATTTTTGTCTGCTGCGGGTCGCGGTTTTTTGGGCTATTTTTGGGGTTTTTGTGCTGTTTTTGTGCGGGTTTTCGGGCCGCGGGGGCGGGGCTAATGACGTTTTGGGCGGGGTTTGATAATGTTTTGGGCGGAATTGATGACGGAGGAGGCGGGGTTGATGACGGCGGGGGTGGAGCTGATGACGGCGGGGGTGGAGCTGATGACGTGGGGGTGGGGTTGATGACGGCGGGGGTGGGGTTGATGACGGCGGGGGTGGTAGTGTGAACTTTTTGGGCGGGTTTGGGGACTGGGTAATTGGCAACACTGCAGAGAGAAAGCCTGCAGGCGGCGCACGCAGTAAAAATGAGTTGTCATGGTCACTGGGGATGCTGCTGAGGTACACCAAGGAGGGCTGGGGGGGGGGGAAGTGTAGAGAGAGGGGCAGCTACTGGTTTCTGGGGGCAGGAGGGGGACAGTATTTTATATATTTACAGGGGGGAGGGGGAAGGTGGAAGGGCCCAACCAAGTTAACACTGGACAAGTGGTGTGCTGGAGCAGGCTCTCACAGGCTCTCGAGAGCCGTTTGTTAAGTTTTTAAGAATTTTGGGAGCCGGTTCTCCATGGCTACTTTAACAAATGGATCCCAAAATGTGGGCTTGGGCCCCTTCTGAATTCTCTTTTACTTTGCTGGCGAGAGAGAGCCCCCTGTTAACAATTTACCAGCACACCCCTGCACTGGACCCATCGAAAGAATCAGGTCTGGGGTGCCCAGATGTTGTTATAGAATATGTACTTCCTGTAGAGCATCAGGGCACCTAAAAGGAGGTGCCCAGTTCTAAAATTGCCACCTTAGTGTTGGTGGAAAAAAGGTTTACTACATAGGGCTTGAAGTTCCATTTGGAACTTTTACACCTATAGGGATGCCTATACCTGTCTTACGACTTTTACCCTTTTGTTTTTTCCTAGTTGTTTTCTCAGTTTTGGTCCTATATACACAGGGGTGTGCTGGTAAATTTTTAACAACAGGCTCTTTCTCCGGACGTAGCCAGCTCTGCAGTTGGAAGGGCCGGGGTTGGTCGGGGGGGGGGAGGGGGAGAGCAACACTTGCCTCTCTCTCCTCCCTCCCTTCTGTGGGCACGCTACGCATACCTTTGCTGGCAGCCAATAAATGGACTGCGACCACTCCCAAAGTCTTGCTCTGAGCAGCATGCTGGAACTTTTCTCACATGCTCGAGAAATCCCAGCCTGCTGCCCAGAGCTGGAAACAAGGAGCAGGGAGCAGCAGCAGTCTATTTACTTGGCTTGCAGGGCTCAGCATCCCCACCAGCAAAGTAAAAGATAATTCAGCAGGGGGCCCAAGCCCACATTTTGGGAGCCAGTCGTTAAAGAAGCCATGGAGGGCCCTACTTTAACAACCGGCTCCCAAAATTCTTAAAAACTTAACAACCGGCTCTTGCGAGCCTGTGAGAGCCTGCTCCAGCACACCACTGTATATACACTTATTTGAGGGATCACCAAATACATATGTGTTACTTAATGATAGCCCAGTGCTGTGAACTATTTTTTTCTCTAGGTCATGAGTGTTTTTATTTTCATGTCACTCCAGCTTCTAGGCCTTCAGGTGTTCCCCTCCCCTGTGTAAGCCAAACCCTTCATTTTAACTATCCTGGTCATATTTACTGCATGGTCCTCACCTGTCCCATATCTGTTTTTTCTGTTTCCTTTTATGTAGTGTCCCCAGGGGCTACCTTCATCCCCAACAACAGAGACCCCAAACAGATCCTCCACTTATTACAATTCTGGTGTATTAAAGGTGTGGTAAAAATTAGGCATGTAGTGCACCTTGATGTGTCATGGGAGTGACTAACCTGTGTTATATAGTACTGCAGGTTTGTCACTCTTGCAGTAAATGAATAACGCTGCTTGCAGTCAACCTTACAAGCAGCATTACTTTACCGTCTAGGGAGCCATTGAACCACTAAGATATGGCTTGATGCTCCCAGGAACTTTTTAGTTGATCTAGGGGTATGATTCTCGCTTCGAGTGCGAGAGGTTTTGGGTTCAACTCTCTGATAAGCCCATTACTTTGAGGTGGTAGAGGGGCATACCTGAGTTCTAGTCAAGCTTTTGTGGAAGGAGTAGCCTAATGGTTAGTACAGCGGGCTTTGATCCTGGCAGCCTGGGTTCGATTTCCACCGCATCTTCTTGTGACCTTGGACAAGTCACTTAACCCGCCATTGCCCCAGATACAAAAACTTAGATTGTGAGCCATCTAGGGACAGAGAAAGTACCTGCCTATAATGTGTACAGCACTGTGCACATCTAGTAGCGCTATAGAAATGATTAGTAGTAGTAGTTAAAGGAGCTGGCCAAAGTGACAGTAAGCTCCGCCCCCCCCCCCAATTCAAGCCACCTTACCTGGAAGTCCCTCATCCAGAAGGCCCTAGCAATCAACAAATGCCCTTCCACCCTCCTGAATGCCCCTCCCTGGGCCTACCTTGAAAAATCCCTTGGGTCTAGGTGAGTTGGGGCAGGGTTCAAAATGGTGCTGGTGACTCCTAATGGCAGTCTCATTTGCCTCTAGGGATCAAGCTGCCTATAGAGGTCTAAGGCAGCATGATCCCCTAGTGGTAGTACCACAAGACTACCACTAGGGGTCACTGGCACCATCTTGAACCCAGTGTCATCAAGGGGAGGAGTAACTGGGGCTATCCTACTAGACCCTCAGGGATTTTTTCAAGGTAGGTTTTTTTTTTCCCAGAATTGGTGGAACTATCACACTCTTCAAGGCAACAGGCTTTTACTCTTTTTGGGATCTTGCCAGGTACTTGTGACCTGGATTGACCACTGTTGAAAACAGGATACTGGGCTTGATGGACCTTCGATCTGTCCCAGTATGGCAACGCTTATGTTTTTATGTTCTTATTCTAGTTTAAAGACGCATTCATGATTTCCTGTCACTCTCTAGTCTCCCTCTAGCTGCATTGATTAATGATAAGAGATAAAGGTTCCCAAGACAGGTGAGGGATTTGATCTTAATGAAAACCTCCAACAATCGATCTTCCCAAAGCCACTGCACCTGGAGAGATTAAGAGGGAAGTGCATTTAATAATAAAACCCACACACCTGCTTGCAATTGTGCAAGTGAGAGATGAAACAGGGAATCAGCTTAACGCCCTGCCTGCACAGAAGTAAGGGGAGAAATATTAACAAGATCAAGCCTGAAGAAACCAGAGGAGAGATCCAGGACAAACCACCAAAACAGAGAACCCCGGTAGCAGACCAACTACAAGAACTTTGTACCTGAAGGTTCAGAGAGCAGAGCCCTGCTATCGGAAAGAGACCAACAGAGCTGCTCTCCTCTGGAGGAGGGATCTAGAGAGTGTGGAGTATAAAGGGAAAGGGAAATGGGACTTGATATACCGCCTTTCTGTGGTTTTTGCAACTACATTCCAAGCAGTTTACATAGTATATTCAGGTACTTATTTTGTACCAGGGGCAATGGAGGGTTAAGTGACTTGCCCAGAGTCACAAGGAACTGCAGTAGGAATCTGAACTCAGTTCCCCAGGATCAAAGTCCACTGCCCTAACCACTAGGCTACTCCTCCACTCATTCCACCAATAAGAGCCAACCTCATCAGTGATGTCACAATGGCTTGATTGCCCAATACTTCGTTCACTTCTGATATTGTGATGTCATAAGGGAAAGGGAGGAAGGGAAATGGGACTTGATATACCGCCTTTCTGTGGTTTTTGCAACTACATTCAAAGCGGTTTACATAGTATATTCAGGTACTTATTTTGTACCAGGGGCAATGGAGGGTTAGGTGACTTGCCTGGAGTCAAAAGGAGCTTGATAGAACTTCTACCAAGACAGAGTATTTGTAAGGAAAGCTACTAAAGACTAAGTGTTTGAAACAACTTTATTCTGAGAATAAAGAAAAATGTAGGCAGGTAGAGACCATATGGCCTTTGCAGTCTGCCCATTCATGCCATCTACTCTCTCTATCACTCCCTTAGATACTGTTTTCATCTCCACCACTCAGTGGTGTACCAAGGGGGGGGCGGTTCGCCCCGGGTGCACGCCGCTGGGGGGGTGCCGCGCGCGCTTGTCCTTCATTCGTTCCATGCTCCCTCTGCCCCGGAACAGGTTACTTCCTGTTCCGGGGCAGAGGGAGCATGGAACGAACGAAGGACAGGTGCGCGTGGCACCCCCCAGCGGCGTGCACCCGGGGGGGGGCTTTCGAGGGGGGGGCGCTGCACCCGGGGGGCGGGGCGCATCGGTGATCCGCCCCGGGTGTCAGCCCCCCTAGGAATGCCACTGCCACCATTTCCACTGGGAGGCTGTTCCACGAATTCACCACCCTTTCCATGAAGAAGTACCTCCTCAGGTTACTTCTGAGTCTGTCCCTTTTCACCTTCATATTATACCCCCTAGTTCCATAACTTTCAATTGAAAGAGACTCGCCTCCTGTGTATTTATGCCACATAATTATTTAAATGTCTCTATCATATCTCCCCTCTCCCATCTTTCTTCCAAAGTCTAGGTAATCCCCAATTATAATGGGCATTACTAAATGATATCAATACCTCCCTGGAGCCACTCACTAGAGGGGAGGGAAATTGCTTGGTAATGGAGATATGAGAAGCCCAGCCACAAGGGGGGGGGGGGGGGGGGTTTGGAGAAAAGTGCAGAGGAAAAGGTTCCTGGTTGTTGAATGGCATTTGGGGAGGAGTTTGGGAGGCTATAAATATTATTGTTGGGGAGTGCACAAGATCTTTGGTTGCCTTCACCTCTGCCAAGACCCGTGAGGAAAGAGGGGGTGTCCCAGAAAGGCCAATAACAGGGTTGGATAAAAATGGAAGCTATTGCCAACACCGCAATAACTACAATGTGAAGAGTGCTCCAGGTGGGAAAAGGGGAGCCCAGCCTGGGAGACAAGAGCAGGAAAAGCCTGTTCAAGGCCAGAGACTATAGCGCGGAGAAGTGCAGCTCTGGAGGGAAAGGCCAGATGGGGGAGGTCTGATCCTGAGTGGAGACAGCTTGTTGCAAACAGTGCTACAAGCACAGCCTTGGATTATTTCGTCCAAAGGGATGGGTGAAAAGACTGGAGAAGTTGTAAATATGTACAGACTGTAGGAGCTACCAGTTTGGATCGGAGGATTTACACCATTTACCTAAGTTGAGCTTCGGACTGTTTGTACAAAGATGTCAAATTAGATTACAGATTAACTGGTTTGGTTTCAAGAGTATTTGAAGTGCCTGTTGCAGAGTTCAGTAAAGTTATTTGGCATAAAATGTCATCCTCGGCATGAGGCGTGATCTTTGGAGTGAGAGTTGAGTGTGGCTCTCAGATTGGTGAAGGACACCTGGTAATACCTGGCTTAATACCCTACAGCCTACCGGAGTAAGTCCAGCCTTGGTCTGCTGTGCACAAGCTTGAGTAAGAAAGATAAAGTTGACTTCGTGATTGAATGACTTGTTGTTGTGTGACCCGGATCAGGAGGTTGCCTGACCTTGAGAGCTAGTCGTTGCCCCAGGAAGCTGATGTGAGGGCGAGACCCAGGTTCAGGGCCATGCCAACACGGTAAGCGAGGTAAGCATGGCAGGAGGGCGCCATCCTCTGGGGGGCGCCCCGCCGCACCATGCTTACCTCGCCCTCTTCTCCCCAGATCCTTTTCCTTTTTTTTTTTTTTTTGTTTAAATTTACCTCTGTCCGGCGGCAGCGTAGTGTTAGTGAGAAGGAGGCGGCGCTCCCCCGCCCCGACGTGTCAGTCTTCCCTTCGCTCAGTTCCGCCTTCTTCTGACATCAGAAATGACATCAGAAGAAGGCGGGACACTGAGCGAAGGGAAGACTGACACGTCAGGGTGGGGCAGCACCGCCTCCTTCTCACTAACGCTACGCTGCCGCCGGACAGAGGTAAATTTAAACAAAAAAAAAAAGAAAAGGATCTGGGGAGAAGAGGGTGGGTAGTGTAGCGATCGTTTTCGGGGCGGGGCCAACTGCAGGGGGGCGCCGGAGACCCTAGGCACGGCCCTGCCCGGGTTACATATACATATTGAGATCTTAAAGTCTGTCCCATACTCTTTATGATGAAGACCACTGACCATTTTAGGAGTCACCCTCTGGACTGATTCCATCCAGTTTATATCTTTTTGAAGGTGCAGTCTCTAGAATTGTACATGTAATCCCCTATCGGATAGGGATTACTAGAAGGATAGGATCCCTTGTTGAGTGACTGGGAGGTCCCTGGGTGGAAGGAAGTCCAGTCCAAGGGGAGAGTTTTTGAAATAGAATGCAGAGAGGAAGTGCAGTGAAAGGAAGAGTGACAGGTGAGGTGGAGTTCGCTGTTAATAAAAGAGTTAGTTGACCTTTTGGTTTTCATTTTGATTTTCTGTTTGAATCAGAGGGGTCTTTGGTTGCCTGCAAGCCCCTGCCAACAGTGCCAAGTGACCCAAGAAGGAGAAGAGGGATCCCATCAAACAGAGAAGTGAATCCACTGGCTAAATTCAAGAAGAGTTTGCTGTTAGGAGAAACAGTAACTGTAAAGGAGAGATCTGGGTGGGCAGTGGAGAGATCCAGCCCAGGAGAGTGGGGTCGGAGCCTGGAGAGCCCATCCCATGGCTAGGGTGAGCCAACGCAAAGGTCATTCTGGGAGGAGGTCAGGTCACGGGGGTCTGAATCTCATACAGAAAGGAGCACAGCCTTTGGAACACTGTCTTCGGGGGATAGGCACAGAGTGGAACTGTATAAAGTATAAATAGCCCCAGTGGCATAGCAAGGGGGGGGGGGGGGGGGGGGGGGGGGGCAGTCCACCCCGGGTGTCAGCTCAAGGGGGGGGGTGCTCCCTGCCAGCTCCCACCCTCGGCACATCTACACCCCCCCCCAACCAGCTCCCGCACCCTACCTTTAAAAAGGATATCGGGAGGCGAGGCGCGGCGCCTCACGCCTGCCCTGCACGTAAAAGAAATGTGGACCGTCGGGTCTTCCCTCGCTCTATATGTCCCGCCCTCCGCTGATGCAACTTCCTATTTCCACAAGGGCGGGACAGACAGAGCGAGAGAAGGCCCGACGGTCCACATTTCTTTTACGTGCAGGGCAGGCGCGAGGCGCCGCGCCTCGCCTCCCGATATTCTTTTTAAAGGTAGGGTGCGGGAGCTGGTCGGGGGGGGTGTCATTGTGCTGCACCCGGGGGGGGGGGGGGTGCAACGGCAAACCGCCCCGGGTGGCAGCCCCCCCTGCTACGCCACTGAATAGCCCTTCTCGAGAGTATCTTGTAAGATATCACTTAAAGAAGGGGGATACAGGAGTTCCACTGGAGGAGAACCAGAGGAAGGGTTATGTAAATACTGCATTATTTAATGAAGAGTTCATACGGCTGGATGTTCCAATGGTGTGAAGTTGAAAAAGGCCATAGAATGTTATTGAATGGATGTGGGAAAAATCCACTATTTCTGGGATGGGCGGGACAAATTGTTTGTTCTTTTGGCCGCTGTCGGAGACAAGGTGCTCGGCTCGATGGACCCTTGGTCTGTCCCGGCATGGCGATGCTTATGTACTTATGCACTCTCTAATAATTTGCTTTAATTCTCTAAGCAGCTCTGCCAAGCCAGGAATATTTTTTTTCTCACCTTATTTCCTGTTCTTTTCAATGGGTCAGTGGCAGGGGCGTAGCCAGAAAACAGATTTTGGGTGGGCCTGGGCAAGAAGTGGGTGGGCACCAAGTGTTCTCCCTCTCCCACCACTTCAGGCACAGGCAGCTCCTTGTGACTCTGGGCAAGTCACTTAACCCTCCATTGCCCCATGTAAGCCGCATTGAGCCTGCCATGAGTGGGAAAGCGCAGGGTACAAATGTAACAAAAATAAAATAGATACTATTGGAGATTCTACATGGAATGTTGCTACTACCCTGTTTCCCCGAAAGTAAGACATCCCCCCCAAAATAAGACCTAGTAGAGGTTTTCCTGAATTGGTAGATATAAGGCCTCCCCCGAAAGTAAGACCTAGCAAATTTTTGTTTGAAAGCAGGGCCGCCGAGAGCCGGACAAGGACGCCCCCGGGCCGCCCCCACCACCCAAGGTCGCTGGACCCTCCCTCCACCCACCCTCCGTCGCTCCCGGAACTAACCTTAAATGCCTCCTTTCACCTTCGCAGCAAGCAGCAGCAGGGCAGACCTCTCCTTCCTTCCATGCCACGCCCTCGTGGACATTACGTCAGGCGAGGGTGGGACATGGAAGGAAGGAGTGGCCTGCCCTGCTGCTGCTTGCTGCAAAGGTGAAAGGAGGCATTTAAGGTTAGTTCCGGGAGCGACGGCAGGTGGGCCAACCCCGATGTTTCCCCGAAAAATAAGACAGCCCCTGAAAATAAGACCTAGTGCATTTTTGGGGGCAAAAATTAATATAAGGCAGTGTCTTATTTTCGGGGAAACACGGTATTGGAGATTCTACATGGAATGTAGAAGGCTGCGCAGGCTTCTGTTTCTGTGCAGGACGTCAGACTCACAGAAGCAGAAGCCTGTGCGGCCACATTGGTGATCTGCAAGGGCCAACTTCTACATGGAATGTTGCTAGTGGGACTCTGGGCAAATCACTGGTGGGAAAACACTTCTTTCCACCTTGGCCGTCTGCAGCAGGCATACGCTGAAAACTGAGCATGTGCAGGTGCCAGTATCATGGAGAGTAGCGTTTTCAAATACCATCAGGGGCAAGTCTTCAGCTGGCGGAGCTTGGGATCCCAGCTACTACTAAACCAGCTACTACTTGGCCTGAGCCCTAAGTGGGTGGGCCCCGGCCCACCCAGGCCCACCTGTGGCTACGCCACTGGTCAGTGGTATTCACTTCCCCCTCAAATCCTTATATCACTCCCTTACCACCTTTTCCACTCTTGCTCCCTGATTCTCTTTTGCATCTGATTGAAATTCTTCTAGCAATCTGTCTGGAGTCAAATCACTTGCCAGTTGCACTATTACAGTTCTGTTTTCCCTTTTGCTCTCTTGCCAGGGAGCAGAGCATCAAGTAATGATCTGACTAAGGGACTGGATTAACACTTGGCTCTCAAAGCCCAGCCTTACTGTTACTTTATGTGTAGGAGTGGCAGAGTGGCCTAGTGGTTAAAGCACCAGTCTTGCAATCCAGAGGTGGCCAGTTCAAATCCCACCACTGCTCCTTGTGATCTTGGGCAAGTCACTTAACCCTCCATTGCCTCAGGTACCAACTTAGATTATGAGCCCTCCTGGGACGGAGAAATATCCAGAATACCTGAATGTAACTCACCTTGAGCTACTACTGAAAAAGGTGAGAGCAAAATCCAAATAAATTATTTGAGATTCTGTTGCTACTATTTGAGATTCTACATGGAATGTTGCTAGTGGCAGAGTGGCCTAGTGGTTAGAGCACCAGTCCTACAGTCCAGAGGTGGCTGATTTAAATCCCACTGCTGCTCCTTGTGATCTTGGGCAAGTCACTTAACCCTCCATTGCCTCAGGTACAAACTTAGATTGTGAGCCCTCCTGGGACAGAGAAATATCCAGAGTACCTGAATGTAACTCACCTTGAGCTAATACTGAAAAAGTGTGATCCAAATAAATACATAAATAAAATACTATCAGTGCAGCTTATTAAACATCACACAAAAGGTGTTTAAACATTTTTTTAAATTGATGTCACCCTGAAGAGTAAAGCTGTAGATTCCTCACACAGGTACTTAATAGAGAGATGTCTCCTTACACAGTACTAAACGTTACTCTATGTTTGAGCCATATTCTCATTTGTTGTCTAGTTTGCGAGTCTGTTTAGGACTCCAGTGGTCCCTCAAGCGCTGACACTGCAGAGAGACTTGGCATTACTCAGCACTTTTGCAGAAGCTGGGGCAACAGCTATTGACATAAAGCATTTTACAGGCAGGTTGGGAGCAATTCTTTCTGGTTAACATTTGTCCCTTCTCTGGCTTTTTTTAAAAATGATTCTCTTCATTCTTATTGCCTTTTAGTGTCAGGCCACAGAGGTGACATAGAATACAGGGGTTCCAATCTGAAGCAAACACTAGGGGGGGGGGGGTCTTTTACTAAAGATTAGCTTGAGTTAACTGCAGCACGGCCCATAGGAATAAAATAACTCGAGATAACCTTTAGTAAAAGACCCCATAGATTTACCTGGTGCAGGTCAGACTGTCATGATTAGCAGACTGGTAACTCACAGTTGCCATGTTTCATCTATGAGAAAGTCTCTCAGGCCAAGATGCACTAAAGTCGTCGTTAGAGCCATTCCCTACCGAATTCCATAGCGAATCGGTAGGGAACGGCCATGCATCAAGGAAAGGGAATGCAAATGAGCTACTCGTTGTAGCTCACTTGCATTCTCTATCCCTCGGAAGCTAGTCGGAGTTCCCACGTCTTCGACACCCATCCAGCTTCCGCCCCTAGGTCTCTCTCAGCCAATCACAGTGCGTTTAGCTCAGCTAAACGCGCTGTGATTGGCTGAGAGACCTCTAGGTCTCTCTCAGCTGAGCTAAACGCGCTGTAATTGGCTGAGAGAGACCTAGGGGAAGATGGACGGGTATCGTGGACGAAGGAAGAAAAGTGCAAGAAAAGTGGCTTGAACAATTAATTTTACCTGCTCCCACGAACCGTGCAGCATCTCCTGGCCCCCTCCCATGCTGCACGGCGTGCGCCACCTGCCGGCATGGTACTGCCAGCCTGGGGAGCAGCAGAAGTGGCCGGCGACTGCGGGGAGCGAGGTGCAGCGAGCCTAGGCAGGCGCTGAAGGTGGATGGGGGGCTGGCCATAGGGGCTTTCTTTGTCCTACAGTGCCGGGGTTACGGCTTTGCCTCCTTCCCAGTCAATCAGTAACCGGGAGCGTGTAGTCTCCAAAAAGATGTCCCCCCCTCCAAATAATAAAAACGTCCTTTTTGGACGTCCTTCAATCAGCTGAAGCTAAACGTGTTGTGATTGGCTCAGAGACTTCCGGGTCTCTCAGCTGAGTGAAGCATGGCCAAAAAGGAAGTTTTTATTATTGTGGAGGGGGGGGGGGGGGGAGGCCGCCCAAAATGGACGTCTTATTTGAAGCGGAGCTTAATAAAGCTTAAGGTTGGGTTTTGGTTTTTTTTTAGAGTGAAAAACGTCCATAAAGGATGCACTTGGGCGTTTTTCGGGTGAAGACCGCCCATAATGGACGTCCATGACGAGCACTTGGCCGTTTTTTCCCGCCCCCCCCTCGATTTATTTTGCTTACATTTTATGAAGTTTTCAATCCCGTGCAGCCCCAATGAGAGGTACAGACCTCTCATTAGATTTTCCAGCGTTTTCCAGCATTAAGGCAATCGGAAAAGGTTAGTGCATCTCATTACAATGGGGTTTCTACACAATTTGCTCATCTGCACTTCGTTTTCGTTAGCTGCTACCGTCGTCGGAAAAAAGTCTTTAGTGCATGCCAGGGTTTACTACTTGCTCGTTAATGGCTCTTTAAGGGCTCGCTAAGTTTAGTGCATCTGGCCCTCAGTGCCTCTTGAAAACTTGGAAATTATTTTTCACATGAAAAAAAAATAGGTCCACTCAAAAGTAAAGTACGTATTTAACAAGGAGAGATCCCAACGTCTTTGAAAAATGACTTGACCATGAGGTTTAGACTGAAAAGAAAAATCTAGCAAAAGTGCCACCTCTTTTTCTTTTGAAATGAGACTCTTTCAACACTATCAAAGACAGAGGAAGAAACAGCTTGGAGCTATGAAAATGTTGATCCTGCCAGAGCTGTAACAGGCTTTTTCACAACCAGGCGCTCCTCTCTCCTTCTGATGATCTCATCCTTTTTTCACTTTCTCCTCTCTTCCCCCCAAACCCAGGATGGTAGGAGGACAGTGGGACACATTTCCTGGCTTTTCACCCGCTGCCAACCCATACTTGAATTCCACTCACTTCACAGTCCCTTTTCCATCCCCAAAAGCTGATGTGCCCTGTGTGGCTGCTCTTTGTGCCCACCCTAATTACAGCCCTGTCCTGCTGTGTATCTGGAGAAGGTGAAGTTTGTAAGTGAGGTTTGGACCTCTACACTGGTCTCTCTGTGTGTATTTCCCATGGCACTCCCCTAGGTGGCAGCAGACGTCTAACAACAGATTCAAGGGACACTATTTGTTGAAGGCCATGAATCCCCAGCATATGGAGCAGTTTTAAGGTCTCCCTTCACATACAAAAAGATCCATCATTTACAGCCAAGCCACAAGATACCACCGTATCTGCTCTGACCCAGGGGACAGAGACAGACACCTTAAAACCCTGACTGAATCCTTCAAACAGAAGGGCTACAACCCCAAAATAATCTCCAAGAATATTGCCTCCTCCCTCAAAACACCCAGGGAGAATCTGCTACAGTACAAAAAGAAAAAATCCACAGACAGAATCCCGCTTGTAGTGACATACAATCCAGAGCTGGAAAAACTGAGGAAAATCATAAGAGATCTACAACCTATACTCCAGGAGGATGAATTACTGAAAGAGATATTCCCATCCCCACCAGTACTGGCCTTCCGACAGCCACCCAATTTAAAACACAAGCTAATCAGAAGTAAACTGCCTTCACAGACTGAAAAGGAACAGGGCACACTTCCCTGTAATTTATCCAGTTGCAAACTATGCCAAAATATTTCACAGGACCCCAAAGTCATCCACAAAGGAAAGACATTCAACATAAAGGGATCTTTCACTTGCTCATCTTCCAATGTGGTATATATCATTCAGTGTAAAAAATGTAATGAAGGATGCTATATTGGAGAAACAGGCCAGATGCTTAAGACAAGATTCAATTTACATAGACATCATATAAACAATGCTGGTGCCAGCAGGGTTCCCACGCCTTTTGGGCAACATTTTACAAGACCAGGACACTGCACCAGTGACTTCACAGTGAGAATCCTCAAAGGTAACTTTAAAACCATACAAGAACGTAAGACCTTTGAAGTCAGAATGATTGAATATTTTAACACCCAACAGAAAGGACTTAACAAGGACCTGGGGTTCCTAGCCCATTATAAACCATAAAGCTGTATGTCTCTGTTGATCACCCTCCCCTCACCTGTCCACACCCACCCTGTTAGAATACCAATGGTATACTTTGATGTCCCCATGCATACTTCCTACCCACCCCCATCCTCCCACCCTGTCAGACTGTCATAGCAATGCTTGAATGTTTTTCACTTATATACACTGTCAGCTAGCACATTTGCTTATTTCCGATCTGACGAAGAAGGGCAACCTTCGAAAGCTAATCAAGAAATGTATTAAGTTATGTCCAATAAAAAAGGTATCATCTTATTTTCTTTTCCATGTTTTATTTTGTTTGATTTCTATTGAAGGTCTCCCTTCAAATGCTAATTTTGAATCACTTGCCCAGTACACAGAGCTGCCAACCTAGCTCTTTATCATCATGAGATATTAGACTACTCCTCATTTTATAACTCCTGTCCCATTTAGGGATGGCAAATATAAAACCAACACTGGGCTTGTGTTCCATGAGATGGTATTAAGCTATTATTAATAATTTTAGAGCCTGTTTACTAAGGTGCGTGTGCTAAAATTTAGCGTGTGCTAATGCTAGAGACACATATATGGGTGTGTCTAGTGTTAGCTCTCGCTAAAAACGCTAGTGCAGTTTAATAAACAGGACCCTTAATGTACTGACATTCTTAATGGTCATAGAGGATATACAAAACACTGAAACAATAATCCATTAACATATAATAAAAATAAATATAATTGAAATAACAAAACTGTAAAAAAACAAAACAAAACCCCAAAACAACCTAAATTGCGTAAACACAATAAATAATAAATCTCACATGTCTATAACCATAACAGCTTCAACAATAAACACATAACATAGTAACATAGTAAATGACAACAGATAAAGACCTGAACGGTCCATCCAGTCTGCCCAACAAGATAAACTCATTTTACATGGTATGTGATACTTTATATGTATACCCGAGTTTGATTTGTCCCTGCCTTTCTCAGGGCATAGACCGTAGAAGTCCGGCCTGCACCGGTTTTATTCTCCAAATACCGACGTCGCCACCCAATGTCCGCTAAGATTCCATAGATCCATTCCTTCTAAACAGGATTCCTTTGTGTTTATCCCACGCATGTTTGAATTCCATTACAGTTTTCATCTCCACCACCTCCCGCGGGAGGGCGTTCCACGTATGATGAAACTTTCTTGAAATCAAGAGAAAAATAGGAGAGGTATTTATTAAAAAAGGGACTAAACTAATAACTCATGGTGTGGAGGCTAGTTGGCAGCTCTAAGTATAATATCCTGATTTTTTTGTCCCCGACTATTTCTGGGATTTCCTGCCATAGGCGTTACTGATTAGAGTAAGGTTGAAAGACTAGAGTGGAGGAGTGGCCTAGTGGTTAGGGTGGTGGACTTTGGTCCTGAGGAACTGAGTTCAATTCCCACTTCAGGCACAGGCAGCTCCTTGTGACTCTGGGCAAGTCACTTAACCCTCCATTGCCCCATGTAAGCCGCATTGAGCCTACCATGAGTGGGAAAGCGCAGGGTACAAATGTAACAAAAATAAAATAGATACTACTGGAGATTCTACATGGAATGTTGCTATTCCACTAGCAACATTCCATGTAGAAGGCTGCGCATGCTTCTGTTTCTGTGAGTCTGACGTCCTGCACGTACGTGCAGGACGTCAGACTCACAGAAGCAGAAGCCTGCGCGGCCACATTGGTTGGTGATCTGCAAGGGCCGACTTCTACATGGAATGTTGCTAGTGGGACTCTGGGCAAGTCACTTAACCCTCCATTGCCCCATATAAGCCGCATTGAGCCTGCCATGAGTGGGAAAGCGCGGGGTACAAATGTAACAAAACAAATGTTAAAGATGTTGCCCTGTTACTGTTGTGTACTTATTAGGATTTTATAATCGGTACTCTTGCCCAGTCAGTGGAGATTCTCAACCTGGCATCAGGGCAATACTATCATCAAACTGACCAAAACTTAGTCAATACTTTCTGATCAAATTTCCCATGTAGCCTTATACTACTACTTATCATTTCTATAGAGCTGCAAGGCATACACAGCGCTGTACACCATATACAAAAAAAGACAGTCCCTGCTCAAAGAGCTTACAGCCTAGATATCAGATTGAAAACAATTACTGGGACTGATGCTATATTAACAATAGTGTTATAGCTTACCTCAAAGTAGTATAATTTCTCCTAGTGAAAACCTATATCAATTTGTGCCATTTTTGCAAAAATCAGTTTGTTTAGCTTACGTGGAGGGGCATAATCGAACGAAAACGTCTGTCTCCATAGGCGTTTATCTCCGAGAACGGGTCCGTGAAGGGGCGGACCGAACCGTATTTTTGAAAAAAATAGACGTCCATGTTTTATTCGACAATTTGTGAGCTGGGTGTTTTTGCTTTTCAGCGATAATGGAAAATGAAAGCGCCCAGCTCAAAAACGAATAAATCCAAGGCATTTGTTCGTGGGAGGGGCCAGGATTCGTAGTGCACTGGTCCCCCTCACATGCCAGGACACCAACCAGGCACCCTAAGGGGCACTTTTACAAAAAAAAAAAAAAAAAAGGTAAAAGAGCTCCCAGGTGCATAGCACCCTTCCCTTGTGTGTTGAGCCCCCCAAATCCCCCTCAAAACCCACTGCCCACAAGTCTACACCATTACTATAGCCCTAAGGGGTGAAGGGGGGCACCTACATGTGGGTACAGTGGGTTTGGGGGGGTTGGACGACTAAGCATTAAGCAGCACAATTGTAACAGGTAGGGGGGGATGGGTCTGGGTCCACCTGCCTGAAGTCCACTGCACCCCCTAACAACTGCTCCAGGGACCTGCATACTGCTGCCAGGGAGGTGGGTATGACATTTGAGGGTGAAAATAAAAAGTTGTGAAACATCATTTTTTTGAGGTGGGAGGGGGTTAGTGACCACTGGGGGAGTCAGGGGAGGTCATTCCCGATTCCCTCTGGGGGTAATTTGGTCATTTAGGGCACTTTTTGGGGCCTTATTCGTGAAAAAACAGGGTCCAGGAAAAGTGCCCTAAATTCTAGCTACAAACGCATACTTTTTTTCCATTATCTGCGAAAGGCGCCCATCTCTGTTCGGGTGATAACCATGCCCCAGTCCCGCCTTCACCACGCCTCTGACACGCCCCCGTCAACTTTGTACGCTTCCGCGATGGAGTGCAGTTGAAAACGTCCAAGTTCAGCTTTCGATTAAACCGCGTTATTCGTTTTTGTGAGATAAATGTCCATCTCCCGATTTAGGTCGGAACTTGCGCGTTTTTCTCGTTCAATTATAAGCAGGTTAAAGACTTATATCTTTAACTTTTATTTGTGTTGCATTTTTAAAGTTTTCAATCATTTTTAACTTTGTACAATAATTTCACGTTACAAACTTACACCATAGATAATACAAAAGGAAAACAATGAAATAATGTACTTCTGTAATAAAAGATTAAAGAGAGAAATAAGAATAGGCCATAGCTGAGAGATTAAATGATTTTTTTTTGCTTCAGTCTTCACTGAGGAAGATGGTGGGGAAATAGCAGTGCCACAGATGGTATTCAATGCTGATGTGATGAGTTAGAGAAACGGAAGCAAACGTCTGTAAACCTGGAAGATATATTGAGGAAATTGAAGAATAGCAACTTGCAGGGACCAGAGTACTAATAGAATTGTTAATAATCCTGTAATTTATATTTAAAATCAAGCATGGTACCGGAGGGTGGCACATGTAACACCAATTTTTTTTGTCTGCGAGAAGTGCCTGCCGGCTTGTTCCTTCAGAGTTAGACTGTGTGTAGAGGGCATGGGAGCAAGCTTCGCTCACTATCTTCACTACAGACGTTGCCGGAACCAGCAGCTGAGATCACATAAGCCCCTAACTCCCATTGGGAGCTGGACGCTCCTGGATTGACTAGCTGGTTGAATGGGTAGACGTAAAGCATCTGTTTATGCTTTCCAAAAATACTAGGACTAGGGGGCATGTGATGACGCTACAAAGTAGTAAATTTAAATTGAATCGGAGAAAATCTTTCTTCACTCAACGTAGAGAGGTGTGGTAGCCATGTTAATCCACTTTTAAAGGTAATCAATAGAAATAAAACAAAATAAAACATGGAAAAGAATATAAGATGATACCTTTTTTATTGGACATAACTTAATACATTTCTTGATTAGCTTTCGAAGGTTGCCCTTCTTCCTCAGATCGGAAATAAGCAAATGTTGGTAGATGACAGTATATATAAGTGAAACATCAAAGCATTCCAGTGAGATACTGCTTTGAAAATCGTACTGCTTTGTCACCCTCCTGTCTCCATGCATATTTCACCTGTCCCTCTTCCTGTCTCTCACCTATCCACCCCCACCCTGTTAGACTGTCACTGGAATGCTTTGATGTTTCACTTATATATACTGTCGTCTACCAACATTTGCTTATTTACAATCTGACGAAGAAGGGCAACTTTCGAAAGCTAATCAAGAAATGTATTAAGTTATGTCCAATAAAAAAGATATCATCTTATTCTCTTTTCCATGCTTTATTTTGTTTTATTTCTATTGATTCACTCAACGTGTAATTAAACTCTGCAATTCGTTGCCAGAGAATGTGGTAAAGGCGGTTAGCTTAGTAGAGTTTAAAAAAGGTTTGGACGGATTCCTAAAGGAAAAGTCCATAGACCATTATTAAATTGGACTTGGGGAAAATCCACTATTTCTGGGATAAGCAGTATAAAATGTTTTGTACTTTTTTGGGGATCTTGCCAGGTATTTGTGACCTGGAATGGCCACTGTTAGAAACACAATACTGGGCTTGATGGACCTTTGGTCTGTCCCAGTATGGCCATACTTATGTATGTACCATACTTACGTATGTACCATATGCCATGCGCCCTCCCTGCCCATTTTCAAGTCCTTACTCAAAGCCCATCTCTTCTCCCTTGCTTTTGGCGCCTAACCACCTTCCCCATTCATGATACCTACACTGACTACATAGTTTTGTTACCTTTAGATTGTAAGCTCTCTTGAGCAGGGACTGTCCTTCCCCATGTTTAAACTTGTACAGCGCTGCGTAACCCTGGCAGCGCTATAGAAATGCTAAGTAGTAGTAGTAGTACTTATGACCTACTCTGCAAGCAGCAGCTGAGATCAAACAAGCCTCTGACTCCCATCGAGAGCTGTACGCTCCTGGATTGACTAGCTGGTCACTTGACCTGCACCACTCTCTTCCTTACTGCATTGTATATTTACTCTGCCCTGGCAGTATTCTTACTCTGTTCTAATTCTGGATGTATGCTGTGAGTCAGCTTTATCTTTCTTCGTAGCCTTTTTCGGGTCGTCAAGCTGCGGCTTTGCTATATTTCTTTGGGGCATCCTTTCCCAGCACCAAGGTTTTTTATTTACTCCACTTTTAGGACTAGTTGCGCTCCTGTGTCACTCTACACTTGCCCCTTGGCTACAGTTCCTTTTTAACACAAATAGAGAGGGTAATACAGCATTCACAGAAAGTATACAAACAAAAAAGTAACACTGGGCCTTCAAGACTGGGACAATTAAAATTCTTTATTAATAACCCGCCGTGTTTCGGCGCTAAAATTATATATTTACATTTTAATATTTATTTGTGAGACTCTATTCATGTTTCAATATGTACATGTATAATTTTTCTTGTCTTTAACACAATGAAGTTATCAATATTTTCGTTCACAATAATTAATTCACATCATTTATATGTATACTTTCGATGTTTTATTATTTGATTGCTACATGTTGTTTATTTCAGAAATGTAAATGTTTAAGATGATTTATCAATTTTTATGTATATTTATGTGGTTGTTTTTATTCTTGCATCTTGTAGTTAGACCCCTGAAGCAGGCGCTGTTTAGCGCCGAAACACGACCCGTGTCGGGTTATTAATAAAGAATTTTATTTGTCCCAGTCTTGAAGGCCCAGTGTTACTTTTTTGTCTGTATACAGTTCCTTTTTACTAATGTCTTTTACTATTCATCATCACACCTTACCTCCGGACTCCTGCATATCTCTTCCCCATACTATTTACAGCCCTTCATTTCAGCACCGTTTGTTTACACCTTTGTCTAAGTTGAGCCCTCATCCACTCCTGTTACTCACATTTAAGTTGCATTTTCTAGTATCCTGTGTTTACATATACCTTTTTTCCCTTTTGTTGTCTCTACAGTCTTTATTGTCATTTTAAGCTTATGCTTGGCGTATTCTTATCACTAACCTTTCTAAAGGTATGTATCATCCCTCCCATTTTCCCTTTACTTTCTGTTGTTTTCTTCTATCTACATGCATTTTTCATGTTCCGCATTGTCCACTATATTTCAGGCTTGATTTGGCTTCCTCGTTTACGTTGCTCCATTCATTGGCTTACACAACAAACAGGTTAGCATTAAAATCCTACTCATCCTTGATATACACATTTTTACTACCTCAAATCCTGTTTGGGATGGACAAAACTATGGTTTAATTTCTGAAATAATTGTACTTCTTGCTACTTTTACTTATGTGTTTTTATATTGCTGTTTAATTTACAGTTCTATTTATTTAACTAGCCTTATGTGATTAACAATCTTCTTTGATATCTAATATTTATCTTTTTAGTACATGCATTTTATGTCTTTGTAAAAAAACTCCTTATTTTATCAGTCATTATTTTTTATATGGTTGTATTAAGTTACATATTTTTATGTATTGCAATTGTATATTCCTTTTAATTTGTAGAATCCTAAAGCAGGCCTTTTTTGCCGAAACACAGCTCCGTGTCGAATCTTTTGAGTTTTCTTTACATTTTTAAATAAAATATTATTATCTATTACTCGCCTCCACGGTGTCTTGGAAGTGTCGTGTTGATCTTGCTACTTTTTTGTCGTTTTTTTTAGTATGGAAGGTTGCCACAATTGGGGTTTCTTGCAGGTACTTGTGACTTGGCTTGGCCACTGTTTGGAAAATGGGATACTGGGCTAGATGGGTTCGAAGGCAGTAGAACGAGAGGACATGAAATGAGATTGAAGGGGGCAGACTCAAGAAAAATGTCAGGAAGTATTTTTTTCATGGAGAGAGTAGTGGATGCTTGGAATGCCCTCCCACGGGAGGTGGTGGAAACAAAAACGGTAACGGAATTCAAACATGTGTGGGATAAACATAAAGGAATCCTGTTCAGAAGGAATGGATCCTAAGGAGCTTAGCCGAGATTGGGTGGCAGAGCCAGCCGGTGGTGGGAGGTGAGGATAGTGCTGGGCAGACTTATACGGTCTGTGCCAGAGCCAGTGGTGGGAGGCGGGGCTGGTGGTTGGGAGGCGGGGATAGTGCTGGACAGACTTATACGGTCTGTGCCCTGAAGAGGACAGGTACAAATCAAAGTAGGGTATACACAAAAAGTAGCACATATGAGTTTGTCTTGTTGGGCAGACTGGATGGACCATGCAGGTCTTTTTCTGCCGTCATTTACTATGAAGATGGACCATTGGTCTGACCCAGTACAGCTACTCTTATGTTCTTAAACTTTAACCATAACCATTGTGAGGACAATTTTGATTCTCCACATGGGTCTTGAAGCATACTTTGAAAGAAAAACTTTAAACTCCCAAAGAGTTTCCCTTTGAAAATGCAGAGTGCGTCCCTGGGTACATTAGTACCTGTGGATTTTGCAGCAGCTTTTGCTTCAAGAATAAAGTATATATATTTTTTTGTTACATTTGTACCCTGCGCTTTCCCACTCATGGCAGGCTCAATGCGGCTTACATGGGGCAATGGAGGGTTAAGTGACTTGCCCAGAGTCACAAGGAGCTGCCTGTGCCGGGAATCGAACTCAGTTCCTCAGTTCCCTAACCACTAGGCCACTCCTCCATGGCTGAAACCATGCACAGTGACTTCAGGTCCCTGTACAGTGTTGGCCAGCTTTTCCCTCCCCCCAAACTGCTGCTTTTCAGCACGTTTTCTGACCCCATTTTACCCAGGTAATTGCTTTGTTACCCAGAAAAAGTCAATTCAGAATCGTCCTCTGTCTGACCTACTCTAATTTGATCCAAAATGGGTCCGATGCTGTGTCGCTTTAAATACAGGCAAATTTGTTTAGGTAAAAAAAAAAAACCTGTTTAGAAGAAGAACAGACATTTTGTTCAACCTATTGACTGTTGATTCACGTGGTCACAAGCAATTAGGAATTTAATCAGAGGTTCTATAGATTTTTTTTTTGAAGGAATCTGTAATTAAAATCAGCATTGGCCCAGCATCATACTTAACATCCTCTCAGTGCTGCCGGGGTATCATTACTGCTCTCGCTCTCTCTGACAGAAACCCTTGGTTGCCAAACAGCTAAAGGAACTCCTTAGAGAGGGTGAGAGAGGTCATGTCTACAAGGCTGATCTTGCTGCCTTAAGACAGTCAAGATCTGCTGTCACTGATGAAAGATCTGCTGCAAATTAACAGGACCGAGTTTGCCCTATAACATCTTTCCTCTCTTCCTTCATCTGTAAGCACAAAACCGCACATTTATCAGAGATGACCAGATGGTGAAATCCTGGCAGGCACCCAGCGTTATTGCCGTGGTTTATAACAGAAAACCCTTTTGCCGGCCTTTTCAGTAGTACCTTGGCCTTCACTCCCAGTTCTTGAGATTCACCAATGGATCGGGTTTTAAGGATATTATAAGGAGATTTGCATGCCGACTACCTCCGTTGCATGTAAATCTCTCTCATGCATATTCGTTAAGGATATCCTGAAAACCTGACATGTTGGCAGCCCTCGAGGACTGGGAGTGAACGCCAAGACATTAGTAGCTCAAGATGAGAAACATTCGGGTACAGAAGGCATTTTCCTGTCAGCAGAGGGTTTATAATCTAAAGGGGTGATATTGAAAGCAATTTTAACTGGACAGGAGGGGCTTCTGCCCAGTTAAATAACTTGTGTGGGGCTGTCCACTAATGTTCAGTGGCACTTAATCGGTTAGTACCGCTGAATATCAGCACTAACTGCTAAAGCCGTAGCTGGCGATTTTGTGGGTGGTCCAGAGATGGAGTCGGCAGTTTAACAAATAACTGATTTTGATGCAAGCGCTGAAGCAGCAGCTTGATGTGTCGCCTATGCTGTTCCACGGATTGGGAAAAGATCAAGATGCTGCGATAAACCAGCGCACATTTGTACTGGAAGATGTCATTGATGAAATTCTGGAAGACAGCTGGAGCGTTTACAAGGCCAAAAGGCATAGCAAGGTACTCATAGTTCCCGTCTCGGGTGATGAAGGCTGTTTTCCAATCATCTCCTCTTCTAATACAAATGAAGTTATAGGCGCCCCGCAGATCCAGTTTGGTAAAGATACAGGGTCCCTGGAGTTGGTCGAATAGCTTGGAGATGAGGGGTAGGGGGTGTCTGTTCTTCACTGTGATCGCGTTCAAACACTGGTAATCGATGCACGACTGCAATCCCCTGTCCTTCTTACCCACAAAAAAGAATCCGGCTCCAGCCAGAGACTTAGAGGGGCATATGAACCCCTGTTGTAGATTGTCCTTGATGCAGGCAGACATGGCTTTGGTCTTGGGGTGCAAAAGCGGATAAACTGTACCCCAGAGGGTATTTTCCCAGACAACAGATCAACGGGGCAGCCATAGCTTCAGTGAGGTGTGAGAGTTCCCACCCATCGCTTAGAGAAGACATCAGCAAACTCCTGGTAGGCCTGGGGTAAGGTCTGTCTGACCTCTAACACACGGGTGGCCACTGATTTGAGAAGCGTAATGTTGTCCAAGCACCGCCCTCTACAGGAGTAGCCCCAAGCTAACTGTCCTTGTTCCCAATCAATCTGGGGGTTGTGCCATTGTAGCCAAGGAAGACCCAGGATAATGGGGTTTACAGTTGACTGCAGGACATACAGGGTTATGGCTTCTCTGTATAGTACCCTGATCCAGAGACTGAGTGGGAGTGACTTAGCCTTGAGAACTTCCTGAATGTACCCATAGGCAGAGGATACTGGGAACTCCCTGAATGTGCCCATAGGCAGAGGATACTGGGATGGGATACGGTAACTTCTGTGTGGGGATATGGTAATGATGAACTAAGGCCTTATCAATGAAGTTATCTTCTACTCTGGAATCTATAAATGCCTTTGTGAAGAATTCGGAGTCCACATCAATGACTGCTGGGACTAGTAACTGTGAGCAGTGAGTCCATGGGGAAGGTCCTAGTCCTGCTTTCCCTGCCAGGACTAGGCCTGCCAGTTTCCTGGCTTCTTTGAACAATGGAGGGCATAATGTCCCTTTTTGCCCAGGGTAAGGTCTATCTGACACAGATCCTGTCTATCTCTGCTTCTTCTCCTGGTCTAAAGTCCCAGGTGGTCCACTTGCATGGGCTCCTTGTTCTCCGAGGACCCTTCAGGGGAGTGGTGTAGGTTCCAAGGCTCGCTCATGAAAACGTATATCCACTTGTGTACATAGAAGGATCAGGTCATCAAGGTTTGTGGGGAGCTCGTGCCCGGCCTATTCATCCTTAATAGCTTAGGACACCCCTTGCCAGAACACCATGGCAAGGCTCCTGTTATTCCACTCCAGTTTGGCTGCTAAGGTCCGGAATTGAATAGCATAATCTCCGATGGTCTGGGATCCCTGTTGTAGGTTCAACAACTCTGTAGCTGCTGAAGTGGCCTTGCTAGGCTCCTCAAAAATCCAGCAAAAGTGGATCAGGAACTTTGCCAGGTTATTCAGTATAGGTTAATTCCTTTCCCAGATAGGGGAGACCCAGACAAGGGCAGGACCCGTGAGAAGAGAAATTATATAGGCCACCTTGGCTTTTTCAGACACAAACACAATCTGACATTGATTCAGAAATTCCCTGCAAGTCTTGGGGTTACCATCAAATCGAGGGGGGTGAAGTGACGCAGATTCCTGCGCCACCAGGGAGATCAGCTGGCCCAGGTTATATGACAGGGGGCGAGGCTGCCGCTGGGGCTGTGTCTGGCCCTTGAATATGTCCATCGGAAAGTTGCTGAAGCGCAAGCTGTTGTAGCAACTGTAAGGCTGGTGACTCTGCCGAGCTCATGGCCTTTGCAAGCCGTTATGTTCTGAGTAGTCAGCCTTGGCCACAGTCGTGGCTCTGTAACATGGTGTCAGAATTATTGAGCAGTATGTCAGTTGATTGTGCTGAATCAGATACAAATATATATAGCAATACAAAAATACAGCTTTAAAAATATATTTGAGACTGCAGCAGAAACTGGCTTTCACTCCAAGCTCATCTCCCCCTCCCTTTTTCCTGGGAAACCTTTGATAGCAGGGCTAGTCAATTACAAAAGGTACTGGGATATAGCTTCCTTCTCCTCCCACCTAACAAGGACTCATAACAAAAGCTGACTGGAAGTCTCATCAAGACTTCTGCAGAACTGCAGTCAGAGGGTCTGGGAAGGTGTAACTCCAGCTATTGACTCAGAATGAAAGAATAAACAGGAATCCATAAACCACTTGCGACAGAGGACTCAGTGCTCCCTCTTCCTCCCCCTTTAACAAAAGATTATCCTCAAGTAAGAGACTGCTTCAAAGTTTTAAATTTACTCTCTTCTTCTGATCAAAAAGCCTGGCTGGTCAACACAACAAAGATCAAAGAGGCAAGGAGACAGAAAGGTGGGAATCCACACACCTATTGACAAAAGGAAAGTATAATGTGTATCTGCTACTGAGACTGAGCAGGAAGCCTTTTCACATCAAAAGACCATTTGTCAGCAAAATCCAGACAGGAAGTCTTGTGATGTCATAAGACACGAGACCAAGATACCACAATGCTTTGCAAATGCCCAGGGGTCGTGTGCAAACCAGGAAGCCAATACACAGATTCACGTGGCATGTCTTCCTGCAGCTTGCAAGATATAAAAGATAGAAGCTGTTCCAGACAAGGAGATTCTTCCCTTCAACTGCAACTCAGATCCATCTCTGCAGAAGCCCAGCTCCCTGCCATGAGGACCCGTCCTGTGACCCTGCAGCTCATCTCCCTGCTATGAGGACCTCTCCTAACCATGTGCTTACCTCAAGCTGCTCATACTTTGTAACCAGGACTTGTAAGTAACATAACTTTTGATCTAGACCTGCTACCTGGCTTTAAGTGCGGATTCTCTGTAAGACCCTTACCTCTTGCTGCCACATTAATCGCTGCAATTGTATTATAATTGTAACTTTAAATAAACCTTTTGAATCTAAATATATAGTGTTCTTGTTCTTTAAACCTGGTAATTCAGGTTAATGTAATCCAATATATATTTAATTCGTGGCAATTGTGACTCTTGTTGCTTTAATCGGCAACTGGTGGAGAATTATTAAATATATATATATATATATATATATATATCTTAAAAATTATAAACAATAGTGAGTGCTCTAGCTATCCTCAAGTATTAATTAATTCCTTGTAACAGCTCCGATTGCGGCAGACATGTCACCTCTAAGCCCAAAGGAAAAGGGCAAAGTTGGGATCGGCATGGCTGGAACTCAGGAACAGGCATGCTGGAACTCAGGAACCAATACTGGAAGCAAGGCTGGAACCCAGGAACAGGTGAAGGCTGGTACTCAAGAACCAATGCTGGAAGCAAGGCTGAACCTCTGGATCAGGTGAAATTGGAACCCAAGAACAGGTGGATTTGGCAGGAACCAGGAATGAGGAAGGCTTGGCAGGAAGCAGGAACAAGACAGGCACTTTAGGAGCAAGTGAGTTGCAAAGGCACTGCAAAAGGGACTGGGCCCAGACCCTTGACATCATCCAGATGCGTCCACAGCAAGTTCCCGCCCCAGGCTCAATAAATTAAGATGGGAGAGCCAGGCAGGGCCGCCAGAGGGGGGGCAGAGGGGACAAAATTCCCTGGAGCCGGGCTTCCAAGGGGGGCCCAGCGCCGCAGTCTCACCCGCCCGCGGCTCCGTCAACAGCCTCCCTCCGTCCGCCACCGGGCCCCCTGCATTCAAATAACAGCACCTCACCTCCTTGTGAAAGTGCAGTGGCATATCGCCTCACTTCGGGCCTTCCCTCCCTGTGTCCCGCCCTTGTCTGATGTAACTTCCTGTTTCTGCGAGGGCGGGACACAGGGAGGGAAGGCCCGAAGGGAGGCGATCTGCCACTGCGCTTTCACAAGGAGGTGAGGTGCTGTGATTTGAATGCAGGGGGCCCGGTGGCGGACGGAGGGGGGCTGTCGATGGGGCTGGGGTGGGCAGGTGGAGACTGGGGACTGCGGCGGCCTTGGAGGGGGGGCCGCAGGGGCGGGCCCTGCCCAGTCTCTCAGCAGCCCTGGAGCCAGGCATCATCCCAAGCTAGAGTGGAGCGAGGGGGGGAGTCGGAGTGATGGAGGCACGGTAAGATGGTGACACTTATCTCCTAAATGAAAAGTGCTTTCCTTGATGTGGAGATTAAAGAAGGCTATGGATCATCTTGAAGCAGAATCTCCATGTAAAGCCACTTGATCACTTTCCACTTTCAATACGGATAATAGTTGATGGGGCAGAAACTAAGGCAATGACTTCATCAATCTACATTTTCCTATTTTTCTTGGGAGGATTTGATAAAGAAAATTTAGACTATTTTAGTACTACTAGATAAAAAGTAATAGTCTTTTTTTTTTTAAGCATGAACAATGATATCAAGAGGCAGGAGAACCTTTAGTCAATAGCCGCCCTGTGCTGGTAGCTACTGCCTTTGTCTAAGGTAATATTTAGTTTTTTCCCCTAGAGTTCAGTGGTACTCTCATTTTTTTTATTCTGTCCAATCCAATCGAATGTTGGAAAGAAATGATACAAGTGATGTCTGTCTGGGGGCAAAATATGCCCCTCCCCCCCCACAACCACACCTCTATCCCTGTTAGGCTGTTTTTTTAGTGATCCAAACGTACACTTCATTTTCTTTGTTGTAAATTCCTCTGTGAAACTTAATTACTGAATCTTGTACTTTGCAACTGGTTGCTACTGGGCTCATTTTCAAAACAGAAAAACGTCTAAAAAGTGGCACGATGCAGCATTTGGACATTTTTCTCACAAAAACGTCCAAATCGGTATTTTCGAAACCTATTTTTAGACGTTTTTCTATGAAGTCCGTCCAGATCTCAAGGGGGCGTGTTCAGGCTGGGGCTTTGTAATTTCTAAGACTTAAACATTTTGCAGCCACAATGGAACAAAACAAAACCGTCCAGGACTAAAACTATGACGTTTTGAGCTAGACCTGTTTTTATAACGAATAAGGCACAAAAAGGTGCCCTAAATAACTAGATGACCACTGGAGGGAATCAGGGATGACCTCCCCTTATTCCCTCAGTGGTCACTAACCCCCTCCCACCCCCCAAAAATGTGATTGAAAACATTACTTGCCAGCCTCAGATGTTATTCTCGGGACCATTAGAACAGCATGCAGGTCCCTGGAGTAGTCTAGTGGTGGGTGCAGTACACTGCAGACAGGTGGACCAAGGCTCCTACCTCCCCCTACCTGTTACACTTGTGGTGGAAGCTGTGAGTCCTCCCAAACTCACCCGAAACCCACTGTATCCACATATTGGTGCCCCCTTCACCTGTAAGGGCTATGATAGTGGTGTACAGTTGGGGGTAGTGGGTTTTGGGTGGGTTTTGGGGGGCCCACCTTTTTGATGCTGCTTTTAACTCTAACCCTTACTCACTTGTTCAGTACCCTTATTTTATCATCCCCACCTTAGTAATTCCCTTATCTCTTATTCGTCCTGTTTGTCCTAATTAGATTGTAAGCTCCGTAGAGCAGGTACTGTCTGTTCATGTTCAAGTGTACAGAGCTGCGTACATCTAGTAGCGCTATAGAAATGATAAGTAGTAGTAGTAGTAGTAGTAGTAGTAGTAGGCTCAGCAGACAAGGCAAGGGAGCAATGGTGAGATGTGTACCTGGGAGCATTTTATGAAGTCCACTGCAGTGCCCCCTAGGGTGCTCTATTGCTTTCCTGGGATGTCAGGGGAACCAGTCTACTAAAAATGCTGGCTCCTCCTACATCCTAATGGCTTGATTTTGTGCATTTTGCACTTGAACATTTTTTTTTTTTGAAAATGGACCAAAAAACAAAATGTCCAAATCACAAAACCTTGTTCAAAACAGTATTTTCGAAAAAAAAAAAAAAAAGATAGATGTTTTTCTTTTTTGAAAATGAACTTCTTTCCTATTCAAATTTTGGACATTTTTTTTGCAAAACATCCAAAGTCTACTACTACTACTTAACACTTCTAAAGCGCTACTAGGGTTACGCAGCGCTGTACAGTTTAACAAAGAAGGACAGTCCCTGCTCAAAGGAGCTTACAATCTAATGGACAAAATGTGCAGTCAATCAAATTGGGGCAGTCTAAATTTCCTGAATAGAGGTAAAATGGTTAGGTGCCGAAGGCGACATTGAAGAGGTGGGCTTTGAGTAAGTATTTGAAGATGGGCAGGGAGGGGGCTTGGCGTATGGGCTCAGGAAGTTTATTCCAAGCATAGGGAGAGGCGAGGCAGAAAGGGCGGAGCCTGGAGTTGGCGGTGGTGGAGAAGGGTACTGAGAGGAGGGATTTGTCCTGTGAACGGAGGTTTCAGGTAGGAGCATAAGGGGAGATAAGGGTAGAGAGGTAATGAGGGGCTGCAGATTGAGTGCATTTGTAGGTTAGTAGGAGACGCTTGAACTGTATGCGGTACCTGATTGGAAGCCAGTGAAGTGACTTGAGAAGAGGGATGATATGAGCATATCAGTCCAGGCGGAAGATAAGACATGCAGCAGAGCTCTGAACGGATTGAAGGGGGGATAGATGGCTAAGTGGGAGGCCATTGAGGAGTAGGTTGCAGTAGTCAAGGCGAGAGGTAATGAGAGAGTGGATGAGAGTACGGGTGGTGTGCTCAGAGAGGAAAGGGCAAATTTTGCTGTTGTTGTAGAGAAAGAAGCGACAGGTCTTGGCTATCTGCTGGATATGCGCAGAGAAGGAGAGGGAGGAGTCGAAGATGACTCCGAGGTTGCGGGCAGATGAGACGGGGAGGATGAGTGTGCGATCGACTGAGATAGAGAGTGGAGGAAGAGGAGAAGTGGGTTTTGGTGGAAAGATGATAAGCTCGGTCTTGGCTATGTTCAGTTTCAGGTGGCGGTTGGACATCCAGGCAGCAATGTCGGATAAGCAGGCCGATGCTTTGGCCTGGGTTTCCGCAGTGATGTCTGGTGTGGAGAGCTAAAGCTGGGTGTCGTTAGCATAAAGATGATATTGGAAACCATGAGATAAGATCAGCGAGCCCAGGGAAGAGGTGTAGATTGAAAAAAGAAGGGGTCCAAGGACAGATCCCTGAGGAACTTAGACGTCTTATTGACAATGCCCCTCCACCTGTACAGATATCGCAGTACCTGTACTACCTCTTAGTGATGGAGAAGCACTGCGATATCTGTTGACTTGGGACAGTGGCATCCTGTTGTTAAACGGTATAATTCATCCTTTGAAATCTGAGAGCGACATCTAGTGGGGGTTGCTTTTCCCAACAGTTACCTGGAGTATTGTGTTCAGTTTTGGAGGCCATATCTTGTTAAGGATGTAAAAAGAATTGAAGCGGTGCAAAGAAAAGCTACGAGAATGGTATGGGATTTGTGTTACAAGACGTATGAGGAGAGACTTGCAGACCTGAACATGTATACTCTGGAGGAAAGGAGAAACAGGGGTGATATGATACAGACGTTCAAATATTTGAAAGGTATTAATCTGCAAACGAACCTTTTCCGGAGATGCGAAGGCAGTAGAACGAGAGGACATGAAATGAGATTGAAGGGGGGCAGACTCAAGAAAAATGTCAAGAAGTATTTTTTCACGGAGAGAGTAGTGGTTGCTTGGAATGCCCTCCCGCGGGAGGTGGTGGAAACGAAAACGGTAATGGAATTCAAACATGAGTGGGATAAACATAAAGGAATCCTGTTCAGAAGGAATGGATCCTAAGGAACTTAGCTGAGATTGGGTGGCAGAACCGGTGGTGGGAGGTGGAGATGGTGCTGGGCAAACCTATACGGTCTGTGCCAGAACCGGTGGTGGGAGGCGGGACTGGTGGTTGGGAGGCGGGGATAGTGCTGGGCAGACTTATACGGTCTGTGCCAGAACCGGTGTTGGGAGGCGGGACTGGTGGTTGGGAGGCGGGGATAGTGCTGGGCAGACTTATACGGTCTGTGCCAGAACCGGTGTTGGGAGGCGGGGCTGGTGGTTGGGAGGCGGGGATAGTGCTGGGCAGACTTATACGGTCTGTGCCAGAACCGGTGGTGGGAGGCGGGACTGGTGGTTGGGAGGCGGGGATAGTGCTGGGCAGACTTATACGGTCTGTGCCCTGAAGATGACAGGTACAAATCAAGGTAAGGTATACTCAAAAAGTAGCACATGTGAGTTTATCTTGTTGGGCAGACTGGATGGACCGTGCTGGTCTTTTTCTGCCGTCATCTACTATGTTACTATGTTACTATGTTATATACAGAATTGCCTATCCACAGAAATGCATGCAGTCTAAAGGATAACAATACAATCTTCTCACATTTTGTACATTCTGGAAGAAAGTGACAGTTCAGACTCACTCAGACTCTCTGTTTCCTTTACCTACCAAGCTGCTGATTTTTTTTTAACGAATACATATTTTGGTGTGTATCTTACACTAGGGATTTCTGAGTGTGCCGCATAATTTACATTTTGCTCTCTTGATTAAAAAAAATTAAATCTATATTTAATTAAAACCTGATCTTCCTCATAAAACCAGAATGATGTGGTACTGCAATAACTTCCCTACTTCATTCTTATTAAAAAAAAAAAAAGGTAATGATTTAGCTAATTATTCTACAAGGATGAAGATTCAGAGTTATCAATCATGCCTCTCCCAGCCTGTAACTTCAAGACGTGAAAGCACTGCTTTTATTCTTGGAGATATTTCTCCATGTTTAATTTCTGATCTCTTTCCTACGGTGCTTTTAACCACTAAAACCTTCCAGTCTTCTGAAGGTCTCCTAAAATATTCCTGGCTGCTGACACCTTTAGATGTTACCTTGCAGGGAAGTATAACAGTTCTCAGATTAAAGGAGACAGTCCACCTTTTAAGCAGTGTAGTCATGATAGAATTATTTAGGAGCAATTTGTGGGCTAATGCTCTTGCCGTTAAATGTTTGGGACTGATATTTAGCAGATACTTATCTGGTAAACTTTAATAAAAATCAATGTAACATCTATAAAGGTCAGTATTCAGTAGCATGATTGGCATATAACTTGATATATAAGATATTAATGGTATAAGTATCACTAGTTTAAAACCATCAGGTTTAGCGACCTGATATATCTATTCTCTAGACTTTATTGCCCTGTGAATCTGTATTAGAAGACAAAGAAGTACACCATAACACAGACGCCAAAAAAAAAGGATTAAAAAAAAAACCAAAAACCTAACAACAAGAACAAACCTTTCTCTCCCTTTCTGCCTAGCTCTGATAGCAGAGAGGATAGGCTTTTCAAACATAGTAACATAGTAAATGACAGCAAATGAAGACCTGAACGGTCCAACCAGTCTGCCCAATAGTCATACTCATTATCAATTCAAGATTAAATCAACAAGTGTGATATTATATACTTGATTATGGTCTTTCATTGGTGTTTCTGGGACATAGACCATAGAAGTTTATCCGGCTCTATCCTTATGTTCCAACTGCTGGAGGTGCCGTCGAAGCCCACTCCAATCTATGCGTCTTCTCATTTGTGAGACACAGACCATAAAAGTCTGTCCAGCACTGTCCTCATGTTTCAGCCACTGAGGTTGCTGTTTAAGCCTTTTCCAGCTCATCCTAAACCAGATTGCCATATATAAGACACAGACCATATAAGTCTGCCCGATATCGGCCCTAGCTCATCACAGCCAGTCGCCATCTAAGCATCACTTGACACATCCACACACATGCAGCCATTTAAGGTTAGGTTTTTTTTTTAATAACTTCCATTTTCTAATTAGAGATCCTCTGTGTTCATCCCATGTCTTTTTGAATTCCGTCATCATTTGTGTCTCTACCACCTCCTTAATGGAAAACTTTCCACATTTGTGCTGTTAAAGCAAGGAGGAAGAGGAGGAGGAGGAGGAGGAGGAGACAGCATTCAAAGAACTTGGTACTTGGTAGATAAGAGGCTGGCGCAGGTGCAGTTTCCATCCCCATGGGAACCCTGCAGAACTGCTTCCATCACTGCGGGAATCCTGTGGGTTCCGTGGAATTCCCGCGAACCCCATTCCCGTGCAGGTCTGTTTGCTCACCCCCACTCTCCCTCTACAACAGCCATGACAGCAGCCCAAACAGCTGAAATGCCCCTTCTCAGCACACTGCTCTGTCCTCTGAAGTGCTTAAAAGCAACCTCTGCCTTGGTTGGTTGGTTGGTTTGTTTGTTTGTTTTCTTCCAATTCTGTGAGGCAAGAAAAGTGAGGGGGGAGGGACCTAGCACCATTCCTCAGGTCATTGATGAGGCCCCACCTGGAGTATTGTGTTCAGTTTTGGAGGCCGTATCTTGCTAAAGATGTAAGAAGACTCTCTGGTCACCCAGTCAAGGAAATTAATCATATTTGTCTGACAAGACTTGCCACTAGTGAAACCATGTTTCCTCGGGTCCTGTAATCAATTGGATTCCAAAAAGAAGGACAAAGGAGATTTGTCTTGTGTCATCTTAACCCTCAAACTCTATCCCTAAAATACAAACTAACGCACGCGTCAACCTTTTCCTACTTGAGCACACATTTCTGGAATGCACTACCGCACAACTTAAAATCAATCCATGAACTAACCAACTTCCGCAAACTATTGAAGACCCATCTCTTTAACAAGACATACCACAAAGACCAACAAATATGAACTCCTTACATACACCCAGAAGTGTCTTTACTATCTGCTTGTTATATTAATATCATGCTTTAACATTATCATGTTACCCAAGATCCTTCTACAATACTAAATGTTTATTTCTTACATATCTCCATTATTCATGATATATTGTAAGCCACATTGAGCCTGCAAAAAGGTGGGATAATGTGGGATACAAATGCAATAAATAAATAAATATCCCAGGATTACTACAAACTGTTTTGCCATTACTTTTAGCTTTGGTACTCAAGCTTACAGCGAGAGTTTCCAAACACACACACTGAGTTTAGTTTTGGTCAAAGTACTTCAGTAAAAATAAAAATAAATGTATATTATAATGCTAAAATGCAAGTACAATGAATAACACATTAAAAAATGTACTTAAGTGAAAGTAAAAAAAAGTTTGTCTAATATAATACTTTTGAGTAAAAAGAAAAAGTACCACATCTACAAAGAATGCAACTATTGTTAATGTTGTTATCCCGATAACTTTATTGCTCTACAATTCAATCTACTTTGCTTTTAGTAAAACTAAATGTTTTAAAATGACTGTCACTCATGCAAGTGCGCTTGTGAGTCATTAATCCAGCGGAGCTAAAAAGATTCAACAACTGTTCAGTCTGATAAAAAGTTCCTTCAAATCAGGCCAGGTTGCAATAATACTGACTTCTTCTGACTGGGTCTGTAGGTTTTGATCAAGGGAATCTCTGAAACACTTGCCTTCTGTATAACAAAGAGCACTTTATCATGATTATTGCCATTATCGACTGCATTAGAAGCAGTGCTGTCTAATTCATCACTTGCTTCTTCATCTTTATCTTCATTATCATCGTCGTGCTGTCCAATTACAAAGAAGGCTTTCACAAAGTTGGAATCGTTGTCTGTTGTTGTTCCAACAATTTTTTGTCTGATGGCAAACTCTGTTTGAATATCTTAGAGAACTGATGCAAGAACATCAAATGTGTGGGAACCCTTCAGTTTTAAGGTCAGACAAGCAGACAACTTCTCTAAAGACTCTATCAATCCAAAGGACAGTCAACCCAATGCAAAATTTTCCATGGGCTAACCAACGGTCTGTTGTAATAGAGACATATGTCTGTTCACCAAGAAATTGCTACTAGCTTCAGCTTCATCTCTGCTTTGAAGTGACCAACTCATCACTGTTCTGTTTGGCTAGAGACCAGTAACCAGTTCGACATACACAGGCAACTTTACTGTTCTTAACAGGCTATATTTAGTGAACAGCAAAATTTCAGATGAGATGATCCAGTGTTTGCGTGATGAGGTTTGCCATAGCAAAATCCTGTACCTGGTTTTGCTTTTCATTTGGTTTAATGAGGAATCGTCATTTAGGTGTCGCGTCTGCTTTTACTTATTACTGCAAGCATCAGATGTAACTGAGTAAAAGTAGTAAAAATTGGTGAAATTATTACTTCAGTAGCAAATGTTATCCTGTACTTTACAAGCACAAGTGATAAAACGTTTACTTAAGTACAGTAACTATTTACATTTACTTAGTTACTAGCAAGCACTAATGCCATTCAAGTTTATTTATTTATTTTGATTTTATTTGTTGCATTTGTATCCCACATTTTCCCACCCATTTGCAGGCTCAATGTGGCTTACAATGTTCTATCATGGCATTCGCCAATCCAGAGTAAAAGAAACAATTGGTGTTACATGAAGAACATGGTAGATCAACAGCACAGAGTAAAGGGTACAATTGGTATTATATCAAGAACTTGGACGACATAAAAGAATTAAACAATCAGGTATATGGAAAAAAAGAACATTCAGAATCTTAGGTAGGTGGTGATGCGTAGCAGTTCCTCTTATGGATCATTGTGGTGTGCCTTATTGAAGAGATAAGTCTTCAGTGACTTACGAAAGTTGATTAGGTTGTAAATTGTTTTCAGGTCAGATGGCAGTGCATTCCACATCTGCGTGCTCAAATAGGAAAAGCTAGATGCATGTGTTAGTCTGTATTTTAGTCCTTTACAACTAGGGAAGTGGAGATTAAGGAATGTGCGTGCTGAACTTTTAGCATTCCTAGGTGGTAAGTCAATAAGGTCGGGGCATCTCCGTGAATGATTTTATGAACCAGAGTGCAGACCTTGAACGTAATATGTTCTTTAAGTGGAAGCCAGTGTAGCTTTCCTAAAAGTTTTTCGTATTTAGTTTTTCCAAATATGAGTCTGGCTGCTGTGTTTTGGGCTGTCTGAGGTTTCTTGATGACTTGCTCTTTACAGCCAGCATAAAGTGCATTACAGTAGTCTAGGTAACTTAGTATTTAGTATTTACTACCCCCGATACATTGGGAAATCCATCTGAATAGCTTATAAAGTTCTATAATAGGTGAAAGTAGAACAACTAGGAGGAAGAGCAAGTATTGGAAGCAGAACTACAGTCGGTTGACAGGACAGAGGAAGGATAGAACGAAGGTACATGCTAGATGCTTTGCACTGCAGACCATTCCAGGTTCCAAACTTCCTAACTAGGAAAAATCCCTGGGTATCTGGTGGAGAAAAAAAAAAAGATTAACAAAATGCATCTGAGAATAAATGAGTTGTTAGTCTCTTTTTAAACAAATCCAGAGACTTCTCTTACCTAAGATCTAACGGAAGTGCATTCCAGAGGTTAGGACCTGAAACTGAGAAGATAGTCATGAGTGGAGACGTATCAAATTTGCTGAAACATTAGAATTATTAAGCCATTCTGATGAGTAGATCTTAGGTCCTGTATGGGACAGTAAGGAATCAAGAAGCAGGCTAAGAAGAGTGGGAAATTAGATTGATGGATCTTGAATACAAGCAGTAAAATTTTGTAAACGATCCTACAAGAAGCCAATGTGCAGTCTTAAGCAGGTAGGTCACATGGAGGGGCATAATCGAATGCAGATGCCCATCTCCATGGGCGACTATCTCTGAGGACGGGTCTGTGAAGGGGCGGTCCCAACCGTATTATAGAAAAAGATGGGCGGCCATCTTTTCTTTCGATAATACAGTTGGGACCGGCCAAATGCCTAGGATTTGGGCGGATTTGAGATGGGTGGCCTCGGTTTTCCGCGATAATGGAAACCGAAGGTGACCATCTCAAAAATGAACAAATCCAAGGCATTTGGTTGTGGGAGGGGCCAGGATTCGTAATGCACTGGTCCCCCTCACATGTCAGGACACCTCGGCCGATAAACACGCCCCAGTCGCGCCTTCACCATGCCTCCTACACGCCCCCATCAACTTTGTTCGTTCCCGCGACAGACTGCAGTTGGAGGCGCCCAAAATCGGCTTTCGATTATACCGATTTGGGTGCCCATGAGAGAAGGGCGCCCATCTCCCAATTTGGGTCGAAATATGGGCGTCCTTCTCTTTCGAAAATAAGCCAGATGATGACTACTTCCCACAGTTCTCATTTTATGCATACTAATGTGGTAGCACATGTTAGTAACTCTGCATTTGTTCTCACCTTTTAACTTTATTCAAGCCATGCCACACAGGTTAATATAGAAATCTTCTTGGTGATTCCGAGAAAAAAAAAGAGGACTGGTTTTGAGAAGGGGCATCCATTCAACAAGTCATTACAATCATCCTATATAATAAAACGCACCTCCAACATTCTGAAGCTGACTGCATGGCTGAGGCATTCCTGCTCTCTGTATCCATCTCCTGAATTGACATCACGTACCTCCGGGTTCGTCACAAGCAGAAATGACCAACCACACGAGGTTTCTCGGCTTCAGAATGTTGGAGGTGCATTCTATTAAATAGGATTGGTCAGTTCCTTGAAGCACAGCCAGAGCTCAGTGTCCTGCACAGTAAAGCTCAGACACCAGAGAGAGAGGGGGGGGGGGGGGCTGACACCAGAGAGAGAGAGAGAGAGAGAGGGGGGGGGCCTGACACCAGAGACGGGGGGAGGTATCTCTGTCACACACACACACACACACACTCTCTCTCTCACAGTCAATGTCTTTCTCTCTCTCTCACTCTCACACACTCTATGTCTCACACTGTATCACATTCACTCTCTATGTGTCACACAGTCACTCACACACTCTCTTGGTCTCATACACTCAGTCTCACAGAGAGTCTGTGTCTCACACACACTCTCTCTCTCGCACACACTGTATCTGTGTGAAACACACTCTCTCTCACACTGTGTCTCACATACGCACTTGCACACACTCTCATTCTCACACACACACTCTCTCTCTCACAGACACACTTGCACCCAGACTCACTCTCTCTCTCTCACACACACACACATTCACTCTCTCTCTCTCTCTCTCTCTCTCACACACACAGTCACTCTCACATACACACTCCGAGGAAAACCTTGCTAGCGCCCGTTTCATTTGTGTCAGAAATGGGCCTTTTTTACTAGTGTTCTATAAATCCTTAAAACTGCTGATAGCTCATGCAAGCAAAAAAAAGGAAAAATCAATAGAGTGAACTTTATGACCGCTATGAAATTAATTTATTTTGAAGATCATTCAATCCAGTCAAAATCATTTACATGGGACACGGGGAGAAAAGGCTACGGAGAGCATCTGGTGTTCCATTCTGTTCGGTACAGTTCAGATGGCATTTGCATAGACTGCTTTGTAATTGAAAGGTACAGCTGTAGAAGAACATTGGTTTGACTGACATGTGGCCCTGCCGGAGCAGCCCAAAAGGCGGGAATGTGCTGGGAATGAGAATTACGGAATGCAGCCCTTTGGCTCACCAACATTAAAAAAAACAAACTTTAAACTTCAGTAAGAATATTCTTTTAAGAGCATAAGTGGGCTCTTACAAAGAGCAGGCTTTTTTTTTTTCCAATAATGCACCCTGGGGTTGTGCCATTAAAGATTCATCTGAAGGATTAGTAGGGCTGTCCCTTTTGTAGTATCTTGAACTCAGTAACATAGTAACATAGTAACATAGTAGATGACGGCAGACAAAGACCTGCATGGTCCATCCAGTCTGCCCAAGACAAACTCATATGTGTATACCTTACCTTGAATTTGTACCTGTCCTTTTCAGGGCACAGACCATATAAGTCTGCCCAGCAGTATTTCCCACCTCCCAACCACCAGTCCCGCCTCCCATCACCAGCTCTGGTACAGACTGTATAAGTCTGCCCTCCCCTATCCTCGCCTCCCAACCACCAACCCCTCTTCCCCCCAACTGCTCCGCCACCCAATTTCAGCTAAGCTTCTGAGGATCCATTCCTTCTGCACAGGATTCCTCTATGCATATCCCACGCATGTTTGAACTCCGTTACCGTTTTCATCTCCACCACCTCCCGCGGGAGGGCATTCCAAGCGTCCACCACCCTCTCCATGAAAAAATACTTCCTGACATCTTTCCTGAGTCTGCCCCCCTTCAATCTCATTTCATGTCCTCTCGTTCTACCACCTTCCCATCTCCGGAAAAGATTCGTTTGCGGATTAATACCTTTCAAATATTTGAACGTCTGTATCATATCACCCCTGTTCCTCCTTTCCTCCAGGGTATACATGTTCAGGTCAGGAAGTCTCTCCTCATATGTCTTGTAACGCAAATTCCATACCATTCTCGTAGCTTTTCTTTGCACCGCTTCCATTTTTTTAACATCCTTCGCAAGGTACGGCCTCCAAAACTGAACACAATACTCCAGGTGGGGCCTCACCAACGTCTTATACAGTAGACTGCAAGAGCCAAGGCAGCACAGTTTTATGAGAGGGAAATAAAATCTGTGAAATCCGATGAACTTCTGTGATTGGGTGAAGAGACAATTAGATTAGTGGATGCTGTAAACCGATACATATATTTGTAATAAAATCTTAAATCCCTAATACTGCAAACAAATCAATTCTACTGACTGACACAGACCTGTAGTTCTTAACTAAGTCCATGAGGTCTAATCATAGCACTTCTCCATATCGAAACTTTTCATATAATTTTTTATATAAGAACATAAGAGTAGTCATACTGGGTCAGACCAATGGTCTTTGTAGCCCAGTATCCTGTTTCCAACAGTGGCCAAGCCAGGAAACTCAAATTGTGGCAACATTCCGTGCTACCAATCCCAGGGCAAGCATCGCGCTAGAGCGCCACAAAAACTAGATACTGAAGTAGATATAACTTAAACGTAACTTCAGTTTGAGATGTCCTTTGCGAAGAGACCCAACTTGAAAATCAGCTTTTCGAGTCCCTGAAAAAGTATGAGGCTTACCGCTTGCTCTTCTGGGACTACCGCCAGCCCAACACAGCGGCCAGTGGCAGTCCTGCCCCGAACGCGTACCATTTCCGGAGGAAAAAGAAAACCCCTGGAAATGGCTTGTGTGGCGATAACCCGGGCGTAATTGGGCATTGCTGCGTACTGCCGGGTTAGCGCCGGAGCCCTTATCGCCACCTGAATGGGTGGCGGTAAGGGCTCCCTGCCGCATGGCCATGCGGTAAGAGTTCTCTTACCGCATGGCCATGTGTGCTGGGGTTTTTTTTTCCACTCGCTGCGGTAAAAAGGGCACTGGCACGCAGGTAAAGCGGCCTCCACCGCTAGCACAGGGCCCTTTTTCCAAACATCTATGCAGATGGGAGCAATATTGGATTTATAATTGGGAGATGATTGATCCTAAAGGGCTCATTCGAGAAGTAGAGTGGCAGGCATTTCTGTAATTTTGGCTTTACTCATGCAACAAAGCAGATTGCGGGGAGGGATTGCTAATTTATTTTCCCAGTTTAGTGGTCACATACCCCAGGAAGTATAAATAAGGGGCTGCTTCCACTTCCAGGTTGCTCCGGTGTCTCTTTAATCATGACAGAATAAACTGAAGGTACAGCCCCGTTTTACATTTCTTTTTCAATTTTTAGAGGGTTTTAATGCTGTTTAATCTGCATATAGTCACTAAGGGTCCTGTTTACTAAGCAGCGTTATAGGCGCATTAACATTTTTAATGTGCATTAACCATGTACGCACGTTAACCATGTACGTGCCTACAATATCCCTATAGGCGCCTACATGGTTAGCGCACGCGCTACGTGTAGGCTCGATATAAAAACACTAACGCATCTTAGTAAACAGGGCCCTAAGTTATCTCCTACTTTTTCAGGGACTCAGACGCTGATTTTCAAGTTGGGACTCTTGACAAAGCGTTTTGCGAAACATGATCCACGTTGGGAGCCAGGTCATCTCAAACTGAAGTTAAGTTTAAGCTACATATACTTCAGTATCTAATTTTTGTTGCACTATAGCACAGTGATGGCGAACCTTTCAGAGACCGAGTGCCCAAACAGCAACCCAAAATCAAATTATTTATCGCAAAGTGCCATTCCCCCCTCCCTCGTCCCCTCTCCCCCTCCCTCGTCCCCTCTCCCCCTCCCTCGTCCCTTCTCCACCTCCCTCCAAGTTCCAGGCTCCCCCCTCCCTCCCACTTCCAGGGTCGGCCCTCCCCCTCCCTCCCCCCCAAGTTCCAGGGTCCCCCTCCCTCCCCCCAGTTCCACAGGGTCCCCTCTCCCCTCTCCCTCCCTCCCTCCGAGTTCCAGAGTCGTCGTCCCTCCCTCCCTCCCTTCCTTCGAGTTCCAGGCTCCCTCCCTCCAAATTTTAAAAGTCAACTCTTGACTTACCTCTTCGGGGATGGGTTACGGCAGCCGGCAGCAGCGCTAAAATGCGTGCAGGCTCGGCCCTTCTTTCTCTCTTAACTCTGGTCCCGCCCTCATTTCCTGTTTCCACAAGGGTGGGAAACAGAGAGAGAGAGAGAGAGAAGGGCCGAGCCTGCATGCATTTTAGCGCTGCTGCCGGCCACCGTAACCCGTCCCTGATGAGGTAAGTCAAGAGATGACTTTTAAAATTCGGAGGGAGGGGGCCTGGAACTCGAAGGAAGGGAGGGAGAGATGACGACTCTGGAACTCAGAGGGAGGGAGAGGGGAGGCGACTCTGGCTGAGGCGACTGCGTGCGTGCCAACAGAGAGGGCTCTGCGTGCCCTCTCTGGCACGCATGCCATAGGTTTGCCATCACTGCTATAGCACGATGGTTTGGTATATAAAAAATTATAAAACATTTTCAGTGTGGAGAAGTGTCATGATTAGACTTCATGGACAGTCTGTGTCAGTCCACTGAAAGTTTATGAGCACTGCTTTCTAGTAGAATTGATTTCTTTGAAATATTGGGGATTTGTGATTTTATTACAAATGCATGACTTGGATTTTCTTTTCCTCCATTATTGACGGTAAACCAATACATTTGACAATGGTTAGAGAGGGGATTTTTTTTTTTGTAGCTTAAAAATCAGTTTCAACTCAGCTTTCACACTTCTTGATTTTAAAATAGAGCAGCGCTGTACATTTTCTTTTTACTTATTGATTTCATTTATATCCCACATTTTCCGAATCAAATCGGATTCAATATGGCTAAAGATTATTATACCAACAAAACAAATCGGGTTCAATGTATCTAACATAATATTAAACTAACAATACAAAGTCAATGAATACATACGTATAAAAAGACTTGTAGGGTTGAATTAATTAATGATTAACTAGAATGTGATAATTAATTTGAAAGAATAACATTATGAGGTGAAAAAGAATGGAAATGGACACTTTGCATTAGGATTATTTGTTTCTCTACCGGACGTGGCGAACGCCTTTACGGTACTATGTAAGCCACATTGAGCCTGCAAATAGGTGGGAAAATGTGGGATACAAATGTAACAAATAAATAAATAAATTCTTCCTTATTGGGGGGGGGGGGGGGAGGGAGGGAGGGCATCAGTAAAAAAAAATCTTAAAAAGAGAGGTTTTTAAGGATTTCCGGAATTTCAAATAATTATGCTCCCATCTGACTAGTTTCGAGAGGGAATTCCACCATTTGGTACATAGGTAAGGGAACCCTGCTGTGAAAACTGACTTATATATCACTTTTTTTGCAACTAGGATAATGGAGACTTAAATAGTCTCTGGAATCAGGAAGAGCATTAGGTAAGGGCAGATTAATTAAAGATTGCATATAATCTGGAGTTAACCCATACAGAGTTTTGAAAATGAATACACAGAGCTTAAAGGCTGTTCTGGCTTTTATAGGGAGCCAGTGTTTTTCTAAGCAGAGGAGATGTAGCTTTTCTTGCCCATTGGGTTCTTTCATAATCAGTCTTCAATATTCCTGATCTCTCCTGCTCCCCGTCGAGTGCGTCATGTACATTGGAACAGGAACTTATTCAGCATTAATTAATGGCCAAAGCTCCCATGCTGAATCCGTAATATATCCTTACATTGTGCTTCTGCAGGATAAGCATTTAAGATTTCCCTTAATCCTTCTTTTATGAAAAATGTGCAAAATTCATAACATAATGTGTTGGATGGGCTGGGGCTCGGGGAGTATTATTGTGAGAGCTTTTGAAATTTTGAAGGCTCTACAAACAGCAGTTGGATTTGGATCTAGACTGTAGAAATTACAGAAATACTGCTATACACTGACTCATTTCAGAGATGTCAACTTTCCTAGTTCCAGGCAGTGGCGTAGCCAAGGGTGGGCCCGGGTGGGCCCAGGCCCACCCACTTTGGGTTCAGGCCCACCCACTTTGGGTTCAGGCCCATCCAGAAGCAGCACACCTATGATGCCCCACCAGCTGAAAACTCCCAACAACTGTCCCTCCTGCATACCTTGTAAATAGCAGATCTTTGCCAGCAGCGATTGATACATACTGCTCGCACCGGCCCCACAGCCTTCCCTCTGACGTATTCCTGCCTATGCGGAAACAGGAAGTTGCATCAGTGGGAAGGCTGTGGGGCCAACACGAGCAGTGTGTATTAGTTGCTGCTCGCTGCCAGTGAAAATCTGTTATGTAAAAGATATGCAGGAGAGGGGGGATGTTTGAGAGACTGTATGGCATGCAGGTGAGAGAAGGAGAGACCAAATCACTTGTGGAATAGGGTGGGATTCTTCTGCCTACCCATCTTGGGCCCAGGCCCACCAAAACTTGGGTGTCTGGCTACGCCCCTGGTTCCAAGTTGGATATTTTGGCATGGTCTTGGATTTCTGACCACCCCATCCTGATGCATTATCAGACTTGTAGCACTGATTTCAATGGACAGGATCAGGCACTACAAGTAGCACACTACTTTGGGATGTAAGTTGAAAAACGAAGACTGGCCAAAACGTCTCCAGCCTGGAATGGGTAACTTGGAATCTCTGCTCATTTACACAAACATGAAAATATAAACTTAAAAAAAAAATTTCTCCAAGGACAAGAAGGCCTATAATTCTCTCACGTGGATAAAGCAGGTTCGCGTTGCCGGTCCGGAACTTAAAACAGGTCTCTGAGCACGAAATGCACTCCACCGCACAAGCGTGGCTGCCTTCCCACCTGCCGTGAGAGCGCGGGACCAGCAGTTCTCTTTTTTTCCGCGATGAGGAGAGGACGTGTTTATTTCCACTCCTCACAGCTGGTTCGGCCTTTGGTCTTTTTTGCGCCTGTCTTTTAATTTTTTTTATATACCTTTCTTGAGAATTTCTTCATTTTTTTTCCTTCCCTCTGTCTTAGATTATTTGTTTGCTACTTTTAAAAGTTTTTTTTTTTTAAATTTTACAGCGCTCGCTAGGCCACATTGAGGCCTAAACTTCAATCAGGTTTTTCCCTCTTCCTTTTCCTGGTGCTTTGCCCTTTTTAACCCCATGGAGTATTTGGTCATGGCTGTTTTTCCTTTCGTGTCATTGAAGGTTCCCAGTGGCTTTAAGCGCTGCACTCGGTGCAACAGGTCCATCTCTGGCAAAGACACCCATTCTTGGTGTCTGCAGTGTTTGGGGCTTGATCATACCCCTGCAAACTGTATTCTCTGTCTTCGAATGAAGAAGAAAAACGCAGTTGGCCAGAGAGGCTCAGAGAGAAAAGATTTTTGGAGCCAGATCCGAAGCCTCAACACTGTTGTTGGCATCTGTGTCTTCAGCATCGACATCGGCATCGGATGTTGCATCGAGTGCAGTCGGTGCATGCTGCTGAGATCCTTGTATACTAAAAGTGACTTTGCATCAAGTGGGTCTCCACCTGCCTTGATGCCGGCCTCTATGCAGGCCCCCAGGACAGATCGATGTCAGACCCGACCCCGGGGTGATGTGAGGGACTTGACGACGTCCTCATTGGCACCAGGGAACATCTATGCTAGGTGTCAGAAGAAGCATTGGCATCGATCCCCCTTGATACATGGTGCCGGGAGCTCCGGGTACCACGGTTTTCACTGGTCCCCGAGAAGCTTCAGCACCAGGAGGACAGCTTCCCCCTCCATACAGGAGGTGCTGATGCATGAGTCTCCACACAGCCAGGACCAGGCATCCGCTTCAACCCCTCAAATTCAACAGCTTGCTTCTACACTGGCATCCCAGTCTTTCCCAATGTCAGCCCTTGATGAGTGCCTCTGGGCCTTGCTCCCTAAGCTTTTGGGGTGGGGTTCTTGCAGAGTGAATCGGCGTCTGAGGTGGTTGTGTCAGCCATGCTTCAGTCCACCAATCTGCAGTGAGGTCTCCAATACTGGTGCCGCTTGCGGACTCAGCGTCGATTGCCACCCGTGTTGGCACACCCTCATCATCAGTGGAGGAAGCTTCACCAGAGTCGGGGCTGAAGCCAACACCTTGATGCCCCTCTCGGGGTCATGGTACCTCTTTGTTGATGCAGGCTTGGTCTCAGCCCTTCCACAAGGAGTTCTTGGCTGACACCGACGAGGAGCGCTCATGGGACTCAGAAGAGGATCCATGGTACTTCTCAGAGAAGGAGTCCTTTGGCATCCCATCTGATCCCTCCCCTCCACAGGAAAGAAGGAAGTCTTCACCTGAGAGCCCTTCCTTCCCACCTTTTGTGAAGGACATGGTGACTGTCATTCCAATTCTTTTGGAAGTGGAGGACAAGCCTAGGGCTAAGAGGTTTGATGTCCTGGACTCTGACTGTCCTCCTAGAGAGGCTGTGACAGTCCTGCTTCACCAGGTCTTACAGGATGTTCAAGTGAAGAACTGGGAGTCCCCTCTGTCAGCCTCCTTCTCTTCCTCAAGAAGATTGACAACATGTACCAGATTCAGTTTTCCTCTGGATTTGATAGGCCCCAGTTGCCACATCATTCCCTAGTGGAGGAATCCGCGCTCAAAAGGGCCAGGAGTTCTAGGGACTATGCTTTGGCACCCCCTGGCAGGGAAGCTAGAACCCTGGATTCTTTTAGGCGGAAGATGCATCAGGCCTCCATTCTCATCTCCTGTAAACAATCGTACCAGCTCTACATGAGCCTGTATGTAAGGCCCTTGATGCACAGTATGTCTGATTTGGCAGACTTTCTCCCACTGGAGCAGGCTGAATCTGTTCACTAGCTGGTCAAGCAGCAGAAGGCTTGTAAGTTCATGGTCAGGGGTGCCTATGACACTTTTGATGTGGCCTCTAGGATCTCTGCCCAGAGTATAGCGATGCACAGACTCTCATGGCTATGTGTCTCTGACTTGGACTCGGTGGTCCAGCAGAGTTGGCGGATGCCAAATGCAGGGGAGATGATCTTTTTGGAGAGAAGGTGGAGGAGGTCACTGACCTCATCAAAAAACACACAGATACCATCGATTCTCTCTCCCGTCGGATACTTTCTGCACCTGCCGCCTCCTCTAGGAGGCTTTTTGGCAAGTCAAAGAGGGCTACTTATTACTCGTAGAGGCATAGGTGACAGGCTCAGCAGGCTCAGCCCCAGCGTGCTCGTTCTCGTCAACAGCGTGCGCCTAAGGCCTCGGCAGCTCTCCAGTCAAAGCAAGAAGTGAGTTTTTGACTGGTTCCAGCAGAGAATAGCTGCTGTAAAAGTGACTGTCCTGGGTGACTTGCTGGTCATGGAGAGGCTGAAGTTTTATCGAGAAATGTGGTCCTCTTGTAACCTCCGACTGGTGGGTTCTTCAAATAGTCCATCTCGGTTATGCCCTCAATTAGTTATAGAGACCACTAGATTGCCCACCGAGAGCACATCGCTTCAGCTCTCGGCACAAGCAGGTACTTGCAGAGGAACTCTCCGCCCTTCTCAAGGCTCATGCGGTCGAACCCATTCCACCAGGGGAAGAAGGGAAGGGATTCTATTCCAGGTACTTTCTTGTACAAAAGAAGACAGGGGAGATGCGTCCCATCCTAGACCTAAGGAGCCTGAAGAAATTTCTGGTCAAAGAAAAGTTCAGGATGGTTTCTCTAGGCACTCTTCTTCCTATGCTTCAGGAAAATGATTGGCTATGCTCTCTGGACTTAAAGGATGCTTCTACTCCTATCCCGATACTTCCAGCTCACAGAAAGTATCTTCAATTTTGGCTGGGGACACGTCACTTCCAGTATTGTGTGCTGCCTTTTGGCCTTGCGTCGGCTCCCAGGGTTTTCACCAAGTGTCTTGCAGTAGTCATAGCGTTGCTACTCAGACTGGGAGTCCATGTGTACCCCTATCTCAATGACTGGTGAAGAGCATGTCGCAGGACAATGCTTGAGTCCATACAGAGGGCTTTTCTGGTGGTAGAGCTTCTAGGGTTCCTTTTAAACTACCTTCAAGTCCCATCTGCTCCCTGTCCAGCAGTTGGAGTTCCTACAGGAACTTGTCCAAACCTTTTTTAAATCCAGATGCCCTAGCCATTGTTACCATATCCTCCAGTAACGAGTTCCAGAGCTTAACTATTCTTTGAGTGAAAAAATATTTCCTCCTATTTGTTTTAAAAGTATTCTGTGTAATTTCAATGAGTGTCCCCTGGTCTTTGTACTTTTTGAAAGAGTGAAAAATTGATTCATTTTTACTCATTCTACACCACTCAGGATTTTGTAGACCTCAATCATATCCCTTCTTAGCTGTGTCTTTTCCAAGCTGAAGAGCCCTAATCTCTTTAGCCTTTCCTCATACGAGAGGAGTTGCTCTTCTTTGAACCTTTTCTAATTCCACTATCTTTTTTGAGATACGGCGACCAGGATTGAACACAATACTCAAGGTGAGGTCACACCATGGAATGATACAGAGACATTATAATATTCTTGGTCTTATTTTGCATCCCTTTCATAATAATTCCTAGCATCCTGTTTGCATTTTTGGCTGCTGCCGAACACTGGGCAGAACACTTCAGCATATTGTCTACAATGACACCTAGATTTTTTTCTTGGGTGCTGACTCTTAAGGTAACTATGATTTGGATTATTCTTCCCAATGTGCATCACTGCATTTTTCCACCTTAAGTTTCATCTGCTATTTGGATCCAAGTCTTCAGTTTTCAATTTATCAGGGAGATGTAGTTTGATTTCCTTAAATGCATGCAGTGGGACAAATCGAGAACCGATTCAGCTTGTCCCCATTTACCATATATATGTATGGTCAGCCTAATCATAGGTACCAACTCCCAGGATGCTCAAGTACCTCCAAAATCAAATCTGCTTCCCACATAATCTCTTCCATCTCCCAAACTTATACAGCAGAGACTAAGATGATGCAGGAGGTGGTTCCGGGGGTGTTCAGGCCCTCACAGAGCTGACACCTATGTACCCCACCATATCTCATAGCTACGAAAACTGGGTGCTCATAGAGTATTTAATTCAATGTTTTTTGTTCTACTACTACTACTACTTAACATTTCTAAAGCACTACTAGGGTTACGCAGCGCTGTACAATTTAACAAAGAAGGACATTCCCTGCTCAAAGGAGCTTACAATCTAATGGACTAAATGTCAAGTTGGGGCAGTCTAGATTTCCTGAATAGAGGTATAATGGTTATGTGCCGAAAGCGACATTGAAGAGATGGGCTTTGAGTAAGGATTTGAAGATGGGCAGGGAGGGGGCTTGGCGTATGGGCTCAGGGAGTTTATTCCACGCATGGGGTGAGGCGAGGCAGAAAGGGCGGAGCCTGGAGTTGGCGGTAGTGGAGAAGGGTACAGAGAGGAGGGATTTGGCCTGTGAGCGGAGGTTTCGGGTAGGAACATAAGGGGAGATGAGAGTGGAGAGGTAATGAGGGGCTGCAGATCGAGTGCATTTGTAGGTAAGTAGGAGAAGCTTGAATTGTATGCGGCACCTGATCGGAAGCTAGTGAAGTGACTTGAGGAGAGGGGTGATATGAGCATATTGGTCCAGACGGAAGATGAGACGTGCAGCAGAGTTCTGAACGGATTGGAGGGGGGATAGATGGCTAAGTGGGAGGCCAGTGAGGAGTAGGTTGCAGTAGTCAAGGCGAGAGGTACTGAGAGAGTGGACGAGAGTTCGGGTGGTGTGCTCAGAGAGGAAAGGGTGAATTTTGCTGATGTTATAGAGAAAGAAGCGACAGGTCTTGGCTATCTGCTGGATATGCGCATTCAGTATCCTTCTGTAGAACATTTGGAAATTTCTCCATATCTAGTAACAAAATACAATGTTCAGGGGTCACAATATTTTTCTGCTGTCAAAAGATGCACTGCTGGGGCATTAGAGGTTGCATGTCCTCTGTTGTAATAGTTTAGCTTATTATATAAAGTCATTTATCTTTATTGTGCATGCTTTCACTTTCCTTGCTCATCACCTCAGCAGTTCCTGCTCACCCTGTTCATATGCGCCAGATACACAGTTGATATCAATTACTCAAGACCATTGCTACCACTGTGACTAGTTATATAAACTGATGTGACGGTTTTGCTGTCTAAAACAGCCGCATGCAGCATCTGTGAGCCGTGTGGGTCATAAGTTCAAATCCCACTATGGCAACCTCAACCACTTACCCTTCTGACCTTGTTATAATGAGATCCAGTAGTACTTGTGCAATAATTGTATTTTCTTCACCTGAAGCACTCTAAGGAAAAGGCACTAAACTACTCTGTGCACCCCCCCCCCCCCCAGCTAAAATGTATTTTCAGAGTTACTAGGTGCTTAATTGGTTAAGGTAGAGGTGTTTGTTATTTTTTCAAGTGTGGGTCAGTTTGTAAAAAAAAAAAAGTTCAATGTGAGAGCCATGACCATCACCTGATAAAATGGTTGACATTCTGTCAACCTCAGTGCTAGGGTTTCTGGCGCCCTCCTGCAATCCCCGCCCCCCCCCCCCCCCAACAATCCAGCATCTCTTCTTTCTTCCGTCTTCCCAACTCCCTATGTTCTGTCCACCCTCCCTTCCCCAGGGGCAACAGAACACTTTTTTGTTTGGGGGGAACGCCAGCTCCAACTCCAGTTCCCACTCCAATTTACAATTGGTCAACTTTATGCAGTGCATTTTTTCTCCCGAAAAAGGTGCCTGTACTCAAATGCCAGGCCACCCTTAAGGGGTGAGGTGATCACTGAGGGACCCACCCCACAATAACCAGTCCCCCTGCAACCAGTCACAGAACCTATGACAAGGCAGAATTGATGTGTAGAGCTTGAGCACTTTCATTATGCAGACTTGGTCTCTCCAGAACACAGGCCCCCTCTGGTACTCTTACCCTCTGTCCCAGGCAATTTCCATCCCAGTGAGGAGGTGCCTCCTTTGGCCCTAGCTGGACATGAGCAGGGTGAGGACTCTTTGCAGGATTTCCTCCTCTTGTCCTGGGTACTCTCTACCTTTCAACCCCTTTCTGAAGAGTCCAGCCACCTCCCTTCTGTCTTGGTTGCCTACCAGCAAAGTGTAGAACATAAAGATGATACTAGCTAGCTGGTAAGTGGGGGCACCTAAATGTGGCAGGGATGCACACAACCTACAATATTCTGTGTTACATGTGTAAGTAGGAGCCCTGCCTATGTCCCAGTACACATTCACCCTAATTCTATAAAATTTGCCAAAAATTGTGCATGCAATGTAATTGAATAATGAGCCAATTAGCACCAATAATTGTTTTTACAAACAATTGAAATCAATTAACATGTACACACGTAAATCTAGGCAAACAATCCATGCCTAAATTTTACATGCATCCTGGAAAAGGGGGCATGGAAATTGGAGGGTCATGGGCATTTCGGGGTGGAGTGTGGGTGTGGATTCCAGTTACATGTGCAATTATCAAATAAGGGGGCAATGCACGTAAATTTAGGCGCATACATTTGCACCATGTTTTTGTTGGTGAAAATGGACATGCCTAAATTTGTGTTCAACCCCTGTACTTAAGTGCTATTTTATAAGTCACACTTTAAGTGTTTTTTTTTAACGCTGAGTTTTTAGGTACCATTTATAGAACTCGCCCCATTTTGTAAGTTAAGCAGACATATGCAAAATATCACTTACGCACCCTGCTAGTTATTATGCAGTTATGTATTCAAGTATTCTAAACATTTATGTGTGTAACATACATGTAAATATGGGCGCCAAGCTTATATAATTGCATTTTATATGTCATGATCAGAAATTATTAGGCTATATTTAAAAGTTAGATCAAACAGCATTGTCCTCATTGTCTTTAAGCCACCTTCTGCAAAGACAGAGTCTTTCATATAACACCATCATGGGTGAATTTCTTCAAAATGGCAGTAAATAAATCCTAATAAATAAATAATATAAACTCTCCTTCTTCCATAAAGACTTTGTTATACCACAGGAACCTGAAGTCACATTTTATTCAGTCCCTATCCGCTAGACATTAAAATTTAATAGAAGCAGTGTGTATGGTGGTACACGACCCAATTATCCAACAAGAAAACACCAAACAACTTGGGATAGTCCCCTACGTACAAATATCACCATTGTTTGACAATCAATTGACCCCCACAACCTGTGAAATAGGGAAGTGCAATCCTGTGCTCATCACCTTTAAGGGGATGTATAAGGCAATGAACCGCACCTTTGGTATAAGAATAGATGCCACTAACACAGATCCTGTTGGCCGCTTTCGCATTACGGTCACTTCTCCTTCACCATCCAATACTAACCTGGGTAATCCTTTGGTACCGCAAACCACTGAAACAAAAATCCCCATTAAGGTTCTCAACGTAACCAGCTTAAAGGAAACCTTTGCTCTTGAAACTGGTTACGGTGACACGAATTTGTGGATGGATTGGATACGGTTCGCAACTCAAAGTTTGAATTTATCTGATTGTTATGTCTGCTCCTCCTCTCGCCCCGAGCCCTTGGCTGTTCCCTTTCCTTTGAATTTTGTGAATGATTATAATGGAACTATATGTATGCTAAAATTACTTCAAGGTAGCAAAACTAATGAAGCAATCTTGTCTTTCCCTCAGTTTATTATTTCTCGAATTACCCAAGGGTGCGAGGGTACCTCTGGTGTTTAAACGTCCCAATAAAAATGTTGAAGGATCTACATGATAGACAAGTTTTATGCATATTTTCAAAGCACTTAGCCTTCCAAAGTTCCATAGGTTTCTATGGAACTTTGGAAGGCTAAGTGCTTTGAAAATATGCCTAAATGAGTTCCAAAGACTATCAACTTTCATATCAAATATGATCTTACATAAACATTTATGCTCAACCATGCCTAGCATGGTTCGCCGATGCGCCCCCTCCCGGCGAAATGACACCTCTCCCCCCCTGGTGAAACGACACCCCCCGGGTGCATTTTTACCTGCTGGGGGAGTGCCGCGCGCCTGTCGGCTTCGTTCGTTCCATGCTCCCTCTGCCCCGGAACACGAAGTAACGAGCAGAGCAGACAGGCACGCGGCACCCCCCCAGCGGCGTGCACCTGGGGCGGACCGCACCCACCGCCCCCCCTAGGAACGCCACTGCATTTAGACAAGCTAAACGCGCTGTGATTGGCTCAGAGACTTCCTGGTCTCTCAGCTGAGTGAAGCACGGCTAAAAAAGATGTTTCTATTATTGCGGAGGTGAATGATGGTGAAAACGGACGGCGGTTTTCGATGGCCAGCCTCAACTGCACTTTTGTTTTTTATTATTGCAGTGGGGGGGGGGGGGGGCGGAATGACTTTTATAGTGGTTTTTCATCAGTTTTCAATCCCGCGCAGCCCCAATGAGAGGTACAGATCTCTCATTAGAGTTTCCAGCGTTAAGGCAATCGGAAAAGCTTAGTGCATCTCATTACAATATGGTTTCTACACAATTTGCTCATCTGCATTCTGTTTTCGTTAGCTGCTACCGTCCTCGTAAAATGGCTTTTAGTGCATGCCAGGGTTTACTACTTGCTCGTTAATGGCTCGTTAGGTTTAGTGCATCTGGCCCTGTGTGTTGCTGCATTTTTTTCAGATTTTATTTTTTTACCCTCAGGGAGTGTGGCATGGGTGGAGAGTGGGCGTGGAAGCATTAGCCAGTTAGCTTAAGGTTACCAATTGGATCCAGATTCACCTGACATGGTTACTACAATCCTGGGTTTACCCCATTGCATGCAGGGACTTGTAGTCTTGCTTTTCTTAGGGAATGCAATGGGGAAATCCCTGCATGCAGTGGGATAAACCCAGGACTCCTGTTGTGCAAATCTGGATCCAGTTGGCAACCCTAGCAAGTTATACTTACCACATGCTAACTGGCTAATGCAGAGTTAACATGGGACCACTTACCACCTCCTAAACACCAACTCTCAGCAGGTACCATGTGCTAATGGGAACATTAATGCACAACCTTCAATAAAAATAGTGGGAACGCCCCTAAAAGGTACCATATAAAATTTGCAGCTACCACACAGTAAAATCCTACATTAGGACACGGTAACTGGAAATTTTAGTAAAAGAGCCCTTTAATTAATGAAATAGTATGAGATGGATTGAAAACATCACAAGTTGTAGAAAGAGGACATATACATAAAAATAGGACAACATAGTGTATTTATAATCTCTATATATAAAAGGCACCACCAACGTTCTAAATGAAGCCTCCAGCCGGAAGTGTGAAGGGGGAGAGATATCCGGTTTCCCCATGAGTGTCCGCTCCGCCCTCGCTCTCTCTGTAACACAAACAGTGAAGGAAAACACAGCAAAGCACGAAATCAAATCGCTCTCTCTGTAACAGTGAAAGACTCAGAGGGGGGAGGGGAGAGAGGGCAGAAGCCCTCACTATCTCTGTAACACAAACACAGCACAGCAGGAAACTTAACACTGAAGGACTCGACTCCGAGAGGGGAGGGGACAGAGAGCAGAGGGGACAGACAGCACAGGGGAAGGGAGAGAGGGCAGAGGGCAGGGACACACACACTCCCACATGCACACAGAAGAAAACCTTGCTAGCCCCCGTTTCATTTGCATCAGAAACGGGGCTTTTTTTACTAGTAATGTAATAATATTTGTTTTCAATAATAATTTATCAATTTATGTTAATTTATAAATACATAAAATGTTAAATGATTGTAACATTAATCTTAAGAATACACTAAAGCCCAATTCTTGATTGAGACCATAAGGTGTCGCCATATCCATTTCATTTATCATGTTTTCTATCACTTTGTCCCATAGGGCGAGGAGTCATATTATTAATAAACTTGGTGCATTGTCCAAACTTCCCTCGGCAACTAATGGAAATTAATTGGGATTATAGTCCTCTTTCTACCACCATTTAGGAATTGGAAAGACAGTAGAGCAGACCAAGGTGGGGGGGGGAGGGGGGGCTTAGGAGGGGGGGTAATAAGGGGGGGAACCTATTTGGAGTTATATTAGCCCTTCCCCAGCAGGATATGGACGTCTTCCGGAGAGGGGTAAGAGGGCCATCAGACCACAGGCCCCCTGGCTCTCTTACGGAGAGGAGTAAATTAACACATTATGGTTTGATCTTAATTCAAGGCTTTGTGAATGTACAGCTGATACCTGAAGGTGGTTATATCTTTGGGGGGCAAGCATTTGAACATATGGTGTCAATTGGTTGAATGGAAAGATGGGGGGGAAGGGTTGTTGGGAAATTGTGGTTAATAGATCTTGTTGATTACATGTTAGTTAAAAGTACAAGGGGGGGGGGGGGATAAAGTTAAAAGATTAATGGAGACGAGCAATATCGTACAATTTCAGTACTTGGTGTGTGTTGCTTGATTGTAAAGACATTTATATTCTGTAAACACCATTTTTGAGCTTCATTAATAAAAACTGTTGAAACCTATCATGTTTTCTATCTTTCCTCTTGTCACAGAGAATATTATAATGGCTTTGTATTGCTCCATGGTGCGACTGAACCTTGAATATTAAATGCAGTTCTGGTCACTGCATCTCAAAAAAGATATAGCTGAATTAGAAAAGTTTTAGAGAAGGGTGACCAAAATAATAGAAGGGATTATTATTATTATTTATTGCACTTGTATCCCACATTTTCCCACCTATTTGCAGGCTCAATGTGGCTTACAAAAACCTGTAATGGCATCACCATTTCAGGGAACAGAAATACATTTGGTGGTACAAAGATATAATAATAATAACAAGGCTAACATTCAATCTACTCAATCAGTTACAGGAAGAAGAGTGACAGCCCTATAAGGAAAGGCTAAAGAGGGATCTGCAGCTTGGAGATGAGACGGCTGAGGAGAGATATGATAGAGGTTTATAAAATCCTGAGTGGAGTGGAGTGGAATGGGTAGATGCGAATCTCTTGTTTCTCTTTCCAAAAGTGCAAAGGTTAGGAGACACACACTGATGTTACAAAGGTAGTACATTTAAAACAAATTGGGAAAATATTTCTTTACTCAACATATAGGGGCCCTTTTATTAAGCTGCTCTAAAAAGTGACCTGTGCCATCGCTAGCATGGGGCTTTTCCACATGCTGAGGCCACTTTTAGTGTGGCTGTAAAATGGCCATATGTTAATTTCCCATTAGTGTGGGAGCAGTGGCGTACCAAGGGGGGGCGGTGGGGGCGATTTGCCCGGTGTGCACGTCGCTGGGGGGGTGCCGCGCGCCTGTTGGCTCTTCGTTTTCATGCTCCCTTTGCCCCGGAACAGGTTACTTCCTGTTCCGGGGCAGAGGGAGCTTGAAAACGAAGAGCCGGCAGGCACGCAGCACCCCCCCCCCCCCAGCGGCATGCACCCAGGGGGGGTTCTTTCGCCGGGGGATTGGGTGTTCTTTCGCCGGGGGGGTGTCGTGTTGTTCCGGGGGGGGCGCTGCACCCGGGGGGGCGGGGCGCATCGGTGATCCGCCCCGGGTGTCAGACCCCCTAGGAACGCCACTGTGTGGGAGCCAGTGACGTTCCTAGGTTGGCTGCCACCCGGGGTGGATCGCCGATGCGTACCCCCCTCCCCGGGTGCACCACGACACCCCCCCCGGTACAATGACACCCCCCCCAGTGCATCAACCCCCCCCCCCCCCCCCCCCGGGTGCATTCTTGGCTGCTGGGAGCAGCCGTGCGGCTCTCGGCTCTGCTGGCTCCCTCTGCCCCGGAACAGGAAGTAACCTGTTCTGGGGCAGAGGGAGCAGGGAAACAGCGGAGACGACAGGCGTGCGGCTGCTCTCTGCACCCCTCCAGCGGTGTGCACCCGGGGCGGACCGCCCCCACCGCCCCGCCCTTGCTACGCCGCTGGTGGGAGCCCTTACTGCCAAACTATTTACTAGGTAGTAAGGGCTGATGTGCTAACTACATGCTAATTGGTTAGCGAGTGGTGATGTAGCTGTGCTAACCAATTAGCGCTGGGCATGCCTACTCTCTGCCTCTAAACACAACCCCAGCGCTAAAAAATATTTTCTTTTTTTAGCACATGGGTAGCGTATGCTGAACATAAAACTACTGTGCGATGCCTCAGAGAGCCCTTTGGTAGTGGATTTTAACCTGCGGTAAGCATGTGTTAGTGCTTACCACAACTTATTAAGAGGACCACATAATTAAGCTCTGGAATTCATTGCCAGAGAATGTGGTAAAAGCCATTAGTGTAGCAGGGTTTAAAAAAAAGGTTTGGCCAAGTTGTTGACAAAAATTAGATAAAACAACAAAACCACAAATGGCAAAGTCAGACCCCCTACAAAGAGCAATCCAAAACCAAAATGTAGGGGTATAACAATGGTAATCCAGGGAAGGAAGAGTCCAGGTAGACTAGTGGCAGTCTCAAAATTTATTGAAGCCAAATAGAATACAAAGACCTGACATGGAGCCGTGTTTCAGCGAACAATCACCTGCGTCATGAGATGTAATCTATGATGCTTCAGCATAATAGAATATTGTAGTGATGGTGCTAAAAGATACAGCCGTCTCGGCTGACCAGCAGAACCAAAGAGACACAATGCCTGTGAGCACTGGAGAAGGAAAATTGTGAGACTGGTGGTGAGCGACCTCCCTAAGTGGACATGACATACTAATTCCAAGAAACACTTTGTACGAAAGCAGATGAATGGCAAATCTGTTTTCCTCAAGAATTGGCAAGACACTCTGCTCTTGTGCTTGCAGGGTGTGTGTGTCTTCGGTTCTGCCGGTCAGCTAAAACAGCTGTATCTTATAGCACCATTACCACAATATTCTATTGTACTGAAGCATCATAGATTACATGACTCCTGAAACAGGCGATTGTTTGCCAAAGCATTGCTCTGTGTCGGGTCTTTGTATTCTATTTGTCTGACTGTGTTTGTCAAAAACATAATTTAATAAACCTTCAAAAAATAACCTCCAAAAGAATATTTATGAATCATTTCTGAATGTACCTCTTTCCATCTGGTACAACCTTATCTTCTTTTTTTTTTAATTTAATAAATTTTTATTAATCATACCTTGTACAAGTTACATTGTAGTGTTTCATCCTAAATTCTGGTAACAACAGTCATTCCCTTTTCTAAACCTCAAAATACAAACATATATACAGTATAAACTGTCCCCTCCAAAGTCTCCTCCATTTTCCCCCCCCCTCCCATTCCCCCCCCTCCCCCCCATTCTCATTTCCTTAGTCCCTTCAATTCCCGAGAACCCCTCCTTATTCCCCCCCCCCTTACATTTCTTTCCCCACTATTCGATCAAGTTGTTCCCATTCCTTAGCCTGTGCATTAAACCTACCCCTCCTTTTATCCGTCAACTCCTCCATCACCATTAGGTTCTCAACCTTCCCAATCCAGTTATGTAAAGTGGGCCCTTTATCTTGTTTCCAGAATGCCGCTATTACAGATTTTGCAGCCGCTAGGCTTAACCTCTTAATCCTTTGTCCCCATTTCACTCCTTTCTGGTTCCCCCACCCTAGTAAGCACCATTTTGGGTCATTTGGGAAGGGAGTATCCAAAGCCTCTGTCAACATACCCGTAACTCCCTCCCAAAATTTCTGTGTGTGTACACATTCCCACCATATATGATAGAAAGTACCTTTTTCCTCCTTACATCGCCAACATATATCTGAGGCATCTGGGAACATTACCTTTATTCTCTCTGGCGTATAGTACCATCTACTTAATACTTTATATGCATTTTCTTTCAGTAATACACAAACTGAAGCTTTTTTGATCTCTTTGCACATTCTTCCCCACTCCAAATCGGTGAATTCCTGTTTCAGATCCCTCTCCCAGGCCTGCATGTACTTATGTTTTATAAATTGTGACCCTCGTATATGATCATATAATCTGGAAATTCCCTTTCCCCATAAATCAATCTTCCCCCATGTATCCTCCATTTTTTCCTTTTCTACTAATTTATCTTTAATCCACCTTGCGGAAATTACATAGTGCTTTACTTGTAGATACGCATAGATATCAGATGGTGGTAATTCATAGGCTTCCTGTAATTCCGTAAAGGGTTTAATTCCCTCATCTGTCAGTAGGTCTCGAAATCTAACAACCTTATCTTCTATGAGGGTAAGCCCTTTATTTTAGAAGCTCTGTTTGTGTTTTGGAAGTCTGAAAACTGGCATTTAGATATCAATATTGCATGGGCATCCAAATCCCAATTTTATAAAGCCAAGATATGGACAGCTAAAACTGCAGTATGTCCATATGGCAAAGGGGCGTGATCTGGGTGTGTTTTGGGTGGGACTAGGGAGAGGCCAAAATATAGACATCCAGCTCCAATTTCAGAAGGGGAAGGGATGTCCAAGTCCAAAAAGATGGATGTTGTTATTTAAACTTGGTACTTGGGCATATCTAGGTTACAGAAAAGTTCTCTGATCGAGCAGCTGTCCAAGCCATTTCCTTATTTCCCCAGAAGTTGCCGCCCACCTCCCTTCCCCAGTTGTGAAAATAGCAAGGGAGCAGGCTTATTTTTGAAAGAGAAGGATGCCCATCTTTTGACACAATTCGGAAGATGGCCGTCCTTCTCCCAGGGTCACCCAAATCGGCATAATCGAAAGCCGATTTTGGGCGTCCCCAACTGCTTTCCAAAGTTCCCGGGGGCGTGTCGGAGGCGTAGCAAAGGCGGGACTTGGGCATGCCTTAACACATGGGTGGCCTCGACCCATAATCGAAAAAAGAAGGGCGTCTCTGACGAGCACTTGGCCAACTTTACTTGGTCCTTTTTTTGTTACGACCAAGCCACGAAAAGGTGCCCGAACTGACCAGATGACCACCAGAGGGAATCAGGGATGACCTCCCCTTACTCCCCCAGTGGTCACTAACTCTCCTCTCACCCTCAAAAAATAGTTTAAAAATATTTTGTGCCAGCCTATATGCCAGCCTCAAATGTCATACTCAGGTCCATCACAGCAGTATGCAGGTCCCTGGAGCAGTTGTAGTGGGTGCAGTGCACTTCAGGCAGGCGGACACAAGCCCACCCCCCCCCACCTGTTACACTTGTGGTGGTAAATGTGAGCCCTCCAAAACCCACCAGAAACCCACTGTACCCACATCTAGGTGCCCCCCTTCACCCATAATTGCTATGGTAGTGGTGTACAATTGTGGGTAGTCAGTTTTGGGGGGGGGGGGGTTGGGGGGCTCAGCAGCACACACGGTAAGGGAGCTATGCACCTGGGAGCAATTTCTGAAGTCCACTGCAGTGCCCCCTAGGGTGCCCGGTTGGTGTCCTGGCATGTCAGGGGGACCAGTGCACTCCGAATGCTGGCTCCTCCCATGACCAAAGGGCTTGGATTTGGTTGTTTCTGAGATGGGCGTCCTCAGTTTCCATTATTGCCGAAAATCAGAAACGACCAAGTCTAAGGACGACATAAATTTCCAGATTTGGGCATCCTCGACCGCATTATTGAAACGAAAGATGGCTGTCCATCTTGTTTCGATAATACAGGTTTCCCCACCCCTTCAAGGGGACGTCCCTCAGAAAAACTTGGGCGTCCCTTTCGATTATGCCCCTCCACATATTTTTCTGTCTCTGGAGTGCTCACAATTTGATCCTGGGTCCTTTCATATTTAGCCCGTTCTTCTAACCATTAGACTAATCATCTGCTCTGTGTTGATGTCTATATGGCCATTTTATAACATGGATATTATGACATCCATGTCTTACATTTTGCCCCCATTCAAAATTTGGGTGTTTTCGTTTGTGAAATAGATGTTCATGCTGGATATCAATTTCTCATATATTTTAGAACAGGCAGTATGTTGGCAGATCCTGTTCTAAAATACACGAGAAGTGGACTCCATATATCGCACAGACTTGGACATTCATATTCTGAATTGGAAGTCCTTTCTAAAATGCTGCCCTTAATTACTTTATTTTGCTCTATTCGTTGCCTCTTGCTATTCTCTTTACACCAGTGGTAATATAGAAATATTGATAGTACCGTCACCACTGACTTGGTTTGTGCTTTCTGGATGGGGTGTTGAAAATAGCAGCAGATAATATCAACATTCCTTGTAAAATAGTAGCAACAGAATCCTATATAATAAAACGCACCTCCAACATTCTAAAGCTGACTGCATGGCTGAGGCATTCCTGCTCTCTTTATCCATCTCCTGAATTGACATCACGCACTTCCGGGTTCTTCACAAGCAGAAGTGACCAACCACACGAGGTTTCTCGGCTTCAGAATGTTGGAGGTGCATTCTATTAAATAGGATTGGTCAGTTCCTTGAAGCACAGCCAGAGCTCAGTGTCCTGCACAGTAAAGCTCAGACACCAGAGAGAGAAGGGGGGGGGGGGGGGCTGACACCAGAGAGGGGGGGAGGTATCTCTGTCACACACACACTCTCTCTCACACAATGTCTTTCTCTCTCACTCAGTCTCTCACACACACACCTTCACTCTCTCTCTCAAACCTGTTTCATTTGTGTCAGAAACGGGCCTTTTTTACTAGTCTCAAATAATTTATTTGGATTTTGTTCATACCTTTTTCAGTAGTAGCTCAAGGTGAGTTACATTCAGGTACTCTGGATATTTTTCTGCCCCAGGAGGGCTCACAATCTAAGCTTGTACCTGAGGCAATGGAGAGTTAAGTGACTTGCCCAAGATCACAAGGAGCAGCAGTGGGATTTGAACCGGCCACCTCTGGATTACAAGACTGGTGCTCTAACCACTAGGCCACTCCTCCACTCCATCTGAATATTTGGGGTTCTTTCTCTTTGTAGTCCTTCTGGGATGACTCTCCTTGGACCCCTCTTGTTCTTAAGGCTTATCCCATTCTCCTCGGTTGGATGTGGTAGTGGGCTGGTTCCCCCTCCCAGCAATTACCAGGGGCAAGTGCAGCAGCTTTACAGGTTTGCACTTCTTCACTCCAGATACGGTGGCTGTGCTAGCTAGAGACCCCTTTCTCTATTAATTAGAGGGGTATCAGCTAGGGAAGAAAAAGGCAAGGCTCTTCCCTTTTTTTTGAGGGTACCATGGCCAGGGAAGCCAAAGACAAGGGATTTGAAAGTGGGCTGGGTATTTATATTAGCACACATTCTATAACTACACGCGTAAATTTTGTAACACCCACAAAACACCCATTTCCCCAGCGGTGTACCAAGGGTGGGGCGGTGGGGGTGGTCTGCCCTGGGTGCGCACTCCAGGGGGGGGCAGGGAGCAACTGCACGGCTATCGGCTCTGCCGGTTCCCTACTCCCTCTGATGTCACTTCCTGTTCCAGGACAGAGGGAGCAGGGAACTGACAGCCGCGCGGCTGCTCCCAGCACCCCAGGATGTAAGCACAGTGCACCCGGGGTGGGGGTGGGGGATGCTGATGCACCCATGGATGATGACGCTGCACCCGGGGGGGGGGGGGTATGCAGTGGCGAACCGCCCCAGGTGGTAGCCGACCAAGGAACACCACTGCATTTCCCCGCCCATAGCCATGCCCATTTTGAACTGCACGCACTGATTAGCTTGTTAAGCCAATTAAGTTACAGGAGCTGTTATAGAATATGCCTGGATTTCAGCGCAGATCTCTAGGCACGCTATATAGAATCTGGGGGATGGTGCCTAAGAAAATGGGCGCTGAAAAAAGCACTATCCTATAAGCCATGTTTAAAGTTAGACGCGGTTTATAGAATAGTGCTTACGCCCGGAAATTGCGCCTAACTTTAGGCATGGCCATTTTGTGGTGCAAATGTACGCATCTACATTGGGTGTGAATTCCTGTTATTCTATAACAATGCACATTAATTTTAGGAACGCCCTCGTTCCACCCATGATCCTTCTATTTCCACACCCACTTTTTCAGGGGTGTGGGAATTTATGCATGTAAAAACCAATTAAATGTAATTCGTGTTGCTAATTGCTACTACTACTACTACTACTTATCATTTCTATAGCGCTACAAGGCATACGCAGCGCTGTACACCATACACAAAAAGACAGTCCCTGCTCAAAGAGCTCACAATCTAAATATGGAATGTTTCTAGTGGAATAGCAACATTCCATGTAGAATCTCAAATAGTAGCAACAGAATCTCCAATAGTAGCAGCATTCCATGTAGAATCTCAAGTAATAGCAACATTCCAGAATCTCAACTAGTAGCAACAGAATCTCCAATAGTAGCAACATTCCATGTAGAATCTCAAGTAATAGCAACATTCCAGAATCTCAAATAGTAGCAACATTCCATGTTCCACTGCACTAACCACTAGGCTACTCCTCCACTAGCAACATTCCATCTAGAAGCCTGCCCTTGCAGATCAGCAACGCAGCCGCGCAGGCTTCTGTTTCTGTGAGTCTGACGTCCTGCACGTACGTGCAGGACGTCAGACTCACAGAAACAGAAGCCTGCGCGGCCGCGTTGCTGATCTGCAAGGGCAGCCTTCTACATTACTACTACTACTTATCACTTCTATAGCGCTACAAATCATACGCAGCGCTGTACACCATACACAAAAAGACAGTCCCTGCTCAAAGAGCTTATAATCTAGATAAGACAGGTAAACAGACAGAACAATTAAGGGTAAGGGAATAAAGAGGTGAGGATAAAAGGACAGGGCAAGTGAGTAGTGGTTAGGAGTCAAAAGCAGTGGTAAAGAGGTGGGCTTTAAATTTGGACTTGAAAATTGCTTCATAAAAACCCAATCATTGGCACTAATTAGCTCATTATTCAATTAAACTGCATGTCCAAATTTGCATGCACAGTTTTTGGCTACTTTTATAGAATTTTGGGGATTGTTATATTATTAGTATTACTAGCCGTTCAGCCCGTAAAAACGGGCTAGTATAGGAAGGGGGGGTTGAAAGGCCCCCCACCCCGCCGCCGAGTTCGCCTCTGCCACTCCCTCTCCGAGTTCGCCCCCCCCCCGGAGCCGTCGCCACCCACCTTCCACCCAGTCGGGTCCTCGCTCCGCTATTGAAACAGCGAGGGCACGCAGCACACAGCTCTACTGCTGAGCTGCCATGGCCTTCCTTCTTCTTCTCTGCCTGTGTCCCGCCCTCGTGTGATGTAACATCGTCGAGGGCGGGACACAGGCAGAGAAGAAGGAAGGTCGACGGCAGCTCAGCAGAGCTGTGTGCTGCGTGCCCTCGCTGTTTCAATAGCGGAGCGAGGGCCCGACCGGGTGGAAGGTGGGTGGCGGCGGCGGCGACTCCGGGTGGGGGGAGCATTAGCGACGGCGGTGTCCCTCGCAAATGCGCAGTAGAGACCCTCTCTGTTCCGCCCCCGTCATCACGTATTGACGGGGGGCGGGGCAGAGAGGGTCTCTACTGCGCATTTGCGAGTGAGTACGACACTCGCCATTTATATATATATTGATAATTTGTTCCAGTTCCATTTATGTTTAGACTATTATTGTATTATCTCTTTTATTATTGTAAGCTGGAAGACTGAGAGATTTTATACATTTGAAGAAATAAATAGGCAATGTTGTTCTCTTACCGCAGTTGCAGGGAGTCAGATCCTTGGAGGAACACTACTCTATTTCAAAACTATTCAAGCGAGCCAACTTGCTGACATTTTGCTTAGGATTTTGTCCCACGCTTGGCCTAAACATAAATCTGGAACCTGCCTTTCTACGGTTAATCCAATCTAAGGCTATCACAAAATATCACTGCAAAAATGTTTTTACAATAATTTATGTTGCTTTACTAGGGGTGGGGGGGGGGGGGGGGGTCAAAGATGTGTTGAATGTCTCAAGGCAACTACCTACTTCTTGCTCTGTAAAAGTCCCAAGGTTTCATCCTTCCACAATTACCTTTAGTCACGTAATCTATTATACAAGTCACTGCTTCTCTCCTGTGTTTCAGAGCAAAATACCCAGTAACTGACATATTTCACAACCGCTTTTCCTTTATTGCAGGAAACTCATCACCAATTGCATTTCTCCGGCATTAGAGAAAGCAGTGACATTCTCACAGGAGTAGCCGGGATTTAATTAAGATGGGGGCAGTTGAGTGGAGAAGACTCATTTTTGGAGGGAGAGAATGAGCAAGCCTTGCAGCAAATTGAGACTCTGAAGGGAGGGATTGAAACGCTAGGTTGGCGATGAGAGGAACATGCGGTTTTTGTAGATAAGGAAACACAAAGCAGCTGACTTCCTTGTCTCTAAGACACAAACCCACCAACACGGAAAACATACCTCTAACTTGTTTTTTTGACGGTTGCAGAATTGCCTCCAGCTGTAGTGTGTTGTGAATTTTATTTTGTCCTTCTCTGGATTACCTTTAAGAGGTTAGTCAGGAGAAGATTTGACTGGATGGATCTTGGGATGTCCTTCAACCAGCTCATCCTTGTAAGAACACAATGCAGTGACAGGTTTGAATCAGGCCCTATATTTTTATTTTATACACAGTTGTGACAGTGAGGCCGATAGGCAGTCAGCTGAATCCACTCAGGCTGAATAGGGACTCAGACAAAGTTGTCTGATTGACTTTTGGCCTGCTCTTTGGCTGGCTTGAGCTACCCAAATCATTGTGAGCAGGCAGGGCCGGATATTGGTACTCTTGACTGGCCAAAGTGAAACCGTTTTATGTCTGGATCAATTTCTTTCTGGACAGCAGCTTGCTCAGAAAAATGCCATCCACAAAGCACAGTGAAGATTTCAGTTGTCAGGGTTTGTCCAGTTAAGTCCGCAAGATAGGTGGGGAAACTTTTTAATACGGATCTTACTTTGTGCTTTCAAAACAACAATTCTTAATCTTGCAGTACCAACGTACCCTGCAATTTAAACCATTAAAGGAGATGCAATTTATTTATTTTGTTACATTTGTACCCCACGCTTTCCCACTCATGGCAAGCTCAATGTGGCTTACATGGGGCAATGGAGGGTTAAGTGACTTGCCAAGAGTCACAAGGAGCTGCCTGTGCCTGAAGTGGGAATCAAACTCAGTTCCTCAGTTCCCCAGGACCAAAGTCCATCACCCTAACCACTAGGCCACTCCTCCACTGTTGCTACTATTTGAGATTCTACATGGAATGTTGCTATTCCAACATTCCATGTAGAAGTCGGCCCTTGCAGATCACCAATGTGGCCGCGCAGGCTTCTGCTTCTGTGAGTCTGACGTCCTGCATGTACGTGCAGGACGTCAGACTCACAGAAACAGAAGCCTGCATAGCCTTCTACATGGAATGTTGCTAGTGGAATAGCAACATTCCATGTAGAATCTCCAATAGTAGCAACATTCCATGTAGAATGTCCAATAGTATCTATTTTATTTTTGTTACATTTGTACCCTGCGCTTTCCCACTCATGGCAAGCTCAATGTGGCTTACATGGGGCAATGGAGGGTTAAGTGACTTGCCCAGAGTCACAAGGAGCTGCCTGTGCCTGAAGTGGGAATTGAACTCAGTTCTTCAGGACCAAAGTGCACCACCCTAACCACTAGGCCACTCCTCCACTGTTGCTGCTATTTGAGATTCTACATGGAATGTTGCTATTCCACTAGCAACAATCAATGTAGAAGTCGGCCCTTGCAGATCACCAATGTGGCCACGCAGGCTTCTGCTTCTGTGAGTCTGACGTCCTGCACGTACGTGCAGGACGTCAGACTCACAGAAACAGAAGCCTGCGCAGCCTTCTACATGGAATGTTGCTAGTGGAATAGCAACATTCCATGTAGAATCTCCAATAGTAGCAACATTCCATGTAGAATCTCTAATAGTATCTATTTTATTTTTGTTAGATTTGTACCCTGCGCTTCCCCATTCATGGCAGGCTCAATGCAGCTTACATGGGGCAATGGAGGGTTAAGTGACTTGCCCAGAGTCACAATCTCTATAAATAATCGACTTGGCTTTTTGAAAGTGGTATCTGTCTGTTGTGGACCGCCTGGTGCAAATCTGGCCACAAGGGAGTGCTGTGTCATTACAGGCATAGTTTGCAAACCGATTAAACGTTTCAGTCTGTATTGATCAGTGCATTTTTCTAGCAAAAAAGGTGCCGGTACTCAAATGCCAGGCCATTCTTCAGGGGCGGGGTGATCACCGAGGGACCCATCCCACAATATCCAGGCCCCCTGCAACCAGTCACAGAATCCACGACGAGGCAGAATTTGTGTGCAGAGCCTGAGGTCTTTCATTAAAACTTGGGGACCGTGGGTCAATTTTAGCAGACGATGGAAAAGGTGCCGGTACTCAGTACCCCCGAGTACCCCCTCAAAAAAAGCCCTGGTATTGATTGGCATTTGATACTGATTCCTTCTATCATTTTATGCTGCTTCCGCTGGCTGTCTACAGCACTGATTCCTCTCACCCCTTCCCACTTTTTTCTATTGTGTCATTCTGGTAAAGCCTATGACGATAGCTCCTGTTGTTTTCCCCTACTCATTTTCTCACCCTAATTTTCTTCCACCCCCCCCCCCCATTATATTGTTTATTGTTTAGATATTTTGTTTCGATTAGCAGTATATCAAATAAATATGAACTATGAGCCGGGAACAAGTAGCTCCCAGAGAGGAGAGAGGATGAAGAACTCAGTAAGAATCAGACAGGAAGAGTAGAAGGGAACGAGTGCTCTGGTCGAATTTGGGGAAGGGATAAGAGTCCTTAAGGAAGGAGCTGGTGGGGGGTGGGGTTAAGAATGCTAGGGATGAGTTGGGATAGAGGTGATGGCATCATTGCCCCAAAACTGTTTTGTGAGTGTCAACTAAGATTATGCCCTTCTTGGGCGAAACACGGCCTGTGTCGGGCAATAAGTCTGGAATTTGACATCATCAATAAAAATTTGAACAGTCTTCTGTTTTGTATCTGCTGTTTTGTTGTCGTTTTGGGGATCTTGCCAGGTATTTGTGACCTGGATTGGCCACTGTTGGAAACAGGATGCTGGGCTTGATGGACCTTTGGTCTGTCCCAGTGTGGCAATACTTACGTACTTATCTGCTGCTTTTTGGCACTTTTGATCTTCACCTACTCCTTGATACACTGTCCTCATTTGGATTTCAAGACCCTGTTCTGTCTTGGTTTCATTTTTATTTTTCCCATCGCACTTTTAGTGTATGATCTGGTGGATCCTACTCTACTGCTATCCCACTGTCAGCTGATGTACCTCAGGGCTCTGTCTTGGGACCTCTTCTCTTCTTTCTCTATATTTATTCTTTTGATGCTCTGATCTCCTCCCATGGCATTCAGTATCATCTTACCCTGATGAATCCCACACTTAGATCACTGCAACTTGCTTCTCCCAAGTCTCCCACTAAACCATCTCTCTCCCCTTCAATCTGTTCAAAATTCCGCTGCACAACTTTTCTTCCATCGGTGTCAATACACTTGCATATAACCCTTCTCTTCAAGTCAATTTGTTGACGTCATATCTTTTTCCATATACAGTTCAAATTCCTCTTACTGAATTAGAAGTGCATTCATTCTGCAGCTCCTCAGTATGTCTCCCTATACCCCTCCCCGGGAACTCCATTCAATTGATAAATCACTCTTATCGGTACCCTTCTCCTCCACTGCCAACTCCAGACTCTGTTTTCTAATCTTTTTGTGCCATATGCCTGGAATAGACTTCCTGAATCAGTACGTTATGCTCCGTCCGTGGTCCTATTCAAATCTAGGCTATCAATAGAAATCAAAGAAAATAAAACATGGATAAGATGATACCTTTTTTTATTGGACATAACTCAATACATTTCTTGATTAGCTTTCCAAGGTTGCCCTTCTTCCTCAGATCGGAAATAAGCAAACGTGCTAGCTGACAGTGTATATAAGTGAAAACATTCAAGCATTACTATGACAGTCTGACAGGGTGGGAGGATGGGGGTGGGTAGGAGGTATGCATGGGGACATCAAAGCATATCATTGATATTCTAACAGGATGGGTGTGGATAGGTGAGGGGAGGGTGATCAACAGAGACATACAGCTTTATGGTTTATAATGGACTAGGAACCCCAGATCCTTGTTAAGTCCTTTCTGTTGGGTGTTAAAATATTCAATCATTCTGACTTCAAAGGTCTTACGTTCTTGTATGGTTTTAAAGTTACCTAGGCTAAAAACCCATCATTTTGAGGCTGCTTTTAACTCTTAACCCACTATTCACTTGTTCAGTATCCATGTTTGTTTAATTATTCCTATAATAAATAACTCCCTTTAGCCCTTATTTGTCTGTTTGTCTGTCTTGAATAGATTGTAAGTTCTGTTGAGCAGAGATGGTCTCTTATGTGTTTTCTGTACAGTGCTGCGTACATCTAGTAGCACTATAGAAATGATAAGTAATAGTAGTAGTGGCTGGGTGTACCCTGATCTTGGTGCCCGCAATTACATACCCCTTACCAGGGGTGGCCCAAGGCAATCTGCCGCCCGAGGCAGGGATGAGATGCCACCCGCCTCCGCCTCCACCTCCATGCCCGCGCCCGGTCTAGCATCTCCCCCTATCCCTCCTCCCTTCCCTCTTCCCCACATTTACCTCATTTTTTCCCTAAATGGCAGCAGCGGCAGTGATTCCCATAGGCTGCCCTGCCGCCGGCACCAGGCTCTTCACTACTTCGTCACGCCGCTGAGGAAACAGGAAGTTACGTCAAGAGGTGGGCCACAGCGGGAGAAGAGGCCGGTGCTGGCGGCAGGGCAGCCTATGAGAATCGCTGCCGCATTCTGGAAACAAAATAAGGTAAAGGGTTGAGGAGGGAAGGGGAGAGTACCGCTTCTGGAGGGTGCTGCATGAGGCCCCCACCTCAGATGGCCCAATGGTAGGGTCACCACTGCCCCTTGTGCACGTAAATGTCTAGAATACTAGCACTTATGTATGTAAACTTATCCATGAAAGTTCCAGTAGGGTGCATAGGCGCGATTCTGTAATATTCTGCCTAGTTTATATAGGGGATTTTTACTAAACTGAATAAAGCACTAATGCGTACTTAATGTGGGAAAAAAGACTGACCTCAAGACGCATTAAAACATTTGTGATAGTTTGCCTACCACTACCCAAATTGCAAAGGTCTCAAATACAAAACAACCTATGCATCTAGCTTCTCCTATATATGCACACAACTATGGAACGCACTGCCAAAAGCTGTGAAAACAATCTATGACCATCTAAACTTCAGGAAATCTCTAAAAACCAACCTGTTCAAAAAGGCCTACCCTACCGACCCAACATAAATCCCTACATCCGGCCACAAGATCGGCCCGCAAATTCCTCAATCTGAACTTCCCCAGCTGTAAAGGAATGAAATACAAACAGGCCTATGCTACTACCTTTGCGTACAAAAGCACACAGTTTTGGAACGCATTACCCATGACCTTGAAAACCATGAATAATCTAACCAGCTTTCGCAAAGCTTTGAAGACATATCTCTTCAACAAAGCCTACAAAAAACATCCTTAATGAAACAAATCATTCCTTAAACCACCCAAGTACATCAAAAAACACCTCTCACACGACCTTACCTAACACCTTCCATCTAAACCCTCTTTACCTTCAGCTTATTATCGACTGTATTTAAAATCATGTAACAACTATATCATTAAATATTTGAAAGGTATTAATCCGCAAACGAACCTTTTCCGGAGATGGGAAGGTGGTAGAACGAGAGGACATGAAATGAGATTGAAGGGGGGCAGACTCAAGAAAAATGTCAGGAAGTATTTTTTCATGGAGAGAGTGGTGGATGCTTGGAATGCCCTCCCGCAGGAGGTGGTGGAAATGAAAACGGTAACGGAATTCAAACATGCGTGGGATAAGCATAAAGGAATCCTGTGCCGAAAGAATGCATCCTCAGGAGCTTAGTCAAGATCAGGAGGCGGGGCTGGTGGTTGGGAGGCAGGGATAGTGCTGGGCAGACTTATACGGTCTGTGCCAGAGCCGGTGGTTGGGAGGCGGGGATAGTGCTGGGCAGACTTATACGGTCTGTGCCTGTGCCAGAGCCGGTGGTTGGGAGGAGGGGCAGGTGGTTGGGAGGCGGGGATAGTGCTGGGCAGACTTATATGGTCTGTGCCCTGAAGAGCACAGGTACAAATCAAAGTAGGGTATACACAAAAAGCAGCAAATATGAGTTATCTTGTTGGGCAGACTGGATGGACCGTGCAGGTCTTTTTCTGCTGTCATCTACTAGGTATGTTACTATGTATTACAACACTCTGTAAGCCACATTGAGCCTGCAAAAAGGTGGGAAAATGTGGGGTACAAATGCAATAAATAAATAAATAAAAACACAACTAAACCAGTGATCGGACTGGACAATATACAACCTTCCCTCTCTTCGACCACATTGTGCCTGAATCGCATCTACCTATTCGACCTCAACATAACCTTGTATTTCTTTCTCTACCGGACTTGGCGAACGCCTTTACGGTATTATGTAAGCCACATTGAGCCTGCAAATTGGTGGGAAAATGTGGGATACAAATGTAACAAATAAATAAATAATTAATCACGCACTATTTATTTTTTAAAATGTTTTTTAGGAGGGACTGTGGCACGGGTGGGAAATGGGTGTGGAAGAGTTATCCAGCTAGTGCATTCTGATTAGCGCACACTAACTAGACAACGTGAAACTAACGTGGGAACACTTAATGCCTCCTAAATGCGATGTGTTCAAACTGTTCAGTGTGCAGCAGTGGCTAAGAAAGCAAATAGAATGTTAGGAATTATTAGGAAAGGAATGGAGAACAAAACTGAGAATATTATAGTGCCTTTGTATTGTCCCATGGTGCGACTGCACTTTGAGTACCATCTGCAATTCTGGCGATCGCATTCCAAAAAGGAAATAGTGGAATTAGAAAAGGTACAAAGAAGGGCGACAAAAATGATAAAGGGGATGGGACGACTTCCCTATGAGGAAAAGTTAAAGCGGCTAGGGCTCTTCAGCTTGGAGAAGAGACGGCTGAGGGGAGATCTGATAGAGGTCTATAAATCCTAAGTGGAGTGGAAGGGGTAGAGGTGAATCACTTGTTTACTCTTTTCAAAAATGCAGGGACCAGGGTGCACAGAATGAAGCTACTAAGTACATTGAAAACAATTTGGAGAAAATATTTCTTCACTCAACATGTAATTAAACTCTGGAATCCATTGCCAGAGAATGTAGTATGACCAGTTAGCTTAGCGGGGTTTAAAAAAAGATTTGGACAAGTTCCCAAAAGAAAGTTCTATAAACCATCCACTGCTTATTTCTGGGATAAGTATCATAAAATGTATTGAGCTTTTCTGGGATCTTGCCAGGTGTTTGTGACCTGGATTGGCCGCTGTTGGAAACAGGATACTGGGCTTGATGGACCTTTGCTCTGTCCCAGTGTGGCAATACTTATGTGTTATTAAAGTGGACTCAGGAGGTATCCACTACCTTATTCCTGGGATTAGCAGCATAAAAATCTATTTTAATCTTTTGGAATCTTGCCAGGTACTTTTGACCTGGATTGGCCACTGTTGGAAACAAGATACTGGGCTTGAGAACCTTTGGTCTGTCCCAGTATGGCAGCACTTATGTTTATGTACTTAACTGTGAGTCACATACAGCTCCCAATTCCACATTTGGAATTTAAATGGGGGAGGGGGAAGGGGTATATAGTATATCAGAGGCAATATCTCTGTTTTGAATGGAATCAATGTGAGCTTATGATTCAGTTTCCTATCTCTTTCGAACAGTAGTTCAGTACATTCTCAGATTTAGAAACATGAGACTCTAGACTCAGATTCTGATTCTCAGGAACCTTTATTGGCATGATAATTTGTACAAGTGTTGCCAAGTAATATATAAAGAGGCTGATTCGGAAAAGCGTGTTAACATGCGATATATGTTAACATAGGCTACGTACGTGCTCTTTGTTACTGGCTCCATTATTCTGAAAGAGGCAGATTCACCATCAGATTCACCATCATGTACCCAAAACTTGCTGTAAAACCAAATGTACATTCTTTTCTATTTCCAGTATCCATGATGAATTGTAAGCCACATTGAGCCTGCAAAAAGGTGGGATAATGTGGGATACAAATGTAATAATAATAATAATAATAATAATTCACTTATAATGCTCACATAACCTGTGTTAATGCTTATTATTGGTTACTATACTTTTGTGAAGCAGCCTCAAAGTGGTTAAAAAAAAGGGAAATGGGACTTGATATACTGCCTTTCTGTGGTATTTTGCAACTACATTCAAAGTGGTTTACATATATTCAGGTACTTATTTTGTACCTGGGGCAATGGAGGGTTAAGTGACTTGCCCAGAGTCACAAGGAGCTGCAGTGGGAATTGAACCCAGTTCCCCAGAATCAGAGTCCGCTGCACTAACCACTTGGCTACTCCTCCACTAGCAACATTCCATCTAGAAGCCTGCCCTTGCAGATCAGCAATGCGGCCGCGCAGGCTTCTATTTCTGTGAGTCTGACGTACTGCACGTGCAGGACGTCAGACTCACAGAAGCCTGCGCGGCCGCGTTGCTGATCTGCAAGGGTAGGCTTCTACATGGAATGTTGCTAGTGGAATTGCAACATTAACATTCCATGTAGAATCTCAAACAGTAGCAACAGAATCTCCAATAGTAGCAACGTTCCATGAAGAATCTCAACTAGGGAAAGGCAAATGGGACTTGATATACAACCTTTCTGAGGTTTTTGCAAATACATTCAAGTGGTTTACATATATTCAGGTACTTATTTTGTACCAGGGGCAATGGAGGGTTAAGTGACTTGCCCAGAGTCACAAGGAGCTGCAGTGGGAATCGAACCCAGTTCCCCAGGATCACAGTCCACTGCACTAACCACTAGTGCTGGTACTTAAATGCCTGGCCACCCTTCAGGAGTGGGATAATCACTGAGGAACCCATCCCCACAATAGCCAGGACCCCTGGAACCAGTCACAGAATCTATGACAAGGCAGAATTGGTGTGTAGAGCCTGAGCTCTTTCATTAAAACTTGAGGTCAATTTTACCAGACAATGGGAAAGGTGCCGATACTCAGTACTCTCAAGTACCCCCTCAAAAAAAAAAGCCCTGAGTATCAATCGTACCTTACACTATGAGTTTATCTTGTTGGGCAGACTGGATGGGCCACACAGGTTTTTATCTGCCGTCATCTACTATGTTAGGATTATGTAGCGTTTTTCTTGCTTTAGTTCTGTAGAATGTCCATCTCTGACATCTTTGTACTTTTGTTTCTTTTTCTCCAGGGTTGCATTGCACGTAGAGTTTGGCATCTCGGGGTTTCCAGTTCATTTTGTATCTTCGTATTTCTATTTCTAATTTATGGTCACCCGTTCTATATTTGCCGACAGCCTGTCTGTGTTTTTGCCCATGTGACTGAGGTCAGGTGTTTTTCTGGTATATAGAGGACTGGGGTAGATCAGCTTGTTCTGTTTTTTTTTTTTTTTTTAAATAAATCTGCAGGCTAACCTGTTCTAGTCAAACCTACAGTTCAACATGATTTGCAGATAACTAAAGCTCAGGACAAATGTTTATTTATTTATTTTTAATGTCAGTTTCTTAGATACTGCCTGCAAGCTATGTACATTCAGGAACAGTGGGTATTTCTCTGTCCCTGGAGAATTCGCATTCTAAGGAGCAGACGCTCGGAGCCTAATGCCAGCGTTGGAGACAATTAGCACAGGACTAGCGCCAACGTTAATCTCCACAGAATGCTCAGAGGGCTTTAGCACAGGAAACAACGTGCGCACCAGAGATGGCTGCAATTTGTATTTAAATGTAGTTAAATCGATGTTGTTGAGATCATTTGCTGTGCTCTCCCAATGCTCAGAGAACAGAGCACAAACCAATTCTCAGAGCTAGCATTTGGAGGGGCAGGGTGGTTGGAAAGAGAATTTCTTGTGTTTTTTTTTTTTCTCTTTAAAATCTGTCATTTTTTAAAATTTGTTTTGTCTGTGTAAGTCTCAAGCGTCAGTCCTGAAAAACAAAGGTTTGTGAGTCTGAGCAAACCCGAAAGTGAAAGCACACACATTGGCACCTGTTTTCAGTGCTTAAATATAAGCCTTTTCAAGCAGGGGCGTAGCTACATGGGGCCACGGGGGCATGGGTCCCCGTGGATTTGGCCCTGGCCCCCCTGCCACCAACCCCTTCAACCACCCCTCCCGCCGCCAACCCTCCCCCACCGCCGCCATCGGGTACCTTTGTCCCCGCCAGCCGAAGTCCTCTTCTCCGGCACAGCCGAATTGCTGATCTGCAAGGGCAGGCTTCTGTTTCTGTGAGGATGCGCAGGACATCAGACTCACAGAAACAGAAGCCTGCCCTTGCAGATCAGCAATGCGGCCGCGCCGGAGAAGAGGACTTCGGCTGGCGAGGGTTGGGGACCCCCGCCAGCAAAGGTACTCAACAGTGGCAGGAGAGGGTTGGCAGCTGTGGGAATAGGGGGTCAAAAGGGTTGGCGCCGGGGAGGGGGGTCAAAGGTAGTGGTGGTGCTGGGGGTAAAAATGATGGTGGTGGCGCCGCCGGGGGGGGGGGGGGAGGTAAAATGTGCCCCCTCACCTTGGGCTGTGGATCCCCTTCCAGCTGAAGTCTGGCTACGCCCCTATTTTCAAGTGGGGGGAAAAATGTGATAAGCTTATATTTAAAGGTGCAGAAGAATGACACTGATATGTGCTTCATTTTAGGGTTTGCCAGGATCATACGCACAAGAGCTATGCTTACCGTGAAACTCTTGTGCACAGGCAGCAGTCACATTCCTTGCCCTTACTTTCGGTCTCACAGCGCACATATCTTTTGAATGCCATTAGCTTTGAGCATTGGAGGGCTATTTTTCTGTATTGTTTGCTATAGCGCTGGAGCTTTGAGCATTGAGGCCCAAGTTTGTACCTGAGGCAATGAAAGGTTACTACTACTACTACTATTTAGCATTTCTATAGCGCTACAAGGCGTACGCAGCGCTGCACAAACATAGAAGAAAGACAGTCCCTGCTCAAAGAGCTTACAATCTAATAGACAAAAAATAAAGTAAGCAAATCAAATCAATTAATGTGTACAGGAAGGAGGAGAGGAGGGTAGGTGGAGGCGAGTGGTTACAAGTGGTTACGAGTCAAAAGCAATGTCAAAGAGGTGGGCTTTCAGTCTAGATTTAAAGGTGGCCAAGGATGGGGCAAGACGTAGGGGCTCAGGAAGTTTATTCCAGGCGTAGGGTGCAGTGAGACAGAAGGCGCAAAGTCTGGAGTTGGCAGTAGTGGAGAAGGGAACAGATAAGAAGGATTTATCCATGGAGCGGAGTGTAGGGAAGGACGAGTGTGGAGAGATACTGGGGAGCAGCAGAGTGAGTACATTTATAGGTTAGTAGAAGAAGTTTGAACAGGATACGAAAACGGATAGGGAGCCAGTGAAGCGACTTGAGGAGAGGGGTAGTATGAGTAAAGTGACCCTGGCGGAAGACAAGACGGGCAGCAGAGTTTTGAACCGATTTGCCCAAGGTTAAGCGATTTGCCCAAGATCAGAAGGAGCTGTAGTGGGATTTGAACTGGACCCCTCAAGTTCTCAACCTACTGCTCTAACCATTAGGTCACAAATAGGAGAAGTAAAAACATTAATTATTGAAGTATATATACAGTATATATTTTTTGTTACATTTGTACCCCGCACTTTCCCACTCATGGCAGGCTCAATGCGGCTTACATGGGGCAATGGAAGGTTAAGTGACTTGCCCAGCGTCACAAGGAGCTGCCTGTGCCTGAAGTGGGAATCGAACTCAGTTCCTTAAGACCAAAGTCCACCACCCTAACCACTAGGCCACTCCACTCCTCCACTGTTGCTACTATTTGAGATTCTACATGGAATGTTGCTATTCTACTAGCAACATTCCATGTAGAAGTCGGCCCTTGCAGATCACCAATGTGGCCGCGCAGGCTTCTGCTTCTGTGAGTCTGATGTCCTGCACATACATGCAGGACGTCAGACTCAGACTCACAGAAACAGAAGCCTGCGCGGCCTTCTACATGGAATGTTGCTAGTGGAATAGCAACATTCCATGTAGATTCTCCAATAAGTAGTAGCAACATTCCATGTAGAATCTCCAATAGTATCTATTTTATTTTTGTTACATTTGTACCCTGCGCTTTCCCACTCATGGCAGGCTCAATGCGGCTTACATGGGGCAATGGAGGGTTAAGTGACTTGCTCAGAGTCACAAGGAGCTGCCTGTGCCTGAAGTGGGAATCGAACTCAGTTCCTCAGGACCAAAGTCCACCACCCTAACCACTAGGCCACTCCATTATGGTTCATACTGTGTGTGAGTTGCAGAATAAAGCTCACCCCACTTTATTAACTGACAGTGACCCTCCAGATTTGGTACCATCCAAGCCCGGACCTCTCAATTGCTCACTAAGGATAGCATGTTCGATAACGTTGAGTAGGATGAAGAAGGATGAAATGCCCTTGTCTGCAGCCGGCAGCAGATTGTAACTGAAGCAACTAGTATTGTTTTGGTACTGTGTCCCCACCTGAACCCTTACTGAGAGTCAGCTGGCAGGATTTGAGACACCACTTCTTATTCAACTAGCTTTGCTAGAGATGGGGTATTTGAAATGGGTCTGGGTCTAATGAGGGTTTCATAAGTCAAGGACAAATCACAATTTTTATGGAGATTTAGGAAAATTGCCAATATTTAAGGATAAATTAATGACATGAAGTGAACTCTCCTCTGCTACCATGACTAGCTAGAGGACATTTATTTCTGGGGTAAGCATCATAAGATGTATTGAGCTTTTTGGGGATCCTGCCAGGTATTTGTGACCTGGATTGGCCACTGTTGGAAACAGGATACTGGGCTTGATGGTCTGTCCCAGTGTGGCAATACTTATGTACTTATCACATGTGTCAAGGGATCAAGGACAGTATTTGTCTCAGTAAAGAACTTTGACACATCCTCAGGAGCAGGAGTTCTCAACCCAGTCCTCAGGACACATCTTCCCAGTCAGGTCTTCAGGATACCCACAATAAATGTTCATGAGATAAATTTACATACAGTGCAGGTAGGGCATGAAAATACCTCTCCTGAATATTCATTGCGAGTATCCTGAAAACCTGACTGGAAAGATGTGTCCTGAGAACTACTACTAGTACTTATCACTTATATAGCACTACAAGGCATATGCAGCGCTGTACACCATACATGAAAAGACAGTCCCTGCTCAAAGAGTTCACAATCTAAATAGGACAGACAGACAGAACAACTAAGAGGTAAGGGAATTAAAGAGGTGGGGATAAAAGGGTACAGGGCAAGTGAGTAGTAGTTAGGAGTCAAAAGCAGCGTTAAAGAGGTGGGCCTTTAGCCTGGATTTGAAAACGGCCAAAGAAGGGGCTAGACGTACAAGCTCGGGAAGTCTATTCCAGGGGTGAGGTGCAGAGAGATAAAAGGAACGGAGTCTGGAATTAGCAGTAGAGGAGAAGGGGACAGACAAGAGAGATTTATCCACAGAACGGAGTACCCGAGGAGGGGCGTAGGGAGAGACAAGAGTGGAGAGGTACTGGGGAGCGGTAGAGTGAATACACTTATAGGTCAGTAAGAAGTTTGAATTGAATGCGGAAATGGATAGGGAGCCAGTGAAGTGACTTGAGGAGAGGGCTAATGTGAACATAATGACTGTGACGGAAAATGAGTTGTGCAGCAGAGTTTTGGACTGATTGAAGAGGAGAGAGATGGCTAAGTGGGAGGCCAGTGAGAAGCAGGTTGCAATAATCTAGGCGAGAGGTGATAGGAGTGTGGATAAGGGTTCTGGTAGAGTGCTCAGAGAGGAAGGGACGGATTTTGCTGATGTTATAGAGAAAGAAACGACAGGTTTTGGCAATCTGCTGAATGTAAGCAGAGAAGGAGAGAGAGGAGTCGAAGATGACCCCAAGGTTAGGAGCTGATGAGACAGGGAGAATGAGAGTGCCATCCACAGAAATAGAGAAAGGGGAGAGAGGAGAGGTGGGTTTAGGGTGAAAGATGAGAAGCTCGGTTTTGGCCATGTTAAGTTTCAGATGACATTGAGACATCCAGGCAGTGATATCAGATAGGCAGCCTGATACATTGGTCTGGATGCTGGTTGAGATTTCGGGGGTAAAGAGGTAGATCTGGGAGTCATCAGCGTAGAGCTGGTATTGAAAGCCATGGGATGATATCAGAGAGCCAAGGGAAGAAGTGTATATGGAGAACAGGAGAGGACCAAGAACAGAACCCTGAGGAACACCGATTGGTAGTGGGATAGAAGTGGAAGAGGATCAACCAGAGTGTACACTAAAGGTGCGAAGTGAGAGGTAAGAGGAGAACCAGGAAAGAACAGAGCCCTGGAATCCAAGTGAAGACAATGTATCAAGGATTAAGCTGTGATCAACAGTGTTAAAAACGGCAGATAGATCGAGAAGGATGAGGATAGCATAGAGACCTTTGGATTTGGCCAGGTTGTTGGAAACTTTTGTAAGTGCAGTTTCAGTTGAATGAAGAGGGCGAAAGCCAGATTGGAGTGGGTCAAGAACAGTTTGAGATGAAAAAAAGTCAAGACAGCGGCAGTGAATGGCACATTCAAGTATCTTGGAGAGGAAGGAGAGGAGGGAGATGGGTCAATAGTTGGAAGGACAGGTAGGGTCAAGTGAAGGCTTCTTAAGGAGTGGTGTGACCACGGCATGTTTGAAGGCATCAGGAACAGTCGCAGTGGAAAGTGAAAGATTGAGGATATGACAGATAAAAGGGGTGAGAGTAGTAGAGATAGTGTTAAGAAGGTGGGTAGGAATGGGATCAGAGGAACAGGTAGTTCGTTTTGAGGCGGAGAGAATATGTGTTGTTTCCTCATCAGTGATTTCGGGAAAGGAGGAAAAGGACAGAGGGGTTGGGGAGTTAGGGGAATGGACAAGGGGAGGGAAAAGAGGGGGTGGCTTAGTTGAGAATTGGAGTTGAGAATCCCTGCTCTGGAGTAACCACTGGACAATCAAACATTATTTGGAGGTAATGTAGGCGTGGAACTGGAATTCAGCACTAAACCTATCTCTAATATGAGAAATCTTATCCCCAAAGGGAGTAATTTTATAAAACATTTTTTGGCATAAACTATGTTTTACACACAGAAAAGGGCTGTGACAAAGTTACGTGGGAGAATATGTGCACAGAAGTATGCAGAATCTTATATGGTCTATACACAGTCATTTCCGGGAGCAGCATTTTGGTAGAGGTGGGGAGTTTGTACACACTTGAGTCCACGTGAGTTTGGAGGTGCTTTCATTGGCAGTTTATAAGGACTAACCCTCGATTCAGACATTGAATATACCAGCACCTTTCTGGTTTCATCAATACACATCCAATTCAAGTGTCTCCTGAGGAAGGCCCTTTTGGGCCGAAACACGGCTCGTGTCGAGTCCTGGATGTTCAATAAAGTGCAAGTTTTTACATCATCTGCTGTTCCCCTCCCCTTTTTTTTTCCATCGCCCTTGTTGTGACTGTTTTGTTTGCTCGGCTACAAGGGTTGCTGTTCTTCTGTTTTTTTGGTTGTGAGTTGTGTCATGCTGCTGCCGCTGCTAGACACATCTCAGGAGTGAGACACTGCAGTAGATCTGACTCTGATCCAGTGTTCAGTGGCGCCTCCCCCTTCTTCAGCTGAAGAGTGGTTTGGCCCTGTTCCCAAAATTCAAAGTCTGGAGCCAGCACAACGCTCTTGGGAACTCACAGATTTATTAAAGAGCATTGCTCAAAATGCACTGTTTTTTTTTATCCACTTCTCCCTTCTAGCAGGAACGCCATCTACAGTCCTGCCAGTGGGGGGTGCTGTTTCACTGTCACATTTCCAGTCTTGAGGGACAGAGAAGCTCTGCAGAACTACAGGGAACCTGTCTGTCCCTAACAATCGAAAACACAATATGGAAGCACTGCCCCCCACTGGCAGCAATTCAGTTGGGGGACTCCCGCTCACTTTAGAGGGAACTGTCATAGCAGGGTCACGCAGGGGCCAATGCTAAAGGTTGTGCGCAGATAGGCTAATAATGCAACTGTAATGCATAAAAATAGCACATCGATGCTTGAAGCAAATCATATGCCAATTTTACGTTATTAAACCGAAAGTGATTTAGAGGAATGTGCCTGGCACGCGTGCACATTGTGCGAATGCCCAGACAAAAAATGTAAGCGTCAGTACACATCAGTGCTTTTCTTCAACACCTAAATATGACTTTCACAAATATTACTAGCACATGGAAGTTTTGTGAGGCTCATATTTAAGCGCAGAAGAACAGGTGCGAGCGTGTGCTTTTACTTTCAGATTTGCTCAGACATACGCACGGGCTTGTTACCTCCCGTCTGCCTTTAAAACTTCCGCTTGTGAAAGAAGATAAAACCAGTAGTTCAATCTGAAAAAAACTGACAAGAAATCCTCTCCTCAAAACCTTCAACTCTGCCTCTGACCCGGTGAAAACGTCTTGGCATTGCAGGACATCATTTCCTTCTGTGCACTGCAGTGCTCTTATCTGTGCGTTGCGAGGAATATTTACTAACCTCATTAACATCCATTTAAATACATTGCGATACAATTTGCGGCCATCTTAACCTCGCACGTTAACACCTGCACTTGAGCCCTAGGTGCATTTCTCTGTGCATTTGGCGCACAATGTGTGCACAAACCCGGAATAAACTTCGCATTTACGCTTACTGTAATTTAGAGCATTTGCCCATCAGAATGCTCAGTCCCCTTTATATCCAACTTGCAAGCACCCTCTAACCGGGGACAGGCAGGGAGGCTGAGTTCTTGCTCCTGAGAAGCTCTAGCCTTCCAACAAATGTATATCAGTTCAGAGTTTGTCTCCTTGCATTTTATAAAAGTCCAAACTATAGAATCTGCCTTCTTTTCTTGCTTAGCAAATCTTGTACGAAACCCAAAACTATTAACCCTGTGCTTTAAGACTGGCAGCTTTGTCCAGTATAAGGACATCTGGTCTTGGCAGTGACCCTCCCATCTGCAAGCTGCTTTCTTGGCTATCTCTCCCCATTATTGTGTCAAACATGGTCACTCCCCCCCTCCCAAAAAAAATAAAAAAAAAACCAACCCAGAGAAAAAAACGTTCAAGGTAGTTGCTAGCGATCCAAACTAAACTGATTCTGTCGGGGCCGCCGAGAGGGGAGGGGCAAGATTCCCCAGGCCTCCAAGGGGGGCCTGGCGCCAGAAGGTTCTGCTCCCTTGGTCTGTCTCTCTCTTGCTCCTGTATCTTGGGGCCCTGGTGATTGAGTTAATGCGACCGCTCGGATTCCAGTAAGGCTACTTTGAGACTTCCTTTGAGTATGTAAGACATTAAGGACGTAAGTTAACAAGTTCAGAAGCAGTTTCCGCCACCAAGACCCTGACGCAGCGAGACGAAACGCTGGCCACCGTTGGCTTGGGGCAAGGAGAGAGAAAGGAAACATTAAGTGTTTGAATGTCCTAGCGTGAGCGGTCTGAAAAATAAGTGTTCTTTCAAACTACATATATTCATTATATCACCCTGTTAAGTAGCTCGGTATAGCAAGATAACAAGACATAATCAAGATAAGAATTTATCTATCTTCAGTGTTGTGAAGGACTCTAAAACATCACACACTATTTGAGGTTTTTTGGCCAATGATAGACAGAGGGTCTAAAGTGATCCGTTTAAGCTCCGATAGATGTTCATAGCAGGGGCGTATCTGAAAGTCGGCGGTAGCGGGGGCCGAAGCCAGAGTGAGGGGGCACATTATAGCCCCCCCCAGCCGCCGCCGCCATTTCCGACCCCCCCTACCGCCGTGGGTACCTTTGCTGGTGGGGGACCCCAACCCCCACCAGCCGAGATCCGCTTCCTCCTGCCGCTGCGAGGTTTTTTAAGTTCTTCATCGGGATTCGTCCTCCGTCACTCTATGCTGCTGTTCAAAGAAGCTGCTAGCTGAATGCAGTTTCGGACTGAGTCTGACGTCGCTGCTGCACGTTGTACGTGCAGGACGTCGGACTCATGTACAACGTGCAGCAGCGACGTCAGACTCAGTCCGAAAACTGCATTCAGCTAGCAGCTTCTTTGAACAGCAGCACAGAGTGACGGAGGACGAATCCCGATGAACTTAAAAAACCTCGCAGCGGCAGGAGGAAGCGGACCTCGGCTGGTGGGGGTTGGGGTTCCTCGCCAGCAAAGGTACCCACAGCGGCAGTAGGGGGGTCCAGGGCGAAATCTGCAGGGGCCCAGGCCCCTGTGGCCCCACGCAGATACGCCCCTGGTTCATAGTCTAGGAGCTCTGTGAGGCCTTTTTTCCTCTTATACATTGAATGGTGCTATAGTGGAATATTTTTATTCATTCGTTCAGTGGAAATTAGTGTATTGCGACTATTCTAGAACTTCCACATGCAACTTTGCATGCTAAGCATAAAGTTAGGTGTGCAAGTTTAAAACATTCGGGGGCTTCTTGGCAACTTATGCACTTTTGTGTGTCTTCCCTCTAAGCTGAGCGGGAGTCCTCCACCTACAATCCTGCCAGCGGGTGGTGCTGTTTCACTATCACATTTTCAATAGCAAAGGACAGGCAGCCTCCTCTGCAGGACTACAGGGAACCTGCCTGTCCCTAGCAATTGCAATCGCAATATTGAAGCACTGCAGTTGCAGGACTGCGGCTCAGTTTAGAGGGAACAGTGGTAACCACTATAGTACTTTTAGAAAAGCCCTTTTACACACACAAAAGCCTTAAAAAAAATTATCCCCCATTTTATCACCTCTACTTTTCAACATTTGTGTCTGGCCAATAGGAAAAATAATAATTCAATCTGGCATTTGTTATCCTATAAAAGCAGATGACATTCAGCTTAGTTGAACATTAGAATTAGGAGTATTCTGTGTCTGGAATTAATTTAAACAATTATCTCCATTTGGCAGGGAAATGGATGTAAATAAATGATGTTTGCACCCAAAGATGCCAGAAGCATTATGGATTACACAGAAGTTCAGAACTGATAAATGATAATGCCATATTAGATAATGGCTATTTTGAACGTGAAAATTACCAGTTTGGGTTGTATATTACATACACTAATAAGGGGGCACAATTAATGATGGTGACAGAGAAAGTATTTGCTAGCTATGTTTTATTTGGCAAATTCAGCCTCCCCCCTACCCTATTTTTAGAAAAGACTAATTTCAAGGCAATCAGGCATCTATTTGCTGTATCTTGTACTATAGCAGCACCTCCGCATAGGGCTCCCAATGAAAAGCGCAGAGACGTCAAGTAATTTGGAATACGGCTGCCTGGACAATCTCACGAAGAATCGTACAAAAAGGATTCCTCTGGCTTTTTGAACATTTGCACTGGCCTGCCTGTTATTCTTGAATTCAGTTTAAAATCTTGATGGGAGAATCAAGATGGCGTTTTGAACGGATGGACGGTTCTCTGTCTCTCGAGACTCGACACTGCTCTGGCGAGAGGTTTGTCTTCCCGATCCTGCGATGGGGAAGAGAAAAGGGAAGACAGTGGCCCCTTCCTCCGTGGCACCGCTGCTGATACCCACCACTCGCCAGATGACTCTGGAGAGCTTTGGAATAGGGACCCCTGGACAGCGGATGCCCACTTTGGTAGACTCGGCCTCTTTGGGCCTGGAGCGCAGCATTGAAGGAGTGACGTTAAGTCCTCCTTCTTACACAGTCCCTCCGCGACCTGGAGACGATTTGATGGCAATGGGCTCATGACAGTATGAGGCCTTGCGGCCGACGACGTCTGTGGAAGGAGGGCCTATGGGCATTTCAACCCCGGGGAAAGAATCACCTGAACAGGAGTGTGTGCAGGACACAGCTCCTTCAACTTGGGAGATCGTAACAGTGAGTACCGGAGGATTATTGAGACCTATAGTGGTGACTTTGAACACGCTATGGGACGCCATTCAAGGCGTGAATAATACCTTACGATTAATGAATACCTTAGTAAAAGGTGAAATAATGGAAATAAAAAAGACTAATCAGAAACTATCTGATCAAGTTCAAGAACAGAATGTAAAAACCATTAAAATGGTAGGAGAAATTGAAGAATTAAAAAATGTAACTACAGCTTTAATTAAAGAAAGAGATATCCAAGATAGAAAATTGGAATACCTTGAAAATAATGGTCGTAGGAATAATTTGAGATTTTTGAATTTCCCGAAATCTCCTTTGATTACCTCAGTGGGTATGCTCATGAAATACTTTTTGTGATGTATTACAGATACCTGTGGAGGGATATCCCCCTATAACGAGGGCCCAGTACTACTACTACTTAACATTTCTAGAGCGCTACTAGGGTTACGCAGCGCTGTACAAATTAACAAATAAGGACAGTCCCTGCTCAGAAGAGCTTACAATCTAAAGGACGAAATGTCAAGTTGGGGTAGTTTAGATTTCCTGAGAAAAGGTGTAGTGATTAGGTGCCGAAGGCGACATTGAAGAGGTGGGCTTTGAGCAATGATTTGAAGATGGGTAGGGAGGGGGCCCGGCGTATGGGCTCAGGGAGTATGTTCCAAGCATGGGGTGAAGCGAGGCAGAAAGGGCGAAGCCTAGAGTTGGTGGTGGTGGAGAAGGGTACTGAAAGGAGGGATTTGTCAAGAGAGCGGAGGTTACGGGTGGGGACATAAGGGGAGATGAGAGTAGAGAGATAAGGAGGGGCTGCAGATCGAGTGCATTTGTAGGTGAGTAGGAGAAGCTTGAACTGTATGCGGTATCTGATCGGAAGCCAGTGAAGTGACTTGAGGAGAGGAACATAACTGGAATACCTAAATTACCTAAAGAGCAACCTCAGACTACTCCTACTCCTAAGTTAAATTTGACTGAATTCTTGGAGAGTTCTCTTGAACTTATTACGGAAAGAACGACATTACTGGTAACCTTCGCTCTTGAACCAGATAGGAATAATATCCTTCGGTCATATTTTCGCCATATCAATGATTCTTTCTTGGGACCAAAGATACAGGATTTTCCTGATGTGGCACGAAATACACAAAAAAGGAGAAAAGAATTCTTGACGTACAAATCAAGAGTTCTTAAAATAGGTGGATCTTTTTTGTTGAAATGTCCTTGCAAATGTTATGTCTCTTTTGCAATGGTGAATTATGTTTTCTTTACACCCAAGAAATTATTAGAATTTATTGAATCTAAAGGCTGCTCCGCCTACGGATGTGCCTCCCTAGTTAAAAATGCTGATTAAACTGGCTGTGAACATCCGTCTCACTCTACCGTTCGAATAATTGTATTATTATAGTATTTCACTAAAGATTTCTTAGTTTCTCTTCAACAAAGCCTACAAAAGACATCCTAAATGAAACAAACCATTCCTTAAACCTCTCAGGTTCATCAAAGAACACCTCTCACATGACCTTACCCAACACTTTCCCATCTAAATCCCCATTTACCTCCAGCCTACTATCGATTGTATTCAAGATCATGTAATGACTACATCATAATAACACTCTGTAAGCCACATTGAGCCTGCAAAAAGGTGGGAAAATGTGGGGTAAAAATGCAATAAATAATAATAATAATAATTTATGTTGGACAAAATTAATATGTCAATTTCTATATTATATCGCATTGATGTAATGTATTATATTGCCTTTTCAACATGATTTCTGATATTTCCAATACATTTAGGTTTGTAGATATAAATGTAAAATTGAATAAATAACAAAAATAAAACAAAATCTTAAAATAATGCATGACATAAGCCCTCACTATCCTAAAGATTGCTTAGCATATTATCATCCTGATTCTGTACAAGTTGCTAACGGTTGCTTTTGCAAATTTAGGAGCGGCCCCGATTTTTTTGCACGCAATTTAATAGAATAATGAGACAATTAATGCTAATAATTGGCTTTTTAATAAGCAATTATTAGCACTAATTAGATTTATTTTATTTATTTATGACATTTATATCCAGTGCATTTTTTCTAGCAAAAAAGGTGCTGGTACTCAAATGCCAGGCCACCTTTCAGGGGTGAGGTGATCACTGAGGGACCCACCCCCACAATAGCCAGGCCCCCTGCAACCAGTCACAGAATCTATGACAAGGAAGAATTGTTGAGTAGAGCCTGAACTCTTTCATTAAAACTTGGGGACCATGGGTCGATTTTAGCAGACAATAGAAAAGGTGCCGGTACTCAGTACCCCCAAGTACCCCCTCAAAAAAAGCCCTGTTTATATCCCACATTATCCCAAACAGATTTGAGTTCAATGTGGCTCACATTGTAACAGAAGCAGAAACTGATAATTATTCCTAGCTACATAGAACATGTAGTATCAAATCCAGATAACAACAATTATAAAGTCAGATTATGTGAAAAACATTGTGATAATCCGAATAAAATGTGATAGAGTCATGAGTGTTGCAGCCTGTAGTTTAGATGATGGATTGGTTGCTTCTGTCATTAATAAATGATCTTATCAGGTGTGTCTTTAGCAGTTTGCAAAATGTGAAATATTCAGCGTGCAACGTAATTGCTTTAGGCAATGAATTCCATCTCTTAGTACATTGAAAGGAGAATCCTAATTGGGACTTATGCACATAAGTTTAGGTGTGGGATCTGTACCTAAAATTTACGTGCGGCCTGAAAAAAGGAGCGTGGAAATGGGAGGGTCATAGGCATTTTGGGGCAGATCAGAGGTGTGGGTTTGAGTTATACGTGTCATTATAAAATATCAATGCATTGTGGGTAAATTTAGGGGCCCTTTTACTAAGGCACATAGGTGCCTACGTGCGTCCAACATGCATCAAGTTTGAACTACTGCCTGGCTACCACATGCCCCGGGTGGTAATTACATTTTTACGCACTTCCGATATGCACGCCGGAATATATTTTTCATTTTCTGGCGCGTGGCGCTAACTGGGCAGTAATCGGCAGTGTACGCACGCTGATGATTATTGCCCGGTTAACGCTTGAGACCATACCATTAAGTCAATGAGTGGCGGTAAGGTCTCAGGCCCAAAATGGATGTGTGCCAATTTTAATTTTGCTGTGCGTCCATTTTTGAACAAAAAAAGGCGTTTTTTTACAGGCACGCTGAAAAATTGACCTGCGCCGTCCAAAAGACGCATCTACACTAGTGCTACTACCACTACTACTACTACTTATCACTTCTATAGCGCTACAAGGCATAAGCAGCGCTGTACATCATACACGAAAAAGACAGTCCCTGCTCAAAGAGCTCACAGTCTAAATAGGACAGGCAAACAGACAGAACAACTAAGAGGTAAGAGAATTAAAGAGGTGGGGATAAAAGGGTACAGGGCAAGTGAGTAGTGGTTAGGAGTCAAAAGCAGCGTTAAAGAGGTGGACTTTTAGCCTGGATTTGAAAACGGCCAAAGACGGGGCTAGACGTACAGGCTCGGGAAGTCTATTCCAGGCGTGAGGTGCAGCGAGATAAAAGGAGCGGAGTCTGGAATTAGCAGTAGAGGAGAAGGGGACAGACAAGAGAGATTTATCCACAGAACGGAGTACCCGAAGGGGGGCGTAGGGAGAGACAAGAGTGGAGAGGTACTGGGGAGCGGCAGAGTGAACGCACATAGGTCAGTAAGAGAAGTTTGAATTGAATGCGGAAATGGATAGGGAGCCAGTGAAGTGACTTGAGGAGAGGGCTAATGTGAGCATAGCGACTCTGACGGAAAATGAGTCGCGCAGCAGAGTTTTGGACTGATTGAAGAGGAGAGAGATGGCTAAGTGGGGGACCCCTAAAGGAGCTGAAGAAAGATAGCACCAACACAACCAGTCATGAAAGTCTACCTTCTACACTTATCCTAATCACTTCCTTCTTACTTCCCTTACTTAATCTCTGCACCTTACCAATAACTATATCTGATGGCCTGGAATGACAATGTAATAACAAAACTATATAAGCCACATTGAGCCTGCAAATAGGTGGGACAATATGGGATACAAATGCAACAAATAATAATAATAATAACAAGTGTTGGAAACTATTTTTCATTTTTGCCTCTGCCTGTATATATTGCTGCTGCAGAAGAAGAATTGTCCCTTTTTCACTTAAAGACTTTTGAGGCAATGGTATAAGCTCATGCCTAGAGTTGCATGTCGCTTATGCATGTCAAAAGTGCCTTTAATTTGCGGTTTTGCATATGTGCACAAGAGCTGTTCTATAAAGTATCGCCTCAGCGCTATACCCCTGGATTCTATATATTGCACCTAGATTTCTGCACGCAAATGTGAGCATATTCCATGGTAATGCGCATAATCTAATTGATTAACAAGTCAATCAGTGATGTTAATTGGATGGTAACGAGCAATTATCAGCATTAATTGGCATAAATTATAACTTACGCGCAGAACTCGCTAAGCACATTGTATAATGTGGTGCACATAAATTCTAATGCACGTTGTAAAAAAGGGGGCATGGCCATGGGCGTGGAATGGGCATGTGGTGGGTACTGACAATTTAGGCGCACGGTTATAGAACATACCTACACTGCACCTAACTTAGGTGCCGACATTACACCAGTTTTTACTTGGCATAATTCCTTGCGACTAAATATAGTTGCACAGATGGCCGTAAGTGCATTCTTAGAAAGCACACGGAAATTTTATAGAATACGCTTAGGCGAAAATGTTTTCCACGCAGATTTTCCAGGCGCCATATATAGAATCTAGCCCATAGTATGTAACTCCAAGGTGGGTCTAAACCTGGGTGGACTTGGCCGGGCCCGGGGCAAGGCTCCCCCCGCCGCTGCCGCCCCCTGTCGCTCCCCCCGCTGCTGCCGCCCCCTGTTGCTCCCTCCGCCGCTGCAGTCCGCGGTCTCACCTGCCTGCCTCAACGGCTCTGGGTCCCCCTGCATTTAAGGCGGCAGTCGCAGATCGCCTCTCTTCTGGCCTTCCCTCCCTGTGTCCCGCCCTCTTCTGATGTAACTTCTGGTTTCCGCGAGGGTGGGACACAGGGAGGGAAGGCCCGAAGGGAGGCGATCTGTGACTGCTGCTTCGAATGCAGGGGGCCCATAGCCGAAGAGGCAGGCAGGTGAGACTGGGAACTGCAGCACCGGCAGCCTGAAACCGGTGCCGGGCCCCCCTTGGAGGCCCGGGCCCAGGGAATTTTGATCCCCCTGCCCCCCCCCCCTCTTGGCGGCCCTGCTGGCACCAAGAAACACATGTAACTTATATAATATTATCAGATTCATGCATCACTTAACACACTTAAGCTTGACCATTTGCACCTGCCGTTGACATGGTGCAAAGAGCCGTGCCTAAGTTTTTGCATGCCAGTGCTAGTATTTTATAATGACGCAGGCATGCTTCAGTGCCGTTATAAAAATGGTGCTGCCCGTACCCCATTGTAACACCTAAATTGCGGTGCCAAATTACAGAATTGCCTCTTTCAAGTAAACCCTTTGATTGAGAACACCAAATTCCGGTCTGGGTCGAGTTATTGAATGCTAGTGGACTATGTGGATTGTGTGCCAATGTCCTTTCAGTGAATACTTGCCCGGGCCCTGACCAACCAGCAAAACCTGACAAATCTTACTAACGTAGGGTTACCATATTTGCGGAGACAAAAAAGAGGGCAGAAAAAATAGAAACGATTGCTACCTTTGCTAAAGAAAGTGACTTACTTACAGTACAGCAGTAGACATTCTCAGTGGCGTTCCGACCCTAGCTGACACCCGGGGCGGATCGCTGATGCCCCCCCCCCCCCCGGGTGCAGCGCGACCCCCCCTGGCGAAATGACACCTCTTCCCCCCCCCCGGTGAAATGACACCCCCCGGGTGCACGCCGTTGGGGGAGGGGGTGCCGCGGCGCGCACCTGTTGCCCTGTTTCAGTCCGATTTTGCAATTCGCATGTGTTCACTGCTCCCTCTGAGTCTGCCCCGGAACAGGAAGTAACCTGTTCCGGGGCAGACTCAGAGGGAGCAGTGAACACATGCGTTGCGAAATCGGACTGAAACAGGGCAACAGGCGCGCGCTGCGGCACCCACCCAGCGGCGTGCACCCGGGGCGGACCGCCCCCACAGCCCCCCCTTGGTACACCACTGGACAATCTACACTTCAAGAACTTCTGGATTTGAGTTCGACTGAGTTTGAGTCTAAGCGTACTTATCATAAGAGCGCATATCCCTTTGGCTTCTGTGGTACATGTGAAAGTCTTTAAATGACATACGCTTAGGGTTACCATATTTTGTCCTCTCAAAAAGAGGACACATTCCCTGCCCCCTGCCCCGCCCACGCCCCTTTCGCATCCTCACCCCGCCCCCTGTCACATATTCCCCTCCCCCCCAGGTCACATATTCCCCTCCCCTGCCCCCGTCACCTCCCCTCCCCTGGGTCACCTCCCCTCCCCTTACTTACTATCTACTGCCCTGGTGGTCTAGTGACCACTTCGGGGCAGGAAAAAGCCCCCTCTTTCCTGCCCGGAGCTCTGTCCTTGCCCTGCATCCTGTTGCTGTGACGGTCTTAGGATTCAAAATGGCCACCAAGAGTTGAAGTCCGCCCGCCCGTTTGTCCAGAAATCCGGACAAACAGGCAGACTGGCAAAACCCGTCCAGACGCCCGGACATGTCCTCAAAAAGAGGACATGTCCGGGTAAATCCGGACATATGGTAACCCTACATATGCTTAAAATCATGCTGCACAAACAAAATTCCTTTGACAGATTCAACCAGCAGGGGAACAGAGGAGATCAGCAAAGCCTTGTTCTCTCTTTAGCACCCCCATGTGTCCAGACTGACTAATAAGCCAGAGATGGTTTTTCTCAGTATGTAGGTAGGTGTGTTGGTCATAGGCATGTAAAAGAAAAAGAGGACATTTCCCTAAAAATTAAAAATCCTGTAGGACATATCTGAAGATGTCCCAAAAGAGGACATATTTGTTTATTACATTTGTACCCCATGCTTTCCCACTCATGGCAGGCTCAATGCGGCTTACATGGGGCAATGGAGGGTTAAGTGACTTGCCCAGAGTCACAAGGAGCTGCCTGTGCCAGGAATCAAACTCAGTTCCTCAGTTCCCCAGGACCAAAGTCTACCACCCTAACCACTAGGCCACTCCTCCACTATTCCACTAGCAACATTCCATGTAAAAGTCGGCCCTTGCAGATCACTAATGTGGCCGCGCAGGCTTCTGCTTCTGTGAGTCTGACGTCCTGCACGTACGTGCAGGATGTCAGACTCACAGAAACAGAAGCCTGCGCAGCCTTCTTCATGGAATGTTGCTAGTGGAATAGCAACATTCCATGTAGAATCTCCAATAGTAGCAACATTCCATGTAGAATCTCCAATAGTATCTATTTTATTTTTGTTACATTTGTACCCTGCGCTTTCCCACTCATGGCAGGCTCAATGCGGCTTACATGGGGCAATAGAGGGTTAAGTGACTTGCCCAGAATCACAAGGAGCTGCCTGTGCCTGAAGTGGGAATCAAACTCAGTTCCCCAGAACCAAAATCCACCACCCTAACCACTAGGCCACTCCTCCACTCTGCCCTCTTAAAAGAGGACATATGATAACCCTATACTAACGCATCGCCCGCCTAATGCTTACCTGGCAAAATACGGTTACACTAGTGATTATGATTAATATTGTGTTTATTTAGTAGAATATAGGCTTCTTGTCCATACTGTGGCAGTCAGCCAAAGAGCTAAGCTTTCTAACAACCCGGCCTGCAGCATCTGGAAACTAATTAAACACCTACTGGGTTAGGCTAGGACTTTAAAAACCTGGTTTCCAAGCAGCATAGCATTGGCAGGCAAGCAAAGGGTGAGGAGCAGAAGCTTTAGCGCAGCAGTGATATGGGAGGAGTCTGGGTGGGGGAGGGGGTTACCAGATCACTGGTAAGACAAGACGACAAGTGCAGTAAAAGAGCAAGTTGAATCTGTAAAGTGAAAGTTGCAGCACGTTGCCAAGAAGGAGGAGAAGCCAAAGGAAGACAGAATGGTGCTGATTTTAGGAAGACTTACACGAGACTGATTCCCCTAGATTAGCCTAGTTCTGTGTGGAAAGAGGATTTCAACGTATAATTAAACTTCAAGGGAGGCTAATAAATTTTTATTTCCTACCTTTGTGGTTTTCCAAGGGCCACTGCTGTATAGGGGCCAATCTACTAAGGGGTCCTTTTGCTAAGCTGCGGTAGAAAGTGGCCTGCGGTAGTGTGGGAGGGCGTTTTTGGTGCGCGCTAGGCCATTTTTTACCGCAGCTAGGAAAAAAGGCTTTTTAAAAAAAAAATGGAGGCAGTAAATGGCCGCAGTGGCATATGGGGCCACGGGGGCCTGGGTCCCCGTAGATTTGCCCCTCGACCCCCCCTGCCGACGACCCTCTCAACCCCCCTATCCCGTCGCCAACCCGCTGTCACCTACCTTTGCTGGCAGGGGACCCCAACCCCCGCCAGGCGAGGTCCTCTTCTTCCCAATCCCGCGCAAGGCTTCATTCTAGTCTGACGTCCTACACGTTGTAGGTGCAGGACGTCTGACTCACAGGAACAGAACGAAGCCTTGTGCTTGAAGAAGAGGCCCTCACTGGCTGATCTGCAAGGCTTCGTTCTGTTTCTGTGAGTCTGACATCCTGCACGTACAATGTGCAGGACGTCAGACTAGAACAAAGCCTTGCATGGGATTGGGAAAAAGAGGACCTCGGCTGGCGGGGGTTGGAGTCCCCCGCCAGCAAAGGTAGGCAACAGCGGGTTGGCGACAGGAGGTGGGTCGAGAGGGTCGTCGGCGGGGGGGGGGGTGTCAAAGTTGGTGGCGGGAGGGTTCGGCAATGGCGGGGGGGCGGCGCCGGGGGGGGCTAAAATGTGCCCCCTCACTTCAGGCTCTGGACCCCCTCCCGCCGAAGTCTGGCTACACCCCTGAATGGCCGTGCGCTAGAATTAAAAGTAGCACACGTCTATTTACTGCCTGAGCCCTTACCGCCACCCATTGAGCTAACGGTAAGAGTTCACGCATTACACAGGTTGTATTCATGCACCGTGCGCCAATGTAGCCATGCTGCCGATTGCCACTGGGAACGCCCCCCCCCCCCCCCCGGTAGAAAATAGAAAAATATTTTCTACAGCGGGAAACAGTGTGCGCCAACTTCGAAACTACCTGCCGGGCGGGCATGCTAACTGGGCACTAGTGTCATGTATTAGCCCTACCGCTTGCTTTGTAAAAGGACCCCTAAGCGTGTTACCATGTTTCATTCATATTTTCCTTGTTTTCGGCTATCGGTAATGCTCGCACAAATGGTACCAGCATGTTTTTAGCATCTCAAATTTAAATTAACACGCATTTTATTTATTTATTTATTTATTTGCTGCATTTGTATTCCACATTTTCCCACCTCTTTGCAGGCTCAATGTGGCTTACATTATGCCGCAGTGGAGATCACCATTAGCGGAATGAGAAGTACAAAGTATTGTTACAATTATGGTACATAAAAATATCAAGTGAATCAAAAGTAAATAAATGAATAATTCATATCAGGTATATGGGATCAAGGATAAGTATGACGTTCAATAATAACAATGTGAATAAGTAACCAAATTAAAGAGTTCAATGTCGGCTTATTCTGGTACGGTTTTAATGTTGTCTTTTATGAAGGATTCTTTTTATATGTCTCTTTGAACAGGTTAGTCTTCAGATCGTTAGTTGTCAGATCGTGCGTTGTTTTTATGGCATTCGGTAGTGCGTTCCATAGTTGCGCGCAGATGTAGGAGAAACTGGATGCATATACTGATTTGTATTTGAGTCCTCTGCAGTTGGGGTAATGGAGGTTTAAGAAAGTGCGTGAAAAGTGTTTTGTGTTCCTTGCTGGTAGGTTGATGACATTTGACATATATATTGGGGCCTCACCATGAATAATTTTATGAACCAGGGTGCAGATTTTTTAAATTTTTGTTACATTTGTACCCCGTGCTTTCCCACTCATGGCAGGCTCAATGTGGTGGGCAATGGAGGGTTAAGTGACTTGCCCAGAGTCACAAGGAGCTGCCTGTGCCGGGAATCAAACTCAGTTCTTCAGGACCAAAGTCCACCACCCTAACCACTAGGCCACTCCTCCACTGTTGCTACTGTTTGAGATTCTACATGGAATGTTGCTATTCCACTAGCAACAGAAACAGAAGCCTGCGCAGCCTTCTACATGGAATGTTGCTAGTGGAATAGCAACATTCCATGTAGAATCTCCAATAGTAGCAACATTCCATGTAGAATCTCCAATAGTATCTATTTTATTTTAGTTACATTTGTACCCTGCACTTTCCCACTCATGGCAGGCTCAATGCGGCTTACATGGGGCAATGGAGGGTTAAGTGACTTGCCCAGAGTCACAAGGAGCTGCCTGTGCTGGGAATCGAACTCAGCTCCTCAGGACCAAAGTCCACCACCCTAACCACTAGGCCACTCCTCCACTATATTGAATATAATTCGATCTTTTAGTGGGAGCCAATGTAATTTTACGCCTTAGTATAACTGTTTAAACAGGCCTATGCTGTTTCTTAGAAGATTCTGGAGAGTTGTATACATAAACGAACCAGAGCTTTTCTTTGCACTGAACTTCTGATTGTGCGATGCTCCCTGGCCTGCTTCAAGTGCCTCCCGAGTGAGCAGAGAGGAAAATTGGCAGCGATCTCCTGTGTTGCTGTAGAATTCATTAGAACCAGATTCATTTTAATCATCGCTTAAGCTGGCAGTTTTCCACGTGGAACGTCATGATAACTAGTCCCAAGAACAGTATTCAGTTTCAGATATGCAGCTCTGGGAGACCACAATGTGAAAAAAAAAATTCTTAGAAAAGAGATAGATGGGGGGTGGGGGATATGGTTGAGGTCTATAAAATCCTGAGTGGTGTAGAATGGGTAGAAGTAAATTGTACTTTTTGAAAGAGCGAAAAATCAAAGACCAGGAGACACTCAATGAAATTACATGGAAATACTTTTAAAACAAATAGGAGGAAATATTTTTTCACTCAACGAATAGTTACGCTCTGGAACTCGCTGTCAGAGAATATGGTAACAGCAGTTAGCGTATCTGGTTTTAAAAAAGGTTTGGACAAGTTCCTTGAAGAAAAGTCTGTAGTCTGTTATTGAGATGGACATGAGGGAAGCCACTGCTAATATTCCGCCAGTGTCGTTATGCTCATATTAGCCCTCTCCTCAAGTTACTTCACTGGGTTGCTATCCGTTTCCGCAACTCCTCTTATTGACCTATAAGTGCATTCACTCTGCAGCTCCTCAGTACCTCTCCACTCTCATCTCTCCCTACATTCCTCCCCGGGAACTCCGTTCACTGGGTAAATCTCTCTTATCTGCACCCTTCTCCTCCACTGCTAACTCCAGACTCCGTTCCTTTTATCTTGCTACACCATATGCCTGGAATAGACTTCCTGAGCCGGTATGTCAAGCTCCATCTCTGGCCGTCTTCAAATCTAAGCTAAAAGCCCACCTTTTTGATGCGGCTTTTAACTCCTAACCCTTATTCACTTTGTTCAGAACCCTTATTTTATCATCCTCACTTTAATATTCCCTTATCTCTTGTTTGTCCTGTTTGTCTGTCCTAATTAGATTGTAAGCTCTGTCGAGCAGGGACTGTCTCTTCATGTTCAAGTGTACAGCACTGAGTACGTCTAGTAGCGCTATAGAAATGATAAGTAGTAGTAGTAGTAGTCTTTGGGATTCTGGAATCTTGCAACTCTTAGGGATTCCGGAATCTTGTTACTCTTTGGGATTCTGCATAGAATTTTGCTACTCTTTGTCTGTCCTGATTAGATTGTAAGCTCTGTCGAGCAGGGACTGTCTCTTCATGTTCAAGTGTACAGCGCTGCATACGTCTAGTAGCGCAATAGAAATGATAAGTAGTAGTAGTAGGATTGGTAGCATGGAATATTGCTACTAAATTGGGTTTCTGCCAGGTACTTGTGATCTGAATTGGAAGGAGGATACTTTGCTAGATGGACCATTGGTCTGACCCAGTATCGCTATTCTTACGTTTTTAATCTGGTATCAGTAGTAATTTCAGCTAATTAGTGTTCATATCAGCCTCCCAGAACTCTAAGGTCTGCAGACAAAAGATTATTGGATTTTCGAAATTATCAACTGATTAGGCTTAAAGAATACCGATCATCCTTTTTTTGTCATTGGGCCAAAATTATAGAACCTGTTGCCATTTTATATGAGAGTGATTTCAGACGTTTCTCAATTCAAGTACGAGCTTAAAACATTACTTTTCCAACATGCCTATGAAGGAGCTCTAATATTTTACTGGAAATGCTTATTGTACTTAGGTTTTATTTATTTATTTATTTATTGCATTTGTATCCCACATTTTCCCAGCTTTTTGCGGGTTCAGTGTGGCTTACAATATGAGTTAAATGTTGGAAATACAATTTGTTACAGATTGGTTATGGATTACATTATGCATAATTATGCGAAACAATTGAAGTGTCGTTGGGAGTGTAACAATGGAGCACAAACATTGAAACATTGGGAGGAAACAATGGGAGCTTAGAGGGCGATAAGAAGGCATAAAGACATATGATATATATCTTTCTGTGATTGAAGGTATGAATGATGTGATATTACGGGAATGAGAGTTCCGAGGTGAATGTGTGATGCATTCGTGAATAGTAGGTGTGGACTTTATGTGTTTTGGTTCTTTCCGTAAATCTTTTCGAAAAGATGGGTCTTCAATGATCTGCGGAAGGAAGCTTGCTCGTTGATTGTTCTTAAGTTGCGTGGCAGTGTATTCCAATACTGCGTGCTCATGTGAGAAAAGGTTGATGCATGTAGCGTTTTGTATTTCACGCCTTTGCAATTGGGGAAGTGGAGGTTTAAGAAGGTTCGGGATGATCTTTTGGCGTTTCTGGGTGGTAGGTCTATTAACTCAGACATGTAGGCTGGGGCTTCGCCGTGAATAATTTTGTGGACTAATGTGCATACTTTAAAAGTGATGCGTTCTGATGAATTCTGACACTAATGATATTTTTGTCATGTTTAATGTTTTTATCATTGTTTTTTTATTATTATGTATGCTTTTCTTTGTTCTCCGTCAAGAATATTGAGATTGTGCAGAATATAAATTATGTAAGTAAGTCAATAAATAAATGTTATCCCTATTGTTAGGATTCAGTTCGCCTTTCTGCAAATTTACCTCATTGGTTATTGCGATAAGATGTGGCCTGTGGTAGTGTAGGCGCGTGTATTGGGCATGCGCCAGATCAGTTTTTACCGCGTCTGCAAAAAAGGGCTTTTTTTTTTAATGGGACAGGAAAAGGGCCAGTGGTAAAACTGAAACCAGCGTGTGCCCAAATCCGACCTGAGACCTTAATGCCACCCATTGATCTAGCGGTAAGGGCTCATTGGCTGGCGTGTGCCAAGTGCTGATTACCGCTGGAAATGGTGCATGTGGGAGGAAATAAATAATTCATCCAGGCATCATGGGCGCACACCAAATCTGAAATTACTACCAGGAGGGCGCGCTGACCTGGCGCTAGTCTCATTGGGCGCACGCTGCACATGCGTAGAGCCTACTGAAGCTTAGTAAAAAGGCCCCTAATTAAATAAATCTGAAGTCTGTGTAGGGAAGGTTTGTGTTTGTGGGAAAAATGTTTAGCACAAAGGGTCCTTTACACTTAGACTTTGTACATAGGGTCCAAAGCACTTAGACTTACAAAGCTCCATAGGTTACTCATGTAACTTTCCAAGTCTAAGTGCTTTGAAAATATGCCTTGCACTTGTAAGAAACCTTAGGATGGTAGGCTGACACGGGACCATTCCAACACATCAGAAGCACTTGTCGTAGTACAAAGGTTAATAATAAATAACTCAATTTGACTTGCTGTTTTCATGGTGAAAATGTGCAAAGTCTGGTAACTTAAGAAAGACTACGGTGGCGACGTGAAACATTAACAAGGGTTAAAAACTGCACACAGCAAAATGTTGGACAGCAAAGGGTTTTTCTGAACATGTGAGGCTCAGATCAAGTTGTAAGATGTCGGCCTACAGTACATGACACTCAGACCACATGACTCAAAAGAGGCAAAGATGACCCAAGAAAGCAAAGAAATCCAATCCAATATGAGTTCTTACTTTACCTCTCTTTACGAAGTTGAAGAGTTTTCAATGTAAAATACCAGCAGGTCCTGTAAAGATGCATACCTCTACGGGTTATGTTAGCTCTTCCACTCAGGGATAGGAACTGAAGTTGGGCATTATTCACTCCTGTTAAGTAGCTGCCAAGAAATGTCATAAAGTTGCAAACAGTTTTTTGTTTTGTGTTTTTAAGGAAAAAGTCGGTTTCTTTATATTAAGTCGTTGTTATCTTTCCTTTTTGTCTCTTCAAAAAGTTGATGTAATGCACTGATTTGCAGTTAGCTTTGCAAACTGTCTTTCTGTTGACTTCAAAAATAGTTATTTTTTAACTATTGGACTGCATAACTCCAGAGAAAAATATTTTACTAGTCTTTTGAAGGAAGTGTGGCATCATCTTTTTCTACTTCTCCAGCACAGTCATACACAAACGTTGGCAGATTTTTGAGAGTGAACTTTTAGTACCCATCCCCAGCCCCACCCATTCTGCCTCCTGGCTTCACCTTCTGGTGCACCTCAATCCTATAGCCATTCCAGAAAATGTCTTATTTATAGCAGTGCTCACCATGGATGGATGAGAACTACAAATAATTGTTGGCCCTATTCTTCCTGTCATCTACACTCAAAACTCTTCTTTTAACTTAGCTTCCCTATCAGTCACTATCCTTCTGTTAGGATGTAGGACAACACTGTTATTACACCAGGCCCTACAGCACCAATATAGCTACTGTTGGAAGTGGAGCGGAGGAGTAGCCTAATGGTTAGTGCAGTGGGCTTTGATCCTGGTAACCTGGGTTTGATTCCCATTGCACCTCCTTGTGACCCTGGGCAACTCGCTTAACTCTCCATTGCCACAGGTACAAAAAATTTGAGTGTGAGCCCCCGAGGGACAGAGAAAGTACCTGTATATAATATGTACAGCGCTGCATATGTCTAGTAGCACTATAAAAATGATTAGTAGATGGACTGCTACAGATCCCCTACACAGGAGCTACATACTTACCAGAATCCTTCACCCATAGGTGTAGTTTGTTCCACTGGGGAGGGGAGGGGATAAGAAGGGTAGGCTGTTACATATTAGAATATATACATCTCATACATATTCATTATGGTTATGCAGTGCATATTTTCTAGCGAAAAAGGTGCCGGTACTCAAATGCCAGGCCATCCTTCAGGGGTGGGGTGATCACTGAGGGACTCAACTCCACAATAGCCAGGCCCCCTGCAACCAGTCACAGAATCTATGAGAAGGCAGAATTGATGTGTAGAGCCTGAGCTCTTTCATTAAAACTTGGAGACCATGGGTCAATTTTAGCAGACAATGGAAAAGGTGCCGGTACTCAGTACCCCCAAGTACCCCCTCAAAAAAGCCCTGTGGTTATGTCAAAATATAGACTGGATAAGAAATGAGCCAGCACCAAGGGAAGTTTGTCTCATGGTGCCCCAACTCACATCCCCATGAATTATCAAGGGCAGCACAAACCCTTTCCCCTCACTACTGCGGCCTGCGCTCTCTTTCTCCCTCTCCAAAGTCCTGCTGTTTCTCTCTTCCTCCCTCCCTCATTCCTTCTTTATCCAGCTCTCTCCCTCTTTCCCGGTATTTTCCTCATACCATGCCAGTGTGAACCTTAGAAACACACAGGCACTAGATGTAGAAATGCAGTATTTGGGAGGCAAAATAGTTGACAGTGACAGCAAGTAATTTCTTAACTTTCCAGAATAACATCTTCAGATGGGTTAGGTTTGTGTATTCCACAACAGTTACAGAAATGAACCTCACTCTTAAATCAGAGTACGTTATCCGGAGATGATCTCGGACTCTCACATGTACTGTTGATGCTCATCTCAACATTTTCCCATTGTGTCAAAATCAGCCTCCTTCAGAAGTTTTTGTAGGGTGTAGTATTGTGATATGCTGCTTATCGATGTTACACCTTACAAATTTCTGAAGGAGGCTTTTAAACATAATGAAAGGGTTGAGATGAGCATTAACTGTGCACCAGTTTACCATGATCACTGATTAGAAAACACTTCCCTAGAACATCAATACACCTTCTACTGGGAAGACAGAACAAGCTGGACTGTCACAAATCTCTAGCAGAACACCACACCACACCACACCACACCACAAAAGAGGCTCAACAACCCCAGCAGCTGACCTTCCATATTCCCACAGCACGAAAGGGGCTCGGGGATACCACCACTTCTACCCCTGGCTCCCCCCCCCCCCCCAAACACACATAAAGGGCAATTCTATAACCAAGCACTGTTACGTCTGGAGCTCTGAGCCCTTGGATCACAGTGGGAAAGTGGGCTGTGGTTGAGGAGTCACCATCTGGACAGGATGCCCACTTTCAAGTGTACAGCACTGCGTACATCTAGTAGCGCTTTAGAAATGATAAGTAGTAGTAGCTGAGGAAGTCACTCAGGAACAGGAGCGGTAGCATCACCGGAGCACTCTCACGAACAAGCGCTGTAAGCATTTAAAGGAACAGGTTCTGTAAGCGTCTCAGGAACAAGGACCAAAGGCTTTTCAGGAACCAGGTCTGTAGGTGTCTCAAACTCTGTGAGCGTCTCAGGAACAAGGTCTGGAAATGTCTCAGGAACAGACTCTGTAAGCAAAGTCTGTGAGCATCTCAGGGACAAGATCTGTAAGTTTCTCTGGAACAGCCTCAATAAGCATCTCGTGAATAAGGTTTAGAAATGTGTGTCCCCTCACATTGTGCAAAATATAAAGATAGCAGGTGTAAATTTCCAAACCTGACATATTCCAAAAACTAAATTACAAATTAAGTGGTTCTTTTACTCATGTGCTAATGGATTTAGCACACGCTAATGGTTAGTGCATGCTAAATTCTAGGAAGCCATTTTATACTTCTTAGCATTTAACACACGCTAATCATTAGTGCACCAAAGTAAAAGGACCCCTAAATATGCAATACTGTCCTAACTGGAGGAAGGTGGATTTGGCCTCAGAAAGGTAACTGAAAAATATATTAACAGTCCAATAAAAAGCTGTCACCTTATTTTCCATTTTTAATTTATAATTTGTAATGTACTGTTTGTAATATGCTAGGTTTTGAAATTTACACTTATTTTTATATTTTGCACAGTACAGAGGGACAGACAACACTGTTTCCCTTCTGTGGTGTTACATTGTGTGCCGAGCTTAACGGTTCAGTTTAGCTTTTGTCTACATATTTGGGGACGTGTCTGGCTGAGATTCAAATGCAAAAGGCTCGTGATCATCAAGTGCAGCTATCGCATTTTGATCTTTCTGCAGCATTTGATTTGACAGACCACGACCTCATGTTTATTTATTTATTTATTTGTTGCATTTGTACCCCCCATTTTCCCACCTATTTGCAGGCTCAATGTGGCTTACTTAGTACCGTCAGAGGCGTTTGCCCAGTCGGTGGATAACAAATACAAAGTTGTATAGTGATCGTATGAGGTTTAAGTGGAGGGTCGGAATGGATGAAGATTGCGTGATGTCCTGTTCGATCATAGTCGTGCTGTGTTGGTAGGAGAAGAGGGTTACGTGGGGTCGTTGGGGTAGGCCTTTTTGAAGAGGTTGGTTTTTAGTGTCATGTTTATTAGATTCGATTTCTATTTCTGGAAGAGCGCTCACCTGGTTTTGAGGCTTTCTTTGCAACTGATTATAGTCGGCTAAACAGCATGGCGTCATTTCTAACTACTACTACTACTATTTAGCATTTCTATAGCGCTACGAGGCGTACGCAGCGCTGCACAAACATAGAAGAAAGACAGTCCCTGCTCAAAGAGCTTACAATCTAATAGACAAAAAATAAATAAAGTAAGCAAATCAAATCAATTAATGTGAACGGGAAGGAAGAGAGGAGGGTAGGTGGAGGCGAGTGGTTACGAGTCAAAAGCAATGTTAAAGAGGTGGGCTTTCAGTCTAGATTTAAAGGTGGCCAAGGATGGGGCAAGACGGGGCTCAGGAAGTTTATTCCAGGCGTAGGGTGCAGCGAGACAGAAGGCGCGAAATCTGGAGTTGGCAGTAGTGGAGAAGGGAACAGGTAAGAAGGATTTATCCATGGAGCGGAGTGCACGGGAAGGGGTGTAGGGAAGGACGAGTGTGGAGAGATACTGGGGAGCAGCAGAGTGAGTACATTTGTAGGTTAGTAGAAGAAGTTTGAACAGGATGCGAAAATGGATAGGGAGCCAGTGAAGCGACTTGAGGAGAGGGGTAGTATGAGTAAAGCAACCCTGGCGGAAGACGAGACGGGCAGCAGAGTTTTGAACCAATTGGAGAGGGCAGAGGTGACTAAGTGGGAGGCCAGCAAGAAGCAGATTGCAGTAGTCTAAACGAGAGGTGACAAGAGTGTGGATGAGGGTTTTGGTAGAGTGCTCGGAAAGAAAGGGGCGGATTTTACGGATGTTGTAAAGAAAGAAATGACAGGTCTTGGCGGTCTGCTGGATATGAGCAGAGGAGGAGAGGGAAGAGTCAAAGATGACCCCAAGGTTTCGAGCTGAGGAGAAAGGGAGAATGAGAGAGCCATCAACAGAAATAGAAAACGGAGGGAGTGGGGAGGTGGGTTTGGGGGGAAAAATGAGAAGCTCGGTTTTGGTCATGTTTAATTTCAGGTGGCGTTGAGACATCCAGACAGCAATGTCTGATGACATGGGGTCCCTCAGGCCCCCCCTCTCCTGTTTAACCTGGTCATGGCTACTTTGGGGAATTTGTGCAGGGGCAAGGGGGTCTCTTATTATACCTGTGCTGATGACATCATTTTATTAATCCCATTTGACTCCTCCCTTCAGGTCATTAGTTCCCAAGTGCAGACTTGTTTTTCTTTGGTAGAAAAATGGGCAACTTTAGCTCATTTGAGATTGAATATTGAAAAAAACAAAGCTTATCTGGTTTGGTCTTCCTTTAAATATGAATGTATTCAATGGCAAAGTTTTTTTTATAGCAGGAGTCATCTTTAAGAATTTTGGGTATGATTTTAGATTTTCGTCTTACCGTGAAGAACCAGCTAGATAAATTAACTCATTCAATGTTTTATAAACTGAAAATATTAAAACACGTTAAGCACTGTTTCTTCCAGGAGCATTTTGTTTTGTTAGCTTGAGCTATTATTTTGTCTTTCTTCGATTATTGTTTATGTATTTATTTGTTACATTTGTATCCCACATTTTCCCACCTATTTGCAGGCTCAATGTGGCTTACATAGTACCGTATCAGCGTTCGCCAATTCCGGTATGAACAAACACAGGTGATATTGTGGTGGTAGAATAAGGGTCATGTGTGACAGACTCGTTAGGGGATCTTATGGAGGAAGAGTTATGTCCATTCCGAGCTTTGGTTTCATTGTGTTGCAGGTATTCAGACTTTTTTTTTTTTTTTAATTTGTTTTATTTCAATATATAAACAAGCGTACAGACTTGTTTCAGAAATACAGCAAGAATATAACAAAAGTAAAGTTTCTATATAACTAAACAAATAAACATCACGCTTCCTTAGACCACTAAATAATATACAAGTGGGAGGCGAATTGAATAGAGAAGTTTACATATTCATAATAACTATATTAAATTAAATAGGCTGCATGTCTCTCATTTTCTTTTAAATTTTCAGTTGTTTCATTTCTATAAATGATTTAAGTTGTTCCGGAGAATAAAACACATATTTTGTTGTTCCCAGATTTACTATACACTTACATGGGTACGCTAAAAAGAAGGAGGCCCCCACTTCCAACGACTGGAATGCCAGAATTTTTGATACTTGTACAATGTTCATGTGGAAGTTAATGTTGGTTTGCATTATTCTTTCAGTCAATAAAAAAGATTTAAACTATAAAGCCAAAAATGCCTCTCTCTTTATCTGGGTCTGTTTTGTAACATCGGGATAAATCCATATCCTCTCCCCTCCAAAGAGGGATTTCGCATTTTTAAAGTATAGTCTCATTACAGCATCCAGATCCTGTTCGAAGACAAATGACACTAATAAGGTAGATCTCTGGGTAATATCTTCTAGGGATTGTTCCAACAAGAGTGAAATGTTGTTTGAGTTTATTTGGCCTTCAGCCTCGTTTCCAGGCCTTCTCTTTTCCCCTATAGGGCTTTCAATATAATAGATTTTGTTTATCGGAGGCATAGAGTCTTTCAAGAATTTCAAGTTTTCATTTAGGTATCTTTTGAATAAGTCTAACGGGGCATACCCAGGGGACTTAGGGAAGTTCAGGACTCAAAGATTCAGGCGTCTATTATAGTTCTCTATATATTCTATTTTTCTTCTCAACTCAGTATTATCCTTTATTGCGGTTATTTTAAACTCTTGTAGCTGTCCCAAATCTTTTTCTACTTTGGTCATTTTCAAATCAAACTCTTGTTTCACTATGTCTACCGTATTTTTCATTTCATCAAACTTCCCATTAAGGAGCTGTAACTCACCCGATGTTTTTTGTAAAATGTCCTCCATTTTGTTCAATTTACTCCAAATTATTTGTAAGTTCACCTCCGATGTTGTTATTTGAGGTATAGCCTCAACCCCCAGCGTCTTCTTCGGCAGTCCTGGACCCTCTTTTGACGACTTCTCTGTCTCACTTCCTGCAGCAAAGCCCGTCGTCTCCAGGGCTGTCTTCATCGCGGGGCACGGAGGGAATGACTGAGTTGATGGTGATAGGGAGACTTCCTCTCCCCGTGACGTTTCCTCTTCTCCGGCGAACGGCACTAGGGGATCCCCCTCCCGTATATCCTGAGAGAGGCTGAAGAAGAACCGTTCAATTCTCGGTTGTGTAGGCGTAGAGGTAGTGGGAGGCGAGGGAAGCCTTTTCACCACTCCTTTACGCTTTGTATGCGGCATAGTCAGATAGGAAATTAAAAGTTTTTCTCCGAGAAATAATCGAACATTCCGCAACCAGTCAACATGCGGCCATCTTGAAACGCCTCGCCCCCCTCTCCCTCAGGTATTCAGACTTTTATGTTGGGTCGGTGGGGTATGCCCTTTTGAACAGGTTTGTTTTTAGTGATTTCTGGAAATTTAGGTGGCCATATGTTGTTTTTACGACTTTTGGCAGTGCGTTCCGTAGTTGTGTGCTTAAATAGGAAAAGCTGGATGCATAAGTTGATTTGTATTTGAGTCCTTTGCAAGTTGGGTAGTGGAGATTTAACCTCATATATTGGATGTACTGAGCCTACACTTAACCAGCTTCAAATATTACAAAATGTTGCTGTCAGAGTAATTTTTGGCATGTGATGTTATGAAAATATTATTCCCCACAGTTAGACTTCATTGGCTCCCTATTCATGCACGTTGTTTGTTTAAACTTCATATGTATTGCTTTAAGGTAATGCTCCCAGTTATTTACCACAGTTTCTTTTACTCAAATGTTCACTGACTAGAAATAATCTTTCTTTCTTTCTTTGTTCTTTCCTTCTGTAAAACAGATTCATTATAGACTATCAAGCAGTTAAACACAGGAATTCTCTTCCTGTAGAGGTTAGATGTGAGTCTTCTTACTTAAAATGTATTTATTTATTTATTTATTTATTGCATTTGTATCCCACATTATCCCACCTCTTTGCAGGCTCAATGTGGCTTACAATTCATCATGGATACTGGAAATAGAAGAGAATATACATTTGGTTTTACAGAGGGTTTTGGGTTACATGATAGTATTAAAGCAAAAGACAGTATAGAACATTTCTGGATAAATTAAAGATTGTACAGTTATTATTATTTGTTACATTTGTACCCCAGGCTTTCCCACTCATGGCAGGCTCAATGCGGCTTACATATTGTATACAGGTACTTATTTGTACCTGGGGCAATGGAGGGTTAAGTGACTTGCCCAGAGTCACAAGGAGCTGCCTGTGCCTGAAGTGGGAATCAAACTCAGTTCCTCAGTTCCCCAGGACCAAAGTCCACCACCCTAACCACTAGTCCACTGTTGCTACTATTTGAGATTCTACTTGGAATGTTGCTATTCCACTAGCAACATTCCATGTAGAAGTCGGCCCTTGCAGATCACCAATGTGGCCACGCAGGCTTCTGCTTCTGTGAGTCTGACGTCCTGCACGTACGTGCAGGACGTCAGACTCACAGAAACAGAAGCCTGCGCAGCCTTCTACATGGAATGTTGCTAGTGGAATAGCCCCACTAGCAACATTCCATGTAGAATCTCCAATAGTAGCAACATTCCATGTAGAATCTCCAATAGTATCTGTTTTATTTTTGTTACATTTGTACCCTGCACTTTCCCACTCATGGCAGGCTCAATGCAGCTTACATGGGGCAATGGAGGGTTAAGTGACTTGCCCAGAGTCACAAGGAGCTGCCTGTGCCTGCAGTGGGAATTGAACTCAGTTCCTCAGGACCAAAGTCCACCACCCTAACCACTAGGCCACTCCTCCACTGTTGCTACTATTTGAGATTCTACATCAAATGTTGCTATTCCACTAGCAACATTCCATGTAGAAGTCAGCCCTTGCAGATCACCAATGTGGCCGCGCAGGCTTCTGCTTCTGTGAGTCTGACGTGCAGGACGTCAGACTCACAGAAACAGAAGCCTGCGCAGCCTTCTACATGGAATGTTGCTAGTGGAATAGCAACATTCCATGTAGAATCTCCAATAGTATCTATGTCATTTTTGTTACATTTGTACCCCGCGCTTTCCCAATCATGGCAGGCTCAATGCGGCTTACATGGGGCAATGGAGGGTTAAGTGACTTGCCCAGAGTCAGAAGGAGCTGCCTGTGCCTGAAGTGGGAATTGAACTCAGTTCCTCAGGACCAAAGTCCACCACTCTAACCACTAGGCCACTCCTCCACTTACAAGTTACAAGTGTTGATCTTTGTGATATATCTTGTCGAAGAGATAGGTTTTCAATAGTTTGCAGAAATCGATCAATTCATAGACAGTTTTCAGGTTACGTGGCAACGCGTTCCAGAGCTGCGTGCTCATATAGGAAAAGGTAGATGGGTGCATTCATTTGTATTTCAGGCCTTTACACTTGGGAGGATGAAGATTGAGGAAATTTCATAAACTGTTAAAGAGTTATCTATTTAAGGAATATTTTAAAGGTTTGATTTGTGTATTTCTATGTAATTGGCTTTTTATTTTTATCGAACGCACTCTTCAGAGATTATTAGTCTCTTTTGATTTTATTGTAATCCGCACTAAGACTTCGGGCAGGTTGTGTAGAATAGAAGCTCCTTCTATTTGAAGCATCTCTTCTTCCTGCGCCTATCACCTCCCGCCAGCACCCTCTGATCTCCTTCCTATCCTCTTCACCTCCCTAACCCTCCCTCACCCTTTCTTCCCTTGCTCAGGCCTTCCTATGCCTACTGCCACTGCCACCACCTTACCTGTGCCTGGGTCAAGACTGCTAAAACTCAGTGTGGCATCAGTCACTAGGGGTACCCTATGGCTCAGGAAAAAGGAAGTAAAATCCGGACTGGCTCCATCTGTCCTCTTTCTACTGCATGAGGCCTGCTGTCAAACCCTGCCATGCTCTGCCCCTCCTCTGACGAAGACTTCCTGTCAGAAGGGGAACAGAACCTGAGAGCGCTTGAGTGTGGGCCTGTGCTTAAAGGCCCTGCACCGTGCTGGGAGCAGGCTTGAAGTGCTGCTCTGCTGTCACTTGGGAGCTGCGCTGCTGCCCTGTCACATCCGTCGCTCCCTCCGGCTGCTCCTTTGCGGGAAGCAGGAACCGGTGTCCATCGCGGCGAGGGCCGGCCTTCTTGAGGCCGCGACGGAGAGCCGAGGCTGTGGGCCGGCGATCGCGGCTGCCGGGCTCTCGATCGCCGGCTATGGGGGCCGTGTTTGCGCCAGCGGGGAGAATGGCGCCGAGACGCGATGGCCGGCGTCTCCTTCACTTTCGGGCGCGGGAACCCGAAGCTCCGCCTCAGAGGAGTTAGATTGGGAGGCTGGTGCTGTAGTCCCGCCTGGGAGGTCGGACGGAACCAATCAGAAGGATTTTGTCATTAACCAGGTTCTGATTGGCCGGCCATGTCGGCTGGGCCTGGGCGGTTGAATGCTGATGGTATTTAAGGAGCGGGCCTGAGACAGGACATTGCTTCAGGTTCTGTTTCCAGAGGCCAGTCTTCGTGTTTTCTAGTTTTCAGTTTGTTTCCTTGCTCTCCTGGTTTTGACCTTTGGACTGTTTCTGGATTACTCTGCTAGCCGCCTGCCTTGACCTTTTGCCTGTATCAGACTACGCTTTGAGCTGCCTGCCCTGTCCTGTTGCCGGTTTTGGACTCCTCTGTTTTCCACCTGCCCGCTTCGCTCCTGGTCCAGTATTGGGTCAGTTCGTCAACCCCACGGTTCCGGAAGTCCCGTTGGCCGCCTGCAGCTGGGGGCTCAACCCTTGGTGAATGGCGGTCGCCTCGGGTGAAGACTTGGGGTTGCACGGCTGTCCTCTGAGGTCCTTCGGGGCCTTGCGGGACCTAAGGGCTCACCTTCTTTTCAGACAAGACATGCCCCTTGAATTCCGCCACCATGGACTCTGTTTCTCAGCTTACTTCAGTTCAGTCATTGCAGTGATAGCCCTTAGCTGAAAACCAGGACCTGGAAGCCTGCAATCATGGACTCTAAATATGGCCACTAGATGTCACCACTGAGTATTGACAGGGACTTCCATCCTCTAGTACCGTGACCTGGGGAGAGGAAGGCCTGACCTAGCAATTAAAACCAGGTTCTATGCATGATAGTGAACAGCAGTGTCACTGGATTGCCAGACCAGCCTTTTAATATATTCTTGACTAGCTTTTCAGAATTATAATCCTTTCGTTAAGTCACTGAAAAATGAGCTTATTGTGCTCTGCAGTTTAACTCATCAAAGTCATATAGTAGAATTGGAAAAGGTGCAGCGAAGGGCGACTAAAATGATAGCGGGGATGGGACGACTTCCCTATGAAGAAAGACTAAGGAGGCTAGGGCTATACAGCTTGGAGAAGAGACGGCTGAGGGGAGACATGATAGAGGTATATAAAATAATGAGTGGAGTGGAACAGGTGGATGTGAAGCTTCTGTTCACGCTTTCCAAAAATACTAGGACTAGGGGGCATGCGATGAAACTACAGTGTAGTAAATTTAAAACAAATCGGAGAAAATTTTTCTTCACCCAACGTGTAATTAAACTCTGGAATTCGTTGCCGGAGAAAGTGGTGAAGGCGGTTAGCTTAGCAGAGTTTAAAAAGGGGTTGGACGGTTTCCTAAAGGACAAGTCCATAAACCGCTACTAAACGGACTTGGAAAGATCCAAGATTCCAGGAATAACATGTGTGGAATGTTTGTACGTTTGGGAAGCTTGCCAGGTGCCCTTGGCCTGGATTGGCCGCTGTCGTGGACAGGATGCTGGGCTCGATGGACCCTTGGTCTTTTCCCAGTGTGGCATTACTTATGTACTTATGGGCCTGATCTTCAAAGGATTTATATGCCTAACTCAGTTATGCTCCTAAACTGGCCTCTTTGAGAACTTACTAGGGCTGAGATTCTAAATTTATACTTTAAAATTTCATTACACTCTTTTACATTTAGGAGCATAATAAATAGGTGGCAACAGGGGCGGATTTAGGATGGGGAATGCAAGTTAGAAGCTTAGCATGGATTTTTAGCACTAGCGGCCAGATTCTATAACTGGCGTTTAAAAAAAAAAAATCAGCGCTTAGTTCCATTCTATAAACCACGCTTCCAGTTAGATGCAGTTTCTAGAATAGCGCTTAGTGCTTGGAATGGTGGCTACATTTAAGCACGTCCATGAAAACCGGTGTAAAGAGATACGAACAAAGTAAAAGCAGATCACACACAAAATACCAAAACAAGTAAATTAAAAAGAAGTGGTTTATTAAACAGTGCATTTTTATAATATACTATTGTATTCCACAAAGCAAAAGGAGCAAGTTCCCACATGCCATGTTTCTTTCTTTTGATGTAGGCACAGGAAAAAAAAAGAATTTTAATATTATTATTATTAGCATTTGTATACCGCTACCAGATGCACGCAGCGCAGAACACCTGATACAAAGAGACAGTCCCTGCTCAAAAGAGCTTACAATCTAAATATGCTCCCAGGTTTCAACCTAATTCATGTTCAATGTGGGATATAAATGCCATAAATAAGTAAATAGATAGAAACTCTGAATGTTGAGCACTTGATTCTCATAACATGATGTCTGTTTAGTGTCCCTTTGCCAGAAGAAAAGAAACTCTGCACGAATATAATAGTACGAGGATGTCCCTTTAACCAGCCCCTCCAAATGACACACTGATTATGATTTATAACAAATTACTACTCTACCTATAAAAAGTTATTCTGTTATTATACTTCCTCTGTATACAATCCGTATGCACAAGCCATCATGTTTGAAAATCTAAGTGCGATTAAATAAAAATTCTACCAACAATAAAGAAAGACAACGTGGAGGCAGCAGCTCATAGGTTTGCTTGATTGCTTGTTTTGAGTGCACAGGGATCCGGCTGCGCGAGGAAGGGGAAACAGATGTTATCTTGTTTTTTTTTTTTTACAGTACTCTCCTCTCCCTACCTCCCACATATTCCAGACCTTCTCCCTGCTCCCCCAGTCTCCCGAGCCGCAGGGTGCCCTCCCGGTACATATCTCAAGCCTCCCTGGTGGTCTAGTGGATTCTTCAGGGCAGGAAAGATCCCCCCGTCTTTCCTGCCCGCTGCTGCTGACCCTCTTGCTGCCACATTGTCTTTAAAATGGCTGCCGAGACTTCCAACAGCGGCCTTGCAAGACTTCAGTGGAAGTCTCGTGAGGCCGCTACTGGAAGTCTTGGCAGCCAGTGGCATTCCTAGGGTGGCTGACACCCGGGGCGGATTGCCGATGCATCCCCCCCCCCCGGGTGCAGCCACCTCTCCACCCCCGGCGAAAGGACCCCCGGGTGCAGCGCAACCCCCCCCCACCCCTGGCGAAAGGCCACCTCCCTCTGGCGAAAGGCCACCCCCCGGGTGCATTTTTACCTGCTGGGGGGTGCCGCGCGCCTGTCTGCTTCGCTCGTTCCATGCTCTCTCTGCCCTGGAACAGGAAGTAACCTGTTCCGGGGCAGAGGGAGCACGGAACGAGCGGAGCAGACAGGTGCGCGGCACCCCCCAGTGGCGTGCACCCGGGGCAGACCACCCCCACCGCCTCCCCTTGGTATGCCACTGTCGGCAGCCACTAGGTGGCCTAATGGTTGGGCTGTCCCTGTGTGCAATGCACAGAAAAGAGTGCCTACCTTTAATGTGCAAAAGTTTCTGGCAGGTCAGGAGCTGTTCTTGTGTGACCGATCCTGGGACTGTGAAGAGAGAGCACCTCACAGATCGGGAGGTGGCAGATAACCCGGTGGGGGGGGGGGGGGGGGGGGAGGGAACCACCACAGACCATATAGCACATAGCTACTGTCCAAGAGGAGCCCTTCTCATGTCCGGTAACCACACTGGCAACTCCGGGGCTCACCCCCTGTGCAGTTCCCTTCTCTCCTTCAGCCTCTGCCTCTCCATCACCTCTTCAGCCTAGGCACAGGCAGAAAGTGAACCTCTGAATTTGGCACAGGCAGGATCTGAGCCCACCGGCACAGCGTGCAGCAGGGATTCCTGCGCATGCCCTAGGTGCTTTCCCTCACAGAATTTCCGTGCATCGAATTTGCATGTGATTCCCTTTGTGCATCGGTCACTGTTTACGAATCAATAAGTTCAATCATGGCTACCGTATTTAACAGCGACCTTCGTGCATCAGGGCCTCAGTCCACAGAGCTGTGCAGTCAGCAGGCATGGAAAGTCCTGCTTGGCAATGCGCCTACGAACAGGGCCAGCTAAGGTGGCCAGCTTTCAAAGACCACCCTTTCGCACCTGTAAATTTTAGTACTATGATTCGAATTAGAGGCAGGTATTTCCTTCAGATGCAGGGAAGCTTGAGGCCCCTTATAGCATGGGGGCCACGGGCAAATGCCATGTTTGCATTGCACTCCCCCTAATGTGGCCCTGACTGATTTACTGCTGTAATTGTCTATTGCCTATATCTGAATTATTCTTGTTGTACATCTCCTTGGGTGAATTTCTTCCAAAAGGCGGCAATAAAATTGGCCTGCATTACTACATTTTACAAGGCAAAGTTACAAAATGGTCATTCTTCAATCCAAAACTGTAGGGTGACTGGCAGCTAGGTTGCAGCAAGAGCCAGAGACCAGGTCAGGCCAGTGGCGTAGCCAAGGGTGAGCCCAGGCCCACCCAGTAGCAGCACACCTATGATGTGGCTGGCAGGGATTCCCAAGCCCCACCAACCGAAAACTTCCAACAACTGCCCCTCCTGCATACCTTGTAAATAGCAGATCTTCACCTGCAGCGAGCAGCAACTGATACATACTGCTCGCACTGGCCCCACAGCCTATGGGGAAACAGGATCGTAGGGAAGGCTTAAAAGGAATGTGGGGGAGGGGAGATGTTTGAGAGACCATATGGCATGCAGACGAGAGAGGGAGAAACCAAATCACTTGTGGGACAGGGTGGAGTTCTGCCCACCCATCTTGAGCCCAGGCCCACCCAAAATTGGGTGTCTGGCTATGCCCTGGGTCAGGCTTGCTCCAGACAAGGTTGCCAGGTCTGCGGTTTTCCCGCCCAATTGGGCGGCTTTCTGCAGCCTGTTGCGGGCAATTTTTGCCGGCTGCAGGCTGCGGGAAATTGGGCGGCTTTTAAAAAGCCGCGTTGCGGTGATTGGGCGGTTTTCTGGGGCTTATATTGGTTCAATTTAGTCCAATAGAAGCCCCGCAGAGGCTAGGTTAACAATGTCAGGGGCGGGGTTAGTGACGTCGGTGGCTACATCAGGGGCAGGGTTAGTGACATCGGCGCTACATTGGGGGCAGGGTTGATAACATCGGGGTACATCGGGGGTGGGTTTGATGATGTCGGGGGCGGGGTTTAACTTTGTGTGGGTTTTGGGCGGGTTTTGGGCTCGTTTGTGTGGGGAAAATTTTTTCAACCCGGCAACCCTGGCTCCAGACACCATTAGCAACTGATGCAGAGAACAAGGGACAGAACCTTTCCTGACAGCCCTCCCCACACTGTTCCCCAGCACCAGTGGCGTAGCCACAGGTGGGCCAGGGCCCACCCACTTTGGACTCAGGCCCACCCAAAATTGTGACACTCTTGCTGTGGCTGGTGGGGATCCCCAAATCTTGCCAGCTGAAGATTTTCTCTCCTTGGGCACCAGCGCTCTTCCAAATATCAGCCAACGGCACTTGCCTGGAAACCGGCCCTTCTGCACATGCTCAGTTTTCGCACATGCATAAGCACTGAGCATGCAGGACAAGCCAGTAGCAGCAGTGTTGCCAGGTGGGCGGTTTTACCGCCCAATTGGGCGGTTTTCCGCGACCCGCCGCGGACAATTTTTGCCCGTGGCGGGTTGCGGTTTTTTGGGCGGCTTTTTGGTCTTTTGGGCGGTTTTTTGGGCGTTTTTTTTGGCCGCAGGGGGCGGGGTTAGTGACGTTTTGGGCGGGGTTAGTGACGTTTTGGGCGGGGCTGGTGATGGAGGAGGCGGGGCTGATGACGGCAGGGGTGGGGCTGATGACGGCGGGGACGGGGGTGATGGCGCGGGGGTGGGGGTGTCAGGGGCGGGGTTTGAGTTTGGGTGGGTTTTGGGCTGGATTTAGGCTGGTTTGGGTGGGAAAAAAATTTTCCACCTGGCAACCCTGAGTAGCAGCATCAGTTTGAGGCAAGTGCTGCCTGAGGAGGAGGAGGAGGAGGAAATCGGCAGGAAGCAGGGTTTGGAGATCCCCACCTGCTCAAGTATTTAATATTTGGGGTCTGTGGGCAGGGAAGGGTGGAGAGAGGAGCAAACCAGAGGGGGATTGGGGGGGGATGTGAATTCCATGCCCACCCACCTTGGGCTCAGGCCCACCCAAATTTGACCATCTGGCTACGCCCCTGCTGCAGCACACAAAACTTACTGTACTTTTTCCTCCGTTCCAAGAAAAGCAAAAGTGAAAACAAAATCCCAGAAAGGGAATAAAAACGGTGCCACCAAGTCGTACAGAAAGCCCATAAATTTTATTGATCACAGCACATTAAAAAAAAAAATCATTGATACTCGTTAGCTACGGGTTAAGACCTTATAAATAAAGTCCCGAGCAGGATAGATCCCCCCCCCACCCCCCCGCCTTTCTGCCACATAGTTATTCGCAATCTGTACCGAGTGCCTGAGTTCCCGGGACACGAGGAGGAGAACAGAAGGTGCCTGTTTGTTTTAGGGTTAAACTTAAATAGGAAAAGGAAAAAAAAAGAAGCAGTGAAAGTTGGTAACTTTCCCAGCGAGTGCAGACTTGTAACAAACAGGAGTTCGCGTGTTCCAAGGAGGAGACACACGGGAGGGAGAAATGGACCTGCCGCAAAAAGAATCAGCCCGAGACACCAATAACTCACTTTTTTTCTCCCCCAAAGATAGTGAACAGCTAAAAGACGCCTTGCACGCTTCCAAAGAAATGCCGGTGAGTAAGGGTCTTATCTACCCTCTCCTGAATTAATTCCCCTTAACCAACGTGAAGCTCTGCTCAAGCTATACGTATAAAGTTACCCAGATTTCTCTTGGAGGTTCAACAACACGAAAGTTTCTCTAGACGTAAACATACTGTGTGATAGTATTTTTTTGTTTTCTGCTTAACTCTTGAACGTAGGCTGGTAAAAGTGGTCCACAAAATGCTTTCTAGGGTGTCGAACTAAAGTTTCTCCACTTGCAAGTTGCAGTTTACAGTGGAGAATCACTGTTTACCCTAGAGAAACGTGATTTAGGACTTTAACAAGATAGCGTTCTGCTGTTTTGCTTGTTCTGCGATTAAAGTATAGAATGTACTCGTATCACCATAACACATGTACGTACGTCAATGTGCCTCGTGAATTAAATCGTTAGAAAATAAATGTATTCATTTAACAAGTCGCTGTCAAGGATCTAATGGATCAAGCAGAAAAGTCACTTTTTAAAAGACACTGCAACAAGCAAAACAGTAACAAACATAAATCGAACCAAAAGACCTTTGGCAAACTTTCTGTAGGCGGCTGCAGCAGCAAGTGTGAGAAATGTTCCGAGAGGCTGGACTGGGGTCGCAGGGAGTCTGTTCAGGAGATTTGCAAAATCAAAACATCTGAGCTGGTCCCCAGCTGCGTAATGCAGCTTACAGTGGGCAAAAAAAAAAAATGCCAACCGTTTTGCCTAACACGGAAATAAACAAGCTGCAGCAGAGAGAAACACTCTCCCAGTCAGTCTTCTGATAGAAACGTGGCAGAGTGGCTTTTCAACCTTCCCTTTCACAGACACAGCTTGAATTGTGACAGTGCTACTTTTAGGGAATGAGAGGCACATGCCTCCCTGGAAGGAGAGAGGATTTTTGCAGGGGCAGCTGGACGTGTGGCAGACTTTTCTTTAGAGGATAGAGCAGAACCCAACCCATAAGAACAGCCATTACTGGGTCAGACGACCAATCTAGTCCAGTATCCTGCTTCCAGCAGTGGCCAATTCAGATCACAAGTACCTGGCAGAAACCCAGTTAGTAGTAACATTCCATGCTACCAATCCCAGGGCAAACAGTGGCTTCCCCATGTCCATCTCAATAATAACAGACATGGACTTTTCCTCCCAGGAACTTGTCCAAAGTTTTTTTTTTTAAACCCCAGATACACTAACCTCCGTTACCACATACTCCAGCAACGAATTCCAGAGCTTAACTATTCTTTCAGTGAAAAAAATATTTCCTCCTGTTTGTTTTAAAAGTATTTCCATGCAATTTCATTGAGCGTCCCCTGGTCTTTGTACTTTTTGAATGAGTGAAAAATCGATTCGCCTCCACCCGCTCCACACCACTCAGGATTTTGTGGACATCGATCTTATCCCCCCTCAGCCGTCTCTTTCGTCCCCTAACCTCTTTAGCCTTTCCTCATATGGGAGCCGTTCCATGTCCTCTATCATTTTGGCTGCTCTTTGAAACTTTTCTAATTCTGCTGTATCTCTTTTGAGATACAGTGACCAGAATTGAACACAATACTCAAGGTGAGGTCGCACCATGGAGCAATACAGAGGCATTATAATATTTTTGGTCTTATTTTTCATCATTGACCTAATATTTCCTAGGATCCTGTATGTGTTTTTGGCTGCCGCTGCACATTGGGCAGATAATTTCAGCATATTGTCTACAATGGCACTGTGAAGAAACAGTGTGTTTTAAGCCTGTAAAATGTATTGAAAATTTTCCTGCATTGATTATGTTCTGACATGTATTTCTCCTATTTGGCCAGCAGGTGGTGTTTTTTTTGCTGTAAAGCTGTTACTGAGTGCTTTTTCTTTAGTTTTTGACACAAACAGGAAGCAAAAAGCAGTATATATTTGAAATCCTGTTAACTGGGCTCCGATTGGCCCAGAAACTCATCTCATTTAGAACTTACTGTTTTTGAGTTCAGTCTTAGCCCGGGAGGAAAGACAGACAGATCTCTTTGCTGAGGCTCTGAAAACAGTTATATGTCCTGACCATCTTAGGTACTGTTTGGACAGTATATAGATGTTTAGTTAGTTTTCTAATTGATCCATTTTCAATTACTTGTTACCATTTGCTAACTGCACATTTTTTTATCCACTGTTCCAAGTTCTGAGAATGAACACATTTGTTTGTTCGTTCTGCCTGTCTGTACTAATAAAGAATCCTGGTGGTTTGTGTGTTGGGTCTGTGAGTGCTTTCTGGGAACTGTGGGCCCACTGGGAGTGTGGCTTCAGTAACCTAGAAATCACTGGGGATAATTGGAGAGCGGGAGACTCGCCCAGAGGCTGTTGTGACCCAGTCAGTAGGAGGAGGGTGCTAGTATACAGCACTAGCAGCAGATGCAGGTGGACCTGAGCTTTGCTGGGGAAAAACCCTCTTAAGTGCCCATGGGGTAAACCCAGGCGGGTAGCTAGGCCTTTCGTGACAGACACCTAGGTCTTTTTCTTGAGTTCTCAATCCTAAAGTGGATCCTAGTGTCAGATAACTATGATTCGGATTATTCTTCCCAGTGTGCATCACTTTGCATTTGTCCACATTAAAATTTCATCTGCCATTTGGATGTCTAGTCTTTCAGTTTCCTAAGGTCTTCCTGCAATTTTTCAAAGTTTTGAATAGTTTCATGTCATCTGCAAATTTAGGGGCCTTTTGACAGAGTGGTAAGCCCGACACGGGCTTACCGCTCACTCTTCCAGAACTTCTGCTGGGCAAACGTGGCCACCAGTGGTAGTCCTGCCCTAAGTGTGCGCCATTTCCGGGGGAAAAAGAAAACCCCTAGAAATGGCTTGCGCAGCGATAACCCGGTGGTAATCAGGCATTGCCATGCACGACCTGGTTACTGCTGGGTTAGCGGGGGAGCCCTTATTGCCACTTTAATGGGTGGTGGTAAGGGCTCCCGGCCATAGGCGCCGACTCCGTGGGTGCTGTGGGTGCTTGAGCACCCCCAATATTCACCCACCTGAAGTTCGTTCCCTCCCTCCCTCCGAGTTCCAGGGTCGTCGTCCGTCCCTCCCTCCCTCCCAGTTCTAGGGTCCCCCCTCCCTCCCAGTTCCAGGGTCATCATCCCTCACTCCCAGTTCCAGGGTCGTCATCCCTCCCTTCCTCCCTCCTTACTACTACTACTACCTTCCAGTTCCAGGCCCCCTCCCTCCGAATTTTAAGTCATCCTGACTTACCTCGTTGGGGTTACGGCGGCCGGCAGCAGCAGTAAAAAGCGTGCAGGCTCGGCACTTACTTCAGTTTTCCCTTCTCTGTCTCTCAGCTCTGGTCCCGCCCTCATTTCCTGTTTCTGCAAGGGTGGGACCAGAGCTGAGAGAGAGAGAAGGGAAAACTGAAGTAACTGCCGAGCCTGCACGCTTTTTACCGCTGCTGCCGGCCGCCGTAACCCCGACGAGGTAAGTCAAGATGACTTTTAAAATTCAAAGGGAGGGGGCCTGGAACTGGAAGGGAGGGATGACGACCCTGGAGGGAGGAAGGACCCTGGAACTGGGTGGCAGGGAGGGGAAGGGGGGACCCTGGAACTGGGGGGGGGGGAAGGGGGCCTGGAACCTGGAGGGGGGATGATGGAGGGGGGACGGGGGAGGGGGGAATGTACCACCTGTAAAAAAAAAAAATTTTCAGCACCCCCAATCATTTTGAAAAGTTAGCTCCTATGCTCCCCGCCGCATGGCCATTTCTCTTACTGCATGACCATGTGTGTCTGGGGGATTTTTTACCCATTGCTGTAAATAGAGCCCTGGTGCGCGAGGAAAAATGGCCCTTTTTCCTGCGGCTTGGTAAAAGGACCCCTTAATCACCTCACTGATCCACTTCTGAAAACCCACCGTCTACTATACCTAATAAATTCCTTCCTTCTTCTCTCTACTTCTTCCCTTAATTAATCTCTGCACAACAATAATTCTACCTGACATCCAGGATTAACTGTGATAACAAAACCATGTAAGCCACTTTGAGCCTACAAAGAGGTGGGAAAAGGTGGGATACAAATGCAATAAATAATAATAATACTCTCTGTTTTCTGTCCAATGACCTATTCTTAATCCACAGAAGGCCATTGTCTCCTATCCCATTACGCCTTCATTTTCTCAGGAGTCTCTCATGAGGCACTTTGTCAAGAGCCTTATGAAAATCTAGATACACTACATCAACCGGTTCACCTTTATTGACATGTTTATTCATGCCTTCAAAGAAATGATGCAAATTGGTGAGCCAAGACCTCCCTTGGCTGAATCCATACTGACTTGGCTAATTAGGATATCTCCTACTTAAGTGAAGTGCAGAAAATAGACTTATATCTCAGCCTCAGAATCGGACTTTGATCACAGAGACACAGACCACATGGTTGTCTGTTGGCTATGGTTTTCTTCCTTCTTGCTTTCATCGTAGTGGTATCTCTTTTTGTCTATCTCTTCCATGTTTGAACTTTGCAACTGTTTTGGCTCCGATAATCTCTGCTGAAGGACTAGATATCCATCACCCTTTCAGTGAAATTTTTTTTTCTCATATTCACTATCTGCAGCTTCAGATAGTGATACCCTTATTTAGGAGAGTTCGTTAATTGCTTCTGTAACCCCTGCCAACAGGGCCAGCTCAAGAGGTTGTAGCGCCCTGGACCAACATTTGTTTTTGCACCCTGCTCCCCACCTTGCCCTCGTCTCCCACCACTCACACCCCTGTCCCACCCCCTACCTTGGGGCCAATGTGGGGATATGAGCTGTACAAATTCCTTCCTCACCCCCCACAGCAATTTTCACAATTCCTCCTTCACTCCCCTCCCTACAGCAATTTTCACAATTCCGCACTCATCCCCTACCTCAGCAATCAGCAAGGTTCCTGATTTGCTCCCTCACCTCCTCCCCACCACGGAAATAGTCACGATGCGTGAAGGAAGCCATTCCCTCATTATTAGGTATTGTTGGGCATCCAATCCCAGTGTGCGTTGCATCAGTGTGTCTTCTAGGGATGTGATTTGTAGTATGGAGTGTTGCCACGATTTGGGTTTCTGCCAAGTACTTGTCACCTGGCTTGGTCACTGTTTGGAAAACAGGATACTGGGCTAGATGGACCATTGGACTGACCCAGTATGCCTGCTCTTATGTTCTAAAATGTTGTTAGTAATACTACTGGATTGTCGGTTCAATAATGATTTGATAATGAATGTGACTATTGGACAAACTGGAAGGACCATGGAGGTCTTTATCTGCCATCATTTACTATGTTACTATTATTACTTAAATATTTGGTAAGGTAAGAAGCTTCAAAGCATAAATAAGGTGGCAGGGCGTTTCAGAATAGTGGGCCCATGTAGAGGCTTTAGATGTAGAGGTTTGACCAATATTAAAGTAGATGGCAGAGTACAAAAACAGAACAACCAGGCATCTTCTTTATGCTGGGACTTACCAGAGTGAGGTGCCCGCCTCTCTCATCCCACAAACACCTTCTGGAGCAGAATGTTGGACTTAGATGTGGCCACAGGTGAAATACTGCCGGAACCCAGCCTACTTGTTCAAATCACAGGAACATCTGCTGTATCCTTCTCTTCTCGTTTCCAGGATCAGGGTTCCACTCTCCTTCTGGATATTCCAAGATTTCTTCCTTATGCTACTGCTTAAGAGCAGAGCTGTTTTGGTGTAATTACCCAAAGCACGCTCACTATACAGTGCAGAGGCCTAAGCCACCCCTGTCACCTCGCAATGACTCACTGCTCCTTATGGTACAATAGTTTAACACACATGAAATAGTACTTACACCAGTTCAAATGCCCCTCTAAGTGAGGTCTCCTCCCATTACTTCATTTTACCTCCTCAGTTCTGGAAATAGTTAAGTGTTACAAACAAAAATTCACAAGACAATACTTTAGTATAACCACTAGAGGTCTCTGCCATCTAAGCAAGTCAGAACCTTAGAGGTCGCTATATTTAAGTCAAAGATTGTTTCAGGCAATGAGCAGTCAAAACATAAAATAATCCAGCCAAAATGAATTTCAATAACAGAAATAAAATCAAATTTACAGTAGATATTGACTGATAGGAACTGAGCCAGTTCCCATTCAGTGTTCAAGACTGATGGGTGATTGGTCCATTTTCTATTAGTAATGAGCCAATTCCCATTCATTGTTGAATACTGAATGCAGGTTGGGTTATTTTAAGGCTATTGAACAAACATAAATTGCATTGTACAGTAATGATTAATCATGATTAACATGTAAGCCATTTTTTTTTTATTTTTGGCTATTGCAAAATAACCACATTTTTAAAGAAAATATGACAATGTAAAACACAAATAAATTGTGAAATTAGGCATAAATCATGTATTTATATGTGTAATTTAAAACATAAACAACATTAAAATAAACATTACAAAAACTCTGGCAGGTTATGACTAAATAGATATTTCAGACTTGTGATCTATTAGTGCAGATGTCTCAAAAGTCAAAACAAGTTCCTCTATCTCAAAATGTCGTAGCAAATTGCTTAAATAAACCAATCTATTAACATGATCTGGTGCAAGAGAAGACCTCGTCTTGTCATTTGTAAAACCTGCATCAGAAAAGAGATCCTCGCATTGTATAGTATCGTTTATTGATTTTATATACCGCCTGCATTGCGAGCAAATCGAGGTGGTTTACAATTTAACAAAACATTAAGAAATAAGACAAGAACTCCATATTGTGGGATAGGAAAGAGCAAACACACAGAACTATACAGTATTCTAAAATGAAGTCATTCCAACCAGGTGTACAGAGGAACAAGAGTTAAGTGGAGGAGTGGCCTAGTGGTTAGGGTGGTGGACTTTGGTCCTGAGGAACTGAGTTCGATTCCCACTTCAGGCACAGGCAGCTCCTTGTGACTCTGAGCAAGTCACTTAACCCTCCATTGCCTGCCGCATTGAGCCTGCCATGAGTGGGAAAGCGCGGGGTACAAATGTAACAAAAATAAATAAGTCAGTCACACTCCCACCTAAAGGACAGTTTCTCACTACAGGAGAAAAACACAGTCAAATCTCAAACATGAGTTGGGAAAAAATAAGTCTTCAAAGCACTGCGAAAAGAGTCGAAGGTGTTGTGGGAATGAGTTCCATAATGCGGGTGCAAGAAAGAAGAAGGCACTTGCCCTCAGAGATTCCCATCTTGCTTTAGTGGGATTAGGGATTACCATTCTGTTGTCTCTCAAAGAACAGAGAGTGCGTGAAGGGGTATATAGAATTATCAAAGACGTCAAATTAGCAAGGGTGTTATTGGTGAAGCATGATCATAACAGTTCGCCTTACAAATAAGATGCGCTGTGGTGTTTTGTGATGTTTGAAGTCGTTTAAGGTTTGATTTAGTGATGCCAGCATAAATGATATTGCGGTAATCATATCTGGAATGTACATAGGCATGAAGTAGAGTGCAGAGAGAGTCAATGTCAAGCATGGACCGAATTGATCTTAATTTACAAACACAAGCAATGTCTAATAATCAGTCTAATAATCCCTCTCCTTCTCTGCACACATTCAACAGATTGCTAAAACCTGTCGTTTCTTCCTGTATAATATCGCCAAAATCCGCCCTTTCCTTTCTGAGCACGCTACCAGAACCCTCATCCACACTCTCATCACCTCTCGCTTAGACTACTGCAACTTGCTTCTCACAGGTCTTCCACTCAGCCATCTCTCTCCTCTTCAATCTGTTCAAAATTCTGCTGCACGACTAATATTTCGCCAAAGTCGCTATGCCCATATCAGCCCTCTCCTGAAATCGCTTCACTGGCTCCCTATCCGTTTCTGTATACGATTCAAGCTCCTCTTGTTGACCTATAAGTGCATTCACTCTGCTGCCCCTCACTACCTCTCCACCCTCATCTCTCCCTACACTCCTTCCCTAGAACTCCGTTCACTAGGTAAATCTCTCCTAATTGCACCCTTCTCCTCCATCGCTAACTCCAGACTCCGTCCCTTTTATCTTGCCGCACCTTATGCTTGGAATAGACTTCCTGAGCCGTTACGTCTAGCTCCATCCCTGGCCGCCTTCAAATCCGGGCTAAAGGCCTACCTGTTTGATGCTGCTTTTGACTCCTAACTTGTCACTTGTTCGTAACCTTTATCTGGTCTTCCTCTCTTCAGTAGTCCCCTTTTCCCTATGTGTACTGTCTGTCTGTCCTACCCTTATCCCTTATTTGTCCTGTCTGTCTGTCCTGATTTAGACCGTAAGCTCTTTTGAGGAGGGACTGTCTTTTCTTCAGGTTCAATTGTGAAGCGCTGCGTACGACTGGTAGCGCTATAGAAATGATTTGTAGTAGTTGTAGTAGGATATGCTGCTGAATTAGCAGCCCACTAGTCAATGGCAGATGATGAATGGAAAATAATTGGTTTGCTCCGGTAAGAAATTAACTCAAGCGCGACATCTTTTGGAATAGTCATAATCAGAGTCATCAGGTAAGTTAGAGCATAATGTTGAAGATTTGACTGAGCGCAATAAAAATTTGGATGAAGATGGACAAGAAGAAGTGGTTGAAGATGTTAATGAAAACAGATGAAGTTGCCGATGAAGAATCAATGAATCAGTTCTAGTTTAATGACATCTGAAACAGACTGTCGTTCACCTTGAGGAACAATGGTTAGTTTTTTGAAGCAATTCGTAGCCAATCGTAGTCATAGTTTTCAAACCATCGCATCAGATCTGAGAGGAATTTATTCTTACATCTTGATATATATATATAACGGATCTTCATCTGTAATTGCCAGTTCTCTCTGTAAAAGCCACAGTGTTGGGAACGTACCTTTTACACAATCAAATCCATATAGATAGTCCAGGCTTATTTTGGGAAGCAGGGAAGGCAGTCATGCGAGGGGAGATAATTTCTTAGGTGCAATTTAAGCAGAAACAGCTTAATAGAGAAATTGTTTCTCTAACCAAGGCCTAGAATCAGGCTAGATTGCGGATGGCCAGGGTGATAACTCCAGTAAACAGAGAACAATTCTTAGCAACATAGTGCATGCGTAATGAAGACAGTCATTTAAGGGTTCAATAAGCCCTTCTATTTACTAAGCATAGGTTTGTCACATGGGAAGCAAAGCCAGTGCTGGGCAAGACTTCTATGGTCTGTGCCCCGATCATGGCTGAATAGATTTGGATGGGCTGCGGAGTAGCTTTTCAGGGGCTTTGACAACTTCAGAAATTTAGAACAAGGACAGTGCCGGGCACACTTCTATGGTCTGTGCCCTGAAAATGGCAAGGTCAAATCAAGATCAGGTATACACATGAAGTATCACATCGTACCGTATGTAATGAGCTTATCTTGTTGGGCAGACTGGATGGACCATACAGGTCTTTATCTGCCATCATCTACTATACTATATGGAAATAAAGCAGAAACTTGTTTTGCTTGCTTGGTGCAGACAGCTTTGAGCCTGAGGTTCATCCCATATGTGGATGAGAGTCCAAAGAAAAAGAATAATTAGCAACAAAGAGATCAGCAAGGTTTCTTTCAGAAATACTATCAGGCGTTCTATAGCAAATAGGGAACAGATGAGAAAGAGATGACACATTTTCTGAGTAATGTTCCTCTCCTCACCTTGGGGAGGACATTGCTATGGCTTTGGGACAATTAGCCACTGGAATATTGCAAAATATTGGGACACCATGTTACCCCCCTGCAGTATTCACTGGCGCCATTCAGAAGGGTAGGTTTCCAGATAGATTTAATTATGTATTTGGATTTATTTACCGCTGTTTTGAAGGAATTCACTCAAGGCAGTTTACGGTAAGAATAAATCAAACATGAGCAATAGATAATTACAACAGTAAAAATATTCAAATAACAATACAAAGTATGACACAGTATACGACTTCCAATGACAACACAATACGTAATAGAACATTTTAATTGACAGTGTAGGGTATAAGCAAAGATGGAACATATAGATAGGGAAGATAGTAAGAGGAGTTTATTTTATTTTTTATTTGTAGCATTTGTATCCCACATTTTCCTACCTATTTGCAGGCTCAATGTGGCTTACATTTGCCGTTATGGCTATTGCCATTTCCGGACTTTAGATATGCACATGATTTTGCAATCAAGTGCGTACATACATGGTAGAAGAATACATTGTGGTCTTGTGTAGGTGTCGGCTTCATGTAGTTGCTCAGGTGATGGTATTATGGTGAGAGTAATAGTGTAGGGCAGTGGTTATGTCGTTTTGGTCTTAGTCTTCGTTGTTGTTGTTTAGAAGTTAGGACGGTTGTTTGTTGTATGCTTTTTTGAATAGTTCCATTTTCAGTAGTTTGCGAAAGATGGTTAGATCTTGCGTTGTCTTTATGGTCTTCGGGAGCGCGTTCCATAGCTGTGTGCAGATGTAGGAGAAGCTGGTTGTGTAGGTGGACTTATATTATAATCCTTTGCAGTTGGGGTAGTGGAGGTTAAGGAATGTACGTGCTGACCTTTTAGCATTAGAGAATAAGGTGACTAATTTAAAGAAAGGTGTACATGAGGTCAGAAAGATGGTTAAATATTATCTCAGCTAGGGTAAGAGTGGATAAACATGAATTAATTATGAATATGCTAAAGCCAATCAAGGACCCTGGATTGGTGACATTTTATAGACCGATTTCCTTGCTGAACACAGATATATACAAAGCTTATAGCAATTAGACTGAATAAAGTTTTACCAAAATCTGCGGGGCAGGCAGCAACAAGTGGGATTTATACAGGGCAGGTCCGAGTGCCCTAACATTCGCAGTGTAATAGCAGCAATTGACAAAACCCACCTGAGAACATTTGATAAACGTTACTGAGCGTAGATATGGAGAAAGCTGTTGACAGTGTCTCATGGTCATATACGTGGCAAGTACTGCGTAAGGTTGGTTTTGAGGGGAACATTTTGTGGTGGATTCAGCTGCATTATGAACGCCCAGCTGCCCAAGTTTTACCTAATGGGCGTTTCTCCACGGCCTTCTCAATAGAAAGAGGACAAGGCTGCCCACTCTCCACCATGCTGTTCATATTGGGAATGGAACCCCTGGGGCAACAATTGCGCAAAGATGCAGGGATAAGGGGAATACAAATTGGTAACCAAGAATTGAAACTAGTGATATTTGTATGTGACATTTTATTATTTTTAAAAGATCTGCAGGCACTCCGAAAGTTTTCCTCAGAAATATTTCCTCAATTATTACTTTAAAAGGAGTGAAGCCTGTGAAAACTGGGATTACTTTAATCAGTGGGATTTGAATTAGAGACTTAAGTATATGTATTGTTAAATAACTTCTGGTTTTTAAAAGAGAAAGAATGTAATCAGATGTATTATTTCTAACTAATATTGGACAATAAGTATGTTTTCAATGAAATGAGTTGACTATACACCGTATTGGCCTTGAAGAAGCCAACCAGATGATCAATGTGGAATAATGAATTAGACGAGTAATATCTGGGGATAATCAGGTTAATACCACATTTTTTTTTCCTGTTTACTGTTTAATTGATCTCCTTGTCTTGTTTCACTCTCCCTATTTAGAGGTCTAAGGAAGAGAATAGAATTACCTGACTGAAATAATTCCTATATATTACTTTCTCTGTATTTCTGGCAAGTTGTTTTATCACTTGTAAAAATTTAAATGGTTATAAATAAATAAATAAATAAATAAAAAGATCTGCAGGTCATGCTCCCTCGTGAACTGATGTGTTTTACCAGCTTTGGACTGAAAATTAATTTAGGGAAATTATCCTTCTTGCACTTGCAAGAGTGGAAAGACAGCCTATGGGGTGGAACCTTCCCACATGCTTCAGCTAAAGGGGCGATCAAGTATTCAAGACTTGTTATCTCATGGCCCCTTAATTATGTAACATAAGTAACATAGTAGATGATGGCAGAAAAAGACCTGCGATCAGAATGTGAAGCATCTATGGGAAGGCTGTTGAACCTACCCGTATCCCTGAGTGGGAGAATAAGAACATAAGCGTTGCCATACTGGGACAGACAGAAGGTCCATCAAGCCCAGTATCCTGTTTTCAACAGTGGCCAATCCAGGTCACAAGTACCTGGCAAGATCCTAAAAAAGTAAAACAGATTTTATGCTGTTTATCCAAGAAATAAGCAGTGGATTTTCCCGAGTCCATCTTAATAATGGCTTATGGACATTTCTTTTAGGAAATTATCCAAAAAATCTTTTAAAACTCTGCTAAGCTAACTACTTTTACCACATTCTCTGGTAATGAATTCCAGAGTTTAATTACACGTTGAGTGAAGAAATATTTTCTCAGATTTGTTTTAAATTTTACTACTTACTAGCTTCATTGCATGCCCCCTAGTCCTAGTATTTTTGCAAAGAGTAAACAAGCGATTCATATCTATCTATTCCACTCCTCTCAGTATTTTATAGACCTCTATTGTATCTCCCTTCAGCCGACTCTTCTCCAAGCTGAAGAGCCATAGCCGCTTTAGCCTTTCCTCATAGGGAAGTCGTCCCATCCCCTGTGTCATTTTTGTCGCCCTTCTCTATACCTTTTCTAATTCCATGGAGCAATACAAAGCCATTATAACGTTCTCATTTTTGTTTTCCATTCCTTCTAATAATTCCTAACATTCTGTTTGCTTTCTTAGCCACTGGTGCACACTACTACTACTAGTACTACTACTACTACTATTTAGCATTTCTATAGCGCTACAAGGCGTACGCAGCGCTGCACAAACATAGAAGAAAGACAGTACCTGCTCAAAGAGCTTACAATCTAATAGACAAAAAATAAAGTAAGCAAATCAAATCAATTAATGTGAACGGGAAGGAAGAGAGGAGGGTAGGTGGAGGCGAGTGGTTACAAGTGGTTACGAGTCGAAAGCAATGTTAAAGAGGTGGGCTTTCAGTCTAGATTTAAAGGTGGCCAAGGGTGGGGCAAGACGTAGGGGCTCAGGAAGTTTATTCCAGGCGTAGGGTGCAGCGAGACAGGAGGTTTTCAACATTTCATCAATGATGACACCTAGATCCTTTTCCTAGACAGTGACTCCTAATGTGAAATCTTGTATCACGTAGCTATAGTTTGGGTTCCTCTTTCCCACATGCACCACTTTGCACTTGCTCACATTAAATGTCATCTGCCATTTGGATGCCCAGTCTTGTAAGGTCCTCTTGCGATTTAACAACTTTGAATAACTTTGTGTCATCAGCAAATTTAATTACCTCACTAGTTATTCCTACCTTTAGACTGTTTACAAATATGTTAAAAAGCGTGATCACAGCTCGGACCCCTGGGAAACCCCACTATCTACCCTTTCTCCATTGAGAACACAGACCATTTAACCCTATTCTCTGTTTTCTATCTTTTAACCGGTTCTTAATCCACAATAGGAGATTACCTCCTATCCCATGACTTTCTCATTTCCTCAGGAGTCTTTCATTAAGTACTTAGTCAAATGCCTTTTGAAAATCCAGATACACAATATCGACTGGCTCACATTTTTGTTCACCCGTTCAAAGAAATGTAGTAGAGTGGTGAGGCAAGATTTCCCTTGACTAATCCATGTTGGTTTTGTCTCATTAATCCATGCTTATGTATATGCTCTGTAATTTTGTTCTTTATAATAGTCTCTGCCATTTTGCCAGGCACCAACGTCAGGTTCACAGTCTGTAATATCCCAGATCACCTCTGGAACCCTTTAAAAAAATTGGCATTACATTATCCACCCTCTAATCTTTCAGTACCATGCTGGATTTTAAAGATAAATTACATATTACTAAACAATAGCTCTGTAAGTCCATATTTCAATTCTATCATTATTCTGGGATGCTTACCATCCAGTCCAGGCGATTTGCTACTCTTCAATTTGTCAAATTGCCCCATTACATCTTCCAGGCTTGCAGAGATTTTTTTTTTCAATTTCTCTGACTCATCAGTATTGAATAACATTTCTGGCACTGGTATCTCTCCCAAATTTTCCTCAGTAAGACCGAAGCAAATAATTCATTTAATCTCTCCGCTATAAGAACAATGGTCCATCTAGCCCAGTATCCAGTTTCCAACAGTGGCCAATTGAGGTCACAAGTACCTGGAAGAAACCCAAATAGTAGCAACATTCCATGCTACCAATCCCAGGGCAAGCAGTGGCTTCCTCATGCCTGTCTCCATAGCGGACTATAGACTTTTCCTCTAGCGACTTGTTCAAACTGTTTTTAAACCCAGATATGCTAACTGCAGTTATTACATCCTCCGGCAAAGAGTTTAAGAGCTTAACCATTCAGTGAAAAAATATTTCGTCCTATTTGCTTTAAAAGTATTTCCATGTAACTTCATTGATTGTCCCCTAGTCTGTACTTTTAGAAAGAGTAAAAAAATTGATTCATTTCTACTTGTTCTACACCACCTCTTTAACATTGCTTTTGAGTCGTAACCACTTGCAACCACTCGCCTCCACCTACCCTCCTCTCCTCCTTCCTGTACACATTAATTGATTTGATTTGCTTACTTTATTTTTTGTCTATTAGATTGTAAGCTCTTTGAGCAGGGACTGTCTTTCTTCTATGTTTGTGCAGCGCTGCGTACGCCTTGTAGCGCTATAGAAATGCTAAATAGTAGTAGTAGTAGAGGAGTAGCCTATTGGTTAGTGCAGTGCAGCTCCTTGTGACTCTGGGTAAGTCACTAAACCCTCCATTGCCCCTGGTACAAAATAAGTACCTGAATATATGTAAACCGCTTTGAATGTAGTTGCAAAAACCTCAGAAAGACGGTATATCAAGTCCCATTTCCCTTCCCCCTTTTCCCTTATGACATCACAATATCAGAAGTGAGCCAAGTATCAGACAATCAAGCCATTGTGACATCACTGATGAAGTTGGCTCTTATTGGTAGACTGAGCCTCCACCTACCCTCCTCTCCTCCTTCCTGTACACATTAATTGATTTGATTTGCTTACTTTATTTTTTGTCTATTAGATTGTAAGCTCTTTGAGCAGGGACTGTCTTTCTTCTATGTTTGTGCAGCGCTGTGTACGCTTTGTAGCGCTATAGAAATGCTAAATAGTAGTAGTCTGTATACCTCAATCATATCTCCCCTCAGCCGTCTCTTTTCCAAGCTGATGAGCCCTAATGTCTTTAGCCTTTCCTCATATGGGAGGCGTTCTGTCCCCTTTACATTTTGGTCTTGTCTTCCCCGAGTGCCCCTTTTACCCCTCATTCTTCTAGTGGTTCAGCTGATTCTTTTACCAGTTTCTTACTTCTAATATGCCTAAAAAAGCTTTTACTATGTGTTTTTGCCTCCAACGCAATCTTCTTTTCAATCTTCCTTATCAGCGCTTTGCATTTGACTTGCTATTCCTTATGCTGTTTCCTATTATTTTCAGTTGGATCCTTCCTCTATTTTCTGGAGGATTTTCTTTTAGCTCTAATAGCTTCCTTCAGTTCACTTTTTAACCATGCTGACTGTTGTTTGGCCTTCATTCCTCCTTTTTTTGTTGTTTTAATTGAGTTTTATAAAGTGTACATATCCATAAAAGAACACGCATAATGGAATTTAACAGAAAACTACCAAAAGAAAAATAATAATCTTTTCACTAAAAGAATCCATCTAGCCCACATCTAGGGAGGCAGTTACCCTTATTACTCCAAAGTCATAGTAAAGAAAACAAGTGAATTAAAGCCTAACCACTGTACTCAGTGCATAACAAACAAAATGTACCCAACTAGCTCAAAACACTACTCTCATAACCTTTCAAGAATTGCTCAAGTGGTAGGGAATCCCAAAATTTATAATTTTTACCTTGAAACATCAAAAGACATTTACATGGATATGTTAAGCAAAAGGAAGGACACAAAGCCACCACCCTAGGTTTTAAGGCCAAAAATGCCTTCCGCCTAAGCTGAGTGGCTCTAGCCACATCTGGAAAAATATTAATCTTGGCTCCACAAAAAACACATCTTTAAGTACATAAGTATTGCCATACTGGGACAGACCAAAGGTCCATCAAGCCCAGCATCCTGTTCCCAACCGTGGCCAATCCAGGTCACAAATACCTGGCTAGATCCCAAAAACGTACAATGCATTTTATGCTGCTTATCCCAGAAATAAACAGTGGATTTTCCCCAAGTTCATTTTAAAAAAGCTTATAAGAACCAATGATTTATCAGTTTCTTGATCAAATGTTGCACGTAGGGTAGATCTGGTATTAATGGTGTCTTGTGAATCTTCTAAAAAAAAAAAAAAAAAGCAGGGGGTCTTTTACTAAAGCTTAGCTCAAGTTATCTGCAGCAGGGCCCATAGGAATAAAATGGGCCCTGCTGCAGATAATGCGTGCTAAGCTTTAGTTAAAAACCCCCCACAGTTAGGTCCACCTCAGCTGCAGCTAACTGACCAACTTCTTTTAAACATTTGGAAACTTTTTTTTTTATTAGGTAGATCGTAACAGTTAATGACTGAAAGTGTATCAGCTGTAGGCAAACCAAGAGTCTCTTTGAGGTACTTCCTCAGAAGAATCTTGGGGATAACAAGTACATACATGGGAAATTTAAAAAAATGAAGGTTTCTGCTTCTGTTGGCATTCTCCATAATTTCTATTTGAAATGTAAACTATAGGTATATTTTAATACAGAGTTGGAAGAAGCCTGTAGAATAGAAACCTGAGACTCTATAGCCTTAAATCGATTATCTAACACCTGAATATTAGTCCACATTAGTAAACATTTCCACAACCTCTTCAGAAAATGAAATGTTCTGAGTCATTACTGCTTTAAGCAAACCCTCCATACAGCTATTTATGTCCCACAGATCCTTTAAACTTATATCCTGATTGTCTTCCAAAAGTTGAGAGTGTTGGCCAACTTCCAACATCTGAAAAGGAGAAGGCAATTTTGTAAAGGAAAGAGAAGGTTTGTCGGATTGTCCAGTATCAGTTGGAGCAGAGGCAACTACCTGTGATGCCCCATTCTTATAGGTTGTCAGGGGAGAGGGGTACATTCGTGAGAACTTAAGGATGTCCCAAGAGGAGACAAAGCTTGCAAAGGTAATTGTTCAAGGGGCACGAAAGAAACCGAATGCTTGTCCATCAGACCTCACAACTTTGGAGTAGACACCTTGAGTTTAGCCTTTCGCTTCCCCATTAAGAAGTCTCTCAAAAATAGTATATAGACAAACTCACAGTTTCTCATCACTACTCGTGGGTCCCAAGGGGCAAGCCCCTTTGGCCATGCCCTGCAGCCACGTGCCGCAAGCAGCGCTGATTCTTAAAGGAAACTAGCAGGAACCCGGTGACGTCTACAGGTGGTCAGATGGTGCGTGTTGAAATGGCCTGAATACTCCACAACGGGAGCCTCCAACACCTGCGAGATGATAATGCAGGGGGAAAGAAAATCTCACTCTGTGCGCCAACCAGGTAACACATCCAGAAATCTGCAAGCAGCGCTGATTCCCTTCCTCCCTTTTTAATACATGGAATATATCTGGTCTGGGCTTCCAGGATGGAATTTTTGAATAGCATTCACGCCTGATGTAAATTCTTGACCTTTGCAGCTGCTCCTCCTCTAAGTATTTTTTTACCATCTTCCTCATTTTATCATTTATTTATTTAATTAAAAATGTATAATCCACATAAAACTAAGCGGAGTACAATTAAAAAACATAACAATAAAGCAAAAAACATAACTCTTCAAATCAATAACATAACATAAAACTCAGCCCCACATTTTAACATAAAAATATGTTTTCAAGTATTCCTTAAACTGCTCCACACTCCCACGTACTCTCAAATAACCAGGCAAACTGTTCCAAAGCGCAGGCCCTGCAATAGAGAATGCTGTTGCACACATCAGCATACTTTATGGACATTAATCTTTGATGGATTCAAATAAGCTGGAGTAGGCTTTGATGGCAACTCCAGTAGTTGGAACATAAGGACAGAGCTGGGTGGACTTCTACGGTCTATGTCCCAGAAATACCAAAGAAAAACCATGTATATATTATCACGTTCATTGTTGATTTAATCGTGAATTAATAATGAATATGCAGACTGGTTGGACCATTCAGGTCTTTATCTACCGTCACTTACTATATTACAGCAAATTCTCCTAAGGTTGCTAGTTTTATGCTAGGCTATGCTAATATTTATTTGATATTATTGTTATTATTATTATTATTATTTTCTAATGCTATTAGTAGGTACCCTTCTATAAATTTGTAGCTTCCTAATTGGTTCAAGGCCTGTAAATCAGAGATCAGGCCGGGGTGGGTGGGAATTAAAGTCTAAACTGAGGCTTCCTGTGCCGATTAGTTGTGCTTTATACTGATATTATAGCAACTAAATAGCCCAGTGGCGTACCAAGGGGGGGGGGCGGCCTGCCCCCGGTGCACGCCGCTGGGGGGGGGTGCCGCGAGCCTGTTGGCCGAGTCCACTCGTTCCCTCCCTGCTGCTCCCTCTGCGTGGAACAGGTTACTTCCTGTTCCGGGGCAAAGGGAGCAGCAGGGAGGGAACGAGCAGACTCGGCCAACAGGCGCGCGGCACCCCTCCAGCAGGTAAAAATGCACCCGGGGGGAAGGTGTAATTTTGCCGGTGGGGGGGGGGGGGTGTAATTTTGCTGGTGGGGGGGGGGGGGCGCATCGGCGATCCGCCCCGGGTGTCAGGCAGCCTAGGAACGCCACTGAAATAGCCCCCTTAAATGCTAGCCTGTGGAACTGTAACAGAGACTTTATATGCTAATAAAAACTATTCCTTAAACTCCTTTGCTAAGTGAGCAAAGTAACTTAAAATTAAGTCCGTGAGGTTACCTATTTAACTCTGTCTACCTTTCCCCAAGTTTAAAACAATTTCCCAGCAAATTCATCCCAGCGAAGATGTGTCCCTGCCTGAAAGTCCTCTCACAGCACCTCTTCTGGTCAGTTGGTCAAAATGATCGTCCTGCCAGTATGGGTGTATTTGCTTCCAAATTTGCCTCTTAAGCTGTTTGAGAGGAAACTTAGGCTTTGGAATAGGTTATTAACTGCTTCCTCTGTGAGGGGGTGGGGAGGGGATAAGAAACCCAGAATGATTTTGTCTTATTGCATATTTATATTTTCTTTGTGTCTGTTTCCATGCGTTGAGTGTGTGCTCATCTTTTATTTGTTTCCATGCTCGTTCGAGTTTACTAGTTTGTGTTTTTAGTTTTTTCAGGTCTTCGTTGTACCGTGGTATCGAGTTATGTCTACGTGATGATCTTGTTTGTAGTGGTGCTATTTCGTCTAATGTGCTTCTGCATCTTTTGCCCCAATCTGTGAGATAGTATATCGAGTCCGTTTGTAGTGTCCATTCGTTATTGTAGGTCAGTTTCCAGAATGTTTCCGGGTCTATTTGGCCTCTTGTGGTGTAGGTTGAGTGTTCTTGTATTCGGTTTGAGCCCTTTTTTCACCATTGTAGGGATACTAACCCCCCAAATATATATATATATATATATATATATATATATATATATATATATATATATATATATATATATATATATATAAATTTATAACAACTTAATTTTACAAGCACTAGAATAACTTGCCAGAAATATAGAGAAAATAACACACAAGAATTATTTCAATCAGGTAATTCTATACTCTTCCTTAGACCACAAAATAGGGAGAGTGAAACAAGACAAGATCAATTAGACAACAGTAAACAAAGAAAACATGGTATTAACCTGATTATCCCCAGTTATTATTTATCTGAATCATTGTTCCACATTGATCGTCTGGTTGGCTTCTTCAAGCCCAAAACGGTGTATAGTCAATTAATTTAGTTGGAAACATACTTATTGTCCAATATTAGTGGAAATAATACACCTGATTTCATTTTTTTCTCTTTTAAAACCAGAAATTATTTAACAATACAAACACTTGAGTCTCTAATCCAATCCCCACTGATTAAGGTAATCCCAGTTTCACAGGCTTCACTCCTTTTGAATTAATATACTAAGAGGAATCATTTCAGAGTCAAAAAACTTTAGGAGTCGTACCCGGAACTCCGGGAAAACAACAATCTCGATATTAATCATCTGTAATAATATTCATTTTGTTCAAATTTTTCTGGTCTATTAACATTTTCAAAATCTTAACCGTTTCCTACTCCTGTAGAACTTCATTTGCTGTATCAATTTTCATTCTCAAAGGATTCGATTCGATTATCCATGTGGCTCACTAATAAAATTATATCTGAAGCAAAATTATTTACTACCACCGTTAGGTCCTGGAGCGCCTTCCAGATGATATTCAATGTTACCTCCACGGGATCCAAAAACTCCAAGCTGATAGCTCTTACAGGTTTAGGAGTGGCACCACCGACACGGGTTCGGCTGTAAACGACTTCCGTTTCAGCATACACTCCTAACTCACTCCTCCACTCCTTTGGACATGGTGGTTAAATGATTTGGGAGCAATGAAGTTGTTTCCAGGTCCAAGAGCATCGACGCTCCTTCACCAGCGCTAATCAAAGGACTCACCAACCCAGTCATCTGTGGGCAGCTCGTCGCGCAGCGGTCCCACACTTGCTGCACAGGGGACAAAACGCTGGCCATCGGCGGCTGACCCCCCCATTGTCCCCTTCCTCTCAGTTAAGGTAACTGCAAATGCAGAGAGGAAATTTCAAGTAAACAAAGACAGAACTTTAGAGGACAGCTGGGCCGTTGAGCGTACGAGCTTCAGGTCGCCATCTTTCCACTCTCCCTAGTTTGGGACACTCTTTGTCTGGTTTCTCTTCAGAGGCCTGTCTGATATGGGTAACCCTTCGGCATAGCCCTCTGAGTCATTGAAACACAGAAGCCCCTCCACCACTACAAGGTGGTGTCCCTTCGGAGGGGCCCCTCCAAATATTTGTGCGGGTCAGCTTCCTTGTTGTTCATGACCACCTTCCAATCTGGATTATAAATTAAAGTGCCACACTCATATCAGGTCTTCTACTGCGCCTGATTTTTTCTATTGTTTTTAACCTTGTGAAAATCGAAAATCCCATGCAGTTGTGAAGAGCAGCAACAGCAGAACAGTCATCTTACTGAGCAGTGGATATTCTTTGAAAACAATCTAAATGACAAAGTTAATGAAGTGTGGCACATTTTTTTCAGCTTGCAGTCACAGGTGAGTTGTAACGGTTCTTTTTCCTCGCTTAGACATCGAGCTCAGGATTTTCACATCCTGTTCAAACTTCTTCTACTAACCTATAAATATACTCACTCTGCTGCTCCCCAGTATCTCTCCACACTCGTCCTTCCCTACACCTTTTCCCGTGCACTCCGCTCCATGGATAAATCCTTCTTATCTGTTCCCTTCTCCACTACTGCCAACTCCAGACTTCGCGCCTTCTGTCTCGCTGCACCCTACGCCTGGAATAAACTTCCTGAGCCCCTACGTCTTGCCCCATCCTTGGCCACCTTTAAATCTAGACTGAAAGCCCACCTCTTTAACATTGCTTTTTGACTCGTAACCACTTGTAACCACTCGCCTCCACCTACCCTCCTCTCTTCCTTCCCGTTCACATTAATTGATTTGATTTGCTTACTTTATTTTTTGTCTATTAGATTGTAAGCTCTTTGAGCAGGGACTGTCTTTCTTCTATGTTTGTGCAGTGCTGCGTACGCCTTGTAGCGCTATAGAAATGCTAAATAGTAGTAGTAGTAGTGATTTTCAAAGATAAAGGATATTTTTCCAGCCGACGCTTTTCATTCAGATATTCAAAGCCCTCTGTAGAGAAGAAGTGACTGAAATTTTACCCATAAAAGCAAGGTGTCGTCATTCCACACTCTTAATTTCCTTTTTGGTGGCTGATGATCCTATTCTTGGAATATTTGTACAGCTCTAGGAAAACGTAACAGCTGGACAGGGTTGTTTTTCAGTCATGTTTTGCAGATCACTAGAGGCTTTTGAAGTGCTTGAGTTTGATCACAGTGTCGAAACACATCCTTTTCACTTCATATTCAGTACGTTAAAAATTAGGAAAATGTCAGCTAGACATGACACCTTTATTAACCAACTGTCATCCTAAAACCAGAAAAAAAATGTGAATCTCTTTCCTGAATACATACCCTCTTAAGCACTGGGGACAGCCACTGTCTTTCAGTTTGAAATGGGGTTGCCAGTTTTAAGGACCCTCCCCCCCCCCGCCATGGGCACCTTGTCTCCTATCCTCACCCTCCCTTAAAGAAAAAAGAAAAGAAATTCTGCAATCCCTTTTACAGTTATTGTTTCTCAAATATAACTGATTCCTATTAATCTGGAATTCAGATACACCACCCATCCGTGATTTAACTAAAATGTTCTTTTTATTACTTATTTATTTATTTATTTATTTAGATCATTTATACCCCGCTTTTTCCCACATAAAGCAGCCTCTAAGCGGCTTACAATGAACTATAGAAACAATTACAATGACAGTAGAGAGGGTACAGGGAACGGAGGAAGAAGGGAAGGGAATATAAATACAATATTTAAACAAATAAGTAGGCAAGGAAAAGAAAATGAAAGGAAGAGAAATGAGTCCAAAATCAGGTCTTGACTCGCTGAGACACATTAAGGCAGGTAATCAGATCCTGCGAACAGGACAGGAATGCGGGCGGTGACCAACGGCTGGAATCGACGATCCGGGAGGAAACAGGGCCCCTTCAACGTGCAGCACTCTCCAAGCACAAAGCAGTCGCAGAATAGATGACCAGCAGCCAACATCGCCGAGGACAACCACCCCAGTCCAGCAGCAAAGCCAAGAGGTTTTGACTCATAGTGAGAAACCACGGCCTGGAGGCAAAGCAGAGCAGAAATCGACGCTGGCGGAGCACACCGAAAGAAGACCCACAGCGCGGGAGATGCCAGTGGCCCATGGAAAGACATGAACATAGTTGTTAGTTTCAGGACTCGCGGGGCAACGTGACTTCCCACTGTCCCAAATTAGCACTCTCCACACAGTGGTGAATGTTCAACATTGAAAAAATATCTCTCTCTGATACACAATTTCTTGAATGGCAGCCAGTTGATAAGAAACGGACTTCCAGTTAATGGACTCCAGAAATGCAATTTACACATCACTCTCTGCACAGTGTCCTAGGGATCTGTCTGGGGTAACCTCAAACTCCAGAGTTCCTTTGGGTCCTATCCATCTACTGCAGGTATCCTCTCATACCAGTGGCGTAACCAGAAGGCAGTTTATGGGTGGGCCAACAGGGTTGGATGGGTGGGCACTAGAGAAACACCTGCCACCTGATATGCCCTGCCCACGCCCCTACTCCACTCCCAATAACTTCAATGGGAGTAGCAGTGCTGGCCTCAGTGGCTTCAGGACACATTGAGAGCTAGGGGAAATATAAGAGGGTGCACTCTTCATCCTCCATGGTCCGCCAACGCACATATGCTTCCCCCAAATATTACAGTGAGGCCCTAAAGTATCAATACATCTATCAAGAAAACTGAACAAGCCAAAGTACTATAGTTGTTAAAAGCACCTACACGGGGGCGGGAGGGGGCGGGCCCTGCGTCCCTGAAAATCTCAGATAATAAATGGGTTCCCATTATGGTATGGTTCAGGTCCACATGTTTCTGTGAATGTAGTACTATGGGTGTCAAGGCCCTTGGCTGGCAATTACATTGATGATGTTGGTATGCACGAGTTAACCTTGTGTTCATGTTGGACGATGTTGTAAGCATTACTCTTGTCAATAAAAATTATTATAAAATAAAGAATACTACATAGAAAATTGATGCTAACAGAATACTTTGGTCACACACACAGAACACAAATGCCAAATACAGAATAAGTGACCGCAAACCATAAACAAATTAAATCAAAATCCCAAGAGGCCAGACCTTGCATTTAGCACAGCACAGAGAAATACAAAGAGATGCATTTTCTCCTATACTGTGCAAAATATGATAGCACATGCAAGAGACAGTGTTGGGGGGGGGGGGGGGGTACAACTAGGGCAACTGCGTTTGGCCCCCTAGTCAGAGAGAACCCTCAGGTCAGCTGGAAGCTGAAGAAGGTGCAGCCTGTTAGTAAGCTTTGGGTCCCCTCCCAAATTTCTGCCTTGGGCCCCAGCCATATCTAACACCAGCTCTGGCAGGATGTACATTTCAAATCTGACATATTCTAGTCACAAAATAGAAAAATAACATTCTTTTTTCTACCTTTTGTTGTCTGCTCATTTTATTTTTCAAGTCATGTTGGTCCCAGGCTCTGGTTTCTACATCCTTCTCTCTTCTCTTACCAAGGTCTCATGTCCATTTGATATTTCTACTCTCTCTCTCCATGTCCACTATCCATCTTCTTCCATCTCTGTACCTCTATCTTCCTCCATGTTTAGTATCTACCTTTCTCTGTGTCCCTATATTTCTCTGTCCAGCTTCTCCCCTCTCTTCATCCCCAGTGCCAATATATTGTCTACTCTTTCTGACCCTATCCCATCCAGCTTCTCTCCCTCTCCCTGCCTGCCCACCCACCCACCCACCTGCCCTTCCTTCCTCCCTCACGCTGTAGGTTTAGTATTTGATCCCCTTTTCCTTAATCTCCTTGGTCTGGTATCTCTGTTTCCCTTTCCTCCCTCCTTGTGCTGTTCCAGCAGTTCTCTCCCTTCCCTCCAGTTCTCCTCCCCCTCTTCCTCCCACGTCCAGCAGCTCTCTCTCCCTTCCCTCCAGCCCCCTCTTGCTCCCACATCCAGCAGCTCTCCCTTCCATCCAGATCCTCTCCTCCTGTTCCTCCTACATCCAGCAGCTCTCTCCCTTCTCTCCAGCCCCCTCCTCCTCTTCCTCCAGCAGCTCTCTCCCTTCCATCCAGTCTCCTCCTCTTTTTTTCTCCCAGTTCAGCAGCTCTCTCCCTTCCCTCCAGCCCCTTCTTCCTCTTCCTCCCATGCCCAGCGGTTCTCTCCCTTCCTTCCAGTCCCTTCTTCCTCTTCCTCCCATGTCCAGCAGTTCTTTCTTCCATTCAGTCCCCTCCTCCTCTTCCTCTCATGTCCAGCAGCTCTCTCCCTTCCTCCAGCCCCTTCCTCCTCTTCCTCCCATGCCTAGCAGCTCTCTCCCTTCCATCCAGATCCCCTCCTCCTTTTCCTCCCACATCCAGCAACTCTCTCCCTTCCCTCCAATCCCCTTCCTCTCACACAAGTTCGGCAGCACTATCCCTTCCCGTTGCTGGCAGCGCTGCAATTCACACAGGCAGCTCTGCTCCCCCCCTGCCGCGTCCATCCAGCCCTGCGTAAACAGGAAGTGCATCAGAGAGGGCCAGATGGATGTGGCAAAGGAGAGCAGAGCTGCCTGTGTGAATCATAGCGCTGCTGGCGACAGCCGAAAAAAGAAAGCTGCAGGGACCGAGGCAGTGATGGGGAGGAGCAGAATTTGAGGCAGGCAACGATCCCGGACGGCCGGACCTAGAGCCACGGGAGAAAAGGCAGCGAGGGATGTTGGATTGGGGCTAGTTAGGGTGGGCCTCGAGCAAAATTGGTCCCACCCGTGGCTACGCCCCTGTCTCATACCTTAAAAATTTGAATTTCATTTCTTCTGTTCTCCTCTTTCTTCTTTCTTTATTCCTTACTCTCTTAGTGGCTTCACGGCCTGGATGACACCATATGTACCACAGAAACACAAAAAGTGACGGCAGATAGAAATCATACCGCCTCTCTAGTCTGCCCAGCCATCTCAACTATTGGGCTTTACAATTCCTTGCTTTCCCTCAGAGATCTTCTGTGATTTTCCTATGTTTTCTTGAATTCACATACCATTCTCACCTCAAACATCTCTGCTTAGAGGCTATTCCATGCATCAACCACACTTTCTGCTAAAAAATATTTCCTTAGATTACTCCTGAGTCTACTCCATTTTACCCTCATCTTATGACCCCTCATTCCAGAGCTTTGTTTCAATTTTGCTGTCTTCCCCCCAGGGCTGCCGAGGGACAGAGCCGGGCCCAGGGCAAAGCTGCAATGCTCCCCCATTCGGACTGCAGCAGCTGCCGCCCCCTTCACTCGGGCTGCAGCCGCTACCCCCCTTCATCGAGCTGCAACCGCCGCCCCCTTCACTTAGGCTGCGGCTGCCTCCCTCTCCACTTGGGCTGAAGTCGTCTCCCCTTCCACTCGGGCTGCAGCCACCGCCCCCTCCACTCAGGCTGCAGCCGCTGCCCCCCTTCATCGAGCTGCAACCGCCGCCCCCTTCACTTAGGCTGCGGCTGCCTCCCTCTCCACTTGGGCTGAAGTCGTCTCCCCTTCCACTCGGGCTGCAGCCACCGCCCCCTCCACTCAGGCTGCAGCCGCTGCCCCCCTTCATCGAGCTGCAACCGCCGCCCCCCTTCACTTAGGCTGCGGCTGCCTCCCTCTCCACTTGGGCTGAAGTCGTCTCCCCTTCCACTCGGGCTGCAGCCACCGCCCCCTCCACTCAGGCTGCAGCCGCTGCCCCCCTTCATCGAGCTGCAACCGCTGCCCCCTTCACTTAGGCTGCGGCTGCCTCCCTCTCCACTTGGGCTGAAGTCGTCTCCCCTTCCACTCGGGCTGCAGCCACCGCCCCCTCCACAGGCTGCAGCCGCTGCCCCCCTTCATCGAGCTGCAACCGCTGCCCCCCTTCCCTTAGGCTGCGGCTGCCTCCCTCTCCACTTGGGCTGAAGTCGTCTCCCCTTCCACTCGGGCTGCAGCCACCGCCCCCTCCACTCAGGCTGCAGCCGCTGCCCCCCTTCATCGAGCTGCAACCGCTGCCCCCTTCACTTAGGCTGCGGCTGCCTCCCTCTCCACTTGGGCTGAAGTCGTCTCCCCTTCCACTCGGGCTGCAGCCACCGCCCCCTCCACTCAGGCTGCAGCCGCTGCCCCCCTTCATCGAGCTGCAACCGCTGCCCCCTTCACTTAGGCTGCGGCTGCCTCCCTCTCCACTTGGGCTGAAGTCGTCTCCCCTTCCACTCGGGCTGCAGCCACCGCCCCCTCCACTCAGGCTGCAGCCGCTGCCCCCCTTCATCGAGCTGCAACCGCTGCCCCCTTCACTTAGGCTGCGGCTGCCTCCCTCTCCACTTGGGCTGAAGTCGTCTCCCCTTCCACTCGGGCTGCAGCCACCGCCCCCTCCACTCAGGCTGCAGCCGCTGCCCCCCCTTCATCGAGCTGCAACCGCTGCCCCCTTCACTTAGGCTGCGGCTGCCTCCCTCTCCACTTGGGCTGAAGTCGTCTCCCCCTTCCACTCGGGCTGCAGCCACCGCCCCCTCCACTCAGGCTGCAGCCGCTGCCCCCCTTCATCGAGCTGCAACCGCTGCCCCCTTCACTTAGGCTGCGGCTGCCTCCCTCTCCACTTGGGCTGAAGTCGTCTCCCCCTTCCACTCGGGCTGCAGCCACCGCCCCCTCCACTCAGGCTGCAGCCGCTGCCCCCCTTCATCGAGCTGCAACCGCTGCCCCCTTCACTTAGGCTGCGGCTGCCTCCCTCTCCACTTGGGCTTGAAGTCGTCTCCCCTTCCACTCGGGCTGCAGCCACCGCCCCCCTCCACTCAGGCTGCAGCCGCTGCCCCCCCTTCATCGAGCTGCAAACCGCTGCCCCCTTCACTTAGGCTGCGGCTGCCTCCCTCTCCACTTGGGCTGAAGTCGTCTCCCCTTCCACTCGGGCTGCAGCCACCGCCCCCTCCACTCAGGCTGCAGCCGCTGCCCCCCCTTCATCGAGCTGCAACCGCTGCCCCCTTCACTTAGGCTGCGGCTGCCTCCCTCTCCACTTGGGCTGAAGTCGTCTCCCCTTCCACTCGGGCTGCAGCCACCGCCCCCTCCACTCAGGCTGCAGCCGCTGCCCCCCTTCATCGAGCTGCAACCGCTGCCCCCTTCACTTAGGCTGCGGCTGCCTCCCTCTCCACTTGGGCTGAAGTCGTCTCCCCCTTCCACTCGGGCTGCAGCCACCGCCCCCTCCACTCAGGCTGCAGCCGCTGCCCCCCTTCATCGAGCTGCAACCGCTGCCCCCTTCACTTAGGCTGCGGCTGCCTCCCTCTCCACTTGGGCTGAAGTCGTCTCCCCTTCCACTCGGGCTGCAGTCACCACCCCCTCCACTCGGGCTGCAACCACTGCTCCCTCCACTCAGGCTGCCACCCCCTCACTTGGTCTGCTCCCGGCACCCCGCCCCCTTACCTTCCTTCATCTGCTCCTCCCTCGGTCTGTCACTCCTGCTCCTGCCAGGATCTGGGTTACCATGGTAACCCGGGTCCCGACAAACAGGAGTAGGAGAGACAGATTGAGGGAGCAGCACCTTCTGCCTGCATCGGGAAGCCCTGCCGGCGCTGGGCCCCCCTTGGAGGTTGCTTCCCCTGCCCCCCCACTTCTTGGTGGTATTGCTTTCCCTATATAGTTTATGACAAAGACCACTGACCATTTTAGTAGCTGACCTCTGGTTTCTTTCCTTTTTAAGGTGTGGTGTAGGTTACTTCTGTCCTCCCTCTGGTCTGCCTCTGGACCAGCTCAGCAGACAGTGCCAGGGTGGTAACATTTGATATTCAGTGGCATTATCCAGTTAAGTGCCCCCCCCCCCCCAAGGTCTGCTGGTTTGGTGGTGGGGTTCCCCAAGTCCTGCCAGCAGAAGCCTTTCTCCGGTGATGTTCGCCGCTGCACTACCTGCCCTGCTTCCCTCCCCCACCACACGCATGAGCGGGGGGGGGGGGGCAGGGCAAATAGCGCAACGGCAAACATCGCTGGAGGAAGGCTTCTGTTGGCAGGACTTGGACACCCCCGCTAGCCCAGGTATGTGGGGTTGCAGCAGGGGCAGAGAGCAGGGGGAGGCGGAGCAAAATATGCCCTCCCACGTTGGGCTCAGGCCCCCCTCCAAATTGAGGTCTGGCTATGTGCCTGCACTGAACATTGACCTCAATGGGTTTTATAGAGTTTTAGAAAGATCTACTTTACTTATCTGCAAGAAATAGCGAGCCTTATTATTGGGGAAGAAATAGAGGGGCACACATCAGTTTGAGCCTTAAAACATGTTGCTTATGCCAGAAGACCCATCCTTCCCTTTATATAAAAAAAAGGAAAAACGTGTGCAGAGGGTGGAGAGGAATGGGGGAACCTTAACAGTATATTACCTGCACTGTTTTTTTAAAATATTGCTCCAGGTGTAGGCTGGTTTGCAAACTGCGTGTGGTAGGGATTGCCCCAGTGGTACATGAGAATATTTTCTGCTGTTGGTTGGGAATAAAGAGTTCCCAGCCTTACATCATCCTCACATTTGATGCCCCAGGCATCCCATGTCTGGGCAAGAGGCTACAGACAAAAGCTATTGCTCAGTCTGCTGGTAAGCTAAGAAACAGAAAGGAGATTTTGAAATCAAAAAGAGCCCTTGCCCTGTTATTTCTAAATGATAAGATTTGTAAACCACCTTGTTTTTCCTTAATAAAGGATGTAAGGCAATATCACTTCTGGTGGGAGAAGGAGGGAAGCCCTAGTGTCAAAACTGTGAGGATTGCCAGGCATTTGGTGGTTTGAGTGATATCTCCATATTTATTATCCCAAGTTATAATCGAGTTCAATGTGGCTAACAATTGAGATAAAGTAGACAATAAGTGTACAACAATCGTGTTATAATACAGTCAATATTTTGAAGTATAGACAAGAGAAGATACAGCACTTTTCAGATAAGTAAAGACATAGTTCATAAGTACATAAGTAATGCCACACTGGGAAAAGACCAAGGGTCCATCGAGCCCAGCGGCCAATCCAGGCCAAGGGCACCTGGCAAGCTTCCCAAACGTACAAACATTCTATACAATCAAGCCATTGTGACATCACTAATGAGGTTGGCTCTTATTGGTGGAATGAGCCACTATGACATCACAATAGGTTAAATCACTGCTCTATGTAATAAAAGTGAGCCAAGTAGAGGACCTAAGTACATAAGTAATGCCACACTGGGAAAAGACCAAGGGTCCATCGAGCCCAGCATCCTGTCCACGATAGCGGTCAATCCAGGCCAAGGGCACCTGGCAAGCTTCCCAAACGTACAAACATTCTATACATGTTATTCCTGGAATTGTGAATTTTTCCCAAGTCCATTTAGTAGCGGTTTATGGACTTGTCCTTTAGGAAACCGTCTAACCCCGTTTTAAACTCTGCTAAGCTAACCGCCTTCACCACGTTCTCCGGCAACGAATTCCAGAGTTTAATTATACGTTGGGTGAAGAAATATTTTCTCCGATTTGTTTTAAATTGACTACACTGTAGTCAATTTAAAACAAATCGGAGAAAATATTTCTTCACTGTAGTTTCATCGCATGCCCCCTAGTCCTAGTATTTTTGGAAAGCGTGAACAGACGCTTCACATCCACCTGTTCCACTCCACTCATTATTTTATATACCTCTATCATGTCTCCCCTCAGCCATCTCTTCTCCAAGCTGAAAAGCCCTAGCCTCCTTAGTCTTTCTTCATAAGGGAGTCGTCCCATCCCCGCTATCATTTTAGTCACCCTTCGCTGCATCTTTTCCAATTCTACTATATCTTTCTTGAGATGCGGCGACCAGAATTGAACACAATACTCAAGGTGCGGTCGCACAACGGCATTATAACATCCTCACACCTGTTTTCCATACCTTTCCTAATAATGCCCAACATTCTATTCGCTTTCCTAGCCGCAGCAGCACACTGAGCAGAAGGTTTCAGTGTATTATTGACAACATGCAAGTTAATAAATCCTGGAATTCATAAACCATTGATAAGAAACTGTGAAAAGAAATGGGTTTTAACATCTTATAAAACTACGTGTAATTATGTTGATGTCTAGTAGATTTCGGGAGAGAGTTCTAATATTTAGTGCCCTGATAATTGAAGTCTGCTGAAAGAACTGATTTGTAGACAACATTTTTACAATTTGGAAAGCGAAGTCTTAGGTAATCCCTAGCTCCAGGGAAAGCATTACACAGGGCAACTTCAACAAGATGATGCATGTAATCTGGGGCCAAGTCATGTAAAATTTGTAAGATGAAAACACAGAGCTTGAAGGTAACTCTAGATTTGATGGGGAGCCAATGTAGCTTAATTAATAAAGGTGAGGCCCTTTCAAAGCGTGGAATTCTATAAATAAATCGAGCCGCCGTATTTTCTGCTGTTTGGAGCCTTGTCAGGATCCGCTCCTTGCAACCTGCGTAGATGATTGATGTTGCAGTAGTCCATTTGTGACAAACCGGGGATTGTACAAGGAGTCTTAGGATCCCAGAAGAAAAATATGACCGGACTTGCTACAATTTCCAGAGGGTTGAAAAAGATTTTGCTATTACTGTAGAGAGCAAAAAGAGAGGGAAAAACAGCATATACAAAAAAAAAAAAAAGCACAACTGGGCCTTCAAGACTGAGACAACAGGAGTCCTTCATTAATGAGTGACCCGACACAGGCCGTGTTTCGGCGTCAGCAACGCCTGCCTCAGGGGTCGATGTGCAGTTTTAAAAATGTGTAAATGACGATGAAATTCAAATCCTCTGAGAAAAATGCATTTAAAATAGCATCGGCTAACAAAAGAGACGATGCAGTCGAAACTCTCCTGTTGAACGTTGTCGGCCGTGTAAAAGGCCCAGTTGTGCTATTACTGTAGATACATTAATTTTGAATGTTAGCTGACAGTCATACCTAGAATTATTTTAGTGTGGATTCCAAAGGGTGAGAGGTTGTTCTGTTATGAAGTTGCATTTGGTAGTTTGAGTGATACCTCCATTATGAAGGAGTGTATAAGAAGTTACTGGTCCCCCTTGATAACATTCCCTCACAGACCCACCTTAAATCCCATAAAATAAAGCAGAGAGGGTGTGGCTCAAGGTAAGCAAACTAACAGTTATGAACTTAGAAAGAATAACCCTATTTGTGTTTTTAAAAGCCCTGCTCCTTTGAGACTTACACTGTCGGTGTGTGTGAGCTTTGCATTTTATTCGGAGATTCGCACTGTTTATGCGCGGGAGTTCAGCACTGCCTTACATTCGGAGGCACATATCACACAAAATTTTGGAAAGCATCAGCCTTTTGAAATTAGTCTGCTGAAACCTCCTTTGTCATTGGTGTGACCCCTGACGCAGGTGCGGTAGCACCGAAACACGGCCCATGTCGGGTCTTTCTTCAATCAAAGTTCACTATTAAAGGATTTTTTAATGAAAGAACTGTGTTCCCTTTTGTTTTTAAAGGCCCTTTGTGCTGTTTTTTTTTTTTTTTGCTTGGTCTTTTTCTGTACTTGGTTCCCTCTCTTTGTCACTTTAAAAGCCCTTCAACAGGATTTCTTCTCTCACAATTATTCTCATTAAAACCCACTCCATAGGGAGTGCAGGGAGGGCATGGCCCAGGCAGGATAAACCCCACAAGCACAGCTAAACCAGAGAGGCCCAGGGAAGACAAGAGTACTACTACTACTACTTAACATTTCTAGAGCGCTACTAGGGTTATGCAGCGCTGTACAGATTAACAAAAAAGGTCAGTCCCTGCTCCAAGGAGCTTACAATCTAATGGGCGAAATGTCAAGTTGGGGCAGTCTAGATTTCCTGCATAGAGGTATGGTGGTTAGGTGCCAAAGGCGACATTGAAGAGGTGGGCTTTGAGTAAGTCTTTGAAGATGGGCAGGGAGGGGGCCTGGCGTATGGGCTCAGGGAGTTTATTCCAAGCATGGGGTGAGGCGAGGCAGAAAGGGTGGAGCCTGGAGTTGGCGATGGTGGAGAAGGGTACCGACAGGAGGGATTTGTCTTGAGAACGGAGGTTACGGGTAGGAATGTAAGGGGAGATGAGGGTAGAGAGGTAGGGAGGGGCTGCAGATCGAGTGCATTTGTAGGTTAAAAGGAGAAAATCAGTAGAAGGTCAAAGGATACATAAAAATAAAAAAGGAGAAAGGTCCCCCCGTTTCAGACCGCTGAGGCAGGTATTCAGCATCTGAGTCTCCACCTCTTCTTTATATGTTATTTGTCCAAACATTGCACCCTTCTTATTATTGGTATTACAATATTATCTTGGCCAATGATGGGTTAAAAGACAAAAGGTGCAGCTTGGGTTTGACGTCCAAAGTAGCTTCAAGGACTAGGTAAAAACAGTGCTGAGCACAATCAAACATATAAACGGCGAGTGACCGACTCACTCGCAAATGCGCAGTAGAGTAACCCTCCAGCAGATGCCTTCATCATATATCTGTTAGGGAAAGGGAAAAGGGGGTGGGATTTGATATACCACCTTTCTCTGGTTACAATCAAAGCAGTTTACATATTATATCAGTGGCGTACCAAGGGGGGGGGGCGGTGGGGGCGGTTCACCCCGGTGCACGCCGCTGGGGGGGGGGGGGTGCCGTGCGCCTGTTGGCTCTTCGTTTTCATGCTCCCTCTGCCCCAGAACAGGTTACTTCCTGTTCCGGGGCAGAGGGAGCATGAAAACGAAGAGCCGGCAGGCGCGCGGCACCCCCCCCCCCACCAGCGGCGTGCACCCGGGGGGGGTTCTTTCGCCGGGGGATCGGGGGTTCCTTCGCCGGGGGGGGGGGCGTCGCGCTGTTCCAGGGGGGGCACTGCACCCGGGGTCGGGGCGCATCGGCGATCCGCCCCGGGTGTCAGCCCCCGTAGGAACGCCACTGTATTATATACAGGTACTTATTTTGTACCAGGGGCAACGGAGGGTTAAGTGACTTACCCAGAGTTGGCAGCAGAAGTTTAATTCTTCAGATAGTCCAAGTTTTATCTTGGAACCTTGCGAGCTGCTAATCCTTGAGGCCAGGCCAGAGTCAGGTCTGGTTTTGATTAATCTTTAAGACGAAACTAGTGCTCAGGGACGGGGCTGCAGGAAAATTATTACATGAACTTAAAGACCCACATTTGTTCTTAGTAATGAACTCAGAATACCTCTGTGTTTTTAAAAGCACTTCGACAAGATTTCTTCTCTCCCCTTATTCTCACTAAAACCCAGTCCACTGTGGACTGGGCTTTAGTGAGAATAAGGGGAGAGAAGAAATCTTGTCGAAGTGCTTTTAAAAACACAGAGTTATTCTTTCTGAGTTCATAACTGTCAGTTTGCTTGCCTTAGTAACAGCTGCCAGGAGTGTGGCTGTGTGGCTGTTTGTGAACTTTGTCACAGTTTGCAGGAGGGGGGGGGATAAGTCCTTCAGCTTTTCCTGCATGCAAATGAGGGCAAGCAGACAGGTTGATGGGAGCTTTTTCATACATTTTGGAGAGGAGTAATTCACTGAAATGAATAAAGCTTGTGGGACAGACACACGCCCTACACACTGTATGGAGAGAGCTGAATCAAACCGAGGGAAGTGAAAACCTGCTCCCCACAATTTTAGGGGGGAGGGTAACTCATGGCACAAATAGTGAAGGCATGCTGAACCAACTGTAGTGGTTCTGGCTGGGTGTAGAGATCCCTCTATAGCAGGGGCGGGAGGGGGGTCCAGAGCCTGAGGTGAGGGGGCACACTTTAGCTCTCCCCCCCCCCTGGTTCTGCTGACCCCCCCTGCCCTTGCCAACCCAGCCACCAATGCCACCAACCTTGCCCCGCCCCCTGACAAAGACCCCTCTCGACCCTCTTCCCGCTGCCAACTCACTGTCGCCTACCCTTGCTGGCGCGGGACCCCAACCCCTGCCAGCAAAGGCAGGTGACGGCAGGTTGGTGGCGGGAGGGGGGGTCGAGAGGGTCGTTGGCAGGGGGGCCCAGGGCCCCCCTGCCCCACGTAGCTACGCCACTGCTCTATAGTGGGGAAATCCTGGAACTGTCAATTACAGAGCCTTAATAAAGGCTGGTAAATCTGAATCCCAGCAGGGAAAGTACCTTCTCTGAAGACATGGAGACAGGGGCGTAGCCAGACAACTGATTTTGGGTGGGCCTAGGCAAGAATTGGTTGGGCACCAAGTGTTCTCTCCCCCTCCCCTCAACCACCACCCAAAAAATGATCTCAGCCGATGGGAAAACGCTTCTTTCCAACCTTGGCAACAGGCATGCACTGAAAACTGAGCATGCAAAGGTGTCGTGGAGAGTAGTGTTTTCGTTACCATCAGGGGAAAATCTTCAGCTGGTGGAGCTTGGGATTCCCACCAGTTACCACTAAACATGTGCTACTGTTGGGTGGGCCTGAGCCATAAATCAAGCCCACCTGTGGCTACGCCACTGCACGGAGAGCGGAAGCCCTTGGGAACCAGGCTGGAGACTAGAAAGCTTTTGGGATCAGCTCAGGGCAGAAGAAAAGGGCCTGTGGGGGTACTATCAGTGCCTAGGGCTGGGAAGAGCTGAGGTAGTCATCTACTGGGGAACCCTGAGACAGGTGGCTGTAGAGTCATGCTAAGGGCTGGAACCTCTGGAACTCCAGCAGGGAGAAGCCCCAGAGGTTCTTCATGAAGAGAAGATCAGTGTGGGAGGAGGCCTCAGGGGTGCAATCTGCTCTAGGGGCCCAGCGAGAGAGAAGGCCTCTGGGATGCAATTGGCACTAGGGGCCCAGTGAGCGAGAAGGCCTCCAGGGTCTAACCGGTACTAGGAGCCAGGCAAGGGAGAAGACCTCCAGCATGCAAATTGGCACTAGGGGCCCAGAAAGGAAGGACAGCTCTTGGGAGGACAGCAGGTCCTCAGAGCCCTGGGAAGTTCCAGGAAGCAGGAGCACGGTCAGGCACAACAGGCCTGGAGGCCCAGCCTAGCATCCACCAGCCCCAGATGCCTTCTGCAGGAGGGCTGAGATCTGAGGGGTCTGGGAGTGGATGGACTTGCAGGGAAGGAGGGAAAGGACCAAGACCACCCAGCCATGCCCACACACTAATCTGACTAGGCAGCAGGGAAGAGCTTATAGCTCCTACCTGGGCAAGCCAGACTACATAGTAACATAGTAGATGACGGCAGAAAAAGACCTACATGGTCCATCCAGTCTGCCCAAGATAAACTCATATGTGTATACCTTACTTTGATTTGTACCTGTCTTTTTCAGGGCACAGACCGTATAAGTCTGCCTAGCAGTATTCTGTGCCTCCCAACCACCAGTCCCGTTTCCCATCACCGGCTCTGGCACAGACCATATAAGTCTGCCCTCCACTATCCTCGCCTCCCAACCACCAACCCCTCTTCCCCCCCACCTGCTCTGCCACCCAATTTTAGCTAAGGTTCTGAGGATCCATTCCTTCTGCACAGGATTCCTTTATGCATATCCCACGCATGTTTGAATTCCGTTACCGTTTTCATCTCCACCACCTCCCGCGGGAGGGCATTCCAAGCATCCACCACCCTCTCCGTGAAAAAATACTTCCTGACATCTTTCCTGAGTCTGCCCCCCTTCAATCTCATTTCATGTCCTCTCGTTTTACCGACTTCCCATCTCCGGAAAAGGTTAGTTTGCGGATTAATACCTTTCAAGTATTTGAACGTCTGTATCATATCACCCCTGTTCCTCCTTTCCTCCAGGATATACATGTTCAGGTCAGCAAGTCTCTCTTCATACGTCTTGGAACGCAAATCCCATACCATTCTCGTAGCTTTTCTTTGCACCGCTTCCATTTTTTTAACATCCTTCGCAAGGTACGGCCTCCAAAACTGAACACAATACTCCAGGTGGGGCCTCACCAACGTCTTATACAGGGGCATTAAAACCTCCTTTTTTCTGCTGGTCACATCTCTCTCTATATAGCCTAGCAATCTTCTAGCTATGGCCACCGCCTTGTCACACTGTTTCGTCGCCTTCAGGTCCTCAGATACTATCACCCCAAGCTGACAGGGACTGAACAGCGGAGGAAAGACCAAGTCATTGACTCTGAATACCTGAGCCCAAGAATGACTGTTGATGCCAGAGGGCATACATTGAAATAGTATCTGGTTTAAAAGGTTAACTGTCATTAATTTGCTTTGTTTGTGTTTGCTAAAGAAAGTTAAGAGAAACAGGCTCTAGGGATATGGTGTATGAAAACGGAACAATGCTATACATACATAGATTTGTGTAAATAGTTAAAGCTTGTTTAATTTAATAGCCAGCCCTGTTCACAGTATTTTTTTTTTTATTGTTCCTGGGGGGGTAGAAGAGGGTAATCTCACCCATCAGCACTTGCCTTCCCCAGGTGAAGGCACCGAGAGCTAAGTGAGTAAGAGACTAACGGAGGCTCCAGCTAAGTTGGACCCCGAATCCAGGTGCTCCCAATAAGGGGGCGTTACATTAGTTTATCTAATCTGTGAAGGAAACAGGCTTTTTATACTACTTGTGAATATAAATACCGTAAAGTGTTTTTGTTTTACTTTCACCACTCTGAATGACTGCGTTTGCTGAGACTCCAGACCACACCCTCACCAACACTGATACATCCATAATAATCCATAGTGTTTATTAATTTGATTAACCGCAAAGCAACATACAGGTCAAATTGAAAAAAAGGGGGGTGCAAATATGTAGGTATGTTTGAGTGGCGTAGCTATGTGGGGCCACGGGGGCCTGGCCCCCCCAAATTTCATCTGGGCCCATGGTTTTGCTGGCGGGGGGGAGGGTCCCCAACCCCTGCCAGCTGAAGCCTTGTTCAGCACTGGTCTCCGGCGCCGCCGTGTTGCCTGCCCTGCTCTCTCTTCCCCCTCACGTCCTGCATACTTCTTTAAGTGAAACTGAGCATGCTCAGTTTCACTTAAAGGAGCGTGCAGGACGTGAGGAAGAGAGAGCAGGGCAGGAAATGCAGCGGAGCTGGAAACCGGCGCTGGAGAAGGCTTCAGCTGGCGAGGGTTGGGGACTCCCACCAGCAAAGGTATTTGCTGCTGTGGGGTGCGGCAGGGTGGCGGGGGAAGCGGTGAGGCGGTGGGGAGGGCAAGGCGGCTGGAGGGGGGGCGGCGACGGGATGGCAGACTAAACTGTGCCCCCCCCCCCACCGCGGGCTCTGGCCCCCTCCCACTGCGAGGTCTGACTATGCCCCTGGTATGTTTGAGTCTTTGCTGCCTTCCAGGGCCACTGATTGTTGCACCGATGTTCCCAGGCGGCCCAATCAGACTGAGCGAAAAAAGGTGATTAAGCTGTCTGATTACTCCTACCCCTGTGACTAACCTGCACCTTTCTGTCTTGCTTTAGAAACTCTGTGGATCCCACTATCCCATAAGCATCCCTTTTATCGTGGTCAATGAGTTCTGTGAACGCTTCTCTTACTATGGCATGAAAGGTATGTGAACAGACATTTCTTCATCATTTTTGTTTACAGTTGTCTGGATCATGGTCACTCCCATTGTACAATAAAATAAAACTGTCCATTTATTTATTTTGCCTCTGCCTTTGTATCTTGTATTTATGGTAAGCGATATACATGAGCATCTAGATAAGGAACTGGTTGCTCTTGTGGTGTCATTAGATTTGTCTGCAGCTGTCAACCTCATAGACAATAAACTGTTACTGTCCTACTTGAGAGAGAGATTAGGGAGTCCTTTTACAAAAGGTGCGCAGAAAAATGGCTTGCGGTAGTGTAGGCACGGGTTTTGGGCGTGCGCCAGTCCATTTTTCAGCGCGCCTGTAAAAAAACTTTCTTAAAAATTTTTGCCAAAAATGGACGTGCGGCAAAATGAAAATTGCCGCACGTCCATTTGGGGGTCTGAGACCTTACCGCCAGCCATTGACCTAGCGGTAAAGACTCACGCTATAACCGGGCGGTAATGACATTCGCACGACAAATGCCACTTGGCGCGTGTCCATTATGCACGTCTGAAAATTACAAATATTTTTCAGCTGCGCATATCGCACGCACACTAAAAATGAAAATACCACAAGAGCCACGCCGTAGTCAGGCGGTAGCACTATTTTGTCTCGCATTGGGCATGCGTAGACGCTTACGCAGCTTAGTAAAAGGACCCCTCAGTGTTTGAATGGTTTTAAGTCATTTCTTCCTGAGATTCTTTTAGGTGTCTGTGGCAGCGTGGCTTGCGGCTGGCTGCAAGACCTCTCACAAATGTGGCACACATACACACAGGTCGCACGTAGGAAGTCACAATGCTTTTATTTATGTACATACAAAGAGAATAATCAACCCTGTTTCCTCACAGGATTGGTACTTCCAATTAAAGTCTCTCAAACACAGTCCCAATTCAATTCCAGTAGCCTGCCCCTGGCTTGACTACACATCTTCAATATGCAATAACTTCCTTTATCATAACCACAGTTCCAATAGCCAAGGGATAATTAGCCTGCGTTGGCAGCCTTCAGTTACCTCACTTGTGATCACACAACCCTGGAATTCCTGAAGGTATAGGCTTAAGACTTCTTATCACACAGGAATGCAAGGGTCTGAGCTAGGGCCATTCCTCATCCCTGGAACTCCCCTGAGGTATTGTAGCCGTTAGAATGGATTCTTGCTCAGGGCTCCTTCTGGAGACCTGTTCCCTCAGGTCCTCCCTGATCCACTCTGCTCCAGGGCATTTAACCAACTCCCTACCTGAGCCCCAGCCCTCTGACATGGCAGGTTAGCGCCACCTGCTGTAAGGTGGCTAAACTGCAACCTCTGTGAGGGAGTGTTCTTAGGGACACCCACTGCTATACCATTCCCTCCCTCACAGTGTCCCACTTTAGAAACGTAGAAACATGACGGCAGATAAAGGCCAAATGGCCCATCCAGTCTGCCCATCCCCTGTAACCCTTAACACTTCCTTTTCCTAAGCGATCCCACATGCTTATCCCATGACTTTTAAAATTCTGACACAGTCCTCGACTCCACAACCTCCACCAGGAGGCCATTCCACGCTTCCATCACCCTTTCAGTGAAAAAAATACTTTCTTAGATTACTCCTAAGCCTATTCCCTCTTAACTTCATCGTATGCACCCAGAGTTTTTTTTCAGTTGAAAAAGGCTTACTTCCTGTACATTAACGCCCTTGATATATTTAAATGTCTCTATCATATCTCCTCTCTCCCAGCGTATACATGTTGAGGTTCATAAGCCTGTCCCTGTATTTTTTGTGTTCAAGACCACTTACTAATTTTGTAATTGCCCTCTGGACCGACTCCATCCCGTTTATATCTTTTTGTAGGTGCGATCTCCAGAACTGCACACAGTACTCTAAATGGGGCCTCAAAAGAGACTTATACAAGGGCACTATCACCTCCTTTTTCCTTTCTGGTCATCCCTCTTTTTATGCACCCAAGCATCCTTCTGGCTTTGGCTGTCACTTTTTCTACTTGTTTGGAAGCTTTTAAGGTCATCAGACACAATCACCCCCAAGTCCCGCTCTTCCTTCGTACACTGAAGCACTTCACCCCCTATACTGTACCATTCCCTTGGTTTCTTGTGACCCTGCATTTTTTAGCATTAAATCTTAGTTGCCAAATATCGGTCCATGCCTCCAGCTTCGCTAGGTCCTTCCTCATGCCATTCGCACCCTCCAGGGTGTCCACCCTGTTGCAGAGTTTGGTATCATCTGCAAAGAGACAAACCTTACCAGACAGCCCTTCCGCAATATCGCTCACAAAGACGTTAAAAAGAGCCGGCCCAAGGACAGATCCCTGCAGTACTCCACTGACAGCATCCCTTTCTTCAGAGCAAGCTCCATTTAGCACTACCCTCTGTCTCCTTCCATTCAACCAATTTTTAACCCAATCAGTTACCTAGGTCCCATACCGAGGGCGCTCAATTTATTTATCAGTCACCTGTGTGGAACCGTATCAAAGGCTTTGCTGAAATCCAAGTATACCACATCAAGCACCCCTCACACGTCCAACTATTTGGTCACCCAGTCGAAGAAGTAATCATTTGTAATCATTATCATGTATAGATCCCCAAGGTTCAGTCCTTTCCTGATATTCAGTGACACGTAACCAGAAAACGGTAGCGGAATTTAAGCATGCGTGGGATAAACATAAAGGAATCCTGTGCAGAAGGAATGGATCTTCAGAAGCTTAGCCGAGATTGGGAGGCGGGGCTGGTGTTTGGATGGTGGGGCTAGTGCTGGGCAAGACTTCTACGGTCTGTGTCCTGAAAATGACAGATACAAATCAAGTTAAGGTATACACAAGAAGTAGCACATATGAGTTTATCTTGTTGGGCAGACTAGATGGACTGTGCAGGTCTTTTTCTGCGGTCATCTACTATGTTACTATGTATATGTTACTTAACCAGATAGTCCTGCTGAGTATCAGATCAGACTTCCCCGTCACTCTCTAGGCACTGCCAGTACAGTCGGGAGCCTGAGTGCTGTGCACTGATTTGCAACCAGATATTCAGTTCCGGTGCCAGGATCTCTGGGCAAGCTGGGCTGCAGAAAAGGCTGACCTAACCTGCCTGGATAACTATCAGGGTGCTGAATATCTGAATAACGTCCGGATATTTAGTGCTGGAACCCCTGGGATGAGCCAGTGCTAAATATGCAGTTATAAATCATCCCACAGCAGCAGGTGTTTACAAAAATCCTGACCACTACAGACTGACGATTGACCCCTGACATCCACCACTGCACTAACCACTAGGCTACTCCTAGTGGTTAGTGTAGTGGGTGGAGAACTAGGTTCAATTCCCACTGCAGCTCCTTGTGACTCTGGGAAAGTCACTTAACCCTCCATTGCCCCATGTAAGTCGCATTGAGCCTGCCATGAGTGGGAAAGCGCAGGGTACAAATGTAACAAAAATAATATAGATACTATTGGAGATTCTACATGGAATGTTGCTACTATTGGAGATTCTACATGGAATGTTGCTATTCCACTAGCAACATTCCATGTAGAAGGCTGTGCAGGCTTCTGTTTCTGTGAGTCTGATGTCCTGCATGTACGTCCTGGTCCTGGGAAACTGAGGAACTGAGTTCGCTTCCCACTTCAGGCACAGGCAGCTCCTTGTGACTCTGGGAAAGTCACTTAACCCTCCATTGCCCCATGTAAGCCGCATTGAGCCTGCCATGAGTGGGAAAGCGCAGGGTACAAATGTAACAAAAATAATATAGATACTATTGGAGATTCTACATGGAATGTTGCTACTATTGGAGATTCTACATGGAATGTTGCAATTCCACTAGCAACATTCCATGTAGAAGGCTGCACAGGCTTCTGTTTCTTTGAGTCTGACGTCCTGCACGTACGTGCAGGATGTCAGACTCACAGAAGCAGAAGCCTGCGCGGCCACATTGGTGATCTGCAAGGGCCGACTTCTACATGGAATGTTGCTAGTGGAATAGCAACATTCCATGTAGAATCTCAAATAGTAGCAACAGTGGAGGAGTGGCCTAGTGGTTAGGGTGGTGGACTTTGGTCCTGAGGAACTGAGTTTGATTCCCACTTCAGGCACAGGCAGCTCCTTGTGACTCTGGGCAAGTCACTTAATCCTCCATTGCCCCATGTAAGCCGCATTGAGCCTGCCATGAGTGGGAAAGCGCAGGGTACAAATGTAACAAAAATAAAATAGATACTATTGGAGATTCTACATGGAATGTTGCTATTCCACTAGCCCTAGATCACCAATGTGGCCGCGCAGGCTTCTGCTTCTGTGACTCTGATGTCCTGCACATACGTGCAGGATGTCAGACTCACAGAAACAGAAGCCTGCACAGCCTTCTACATGGAATGTTGCTAGTGGAATAGCAACATTCCATGTATAATCTTCAATAGTAGCAACATTCCATGTAGAATCTCCAATAGTATCTATTTTATTTTTGTTACATTTTTACCCTGCGCTTTCCCACTCATGGCAGGCTCAATGCGGCTTACATGGGGCAATGGAGGGTTAAGTGACTTGCCCAGAGTCACAAGGAGCTGCCTGTGCCTGAAGTGGGAATCAAACTCAGTTCCTCAGCTCCCCAGGACCAAAGTCCACCACCCTAACCACTAGGCCACTCCTCCACACCAACATTCTATAGCGCTACCAGTTGTACGCAGCACTTCACAATTAAACATTTAGATTGTAAGCGCTTCTGAGCAGGGACTGTCTTTTCTTCGTCCCTGCTCAGAAGCGCTTACAATCTAAATCAGGACAGACAGACAGGACAAATAAGGGATAAGGGTAGGACAGACAGATAGGACATATAGGGAAAGGCCATAACTTTGGGCCCACAATGTAGAAGATGGTGGATCTATGTATATCTAGCCTGACATTGTGGAATGATGGAATGTGAGAGCAATGTGCGTCCATGTGCCTCGGCTTTCCCTTCAGTTTGCTGCTCGTAAGTGGAAGATGCAGTGATAATTTGCACTGCTAACCACTAGGGGTGGGCTATTAGTGCATTAAGGGGCCCATTTACAAAGCGGTGGTAAGACCAGCATGGACTTACTGCACGCTAAAACTGAACTACTGCTGGGTTGAGCACGTGTCATTTCCGGTGCTCCCTGGGAATTTTCTTTTTTGTCTAGCGCAGTGCTAACCCAGCAGTAATTGGGCATCACCGTATGCTACCCGGTTACTGCTGGGTTACCGTGGGAACCCTTACCGCCACCTCAATGGGTGCCGGTAAGTGCTCTATGCCGCATGGCCATTCAGCGAACGTTATTTATTTATTTATTTGTTGCATTTGTATCCCACATTTTTCCCACCTATTTGCAGGCTCAATGTGGCTTACAATTTCCGTCATGACATATGCCATTTCAGAGTACAGATACAGTTATCTTACCGCATGGCCACTTTTTGGGTCTTTTTACTTGCTGCGGTAAAAGGGCCCTGGCGTATGGGAGAAACAGCCTCCGCCTCTACCGCACCTTAGTAGAAGGACCCCTAATAGTTTAACGTAGGCTGTGTATTATAATGTGACCCGATTTTTTTAAAATGCTGACCCACGACCTGCTTTTACTTTTACAGAAGGGCTCCTTATCTCCTCCCCCCCCCCCCCCCCCCGTGCTCCTTATCTCTCCCTGCACAGCTGGGCTCTGCAGATGTTTGAGCCACCACAGAACAGGAAGTTGGGGAAGTCTTGTGGGACTTGAAACCTTGAGATTTCCCAACTGCCTTCACTGCGCAGCTCAAGTACCTGCAGAGCATGGGCGTACAAGGAGCTCCAAGGAAGGTTACAAGGAGCCCTGCTATAGAGGTAAAAGCAGGGAGCGGGTCAGCATTAAAGGAGCACCAACGAAGGAGCGTAGGGGTCCTGCTGTACAGGTAAAAGTGGGAGGAGGGAAAAGAATCTGGATGAAGACTGGGGAGGGGGCATGAGAGAAAATGGCAGAGAGGCTGGTGGGGGAGGAATGAGAGAATCTGGCTGAAAGCTGTGGAGGGGGGGCATGAGAGAAACTGGGGGAGAGACTGGGGAGGAGGGCATGAGAGAATCTGGATGAAGGCTGGATTCGTGCTGTGATTAAGCGCAATTAATTGCGATTAATCACATACTAAACTAATCATGATTAACATTTTTAATCGTTGCCCGCCCCTACTAACTGTCACGTCGGTGCTCACCTCGCCCTCTGGTGGCCAGAACCGGTGGCTGCTGTGGACCGTCACCCGTTCCAGATTTCAGCCCGGTCCGGTCCGGATCTTCTGGGCTGCCAGACTTGCTTGCTTGGATTGAACCTACACAGCACCCGTAGTTTCCTGGTGATGGTTGCAGCTGAACTCCAGGTGCTGCTGGGCTTATTAGCCATTCTGAAACCTTGCTGCTTTGCCTTTGCATTGCATCTAAGGCCCTGGTATGTTGGTGCTTGTTGCACTTCTGCTAGTCCAGTGTTTGCCTGAGATTCTTGCCTGTTTCTAGTTAGTCTATGTTTAGTTTAGGTTTTACTTGCTTTCCTTGCCTGGTTTCTTGTTTGTAATTCTGTGTTTAGTTTCTGTTTGTCTGTGTTCTGGCTTTGGGGCTGCTTGCAGCTCTTAGTTCTGTTTCTTGTTAGTCAGTGTTTGTTCCCTGTTTAGTAGCTGTTTTGCAGCTTTCTGTTCTGCCCTTTGGCTTTCCCTTCCTTGCCCAGTCTCCTGCCTTGCTGCCCATGTTCCTCCCTTTCCCCTCTGACCCTCAGTCCCTGTGCTGCCTTGCTGTTATCCAGTCCTGCCTTGTCCAGCAAGTCCTGCCGGCCACCTGAAGCCCAGAGCTCAACTCTTGGTGAAAAGTGGCCAAGTGCAGGTGAAGCCTAACTGTTTGCCCGAGATTTGCCCTGTCTGTAGCGTGGGGTGGTTTTGCCTGCCACTGCCGCTCCTCGGCAGTGGCCCAAGGGCTCACAACCTAGTTTCCAGCCTTGAGAACGTGACACTAACCACTTTACTTTATTCCAGGTTCTCTGAATTCACACACTTAAAATGCAAGACTCGGTCCTTAGCTTCATCTAGGCCAGTAGTGTTCAGTGCCAGTCTTCAAACAGGTCAGGTTTTCAGGATATCTATAGTGAATAGGTATGAGATAGATTTGCACACATCCAACCTCTGTTGTTTGCAGACTTGCAGCATGCATATTCATTAGGAATATCCTGAAAACCTGAGCATTTTGTATCCTTCAGTAACTAGGAGTGAATAGCTCAGATGTAGGTTTTCTTAACATGAAGAATTGTAATTCTTTTTTGCTCTATTTATCTTTTCAGCTGTGTTGACTTTGTATTTCCTTTATTATCTTCACTGGAATGAGACTCTGTCCACCACGGTATACCATGCCTTCAGTGGTCTCTGTTATTTCACACCAATCTTTGGAGCCCTTATCGCAGACTCCTGGTTAGGAAAATTCAAGTAAGTGATGCAATAAAATGCACTATCATTTTCCAAAGCATGCGTGCACGTGTGTGGTAAGCAAAAGGGGAGGATGAAGGCAACAGTGTCTGTGGAGTACTACTACTACTACTACTTAGCATTTCTATAGCGCTGCCAGGGTTACGCAGCGCTGTACAAGTTTAACATGGGGAAGGACAGTCCCTGCTCAGGAGAGCTTACAATCTAGAGGTTACAAACTATGTAGTCAATGTAGGTAACATGAATGGGGAAGGTGGTTAGGCGCCAAAGGCAAGGGAGAAGAGATGGGCTTTGAGTAAGGACTTGAAGATGGATAGGGAGGGCGCATGAAGTATGGGCTCGGGAAGGCTGTTCCAGGCATATGGTGATGCGAGGCAGAAGGGGCGGAGTCTGGAGTTTTGGTAGAGACACAACAGAACTGCCAAGTACTACTACTACTACTACTTAGCATTTCTATAGCGCTGCCAGGGTTACGCAGCGCTTTACAAGTTTAACATTGGGAAGGACCGTCCCTGCTCAAAAGAGCTTACAATCTAAAGGTTACAAACTATGTAGTAAGTGTAGGTACCATGAGTGGGGAAGGTGGTTATGCGCCAAAGGCAAGGGAGAAGAGATGGGCTTTGAGTAAGGACTTGAAGATGGGCAGGGAGGGCGCATGGCGTATGGGCTCGGGAAGTCTGTTCCAGGCATAAGGTGATGCGAGGCAGAAGGGGCGGAGTCTGGAGTTAGCGGTGGTGGAGAAGGGTACAGATAGGAGTGATTTGTCCTGAGAGCGGAGGTTACGGGTGGGAACATTCGGGGAGAGGAGGGTAGAGAGGTAATGGGGGGCTGCAGATTGACTTTTGGCGGTTGTCAGGTTTGAAGGCGTTTTTCTGAATAGAGACGAGCTGTCCAAACAACGGGAGTTTTACCCCGATCGGTTTACTCACCTCTTGCGCTACAGTTTGCAAGTTGACCGATAGGAGTTTATTGACCCCTGATGCAGGTGGTTGTACGCCGAAACACGGCCCGTGTCGGGTATTTGTGATATTAAAGGACTCCATTTTTTCTCAATCCTGAAGGCCCAGTTTCTGTTTCTTTTTTGTTTGCCTTGTTGTACTTGTATGCTGTTTTCCCTCTCTTTTGTGACTGTGTATACTAGTTTTCAGGCATGCCAGTGGTGGCATCAGCTTAAAGCAGGGGCGTAGCCAGACACCCAATTTTGGGTGGGCCTGGGCCCAAGATGGGTGGGCAGAAGAACTCTGCCCTGTCCCACAAGTGATTTGGTCTCTCCCTCTCTCAGTTGCATGCTATTGCCATATGGTCTCTCAAACATCCCCCTCCCCCCATACCTTTTAAATAGCAGAGGTTCACTGGCAACAAGCTGCAAATAATGCACACTGCTCATGTTGGCTCCACAGCCTTCCCTATGATGCAACTTCCTGTTTCCGCATAGGCGGGAATACATCAGAGGGAAGGCTGGTATGCAGGAAGGACAGGAATTTTCGGCTGGTGGGGCTTGGGAATCCCTGCCAGACACTTCATAGGTGTGCTGCTATTGGGTGGGCCTGAGGTCAAACTAGGTGGGCCTGGGCCCATCCAGGCCCACCCTTGGCTACGCCACTGGCTTAAAGCAAGTGCCGTCAGCTGCCATTTGGAAGAGGAAATCTTCAGCTGTCGGGGTGTGGGGATTCCTGCCAGCTCAGGTATTCAGGTGGGGGTGGAAGAGTAGAGAGTGGAGTGGCTCAGGGTGGGGGAAGAATTCCGTGTGCACCCACCTTGGGCTAAGACTCACCCAAAATTGGCCATCTGGCTACTTCCCTGAGCTACATGAGATCATAGAAAGAGGAAGACAGGCAACAGAGTTTGGAAAAGCTATGAAAATCTGGGAAATAAGGTTTGGAAAGCGAAGATACAAATGGAAGAAAAATAGTTAACACAGGAAAATGGGAAGACATTTTTTTTTTAATTTAGGGGTCCTTTTACAAAGCGCTAAAAAGTGGCCTTTGCACGCCCTTAAGTGATTCTTTCCTGTGCGCTAAGGCCATTTTTTAGCACAGCAGTAAAATGGCTGATTTTTTTGAATTTTTGTCTTAATAGCCATGTACTGATGTTGCCATTAGCGAGAGGCCATTAAAAAAATTAGAGCGGGAGCCCTTACTGCCACCTGTTTTGTTGCTAATTAGTTGGCACGTGGCAGTGTATCTTTGCTGATTTAATTTCATATTCATTTCATTAATATTTATATACCGCCCTTATGCAAAGCGGTGCACAATTCAACATACATAAGAAGAGAAAACATCACATAAAAGCTCATAAATTCAAAGTAGACACATCTTGCACTACACTCCAGCTTATAATCGAAAGACAAAAACGCCTATATTGCGACCTAAATCGGGAGATGGACGTTTATCTCCCAAAAACGAATAACGCGGTATAATCGAAAGCCGAACTTGGACGTTTTCAACTGCACTCCATCGCGGAAGCGTACAAAGTTGACGGGGGCGTGTCGGAGGTGTGGTGAAGGCGGGACCGGGGCATGGTTATCACCCGAACAGAGATGGGCGCCTTTCACCGATAATGGAAGAAAAGTATGCGTTTGTAGCTAGAATTTAGGGCACTTTTCCTGGACCCTGTTTTTTCACGAATAAGGCCCCAAAAAGTGCTCTAAATGACCAGATGACCATCGGAGGTCATCAGGGATGACCTCCCCTGACTCCCCCAGTGGTCACTAACCCCCTCCCACCACAAAAAAATGATGTTTCACAACTTTTTATTTTCACCATCAAATGTCATACCCACCTCCCTGGCAGCAGTATGCAGGTCCCTGGAGCAGTTGTTAGGGGGTGCAGTGGACTTCAGGCAGGTGGACCCAAGCCCATCCCCCCCTACCTGTTACAATTGTGCTGCTTAATGCTTAGTCGTCCAACCCCCCAAACCCACTGTACCCACATGTAGGTGCCCCCCTTCACCCCTTAGGGCTATAGTAATGGTGTAGACTTGTGGGCAGTGGGTTTTGAGGGGGATTTGGGGGGCTCAACACACAAGGGAAGGGTGCTATGTACCTGGGAGATCTTTTACCTTTTTTTTTGTTTTTGTAAAAGTGCCCCCTAGGGTGCCCGGTTGGTGTCCTGGCATGTGAGGGGGACCAGTGCACTACGACTCCTGGCCCCTCCCACGAACAGATGCCTTGGATTTATTCGTTTTTGAGCCGGGCGCTTTCATTTTCCGTTATCACTGAAAAACAAAAACGCCCAGCTCACAAATTGTCGACTAAAACATGGACGTCTATTTTTTTTCGAAAATACGGTTCGGTCCGCCCCTTCACGGACCCGTTCTCGGAGATAAACGCCCATGGAGATAGACGTTTTCGTTCGATTATGCCCCTCACTGTGTCCATCAGCTATCAAAGTCACTGTTTAACATGCTACAGCAAATGCTATTTCAGCAGCCTCTTAAACGATCCTGAATTCTTTTCAGTCCTAAGGGCAGGGCCATGCCAACACGGTAAGCATGGTAAGCACCGCAGGGGGGCGCCGCGCCGTTGAGTTGTATTTAAAAAAAAAAACCTTACTCCTCCGCTCCATCCCCGATTCCCCGGCGCTTTAAATTTACCTCGCTCCGCCTCCGACGTCTGCGCAGCGTCAGTGAAAGCGCTGCCTGTCTGACATCTCTCCACCAGCCTTCCCTTTGCTCGTTCGTTCCCTCTGTGTCCCGCCCTCAAGGAAATGACGTCAGAAGAAGGCGGGGCACAGAGGGAACGAACGAGCAAAGGGAAGGTTGGTGGAGAGACGTCAGACAGGCAGCGCTTTCACTGACGCTGCGCAGACGTCGGAGGCGGAGCGAGGTAAATTTAAAGCGCCGGGGAATCGGGGGATGGAGCGGAGGAGTAAGGTTTTTTAAAAAAAATACAACTCTACGGCGCGGCGCCCCCTGCGGCCCTTCCCTCCCCCCCCAAAATAGTGTCCTCCCATTTTACTGTAGTAGCTATTTGTCTTCCATTTGCATCTTAGCTTTCCAGACTTCTTTCCTGGCTTTTCATGGATTTTCCAGATTTTGTTGCCTGCCTTTCTTTTTCTGCATAGAGTTCATGAAACTGAAACTTTCTTAATTTACCTTTTCAGCTACTGCTTTTGCAAACCATAACAGGCTTTTTAAACTCTTATTTAAATTGACTTTCCTAACAAAGAGGTTCAGTTAGCTTAGCAGGGTTTCAAAAGGTTTGGACATGTTCCTAAATAAAAAGTCTATAAACCATACTTTTTTTGAATTATTGTTTATTAACACCAAATAAAAATCACAAAGGGAAGGATTAATATGGACTTGGAAAAAAAAAATCCACTGCTTATTTCTGGGATAGACAAAACAAACAATTGTGCCTATGCTCTGTCGAGCATCAAAATATAACAAAATATTTAAACACACATGAATACAAGTGTATTGCTTCTTCAGCTTATTGAGAGTGGAGTAGTCTCATATGTGACACACGATAGAGGTTATTTGATTTTTCACCCACTGACTGGGTGTATTATCTGTGTGTATTGTCTAATCATTGACTGAACCTCCACCACCCTTTGCTAATCTTATATATAAAGATATATTTCTATTTATCAATATGCTATCATCTAATTTTATACAGCACTTAGCTTGAACAAGTTGGTGCACTTAGCTTGAACAAGGGGTTTTAAGAGCACCAACTTGTTCAAGCTAAGTGCTGTATAAAATTAGATGATAGCATATTGATAAATAGAAATATATCTTTATATATAAGATTAGCAAAGGGTGGTGGAGGTTCAGTCAATGATTAGACAATACACACAGATAATACACCCAGTCAGTGGGTGAAAAATCAAATAACCTCTATCGTGTGTCACATATGAGACTACTCCACTCTCAATAAGCTGAAGAAGCAATACACTTGTATTCATGTGTGTTTAAATATTTTGTTATATTTCTGGGATAAGCAGCATTAAATCTGTTTTACTCTTTTAGGAGGTTGCCAGGTATTTGTGACCTGGATTGGCCACTTTTAGAAACAGGATATTTTTGTCTGTCCCAGTAAGGTGATACTTACAGTGTGTACTTATATTGCACTTAAATATCTCCTTTCACTTTTTCCCACAGCTTTTCTACTTAAGCTAGATTTTCCCATAAAGCTAGAGACACCTTGAGATACTCCCCCATTCTGACAAATTTACTTTTCCTGCAGTCTAGGCCCCCAAACTAGAAGTTTCCACAGTTTCTCCTATGCTGAAGACTTACTCAGCTTTATTTATTTATTTATTGCATTTGTACCCCACATTATCCCACCTTTTTGCAGGCTCAATGTGGCTTACAATACATCATGGGTACTGGAAATAGAAGTGAATATACATTAGGTTTACAGAGGGTTTGTGTTACATGGTGGTGAATTACATGACGGTGTTAAAGCAAAAGACATTATAAGACAGTACCAAAAGTTCAGAAGATTATACAATTACACATGTTGATCTTTGTGATATATCTCGTCGAAGAGATAGGTTTTTAGTAATTTGCGGAAATTGGTCAGTTCATAGACCGTTTTCAAGTTACGTGGCAGCGCATTCCAGAGCTGCGTGCTCGTATAGGAAAAGGTAGATGCGTGCATTGATTTGCATTTCAAACCCTTACACTTGGGGGGATGCAAATTGAGGAATGTGCGAGAGGATTTTTTTGCGTTCCTGGGTGGTAATTCTATGAGGTCTGACATGTAGGCTGGGGCGTTACCATGGATGATTTTATGGACTAGGGTGCAAAGTTTGAACGTGATGCGTTCTTTTAGTGGGAGCCAGTGTAGTTTTTCTTATAGGAGTTTCGCACTTTCGTATTTTACTGTGCCGAATATTAGTATGGCTGCCGTATTCTGAGCTGTCTGGAGTTTTTTGAGTATTTGCTTTCCATAAAGAAGTTTAAAAATGAAGCTATTGTTGCCTTTTAAGACAGTACAGCATTGTACGCAGCTGTGGAACGCATTACCGTCTAACCTAAAAACAATTTACGAACTAATCAATTTTCGTAAATCTCTGAAAGACACATCTCTTCAACAAGGCTTACCACAATGGTCAAGAACTGTAATTATAACTTCGTAAAGTCCTTCCAGTTTTGACATATCAGTTTTAAAGCAACTTGAATCAATATACGAAGTAATTTGGCTATGTGTGGTTGTAGTATCGTGTCTAAACCAAATTCTCCCGTGATTATGATTTTGTATGTTAATGAGATCTTAAAATCTAGAATTTGAGAAATAGTTTCCTCTATATGAGACCAATACTCATCCAGTATATGGCAATGGTAAATTAAATGGTCTAATATGCCTACATGGTTGTTAGAAGACCAACATCTATTTGAAATTTCTTTAGATATTTTGGAAAGTTTGTAAGGTGTCCACATAGCTCTATGCAAGATGTAGAATGATGATTGGGTAAGAGCAGATGATTTTGAAGATTTATATAATAATGTCCAGATTTTTTCCCATTGTTCGTGGTGGAATACAGTATGTCTATACGCTAAATATGAAAAAGCTGCTGCTGAGAAATGCGGTTCCCTTGTAGCATTTAATAAAACCTGGTCTCCTATACTCAATTACTCATCCAGTTAATATTAATTATTATAATCTATGCAAATATAAATGGGTACTAATTACATACAGTGGGGGAAATAAGTATTTGATCCCTTGCTGATTTTGTAAGTGTGCCCACTGACAAAGACATGAGCAGCCCATAATTGAAGGGTAGGTTATTGGTAACAGTGAGAGATAGCACATCACAAATTAAATCCGGAAAATCACATTGTGGAAAGTATATGAATTTATTTGCATTCTGCAGAGGGAAATAAGTATTTGATCCCCCACCAACCAGTAAGAGATCTGGCCCCTACAGACCAGGTAGATGCTCCAAATCAACTCGTTACCTGCATGACAGACAGCTGTCGGCAATGGTCACCTCTATGAAAGACACCTGTCCACAGACTCAGTGAATCAGTCAGACTCTAACCTCTACAAAATGGCCAAGAGCAAGGAGCTGTCTAAGGATGTCAGGGACAAGATCATACACCTGCACAAGGCTGGAATGGGCTACAAAACCATCAGTAAGACGCTGGGCGAGAAGGAGACAACTGTTGGTGCCATAGTAAGAAATGGAAGAAGTACAAAATGACTGTCAATCGACAAAGATCTGGGGCTCCACGCAAAATCTCACCTCGTGGGGTATCCTTGATCATGAGGAAGGTTAGAAATCAGCCTACAACTACAAGGGGGGAACTTGTCAATGATCTCAAGGCAGCTGGGACCACTGTCACCACGAAAACCATTGGTAACACATTACGACATAACGGATTGCAATCCTGCAGTGCCCGCAAGGTCCCCCTGCTCCGGAAGGCACATGTGACGGCCCGTCTGAAGTTTGCCAGTGAACACCTGGATGATGCCGAGAGTGATTGGGAGAAGGTGCTGTGGTCAGATGAGACAAAAATTGAGCTCTTTGGCATGAACTCAACTCGCCGTGTTTGGAGGAAGAGAAATGCTGCCTATGACCCAAAGAACACCGTCCCCACTGTCAAGCATGGAGGTGGAAATGTTATGTTTTGGGGGTGTTTCTCTGCTAAGGGCACAGGACTACTTCACCGCATCAATGGGAGAATGGATGGGGCCATGTACCGTACATTTCTGAGTGACAACCTCCTTCCCTCCGCCAGGGCCTTAAAAATGGGTCGTGGCTGGGTCTTCCAGCACGACAATGACCCAAAACATACAGCCAAGGCAACAAAGGAGTGGCTCAGGAAGAAGCACATTAGGGTCATGGAGTGGCCTAGCCAGTCACCAGACCTTAATCCCATTGAAAACTTATGGAGGGAGCTGAAGCTACGAGTTGCCAAGCGACAGCCCAGAACTCTTAATGATTTAGAGATGATCTGCAAAGAGGAGTGGACCAAAATTCCTCCTGACATGTGTGCAAACCTCATCATCAACTACAGAAGACGTCTGACCGCTGTGCTTGCCAACAAGGGTTTTGCCACCAAGTATTAGGTCTTGTTTGCCAGAGGGATCAAATACTTATTTCCCTCTGCAGAATGCAAATAAATTCATATACTTTCCACAATGTGATTTTCCGGATTTAATTTGTGATGTGCTATCTCTCACTGTTACCAATAACCTACCCTTCAATTATGGGCTGCTCATGTCTTTGTCAGTGGGCAAACTTACAAAATCAGCAAGGGATCAAATACTTATTTCCCCCACTGTATATATGTATAATTTCTTATCTCCACCTCTAACATTTAATAATATGTTTACTCCTATAGTTATAATTACCTGTAATGTAACAGCATCAGGGATTCTAGAGATGATGTAAACACTATCCATAATTTTTCTATAAGTCAGTGTACATGTTCTAACTTGTTAAACTGTTATTAAGTCAATGGTACTTAATTTCCTTTTTTATTGTTATATCCAAATTAATAAAAATGATTGAACAGAAAAAAAAAGAACTGTAATTATAACGCAACATCACTACACCTAAATGCTGACCTGTTTCTTCCGATATCTGTTTAACTAATTCTATTATGTCACCCATGATCTTTATGTAATACCAATTATTATCTTCTACTCTGGAATGGCGCAAGCCATAACGGAACATTGTAAGCCACATTGAGCCTGCAAATAGGTGGGAAAATGTGGGATACAAATGCAATAAATGAATAAAAATAAATAAATTGTAAAATAAAATTGAGTGAAATGTTAGTCCACTTTTAAAGGTAATAAATAGAAATAAATCAAAACATGGACTAACTTACTACATTTTTCAATTAGCTTTCATGTTTTAATTTCTTTATTGACGAGGAACAAAAGAGTCTCAAGATACATGTTACAAGGTGTCGAATAATACACAGTGATAAGACTCAATACAAGCATAATACACCCCAAAAAAAGCATCCTTCGCCATACTTTTAGTTTTTCGTGTTTTCCTCCCCCCACCTCTCTTCCCCCAAATCCCCTTACTGAGACTACTACTACTACTATTTAGCATTTCTATAGCGCTACAAGGCGTACGCAGCGCTGCACAAACATAGAAGAAAGACAGTCCCTGCTCAAAGAGCTATGTAATAAAAGTAAGCCAAGTATAGGACAATCAAGCCATTGTGACATCACTGATGAGGTTGGCTCTTATTGGTGGACTGAGGCATTATGACATCACAATATTAGCTCTGGTTACAAGAGACTACTACTACTACTATTTATCACTTCTATAGCACTACAAGGCATACGCAGCGCTGCACAAACATAGAAGAAAGACAGTCCCTGCTCAAAGAGCTTACAATCTAATAGACAAAAAATAAATAAAGTAAGCAAATCAAATCAATTAATGTGAACGGGAAGGAAGAGAGGAGGGTAGGTGGAGGCGAGTGGTTACAAGTGGTTACGAGTCAAAAGCAATGTTAAAGAGGTGGGCTAACAGTATCCCGATCAATATGAACAATGTGTCAAAAATGCTAGTTAATTAACAAAACTATGTAAGTAAGAACAGATCTACAGTCAACCCCATCCTTACACCCCCCTCAGTTCTCATAAACAACTCCTACCCCTTGAGCTTCCATCCCCACCCCCGATCCTCTACCAATCCCCTTTGTAACAAAATCTAAAATACCCCATCCCGAGGGATTCCTCCTTCTAGTATTGTCTTCTAACGCTTATATAGGGAGGGTCTAAGACCGTATGATCACCCTAACACCCCGGAAAGAGAGACAACAAAACCCCCCCTCCCTTTAATGTCTCCCACCCTCCCGCTCAAAATAAACTCAAGTGAGGGGACCAAAGCATATATTCATTGATCCATCAACAACCAATCACAAAGGCTGATTATTAATGAGTAGGCTGTGAGCTCGGGGAGAGAGACCCTGAACATAGGGCTCCCACATCATCCAAAACCACTTTTTCCTCTTTATCGTGAGTGAGGCAGCACGAGACTCCCAAGTACATAATTCATGAAGTGCTTTATGCCAATGCCATAAGTTAGGAGCATCTCTCACACACCAATGCTGTAAGATACACTTCACACCTATCCTGCATGACTTATACATAAAATAACGCTGCCCTTTGGTCCAAAGAGATCTATATTGGGTTAACCCTAACAAAAGGCTGGAGAGAGAAAAGTCTGGAGGCAAAGAAAACAGCGTTGCAGTAAACATTACAATATTGTTCCAAAAATCCTGTATTGTCAGACAGGTCCAAAATGCATGAGAGAGGGTGGACTCAAGTGTTCCACAGGCCTCACACCGCAAAGAAAGGGCACTTCCTGCATGAAACGCCTGCCTCGGAGAAAAGTAAGCCCTCGTTATCATACGGAACATACTTTCTCTGTGTCGAGCATTATAAAAAATCCGAGGCACCAATCTTAACATAGTCAAAATTGCTGCCTCCCCCACATGTTGTCCTAATTCCTCTGTCCACCTGGCTGCTATGTTACCATAATCATTCCAGGGCATCAGGGGCATTAAAGCTTTAGCAAAATAAGCCACCAACATACTGTTTACCTGAGGGGAAATAAAGAAGGATTGCAACCAAGTGACTACCGCCAATGTACAACCATTGCGTAAGAGATGTGATGCGTGGAGGGGCATAATCGAAAGGAGTGCCCAAGTTTTCCTGAGGACGTCCTCGCAGGATGCCCCGGTGAAAGGGGCGAGGAAACCAGTATTATCGAAACAAGATGGGCGTCCATCTTTCGTTTCGATAATACGGTCGGGGACGCCCAAATCTTGAAATTTAGGTTCATTCTTACAGATGGGTGCCCTTAGACTTGGTCGTTTTTGCTTTTTGGCGATAATGGAAACTAAGGACGCTCATCTCAGAAACGACCAAATGCAGGCCCTTTGGTCTTGGGAGGAGCCAGCATTTGTAGTGCACTGGTCCTCCTGACATGCACCAACCGGGCATCCTAGGGTGCATTGCAGTGGACTTCATAAATTGCTCCTAGGTACATAGCTCCCTTACCTTTTGTACTGAGCCCCCCACCCCCAAAAACCCACTACCCACCACAACGAATTTCAGCAAACTGATCATGACGCCGCTTCAATTTGGTATCAGTTGGCTGCAGTCGCCTATCTAAAATAGGTTCCATAGCCGCCATCGTCACCTCTGCTGCCACTTCTGTTACCCAGGCCGATCTAAGTCTTCTCCGCCTCGGGACCACTCGGCACCTTTCTGCAGCGATTTCGATGCCACACGTCCTCCAATCAGTACAAAAATAGTACGCCCAAGACAAGTAAGTGTTCCGATTACCAAAAACGTAATTTAAAATGTAAGAAACATAAAAATGAATAAAATTAAAACAGCGGGCAGAGCAGAAAGACCGGGAGAGCTCAGCCCCTGCGTCCTCTCACGGCCGTAGCACCGTGTGACCTCTTCAATTAGCTTTCAAAGGTAACCCTTATTCTTCAGATCAGAAATAAGCAAATGTTTGCAAAGATCAGAATATATAAGTGAAACATAAAAGCATTCCAATGACAGTCTCACAGGAACAGGATGGGGGTGGGTTAGGTGAGAAACATGGAGAGCTGGGTGAGTGAGAGACAGGGAGAGATGGATGGCTGATAAGAGGGTGACAAAGCAGTAGAATTTTATGGTTTATAGTGGATAGAAAGCTCAGATCTTTGTTAAGCCCTGTCTGGTGGGTGTCAAAATATTTCATCATTTTAACTTCAAAGATTTGGATTGTTTTAAAATGTCCTTTTAGTATTCTCACTATAAAATACGGTGTTCTGGTTTTGTAAAGTTCTGTCCCACAGAGGTGACATCCTGGTTGGCATTGGAATATTTAATATTATGTCAATGAAAATTGAGTCTCGTCTTTAGCATCTAGCTTGTTTCTCCAATATAGCACTGTTCTTCTCAATTTTTGCATTGAATGATAAAATAAAATTACAGCCCTGCAAGAGGGCGCTTGGCAGTGTTAAAGATGAGATCTCAAATTTGATATTATGCATTGGACTGATTCTGAGTTTTATTTTGTAGAACTATCATCTATCTTTCCATTGTTTATGTAATTGGGCATTTGATCAAGTCTATTGGCGCTATCCCACCTGTGGGAGATTCGACTACTCATGTGTAAGTAAATATTTTCATGTGCTTTATGTCGGTACTATGAATTTACAATGCAACTGATATCAGGCACCAAATACAACCTGCCAATATCACATTTTAAGGCCCATTTTATACTGGTTGTTGAGATCGGAAATGAAGCACTCGTGTCAGGGTGTGCTCAATTCCCCCCTGTAGTTTACAAAAGGCACTGCTGATGCAGAGTCTTTTGTAAAATACATATAAGGAATGTATTTGCTTGCATGTATAGCAGGGGCAGCCATTTTGCAAATAAACCTGTGAGCATATATATTACTAGTAAAAAAGGCCTGTTTCTGACACAAATGAAACGGGCGCTAGCAAGGTTTTCCTCGGCTCCCCTGCAGCCACCCATGTCCAGCAACCCTCCTCTCCCCCTGCAGCCACCCATGTCCAGCGACCCTCCTCTCCCCCTGCACCCACTGCAGCCACCCATGTCCAGCGAACCTCCACTCTCCCCTGCCCCCCCTCCTGCCACCCATGTCCAGCAACCCTCCTCTCTCCCCTGCCCCCCTGCAGCCACCCATGTCCAGCGACCCCTGCCCCCCCTGCAGCCACCCATGTCCAGCGACCCTCCTCTCCCCCTGCACCCACTGCAGCCACCCATGTCCAGCGAACCTCCTCTCTCCCCTGCCCCCCTGCAGCCACCCATGTCCAGCGACCCCTGCCCCCCCTGCATTGAGCTGCATTGAGCTGCATTGAGCTGCATTGAGAAAGCGCAGGGTACAAATGTAACAAAAATAAAACAGATACTATTGGAGATTTTAGATGGAATGTTGCTACTATTGGAGATTCTACATGGAATGTTGCTATTCCACTAGCAACATTCCATGTAGAAGGCTGCGCAGGCTTCTGTTTCTGTGAGTCTGACGTCCTGCACGTACGTGCAGGACGTCAGACTCACAGAAGCAGAAGCCTGCACGGCCACATTGGTGATCTGCAAGGGCCGACTTCTACATGGAATGTTGCTAGTGGGACTCTGGGCAAGTCACTTAACCCTCCATTGCCCCATGTAAGCTGCATTGAGCCTGCCATGAGTGGGAAAAGCGCGGGGTACAAATGTAACAAAAACAAATAAGATACTAGTTTGTAAAGTGTTTCAAAGGTTTTCCTACTTAGCTACTCTGACATTAGCCCCCTCATTCTATAAACTTGTGTGCATAATTTTATGCTTACCCCCAGATTCTATATATATATTTATTTATTAGTTTGATGCATTTGTATCCCACATTTTCCCACCTATTTGCAGGCTCAATGTGGCTTACTTAATACCGTAAAGGCATTCGCCAAGTCCGGTAGGGGATAAGTACAAAAGATGTTATAGTGGGATGGGGAAGATAAGATTCAGTCAAGTTGGGTTAGAGGTAAAAGGGTTTGTTAATGTCCAGTACGATCTTTAATAGTGAAGTGTTGCAGGGTTGAAGCATTTAAGTTGGGTCAGTCGGGTATGCCTTTCCGAATAGGTGAGTCTTGAAAAATTTCCTGAATTTTAGGTGATCGTAAGTTGTTTTCACCACATGTGGCAGTGCGTTCCACAGACGCGTGCTTATGTAAGAGAAGTTGGACGCAGGGGTAGTCTTGCATTTTAGTCCTTTGCAATTTGGGTAGTGGAGATTCAGGTAAGACCGTGATGAACTGGTACTATTTCTGATTGGGAGATTGATCAGGTCAATCATGTAACCTGGGATTTCACCGTAGATAATCTTATGGACCAAGGTGCAGATTTTGAAAGAGATACGTTCGCTGATAGGAAGCCAGTGCAGTGCTTCATGCCTCAAGCTGTGTGTTCAAATTTGACAGTGTGGTCAAATTGCGTGCACAACTTAATTGGTTTACAAGCCAATCGGTGCTGATAATTGGCCACTAACAAGCAATTTATTGGCACTAATAAGAATTTACATGTGCGACTTTCTAAGTGTATTCCGTAATGTGGTGCACGTAAATTCTAACGTGCGGATCTCAAAAGGGGAGTGGCCATGGGAGGGGCACGGGCGAGTCGTGGGTGTTCCTAAATATTACTTAGACTGTAATAAGAGTATGCTCGATCCACGCCTAAGTTAAGCGCAGGCATTTACACCGGGTTTTAGTTGGCGTAAATGGTCGCACCTAAGTTTTAGTCATGGGAACAGGCGCTATGCGTATTCTATAAACTGTGCCTAACTTTAGGCGAGGTTTATAGAATAGCACTAAACTTGTTCTTTTAGTGCCATATATAGAATTCTCCCCCTTAGCACGCAAAGTTGCATGCACAAGAAATAGAATAGTCAGTTCCACGCTTAACTTATGTGCTTAATTAGCTCCTATTTGGCACGAACAACCAATTATTGGTGATTGTTGGTGTGAATTGGCACTAATTTGCAGTTATGCGCGTAACTGCACTTGGTGTTCTAGAACCCTAGCGTCTAACTCCTTTAGGGGTCCTTTTACAAAGCTGCGGCAGAAGGGGGCCTGCGCTGGCATTGGTGCGTGTTTTTGACGCACACCGAGGCCCCCTTTTACTGCAGCGGGTAAAAGGCAGGGTTAAAAAAAAAATTAACGTGCAGCAAATGAAGCATTTTCCATGCACCCATTTCGGGTGGGAGCACTTAGTGCCACCCATTGAGGTGACGGTAAGGGCACCTCCAGCACTACCCCAGTGGTAACCAGGCAGCATGTGGCACTGCCCGATTACTGCTGGGTACACACCGGTGCCACAAAAATTTAAATATTTTTGTAGGGCCAGAAATGGCACGAGCTGGAGGTGGAAACTACTGCTGGGCTGCTGCAGTAGCCCAGCGGTACTTCTCTTTTAGCGAGCGGTAAGCCTGCGTTGGGCTTACCACTGCTTTGTAAAAGGGCCCCTTAGCATGCAGCTGCTAGGGGTGTAGATGTGGGAGGGGCATGGGTTGGGAGCATGCCCAGCATGATATAGAATACTATCAGTTATGTGCCTCACTGACAGCAGTCAGGCACAAGCATTTACAATAGCCATTCAACTATTTATTTATTTAGATTTTGCTCACATCTTTTTCAGTAGTAGCTCAAGGTGAATTTCTCTGTCCCAGGAGGGCTCACAATCTAAGTTTGTACCTGAGGCAATGCCTAGGATCACAAGGAGCAGCAGTGGGATTTGAACCAGCCACCTCTGGATTGCAAGACCAGCACTCTAACCACTAGGCCACTCCTCCACTCCACTAGCATAAGTTCTCACACCTAAAGTTAGACGCATAACTGCAGACAAATTCTATAACAGAAATTACATGCATAATTGCCATTATTTTTTTTGTAAGTTTTTGAAATCTTTCCTTTTCAAAAAATTTCTGTCAGTTGATCCTGGTGCCTAATCTCTTCTCTTCCATTCTCCCCATTATGCTTTATTATTGAATTATTTATATATTTGTGATTCTTTCCTTATTGATAAGTGTGGGTTTATGATTTATTTTGATTTATATTCTGTAATGACTTCGTTTTAGCTTGTTAGCCACATTGAACTTGAAATTGTGCGGGAAAATGTGGGGTATAAATGTCATAAATAAATAATAACTAAATAAAATTGTATAATTCACGCTTGGTGTGTAGCATCCCGACACCTCACTTTGGGCACCTTGTTCAAAATTACCTTCTGAAAGTCTTAGAGCTAGAAATTCAAAAGCAGTTATCAATATAACGGCAGCTGTTCTGCAGATAGGTACCGTGTCCTCTGATATTCCGCAATCTAATACAATCAGTGGCTTTAAGCCACTTAGATTACTGCAACGGAATCTATGCAGGCTGTAAAGAATATTTAGTCAAGAAACTTCAGACCGCCCAGAACACAGCGGCGAGACTGATCTTTGGAAAATCTAAATTTGATTCTGCCAAGCCCCTTCGTGAAAAATGACATTGGCTTCCCATTAAAGAACGTATCGCCTTTTAAGATCTGTACCTTGATTCATAGGATCATTTACGGAGACGTTCCCGATTATATGCTAGATCTGGTGGATCTTCCACCCAGAGTTTCAATTCCTCCCGATCCTTCCTAAATTTACATTACCCAGATTGCAGTGGCCTGAAGTACAAATCTACCTACGCATCCAACTTCTCCTTCATAGGCACACAACTGTGGAATGCACTGCCTAGAACCCGAAAATCAACCCAGAACTATCTAAATTCCAGAAAACTATTGAAGACCACCATGTTCAAGAAGACATACCCTACAGACTCAACCCAATGTACTTCCACCTGTTCTTCAGCATAATCCATGGACTTTTCTACTATCTTTTGTTATCAGTTGTTGTCCACCTCACCAACCCAATGAGTTAAGAAAGCTCACCTTCTGTAATTACCCTAATCACTCCCTTCCTTCTTCTTTCTTCCCTTACTTAATCTCTGCACAAAACTAAATGTATCTGTTATCCTGTAATGAGAATGTTAACAACATTATGTAAGCCACATTGAGCCTGCAAATAGGTGGGGAAAATGTGGGATACAAATGCAATAAATAAATAAATAAAATGATACCAGTATGCTAATAACCTACTACTGCAATGTGTAATTATACTTTCTGAACCGTAGCATACCCTGTGGTTTTGTGTAAGCCACATTGAGCCTGCAACTGGTGGGAAAATGTGGGGTATAAATGTATTAAATAAATAAATACATATTCAGAGGTACTATCTGGACAGGACACTGAATATTCTTACAGACCAGTTTGGCACAATCCAGCAGCACTGATGTGGTGCCAGAGTGAAGATTGGTCCTTCCTTATTTTTTTTTATATTTGTACCCCGCGCTTTCCCACTCATGGCAGGCTCAATGCGGCTTACATAGGGCAATGGAGTGTTAAGTGACTTGCCCAGAGTCACAAGAGCTGCCTGTGCCTGAAGTGGGAATCAAACTCAGTTCCTCAGGACCAAAGTCCACCACCCTAACCACTAGGCCACTCCTCCACTGTTGCTACTATTCGAGATTCTACATGGAATGTTGCTATTCCACTAGAAGTCGGCCCTTGCAGATCACCAATGTGGCTGCGCAGGCTTCTGCTTCTGTGAGTCTGACGTCCTGCACATACGTGCAGGACGTCAGACTCACAGAAACAGAAGCCTGCGCAGCCTTCTACATGGAATGTTGCTAGTTGAATAACAACATTCCATGTAGAATCTCCAATAGTAGCAACATTCCATGTAGAATCTCCAATAGTATCTATTTTAGTTTTGTTACATTTGTACCCCGCGCTTTCCCACTCATGGCAGGCTCAATGCGGCTTACATGGGGCAATGGAGGGTTAAGTGACTTGCCCAGAGTCACAAGGAGCTGCCTGTGCCTGAAGTGGGAATCGAACTCAGTTCCCCAGTACCAAAGTCCACCACCCTAACCACTAGGCCACTCCATCCAACGCTACTGCGTTTTGTGCAGTATTCAGCCTCAATACATAAAGCTATGTGGAAAACGTTTGCCCTACCTTAATTCATATAGGTACCACCATAGAGCTAATGGTGGTCGCTGCTGAACAAGTATATTTAGCACTGCTGTTGTCGTAGATAGCAGCGCCGCGTATATGCAAATAATTTAAATGCTGCGGCTGGTGTTTTAAAAAATTGCTGACTTTGTTGAATATTAACCCATAAATAAAAGACGCTTTCATCTTTATTGAAACTTTGTGCAGATATTGTGAAACATGACCATGTGAATTATGGATGTGTATTTATTGAGAAATGTAAATGACGTTTGTCCCTAACTTGAAGTGACAGGAATAAACCTCGAAACGATAGCTTAAATTTCAGCATTTTCTCCCCAGTGTTAGAAACTATCAGGTACCAGCCAGCCTTGAACTTGTGGAGGTATTCTGCTTCATGAGGGTCTGTTAAAGCCAGCACATATATAGCTGTGTGTTGTATTTCCAGTGACCAGGGCTGCAGAGAGGGAGGGCAGGAGGTGCAAAATTCCCCGGGCCTGGGTCTCCAAGGGGGGCCCGGCGCCGGGGTCAGGCCGTCGGCGCTGCAGTCCCCGGTCTCACCTGCCTGCCTCCTCGGCTCTGGGCCCCCTTCATTCAAAGCGGCAGTCGCAGATCGCGTCTCTTCTGGCCTTCCCTTCCTGTGTCCCGCCCTCGCAGAAACCGGAAGTTACATACTACTACTACTACTACTTAACATTTCTAGAGCGCTACTAGGGTTACGCAGCGCTGTACAAATCAGACGAGGGCGGGACGCAGGGAGGAAAGGCCAGAAGAGACGTGATCTGCGACTGCCGCTTTGAATGAAGGGGGCCCAGAGCCGTGGAGGCAGGCAGGTGAGACCGCGGACTGCAGCAGCGGGGGGAGTGATGGGGGGAAGCGGGGGGCGACGGGGGCGGCAGCGGCGGGGGGGGCGGAGGCGGAGCAGCGGGGGGCGGAGGCGGGGCGGCCTTGCCCCCGGCCCGGCCTAGTCCAACCTAACAAGGAACTGCAGTGGGATTTGGTGTGTGCTCCGCTGGTCCTTAGCCCGCTGGTCTAACAATTAGTCTCTTACTGTAAGCACCTCTTCCACAATGTGTAAAAACGAAAACACATTAAGGATGAAAAGCTAGATGCAAGAGCCAAGTAGAAAGCTACATACTCAGACTGGTGTATGGCGTCATGTAGCGAGTACTTGCTGCTTTAAAATGAAGCTGAGTATTGCATTTATGTGTTGGATGTGCTATGTTACGTTCTTATTAAAAATGCATTTTCTGTGTTACACTCCAATTGCAAAAATAATGTGTACCTCAGTTAGAATGAATGGTGGAGTTACGTTTGTGTGATTAGGAAATATGAAACCATTTTGGCCCATAGGCGTCGACGAATTAAGTCTGTTTTTGAAGACCTGGGCTCGTTTAGATCACTTTTGTAAGGAGCCGCATAGCACCACTTGATTTTGTGTATCCATACTGTGTGTTTCCGGGTATTGTCATGGCTCTTTGATCTTCCTTTGTGTTTATTTGCGGGGGGGGGGGGGGGGGGGGTGTTTGGTTTTGTGTTTATTTTTTAGTTTACCTTTGTATTATCGGTATGAAAAAGCATTTAATAAACATATTTTTTAAAAATGCATTATTAAAAAAAATTGGAAATATTTAGTTCAAGGGGATGGCTCATTGAATTCTTTTTCTGTATTTTAAGGATCTTGTCAATGACTGGGCTCTTCTTGATCGCCTTTGGAACTGGAGGTATCAAGCCTTGTGTGGCTGCATTTGGTGGGGACCAGTTTGAAGCAGAACATGTGAGATTTTATTTAACAAAAGGCATAAAAGCAGGTCCAAGAAGTCAGATAGCGCAGGCAGTCAATTGATAAGAGGTGACACTTTCAAACTGTATGAACATTCACCAAGAGTTACAGTAATTGCCAATGTAACACTATTCAGGTGCACATTTTCAGGGCATTCTGTAAAGGGGGTGCCTTTATTTAGGCATCAGTCGGGGCACAACTTTATAGGATGGTAGCAATATACGCATAGATGATGTCAGTACCAGGGGCGTAGCCAGACTTCGGTGGGAGGGGGGTCCAGAGCCTGAGTTGAGGGGGCACATTTTAGCCCCCCCGCCGCTGCGACCCCCTGCCACTTTTGAACCCCCCCACACCTCTGCCGCCGCCGCCAGGTACCTTTGCTGGCGGGGATCCCCAACCCCCGCCAGCCAAAATCCTCTTCAGTGCCGGTTTCCGGTGCATTCGCCGATCTGTTTCTGTGAGTCCTGACTCCTGACGTCCTGCATGTTCCTACGTGCAGGACGTGCATGCAGGATGTCAGGAATCAAGACTCACAGAAACAGATCAGCGAATGTGCGGAGACCGGCGCTGAAGAGGACTTCGGCTGGCAGGGGTTGGGGACCCCCATCAGCAAAGGTACCTGGCAGCGGGGAAGGGTTGGTGGCGGGATGGGGGGGTCGAAAGTCGAGGGGACCAAGGCTAAATCTGTGGAGGCCCATGCCCCCATGGCCCCACCTAGCTGCGCCCCTGGTCAATACTTGCCATTTATGCATGTAAGCACTAGGCTCTGTTCTATTAAAAGTGCACCTAATTGCTTAGCACAAAACTGTGAGGGTGTGTTCTTATGCGTTCTGCCTAGCAACGCGGTACTTCCCACCCCTAGCGCGCTGTCATAGCCAGCACTACAAAAATATATTTATTTTTGCAGTGCCGGAGCGTACCTGGCAGTCCGGTTACCACCAGGGTAGTGCAGGAGCCCTTACCGCCACTTCAATGGTTGGCGATAAGGGCTCCCCCACCAAAATGGCCGTGCGGCAAGTGCTTTACTTGCCGCACGGCCATTTCCTGCAGGAAGGAGAGACTTCCCTTTTACCTGCTGCGGTAAAAGGGGGGCCTTGGCGCGCGTGAAAAACATATGGCGACGCCAGCTCAGGCCCCCTTTTGCCGCAGTTTGGTAAAAGGGGCCCAAAATGATTGATGTGGACCAGCATTTTACAAAGTACTTACAAATTTCTTCTCATGCATTCTGCAAGGCCAGATTGGAGGAACCAAGCAGCTGCAGAGTTTCCCCAGGTACAGCGGCTGAAGAATGCAGGATGGAGTCTAGAGCAGCACTGCTTAGGCTGTGGGATTCCTCATGCCTTGCAGGAGGGATTCTGGAGCATCAATGTTGAGTGGCTGCAGGGTTCCCCTGGCAAATGTGAAAAACAGTCTTCAATGCAGCAGGAGGAGTCTGGTAGGGAAAATGAAGTGTGGGGCAAGTGGGTAATGGCTGCAAAAGAGGTGATGTTGGCCAAAGATGGAATATTTGCTCTAGGGGGTGGGGCAAGAGTAGTTGAGTTCGGAGGGGGTAGGTTTCCTGGAAGGGGTAAGAGCGATAGAGGTTAAGGGACGTTAATGGGGGTGGGGGATATGGTTGACTGATGACAACAGAGATTGCTGGAGGGTAGAGATCAATTGATTGAGACCAATAAAAAGGAAGTACTTGGGAGGGAGGGGATGTGCTTATTTACTCCTAAAACATCTCTTAGAAAATCTCATTCATTGACCTTAAATCGCACTCATTGGGGTGGTAAATGTCACTCTTTGAAATGGACTACTCTTGGCATTCTGGTCATTGCCTGGTGATGACCAAGTTGAAGTGTTATGGGTTACAAAATCAACGATTGATTAGAAACACATCAATCTGCTCTGAAGATTAATAATTTTGCTTTATTTGAACATCATTCATGACTGTGTTTGAACTTAACAATAGTGCACCGAGTTCTCCCTTCCAAATTATTCTCAACCTTATTTCTCTGTGGTTGCAATATGAGAATGTTTTCTATGACCGTATTTAATATATTTGTGTTGACATTTGGAAGTTATTGATTAAGAAAAAAGTTGTCATGCAAAGAGTCCAGTTTATTATTCTTACTTACATTTCCAGGTAACAGAAAAAAAAGCATTATAAAGGTAGTCAAATATTAATTTCAATGTACTGATGTTTCCATTTCTTCTGTTTTAGGCACAAGCGCGAAGTAAATTCTTTTCAATTTTCTATTTAGCCATTAATTTAGGAAGCCTTATATCTACATTTGCAACCCCTGCACTACGAGGTTGGTATTGTTCTACAATGGTGACTGAGTGGATTTGTCATTAAATGCAATAAGTGTGACCATTTAAGTTTGGTCCTTGGGCAAACAATTGTGGTTGCCGTGTTAGTCCACAGATTTATTTCGAGAACAAGAGCCAACAAACAACCCATATGTGACATCATTTTATTTGATTAATTTACTATAAGTATGGCTAACTTTTGAGAATTAGCTACTCTTCGTTAGATGTTTTATTTTTTGGATCTAGGTCACAAGATCCCTGGTGGCCCTAGTGGGCCCCTAGACTCTTCATCCCCCAAAGATCTCCCTGATGGCCCAAATGTCCCTCTTGAACCCCTCACTCCCATCCCTTAATCGGTGGTCCAAGTGAACCCCCAACCTCCCTATTACACCTCTAAATTCGGGAAGCAAGAGGGATGCCCATGTGCTCGTGCTTTTGGTGCCACCGTCTTCCAGATAAAGTCTCAGCCCAGTTGTATCACGATAGCTAACCTAATCGTTAGAGCAGCAAGTCAAGAATCAGGGACGTCTGGTTCAATCCCACTGTGCCTCCTTGTGATCTTGGACAAACCATTTAACCCTCTATTGCCTCAGGTCCAAATATAGACTGATAGCCCTTTGGGGACAGAAACTTATTTACCATACTTGAATGTAACTTGCCTTGCGCTATAACCAGAAAAGGTGTGAACTAAATCCAGAATTCCTTCCCTCTCAATTCCTCTTCATCTTATAGTAAGTTCTTGTTGGTTCAGGTACTCTGTAATAAATGTTTGGAAGGTAACAGGTGAGTGGACCTTACACTGAACTGGAATTTTTTTTGTCTACCTTTCTACTTAACTGTACAGCTTCATAGGCAGTGAGGGCATAATAGCAGTGTTACCTAAGTATTCAAAATAATTTATAGAAGTAAACCTTATGGAGTTAAACCTTTCTTCCCAAGGGAAATATTCCGCAGCCTGGTACAATCAATGGTGTTAAGCCACTTGGATTACTGTAATGCCATTTACGCCGGATGCAAAGAACAAATCACTAAGAAACTCCAAACTGCCCAAAACACTGCAGCCAGACTCATATTTAGAAAAGCGAAATACGAAAGCGCCAAACCCCTAAGAGAAAAACTACACTGGCTCCCACTGAAAGAACAAATTGTGTTCAAAATCTGTACCCTGGTTCATAAAATCATTCATGGTGAGGCCCCGACATACATGTCAGACCTCATAGACTTACCAACCAGGAACACAAAAAGATCAGCACACACATTCTTGAACCTCCACTACCCCCAGTTGCAAAGGACTTAAATATAAATCAATATATGCATCTAGCTTCTCCTACATCAGCACGCAACTGTGGAATGCACTACCAAAGGCCTTAAAAATAATGCACGACTTAACAGCCTTCCGGAAGTTACCAAAGACCAACCTGTTCAAGAAGACATACCATAATGAACCATCATAAATGACCTACATCAAAACTCTATCAGAACCAAATAAAGCCGAATTCTTTACACCTGAATGCATCAAACAATTTGTCACCAATGAACATTAACGCGTTACCCTTTATATCTTATGCCTGAATGAACTGTTTATCCAACTTATTTTATAATTTTACCTTAAATTTATGAACTTTAATGCAACAATACTTTGTATTTCTCATGCCAGAAATGGCAGTCGCCATTACGGCATAATGTAGGCCACATTGAGCCTGCAAAAAGGTGGGAAAATGTGGGATACAAATGCAACAAATAAATAAATAAATAAAGTACAAGGGCCCCGATGCTCAAAGCAAATCGGCCTTGCAACATTTCATTTAGACTGGTTTTAACCAGTTTAACTTGTACGTTGTTTTGCGCCTAATGCATAAAGTGTCTCGGTGCTGCTTTTACCATTTGAGGAAACAGCGACCGAAAATGCTATGCAAATATAAGAAAAGAAGCTCGTTTGTACTGAAATAAGCATTCCATGTGATGCACAGACATTTTCGAGCAATGCACAGAAAGCAGCGTCTACCTGTAACTTTCAAAATTTTCCAGCAGGTCTGAAGGTGTCATTGCATGAGGGCGACTTCTCGGTGAACCAGTCTGCTAGCATTTTTTAATAGCATATACACGTGTGTAGGAAATGTGTCATATGTGCAGGAGATGTGCCATATGTGTGTTCCGCCTGTAGAAAAAGGAAAGCAGTCTGCTTGCATTTTTAAATAGTATTTGCACATGTGTGGGAAATGTGCCATGTGTATGGGAAATATGCCATGTGCGTGTATTTATATGTGTGTGTTCTGCACATAACTGTATAAAAAGTTGTCATGGAACAATAAACAATGAAACAACCCTCTGTGAACACATTTGATGTCCGTCTATGGCGCACGCAAAAAGGTTTGCTTTATGGCAGGAGTCTACTGCAAAGGCTGTCGGGGGATCATTTTCTCTCACTATAGAATTTCATTGCAATAGAAGCCAGTTCTTTACAAGTGCTTGTATCTTGTGCTCTTATAAGTACTTGCATCTTGCGTTTGTCTGCAACAGGAGACATGGATGGACGTTTCTTCCTGCACTTTCTACAGGTGTATGAAGATGATGAGCTCAGGAGAGAGGACGATGAGGAAAGGAAGGAAGTACAGCAGCTGCTGATTAGGCCTCTGCATGCCCATCCCTGGTGGTGAGTGTATCTCACACAGGTGGCCTTGGAAAAAATGTTGGACAAAAGAGTGGAGGAAGAGTACCGTTTAGCCAGAACTGCTATATATGTGTTATGACTGGGGATGTGTGAGCCCTTGTGCCCCGACTGAGCACGGCGAAGAAGGAGTGACACCGCACTCGGTCAGGCAGCCAGACAACCCCTAGCTTCACCTGCACTTAGCCACTGCCCCCCAGGAGTTGAGCCCCTGGGTTCGAGTGGCCAGCAGGACTTCCGGAACCAGCGGGGTTGCACGACCACTGACCAGACAGGTGGGCAAACAAACACAGTCCAGAGCCTGTAAATGTCAAGGCAGGCAGCAACACAACGCGTGGTCAGTAAGCAATCCAAGGTCAGGAACACAGGAAACCACTGGAACAGATGAAGACCACAACCTCTACGCGAATAGAAGCCGAAGCATGGAAGGACTGGAAACAGGGCTTTAAATAGTGCAGGGATTAGGCTCAACCATGCGCAGCTGTTCCAAGATGGCTGCCCCCATCAGCAGAGTCGCACAATGCCCAAACATGGGCTTCCTTCCTGTTCTCGTAAACAAGATGGCTGCCCCCTCCTGAGCTAGCCAAGATGGCTGCTGTCCCTGCTCCAAGCCGGATGACGGCTGCCGGACTAGGAAACCGAAACATGGCTGACTCCCCTGAGTCAACCAAGATGGCCGTGGTCTTGATCCAAGCTAAATGACGGCTGCCAGACTTAGGAAACAGAAACTGAAACAGACCTTCCTAAGCCTGATCCTCAGCCCTTTCTGAGGAACCCGTGGCCCGAGCCAGTCTGGAGGAGCGCCAAACAGGTGAGGAACGTGACAATATGAACTATATGAGGACATCAGAGCTGATATTGATCCTCCAACAGCTTGATCTCATTCAGTACCTGGGCTGGTGAAGTTGCTGACAGTCTTGCAGTTCCTTGGCATGGGAACCTTCCAGCATGTGATAGGGGGTTCCAGAGGTGTGGACCAGTCTACTGTGTGTAGACATTTGACCCAGGTACCTCGAGCCCTGAAAAAATGTGCCAAGCAGTATATCAAGTTCCCGGAGGAGGAAGACCAACTGTGGGAATTAAAACAGGACATTTTTCAAATTGCTGGTATGTCTAACGTCTTGGGAGCTATTGACTGCACCCATGTGCTATTCCACCCCCTCCCCATTGAACGACAAAATGTAGTACCGCAACTGCAAGCTTGGATGCTTTTTGAACATCCAGGTGGTCTGTGATGCTAAGCTGAGGATCCTGGATGTCATGTCCAAGTTCCCCGGGAGCTGCCATGACTCATACATCCTTGCAAACTCTGCCCTTGGGTGTAATTTTGCAGATGGTAAATTCGGTCACAGATGGCTACTGGGTGAGTGTTATTGTCAAGTACCACATGGGAGGGTAGAGGTTCAGAGAGGGGGGAGGTGGGGCAGAGGTTTGGAGTATTGGGGGGAGGTGGGAGGAGGAGTGTACAAGTTTGCAGCTGTTCTAGTGAAAAATACCACTGGACAGTTGGGTGGAGGGGTTGGGTGAGGCTATGCCAACCTTTAAAGAACTTGAGTGATTGATAAGTTATACATCACTAATTGACAGTTGTGTTCATATAGTGGATGGCAGATACAGATGCAAGCTGTGGTTGATGACCCTGAACAGTAGTAGAGAGGCACCCACATCTCAATCAGGGGTACCATCGAGCGTACTTTCGGGGTATTGAAGAGCCGGTTCCGCTGCTTGCATCTTTCTGGAAGATCCTTGCAGTATTCCCCTGACAAGGTGGCGGGCAATGTGACCGTGTGCTGCATTGCACCTGAGGCATCAACCTGAGACCACTGGGATTAGATGTTGCCAGGGGAAATGTGGTGCGATGGAAGCTGATTGAAGAGTATTTCCATTCCTTAGTTAGTAGGGGGGGTGGGGGTGGAAGCCACAGGTCTGTAACTGGAAACTACATCTCGTGTGATCTTGCTGTTTTTTGGGATGGGGGTTAGGATGATGCCTCCTTTCTCCTTGGAGAATCAGCCCTGGTGAAACATGGATGTGATGTGTTTCGTTAGGCAATGTATGAATGCATCCGGTGTGTTCTTCAGCAGGAAATTCAGACAGCTTCTTTCTAAAACTTTATTAAACTCTCATACAACTTCATTGGGATAATTATTCGAACATAGCGCTGCATGATACGAGAACTGTAACTGAAATACTTTCTTTGGCTTGACCCTCTGCAGAAAGAAAATGTAGATAAATAATATTTCTTCTATGCAGGATTAGACCCTGAGGAGCAATAAAATCATGTAAGTGGGCACAGATCCTGACAACATTTTGTTCCTTTGTTTTATACATGTCAAATACTGAACATGTTGTAAAAATATAAAAATATAGTACTTATATTTTTTTGTCCCCAGCTAGAATTCCTGTAACCTAATTAAAAAGGATTCCTCATAGAGAAAACATATTTTATTTGTATCAGTGAATCAACTGTCCATCATGGATATTTGTGAGGGGGGCCAGGTAGGGACACCAGAAATTTTGTTTGGGGGGGGGGGGGCAAAAGGGGAAGCCTGTCCAGGGCTGAGTGGATGGTAGGCAACTCTTCTCTCTACCAACCCTTCCATAAAGGAATCCTGCTCAGAAGGAAGGGATCCCCAGAAGCTTAGCCGGTGGTGGGAGGCAGGGCTGGTGGTTGGGAGGTGGGGATAGTGCTGGGCAGACTTATACGGTCTGTGTCCGAGCCGGTGGTGGGAGGCGGGGATAGTGCTGGGCAGACTTATACGGTCTGTGCCCTGAAAATGACAGATACAAATCAAGGTAAGGTATACACAAAAAGTAGCACATAAGAGTTTATCTTGTTGGGCAGACTGGGTGGACCGTGCAGGTCTTTTTCTGCCGTCATCTACTATGTTACTATGACTAAGAGCATATTTCTCAAAATCCACCTTCCGCATTCTAGTTCAAAGCTTTGTTCTGTCCCAGTTAGACTACTGCAATGCAGTCTATGCAGGATGCCGAGAATTGCGGTGCATCCAAATACACCACACAACACCACTGCTGCAAGACTTTTAAAACATATGTTTAAACTCTGCAGAGATGCGATGCACCAGGATCTCCAGCTCCTAAGCACTGAAGTTTGGTGCACGTTTCTTATTAGGTTTAGTACTTTGAGGCTGCATGTGCTCCTCCATGTGGGGCTGACTCCGCTGCTTATCTAGAAAAGAAATAAAAGAAAACCAAATACTAGATGCAAAGGTTGCACACCAAGGAATGAAAACAAAAAAAACGCACCCATCTACTCTCAAAAAAAACCCAAACAACAAAAGAGTACACCACTGCAAACTGCAAGTATGCACCGTTACAAAAGCTTAAATGGCCGTTGTGAACAGCAAAGGTATAATAAAAGTACCAGCTTTTAAAGTGGATTTGCGACATGTTACTACACTTCAGTGCGTTACTGCGTGGTTTTACTGTAGATGGCTATGATGTGTGCCTTGGATGCAGTTGTTTTGCCATTCTTTTTTTTTTTCTGGGGCATACACAGAACATCGATACTTGCTGTGAGACCATTGTACCCATGCACCAGGCACTTTTTTTTTTTTTTTGTTACATTTGTACCCCGCGCTTTCCCACTCATGACAGGCTCAATGCGGCTTACATGGGGCAATGGAGGGTTAAGTGACTTGCCCAGAGTCACAAGGAGCTGCCTGTGCCTGAAGTGGGAATCGAACTCAGTTCCTCAGGACCAAAGTCCACCACCCTAACCACTAGGCCACTCCTCCACTGTTGCTACTATTTGAGATTCTACATGGAATGTTGCTATTCCACTAGCAACATTCCATGTAGAAGTCGGCCCTTGCAGATCACCAATGTGGCCGCGCAGGCTTCTGCTTCTGTGAGTCTGACGTCAGACTCACAGAAACAGAAGCTTGCGCAGCCTTCTACATGGAATGTTGCTAGTGGAATAGCAACATTCCATGTAGAATCTCCAATAGTAGCAACATTCCATGTAGAATCTCCAATAGTATCTATTTTATTTTTGTTACATTTGTACCCTGCGCTTTCCCACTCATGGCAGGCTCAATGCGGCTTACATGGGGCAATGGAGGGTTAAGTGACTTGCTCAGAGTCACAAGGAGCCGCCTGTGCCTGAAGTGGGAATCGAACTCAGTTCCTCAGGACCAAAGTCCACCACCCTAACCACTAGGCCCTTGCAAATCACCAATGTGGCCGCGCAGGCTTCTGCTTCTGTGAGTCTGACGTCCTGCACGTACGTGCAGGACATCAGACTCACAGAAACAGAAGCCTGCGCAGCCTTCTACATGGAATGTTGCTAGTGGAATAGCAACATTCCATGTAGAATCTCCAATAGTATCTATTTTATTTTTGTTACATTTGTACCCTGCGCTTTCCCACTCATGGCAGGCTCAATGCAGCTTACATGGGGCAATGGAGGGTTAAGTGACTTGCCCAGAGTCACAAGGAGCTGCCTGTGCTGGGAATCGAACTCAGTTCCTGCACATAGAGCTTCCGGAGATCTCATTAGCATGCCATTTCCTTTGAGCATCGATCACTGTTCCACGTTCAGTAAGTTCAGCCATGGCTATACACATACGCAGATGTTAATGGTGACTTTTGAGCATTAGCCCCTTCGTAACCAGGGGCGTAGCCAGACCCCCAATTTTGGGTGGGCCTGGGCCCAAGATGGGTGGGCAGAAGAACCCCAGCCGCTCCTACAGGTGATTTGGTCTCTCCTTCTCTCGCCTGCGTGCCATATGGTCTCAAACATCCCCCCTATCCTGCATACCTTTTAAATAGCAGATTTTCACTGGCAGTGAGAAGCAACTAATACATACTGGTCATGTTGGCCCTACAGCCTTCCCACTGCTGCAACTTCCTGTTTCCACATAGGCGGGAATACGTCAGAGGGAAGGCTATGGGGCCGGTGTGAGCAGTATGTATCAGTCGCTGCTTGCTGCAGGTGAAGATCTGCTATTTACAAGGTATGCAGGAGGGACAGTTGTTGGGAGCTTTCAGCTAGTGGGGCTTCGGAATCCCTGCCAGCCACATCATAGATGTGCTGCTACTGGGTGGGCCTGAGCCCAAAGTGGCTGGGCCTGGGCCCACCTAGGCCCACCCTTGGCTACGCCACTGTTTGTAACTAATTACTTTGAAACAGTGAATCAGATATGCTGCTATTTGGAAGGCCTGGAAAGAGTGAGAGAGAGGACGCAACCTTTAGAATTTTTCCGTCCTTAAATCTCACTGTATTTTCAGAAGAGTTTCAACCTGACTTCAAGTGAACATGGCCTCCGTTGTTTAAATAGGCTGTCTGCTGCTGGACTCAACCCATTTTAAGGTCAATTCTCTAACCTGGGCACCCACAGCTAGGCATTCATTATCCTTTATCCCACAGATTCTATATATGGTGGCCAAAGCTGCTTGGGCAAATTTGGCAGTGCTTCCAAATTACGTGATCACCTTAATTGTTTAACAAGCCAATCGGTGCTGATGATTGGCCAGTAGCAAACAATTGCCAACACTAATTGGCACTAATTAGAATTTACGCACGCAAGTTTCTAAGTGCATTCTTTAAAGTGGTGCGTGTAAATTCTAATGTGCAGATCTCAAAAGGGGGTGTGGCCACGGGAGGGGCATGGGTGGATTGTGGGCTTTCCTAGAAACTACACGCACTGTTATGGAATATGCCTGTCATGCCAAGTTTTAACTGGTGTAAATGGTTACGCCTAAATTGAGTTGCGGGACCTGGAGCTATGCGCATTCTGTAAAGCATGATCTTCACCAGCCCCACCAGATCTCCAGCCCCCACTGAACCTGTGTCGGGAGGATCGGGGGGACAGCCCCCATGTCGCTGGCTGGGGGTGGGGGTTTATTGGGGGCACAGGGCCATTCTGTTTGGGGTCTGGTGGTCCCACGGACCTCCAGCCCCTGTGTTTGTCTGGGCTTTTGACAGATCAGGCACAATCCTCCTGCACTTTAACCTATGATCAGAAATAATAGTGCGCATAGATTTGCATGCTATTATCTCTGATCCTAAGGGCGATAAAGCCCCGCGCTGTTTGGAACAGCGTGGGTTCAATCATCTGGGCATCTGTGTCCCATTTTTCACTCTGGACCCAACGCCCCCCACCCAGTTCCATATGCTAAGTCCAAAGACAGACATACATTTCCATGCGTGACGTATGATATCATCCTGGATAACGCCATGTCCCTCCTGCCGTGGTTTTGCCCTTTGCCAGTGGAATGTTTTAGGATACCAATGAGTAGCTGTGTTTTTTTTTTGTCAAGTGAAATGTAGGAAAATATAGCAGCCTGACATATTACTGAGACTCTGCCCAGGATCAGTAATACTTAACTCATTTTCATTTTTCTCTGCCCTTCTCTAGGAGATGTTAAGTGCTTTGGAGGAGACTGCTATGCCTTGGCCTTCGGGGTGCCAGCAATACTTATGGTGATTGCCCTTGGTAGGTTGCGCTGTTGTTGCTGTTATCCGTGCTTTTATGACATCATAATATCACCAGCTGTGATTCACACAAGAACCATAGACAATCCTATCACTTTCTATTAGAGTGGGTTTGATTCAGGTTTTATTATCCCAGTCCCAGGGTCACACCTAGCAAATCAGGTTTTCAGGCTATTGACATGAGATAGATCTGCAAATAATGGAGGGTCTGGCTGACGGCAGCCTGTCATGCTGCTGCCACCTGCGACTGATGTTAACTTTACAGGACCATAGGGGAGTGATAGAGGTGAGGGACTGATGCTGGACATGGGAGGAGGGAAAAAGAGAGACTGGACCCGGGGGGGGGGGGGGGGGGGAGAGAGATGTCAGCCCAAGGGAAGGAGAGATGCCAAATCCATGGGGGAAGGGAGCAGAGAGAGAGAGGACAGGGGCGCTACTAAAGCAAGTTGGCTCAGGGCGTCACTACCCCTTGAGCCAACTTGGAATTGCACGTGGTAACCGGGCAGTAGCTCCAAATTGATGCACGTTGGACACACGTAAGCACCTACGTGCCTTAGTAAAAGGGCCCCTTAGCTGGTTAAGTTTGAGCCGGCCAACCCCCCCCCCCCCCCCGATATTTTCAATGCCTGTTACCAGAAATTGCCCGGCATTGAATATCCGGGGTCCGTGCTGATTGTGGCACTTAGGTGGGCTGCCTCTCGTGGGTTAAATTTCGGCCTCCATGGCACATAACACTGTTAGTATTGAATGCAGGGTAAAGAGTTTTCAGCACTGCGTTAACCGTAAAGCTCAGTCCATGGCCCCTTCCTCGTTAGTACATAGTGACTTAACTACCACATCCACAAAAATATATAGGGACAGGCTTATAAATATAGGAGGGACAGGTTTATGAACCTGAACATGTATACGCTGGAAGAGAGAAGGGAGAGAGACATGTTAGAGATGTTTAAATATCTCAAAGGCATTTATGTACAGGAGGTGATCCTTTTTCAACTGAAAGAGAGGCTGTGGTACGAGGGGGCATACGATGAAGTTAAGAGGGAATAGGCTTAGGAGTAATCTAAGAAAGTATTATTTCACGGAAAGGGTGGTGCAGGCATGGAATGACCTCCTGGTGGAGGTTGTGGAGTCGAGGACTGTGTCAAAATTTAAACAGGCATGGGATAAGCACATGGGATCACTTAGGAAAAGGAAGAGTTAGGGGTTACAGAGGATGGGCCATTTGGTCTTTATTTGCCGTCATGTTTCTATGTTTCTATAGTGTTAACCAGCTGTTAATGTACTACTACTACTACTACTTATCATTTCTATAGCGCTACAAGGCATACGCAGCGCTGTACACCATACAAAAAAAGACAGTCCCTGCTTAAAAAGCTCACAATCTAAAAATGGAATGTGGCTAGTGGAATAGCAACATTCCATGTAGAATCTCAAATAGTAGCAACATTCCATGTAGAATCTCCAATAGTAGCAACAGAATCTCCAATAGTAGCAACATTCCATGTAGAATCTCAAGTAATAGCAACATTCCAGAATTTCAACTAGTAGCAACATACCATGTTCCACTGCACTAACCACTAGGCTACTCCTCCACCAGCAACATTCTCCCCTTGCAGATCAGCAACGCCGCCGCACGGGCTTCTGTTCCTGTGAGTCTGACGTCCTGCACGTTGCTGATCTGCAAGGGCAGGCTTCTACATTACTACTACTACTACTTATCATTTCTATAGCGCTACAAGTCATACGCAGTGCTGTACACCATACACAAAAAGACAGTCCCTGCTCAAAGAGCTCACAATCTAAAAACAGAATGTTGCTAGTGGAATAGCAACATTCCATGTAGAATCTCAAATAGTAGCAACAGAATCTCCAATAGTAGCAACATTCCATGTAGAATCTCAAGTAAAACCAACATTCCAGAATTTCAAATAGTAGCAACATTCCATGTTCCACTGCACTAACCACTAGGCTACTCCTCCACTAGCAACACTCCATCTAGAAGCCTGCCCTTGCAGATCAGCAACGCAGCCACGCAGGCTTCTGTTTCTGTGAATCTGACGTCCTGTACGTACAGAAGCCTGCGCGGCCGCTTTGCTGATCTGCAAGGGCAGGCTTCTACATTACTACTACTACTACTACTTATCATTTCTATAGCGCTACAAGTCATACGCAGTGCTTTACACCATACACAAAAAGACAGTCCCTGCTCAAAGAGCTCACAATCTAAAAACAGAATGTTGCTAGTGGAATAGCAACATTCCATGTAGAATCTCAAATAGTAGCAACAGAATCTCCAATAGTAGCAACATTCCATGTAGAATCTCAAGTAAAACCAACATTCCAGAATTTCAAATAGTAGCAACATTCCATGTTCCACTGCACTAACCACTAGGCTACTCCTCCACTAGCAACACTCCATCTAGAAGCCTGCCCTTGCAGATCAGCAACGCAGCCACGCAGGCTTCTGTTTCTGTGAATCTGACGTCCTGCACGTACAGAAGCCTGCGCGGCCGCTTTGCTGATCTGCAAGGGCAGGCTTCTACATTACTACTACTACTACTACTTATCATTTCTATAGCGCTACAAGTCATACGCAGTGCTTTACACCATACACAAAAAGACAGTCCCTGCTCAAAGAGCTCACAATCTAAAAACAGAATGTTGCTAGTGGAATAGCAACATTCCATGTAGAATCTCAAATAGTAGCAACAGAATCTCCAATAGTAGCAACATTCCATGTAGAATCTCAAGTAAAACCAACATTCCAGAATTTCAAATAGTAGCAACATTCCATGTTCCACTGCACTAACCACTAGGCTACTCCTCCACTAGCAACACTCCATCTAGAAGCCTGCCCTTGCAGATCAGCAACGCAGCCACGCAGGCTTCTGTTTCTGTGAGTCTGACGTCCTGCACATACGTGCAGGACGTCAGACTCACAGAAACAGAAGCCTGCGCGGCCGCTTTGCTGATCTGCAAGGGCAGGCTTCTACATTACTACTACTACTACTACTTATCATTTCTATAGCGCTACAAGGCATACACAGCGCTGTACACCATACACAAAAGACAGTCCCTGTTCAAAGAGCTTACAATCTAGATAAGACAGGTAACAGACAGAACAATTAAGGGTAAGGGAATAAAGAAATCAATAATGTACTGCGTTAACAGGTCTGTGTTGTCGTTATAGGGTAACAACAAACTAAAAATCCTTGACAATGTGAAGTGACTGACACCACTTTTTTATTTCTTTTTTTTTGTTGTTGCTTTTTTTAATGTATTATAAAATATGTAGGGGTCCTTTTACTAAGTTGCGGTAAGCACTAGCACATACTGCAGCTTAAAAAGGCGTACCACAGGATGTGCTGAGGCGCCGTGCAGTAAAATCCCATTGTTCATGCACAAACCACGTGCTAAAATTTTTTTCTCAGAGGGGGGGATGTCTGGGGATAGAGAATGAGCGTGACTGCGTGAATCAGTTAGCGCAGCCACATTACTATACGCGAACTGATTAGCCTGGGATTAGCTTGTGAGCCCTTACTGCCTACAAAATCGGTGGCATAAAGGCTCAGAGCGCTAATTTTGGATAATGGCCACGCGCTAATGGCAACGTTAGTGCATTCTACAAAAGAAATAGGGGAAAAGGGTGTGTCTCCGCAAGTACCATCAGTTTTATGAACGGAGTTAAATTTTTCTGACTGGCTGACCCTGAAGCAGCTAACAAAACGCTGGCCACCGCGGTCTGATTTATGAGAAAGCTGGAAGAAAGAGAGACCTGATCGCTAAGTACCTAGAGCTGCTTTTTTGATAAGCTTTTTTTTTTATTTCAATTTCACGATTTCACAATTGTAATAAGATTCCTCACAGAGGTTTTTTGGCCAATGATGAAGAAGCCCTTCCCTTTCAGCCATTAGCTGGGAGCTTCTTGAGGCTTTTTCCTCCCTTTCTTTAATTATTTTCACTGCTTACAAACAAATATTTAAAGAATCTTCTTTGATTTATATGTTGAAACATTAGTACATGGTTATTGGGGAAAATGGAAGATTGGCCATTTTCCGACTGTGGTATAAATGGCCTTAGCGTTTGGGAAAGACCAGAGTAAAGGTGCGGTAAGGCCACATTTTACCACAGCTTAGTAAAAGGACCCCACAGTGTGAAAGAAAATTTCAAAGATGAAAGCCACCCATCAGCTTAAGTGGCTAGCGGTTAACATGTGATGATGACTCCACAAGGCCTGGCCCTCCCTTTCCTAGCTCAATAGGCATAATTGATTTTCTAATCTCCTAATTGTGCAAAGCGAATCCACAATAGCGCTGTTTAATTAAAAAAAAACATCTTTATAAAAAGAATAGTGTGATTCCCTTCTGGTCCATTAAAAACATGTCACTATAAACTTGAACAAAATCACAATAATCTATATAAATAAAATCCCCCCTCAGAGTTCTGAAGCTCACTCCATCTGTGGCAGTGAAGCCCTGAACTCCTGTCCTCCTGGTAGGCTAGGCTACTATTGGGAGTTGGGACTACTCACCCTCAGTACTCAGCCACGCCCATCTGCTCCCTATAAAACTCACCCTCAACGTTCTATTGGCTTCTGACGTCACTGAAGCCAAGGTTCGTATGTTCGAAGCTCTGAAGCCTCGAAAAACACAGTCTCTGGGCCCGCCCTCGCGTCAAACGTTATGACGTTGAGGGCGGAGCCGGAACAATTCACCGCCCTCGCATCAAACGTTATGACGTTGAGGGCGGAGGCGGAGCAATTCACCAACATCGACGACGGGTCGAAAAACAGTCTCTGGGCCCCGCCCTCGCGTCAAACGTTATGACGTTGAGGGCGGAGCCGGAACAATTCACCGCCCTCGCATCAAACGTTATGACGTTGAGGGCGGAGGCGGAGCAATTCACCAACATCGACGACGGGTCGAAAAACAGTCTCTGGGCCCCGCCCTCGCGTCAAACGTTATGATGGTGAGGGCGGAGGCGGAGCAATTCACCGCCCTCGCGTCAAACGTTATGACATTGAGGGCGGAGGCGGACCAATTCACCAACATCGACGACGGGTGGGGGGGGGGCACAGGAAAGCCTTGCTAGCGCCCGTTTCATTGGCTCCAGAAATGGGCCTTTTTTTACTAATATAAAGTAACTTTTCTTGATACTGTGCACTGACAAAACGTTCTGCACCACCCCAAATCACAAAACGCCAAAATAGAAGGTCCAAAATGTCTATAGTTCAGTAAGTCCTTATTTTTAAATCTTTGTCATGAACCTGGAAACTTTCTTGGGCAATAGGGTCAAATGCTTGTAATGGCAGACTGTGCATTTGGTAAGCAGATTTTATTATTTGCTTTTGCTTAAGAAAAGGCTTATACAGGAGTTCTTCACTCTACATCACCGCTGTATAGTCTGACAGGTGACTTAGGTTGTAAAGATCTTCTCCGTTTACTTTTGGAGACATTGGACACACACATATATATATATTTCCAAACAAATTACATCCAGACCCTGACCCCTGAGGCAGGCGTTGTTTGACGCCGAAACACGGCCCGTGTCAGGTCACTTGTCAATAAAATACTCCTGTTATCCCAGTCTTGAAGGCCCAGTGTTGCTTTTTTTTTTTTGTTTGTAAGCAGTTAGGGGACATTTGTAAATTGATAATGGAAACCTTTGATATTTATCTGTGACCACCATGGCTTATATACAGATATGCAGTCTATAACTAGAGCTTAACAAGCCCACTACCCAATTTTTTTTTTCAGTTGTGTTTATTTCCGGAAATAGCCTATACAAAAAATTTCCCTCTGAGGGTGACATCTTGGGTAGCGTCTGCAGATGCGTTGGGGTAAGTTTTGTGTCTCTGCGTCTGAACTTTCTAGGTACTGTTCACATTCAGTGACACGACTTGTGAGAAAGTTTTCAGTGGTGATAAACACATGAACTGACTGCACACACCCAAACAAAAAGCATATTTGTAATTAGGTCATAGTAAATAAGGTGGAGGGGCATTTTCGAAAGAAACGTCTAAGTGTGAACTTGAACGTTTTACAAAGACATCCAAATTCAGAGGCGGGGAGAAGGTCATTTTCGAAAAAGATGGATGTCCATCTTTTGTGTTCGAAAATACCATAGACGTCCTTGGATTTGGACGTTTTTGATTTTCGGCCATTTTCGAAAACAAAAACGTCAAGTCCAAAACGTCCAAATGTGGGAGGAGCCAGCATTTTTAGTAGACTGGTCCCCCTGATATGCCAGGACAGCAGTCGGCACCCTAGGGGGCACTGCAGTGGACGTCATAAAATGCTCCCAGGTACACAGCTCCCTTACCTTGTGTGCTGAGGCCCCCAAAACCCACTACCCCCCAACTGTACACCACTACCATAACCCTTACAGGTGAAGGGGCGCACCTATATGTGGGAAGTTGAACGGGTATGAGTGGAGTTGAATGGGTAGATGTGAAGCGCCTGTTTACGCTTTCCAAAAATACTAGGACTAGGGGTCATGCGATGAAGCTACAATGTAGTAAATTTAAAACAAATCTGAGAAAATGTTTCTTCACTCAACGTGTAATTAAACTCTGGAATTTGTTGCCAGAGAATGTGGTAAAGGCCGTTAGCTTAGCGGAGTTTAAAAAGGGTTTGGACGGCTTCCTAAAGGAAAAGTCCATAGACCGTTATTGGGGAAAATCCACTATTTCTGGGATAAGCAGTATAAAATGTTTTGTACTTTTTTGGGATCTTGCCAGGTATTTGTGACCTGGATTGGTCACTGTTGGAAACAGGATGCTGGGCTTGATGGACCTTTGGTTTGTCCCAGTATGGCAATACTTATGTACTTATGTATGCCACAATCTGGGTTTCTGCCAGGTACTTGTGACCTGGATTGGCTACTGTTGGAAACTGGATACTAAGCTGGATGGACCATTGGTCTGATCCAGTATGGCTATTATTATGTTCTTATGGAACAGACTCAGAGGGTTTCTGGTGGGTTTTGGAGGGCTCGCTGTTTCCTCCACAAGTGTAACATGTAGGGGGGGGGGGTATGGGCCTGGATCCACCTGTCTGAAGTGCACTGCACCTACTACTAAACTACTCCAGGGAACTGCATGCGCTGTCATGGACCTGAATATGAAATCTGAGGCTGGCAAGTAATATTTTTATTTATGTTTTTTGAGGGTGGGAGGGGGTTAGTGTCAGGTTCTCAGGTTCAGAGCCCGCGGGGCCGGGCTCTGGAGCAAACGTGAGCCCTTGGGCTGCTGCCGAGGAGCGACAGCAGCAGGCAAAACCCACCAACCAACACTGGGTAAGCACACTGGCAGGGACTGCAGGCACTGCCCAGCGAACCGGAACACATGGACTGGAATCCCCCGGACTGGAGGACACAGAACTGGAACACTGGACTGCAATCCCCCGGACTGGAGGACACAGGACTGGAACACACACCGGACCGGAACACACTGGACTGGTCCGCACAGCTTCACCTGCACTTAGCTACTAAGCCCCCCAGAAGTTGAGCTCCTGGGTTCGAGTAGCCGGCAGGTCTTACTGGATACTGGATGACACAGGGACCAGGACTGGAAACAGAAGTGCTCCTAAACCTAAACTGATCTACGTGCTCCCAAGCCCTAAACCAGCAGGAGTGTTCCTAACAGTAAACTGACAAAAGGGCTTCCTAAGCCCTACACTAAACAGGAGCTCCTAAGCCCTGCTCAAGAAAGGGACTTCCTAAACCCTAAACTAACAGAGCACGGAACTAAACACAAAGCTAACACAGGTGCTACTAAGCACCAAGCTACAAGCAGAGCTCTACACTAATAAGCTAAACACAAAACTAACAAGCTACCTAAGCACTGCTCTAGCAAGCTAGATACAACTAAGAAGGTGCTTCCCAAGCACTACTCTGGCAAGCAACCAGAAGAGCTCCTAGCATTAAAAGGGAAGACAGGGGAGCCACAAGGAAAAAGAAGGGAAGCTAACACATAAGCCAAAAGTGATTCTAAATCACCAAACACCAACAGCAAAGACTGCAATGCTCCCAATAGCACAAACACCAGAAGTACTTCTAACAGCAAACTCTGCAGTGTTCCTAACAACACCAAACCCTGAAGTACTTCTATCAGCAACAGAGCTTCCAAAGCCCTACACACAGCAATGCTTCCAAAACCAAGAGGGAAAAGCAGGGGAACCATAAGGGAAAAGCAGGAAAGCTAAACACACAGTCACCAGTGCACACTGCACTAACACTAACCTGGCCCTTAGCAAAAGCAAGCAGGGAAACTAGACACAAAGTCAGAAGTGCACACTGCACCACCCTACCTAAAGCAAACACCACTGTTGCAAAGGCCCTGAAGGAAACAAGACCACTTCCTTATCAAGGCCCACCCTGATGATGTCACACTCCCTAGCCCCAGGCAACAGCACACTGACCCAGAGAGGCCCAACCCACACCAATGCAAAACCGTGAAGCACTTGAAGCCAGTACCCCCAAAGAGAGGTAGAGGTAACTCAGTCCACCCACACAGGTGCAGTATAATGAAACAATTAGAGCCATGCTGCTGGAAGCTGCCAGCACAGAGAGACAGAGCCAGCTCAGAAAGGACAGACAAAAGAAACAGAAGCCAGCTAAGAAGCTGACCCCCAGGAAAGAGGTAAGTTTGAGAGGGGTTCTGACCCCAATCATAACAGTTAGTGACCACTGGGGGAGTAAGGGGAGGACATCCCCGATTCCCTGCAGTAGTCATTTGGGGCACCTTTTTGTGCCTTATTCGTAATAAAAACAGGTCTAGTTGAAAACATCCAAGTTTTAGTCCTGGACGTCTTTGCTTTTTTCCATTATGGCTCAAAGAAGTCCAAGTCTTAGGAACGCCCAAGTCCCGCCTCTAACACGCCTCCGATACGCCCCCTTGAGATTTGGACGTCCTTACGACGGACTTCTGAGAAAGATGTCCAAAATGCGGTTTCGATTATACCGGTTTGGAAGTCTTTGTGAGATGGACGTCCAAATGCCGATTTATGCCACTTTTTGGACATCCACCTCTTTCGAAAATGAGCCCAATAGTAACATAGTAAATGATGGCAGATAAAGACCTGCACGGTCCATCCAGTCTGCCCAACAAGATAATCTCATTATACATGGTATGTGATACTTTATATGTATTCTTGAGTTTGATTTGTCCTTGCCATTCTCAGGGCACAGACCGTAGAAGTCTGCCCAGCACTGTTCTTGTACTAAAAGTTCTGAAGCTAATGTCGAAGCCCCTTAAAATTTACACTCAAGCCCATCCATTTCTATTCAGTCACGATCAGGGCGTAGACCATAGAAGTCTGCCCACACTGGTTTTGCTTCCCAATTACCAGCGTTGCCACCCAATCTCCGCTAAGTTTGCGTGCAGCCATTCTTTCTAAACAGGATTCCTTTATGTTTATCCCATGCATATTTGAATTCTATTACCATTTTCATCTCCACCACTTCCCATGGGAGGGCATTCCATGTGTCCACTACCCTCTCTGTGAAAAAATACTTCCTGACATTACTCCTGAGTCTGAACCCTTTCAATCTCAATTTGTGCCCTCTGGTTCTACCGCCTCAGGTCATTCCTGAGGCTCAGGCCACGTGAGATTACATTACATTGGAATTTATATTCCGCTTGTACCTTCTTACTTCTAGGCGGATCACAGCAAGAAATGTTTATTTTATTTGTTGCATTTGTATCCCACATTTTCCCACCTCTTTGCATGCTCAATGTGGCTTACATGGTACCGTAATCGGCATTAACCGATTCTGGTGTAACAAATACAAGTTGCGAGTAATATCAAGGTGATATTATGGTAGAGTGAGATACATGTATGGTAAAGACAATTGGGAAGAACTTAGTAAGGGAAGGAAGAGTAAGGATATGTCCGTTAACGATCTTCGGTTACGTTGTGTCGCAAATGTCCAGGTTTTTTATGTTGGGTCGTTGGGGTATGCGCTTCTGAACAGTTTTGTTTTTATTGCTTTCCGGAAATTCAAGTGGTCGAGTGTGGTTTTTACTGCTTTTGGTAGGGTGTACTACAGTTGTGCTCTCAGGTAGGAAAAGCTGGATGCATAGGTGGATTTGTATTTGAGTCCTTTGCTGCTTGGATAGTGGAGGTTTAGGTATGACCGTGCTGATTTTATGGTGTTTCTGAGTGGTAGGTCGATGAGGTCTGTCATGTATCCCGGTGCCTTGCCGTAGATGATTTTGTGAACTGTCGTGCAGATTTTGAATGTGATACGTTCCTTAATTGGAAGCCAGTGCAGTTTTTCTTGGAGTGGTTTGGTGCTGTCAAAACGCGTTTTTCCAAATATAAGCCTTGCTGCTGTGTCTTGGGCGGTTTGAAGTTTCTTTATGATTTGTTCTTTGCATCCCGCATAGATTCCGTTACAATAGTCTGCGTGGCTTAGTACCATTGACTGTACCAGGTTGCGAAACATTTCCCTCGGGAAGAATGGTTTCACACATTTTAGTTTCCACATTGACAGAAACATTTTCTTTATGGTGACTTTAGCTTGGGTCTCTAGTTGGAGGTTTCGGTCGATTGTTAATCTGAGAATTTTCAGGCTGTCTGAAATAGGGAGGGTGTATCCTGGGGTGTTAATGTTTGTGGGTTTGTATGTGTTGTATTGGGATGAGATGATCAGACAGTGTGTTTTTTTCTGTATTGAGTTTTAATTGGAATGCGTTTGCCCATGAGTTCATGATGTTTAAGCTAAGCTTGATTTTATTGGTGATTTCTGCCAAATCATGTTTGTAGGGGATGTATAGTGTGATGTCATCAGCGTAAATGAATGGATTAAGGCCTTGTGTGGATAAGTCTTTGGCTAGTGGGACCATCATAAGGTTGAAAAGGATCGGTGATAGTGGTGATCCTTGTGGTACTCCGCAATCTGGTTACCAGGGTGACGATATGTTGGTGCTTGATTTCACTTGGTATGTTCTGGTGGTTAGAAAGCCCTTAATCCAGTTGAGAGTGTTACCACCAATTCCGAAATAATCTAGGAGTTTTAGCAATATGTTATGGTTAACCATGTCGAACGCACTGGACATGTCAAATTGCTATCTCCTGCTTGAATTTGGTTATCTCCTTTCCTACTCTTGCCCCTTGAAAGGCAAATAGAGATTCAAAGATTTTTATTTTGCTTTTAATAGAAGGAAAACTAAATGGATTGAACATGCTTTCTCTACTCGATCTGGAAAAACTAGTAACATATTAGGTGACGGCAGAAAAAGACCTGTACAGTCTATCCAGTCTGCCCAACAAGATTAATTCATATGTGCTACTTTATATGTATACCCGACCTTGATCTGTATCTGCCATTTTCAGGTCACAGACCGTAGAAGTCTGCCCAGCACTAGCCCCGCCTCCCAACCACCGGTGCTGCCACCCAATCTCCACTAAGCTTCTGAGGATCCATACCTTCTGAACAGGATGGCTTTATGTTTATCCCACGCATTTTTGAATTCCGTTACTGTTTCATCTCCACCACCTCCCGCGGGAGGGCATTCCAAGTATCCACCAGTCTCTCTGTGAAGAAATAGTTCCTGACATTTTTCTTGAGTCTGCCCCCCTTCAACCTCATTTCATGTTTTCTAGTTCTACCACCTTCCCATCTCTGGAAAAGGTTCATTTGCTTATTTTTCAAACATTTGAACGTCTGTATCATATCACCCCTGTTTCTCCTTTCCTCCAGGGTATACATGTTCAGGCCAGCAAGTCTCTCCTCATATGTTTTGTAACACAAATCTCATACCATTTTTGTAGCTTTTCTTTGAATTGCTTCAATTTTTTTTTACATCCTTAGCAAGATACGGCCTCCAAAACTGAACACAATACTCCAGGTGGGGCCTCACCAGCGACTTGTACAGGGACATCAACACCTCCTTTCTTCTGCTGGTCACACCTCTCTTTATACAGCCTAGCAACCTTCTGGCTACGGCCACCGCCTTGTCACACTGTTTTGTCACCTTCAGATCCTCAGATACTATCACCCCAAGATCTCTCTCCCTGTCTGTACATATCAGACTCTCACCACCTAACACATACGTCTCCGGTGGATTTCTTGCCAGGTGCCCTTGGCCTGGATTGGCCGCTGTCATGGATAGGATGCTGGGCTCGATGGACCCTTGGTCTTTTCCCAGTGTGGCATTACTTATGTACTCCCTAAGTGCATCACTTTGCATTGAATTTTAATTGCCAGACATTAGACCATTCTTCTAGCTTCTGCAGATCTTTTTTCATGTTTTCCACTCCCTCCGGGGTGTCCACTCTGTTACAAATCTTGGTGTCATCTACAAAAAGTCACTCACAAATATATGGAACAGAATCGGCCCTAGCACCGATCCCTGAGGTACTCCACTACTCACCATTCCCTCATCCGAGTGAATTGCATTTTCCACCACCCTCTGGCGTCTGTCTGTCAACCAGTTCCTAATCCAGTTCACCACGTTGGGGCCTATCTTCAGCCTGTCAAGTTTATTCAAGAGCCTCCTGTGGGGAACCATGTCAAAAGCTTTGTTAAAATCTAAGTAGATTACATCTATAGCACGTTCCCGATTCAGTTCTCTGGTCACCCAGTCAAAGAATTCAGTGAGATTCGTTTGGCATGATTTAACGTTAGTAAAACCATGTTGTCTTGGATCTTGCAACATATTGGCTTCCAGGAAATTCACTATCCTTTCCTTCAGCATCGCTTCCATTACTTTTCCAGGTTATCAATAGAAATCAAACAAAATAAAACATGGAAAAGAAAATAAGATGATACCTTTTTTATTGGACATAACTTAATACATTTCTTGATTAGCTTTCGAAGGTTGCCCTTCTTCGTCAGATCGGAAATAAGCAAATGTGGTAGCTGATAGTAAATATAAGTGAAACATCCAAGCATTTCATTGACAGTTTAGCAGGGTGAGGGTGGGTAGGAGGTTTGCATGGGGACATCAAAGCATTACATTGATAGTCTAACAGGATGGGTGTGGGTAGGTGAGAGGAGGGTGATAAACAGAGAAATACAACTTTATGATTTATAATGGGCTAGAAAACCCAGATCCTTGTTAAGTCCTGTCTGTTGGGTGTCAAAATATTCAATCATTCTGACTTCAAAGGTCTTACGTTCCTGTATTGTTTTAAAGTTACCTTTCAGGATTCTTACTGTGAAATCACTGGTGCAGTGTTCTGGTCTTGTAAAGTGCTGGCCCACAGGGGTGGGAACCTGACTGGCACCAGCTTTCTGCATGTTATGTCTATGTAAATTAAATCTTGTCTTAAGCATCTGACCTGTTTCTCCAATATAGCGTCCTTCGTTACATTTTTTACACTGAATGATATATACCACATTGGAAGATGAGCATATGAAAGATTCCTTTATGTTGAATATTTTTCCTTTGTGAATGACTGTGGGGTCCTGAAATGTTTTGGCATAGCTTGCAGCTGGATATATTACAGGGAAATGTGCCCTTCTACCACACCTCATTACTTTTCCAATAACCGGTGAGGTTTACCAGCCTGTAGTTTCCAGCTTCTTCCATATCACCTCTTTTGTGAAGAGGAACCACATCCGCTCTTCTCCAATCCCACGGAACTTCTCCCATCTCCAAGGATTTATTAAACAAATTTTTAAGAGGACCCGTCAGAATCTCTCTGAGCTCCCTCAATATCCTGGGGTGGATACCGTCCGGTCCCATGGCTTTGCCCATCTTTAGATTTTCAAGTTGTTCATACACACTCGCTTCCGTGAACGGTGCTATATCCGCTCCATTCTCATATGTACTTTTGCCAATCAATTGTGTTCTTTCTCCAGGATTTTCTTCAGTGAAAACAGAACAAAAGTATTTGTTTAGCAAATTTGCTTTTCCTTCATCATTATCCACATAGCGGTTCACAGCATCTTTCAGTCTCACAATTCCATTTTTAGTCTTCCTCCTTTTACTAATATACCTGAAGAAATTTTTGTTGCCCCTCTTTACATTTCTAGCCATTTGTTCTTCTGCTTGCGCTTTCGCCAGACGTATCTCTCTCTTGGCTTCTTTCAGTTTCATCCGGTATTTCTCTCCGTGTTCCTCTTCTTGAGTTTTTATATAGCAGAACTGAAGCAAAGAAAATTTTATAAAAGATGGAAAGAAATTTAAATTATATTCTGGCTTCAATGGGGAGTCAGTGCAGAGATATATAAAACTAGTAAAAAAGGCCTGTTTCTGGAGCAAATGAAACGGGCGCTAGCAAGGTTTTCCTCCCCACCCCACCCCCTTCGTCATTGTGAAGCCACTGACGCCATTGCTCCACACCTCGTCAACGTACCTTCATCACCTTCTTCGTTCAGAAGCCACTGACGCCATTGCTCCACCCTCAATGTGTGACGCCATTGCTCCGCCCTCGACGTCATCACGTTTGACGCGAGGGCGGGGCCCAGAGATTTGGTGATTTCGGTGACTTCACCACCACGAACCCTTCATGAAGGAAGTGACGTCAGTGGCTTGGCTTCAGTGACATCAATGTCTTCAGAACGTTGAGGGTGAGTTGTATTACATAGATGATGAAATACTGTCATATTTCTTAAGGGAGAAGATTAAACAAACAGCAGTACTTTGGATCGTTTGCAATTTTTTCACTAGTTGCTTTGAGCAACCCAATTTGATGGAGTTGGTGGGACCAACTGATTCCTTCACAAGCATTCTGAGGGGGTCTTTTACTAAAGATTAGCTCGAGTTATCTGCAGCAGGGCCCATAGGAATAAAATGGAACCTGCTGCAGATAACTCGAGTGAACCTTTAGTAAAAGATTCTCTTATGGTCAGAAAGTTTTTACTGAAAACGTTTTTACTATGAGTTTTTGCCTCTAAGGCAAACTTGTTTTCAAATTCTCTTTTAGCTTATTTTATTTAAATCAGTGCTTTGCATCTAATTTTCCAGTGCTTATGCTGCTTCCTGTTTTCAGGATGTTATAATGCCGTTGTATCGCTCCATGGTGCGACCGCACCTCGAGTATTGTGTCCAATTCCGGTCGCCGCATCTCAAAAAAGATATAAAGGAATTGGAGAAGGTGCAGAGAAGGGCGAAGAAAATGATAAAGGGAATGGAACGACTTCCCTATGAGGAAAGGCTGAGAAGGTTAGGGCTCTTCAGCTTGGAGAAAGGGCGGCCAAGGGGTGATATGATAGAAGTCTACAAGATAATGAGCGGAGTAGAGCGGACAGATGTGAAGCGTTCGTTTACACTTTCAAACAACAACAAAACCAGGGGACACAAGATGAAGCTAGAATATGGTAGATTTAAAACAAATAGGAGTTTTTCTTTACTCAGCGTGTAGTTAGACTCTGGAACTCGTTGCCGGAGAATGTAGTGACATCAGCTGGCCTTACGGAATTTAAAGGGGGTTTGGATAGATTCCTGAGGGAAACGTCCATTGAACATTATTAAAAAAAATTTTTTTTTTGGGGGGGGGGGGGTTTGCCGGGTTCTTGAAGCCTGGATTGGCTGCTGTCAGAGACAGGATCAGTGTTGCCAGGTGGGCGGTTTTACCGCCCAATTGGGCGGTTTTCCGCGACCTGCCGCGGGAAATTTTTGCCCGCGGCGGGTTGCGGTTTTTTGGGCTGCTTTTTGAGCTTCAGGGCGGTTTTTTGGGCGGCTTTTTCGGCCGCGGGGGGCGGGGTTAGTGACGTTTTTGGGCGGAGTTAGTGACGTTTTGGGCGGGACCGATGACGGAGGCGGGGCCGGTGACAGCGGGGGCGGGGTTGATGACGGCGGGGGCGGGGGGTGATGACGCGGGGGTGGGGGTGTCAGGGGCGGGGTTTGAGTTTGGGCGGGTTTTGGGCGGTTTTTATGCTGGATTGGGTGGGAAAAACATTTTCCACCTGGCAACACTGGACAGGATGCTGGGCTTGATGGACCCTTGGTCTTTTCCCAGTATGGCGGTGCTTATGTACTTATGTACTTATCCCTTTTCCAATTTTTGAAAATAATCTTGCATCTGATGCATTAATCTGCAGGATTTTCCATAGATTAGTGGCCTGTTCCTGTGAAAGCTAGCTACAGATCCAAATGACCTCTGAAGCAAACTTTAATGAGAAGTTTAGCAATGGGTCCAGCCAAAATATATAACTAACCCAGAAGGTTTGTATTTGCTGCTCCTTGTAGGTTACATCCCTCTATACCTGATACTCTGTGCAGGTTACACTTTCTATGCTTTTAGTTGTACGTGCTTCTCTGCAGGTTACACCTGTGACCCTCCCCCCCTCCCCTGAAAAGTGCCTCTGCTAGTCTGCTGTAGGAAGAAGGTGGGAGAATTTTCTATGGGTCACTGTCACTGTGGGTAGAGATGGAGAGTCCCAGCCCTAATGGGCAGGGTAAGGAGGAAATAAAAGAGGTTGTGTTTGTGGAAATGAGGTCTTCAGTTGCCGTCCCCCCCCCCTCCCCCCCGAGACCCTGAGCACTGAGGGGGAAGTCTTGGAGTGAAACAGGTTAGACCCTGTAGTGTCTTGTGGATGTGATCCTTGCCCAAGGGTAAAGGGTGCCTGTAGCTGGTTTCCCCAGTGTGGGGAATCTTAGGGGAAGGAGTGTCTGGTGGAGAAGACACCACAGGCAGGAGAGGAAGGAACCTCATTTCTCATGGTACACTGCCAGTACTACTACTACTACTACTACTTATCATTTCTAAAGAGTTACTAGATGTACGCAGCGCTGTACACTTGAACATGAAGAGACAGTCCCTGCTCGAAATGACTGTGATCTGGGATGGGCTAGAGATGAAAAGAACATTATTCAACTTTGGTTTATGGCCTCAATATGCATCTGGATTGAAAATATTAGTCTGTTTTTCCATTAAATTGTTCTGGGTTGGTTGTTCAGTAAAGGAATGTTGAAAGTTTCATTGGTGCCACACAGAGTCCTCGCTTGGAGACAACAAGTGAACTTTCTGAGACCCACTATTTAAAAAGGATTGGAAAAGCCCCCACTCACTCCCCAAAAGAGCTGCACCTGGGCCATAAGTAATGTAGAAGCCCAAAGCTGACACTGATTAAAAGAAAACAGCTTAACCGTTGTAGCCAAAATTGGGTGGCGGAGCAGGTGGGGGAAGAGAGGTTGGTGGTTGGGAGGCGAGGATAGTGGAGGGCAGACATACGGTCTGTGCCAGAGCCGGTGATGGGAGGCGGGACTGGTGGTTGGGAGGCGGGAAATACTGCTGGGCAGACTTGTACGGTCTGTGCCCCGAAAAAGGCAGGTACAAATCAAGGTAAGGTTTACACATATGAGTTTATCTTGTTGGGCAGACTGGATGGACTGTGCAGGTCTTTTTCTGCCGTCATCTACTATGTTACTATGTAAATGACTTACCAAGAGACTGCTGGTCATCTTTTCTGAGCATGAACTTCTGAGTATTCCAGGGGGAAAGAGCCCTTCGGCCTACTGGGATTTAGCCTGGCCCTGGCCTGCACCCAGCTGACTGAAGTACAATCCATTGTCTGGACCCTGGTCTGGGGTACAAGACCCGGGGAGCTAGCCAGCTACCCTGACTGGGGGTTAACCAGAGTTACACACCCCTCTATCGCTTTGGTTAGGGTTGTACCTGCTACTCTGTGCAGGTTACACTTCCTATGCCTTTGTTTAGGGTTGTAAACAAAGGCAAAGACAGGTATAATCTGCATGGAACATGGCCAGCAGTTTTATATTTAAAGAACAAAGCTGCTTCTTTTCCCTTCTATCCCCACAGGGAAAATAACAATCATAATTAGCCGAGACAAGTTGCTTAGCAAGTTACCTTCATTTTATAGCATAAGTAGATTTATTGCCAGAATCTCTGATAGCACATTGAGTGCAAGTAATGAAAATGTATGTGCTAAAATCTGAAAGAGCAATAAATTAAAGAGATATGACCTTCAAATGCAGATCTCCAAGTTCACATTGACACAAATTCCTCTCAGGCCTGGTGACTTCCTTGCAGTTTGCTGATGAAAAACTGGTGGGTGGTTGGATGAATGTTTATGGTTGTTGCCGACCAGTGGAATGTTGTTACCATAATCAAGGGTCTCCTGAATAGCTGGGTAGGGAAGAAGTGTGATTGAGGGGTTAAGATTTGGAATTAGGAGTCAGTACTCATGGGTTTGTGTCATGCCTGTGTGTTTGGTACCTTAAGCAAGCCACATTATCTCACTGGGATTCAGTTTGCTCAGGCATAATCTTGCATAAATATGATTGCTATAAGGTTAAAATATTGCACAATTTTGTCAATAAACTGCTGTATAAATGTAAAGTTATTTATCTTGTTACTGTTGAGTATGTAGCTTTGGAGGGGCATAATCGAACGGCGCTGGCCATCTCCATGGCCGGCTCCGTAAATGGGCGGAGCCGGCCATCTTTTCCTTCGATAATACGGTTGGCGCTGGCTAAATCTCAACATTTAGGTCGAATGTTGAGATCGCCGGGTTTAGAGATGGCCAGGTTTGGTTTTTGGCCATAATGGAAACCGGGCCCGGTCATCTCAAACCCGGCTAAATTCAAGCCTTTTGGTCATGGGAGGAGCCAGCATTTGTAGTGCACTGGCCCCCCTGACATGCCAGGACACCAACCGGGCACCCTAGGGGGCACTGCAGTGGACTTCAAAAATTGCTCCCAGGTGCATACCTCCCTTTCCTTGTGTGCTGAGCCCCACAAATCCGCCCCCAAAAACCCCTCCCCACAACTCTACACCACTACCATAGCCCTAAGGGGCAGGGGCGTAGCCACGGGTGGGCCTGGGCCCACCCACTTTCCGTCCAGGCCCGCCCGCCCGCTCGCCCGCCCACGTCGCTCGCGGAAATTCGTTCTCCTCCCCGCCAGCGCTGCATTCTTTCCTTCGATCGTCACCGGCAGCGCTGCCATTCACACAGGCAGCTCCGCCCCCCTTTGCAGCGTCCATCTGGCCCTACGTACACAGGAAGTGCATCAGAATGGGCCGGATGGACGCGGCAGAAGGGAGCGAAGCTGCCTGTGTGAATGGCAGCGCTGCCGGCGACGATCGAAGAAACAAAATGCAGGGACCGAAGCTGCCTTCCTTCTTCTGCTGCGCCGGTTCAAAGGGTTGCTGGCAGCATGTAAGAATCACTGCTGCTGGCTGTCTGACCTGAAATCCGCGCAACAGAGGGAAGGCTTCTGGGTCATCAGCAGAACTGCAGCAATTCTCTCTTACATGCTGCCAGCAACCCTTCCTAATGCTGCATGGAGGGGGGGGGGGTTGGCGAGGATAAAATTGTTGGGCTGCTTGGGCGTTGGAGTGGAGGGGAGGGAAAGAAAAGAGATGCTACACAGGGGGTGTAGGAGTGAGGGAAATTGTTAGGGAGGGGAGGGAGAGGTGCAGGGGGGTGTAGGAGAGGGAGACATGCATGGGAGAGTAGAAGAAATGGGATAATTATTGGGGAGAGAGAGGGATAATTGCTGGATGTAGGGTGGGGTGGGGAGGGAAGGAGGGATGAATGACAAAAGAAGGAGAAATGTTGGACCTGGGAGGGAGGGGAGGAAAATGTACTGCACAGGGGAGAGAGGGATGAAGGAGAAATGTTTCATGGTGGTGGAAGAGATGCTGCAAGGGGGGAAACAGATGTTAGACTTGGGATGCAAGGGTGAGAGAGAAGAGGAGAAGAGGGAACAATGTTGACCATGAGGGCAGAGGAGGGGGAAGAAGGAGGGAGATGTAGGATCCAGGGGTAGAAGACAGTGAGGGAGAAATGCTGGCCCCTGGGGGAAGGGGCAAGAGGAAAGAGAGAAAGGACAGGAAGATGCTAGGAGGGGATAGAGGGTGGAGAGAGGAGAAAGAGGGAGCAGATGCTGGGCTAGAAGGGTTGGAAGGAGGCAGACACTGGGATGGTGGAACCATGTGGAAGGCCAAGGGGGGTGGTAAGGAAATGAACGAGAGGATGATAGTGATTACGGGGAGTAGATTGAAGATGGAAGGCTGGAGAAGGAATGAGATGGGGAATAGGAGAGCTAGTGGGTGAAAGAAGGAGATGGAAATCTGATAGGTATCTGAAAAGGAAAAGGATTAGAAGATGAAATTTGAGTGGACAGAGAGCAGGAAGATAGGAAAGAGCTAAAATGAAACAAACATCAATATGTCAGTGTAGTGAGGGAATGGAATGAGAGTGGAGAAAAGACAAATGAAGAGCAGCTGCTTGAAGGAGAATTAACAGAAAGACAGGAAAGTGGAAAAGAGAAACTTGAACCAACATAATGGAAAAATAAAATGACCAGACAACAAAGGTAGGAAAGACATTTTATTTTGAATTTATTAACAGAAATGTGTTAGCTTGAGAAATGTGCACAGCGGATATCATTTTATTGTGTTCAGTAGAAAAAAGAAATACATTTCTGATTTTATTTCTCCACTGTAACATGCCGAGGTTCCGAGTTCAATTTTTGTCTACATATTTTTATTTCTAATTTGTGATCCCTTGTTCTGTATTTGGTGAGAGTCTGGGCCGTAGCATGTCTAACACTAGTCCTGACCCTTGCTGTAGCTGGTGGGGATCCCCAACCTACATCAGTTGAGGACCTCCTCTAAAAGCAGCCAAAACTCCCTTCTACTAAGCTTGGCAGATGGCGGCAACATCCTTGAGCCACCGATAACTAACCACGCATGGGGTGCCAGCATCGGTGACTCAAGGCATTGTTGCTATTGCTGCCTGCCAAGCTTGGTAAAAGGGATTTCTGGCTGTCTTCGGAGGAAGTTTTCAGCTGACAGAGCTTGGGGATCTTTATGAGCTAAATTATATTTTGAATTGGGAGGTGCCAGGGGAGATGAGGAGAGTGCAGGGAGGAAGGGGGCTGAGACAGAGAGAAAATTTTGTGCCCACCCACTTTGGGCTCAGGCCCACCCAAAATTGGCCGTCTGGCTACGCCACTACTAAGGGGTGAAAGGGGGCACCTACATGTGGGTACAGTGGGGTTTGGGGGGGTTTTGGAGGGCTCAACATATACCACCACAAGTGTAACAGGTGGGGGGGATGGGCCTGGGTCCACCTGCATGAAGTGCACTGCACCCACTAAAAGTGCTCCAGGGACCTGCATACTGCTGTCAGGGAGCTGGGTATGACATTTCAGGCTGGCGTGAGAGGCTGGCAACAAATTAAAAAAAAAATTTTTTTGGGTGGGAGGGGGTTGGTGACCACTGAGGGAGTAAGGGGAGGTCATCTCCGATTCCCTCTGGTGGTCATCTGGTCAATTGGGGCACTTTTTTGCCACTTGGTCCTAAAAATAAATGGACCAACTTCAGCCGGCGAACTGCTCATTCGAGCCGGCCATCTTTTTTCCATTATAGGGCGAAGCTGGCTATCTCGTAGCCTCGCCCCCATCCCGCCTTCTGTACCCTGCCTTGAAGTTTCGCTGGCTCCGGAAAGCAGTTGGCGCCAGCCAAAATTGGCTTTCGATTATATCAATTTGGCCAGGTTCAGGAGATCGCCGGCCATCTTCCGATTTATGTCGGAAGATGGCCGGCGATCTCTTTCGAAAATAAGCTGGTTGGTGTAATTTGCAAGATTAAGGGGTCCTTTTACAAAAAAAACGTTATGTTTTGGGTTTAATGCTGGGTGTGAGTGTTTGTTAAAGGGATACTTGAGTTTGTAGTATATCTGCATTCCCTTTGTTTACCTGATATAAAATGGAAACATTAGTTTTCTTTTTTTATCTTGCTAATTATCTTTAATGACTTCTCCCCCAAATATTGTAGATTTGGAAGTGCTTTGATGTACTCAAATTTTCTTATATTTGTTTCATGGAAAGTTTCTCTTTTTTTCTTTTCTTTCACAGCACTTTTTTCTGGAGAAGTAGCTTGCTTGATTATTATTATGTTACAATTTTCAAAATTAGAAAAAAAGGTTTGGGCTTAACACGCTATAACATTGAGATTACTGTGCGGTATCTACTTCCAGTTAACGTGGATTTTTTTTTTTTACTAAGGTGCACTAACGGATTTATATCTATGGGCTGAACATAGTGCATAAGTATAAACCATAAACATTCATCCAGCCACCAGTTTTTCATCAGCAAGCTGCAACGCAGTCACCAGGCCTGAGAGGAATTTGTGTCAATGTGAACTTAGAGATCTGCATTTGAAGGTTATATCTCTTTAATTTATTGCTCTTTCAGATTTTAACACATACATTTTCATTACTTACACAGAAAGATGTAGCCCATCATTATAGTACAGCCTATTTTTCCACGTATTGCCCCATGCTCCTATGTATCCAAAACCTTCTTATTTGTCTGTCGACAAGGCTGTCTCCACTTACAATGCCACTCTCTCCTCTGCCCTAGACACCCTTGCACCATCCATCTCCCGTTCCCACAAGGCGTACTAATCCCCAGCCCTGGCTGACCCCTTGCACCCGTTACCTTCGCTCCTGCACCCGATCGGCTGAACGCCTCTGGAGGAAATCTCGCACCCATAGATTTCATTCACTACAAATTCATGCTATCCTCCTTCCAGTCCTCCCTATTCCTCGCCAAACAGGACTATTACACCCATTTGACTAATTCTCTCAGCTGTAACCCTCGTCATCTCTTCGCCACCCTCAACTCCCTCCTCAAAGTGCCCTCCGCCCCACCCCTCCTCACTCTTTCCTCAATCACTGGCTGACTACTTCTGCGACAAGGTCCAGAAGATCAACCTCGAATTCACCACCAAACCTTCTCCTCCTCTTCATCCTATAACCCACTCCCTCAACCAACACACCCAGGCCTCCTTCTCCTCTTTTCCTGATATCACTGAAGAGGAAACCGCCCATCTTCTCTCCTCCTCGAAATGCACCACCTGTTCCTCAGACTCCATCCCCACCAACTTACTTAACACCATCTCTCCTATTATCACCCCCCCCCCCCCCATCTGTCATATCCTCAACCTCTCTCTCTCCACTGCAACTGTCCCGGACAGCTTCAAACATGCTGTAGTCACACCACTCCTTAAAAAACCATCACTTGACCCTACCTGTCCCTCCAACTACCGCCCCATTTCCCTCCTACCCTTCCTCTCCAAGTTACTTGAATGCGCCGTTCACAGCCGTTGCCTTGATTTTCTCTCCTCTCATGCCATCCTCGATCCGCTTCAATCCGGCTTTCACCCCTACACTCGACTGAAACGGCACTATCTAAAGTCTGCAATGACCTGTTCCTCGCCAAATCCAAAGGTCACTACTCGATCCTCATCCTCCTCGACCTATCCGCCGCTTTTGATATTGTCAATCACAACTTACTTCTTGACACACTGTCCTCTTTCGGGTTTCAGGGCTCTGTCCTCTCCTGGTTCTCCTCTTATCTCTCCCATCGTACCTTCAGAGTACACTCTCATGGTTCGTCCTCCACTCCTATCCCACTCTCTGTTGGAGTTCCTCAGGGATCTGTCCTTGGACCCCTTCTTTTTTCAATCTACACCTCTTCCCTGGGCTCCCTGATCTCATCTCATGGTTTCCACTATCATCTTTACGCCAACGACACCCAGCTTTATTTCTCCACACCAGACATCACTGCGGAAACCCAGGCCAAAGTATTGGCCTGCTTATCCGACATTGCTGCCTGGATGTCCAACCGCCACCTGAAACTGAACATGGCCAAGACCGAACTTATCGTCTTCCCACACAAACCCACTTCTCCTCTCCCTCCACTCTCTATCTCAGTTGATAACACCCTCATCGTCCCTGTCTCATCTGCCCACAACCTCGGTGTCATCTTCGATTCCTCCCTCTCCTTCTCTGCACATATCCAGCAGACAGCCAAGACCTGTCGCTTCTTCCTCTATAACATTAGCAAAATCCGCCCTTTCCTCACTGAGCACACCACCCGAACTCTCATCCACTCTCTCATTACCTCTCGCCTTGACTACTGCAACCTACTCCTCACTGGCCTCCCACTTAGCCATCTATCCCCCCTTCAGTCCGTGCAGAACTCTGCTGCTCGTCTTATCTTCCGCCTCGACCGATATACTCATATCACCCCTCTCCTCAAGTCACTTCACTGGCTTCCGATCAGGTAGCACATACAGTTCAAGCTTCTCTTACTCACCTACAAATGCACTCGATCTGCAGCTCCTCCTTACCTCTCTACCCTCATCTCCCCTTACGTTCCTACCCGTAACCTCCGCTCTCAAGACAAATCCCTCCTTTCAGTACCCTTCACCACCACCGCCAGGCTCCGCCCTTTCTGCCTCGCCTCACCCCATGCTTGGAACAAACTCCCTGAGCCCATACGCCAGGCCCCCCCTGCCCATCTTCAAATCATTGCTCAAAGCCCACCTCTTCAATGTCGCCTTCGGCACATAACCACTACACCTCTACTCAGGAAAGCTAGACTACCCCAACTTGACATTTCGTCTTTTAGATTGTAAGCTCCTTTGAGCAGGGACCGTCCTTCTTTGTTAATTTGTACAGCGCTGCGTAACCCTAGTGTAGTCTTTCCTCTCCCTTCCCCCATGTAGGAATTACTTCAGAAAACGCCACAGTCCGAACCAAAGATTTCAGTCCCTCCCCAAGCTTCTGGAACGCTCTCTGTGCTGTAAACTTGCTATTGTTGGCCAGGTCATTTGTCCCCAGGTGAGAAGCCTTGATGTTGTAATATAAACAGCTTGAGAATCTGAAGGTGGACCAAGCTATGGGGCCGGATGAGATAAATCCCAGGATACTGAAGGAGCTCAGAGAGACAGGAGAGGTTCTGCGGGATTGGAGACGTGTGGATGTGGTCCCTCTTCACAAAAGTGGAGACAGGGAAGAAGTAAACTACAGACCGGTAAGGCTCATGTCAGTGGTACGAAAAATAATGGAGTTGCTTCTGAAAGAAAGGATAGTTAACTTTCTAGAAGCCAACGGGTTACAGGACCCGAGGCAACATGGCTTTTCCAAAGGAAAATCCTGCCAAACAAATCTTTTTGACTTCTTTGACTGGGTGACCAAAGAACTGGATGAAGGATGTGCACTAGATGTAATCTACTTGGATTTCAGCAAAGCCTTTGATACGGTCCCCCACAGAAGCTGAAAGGGTTGAAATTAGGACCAAAAGTGGTGAACTGGATAGGAAACTGGTTGACCGACAGGTGGCAGAGGGTGGTGGTGAATGAAATCCGCTCAGAGGAAAGGAAGGTGAGCAGTGGAGTTCCTCAGGGGTCGGTGCTGGGGCCGATTCTGTTTAATATATTTGTGGGAGATATTGCTGAAGGGTTGGAAGGAAAGGTGTGCCTTTTTGCGGATGACACGAAAATAGCTAATAGAGTGGATACACTGGAGGGAGTAGAAACGATGAGAAGGGATCTCCAAACGTTAGAGGGTCTGGCAGTTAAAATTTAATTAATTAATGAAACAAATAGAAACCACTTTTTTTTATTTTTATATATGCTCTTACAGTGAGTTTCCCTATACTACATGGGTGGCTTTAATACTATTATACTTATAAAGTGATAGTGCTCAGTAATATCATATTTCTCCGGCATAAAATGCTCTTGGTAATATATAGAAAACAACATCACTGCACTATGTCCCTGCCTGTCTCCTGATGTTTCCTTAGTTTATATCTTTTTCGAAATGGTATAGTTGGTTAACAATTGCACTGTTCTTGTGTAATTAATAAATCAATCAGGCACTTATCTTAAAGTCGATCTTGCTTCATGCTAGTGCAGATACCACTGTAATTATGCCTCCGGAGTAACTGTTTAACGTGCAAATGTGCTCAGCATGTGGTAAATAAAATCATTAAATGAGTCCTTGTCTCATCCACGTTCTCTCGTGTTCCGGCTCTCTTGTTCTCAACACAAGCTGTGTTTTGCAAGGTGTTTGCGTCCTCAGGAGAACCATTAATCTGGATTAGAGCCAAGTCCCTATATATCCACTTGTCTGGAATGCAAATATAAACATATATTATTTTTTTTCTAATTCTCTGTCAAGCTCCTCTCTCCATGTACAAATTACTTTCATAATCCAATCCTTACTTCTTCGTCACTATATTCTAAACTGTTTATTGCTCTATATTCATAGCATACCTGAAGATGAACATCTTCCCCTCTCAAGACTAACCGACGAAAACGCCGGCGCATGCGCCCTTCTTTTATAGACAGCTGTAAACACGTCCTCATTAACTATTGCTCATGCAGCCACTCGATCTCGCGGTTCAAACCACGTGGTATCACTGTGTCCCATTGAAAAATTAATTTTAGTTCTCCATGTTTCAGAACTCTATCTATATCCCCCCTCCCCCAATATGGTAACTTAATCTGGATCAGAGCTATATATTTAAGATCTTGTAAATTATGATTCATATTGTCCCGGTGTTCAACCAAAGGGGCTTCTATCTTTTTAATCTGCAAATTGCTGATGTGTTCTGCTATTCTTTGTTTTATTTTTCTAGTTGTGTATCCAATGTGCCATTTCTTAAATGGTCAAATTATGCCATATACAACTTGTGTTGACTCGCAGCTCGTGTTAACATTAACCCAATATGGTCTTCCCGTCTTGGGGTGTATTACTGTATCTGTCTGCCATATGTATTGACAGTACACGCATTTTGTGCATGGTCTGTGTCCCTTTCCCTCTGATTTATGCTGTCTATCAGATGTCCTTGGTAGTCGCTGTAACAATTCTCCCGTATTCTTAGCTCTCGTGCATGCGCGCATCGGATTTTCTTTGAAGTTAAGTAGGGACAATATCGGCCAGTGCTTTCTAATTATGTTCTTCACACATCCCGTTTGGGTAGAATATGGCAATATACACGTGAATGTATCCTGATGTTGTTTTCGATATATTACCAAGAGCTTTTTATACCAGAGTAATATAGTAAAATGACGGCAGAAAAAGACCTGCACGGTCCATCCAGTCTGCCCAACAAGATAAACTCATATGTGCTACTTTTTGTGTATACCTTACCTTGATTTGTACCTGTCCTCTTCAGGGCACAGACCGTATAAGTCTGCCCAGCACTATCCCCGCCTCCCAACCACCAGCCCCGCCTCCCACCACCGGCTCTGGCACAGACTGTATAAGTCTGCCCAGCACTATCCCCGCCTCCCAACCACCAGCCCCGCCTCCCACCACCGGCTCTGGCACAGACCGTATAAGTCTGCCCAGCACTATCCCCGCCTCCCAACCACCAGCCCCGCCCCCCACCACCGGCTCTGGCACAGACTGTATAAGTCTGCCCAGCACTATCCCCGCCTCCCAACCACCAGCCCCGCCTCCCACCACCGGCTCTGGCACAGACTGTATAAGTCTGCCCAGCACTATCCCCGCCTCCCAACCACCAGCCCCGCCTCCCACCACCGGCTCTGGCACAGACCGTATAAGTCTGCCCAGCACTATCCCCGCCTCCCAACCACCAGCCCCGCCTCCCACCACCGGCTCTGGCACAGACTGTATAAGTCTGCCCAGCACTATCCCCGCCTCCCAACCACCAGCCCCGCCTCCCACCACCGGCTCTGGCACAGACTGTATAAGTCTGCCCAGCACTATCCCCACCTCCCGCCACCGGCTCTTCCACCCAATCTCGGCTAAGCTCCTGAGGATCCCTTCCTTCTGAACAGGATTCCTTTATGTTTATCCCACGCATGTTTGAATTCTGTTACCGTTTTCATTTATGATATTACTGAGCACTATCACTTTATAAGTATAATAGTATTAAAGCCACACATGTAGTATAGGGAAACTCACTGTAAGAGCATATATAAAAATAAAAAAAGTGGTTTCTATTTGTTTCATTAAGTAATTAAGAGTGAAACCAGAATGACTGATTACCCCAGATAGTGATAAGTGATAACATCAGTTAAAATTTAATGCCAAGAAGTGGAGAGTGATGCAAAACCCAAAAGAGAGTTACCAGGAGGGGAGAGATTATTAAGCTCGACTCAGGAGAGAGATCTTGGGGTGTTGGTGTCCGAGGATCTGAAGGTGAAGAAACAATGTGACAAGGCGGCAGCCGTGGCCAGAAGGATGCTAGGCTGCATAGAGAGGGGTACAACCAGCAGAAGAAAGGAGGTGTTGATGCCCCTCTACAAGTCGTTGGTGAGGTCCCACTTGGAGTTTTGTGTTCAGTTTTGGAGGCCATATCTTGATAAAGATGTAAAAATACTGGAAACGGTACAAACTGTAAGAGGAGAGACTTGTTGACCTGGGGAGAGAGGCTGTTGTTAAAAATTTACCAGCACACCACTGGCTACGCCCCTGAGTCTGTTTCAGGAAGGCAGAAAAGAGACAAAAGAAATTTTTGCTCCCAAACCTCTCTGTTTAACAATTCATTGACATCACAAATCGCATCCTATCCTATTGCATCACCTTTAAGTACAGAGGCAAGCACAATGCAAACACTCCAGTATTACATTACCAATATTGACGTCAATATTCAAAGCATTTTATGTGGTTGTTTGACAGAATGGAGAACGCATAAATATTGGCCATATCAGTTACAGTATGACTAAAAGTTATCTATATGAGCGGAGGCTGGATAGGGACATTTCAGAGACAGGGCCTAAAGTTACGCAGGTAGCAGCAAAATCGAGCCAAGTTCCATATAATTTGAAAAGTTATGTAGTGACTGGGGTCAAGGTAGGGTCGCCCCTGAGGCAGGTCTACGTAGGGTCTGTGGCCGAAATGTACTATAACATCCTCACTCTCAGTCTCACGGCACACATATTGCTAAGGGTTCCCCTGCTGTTTCTGAGCTTGCAAATAATAATTAGAACAAGTTAAAACGATCACTAGAGACCTGGCAGGCTTTAAGATAAAAGAGTCCCTCTAATGGGCTCTCCAGTATTTAACAATTATGTACAATAGAAGAATAATGAGAAGGAAAAGGCAAATTGTCCAGAGGATTAAAGTAAATTGGTTGAAACATTGATCATAGCACTTCATTAAAGAAACGTTTCTAGGTCTCCTTGGTGTAACTTCACTCACTTACAACTTCAGCATTTTTCATACTTTTAACATACTGAAAAGGTGGTAGATTATAACTCCTTACTCTTTACGATGGTGTATCAAAGTCTTTCTTAGTTATTCTGTAACCTTTTCCTCCTGACATAGGTAAGATGGTTCCTTGTGGTGGACTTTTAGCATTTAGTATCTCTCCCTCTCTTGGTTGAGTGGTGACAGGGTTTCTGTGCTCTTAACCCAATGGTGTTTCAGTTAACTAACCTTTAGGTATTGGTGGTGTTCAATGAGTGCCGTAAGCTTGCCTAGTGTGAACAGGTTAAAAATAAGCCTGGGTAGATGAATTCCCCCTTGACACTTAGAGGGTTGGCATTTACCAGTTCCACTGCTTTCAGTGCTCAATCCCTTCCCCAACTGGGACTTTTGGTTTTCGGCAACTTCAACCTTTGCTCTCTATGACTAAGGTTGGGGATGACTAGAAGGTAAGCATTGTAAAGAATCACTGAGGGGAGCGACTGGGAGGTCCCAGGGTGGGAAGAAGCCCAGCCCAGGGGGAGTGTTTCTGGAATAAAATACAGAAAAATAGGGCCCATGTTCTGTAGATTGTCAGTTCTGGAAGGAGTTAGGAGTTAATAAAATTAGTTGCATGTGATAGCACATGGTCTTTGGTTGCATACAAGGTCTTTGGTTGCATATAAGGTCTTTGGTTGCCTACAGGGCTTTGGTTGCCTGCAGGGGCTTTGGTTGCCTGCAGGTTTAAGCCCATTAGATTGTAAGCTCTTCGAGCAGGGACTGTCCTTCTATGTTATATTGTACAGTGCTGCGTAACCCTAGTAGCGCTTTAGAAATGTCAAATAGTAGTAGTAGTAGCACTTGATAGTCTCCTGCTATTGACTTGGAGGAAGAAAAGGGGAGTCCCATTCAAGAGAACTTTAGACCTGTTGCAAGTACACCTTGGCTATCAAAAGTTCTGGAATTTGCTGTTAATTTTCAATTCTTTTCTTTTGTGGAGGAATCTGCATACTTGCATTGTTCTCAACATGGGTTTCGTGCTATGCATAGCACCGAAACTGTGCTTATAGCGTCAACTGAGATAAAAACTTATTTATCTAAGGGTGCCGAAGTAAGGAGCGGCCTAGTGGTTAGAGCACCAGTCTTGAAATCCAGAGGTGGCCAGTTCAAATCCCACTGCTACTCCTTGTGATCTTGGGCAAGTCACCTTACCCTCCATTTCCTCAGGTACAAACTTAGATTCTGAGTCCTCCAGGGACAGAGAAATATCCAGAGTACCTGAATGTAACTCACCTTGAGCTACTACTGAAAAAGGTGTGAGCAAAATCTAAATAAATATTGAAGATTCTACATGGAATGTTGCTATTATTGGTGATTCTACATGGAATGTTAATGTTGCTATTCCAACTAGCAACATTCCATGTAGAAGCCTGCCCTTGCAGATCAGCAACGCGGCCGCGCAGGCTTCTGTTTCTGTGAGTCTGACGTCCTGCACGTATGTGCAGGACGTCAGACTCACAGAAATAGAAGCCTGCGCAGCTGCATTGGTACAAACTTAGATTGTGAGCCCTCCTGGGACAGAGAAATATCCAGAGTACCTGAATGTAACTCACCTTGAGCTACTACTGAAAAAAGGTGTGAGCAAAATCCAAATAAATAATACTCTTAGTTCAATAGATCAGCAGCATTCAATGCCATTGACCATGAGTTATTGCTTTTTAAACTGAATGTCACGGGAACAGGAGGGGTAGTATTTAAATGGTTTTCATCTTTTATGAGTACTAGACACTATGGAGTTCGTAAAAATGGGAAGATGTCTGATAGCTGATGACTGGGTTGTGGGATACCTCAGGGTTCTCTGCTGTCCCCACAACTTTTCAATGTGTATATGAGTCAATTAGGAAATTACCTAAATTCACGGAATATTTTTTTCTTTGCCTTATGGTGGTGAAATTTTTGTCTTATGCCCAGCTCAGAAGACATTTGAAGATACAGTCTTATTATTAAAATATTACTACTACTACTACTATTTAGCATTTCTATAGTGCTACAAGGCGTACGCAGCGCTGCACAAACATAGAAGAAAGACAGTCCCTGCTCAAAGAGCTTACAATCTAATAGACAAAAAATAAAGTAAGCAAATCAAATCAATTAATGTGTATAGGAAGGAAGAGAGGAGGGTAGGTGGAGGCGAGTGGTTACAAGTGGTTACGAGTCAAAAGCAATGTTAAAGAGGTGGGCTTTTAGTCTAGATTTAAAGGTGGCCAAGGATGGGGCAAGACGTAGGGGCTCAGGAAGTTTATTCCAGGCGTAGGGTGCAGCAAGACAGAAGGCACGAAGTCTGGAGTTGGCAGTAGTGGAGAAGGGAACAGATAAGAAGGATTTATCCATGGAGCGAAGTGCACGGGAAGGGGTATAGGGTGTATAAAATTAATAGAAGACTAGGCATCAGCAAATTTTCTCAAGATGAACACGCAGAAAACAAAGTTAGTATGGTTTGGAGATTATCAAAAAGTCTCTCTGAAAGAAATAAACCTTTCTTTGGGTATTTCTTTAAATATAGAGTCTAAATCAAAAATACTTTGTTATTTTGGACTCTAGACTCACTTACGAAAATCAAATTGATGCACTTGTGAGAAAGTTTTTTCTCATCTTCATAAATTACGAGCAATTAGATCATCTTTGAGTTTCTCAGGTTTCAGAACAATTTCATAAACTTGTTTTAATTCCGTTATTGGATTATTGTAATTCACTGTATTGTAATATCAACAAGCAGCAGCTTTGTCGACTTTAGCTCGTACAAAATAGTGCATCTCAACTTATGGTTTAGGTAAATTCAATGAGGCTAGTCCATTTTTGGAAGATCTACATTGGTTAAGAGTAGAATCTTGAATTCAATTCAAGATTGTGTGTCAAACTTTTAAATGCATTTATGATATGAACTCATTAACGGTTGGGCATTTGATTCCATCTTTAGGCTTAAGAGATTACTTAAGAAGTTCAAAGAATTTGACATTGGACATACCATCTCCATAAGGGATAAAGCTGAAATCAATATGGGAATGATCTTTTTCATATCTAGGTTAGAAAATCTGGAATAGCTTGGCAGTTCCTATAAGAATAGTAACTAATTATGGAATTGTTCGTAAGATCTTAAAAACTTATTTGAATACATTGTAAGTTTACATTTTTGGTCTAATTGGTTGGTACTATATTTGATGGGGACATTTTATTTTACATAATTTTGTAATTAAATCTGATTGAGATAACTAACTTTTGTAAACCACTTCGAAACATATGTTAATTGTGGTATAGAAGTACCTGAATAGAACAGAAATTAGACCACTGGCTGCAAAGGAGAGTTGTGGCTTAGCAAAGCAGCAACTGTATTGAAGAGAGCTCTACAGGTGTGAGTAGAGGAAAAACCCAGTCTGGGAGAATGGGAGTGGAGCAAGGGAGTGCCCATCCCAGGATCAGAGTGGTGCCAATGCAAAGGACCATTCTGCAGGGAGCTCAGACCTGGAAAAGTGAGGAGCACAGCCTTTGGGACAATATTCTCTGGGATAGGCATGAACAGGAGCACTTGTCTATATGTAAATAACCTTGTAAATATCCCCCAGGAAGTACAGTGGTCCCCTTGGAACAACAGAAGTCTGAACTTAAAATATATATAAGAGTTATGCAAATGACTACGGTGAGAATTAATTCAAGTTGCCATCTGCCAGTTGCAGAAGTCCAATAAAAGTTGAGTTGTTGTTAAGCTCCGGAGTGCAGTGTGGTTCCTGGACTGAAGAGCTGAGTGGAACACTGAATGGTAAAGTGTCTCCCAAACCCCCTGATCACTATTCTGGACCACTGACCCACCCCAGCTCGACTATAAGGAGGGTGCGGGATAAGAGTGGTCCACGTGAAAGCGAAGACTGCGAGATCTGAAGTGAGTGAGACAGTGAACTTCCTTTATGACCCGTGTCCGGAGCTAGAGCCGGGTGAGACCCGGATTACGCTTGTGACTAGACCTTTTGCTTTAGGGCTCTCTGTGCCTCAGAGGGACAGCTGTGGATCAGACTGACCTCTCTGCATTTTCACTGCAGGTGAGAAACACTTGTCCCTGCTCCTGATCCAGCTGATTAACAGTCTGGAAGCTCCTGTACTACTGTTTACTACTGTTGGAGGCATGGAGGAGTAGCCTAATGGTTAGGGCAGTGGACCTTAATCCTGGCAACCTGGGTTCAATTCTCACTGCAGCTTCTCATGACCTTGGGCAAGTCTCTTAACCCTCCATTGCCCCTTCTCCTGCCTCACTGCCTTGAGCAGGGAAGTTGGGCTCTTGGGCAGGGGTCTTCACCCTGTGATCCTCTACATTCTTCTATACTGGACTCCTTCTAGACTTGGCGTTTCCTTTGTTTTGGTGTTTTATATTTCCCTCCGAAAGCTCATAGTTAAATCCTAGCGGATCAGACTCTCTGAATACACTTCCTACTGTTACACTATTTTCTGAAGCAGGAGCCCAGAATGTTCTTTCTGCAGCTGCAATGACAGAGAAGTTTTGACAGCCTCCTACAATTATTTGTATAAATTAAGGCTGCCTGAATGTATACATAACTTTAAATGGATAACTTACCTGTTGCGCCCAGAATGGCAGGGCCAGTGAAAAGCTACGTTACCACCGCAATTAAAGTGATTGAAAGGACATCGCATATGGTGTTGGAAAATTTGGAGAGATATTGGATTTTTTTTTTTATGTGGAAATAATTACAAAAAAATAAAAAAGAAGAAAAGGGGAAAAAAAAAAAAAAAGAACAATATACCTAGGACATAATTAAAGGAGGTGGAGGTTTTTTTAGACTCGTGATGAAAATGAATCAGTAACCTTTCAAATTGTTATGAGACTGATAAGGTACTAAGAAAACAAAGCCTTTTCTTCAATGCTTCTCTGTAAATAGAGATACCAGGGTAAATATTCAGTTGAAGTATTATATTTTATAGCCTGTCATTCTGGGTGTAAGTGATTATTTAGGCAAACTAGTCGGTTATCAAGATTTGCAATTGTTTAACTCACCTGTTGAAAATGATGTATTCCATGTTTGAATGAATAGTGCCAGTTGAGATCTGATTTTCATTCTTTATGAAATTAGATATTAAAAGAAAAAGATAAAGGCAAAGAATCACACTTGACAACATCAGATCTGTGGCACTGGAAATCAGTTTACTAAAATGTTCCAATTTTTCTAGATTCGTCGGAGTAAACTCTTACAGTGTGCGTTTGCTCTTTCATTTAGTTTGCCTTGCAGAACCGCTGGAAGCATCGCTCAGGGCAGTACCCCAAGAGGGAGCACTGGTTGGACTGGGCATCAGAAAACTACCCAGTAAGTCTTCACTTATGTATATAAAAGTTAAAATAATTGCTTTTTTGGCGTATTTGTTGTGCTGGTCTAGAAATCTTGCAAAGCAGTGTTTTTTTTTGTTGTATAAGAATAACACTGGGGATGGGCGAGGGAGGGGAGGGGGATTCAGTTAATAACTACTACTACTACTACTATTTAACATTTCTAAAGCGCTACCAGGGTTGCGCAGCGCTGTACAATTAACAAAGAAGGACAGTCCCTGCTCAAAGGAGCTTACAATCTAAAGGACAAAAAGTGCAGTCAATCAAGATTGAGGCAGTCTAGATTTCCTGGAAAGAGGTACAATGGTTAGGTGCCGAAAACGACCTTGAAGAGGTGGGCTTTGAGCAAGGATTTGTAGATGGGCAGGGAGGGGGCTTGGCGTATGGGCTCAGGGAGTTAATTCTAAGCATAGGGTGAGGCGAGGCAGAAAGGGCGGAGCCTGGAGTTGGCGGTGATGGAGAAGGGTACTGAGAGGAGGGATTTGTCCTGTGAGCGGAGGTTACGGGTAGGAGCATAAGGGGAGATGAGGGTAGAGAGGTAGTGAGGGGGGCTGCAGATTGAGTGCATTTGTAGGTTAGCAGGAGAAGCTTGAATTATATGCGGTACCTGATCGGAAGCCAGTGAAGTGACTTGAGGAGAGGGGTGATATGAGTATATCAGTCTAGGCGGAAGATAAGACGTGCAGCAGAGTTCTAAACGGATTGAAGGGGGGATAGATGGTTAAGTGGGAGGCCAGTGAGGAGTAGGTTGCAGTAGTCAAGGCGCGAGGTAATGAGAGAGTGGATGAGAGTTCGGGTGGTGTGCTCAGAGGGGAAAGGGCGAATTTTGCTGATGTTATACAGATATATTTTCCTCACTCCCTTCCTATATGCTCTATAAGTCTGCGGTGTGCAGTGGGAGGGCAGTGACATATTTCACAGCAGGCTGTGCTGAAACCTTCCTAGTTCTATGCCTTTTATGTTGAATAACTCCTTATTGATTTTCATAAAGAAAGACTATTCATTCTGGAACACTTACGAAGGCTCCCCACCCTCCACCACTTAACATTGTGCATGAGATCATACAACTGAAGCACCAGCCAATTTAGTAGAATAATAACAGAGCTTATCAATTGTTCTGTCAGTATACACATTCAAGACAAGACATTCTTTGTTCCCTCCATCCCTTTCATCTCGGAGCTACAATAATACAGTTCAGTTAGCAAACAATCTACCAAGGTAAAATGCCTCGATTTATAGAAACTTCAGTGTGGCTGCTTTCAGTCCTATAACATGTAATCATGTAATCATGTGTAAAGAAAGTGAACTCTTTCCTCTATTTTTTCTCTTGCGACTATATGCCATTAATAGACAGACAAGAAATTGAGTCCCCTCCCCCCATGGATAGTGAACTGACGAAAGGTTCCCGAAAGCCATGGCGATCTCTTATTCTTTACAGTAATTCATCCCACAATCATCATATGTAGCCCAGTGGTTAGAGCAATGGGCTGAGAACCAGGAAAGCCACGGTCCAAATTCCATTGCCACTCCTTGTGACCTTGGGCGAGTCACTTAACCCTCCATTGCTGCTTGAGCAGGCATAGATTCTAAACTCCCTGGCGACAGGAAAATACCTCCTGTACCTGAATGTAACTTGTTCCTTACATAAAGGGCTGGCCTAAGGCAAGATGTTGCCTGAGGCGGAGCTAACATGACACACACACCCCAAGGCCGAGATGCTGCCCCCCCCCCCTCCCCGGGGCGTTTTACCTCATAACGGTGACATTCCAAACCTGGCAGCGGTAGTAATTCCCATACACTGCCCTGCCGCCGCAGGCGCCTGCCTGTTCCCTTTACTGCGGCTGCCTGAGCCTCTAACAAAACAGGAAATTACTTCAGAGAGGCGGCCGCAGTAAAGGGAAGAGGCGGGTGCTGGCGGTGGCAGGGCAATGTATGGGAATTGCTGCCGGGTTTGGAATTTTTTTTTTTTGTTACATTTGTACCCCGCACTTTCCCACTCATGGCAGGCTCAATGCAGCTTACATGGGGCAGTGGAGGGTTAAGTGACTTGCCAAGGAGCTGCCTGTGCCTGAAGTGGGAATCGAGCTCAGTTCCTCAGGACCAAAGTCCACCACCCTAACCACTAGGCCACTCCTCCACTCCAATTCCACCATGATAAAATAAAATGCTGTGAAGCTGCTCCCACGAGATGCCGCTCCTGATGAGTGCCGCCTGAAGCCCCCGCCTTTAGTGGCCTAATGGTCGGGCCGCCCCTACTTATATATCTTCACCTGAGTAACTCCAACTTTGAAGCAGGATTGATTTTTTTTTTGGTGGGTTTGAGGTGGGCACAATACAGTGTAGATGTTGACCTCCCATCCAGTTCTCCTTTCATTGGTCTGAGCAAACTCCTTGACCGTGTCCAGGGAGGGGTCGTTTCTATTGAGTTTAGCATCCCTAATCATTTTGAAATGTTGGCTTCTATGACTGACTGGGTGGGCCCGATCCAAGAGGAGAGCCCTGCTCTAGGTAAAAAATATAGCCTACATGTTAACTTACATAGCAAGGAAATGCTCTGCTGTTTTTTTGAGTTGCTGTCATAGTAACATAGTAACATAGTAGATGACGGCAGAAAAAGACCTGCATGGTCCATCCAGTCTGCCCAAGACAAACTCATATGTGTATACCTTACCTTGAATTTGTACCTGTCCTTTTCAGGGCACAGACCATATAAGTCTGCCCAGCAGTATTTCCCGCCTCCCAACCACCAGTCCCGCCTCCCATCACCGGCTCTGGTACAGACTGTATAAGTCTGCCCTCCCCTATCCTCGCCTCCCAACCACCAACCCCTCTTCCCCCCACCTGCTCCGCCACCCAATTTCAGCTAAGCTTCTGAGGATCCATTCCTTCTGCACAGGATTCCTCTATGCATATCCCACGCATGTTTGAACTCCGTTACTGTTTTCATCTCCACCACCTCCCGTGGGAGGGCATTCCAAGCGTCCACCACCCTCTCCGTGAAAAAATACTTCCTGACATCTTTCCTGAGTCTGCCCCCCTTCAATCTCATTTCATGTCCTCTCGTTCTACCGCCTTCCCATTTCCGGAAAAGATTCGTTTGCGGATTAATACCTTTCAAATATTTGAACGTCTGTATCATATCACCCCTGTTCCTCCTTTCCTCCAGGGTGTACATGTTCAGGTCAGCAAGCCTCGCTTCATACGTCTTGGACCACTGCCTTGGGTGAATCTCTTCATAAAGATGGTTGATACATTTCATAAGAACATAAAAATAGTCATACTGAGTCAGACCAGTGGTCCATCTAGCCCAGTATCCTGATTCTAGCAGTGGCTAATCCAGGTCACAAGTACCTGGCAGAAACCCAGTTAATAATCCCAGGGCAAGCAGTGGCTTCCCCCATGTCCATCTTAATAACAGACTATGGACTTTTCCTCCAGGAACTTGTCCAAACCTTTTTTAAACCCAGATATGCTAACCGCCATTACCACATCCTCCGGCAACAAGTTCCAGAGCTTAACTATTCTTTGAGTGAAAAAGTATTTCCATGTAATTTCATTGAGTGTCACCACCTGGTCTTTATACTGTTTGAAAGAGTGAAAAATTGATTCTTTACCACTCAGGATTTTGTAGACCTCAATCATATCCCCCCTCACCCATCTCTTTTCCAATCTGAAGAGCCCTAACCTCTTTAGCCTTTCCTCATACTAGGGGAGTTCCACCCCCTTTATCATTTTGGTCGCTCTTCTTTGAACCTTTTCTAATAACTTTGTAGAAACTTCCACTCAAACCATTTCTTTGCAAGCTTTTGAAATGTAAGACTGAGAAATCAGGAAGCCAGTAATCAATACAAACAAAAATACCTTGTTAAAATATGTTCGAGGAAAAACGTTTTTCTTTTTGCACAAGACTGATTCCAAATAGCAGGAATGTGGAGAAAAGCACAGACCTCTTTGTTTTTGTAAAAAAAATACTGATTTTCAAATCTTGGATGGAACTTATGTATTTCCTCTTGCATGATAGCAGTCTTCTCTTAATCCGTTGAATGTCCGTTGTTTAAAAAGCCCTGGTGTGAATCCAAGCTTTAAATCAACATTTCCAGACAGAGCAGTGGTATAGCCACAGGTGGGCCTGGGTGGGCCACTTTCAACTCAGGCCCACCCAAAATTGTGACATTCTTGCTGTGGCGGGTGAGGATCCCAAAACCTTGACAGCTGAAGATTTTTTTTCTCCTTGGGCAGCCCTCGCTCTTCCAAATGTCAGCTAACAGCACTTGCCTTGAGCTGACGCTGAGACCGGCCCCTCTGCACATGCTCAGTTTTCGCACATGCAAAAGCACTGAGCATGCACGGCCTGCTGGCAGTTTGAGGCAAGTGCTGCTGGCTGCCGTTTGGAAGAGTGCTGGCTCCTCGAGAAGGAGGAGGAAATCTTCAGCTGGCAGGGTTTGGGGATCCCCACTAGCTCAAGTATTTAATATTCGGGGTTTGAGGGCAGGGAGGGGTGGAGAGAGGAGCAAACCAGAGGGGGGTGGGGGTGAATTCTATATCCACCCACCTTGGGCTCAGGCCCGCCCAAAATTGTCCATCTGGCTATGCCCCTGAGACAGAGTAATAAATCCGGAAAAGAGTTCATGCTAAGACCAGTAGTGTACATTCCATCTAGGTAGACCATGCAGTGTAGTGGGTGGTGGGGGAGGGAAGGGAATGGGGTGAGACTCAAGGAAGTTCATTTAGTTGTGGTACCTCCTGGATCTTGTGAGGTGACCCTGCTGCTCTAGGCTTCCTTTTATTTTGAATTTATGCACTGCCAAGGACCAGATTTCACATGCACTGTATATAACTCAGGCCAGAGGCTCTTAACCTAGTCCTTGGAACACTACTACTACTACTTATCATTTCTAAAGCGCTACTAGACATGCGCAGCACTGTACACTTGAACATGAAGAGACAGTCCCTGCTCGACAGAGCTTACAATCTAATCAGGACAGACAAAGAGTAGCAAAATTCTATGCAGAATCCCAAAGAGTAACAAGATTCCGGAATCCCTAACAAGATTCTGTGTAGAATCCCAAAGAGTAACAAGATTCCGGAATCCCTAAGAGTAGCAAGATTCCAGAATCCCGAAGACTACTACTACTACTACTTATCATTTCTATAGCGCTACTAGACGTACGCAGCGCTGTACACTTGAACATGAAGAGACAGTCCCTGCTCGACAGAGCTTACAATCTAATCAGGACAGACAAAGAGTAGCAAAATTCTATGCAGAATCCCAAAGAGTAACAAGATTCCGGAATCCCTAAGAGTAGCAAGATTCCATGCAGAATCCCAAAGAGTAACAAGATTCCGGAATCCCTAAGAGTAGCAAGATTCCAGAATCCCGAAGACTACTACTACTACTACTTATCATTTCTATAGCGCTACTAGACGTATGCAGCGCTGTACACTTGAACATGAAGAGGCAGTCCCTGCTCGACAGAGCTTACAATCTAATTAGGACAGACAGACTGAACAAACAAGAGATAAGGGAATATTAAAGTGAGGATGATAAAATAAGGGTTCTGAACAAAGTGAATAAGGGTTAGGAGTTAAAAGCCGCATCAAAAAGGTGGGCTTTTAGCTTAGATTTGAAGACGGCCAGAGATGGAGCTTGACATACCGGCTCAGGAAGTCTATTCCAGGCATATGGTGCAGCAAGATAAAAGGAACGGAGTCTGGAGTTAGCAGTGGAGGAGAAGGGTGCAGATAAGAGAGATTTACCAAGTGAACGGAGTTCCAGGGAGGAATGTAGGGAGAGATGAGAGTGGAGAGGTACTGAGGAGCTGCAGAGTGAATGCACTTATAGGTCAATAAGAACACACCCAGTCAATCTGGTTTTCAGGATATCCACAATAAATATGCATAAGAAAATTTGAATACAATGGAAGGGAATGTATACAGTTTCTTCAACACCTAACTAGGTGTGTCCCAAGGATTGAGTTGAGAACCATTGACTCAGATTAAAGGGGTAACAGAATCTGCCCTTCCCATTTCAAATCGAACACCCCGATATTCAAAAGCACTAATGCATAAAATGGCAGCTGCTACTGGGGTATTTCTGTAAATGGGCACCTCCTTTAGGTGTCCTGATACCACATGGTGGGAATCTATTTTATAATGGCATGTGGGTGCCTTGATTCCATTATAGAATACTGGTGTAACCTGACACTGGGGCGGCCCAAGACAATCTGCCGCTTGAGCAGAAAATGAGCTGCGCCCCCCCCCACGCCCCGCCCCTCACCAACCCTCTTCCCTGAAATTACCTTTTCTATCCTTTCCTTGTTTTTCAAAAGAAAGTGGTGGCAGTGACTCCCATAGGCTGCTCTGTCGCCGGTCCGGCTCCTTCTCTCTACTGCGGGCGGCCCATCTCTCTGACTTAATTTCCTGTTTCCTCGGAGGCGGGCTGACTGCAGTGAAGCGAAGGGGCCGGGACCAGTGGCAAGGCAGTTTATGGGAGTCACTGCTGCAGCCTTCTTTTGAAAACAAGAAAAGAAAAAGGTAATTTGGGGAAAGGGGGTTGGGGAGGGAAGGGCAAGGGACGATGCCGCCTCAGGTGGCCTAATTGTAGGGGCTGTCATTGACCTGACATCAGCACACCTAACATTTAGGCATGTGTAGTTACAGCAGCCACAGACCTAATGTAACTGAGCATGCCTAAATGTGGCAAGGGTGCACATAACTGGGAGGTAGCCTTCCCTATGCCCCACCCATACAGTGGTGTGTTTATACTAGGTGTGTGCTGCGTACACATCCCCTGTCAGACCTGGCCGCCGCCCATACCTTAAAATCCATTCTGCTGCAGTCTTTGCCCAGGCAGTAGCAGTGGCACTCACAGGATGCCTGCAGTTCTGCACCGGGGCTTCCTCCTTGAACCGTCCCACCCCTTCTGATGCAACTTCCTGCTTTGTGAAGGGTGGGATAGAGGCTGGAGGCAGCCTATGAGTGCTGCTTCTGCTGCCCAGGCGAAGACTGCAGCAGAGAGAATTTTAAAGTACCAGGGGGGCAATAGCATGGGAGAATGGGGCGACAGCACGGTGGGGGGGGGGGCATTTGGGGAGACGCACCCCCTGTAAAAAAAATAAAATTCTTGGCTGGACGACTGCACCCACATTTGTGCACTATGCCCTTTGCATGTATTCTTACAGAATAGTGCTTATGGCGCTTACATATGCTAATTTTTGTGCATTTTTATGTGCAAAGAGGTGTGCGCCCATGAGTGCCTTGTTATAGAATTGCCCTTTACATGGTCAAGTTCCCTATTTGTCCCATTTTCAGTGGCAGAACCCAAGATGGAGCAAGGATGAAGCTTCTCCCTAACTCTATGAAGAGTTGGTGATAGTCCGTCGTTATTCATATAGCTATGCAGATTAAGTCAGAACAGCAAAAAGACTGTCCTAGTCTAATCATATAGGGGAGAATTCAACATATATAGCCAAAAGTTAGGCACAAAAAAAAATCCACACTGAGCCCCTCTTCAATCAAGGGCACCCCACCTTTGTAGAATACCAGCTTAGTACGCAGATTTCGCCTAACTTTGGCAAAATTCTATAACCTGGTGCCTAACTTTTGGGAACTCCCATGCCCCTCCCATGTCCATGTCCCCTTTTGGGATATGCGCAAGAAACGTTAGGCACCAAGTTATAGAATCGCGTGCAGAGGAGATCCGGGCGCATCTTCAGTTAGCACCAGTTAAGCGACAGTGGCCATTACCTTATTAAGTTGTGCGGGGATCTTGGATCTGCGTCCAAATTCCAGCACCTAACAGTCGGCACTATACAGTAATACCTCGGTTTTCGTTGACTTCGGTTATCGTCGGTTTTGGTTTTCGTCGATTTTTTCCCGCGAAACATTTGTCTCGGATTTCGTCGGCTGCCTCAGATTTCATCGGCGTGCCCACGTAACCTTGCTGCTAATTTTGCGAAAACAAAAGGCGACCCACGCGTTCTCCTGCTCAGTGATCCATATGGAAATAATGGCCTCGGTTTTCATCGGTTTCGGATTTCGCCAATTGTTTTCGGACGGATTATCAATGAAAACCGAGGTATCACTGTATATAGAAACCAGGAGATAGTAACGGCATATAGCTGCTGTCTATAGATCTGGCAGCAGTTACTCTTGTCAATGTATATTTAGCGCCAGGGGTGTAGCCAGACAACAGATTTTGGGTGGGTCTAGGCAAGAAGTGGGTGGGCACCAAGTGTTCCCCCTCCCCCCCCCAACCATCAAAGAAATATCTCAGCTGGCAGGAAAACGCTTCTTTCCACCTTGGCAGTCTGCAGCAGGCATGCCCTGAAAACTGAGAATGCACAGGTGCCGGTATCATGGAGAGTAGCGTTTTCGTTACCATCAGGGGGAAGTCTTCAGCTGGTGGAGCTTGGGATCCCCACCAGATACCACTAAACGTGTGCTACTGTTGGGTGGGCCTGAACCCTAAATGGATGGGCCCTGGCCCACCCAAGCCCACCCGTGGCTACGCCACTGTTTAGCGCTGCTTGCTATCCGGATTGCAATGTAGAATATACAGGATATATTTAAATGCTTCAGCCTGTGTTGTAAAAACTGCTGAGCATGGCATTTGAATAGTGGTCCATAACTCATTATTAAACACCTCTAAATGACTGAAATGGGGGGGGGGGGGGGATCACTGATTCTGTCTGACATTGAAATGCCCTGTGATGTGTTCTGCATGCAGCATGAAACCAAAGGGTGAGTATTATTAAAAAACAAAAACAACAAAACAACGGCTGCACGTTACATTTCTGGTAACTAAGATAGTATTTCCTCTACTCGTGAATAAGTCATGATTTTTTTTCTTTCTTTTAACAGAATAAGCTTATTCAAGAAGTTAAAATGGTGACAAGAGTCCTATTTCTGTATATTCCTCTGCCAATGTTCTGGGCTCTCTTTGATCAACAGGTAACAGGTCACATCGTCAAGTTGCTGTAATACTTCTGAGAGGGTGTTTCCACATGAAGTACCCCAGGGTTGAATGGCAAGTCATAGAGGTGCAGATGATCAGAAGCCCCTCGCTGTTCCAAACTGCGCTCTAAAATTAGTGCCGGAACAGCGTGGAGCATTAACGCCCCTATGATCAGAGCTAATAGCATGCAAATTTAGGTGCGCTATGAGCTCTGATCATAGCGGTACTTCTGCGGAAGGATTGTGCCTGGGCATGCGCCCAAGACACAGTCTTACTGCAGAATTTGTTTGACAGGTCCTGGCTGTCAAATAAAAGTCCGAACCCGTCAAACATTCCAAGGGGCTGGAGGTCAGGTGGACTTCCAGATCGGCCTCCCCCCCCCCACCCCCACAGACAGAGCAGACTTCCACCAAGTCGGCCCAGCCAGACCTGACCCGATGGCCTGCCCTCTCCCAATGGAAGACAACCTGATGACCCTCCACCCTCCCAACAGAGGAGTCCTCCCTGGTGATCAAGCGCCACCCCTTACCCTGACCCGACCCTCCGCCCCCCCCCCCCCCCGACAGAAGAAAGGGCTGCCTCAACCTGGTAGTCTAGTGGCCCCCAAATCCCCCACATACCTTCCCTTCTCCTTCCAGCACCACCTTCAAAATGGCGCCGCCTTGCCCTGCGCTGGGTGGGGCTTCCATACCATATAAGGTCCACCAGATCTTCAGCCCTGTCTTCTGTTGGGGGAAAGTTTAGGTCAGGGGAGGGGGAGGGGTGCTAGACCACCAGGGAGGTCTCTTCAGTTGGGGGGAGGGAGTAGGGGGGTTGTAGGGTCATCTTCCATTGGCGGGAGGTGGTTGGGTCAAGCCGGGCTGGGGGGGCTCTTTTGTCAGGGGGTGGGGGGCTAGCTTTCCCACTGAACAACCAGGTCTTTTTAGTGTTTGGGGAGTTGGGGGGGCTGGAGGTCCTCTGGACCACCAGGCCTTGTGTTTGGGGGGGGGGGTAGGCTTAGGTGTGAGAGGTTTGGGAGAAAATCCTGGACCTGTCAAACGCTGAGCTGGTGTAAGGTTGGCAGCAGGAACAGTGCCCTTGTTTGGCATGCTGTCTGCTGATCATGAGGGAAGAATGCGGGAGACCCTTGTTTGCATGCATTTGCATGCAATTAGCGGTCAGAGTTGGAAGCGCATTGTTACATGCACTCGCCAGCTCTGATCATTGGGTGGGAGCAAACATGGGCGCTAGTAAGGCACTATTGGCCTTTTATGCCCATGTTTGCTTTTGATCTTTGGGCCAGAGTCTTTCATGATACTATATTTCTTTATTTAGGGTTCTCGGTGGACTTTACAAGCTACCAGAATGAATGCTGACTTTGTAAGTATATAGAAGTTCATCTCTTCTTCTTTCTATAGGCTATAGGTGGTACTAACTCACAAGATTTTATCAGGCGAGCACATATGTGTTTGAGGCTGTCAGGGGGCTCTCTATTTTCTGGATAGGTTGTTCCAAGCCTGGTTTTATCCCATTGTATGTAATAACCTAGAGGAAAATATAGACACTAACATGGCGAATGACATAAAATGGTCATACCGAAGGGGTCAATATTCAGCGGGTGGCGGTCTGCGTTTTCCTAAACACTGACCACTATCATCTAAATTAAACATGGCTTTGATCCTGGCAACCTGGGTTCAATTCCCATGGCAGTCACTTAACCCTCCGTTGCCCCAGTTTTCTTGTGTCAGAAGGTAAACTAGTCCAAGCGAAAGTTAACATAAACTTTTTTTGTATCTCAATCCTTTTGCTTGTTGTGAATGAATCATTGATGGAAATAGAATCAGATGACTCGTATAAAGTGATGTTTAGCCGTGTAAGAATTAAAAAAAAACATGCACTCATTTAAAAAATCATATGAGCTTCTATAGGTAGGATGAAGCATTGGAATAGGAAAAGGGGTGGTGAAATTTGAGAGGCAGAAAATAAAGAAATGGAAGGTATTTTTGTGTTCTCACAAATAAACAATCTGCACGAGTGAGTAGTTATAACAAAGAAACTATCAAACACATCACTCCAATATAGTGTCACACTGGGGATTCAGGTCTGAAGGATAAAATATATTAAATTTTAAAAAATAGCCTCAGTATAACAGGGAGCCTGACTTTTATACTCCACTGTACAAAATAACATCACAGGCTTCCACCACCTTCCGAAAAAAAAAAAAAAACAGAGAAAAACTCCCAGAATATTTCAAAAATTCTAAAGAAGTGGGAGAAAAGTCTGTGTTTAAAAAACAGAAGGGAGAGTAACACAATTTAACACAATACAGATCCAAATACCCACAACACTAGATCTCACTATGAATATAAATCACCCAAATAGACACTAATTAGCAATCCCTCACTAGACTAAAATCCTCATTGAAACAGAGAAGCCTTCCTGCAAGTAAAGAAAACTCAAAATAGAGCAAAAACTCTTATAACATTGCTTGAATTGCTTAAACTTCCATCCATACTAATGAATGGTTTCTAATTCTGACAGAAAGTAAACTTTACTTAGCTCAGAACATCCAAATTGTCATAGCAGAAGTGCAGCCTCATAGGATTTTCACAGTCTGTGGGGTTTCTCCAAAATTAAAGTGTCCAATTTATATTATCCTTCTGGCAAAAAATGTCCAATTTCCTTGTTTCTCGACAGTAGGAAATCCTTCTGTTCCGCAATCTTCATCAGGAGAAATACATAGCAGTGCATAAAAACTGCTTTACAAATTATCCATAGCAAACAATGTGCTCAAAAATGGCTAACGTTTGTATGAGACGCCTTCAGAGGGAGTTTTTCTCTGTGTTATTTTTCGGAAGGTCGTGGAAGCCTGTGATGTTATTTTGTACAGTGGAGCATAAAAGTCAGGCTCCCTGTTATACTGAGGCTATTTTGAAAATTTAATATATTTTATCCTTCAGATCTGAATCCCCAGTGTGACACTATATTGGAGTGATGTGTTTGATAGTTTCTTAGGTATTTTGTGTTCAATATATTTTTGGGAAGAGGAACGTTCAAGAACCAGAAGGATTTTTATGTGATGGGGTAACATAGAAGGAAGTGTTGGCCATCCCCAAAGGGATAGTTCATAGGGGTCTCCTAGGGTCCTCCAGAAGAATAGGTGTCAGGCAGTCAATGGAAGAAAAGCCCCAATGGAAACAGTGGGAAGCCTAGTTTCCTTTAGTGAGCGCTGAAGAAGCTTAAAAATTGAACAGACAGTGGACAATCTACCATCCTCTTTCCCTTGACCCATGACGCCTGATTCACCTCTATCTCATTTGACCACAACACAATCTTGTACTTGTTATCAACTGGAATGACAAACGCCTTTACGGTACTTTGTAAGCCACATTGAGCCTGCAAATAGGTGGGAAAATGTGGGGTATAAATGTAACAAATAAATAAATAAAAAATCCCAACGAATAACTGCTGAAGACATGAAACTGTGGAAATTACAGATTTCTCCCCTGATGTTTAAACTCCACAGTGGACGTTGCTTTAAAAAATTGACCACAGTACTTTAACATATGGCCGTTTATTTTGTGCTGGGTCATACCTGGAGTTTGACGCTGAATATCTGGGTAAAGAGTGGCTGCTGCCAATACTAAGCACCGGTACCTGGATAACTACCTGTCTCTCTCCCCGATACTATCCACACAGAGCCAGGGCAATCAGTAAAGATTTCCAGTGGCTTTGTCTGGATACTGCTGCTGAAAATCAGTTGCTCCTACCCGGAAAAGTGCTGCTGTGTATTCCATGTAATATTCTAGACTTTTCTCAGCTGTGTTGTTGATTTTATTTCCTTTGTGGTCTGTAAAATCACTCTGGCTTTGGAGCAAACTCCTGGAATGTGATCTATTTTTGAGTGGAGTGCTAGGAAGGCGATACTCTTCCAGGCCTGACCTCATGGCTCTAAGATCCTGGTACTGAAACCCCTGGAGCGTTTTTAACACTGAAGCTTCTAAGAGATTATGGGCCTCATTTTTTTTTTTGTTACATTTGTACCCCATGCTTTCCCACTCATGGCAGGCTCAATGCGGTAGGCAATGGAGGGTTAAGTGACTTGCCCAGAGTCACAAAGAGCAGCCTGTGCTGGGAATCAAACTCAGTTCCTCAGTTCCCCAGGACCAAAGTCCACCACCCTAACCACTAGGCCACTCCTCCACTGTGGCTACTATTTGAGATTCTACATGGAATGTTGCTATTCCACTAGCAACATTCCATGTAGAAGTCGTCCCTTGCAGATCACCAATGTGGCTGCGCAGGCTTCTGCTTCTGTGAGTCTGACGTCCTGCACATACGTGCAGGATGTCAGACTCACAGAAACAGAAGCCTGCGCAGCCCTCTACATGGAATGTTGCTAGTGGAATAGCAACATTCCATGTAGAATCTCCAATAGTATCTATTTTATTTTTGTTACATTTGTACCCTGCGCTTTCCCACTCATGGCAGGCTCAATGCGGCTTACATGGGGCAATGGAGGGTTAAGTGACTTGCCCAGAGTCACAAAGAGCAGCCTGTGCTGGGAATCAAACTCTCAGTTCCTCAGTTCCCCAGGACCAAAGTCCACCACCCTAACCATTAGGCCACTCATCCACTCCAAACCAAGCTAGCGATTCTCACATTGCAATGCCAATGGAACCCATTCAAAGTGAACGGACTTTGTCGGCATTGACACGCTGGGAATCGCTAGTGCAGTTTAGTAAAAGAGGTCCTTTATTAGTTAATGGTATTCGGTTTTCCTAAACAAAATATAAGCGTACTAGCACATGCTCCGAAAATGACTGATATTCTCAAAAAGCCTTTATTAAATTTAAAAATGATAAAACTGTTACACTAACAAAAGTTGGGTCTTTGCTCAGACGTTGCAAACATTGGCTGGATTGGCTTCTCTGGTATATCAGCGGGGAATAACCGGCTGTACCCCGCTGAATATCCCTGGTTAGCGTCTAGCAGAAAGCCGGTTATATTGCCCTATATAACCAGCTATCTGCCCATTTTTAAAGCCGGTTTAGCGGCTTTAAAAATGGAGTGGAGGAGTGGCCTAGTGGTTAGAGCACTGGTCTTGCAATCCAGAGGTGGCTGGTTCAAATTCTGCTGCTGCTCCTTGTGAACTTGGGTAAGTCACTTAACCCTCCGTTGCCTCAGGTACAAACTTAGATTGTGAGCCCTCCTGGGACAGAGAAATATCCAGAGTACCTGAATGTAACTCACCTTGAGCTACTACTGAAAAAGGTGTGAACAAAATGGAAAGAAAAATAAAATATTTGGCTGCATGAAAAGATGGGATATCTTTGGCTGGTTTAAAGATAACCAGCTACGCTACGTTTGAATATTGACTTAATAAACCGGATATCGGTCACCGGAAATGTCCCAGCATTGAACATCTGGGCTCAGTGTCGACTGCAGGAGTTAGCCAATCTAACTCCCAGAGTCTGAAAATTAGCCCCTAATAGTAACATAACATAGTAACATAGTAGATGACGGCAGAAAAAGACCATCCAGTCTGCCCAACAAGATAAACTCATATGTGCCACTTTTTGTGTATACCTTACCTTGATTTGTACCTGTGCTCTTCAGGGCACAGACCGTATAAGTCTGCCCAGCACTATCCCCGCCTCCCACCACCGGCTCTATAGAATAGAGCTTATTACCCATTTAGTCCTGTATAAAGGGCCGGCCCAAGGCAAGATGCCGCCTGATGTGGAGCTTGCATGCTGCCCCCCCCCCCCCCCGGACGTTTTTCCTGGTCACGGTGAGTTTCCAAACCTGGCAGCAGTAGCGATTTCCATACGCTTCCCTGTCGCTGCCGGCACCCACCTCTTCCCTTTACTGTGGCTGTATGAGCGAAACAGGAAGTTACTTGAGGCGGCCGCAATAAAGAGAAGAGGCGGGTGCTGGCGGCAGCAGGGCAGTGTATGGGAATCACTGCTGCTGCTGGGTTTGGAAAGTCACCATGGCCAGGTAAAACGCCGTGACGCTGCCCTTCGAGATTCTGAGGCTCCCATCTCAAGTGGCCTAATGGTTGGGCCGCCCCTGGCCGTATGCCTAGTTCATGCCCCCTAAAACAACATGTAGTTAACATGCGAATTAGCGTGTGCTGTCATGCCACTGCGGTAGCAGTTGCTGCACTTCTCTGATAATAGCTACCACACACTAATTCACATGTTAACTGCTTTTCACACTATGATAAAAAGGCTTCATAGTGGATATTTAGTAATTCAAGTTGATTTAGTTCTTTCCTTCCTCTCCGTTTCCTTCTAAAACTGATTTATTTGGGTTTATGCAACATTTATCCAAAAGAAATCATGATTCCATTCTATTAATTCTTATTGCATTTTCATTCGTTTTTTGAAAATCCCATACTAAATCAGTTGTATATAAAATTGTCATTTTTAATGACCCTTTTGATTATTTTGGTGCTGGTTTATTGATTGAAAGTTAATTGTTGTTTAATAGCTTCTCCATAAAAGTGCTGCAATTATGTTGCATTTATTGGTTATTTGAAAATTTATGTGTACCAGTAATTAAGTTTTACAATCCTACAGATTTATTATTAAGTGACATTTTATGACATAAATTCATTCTTTTTTTGTGGATGCTTTTGATTATTTCTCTTATAAATTCTTGGTGGTAAATATTCAGCCGGTGTTGGTGAGCATTTTGCTGATTGCTGTCAGCGTTATTCCCAGGTATTCAATGCTAGGAATATTCCCCGCGTTATTCTCAGATATTCAATCTGGTTTATGTGGCACTGGCGAACACATGGCGAACACTCTGGAATTCGTTGCCGGAGAAAGTGGTGAAGGCGGTTAGCTTAGCAGAGTTTAAAAAGGGGTTGGACGGTTTCCTAAAGGACAAGTCCATAAACCTCTACTAAACGGACTTGGAAAAATCTAAAATTCCAGGAATAACATGTATAGAATGTTTGTACGTTTGGGAAGCTTGCCAGGTGCCCTTGGCCTGGAACATTTTATGACATAAATTCATTCTTTTTTTGTGGATGCTTTTGATTATTTCTCTTATAAATTCTTGGTGGTAAATATTCAGCCGGTGTTGGTGAGCATTTTGCTGATTGCTGTCAGCGTTATTCCCAGGTATTCAATGCTAGGAATATTCCCCGCGTTATTCTCAGATATTCAATCTGGTTTATGTGGCACTGGCGAACACATGGCGAACACTCTGGAATTCGTTGCCGGAGAAAGTGGTGAAGGCGGTTAGCTTAGCAGAGTTTAAAAAGGGGTTGGACGGTTTCCTAAAGGACAAGTCCATAAACCTCTACTAAACGGACTTGGAAAAATCTAAAATTCCAGGAATAACATGTATAGAATGTTTGTACGTTTGGGAAGCTTGCCAGGTGCCCTTGGCCTTGATTGACCGCTGTCGTGGACAGGATGCTGGGCTCGATGGACCCTTGGTCTTTTCCCAGTATGGCATTACTTATGTACTTATGTCCTCTACTTGGCTCACTTTTATTACATAGAGCAGTGATTTAACCTATTGTGATGTCATAGTGGCTCATTCCACCAATAAGAGCCAACCTCATTAGTGATGTCACAATGGCTTGATTGTATAGAATGTTTGTACGTTTGGGAAGCTTGCCAGGTGCCCTTGGCCTGGATTGGCCGCTGTCGTGGACAGGATGCTGGGCTCGATGGACCCTTGGTCTTTTCCCAGTATGGCATTACTTATGTACTTATGTACTTATGGTCGATATTCAGAACTTAACTGGCCGTGGGTTTTTGCATAAAGATAGGACTGAGTTTTATGTGATCCTATGTATGTGGTTATCCTGGCCAGTTAAATGCTGGCCATGTGCAACACCCCAAAATAGCCAGCTTTCACTTAGGGCCCCTTTTACCAAGCTGCGGCAAAAGGGGGTCTGCGTTGGGATCGATGCAAGTTTTTGACACGCGCCGAGAACCCCTTTTACTGCAGCGGGTAAAAGGTAGGTATTTCTTTTTTTTTTTTAGGAAATGGCCGTGCGGCTAGTAAATTATTTGCTGTGCAACCAATTCTGGGGCGGGGGGGGGGGGGGGGTAGTTCTTACTGCTGCCCATTGAGGTGGCGGTAAGGGCTCTTATGCTAACCCGGCAGTAACCAGGCAGCACGCAGCACTGTCTGATTACTGCCAGGTACACACCTGTGCTACAAAAAAATGACACCCGCAGGGGTGGGAACTACTGCCGGGCTGCTGTGGTTGTTCAGGCCTCCTGAAATCTGTTACTGTAAGATCTCAGTATCTTGATGTATAACCTCAGCACATCAATACACCCTGAAGTCTCTTTTTATATTTCTGAAATGTCCTTTATTGAATAACAAATTGTTTACTCACAAGTCAGAAGAGGTGCCTCTTAGCACAGAGCCTTCGTATTCTGAAAGCTGCTTCATTGGATGGAATCAGACCTGAGGAAAAGGGCAGTTCTACTGCTTAGGTAGAAAAGCAGTTACACAGGCAGAGCAGTTCACAGATGGGAGATTGAAAATGCAATACCTCATTGGCAAGATATGTATGAGGTAAAAAAAAGTGAGTTCTCTCCAGGGAGTCTATGAAGACAAGTGCTGACAGACATAAGATGGAGACAGTTACCCAGTCAGTCAGAGAGAGAGAACCTGGACAGAAGAGGGGGGGGGGGGGCTCCCTCAAGCCCCAAATAACAAGAGACCAAAAAGACCAATGAGAACAGAGCCAAGCTAGGCTGAGAAAAAAGGTCTAGGCAACAGCCCACCGATAATAACAGTTTTTAAGCAAGTGTGTCTGCACTGCCTGTGAACTACATTTCACATAATGCCTTGCTTATCTAACATTACAGTGACCTACAGTAAAACATTAACACATTTCAAGAACCTATCCCAACCAGGCAAGGCTGTCAAAGGACAGAACAGTGGTAGCCCGGTGGTACTTCCTTTTTAGTGAGCGGTAAGCCCATGTTGGGCTTTCCACTGCTTTGTAAAAGGGGCCCTTAGGCACTAACCACTAATTTTCAATGGCGATGACCGGTTAAGTGCCGCTGAAAATTAGCCAATAGCTCCAAACAAGCAATTTAACTGATCAGCTACTGACCGTTCCGAGTGTGCGCCTTTTCTGGGGGGAAAAAGAAAACCCCCGGAAATGGCTTGCGTGCTGGTAACCTGGCAGTAATCGGGCATAACTGCATGCTGCCCGGCTACCACCAGGTTACCACAGGACCCCTTATTGCCACCTCAATGTTAGCAGTAAGGGCTCTCTGCCGCATGGCCACATGGTAAGAGTTTTTTTTTACTGCATGGCCATGTTTATCTGGGGACTTTTTACCTGCTGCAGTAAAAAGGGCCCTGGCATGCGGGAAAAACAGTCCCTAAATTATTATTATTATTATTTTTTAAATTCTTTTATGTGTTTGGTTTTAATTGAATGTTTTAGTTTTCTATTCTTTTATGTGTTTAATTGAGTTTATTTGACATATTTATATTTATTATTATATATTGTTGTGTTCTAAGTGTTTTTAAATGTTATTTTTATATATTTTTAAATGCAAATAAATGCCTGACTTAGGCAAAGAATCAAAACATGGTCTATGTCAGGTGCTCTTTAATAAAATTATGTCCTCTTCCACCTTGTGTTTTTGCCTACACGCATCCAGATCCTTACTTCCAGGGAGGTTGGCTGGTGATGAGAGATGGGGTGGAGGAAACAGCGGGACATAGTTCTGCCTCACATTTATTTATTTGTTTATTTCAAACAATTTATAGTCTGCTTTTCTAACATTTAGCATGCAACCCTCATTACCGCATTATGACCCGCAGGGCTGCAGTGAATCCAGCTATTTGACTGACTGAACTAGCCTAGGGCTTCATAATCTCTAAAGCTTCTATTTGTATTCTGTTTCAGGGAGGGTTCAGCGTTAAACCTGACCAAATGCAGGTAAAATTTGTTCCAGTGAGTTTTCATCACATGTGTTGTTTGTGTAACCCTTTCTGTACCAGGGGCGTAGCCAGACACCCAATTTTGGGTGGGCATGAGCCCAAGGTGGATGGGCAGAAGAACCCCACCCCATCCCATAGGTGATTTGGTCTCTCCTCTCGCCTGCATGCCATATGGTCTCTCAAATATCCCTCCTCTCCTGCACACCTTTTAAATTTCAGATTTTCAGTGAGGAGCAACTCATACACACTACTCATGTAGGCCCCACATCCTTCCCACTGATACTGTTTCCGCATAGGCGGGAATACGTCAGACAGAAGGCTGTGGGGCCGGTGTAAGCAGTATGTATCAGTCGCTGCTTCCTGCAGGCGAAGATCTGCTATTTATAAGGTATGCAGGAGGGACAGTTGTTGGGAGTTTTCAGCTTGGGAATCTCTGCCGGACACATCATAGGTGTGCTGCTACTGGTGGGCCTGAGCTCAAAGTGGGTGGGCCTGGGCCCACCCAAGCCCACCCTTGGCTACGCCACTGTTCTGTACAATTTTTCCTTAAAATACTGTCCTAAACTAGGACCCCCCCTTAATACTGGAAGATCTTGCTGCCAAGGGCATCTATCAATTACCGTCTTCACTGCTCTTTGGCCTACAATCTTCTCTCATCAGATTACTGCTTCTGGTTACTCTTTGTGATTCAGGTTTGTTTCACCCTACTTGCTTTTTGCCTTTGGAAACATCTCCCCACAGTCACTCAAAACTCATGAAGTTGCAAATTAAGTTCTATGCTCTTGCCTTTCACCAATATGTCAATAATTATTGGTCTATCACTGCTTTTTGTCTACTGCTGCTTGATATGTAGACCAAACACTTTGCAAGGAGAAGGATGTTAAATGCTGAAATAAAGAAAATAGGTGCACAGGTAAATAAAATAAAATTAATAGAGAGGAAGCTCTGGGGTCCGTGCACTAAGGCGCACTGAATGGCTTCTGGTAGTGTAGACGTGGGTTTTGGGCGCGCTGATCCATTTTTTTAGCGCCGAGTTCTATGCCCTCCTTCCCTCCGAGTTCCATGTCCCCACCCCTCCCCTCCCCTGCGAGTTCCAGACCCCCGCGCCTCCCTCCCTGTTTCTCAGTGGCAGCCCAACCTGTGTTGGCCGCCCTCTTCTCGCAGTCCTGTGCCTGCCCCTCGCCTTCCTGCGTGCTGGCTGTAATTTAAAAGTTGTGAGGAGTTTCTCCACAGGACATGTTTACCAGATTTTTGAAAGAAAATCTTAATTTTCCTCAAGAAGTTATTCCCCCATTGAACAAAATTTATTATGTTCCGACTACTATGAAAAAAACAGAGGGAGAAAAATCCATTGACTTGCAAAATGTTACAGCCATATTGGAACAATCACTTGAAGATGTGTCAGAAAGGGGGACGCTGATAGTTTCTTTTGTTTTCCAACAAGACTTGAACTCAATAATGAGACTTTATTTTAGATCAGCTAACCATATGTTTGGGGGCCAAAAAATTTGGCTATACCCTGATGTGACCAAGACTACTCAAGAAAAGAGGAAAAAGTTTCTTTCTATGAGGTCTAAAATTTTGGATTTAGGAGGTTCTTTCCTTCTTGCATAACCGTGTAAATGTGTCATAAGATTAAATCAGATAAAATATGTTTACTATACACCTGATCAGCTTAAGACCTTCCTAGAAGCTAGACAACACTAGAGACATAAATATGAGAAAACGACGCCATAGTTTCTTTATTATTCTTTGCATTAAAATAATCTTCACTTAATTCCTGCCCCCCTTCTTTCTCCTTAACAATTGAGGTCTAATGAAGCCAATGTTTAAACTATGTTATGAAAAGATAATTCTTCTGTAATAACTTTATTGTTATACCTGGCTGTATTTCACTTGAACAGTTTATGTCTGTGCTAAGTTTATAAAACTAATAATAAAAATTATAAATTAAAAGTTGTTACCTCGTGGTCCGGCGGCAGCAGTGTAAGTCGAGCAGGCACGGCGCTTCAGCTGTGCCTCTGGTCCCGCCCTCATTTCCTGTTTCCGGAAGGGCCGGACTAGAGGCAGAGCTGAGACAGAAGGGAAGGCAGGCTGAAGCGCCGTGCGTGCTCTATTTTCACTGCTGCCGACCTACACCGAGGTAAGAACTTTTAAATTACAGCCGGCACGCAGGAAGGCGAGGGACAGGCGCAGGACTGCGAGAAGAGGGCGGCCAACGCAGGTCGGGCTGCCACCAAGAGAGAGAGAGGGAGGGAAGCGCAGGGGTCTGGAAATCCGGAGACAGGGGGGGCATGGAACTCGCAGGGGAGAGGAGGGGAGGGAGGGAGGCGGGCGGGCCTGGAACTCGGAGGAGAGGGGGGGCCTGGAATTCGGAGGACAGGGGGGGAGGGAGGGGGCGATTCTCCGTCGATTGAATCCTCACCTCCAACGTTCTTTTGGTGGCTGGTGCTGGTTTCCCTTTCCTCTCATTGATCCGCCCTCTGACATCATCACATTCCGATGCGAGGGCGGACCAATGGGAATTGTGTTATGAACCCAGGCATCCAGACGTAGAACGTTGGAGGTGCAAATTATTATATAGGATTTGGCCTACTGGATCAGGAAGCTAAGAGCCCCTTATGCCAAGCTGTGGCAAAGGGGGGCCTGCGCTGGCGTTGGTGGGTATTTTTGACTGCAGCTTGGCCCCCTCTTACTGAAGCCCTTGCTGTGCGACCATTCCAGGGGGGAGCCCTTAGGGCTTTTGCGCTAACCTGGCAGTGATACACACCGGTGCTACAAAAATAAGAACATGTTTGTAGCGCTGGATATGACAGCGCGCTGGGGGGTGGAAACTGCTGCTGCGGTAGCCCGGCGGCACTTCCTTTTTAGCGAGCGGTAAACCCATGTTGGGCTTATCGCTACTTTGTAAAAGGGCCCTAACCTTTGCATTAGGCTTGAAGTTACGACACTGTGTACTAAGGTTTAGCACATGACTCTAATGCAAGCTTACTGCATCGAGCTCCAGTATATTCAAATTGTTTTCTCATGCTTATTCATTGGGGATATCCTGACACTAAGTAGCTGTGGGGTACCTAGGTCAGGTCATTGTATCTCCATATGCTTGTTTGACCAGCATTTATTAGATAGTATGGCAAATGTTTTTTTCTATTGAGGCTCTTATCCAGCATGTATGTCCAGGAACAGCATCCCTGATTTCCAGCCTGCTGGAACTGGAAACAGTTGGGATCCCATTTGAAGAAAAGTTCCACTTAAAAATAAAGACCGTCTTACAATGGAACTTGGGATTTATGGCTAGAGGACACTTTAGAAAAAATTATATGTAAGAAGAACTTTTCTTTGGTTTGCAGACGTTAAATCCTTTCCTGATCCTGGTGTTCATTCCAGTTTTTGATCTTGGTGTCTACCCATTGGTAAAAATGTGCAAATTTAAGTTCAAGTAAGTGCATTTCTAAGCCATATGTCTAAGTTTCATATTCTGCATTACACAAACATCCAAAAATATTGCTAAATTATATATTACTTGTTTAGAAAATGGTTAGAAAACTTTCCTCCTGAATACTTGTGGGCTTCAGATGTACACAGACAAAATAGTTTTTTTTTTTTTGTAGTTTTCAGAAATATTCATAATTTTTGGATGTATTTTTTGGTTAATTTTACACATTTGGTTTACTACAAATGTGTAACTTGTATTACATTTTTAATGCACATAAATCAGTTGTAAATGTATTAATTCATAGATTAATTAATTAAGGTGCAGAGAAGGGCGACGAAAATGATAAAGGGAATGGAACAACTTCCCTATGAGAAAAGGCTGAGAAGGTTAGGGCTCTTCAGCTTGGAGAAAAGGCGGCTGAGGGGTGATATGATAGAAGTCTACAAGATAATGAGCGGAGTAGAGTGGACAGATGTGAAGCGTTTGTTTAAACTTTCAAGCAACAACAAAACCAGGGGACACAAGATGAAGCTAGAATATGGGAGATTTAAAACAAACAGGAGAAAGTTGTTCTTTACTCATCATGTAGTTAGACTCTGGAACTCGTTACCGGAGAATGTAGTGACAGCGGCTGGCCTTACGGAGTTTAAGGGGGGTTTGGACAGATTCCTGAAAGAAAAGTCCATTGAACATTATTAATTTTTTTTTTTTGTGGGGGGGGGGGGGGGGGGGGGGTTGCTGGGTTCTTGAAGCCTGGATTGGCCGCTGTCGGAGACAGGATGCTGGGCTTGATGGACCCTTGGTCTTTTCCCAGAATGGCGATGCTTATGTACTTATGTACTAATATGCATTAAATTGATTTTACACACTGATAACCTGACATTCAAAACAATGGCATAGCCACAAGGAGGCCCAGGGGAGCTTGGGCCCCCCAACTTTGGGCTCAGGCTGCCCAAATTGTGGCTCCGTTGCTATGGCTAGTGGGGATTCTCAAATCCTGCTAGCACCATGGGCTTCCCCCATGCCAGCCCCTCCCATGCACACTCAGTTTTCATGGTTTTCAAGAGGATTTCTTCAGCTGGCAGGGCTTGAGAATTCCGATCAACGTGGATATTTAAAGTTTGAGTGGGTGGTTGTGTGTGTGTGTGTGTGTGGAGTATGGAATATGGGGGAGCAGCAGGGCTGCTGAAAATGGGGGGGGGGGGGGCAAGATTCCCCGTGCCTGGCCTCCAAGAAGGGCCCAGTGCCAGTGGTCAAAAGAGACTGCTCTGCCGTCCACAGGTTCTTATTCCTGCTGTGTCCTGAAAAATGATCGCGTATTATGAAAAAGCATTGAACGCTGCTTTCAGTTCCCAAATTTGGGCACTCTGACTTACACCTTTTGAAAACAGGTGTAATTCCCGGCGCACAATTTGGGCACACATCCACGGTATACTGTAACACTGCACGCAAATTTTAGGACCAACCCTGACCCAGCCATACACCTCCCCTTGCCATACCCCCTTTTGGGTTGTGTGCTATGGGATTTGGGCGTGCATTGCTATAGAATAATTGGATTGTTAGCCAATTTAGTTGGGCGCACATCTTGAATCGGCACCCAAATATTGACACCCCATTTTGGGGGTAAGTGAATACTAAACTCTAAATATCTGGATTTTATTCAGCCATGAAATAATTAGTGTATAGGTACAAAGTGGCCAAAAGTAGGTTGTCTTCTGTTTGTAACCTTTATTATGTACACCCCAGTTAATGTTCTGGTCTTCTTTATTTGTGATCCGCTTAGAACTGTGAAGGTACAAGTGGAATATAAATTCCAGTGATATGTTATGAAAGTCAGTGGTTAAAATACCACCGACTGCCCTGGCTGAATGTTGACCTGCAAGAAAATCCAGCAGAGGAAAACAAAAGTTCGGCAGAAAAAGCAATGCAGTCCACAAAAGTAGAAGTCATGTCTTCTAATAGTTGAAAAGGCTTTTATTCTTGCCACTTTAATACACAACCCGACGTGGCCACATTTCACCTCTCTAGAGGCTGCATCAGGGATTATCAACTGTCTGGCGAAAAACATACGTTTATTAAAAATGAATAATAACTAAAGTATAAAGCAAAATACTGTTTCAAAATTAACATACACACCAAAGACAAGATTATCAATAGTGGCCTAGTGGTTAGAGCATTGGTCTTGCAATCCACAGGTGGTTGGTTCAAATCCTGCTGCTGCTCCTTGTGACTTTGGGCAAGTCACTTAACCCTCTATTGCCTCAGGTACAAACTTAGATTGTGAGCCCTCCTGGGACAGAGAAATATCCAGAGTACCTGAATGTAACTCACCTTGAGCTACTACTGAAAAAGGTGTGAGCAAAATCTGAATAAATATATGGAATGTTGCTACTGTTGAAGATTCTACATGGAATGTTGCCACTTTTTGAGATTCTGTTGCTACTATTTGAGATTCTAGATGGAATGTTGCTGAGTGGAGGAGTGGCCTAGTGGTTAGAGCATGGGTCTTGCAATCCAGAGGTGGCTGGTTCAAATCCTACTGCTGCTCCTTGTGACTTTGGGCAAGTCACTTAACCCTCTATTGCCTCAGGTACAAACTTAGATTGTGAGCCCTCCTGGGGCAGAGAAATATCCAGAGTACCTGAATGTAACTCACCTTGAGCTACTACTGAAAAAGGTGTGAGCAAAATCTGAATAAATATATGGAATGTTGCTACTGTTGAAGATTCTACATGGAATGTTGCCACTTTTTGAGATTCTGTTGCTACTATTTGAGATTCTAGATGGAATGTTGCTGAGTGGAGGAGTGGCCTAGTGGTTAGAGCATGGGTCTTGCAATCCAGAGGTGCTGGTTCAAATCCCACTGCTGCTTCTTGTGATCTTGGGCAAGTCACTTAACCCTCCATTGCCTCAGGTACAAACTTAGATTGTGAGCCCTCCTGGGGCAGAGAAATATCCAGAGTACCTGAATGTAACTCACCTTGAGCTACTACTGAAAAAGGTGTGAGCAAAATCTAGATTCTGGAATCTTAAAGAGTGACAAGATTCCATGCAGAATCTCAAACAGTAGCGACATTCCATGTAGAACCCCAAAGAATAGCAAGGTTCCGGAGTGGCCTAGTGGTTAGAGCACTGGTCTTGCAATCCAGAGGTGGCCGGTTCAAATCCCACTGCTGCTCCTTGTGGTCTTGGGCAAGTCACTTAACCCTCTATTGCCTCAGGTACAAACTTAGATTGTGAGCCCTCCTGGGACAGAGAAATATCCAGAGTACCTGAATGTAACTCACCTTGAGCTACTACTGAAAAAGGTGTGAGCAAAATCTGAATAAATAAATACTAAATTGGTATAATTCAAAAATGTTAGTATGTATATAATTAATATTAATAATATTAAAAAGCACAAACTCTCAACACATAACTTCAAATGCACAAGATAAAAAAACAATGTACAAAAAATATATTAATGAAAGCATAGACATCTGAACATTAAAATCCAAATAATTTCTAAATAAAACGCAAAGTCAATTTTGAAAGTTAAAACAGTAAAAGGCACACATACCTATTAGGGTCCCAAAGGGCACAAACACCTAATAGTAGATATAGCAATGAAAACAGCTCAGCAGTTAGCAGCAGGATAAAAAGAGTGTCTCCTCCTTTCTCAACAGTAGACGTCTACATCTACTAACTAGTAGGTATTTGTGCCCTTTAATCCGTGACGCAACCTCTAGAGAGGTGAAACGTGGCCATGTCGGGTTGTGTTTTAAAGTGGCAAGAATAAAAGCCTTTTCAACTATTAGAAGACGTGTCTTCTGCTTTTGTGGACTGAATGTTGACCTGTACATTTTTAAAGATATAATTATGAACCAACCGAGGAGTAGATTCTATAAATGGCGTCTAAAAAATCAGCGCTGAAAAACAACGCACTTAGCGCTATTCAATAAACCTCACCTAAAGTTAGGTGCAGTTTATAGAATACGCATAGCATCTGTTCCCGTGACTAAAATTTAGTCGCTGCTATTTATGCCAACTAAAACCTGGTGTAATTCCCATGTCTAAGTTAGGGGCGGATCAGGCTTATTCTATAACACTGCGCGTAAATTTTAAGAAAGCCCTCCACCTGCCCATGCCCCTCCCATGGCCCTCTTGAGATCCAGGTGGTAAAATTTACACACACTACTTTATACACTACGCTTAAGAAATTGTGCTTGCAAATTCTAATTAGTGCCAATTAGTACTGATAATTGCTTGTTAGTGGCCAATTATCAGCGCTGATTGGCTTGTTAATCAATTAAGTTGTGCATGCAGTTTGGTCACGTGGCTGAAATTGCATGTATAACTTTAGTCACCATCCCCTGGCTTCTGTATAGCGTGCTTAGCGCTCGTTAACAGCACTTAACATGCAATAATTAGAATTTACGTGCATAACTCGCTAAACGTATTCTGTAATGCACTGCACCTAAATTTTAATGTGCGCAGGCAAAAAGGGGCATGGTTATGGGCGTTCCAAAATTTGCATGCACTCTTATTGAATATGGTCATCTGTGCACTGGGATTTATGCCACATTTTTGTTGGTGTTGAGGAATAGGACTTATATACTGCCTTTTGGTGGTTTTTCCAACTGCATTCAAAGTGGTTTACATATTATATACAGGTACTTATTTGTACCTGGGGCAATGGAGAGTTAAGTGACTTGCCCAGAGTCACAAGGAGCTGCAGTGGGAATTGAACCCAGTTCCCCAGGATCAGAGTCTGCTGCACTAACCACTAGGCTACTCCTCCAACTGTAAATGGAGAGGCATAGTTTTAGGTTCTAGGATACCAACTAAGCATCCTACTCTATAAATGAAGAGTGACTGATGTGCCGCGCATGCGCGGCACGTCACAGATCTATCCCGAGTTCCGACGTTGTTAGAGGCAGTAACAGCGGCACGTAGAGGCAGGACCAGCTGATCAACGGCGGTCTGTAACAAACGCCCAACCCGCCTGCCCGGTCCTTCATTGCCACCCAGCGATTCTCCTCTCTCCCATGCCCCCCCTCCAGGCACCCACTGAGTCTCCGTTGCACCTTTTAAAGCCCTGCCCGTCTATAGCCTTCCCTTCCAGGTCGTTCCCTCAGAGTCCTGCCCTCGCGGAAAGATGAACTGACGTCAGAAGGCGGGACTCAGAGGGAACAAACTCGAAGGGAAGGCTACAGACAGGCAGGGCTTTCAAAGGAGTGATGGAGAATCGGTGGGTGCCTGGGGGGGGGCAGGGGAGAGAGGAGAATCGCTGGGTGGCTACAGGGGGGGCACACACTCTCTGTGTCTCTCTCAACTCACTCTCACACTCTCTTTCACACAGACGCACACACACACACTTTCTCTGTCTCTCTCACACACTCACACATATACACACTGTCTCTCAACTCACTCACACTCTCTTGCACACAGACGCACACACACACACTTTCTCTGTCTGTCTCTGTCTCTCTCTCACACACACACACATATATACACTCTCAATCTCTCTTAACTCACTCTCACACTCTCTCTCTTTCACACAGACGCACACACACACACGTTCTCTGTCTCTCTCAAACACTCACTCTCTCTCTCTCACACACACACACATATACATATTGCTCGTTTGGCTATTTCATTACATTACGCACAACAGAAATGTCGCCCGTTGTAATGGGCTTTATGGCTTGTATTCTATATAATCCGCATAAATCTAGATGTCACTTATAGAATTCGCTTAGGCGGAAATGTTTTCCGCACGGAGGTTTCAGGCGCCATATATAGAATCTGGCCCCATGTATAGAATCTGGAGGCAAATGTGTAGAAATGATTGCACATCCCTAGCAGAAGCCAATATTCAAACAGCAGTTAAGTGGCCAAGTTAGCTGGCTTAGTTGTAACAGAGTCTCTTAATCTAATTTTCAGCTACTGCCTGGTCAGCTGAATTGCAGATGAAAGTCAGTTTAAAACTAATCAGCTAAGCTTAGCTGGCTAGATTGAAGCAAGTAATCCCTGCATCTGGGAACAGCCAGATAAGTTGTATGGCTAGTGTTGAAAATTAGGGGCGGCCGCTAACTTTACTCCCCTGAGCTGACCCTGTCCTCGGTAAATCTGTCTATCTAGTCAGTGGTGTACCGAGGGCGGGGCGGTGGGGGTGGTCCGCCCCGGCTGCACGCTACAGGAGGGGTGCAGGGAGCAGCTGCGCGGCTGTCAGCTCCGCCGGTTCCCTGCTCCCTCCGTTGTTCCTGTTCCGGGACAGAGGGAGCAGGGAACTGGCGGAGCTGACAGCTATTCAACTGCTCCCAACACCCCAGCAGGTAAGAAGAATGCACCTGGGGGAGGGGGCTTGGAGGTGATGCACCAGAGGAGGGGGGGGGGTGACGCTGCACCCAGGGGTACCGTGCTGCACCTGGGAGGGGGGGACAACGCTGCACCCAAGGGGGTGCTCAATGGCTATCCGCCCCGGGTGGCAGCTGACCAAGGAACACCACTGTATCTAGTGACACTAGGCAGTGAGATTTAGATGCTCTGTGGGGTGGAGTTAGGTAACCCCTTAGTTCATTGGCCCCATGCATCTTTAGTGCTAGGTACAAATCTATACGCCCTCCAGTATTCAAAACTATATAACCAGCCAGAAACGGCTCCTGGGCAGTTACATAGTGTTTACATTCCTAACCACGGATATTCAGCGGGAGATAACCGGTTATCTTCTGCTGAATATCCCAGTTAGCAGCTAGCCACTGACCACCTATATCATGCGACGTAGCCGGTTAGGCGTGGATATTCAGCACCAAACTGGCTATGTTGAGTGGTCAAAATAGGTTGCTTTACTAGCAGGCCTATCTTTGACCACTAAAAAGTTAACCGGTTAGCGCTGAATATCATCACAGTGGCCAGAATAAACCCAGATATTCTATGTTGGTCACTGGATATGGCCAGGCATTGACTATCCAGGTATTATGCTGGTGGTGGACAGCAAACACACTGCCCGCCGCAGGCTGAATATCAGGCCCACGGTTAGTGAGGGTATTTCTGCTTTATCTAGTGTCAGAGCTGGCAGATGACTTATAAAACCCACATACTAGGATATGTTAAGACTTTGATTATAGAGTAGTTTGTGGCTTGAAGTTTTTTTTTTTCCATGAGTTCAGTTACCACATCTGCGTAAATAAGATTTTGTTGACTGTGCCCTGGAAGGTAAAAAAAAAAAGCAAAAAACAAAAATGAACTTAGGGGTCTCTAGATAAACCTAAGCTCCAACTGCTGTGAGTTGTAAAATATTTCCTGGCTAACATCCATACCACGCTACTTTGGACCAGTTCACACAGTGACTTGGTAACATAGTAAATGACAGCAGATAAAGATCTGTCCGGTCCATCCAGTCTGCCCAACAAGATAAACTCAGTTTACATGGTATGCGATACTTTATATGTATACCCGAGTTTGATTTGTCCTTTCCTTTCTCAGGGCACAGACCATAGAAGTCTGCCCAGCACTCTTCTTGTACTAAAAGTTCTGAAGATTCTGGAATCCTAAAGAGTTACAACATTCCGGAATCCCAATTAATAGCAACATTCTATGTAGAACTCCAAAGAGTAACATAGTAATATAGTGAACGATGACAGATAAAGACCTGAACGGTCCATCCAGTCTGCCCAACAAGATAAACTCAGTTTACATGGTATGCAATACTTTATATGTATACCCAAGTTTGATTTGTCCTTGCCTTTCTCAGGGCACAGACCATAGAAGTCTGCCTAGCACTCTTCTTGTACTAAAAGTTCTGAAGATCATGGAATCCTAAAGAGTTACAACATTCCGGAATCCCAATTAATAGCAACATTCCATGTAGAACTCCAAAGAGTAACATAGTAATATAGTGAATGACGACAGATAAAGACCTGTATGGTCCATCCAGTCTGCCCAACAAGATAAACTCAGTTTACATGGTATGCGATACTTTATATGTAAACCCGAGTTTGATTTGTCCTTGCCTTTCTCAGGGCACAGACCGTAGAAGTCTGCCCAGCACTCTTCTTGTACTAAAAGTTCTGAAGATTCTGGAATCCTAAAGAGTTACAACATTCCGGAATCCCAATTAATAGCAACATTCCATGTAGAACTCCAAAGAGTAACATAGTAATATAGTGAATGATGACAGATAAAGACCTGAACGGTCCATCCAGTCTGCCCAACAAGATAAACTCATTTTACATGGTATGCAATACTTTATATGTATACCCAAGTTTGATTTGTCCTTGCCTTTCTCAGGGCACAGACCATAGAAGTCTGCCCAGCACTCTTCTTGTACTAAAAGTTCTGAAGATTCTGGAATCCTAAAGAGTTACAACATTCCGGAATCCAAATTAATAGCAACATTCCATGTAGAACTCCAAAGAATAACATAGTAATATAGTGAATGATGACAGATAAAGACCTGAACGGTCCATCCAGTCTACCCAGCAAGATAAACTCAGTTTACATGGTATGTGATACTTTATATGTATACCCGAGTTTGATTTGTCTTTGCCTTTCTCAGGGCACAGACCATAGAAGTCTGCCCAGCACTGTTCTTGTACTAAGTTCTGAAGCTAACATCGAAGCCCCATAAAATTTACACTCCAGCCCATCCCTATCTATTCAGTCATGATCAGGGCGTAGACCGTAGAAGTCTGCCCAGCTCCCGTTTTGTTTCCCAATTACCGGCGTCGCCACCCAATCTCCGCTAAGATTCCACGGAACCATTCCTTCTAAACAGGATTCCTTCGTGTTTATCCCACGCATGTTTGAATTCCAGTGACTCTCAGTTCAGTCCTTGCTGGTTTTCAGGGCAGCTACAATGCATTTACACGTGATAGTCTGGGCCTCCAACGTATTCAAATCTATCTCATGCATATTTTATTTATTTAAAAATGTCTATTCTGCCTTCAACTAGGTGGATCACAAATCAACATACATAATAAAAAAAACAAAAAGACGAGAACTAACTCTAAAGTATACAGTATTCAAAAGTGACAGATAAAATCAATCCCATGCATGTTCAAACAAATACGTCTTCAGCAACTTACTGACTTGAACCCTACACAGTCTCAAATAACCTGGTAACTTTTTCCAAATTTGTGGACCCGCTATTGAGAACGCAGTATTCCTCGTGTTGGCATAGCCCACCATTTGCAATTTATCATTCTTCGAAAACTTCAAGTTTTCAGACCGCAAGGATCGAACAAGTGGATATTCCTGAATTACATCTTTAAGGTATCGAGGAATACAATCAGACTACAGTGCTCGGTGTACCAACTGTACAACCTTGTACTGTCCCTGAGCATCAACTGGCAACCAGTGCAGAGCGCGTAGATTGGAGATAAATGCTCAAACCTTGACACACCTGCCAACAATCGGGCAGAAGCATTTTGTATCAACTGCAATAAGTACATAAGTACATAACTGTTGCTGTACTGGGACAGACCGAAGGTCCATCAAGCCCAGTATCCTGTTTTCAACAGTGGCCAATCCAGGTCACAAGTACCTGGCAAGATCCCAAAATAGTACAATACATTTTATGCTGCTTATGTTGCTTATCCCAGAAATAAGCAGTGGATTTTCCCAAGTCCCTTTTAATAATGGCTTATGGACTTTTCTTTTAGGAAGCTATCCAAACCTTTTTTTAAAACTCCGCTAAGCTAACTGCTTTTACCACATTCTCTGACAACGAATTCCAGAGTTTAATTACATGGGTGGTGGACTTTGGTCCTGGGGAACTGAGGAACTGAGTTTGATTCCCACTTCAGGCACAGGCAGCTCCTTGTGACTCAGAGGCAAGTCACTTAACCCTCCATTGCCCCAGGTACAAATAAGTACCTGTATACAATATGTAAGCCGCATTGAGCCTGCCATGAGTGGGGAAAGCGCGGGGTACAATGTAATAAAAAAAAATGTTAAGTCAAGAAATATTTTCTCTGATTCGTTTTAAATTTACTACTTTGTAGCTTCATTGTGTGCCTCCTAGTCCTACTATTTTTGGAAAGAGTAAACAAGCGATTCATGTCTACCCATTCCACTCCACTCAGTATTTTATATACCTCTATCATATCTCCTCTCAGCCATCTTTTCTCCAAGCTGAAGAGCCCAAGCTGTTTCAGCCTTTCCTCATAGGGAAGTCGTCCCATCCCATTCATCACCCTTCTCTGTACCTTTTCTAATTGCACTATATCTTTTATGAGATGCGATGACCAGAATTGCAGACAATATTGAAGGTGCGGTCGCACCATGGAGTGATACAAAGGCATTATAACATCCTCATTTTTTATTTTCCATTCCTTTCCCAATAATACCAGGGCACTACTTCTTAATCCTCTCCTGTAGGAACACCTAGCCAGTCAAATTTGTAAGATTTCCACAGTAAATATGAATGAGACCCATTTTCCTATATTGGAGGCCCACTGTATGCATGGTGGTAGCCCTGCAGACCTGATTGGTTAGGTGAGCCACCAGGACAGGGAAGAGAAGCACTGAGGTAGAGAACTTGGGAGCAGGGCCGCCGAGAGCCAGAGACGGGCCCGGGACAAGGCCGCCCCCAGGCCCCCCCCCCCCACCACCCGAGGTCGAGGTCGTCGACGCCGGGCCCCCCCACCCGAGGTCGTCGGCCCCCCCCTCTACCCGCTACCGGGCTGGGCCCTGCACTAACCTTAAACGCCTCCTTTCAGCACGTTTGCAGCAAGCAGCAGCAGGGCAGACCTTTCCTTCCTTCCGTGCCCCGCCCTCGCAGACGTTACGTCAGGCGAGGGCGGGACTCGGAAGGAAGGAGTGGCCTGCCTGCTGCTGCTTGCTGCAAACAGAGGCATTTAAGGTTAGTGCTGGGAGCGACGGAGGGAGGGTGGGTCGGACTGCAGTGTCGCCGGGCCCCCTCCGGAGGCCCGGGCCCGGGGACTTTTGTCCCCCCTGTCTCCCCCTCTCGGTGGCCCTGCTTGGGAGGTCAGGGTGGAGGTTGGTTTGATTGGGCTGGGCCCCCACAACCCCTGTGTCCAGGACTAAGTTGGAAAGCAGTGAACTCATGCATGCTGTCTGAAAGTTCTAAGGTCTGAGAGATGGTGAATAACGTTTTCAATTACTTAGTGTTTAGTGAGTGTCTCCTTTCTCTTGCTCTGCAGACCCATTAGGAGAATGGCAGTGGGCATGATCCTGGCAGCTGTTGCATTTGCGGTAGCAGCCATTATAGAGGTGAAAATAGACGTAAGTACAGAACGATCAGGCAAGGGGATGCCATGCAGAAAGACGCGTGACAGTCTCCTCCAAGCATTAAAGCGTGTTTCTTTTCCAAGTGCGACAGTGGAGATGAATGAACCTGTTTTATTGTTCAAATACCCGGGTAGTTCCTCTGTCATAGTTAGCTTACCTACAAGATATACAAGTGCAAGACTACTCTCAGACTTTGCCCTAGTCAGGCGAGCAATAATTACTTTCAATATTGCCAAAGGCAGGATTGTTACTGACTTATATAATACCTAAAAAAAGTTACCGTTAGGCAGTGGCGTACCAAGGGCGGGGCAGTGGTGGCGGTCCGCCTCAGGTGCACGCAGCAAAACGGTGCAGGGAGCAGCCGCGTGGCTGTCGGCTCCGCTGGTTCCCTGCTCCCTCTGACGTTGCTTCCTGTTCCGGGGCAGGGAACCGGTGGAGCCGACGTCCAGGGCCACCGAAAGACTGAGCTGAGCCCGGGGTAGGGCCACCGCTGCCGGGCTCCCCCCAGGACCGCCATGTAGCCAGGCCACAAAGATTAGGAGGGGCTAGAGCCCAAAGTGGGAGGGGGGGCACATTTTGTCCCACCTCCCTGCCCCCTGCCGCAACTCCACATACCTTGGCTGGTGGGGGTCCCCAAGCCCTGCCACAGAAGCCTTCCTCCAGCGCTGTTTTCTGCCGCATTGCCTGCCCCAGTGGCGTAGCTATAGGTGGGCCTGGGTGGGCCAGGGCCCACCCACATAGGGCTCAGGCCCACCCAACAGTAGTATACGTTTAGCAGTAGCTGGTGAGGATCCCAATCTCTGCCAGCTGAAGACTTCCCCCTGATGGTAATGAAAATGCTGCTCTCCACGATACTGGCACCTACGCATGTTCCGTTTTCAGTGCATGTCTACTGCAGACTGCCAAGGTGCAGAGAAGCATTTTTCCACCAGCTGAGATGTTTTTTTGGTGGGGTGGAGAACACTTGGTACCCATCCACTTCTTGCCTAGGCCCACCCAAAATCTGCTGTCTGGCTACGCCCCTGGCCTGCCCTGCGGCTTCTTCGTGTGATGTGTGGGGAAAATCAGCCCCAGGGCAGAAAATGTGGTGGAGAATAGCGCTAGAGGAAGTCTTCTGCTGGCAGGCCTTAGGGACCCCTGCCAGCCCAACTAGAGCCCCCAAAGCCCTGTGTCTGCTCCTCCCCAGCCTCTAAGGGGGAGTCCGGCGCCAGAGGTTTTGTTCGACATGAGGGAAAAAGCAGCCGCAGGGCAGGCAATGCAGCAGAGATCAGCGCTGGAGGAAGGGCTTCTGCTGGTGGGGCTTGGGGACCCCTGCAAGCCAAACCAGAGGCCCTGAAGCCCTGTGCCTGCTCCTCCCCAGCCTCTAAGGGGGGGGGGGGGGTTAGTGCCAGAGTTTTCTCTCTCCTGCTCCTGTCGGGAGACGATCACCCAGGTCCCATCAGGAGCAGGAGAGAGATAGACCCTGGCACCGGGCTCCCCTCGGAGGCCGGGCCCGGGGAATCTTGCCCCCCTTTCGGCGGCCCTGCCAACAGCCGTGCAGCTGCTCTCTGCATCCCCAGGAGGTGATGCGCCGAGGGGGTGCGCAGCGGCAATCCGCTCCAAGTGGCAGCCGACATAGGAACGCCACTGCTGTTAGGGACCTCTTTCACTGCTTTTTCTTTCTCTTTTTGGGAGATCCTGCTTGCTTTTACTTTGTTCTTACAGTCCTGTGAGTGGACTTGTTTATAGATTACACTGGGAGATATCAGGCCTTTGGCTAATCCTGTCCTGCTGCACCACGGCAGGGCACTGCAAGAGATAGGGTGAAGTTGTCCCTCTTTTAAAGAGAAGGTCATTGTTTTCTAGTGTCCCATAGCAGTAGGATATTTTACCCCTCATCATAGACGGTCGGTAGCCCAACTGTTTGGGGAGGCTAAAGGGGGCGGAGCTTACCTCCATACGCTCCGTGGCAGCGACGTCAATGAAGAAAAAGACTACAGGCTCGCCGCCAGCTTCTCCCTTCTCTCTGCACACAGTGTCCCGCCTTCTGCGGTGATGCATTTCCTGTTTCCGCGAGAGCGGGACACTGTGTGCAGAGAGAAGGGAGAAGCTGGCGGCGAGCCTGTAGTCTTTTTCTTCATTGACGTCGCTGCCACGGAAATAAAAGATAAGAATGCGCAGGGCGGGAGGGTGGGCTGCATCACAAGCGGAAGTCGACGATTGGGCTGGGGAGGCTTAGCCTCCCCATGCCTCTTATACTGGGCGCCTATGCCCCTCATAATGATTGCTGTTAACATGTTCTCGGAAATAAATCTGATGGCTTGTTGACTTTTATCTGTTTAATCCCTCTGTGATTGCCCTTATTATGAGACAGCCTTGGAACACCCAGAGTGAGTTGATCGAATTAGAGGGTGGTGCGATTTTAAAATTGAACAATTGGTGAGCCAATAAAGGCAACATTCTGAAGTCATTCAGGAAATTCTCTGTTTCAACATTTCTTTTTTTTGTTACATATGTACCCTGCACTTTCCCACTCTTGGCAGGCTCAATGCGGCTTACATGGGGCAATGGAGGGTTAAGTGACTTGCCCAGAGTTCCACTAGCAACATTCCATGTAGAAGTCGGCCCTTGCAGATCACCAATGTGGCCGCGCAGGCTTCTGCTTCTGTGAGTCTGACGTCCTGCACGTACGTGCAGGACGTCAGACTCACAGAAACAGAAGCCTGCGCAGCCTTCTCCATGGAATGTTGCTAGTGGAATAGCAACATTCCATGTAGAATCTCCAATAGTAGCAACATTCCATGTAGAATCTCCAATAGTATCTATTTTATTTTTGTTACATTTGTACCCTGCGCTTTCCCACTCATGGCAGGCTCAATGCGGCTTACATGGGGCAATGGAGGGTTAAGTGACTTGCCCAGAGTCCCACTAGCAATATTCCATGTAGAAGTCGGCCCTTGCAGATCACCAATGTGGCCGCGCAGGCTTCTGCGAGTCTGACGTCCTGCACGTACGTGCAGGACGTCAGACTCACAGAAACAGAAGCCTGCGCAGCCTTCTCCATGGAATGTTGCTAGTGGAATAGCAACATTCCATGTAGAATCTCCAATAGTAGCAACATTCCATGTAGAATCTCCAATAGTATCTATTTTATTTTTGTTACATTTGTACCCTGCGCTTTCCCACTCAATGCGGCTTACATGGGGCAATGGAGGATTAAGTGACTTGCCCAGAGTCACAAGGAGCTGCCTGTGCCTGAAGTGGGAATCGAACTCAGTTCCTCAGTTCCCCAGGACCAAAGTCCACCACCCTAACCACTAGGCCACTCTTCCATTCCACTTGAACTGAGGACTTATACAATATTTTTATAACATTTGTCCATACCAAGATCCTGAGGGAGAACTCTGCACAGGTTCTTATCTAATAAGCAGAAGTGTGTAAATTAATTTCTACTCTCTACTTCTGGGTCAGAGGAACACTTGAGAATTTTGGAAAGCGAGTTTGGATTCTTTAAGGTTCCATGGGCCTGATTATCTATTTATTTATGAATGAAGGTTTATTTACCACCTTTTTGAAGGAGTTCGCTCAAGGCAGCGGCACAGCAAGAATAAGTCAAACATAAGCCGTAGACAATTACAGCAGTAAAAATATTCAAAGTATGGCGTAGTATGCTACATTACAATGCCAACAAAATACACAGTAAGACATTTTAATAGACAGCATAGGGTGTAAGCAAAGATGGAACATATAATTACTTTTATAATTACTAAAGACCGACCTGTTCAAAAAGACTTACCATAATGATCCTTCATAAATGACCTGACATCAAAACTCTACCAGAACCAGACAACATCGAACTCTCTATACCTGTTTGCTTCAATCAATTTGTCACTAATGAACGTTGATGCATCACCCCCTTATCTCTCACGCCTGAAATGAACTGTTCATCTAACTTACTTTATCATTTATTTCAACATGTATGAACTTTAAACGTAATACTACTTTGTATTTCTCCTCCGGGAAATGGCGTTCGCCATTACGGCATAATGTAAGCCACATTGAGCCTGCAAAAAGGTAGGGAAATGCGGGATACAAATGCAACAAATAAATAAATAAATAAAGTGGCATACTGCTTGCTAAAAGGGAAGTATCGCCGGCAGTGCCGTAGCGAGGGCGGCTGACACCCGGGGCGGTTCGCCGCTGCGCACCCCCCCTCAGCGCACGCACCCTCCCCCCCCCCGGAGCGCATTCTTACCACTAGAGTAGGAAAGGGGGCGGGCGGGAGGGCCGGTCCGCCCCGAGTGCACGTCGCTGGGAGCTGCGTCGGCTCCGCTGGTTCCCTGCTCTCTCTGCCCCGGAACAGGAAGTAACCTGTTCCGGGGCAGAGAGAGCAGGGAACCAGCGGAGCTGCCACCCCCTCCAGCGGCGTGCACCAGGGGTGGACCGCCCCATCGCCCCCCTTCCTATTCCACTGATCGCCGGGCTACTGCAGCAGCCTAGGGGTAGTTCCCTCCCCAGTGTGTGTCATTTCTGGCGCTGCAAAAGTATTTCAATTTTTGTAGCACCGGTGTGTACCCGGCAGTAATCGGGCAGCACCGTGTGCTGCCTGGTTACTGCCAGGTTACTGCGGGAGTCCTTACCACCACCTCAATGGGTGACGGTAAGGGCTCCCCCCCCCCCTGAAATGGCCGCACGGCAAGTGGTTCACTTGCCGCATGGCCATTTCTTTAAGTAAAGGGAAACCTGCTTTGTACCTGCTGGGGTACAAGGGGCCTTGACACCATAGATAGATAAGATAGATTAACAGGAGTAAGAAAATAAGAGACTAAACTACTACTACTACTACTACTACTACTTAACATTTCTAGAGCGCTACTAGGGTTACGCAGCGCTGTACAATTTAACAAAGAGAGACAGTCCCTGCTCAAAGAGCTTACAATCTAATAGACAAGTGAACGGTCGGTCCGATCGGGGCAGTCAAATTGGGGCAGTCTGGATTCACTGAACGGTAAGGGTTAGGTGCCGAACGCAGCATTGAAGAGGTGGGCTTTAAGCAAAGACTTGAAGATGGGCAGGGAGGGGGCTTGGCGTAAGGGTTCAGGAAGGTTGTTCCAAGCATAGGGTGAGGCGAGGCAGAATGAGCGGGGAGTTGGTGGGGAGTTGGTGGTGGTGGAGAAGGGTCAGAAAGGTGCTTGAACATTATCTTGGCTAGGGCGGGAGTGGATCAACATGTCCTGCTATAAGATGTGCAGCCGGCGTCATTTACTTCTTCCGTTAAAGCCTGGTTGAAGAGCCAAGCTTTCACCTGCTTCCTGAAGTAGAGATAGTCTTGTGTTAAGCAAAGACTTTCAGGGAGTGCATTGCAGATTTGTTCCCTTCCCAGACCTAAGTAAGGGCCAGTTGACAATTTGCAGGTGCCACCTTTCCACTGGAAAGACCTAAAATGCTTGTGTCTGCCTGTCAAGAGTTAAGCTTCTGTAATCTGATGTATGCAATGATGGAGTATACCGCTTGACAGCTACTCATTAAGTGTGTGTTAGCATAAGCCAGTAAGGTCTTTATTTCAACCAACATGATGACTACATAACCTCATCCCATCAGCACTGGATGAGGTATGCACAGTACAATTATTTTTTTTAGACTATTTATTACAGAATGTATTTCTTTAGTTGTAAATTACCTGAGTTCAATAGGTTGAAGGACTGTTGGCAACTTATGACCCAAGATGTTAAGAACTATTAGCACGTGCTTACCACCGCAAAAAAGGGCTTACCACAGGGCGTTCCAGCGGGGGTCTGTGTCTCTGGGGACAAGCTGACTATTTCAAGGGAGGAAAGGCTAACTTCCACCCTGTTGACTTCTCAAACCGAATTCTGCTCCAGAGTTCCCAATCCTGGGCCATCCACCATGAAAGTATCCATCGGTCTAGGCTGAAGATGTTGGTGGTTGTTGGAGATCTTTTACGTAGGGAAAACAAGTCTCATCAACAGCTTTAGGCAGTATTTGGAGCTCTGCCTGCCTCTTGGGTCCTGCGCACAGAATGGGAAGCAGTTCCAAAATTGCTACCCTGGCAGATCTAGAGTTCAGCTTTCTACCTAAGATCTTAAATTTGGCTTCTAGAACTTCCCTTCCACATTTTCCTATGTCATTGTTATCCACGTGTACCAAGATAGCTGGCTCCTTCCCAGCACTACCTAAAATCCTATCTAGCTAGAGCTGGTGGGGGGAGGCGGGGCTGGTGGTTGGGAGGTGGGCCTTGTTCTGGGCAGACTTCTACGGTCTGTGCCCTGAAAATGGCAGAAACAAATCAAGGTCAGGTATACACATAAAGTAGCACATATGAGTTTAAATTGTTGGGCAGACTAGATGGACCATGCAGGTCTTTTTCTGCCATCATCTACTATGTTACTATCCACCTTATAATTGAAAGAGAAAAACGCCTAGATTTCAACCCAAATCGTGAGATAGACGTTTATCTCTCAAAAACGAATAAATCGGTATAATGGAAAGCCGATTTTGGACGTTTTCAACTGCACTCCATCGCGGAAGCGTACAAAGTTGACGGGGGCGTGTCGGAGGCGTGGTGAAGGTGGAACTGGGGCGTGGTTATCGGCCGAGGAGAGATGGGCGCCTTTCGCCGATAATGGAAAAAAAGTATGCGTTTGTAGCTAGAATTTAGGGCACTTTTCCTGGACCCTGTTTTTTCACGAATAAGGCCCCAAAAAGTGCCCTAAATGACCAGATTACCACCAGAGGGAATCGGGGATGACCTCCCCTGACTCCCCCAGTGGTCACTAACCCCCTCCCACAACAAAAAATGATGTTTCACAACTTTTTATTTTCACCCTCAAATGTCATACCCACCTCCCTGGCAGCAGTATGCAGGTCCCTGGAGCAGTTGTTAGGGGGTGCAGTGGACTTCAGGCAGGTGGACCCAGGCCCACCCCCCCCCACCTGTTACAATTGTGCTGCTTAATGCTTAGTCGTCCAACCCCCCCAAACCGACTGTACCCACATGTAGGTGCCCCCCTTCACCCCTTAGGGCTATAGTAATGGTGTAGACTTGTGGGCAGTGGGTTTTGAGGGGGATTTGGGGGGCTCAACACACAAGGGAAGGGTGCTATGCACCTGGGAGCTCTTTTACCTTTATTTTTGTTTTTGTAAAAGTCCCCCCTAGGGTGCCCGGTTGGTGTCCTGGCATTTATTCGTTTTTGAGCTGGGCGCTTTCATTTTCCATTATCACTGAAAAACAAAAACGCCCAGCTCACAAATTGTCGAATAAAACATGGACGTCTATTTTTTTCGAAAATACGGTTCGGTCCGCCTCTTCACGGACCCGTTCTTGGAGATAAACGCCCATGGAGATAGACATTTTCGTTCAATTATGCCCCTCCACGTTAGCTACAGAACTTAGAATGTGAGCCCACTAGGGATAGAAAAAGTACCTGCAAATAGTAAATGTAAACCACTTTGGTTGTACCCACAGAAAGGCGGTATAACAAATCCATGACCCTTTACCCTTTAATGGGGAAAACAGAATAATCAGCCATTCATCCTGGCAGTAAAAATGGCTTTAGCGCATGGGAATGACCAGCATAAGGAAGATCTTAGGCCAGTTTTTACCATAGTTTGGTAAAAGGGCCCCTAAGAAAGGGATAGAGAACAAAACTGAGATTATTATCATGTCTTTGTATGACTCCATGGTGCGACCGCATCTCAAATATTGTGTGCAGTTTTGCTGAACACATCTAAAAAAAGGATATAGTGGAATTAGAAAAGGTACAGAGAAGGGTGATGAAAATGATAAAGGGGATGGGGCAACTCCCCTATGAGGAAAGGCTAAAGCAGCTAGGGTTCTTCAGCTTGGAGAAGAGATGGCTGAGGGGAGGTGTGACAGAGGCCTATAAAATACTGAGTGGAGTACAACAGGTAGACATGAATCGCTTGTGTACTTTTTCCAAAAATATAAGGACTAGGGGGCATGCAATGAAGCTACTAAGTAGTAAATTTAAAACAAATCAGAGAAAATAATTCTTCACTCAGTGTGAATTAATGCTGAAATTTGTTGCCAGAGAATGTGGTAAAAGCTTAGCAGAGTTTAAAAAAAGGTTTGGACAAGAAAAGTCCATGAGCCATTATTAAAATGGACTTGGGAAAATCCATTGCTTATTCCTGGGAAACACAGCCTAAAATCTGTTGTACTCTTCGGATCTTTCCAGGTACTTCTCACCTGGATTGGCCCCTGTTGGAAACAGGATACTGAGGAACTGAGTTCGATTCCCACTTCAGGCACAGGCAGCTCCTTGTGACTCTGGGCAAGTCACTTAACCCTCCATTGCCCCATGTAAGCCGCATTGAGCCTGCCATGAGTGGGAAAGCGCAGGGTACAAATGTAACAAAAATAAAATAGATATTATTGGAGATTTTACATGGAATGTTGCTACTATTGGAGATTCTACATGGAATGTTGCTATTCCACTAGCAACATTCCATGTAGAAGGCTGCGCAGGCTTCTGTTTCTGTGAGTCTGACGTCCTGCACGTACAGTGGTGGAAATAAGTATTTGATCCCTTGCTGATTTTGTAAGTTTGCCCACTGACAAAGACATGAGCAGCCCATAATTGAAGGGTAGGTTATTGGTAACAGTGAGAGATAGCACATCACAAATTAAATCCGGAAAATCACATTGTGGAAAGTATATGAATTTATTTGCATTCTGAAGAGGGAAATAAGTATTTGATCCCCCACCAACCAGTAAGAGATCTGGCCCCTACAGACCAGGTAGATGCTCCAAATCAACTCGTTATCTGCATGACAGACAGCTGTCGGCAATGGTCACCTGTATGAAAGACACCTGTCCACAGACTCAGTGAATCAGTCAGACTCTAACCTCTACAAAATGGCCAAGAGCAAGGAGCTGTCTAAGGATGTCAGGGACAGGATCATACACCTGCACAAGGCTGGAATGGGCTACAAAACCATCAGTAAGACGCTGGGCGAGAAGGAGACAACTGTTGGTGCCATAGTAAGAAAATGGAAGAAGTACAAAATGACTGTCAATCGACAAAGATCTGGGGCTCCACGCAAAATCTCACCTCGTGGGGTATCCTTGATCATGAGGAAGGTTAGAAATCAGCCTACAACTACAAGGGGGGAACTTGTCAATGATCTCAAGGCAGCTGGGACCACTGTCACCACGAAAACCATTGGTAACACATTATGACATAACGGATTGCAATCCTGCAGTGCCCGCAAGGTCCCCCTGCTCCGGAAGGCACATGTGACGGCCCGTCTGAAGTTTGCCAGTGAACACCTGGATGATGCCGAGAGTGATTGGGAGAAGGTGCTGTGGTCAGATGAGACAAAAATTGAGCTCTTTGGCATGAACTCAACTCGCCGTGTTTGGAGGAAGAGAAATGCTGCCTATGACCCAAAGAACACCGTCCCCACTGTCAAGCATGGAGGTGGAAATGTTATGTTTTGGGGGTGTTTCTCTGCTAAGGGCACAGGACTACTTCACCGCATCAATGGGAGAATGGATGGGGCCATGTACCGTACAATTCTGAGTGACAACCTCCTTCCCTCCGCCAGGGCCTTAAAAATGGGTCGTGGCTGGGTCTTCCAGCACGACAATGACCCAAAACATACAGCCAAGGCAACAAAGGAGTGGCTCAGGAAGAAGCACATTAGGGTCATGGAGTGGCCTAGCCAGTCACCAGACCTTAATCCCATTGAAAACTTATGGAGGGAGCTGAAGCTGCGAGTTGCCAAGCGACAGCCCAGAACTCTTAATGATTTAGAGATGATCTGCAAAGAGGAGTGGACCAAAATTCCTCCTGACATGTGTGCAAACCTCATCATCAACTACAGAAGACGTCTGACCGCTGTGCTTGCCAACAAGGGTTTTGCCACCAAGTATTAGGTCTTGTTTGCCAGAGGGATTAAATACTTATTTCCCTCTGCAGAATGCAAATAAATTCATATACTTTCCACAATGTGATTTTCCGGATTTAATTTGTGATGTGCTATCTCTCACTGTTACCAATAACCTACCCTTCAATTATGGGCTGCTCATGTCTTTGTCAGTGGGCAAACTTACAAAATCAGCAAGGGATCAAATACTTATTTCCACCACTGTATGTGCAGGACGTCAGACTCACAGAAGCAGAAGCCTGCGCGGCCACGTTGGTGATCTGCAAGGGCCGACTTCTACATGGAATGTTACTAGTGGAATAGCAACATTCCATGTAGAATCTCCAATAGTAGCAACAGTGGGGGCGTGGCCTAGTGGTTAGGGTGGTGGACTTTGGTCCTGAGGAACTGAGTTCAATTCCCACTTCAGGCACAGGCAGCTCCTTGTGACTCTGGGCAAGTCACTTAACCCTCCATTGCCCCAGGTAAGCCGCATTGAGCCAAACAAAAATAAAATAGATACTATTGGAGATTCTACATGGAATGTTGCTACTATTGGAGATTCTACATGGAATGTTGCTATTCCACTAGCGACATTCCATGTAGAAGCCTGCGCGGCCACATTGGTGATTTGCAAGGGCCTAGTGGTTAGGGTGGTGGACTTTGGTCCTGGGGAACTGAGGAACTGAGTTTGATTCCCACTTCAGGCACAGGCAGCTCCTTGTGACTCTGGGCAAGTCACTTAACCCTCCATTGCCCCATGTAAGCTGCATTGAGCCTGCCATGAGTGGGAAAGCGCAGGGTACAAATGTAACAAAAAAAAAAATGCTTATGTTCTTATGATACAATCACAATGGCTTCCTTCTCTGTATAATCACTGTGGAGCTTCAAACAACTCGCATTAAAATATTATGTTTGCTCCCACAGTCCCTCAGTTCCTAAATTCTCAAATCCAACCCTTCATTTCAAAAATTTTTGTCTCTTAGTGTCCTCAGTTGTGCACATTACCAAGATTACTGAATGGCAATGGTTCCTGCACATCTTTCTTCATCGGTACACTTTATCCACCCTTTTTTTAAACTTATTTAGCACTATTCTTCACTTTTATATTGTTTTAAAATTTTAATTAATACTCATCTTTGAAAAATACATCAAGCTCAGGGGTTGATGTTACTTCCCGACATGCATGTTTCGCCCTTAACAGGGCTACTTCAAGGACTGCCCCCCCCCCCCCTTTGCCGTTTAGCGCCAGCTCTGCTCTACAGTTAAAGGATCTTCCCCTTGTTCTTATGATGCCATAAATGTAGGACCTGGATGAGGTTGCCTGGCTCTCCTGTATATTGACAATACCATATTTCTACTGTGCATTTTTAGTTGTCGTATCCAAAAGCAATTAATTATACATAGCAGTAAGAATAAATCTATTATTTTAATTAGGAAACCAATATGTCTGAGCCTGTTGCCCAAGAAAGTCTGCTGCAGGTTTTGAATTTGGCAAGCGAGCCAGTTGAGATAGAAATCAAAGACTCCGAATCCTTCAGTCAAGCCAACCTTAGGTATCAGGTAAGGACAGTAATTGCACCTATACATACTAGCACGCTGATTCTTCCAAATTGCAATTAATGCGCTAACTTAAGCATGCCACTTATGACAGGTCAACGGCTGGCGTACGTGGATGGCACCTAAGTGCAGCACGCAATGCGCACAACTGATAGTATTCTATGAGTTGCGCATGTCGCTTGGCAACACACCCGTGACATCTCCATGCTCTGCCCGTACAATTGCCTGACAATTGCACGCTAAGCGATCTAGGTGCACTATTAGAGGTTGACCAAATTTTGGTTTCAGTTTTGTCTTCAGCACCGAAACTGGCCCAGAATTCAGATTCGACCATGCTTCAGTTTCGGGCAAAAATGCAAGTGTATTTTCATCTGAAACTAAAAGTCTCCATCTCTGCCCCTGCTGCCGCGGCTACTCCGTGCTGCACTCACTGGGCTTACCTTCAAATCTCTGGTGGTCTAGTGGCCTCTTGGGAGCAAGAGCAATCCCATGTCACTCCTGCCCATGCCAGCTCTAATCTCAAAATGGCTGCCATAACAACCCACTGAGGATTGGTTCTGCCCATGTTGGCTCCAATCTCAAAATAGCTGCCACAAATTCCGCAGCAGCCATTGTGACTGCGGAGCCAGCGGGGACAGGAGTGACTCGGAATTGCCCCTGTCCCTGAAGAGGTCACTAGACCCCCAGGGCTGTGTAGGTAGGCTTGGGAAGGGCCTATGAGTGGGGGAGAGTAGAGTTGATGGGCGACCCGGAAGGACCTGCTAGGGGGGTGGCTTGCCCACGGGGACGGGCTTTCTGAAGGGGGGTGGGGGTGGGGTGACGATTTTGGCTTCAGTTCTAGCTGAAACCGAATGGTGAATTTCAGCCACAGATTCCGTTTCAGCCAAAACCAAATGCCCCGGTTATGGCTGCCTTCTATTTTTTTGTGAAATAGCACCTAGCACTTACGCGCATAACTGCCTATTATTGGTGCCAATTACTTGCATAAGTACTACTATTCTATAAACTAGACATGCTATTGGCACCCAAATGTAGGTGCCAGCTTATAGAATTGCCTTTCACACATTTTGCCCAGTACACGAGGAAATGTATTTCTTTTCCGCTTTTCTGGTGTTGAACTGCAGGCAGGTACCAGCTTCTTGTGGTTTCCAGTTTAGATTTTTGTCTGCACATTTCTATTTCTAATATGTGGTCATTTATTCTGTATTTGGTGAGCCTCTATCCAGATGACATCAGGATGACTTTTGGCCTGGACAAATGTGCCAAAGCAACCTTTTTAGCAGGAAAATCGAACAAATCTGAAACACCTCTTTGGCTGGTGATTGTGTCATCAAGGAATATGAACAGGAAGGTGTATATAAACATCTAGGAGTCAGGGAAGGAGCGACAATCTAGCATAAAACACAGAGAGAGAAGACCAGCAAAGAGTATTACAAGAGATTAAAACTGATACTGAAAAGTGCTCTAGCATCGAGGTATATGATAAAAGCCATCAACCAGCTTGTGATTCCTGTACTCTTGTATGGCTTTGGAATTGGGCCTGTTAAATACCTTGAAAAACTGAATGTACAAACAAGGAAACTCCCCCGTGAACATGAGATAGTCTATAAGAACCAGTATATGCCAAGTGTACATTTCTAGAGCTGATGGAAGAATGGGCTTCATAGAAATAGATTGTACATACAGAGATAGGCCTCCAGGCCTATTTAACAACATCAACAGATCCAAACACATAACAAGTATTGAAGTACGAAAGCAAGTGTGCGTCTAGTAGTGCTATAGAAATGATAAGTAGTAGTATTAAGTGCTCAGAATCCAGCCCCATCATTAAATTAGGACAGGCCTTCCAATGAGCAGAAGAAAGGCGTGAAAGTCCATCTGTATGCAAAGGAAAGGAACACACAGAATATGCAAAGCAGGAGAAAAAGCTCTTTAAACTACCAGATCAGCAAACAAAGAAAAACAAGTGGCAAATGCACAAACACAGTGGGAACCGTATTTGGATCAAGTCTGGACTAGAGAGCTGCACAGGAGCGGGGATGGTGGGACCCAGGTCTTGCGGGGTCCCCGTGGAAATGCACGGTGTTCTGAGCTTTGCCTCTCCTCACCTGAGCCGCAGGGTGCCCTCTCCGGCACATACCTCAAGCCACCCTGGTGGTCTAGTGGATTCTTTGGGGCAGGAATGATCCACAGTCTTTCCTGCCCGCTGCCTCTGACCTTCTTGCTGCCGCATCGCTTTTGTAAAATGGCTGCCGAGACTTCCAGCAGTGGCCTTACGAGACTTCCACTGAAGTGTTGCGAGGCCGCTGCTGGAAGTCTCAGCAGCCATTTTTTAGCTCAGTGCTTGCTAATTTTTTAGTTGCAATGACACCATGAAAAGGGCCAAATAAAATTGTGTGACCCTCCTGGAGATGTAGAATAATGATGCATCTATAGATAGTTAAAAGGAAGTGGGAAGTGGACCAATGACTCCAGGGAGACAGGATACTGATGTATAAAGTACCACTTTATTCACAGACTCGACACAGTACCGTGTTTCGGCCACAGGCCTGCCTCAGGAGTCTAAACAATAGGTGAGAAAATAATGAATAAAAAATAATGATAATAAAATAAAATATACACATATACATACACTAATATAAAACAGGCAATGAGATATCTCAGAAAAACATACACAGAAAACCTCTAAAGAAAAAAATATATATACATAAACTCAAAATGTCAAGATACATATAGATTAAATTAAAAAAAATAAATAAAACAGATCATAAGTGGGCAAGCCACTTAACCCTCCATTGCCCCATGTAAGCCGCATTGAGCCTGCCATGAGTGGGAAAGCGCGGGGTACAAATGTAACAAAAAAAAAAAAGCAATGTGGCCAAAACACGGTACTGTGTCGAGTCTGTGAATAAAGTGGTACTTTATACATCAGTATCCCGTCTCCCTGGAGTCATTGGTCCACTTCCCACTTCCTTTTAACTGTTGTTATCTCTTGGGAGTTAGTGTTCATCCACCTCGGTGGATCACCTCCTCCTTGAGCATCTATAGATAGTACATCCAGTTGGTGACCCTAAATGTGGGTTTTGTGACCCATTTTGGGGTCCCGACTCACAGATTGGGAAGCTCTTTTCTAGCTGCTCACTGAGCTGAATGCAGACTATATGATGGAATATGGGAGTTTGGGGAACAGGCAGTGGCGTAGCAAGGGGGCGGGAGAGGCGGTCCGCCCCGGGTGTCTGCTCAGGGGTGGGGGGTGCTCCCTGCCAGCTCCCCCCCCCCGGGTGCAGCACGATGACACCCCCCCGACCCAGTGCCTACCCTCCTCAGCTCCCTTCAACCAGTTGAGCACCCTACCTTTAAAGACATTTCGGAAGCCATGGAGAGGCGAGGCGCAGTGCTTCGCGCCTGCAAGTAAAAAGCGTGGATGGTCATCGGGCCTTCCCTCACGCTGTCTGCCCCGCCCTCCACTGACGCAACTTCCTATTTCCGCAAGGGCGGGACAGACAGCGTGTGGGAAGGCCCGATGACGATCCTCGCTTCTTTTACTTGCAGGCGCGAGGCGCTGCGCCTCGCCTCTCCACGGCTTCCGAAATTTCTTTAAAGGTAGGGTGCTCACCTGGTTGGAGGGAGCTGAGGAGGGTAGGCACTGGGTCGGGGGGGGGGGTGTTGATGCGCTGGGGGGGGGGGGTGTCATCATGCTGCACCCGGGGGGGGGGGGGTGCAACGGCGAACTGCCCCGGGTGGCAGCCCTCCTTGCTACGCCACTGGGAACAGGGAGGGGTGTTGTTATGCACTGTAGCCGTAACAGGGTCTGGTCTACCTGCTTATGATTTCTAAACAGTAAATTAATTTGCTAATGTAATTAAGAATATCTATGTGAAAAAATTAAAAGCTTTAAACACTACCAACCCAGGGTTTCAGTAAACTGTAGCGAGATTTTCTAATATTTCCAAAAATTTCTAAATCAAGATGGTAGCAATAACTGATTTTTCAAAACCATTCTTTTATTTTAAAAAAAAGAGAAATCATTTTTATATTATTCCTGTTTTCATTATGACTGCCTGATGCATAGTTTCTCTGGCTACAGAGGAATTCCCCGTCTAAATAAAATAACAATTTCACCAAACTGCTGAAATTTCAACCTGTTTGTTTTCTTTGTCTAGGATCCTGACTACTTAAAGCTGCCAGTGAAAACAGAAAATGAGAATTTCAGTTTTAACATGCAATACCGTGGAATGCGTTCGAGTTGCAGCCATGCCCTGTCAGACAGACAAGTGTACAGTTTGATATTTTACCAAAATGGTACCAAGCCATCTTGCAAACTGGTGAGTGCTGGAATTAATTACATAACGTCATTTCAGCATTACACGGATCGTGTGACGATAGTGGGTCAACTCATTTATCCTTTGTCACAAATGCAATGTGACAAGCAGCTCTTGAGTCTGCTGGTGCTTAACTTTTGTGAATGTTGAGACACTAACCAGCTTGTTTTCGAAGGAGATCGCCGACCATCTTCCGACACAAATCAGGAGATGGCCGGCCATCTCCTGAAGCCGGCGAAATCGGTATAATGGAAAGCCGATTTTGGCAGGCTCCAACTGTTTTCCGTCGCAGAGCTGGCCAAAGTTAAAGGGGGCATTTTGGAAGGGTATGGGAGGCGGGACGGTGGCGTGCTTATGAGATGATAATGGAAAAAGAAGGGCGTCCCTGGCGAGAATTTGGTCCACTTTATTTGGTCCCTTTTTTTCAGGTCCAAGTCCCAAAAAAGTGCCCGACCTGACCAGATGACCACCGGAGGGAATCGGGGATCACCTCCCCTGACTCCCCCAGTGGTCACTAACCCCCTCCCACCCTCAAAAAAACAACTTTAAAAACTTTTTTTGCCAGCTTCTATGCCAGCCTCAAATACTCAGGTCCATCGCAGCAGTATACAGGTCCCTGGAGCAGTTTTAGTGGGTGCAGTGGACTTCAGGCCTACCTGTTACACTTGTGGTGGAAAATGGGAGCCCTTCAAAACCCACCCGAAACCCACTGTACCCACATGTAGGTGCCCCCTTCACCCCTTAGGGCTATGGTAGTGGTGTATAGTTGTGGGGAGTGGGTTTTGTGGGGCTCAGCACCCAAGGTAAGGGAGCTATGCACCTGGGACCAATTTGCGAAGTCCACTGTAGTGCCCCCTAGGGCACCAACCGGGCACCTTTAATGTTGACCTAAATGCTGAGATTTGGGCACCCTGAACCATAATATCGAAATGAAAGATGGACGCCCATCTCGTTCGAAAATACAGTCGGCCACGCCCCTTCGCAGCGCCGTCCTCGGAGATGGGCGCCCTTAGAGATGGGCGACCCCGGTCGAAAATGCCCCTCTAAGCGTACAATAAAGTCATGGGGGAGTAGTCGTGGTTAATGTATCAGGATGAGAAACACGGAAGCCAGCATTCAAATACCCCTGATGTTCCTTGTGACCCTGTGCAAGTCATTCTACTTTCCATTCTCTCAGGGATCCTTTTACAAAGCTGCGGTAAAAGGGAGCCTGCGTTAGCATCAGTGCGTGTTTTTGATGTGCGCTGAGGTCCCCTTTTTCCGCAGCGGGTAAAAGACTGTCTTTTTTTCCTGAAAAGAAATGGTCGTGCAGTAAGTGAACACTTACCGTGTGGCCATTTTAGGGGAGGGGGCGAGGAGGGGGGAGGGAAGAGCACTTACTGACACCCATTGAAGTGGTGGTAAGGGCTCCCGTTCTAACCCAGCGGTTCAAAAATAGAAATTTTTTTGTAGCGCCAGAAATGGCGCGTGCTAGGGGTGGGAAGTACCGCTGGGCTCCCTTCAGTAGCACGGCGGTACTTCCGGAATGGCATGTGGTAAACATGCATTGGGCTTACCGCCGCTTAGTAAAAGGGGCCCCTCAGTTACAAATTTAAGGCCCCTTTTACTAGGGTGTTAAACCCTAACGTGTGCTTAGCATGCGAAAAACAGGCTAACGCAAAATGCGGTAAAGCGTTTTGTGGTAGTTTGCTTGTTAGCGCACACTAATCGTGTGTTAACTATTTTTGAAAATTTTTTTTAAAGGGGGCTTATCATGAGCGAAGAATGGTCATAGAAGCGTCAATTAGCTAGCACATTCGCATTAGCGTGTGGTAACTGGCGGATGCTGAGTTAAGGCGGGAGCAGTTATCGCCTCTTAAATAGGAGGCGGTAAATACTTCCGCATTAATTTTTTTCCAAGTCCCACACGTTTATGAAAATTAGTGTGGGACCTGCAAAATTAAAAGAAATGAAAAAGCCGTAAGTACTGCCACATTGAATCTAGGCTTAGTATGTGGGAAAGTCCCGTATTAAATGCAGTAAACCCAGATTATATCGCTGTTTAGTAAAAGGGCACCTTAGATTGTATCAGAGAACATTTGTATATGTATGTACAGGAAGAGAGCCTTTTTCAAATGAAGGAGAGCTCTGGAATGAGGGGGCATACGACAAAGTTAAGAGGGAATATAGGCTTAGGAGTAACCTAAGGAAGTATTATTTCACAGAAAGGGTGGTGGAGGCGTGGAATGGCCTCCCGGTGGAGGTGGTGGAGTTGAGGACTGTTCCAGAATTTAAAAAGGCATGGGATAAGCATGTGGGATCGCTTAGGAACAGGAAGAATTAGGGGTTACAGAGGATGGGCAGACTGGATGGGTCATATGCAGTGGCATTTCTAGGGGGGCTGACACCCAGGGCCGATCGCCGATGCGCCCCCCCCCCCCCCCCCGGGTGCAGTGCGACCCCCACCCCCCCGGCGAAACGCGACTATCCCCCCTCCCCTTACTCTGCTATCCCTGGTGGTCTAGAGGTACCTCTTCATCTTCGGGACAGGAAAGAGCCCCCTCTTTCCTGCCCGGAGCGCTGCTGCTAGCTGCCCTGCATCCTGTCCTGTGGTGAGTCCGGCTCTCAGCGTTTCAAAATGGCCGCCGAGAGTTGAAGCAGCCTCGCAAGACTTAACTCTCGGCGGCCATTTTGAAACGCTGAGATCTGGACTCACCACAGGACAGGATGCAGGGCAGCTAGCAGCTCTAGGCAGGAAAGAGGGGGCTCTTTCCTGCCCCGAAGAGGTACCTCTAGACCACCAGGGATAGCAGAGTAAGGGGAGGGGGGAGGAGAGAGATGACAGGGGGGAGGTGAGGGCGTGGAAGGGGCGGGACAGGGGACGTGAAAGGGGCAGCTCCCCCCAGCGAAACGACACCCTCCTCCCCGGTGCATCTTTACCTGCTGGGGGGGGGGTGGTGCGCGTCTGTCAGCAAAGCTCGTTCTCTGCTCCCTCTGCCCCGTTACAGGAAATAACCCATTCCGGGGCCAGAGGGAGCAGAGAACGAGCGCTGCCGACAGACACGTGCCACCCCCCCCCCCCAGCAGCGGGCACCCGGGGCGGACCGCCCCCACCGCCCCCCTCTTAGTACGCCACTGGTCATATGGCCTTTGCCGTCATGTTTCTCTGTTTCTACGTATATAATGTAACTCACCTTGAACTAACACTGAAAAGATGAAAGCTAAGTTCAATAAAATGAGAAGTCAATCTCTTGCTTTCAGCTGGAGGAGAGAGGCTTTTAGTAAGTGTTCTGGCACTTTTGGACAAGCTCTCCTCCCCCCCCCCCCCCCCCCCCCCCGTGAATTTTCTACCACTTCTTACACCTTCACAAGAAAAAGAAAATTATGCCCAGGGCTGTACAGAACTATGGGGCCCTTTTACTAAGCCGCGTAAGCGTCTGCGCGCGTGGCTCTTGCGGTAATTTCATTTTTGGCGCGCATGTACAATATGCGCATCTGAAAAATATTTTTTTCTTTTCGGGTTGCGCATAACGGACACATGCCAAGTGGCATTTGGCGTGTGTAGGTCATTACCACCTGGTTACTGCGTGAGTCTTTACCGCTAGGTCAATGGCTGGCGGTAAGGTCTCAGACCCAAAATGGACACGCAGCAATTTTGGTTTTGCTGCACGTCCATTTTCGGCAAAATTGTTTTAAAAAAGGCCTTTTTTGCATTGGCGCTAAAAAATGGTTTGGCGCGTGCCCACGCCTACACTACCGCAAGCCGTTTTTCAGCGCGCCTTTGTAAAAGGACCCCTATATATTTTATTTTATTTTTAAAAATGATGGGGTTTTCAGGTACCTGTTACTAGAAATTGGCAGTAGAAGTCCCACCCCACCAGGAAAAGCCCCAGAAATGCTAAGGTATCATGTCTCTTCTCTCTGCCCCTCTTAATGTTCTGCTAGCAGGACCTGGAGAAACATAGATAGAGTGGTGGATGCTTGGAATGCCCTCCCGCGGAAGGTGGTGGAGATGAAAATGGTAACGGAATTCAAACATGCGTGGGATAAACATAAAAGAATCCTGTTCGGAAGGAAGGGATCCTCAGGAGCTTAGCGGAGATTGGATGGCAGAGGCGGGGCTGGTGGTTGGGAGGCGGGGTTAGTGCTGGGCAGACTTATACGGTCTGTGCCCTGAAAAAGACAGATACAAATCAAGGGGCTGGTGGTTGGGAGGCGGGGCTAGTGCTGGGCAGACTTATACGGTCTGTGCCCTGAAAAAGACAGATACAAATCAAGGGGCTGGTGGTTGGGAGGCGGGGTTAGTGCTGGGCAGACTTATACGGTCTGTGCCCTGAAAAAGACAGATACAAATCAAGGGGCTGGTGGTTGGGAGGCGGGGCTAGTGCTGGGCAGACTTATACGGTCTGTGCCCTGAAAAAGACAGATACAAATCAAGGGGCTGGTGGTTGGGAGGCGGGGTTAGTGCTGGGCAGACTTATACGGTCTGTGCCCTGAAAAAGACAGATACAAATCAAGGGGCTGGTGGTTGGGAGGCGGGGATAGTGCTGGGCAGACTTGTACGGTCTGTGCCCTGAAGAGCACAGGCACAAATCAAAGTAGGGTATACACAAAAAGTAGCACATATGAGTTATCTTGTTGGGCAGACTGGATGGACCATACAGGTCTTTTTCTGCCGTCATCTACTATGTTATGTTACCAAAAATAAAATGAAAACACAGAAGAACAAGCCTTCACAACTTGCGAGAAACACCAAACACACAGCGAAGGCGACAAACCCACACCAGATGCAGCTCTATGTATTCAAAATTCTTTATTTTCCACATCTAAGACTCAACATGGGCCATGTTTCGGCTACCAGGCCTGCATCAGGAGTCTACAATAAAACCATAAAAACGATCTAAAATCAATTAAAAATCAAAATAATCACAAATAATAAAAAATGATGAAACATATGTAATTCCTCAACAAGAACGGTTAAGTAAAAATCAAAGGGAAGACAAGAAGAAATCTGTTATAATCAAATTGAGTGTAGGATGCTGAAAATAAAGAATTTTGAATACTTAGAGTGTCGTCTAGTGTGGATTTGTCACCTTCGCTGTGTGTTTGGTGTTTAGTACTCGTGGTAAAACATAACGTTTCTGATGGACAGGGGGAGACAGAGCAAATAACAAAACATAAAAAGGCAAAAGAACTAAAATAATTATAGCCTCTTTTAGGTGACCCCTTTCCCAAATTGAAAATATCAACAGTCCTTTCTACAGGCAAAATCAACATGTAACACACATGCATGGATGGTCGTTCAAAATCAAAGTCAGGTGGTAATGCAAAGTCCTTCATGCTCCTTTTCTTTATTCTCCTCTCTAAGTCGACTGCCAGGTGCGTACCCTTTTCCTCGCTGTTCTTGCTGCAGTTTCTGTACTGGAAAACTGTAGCCTTCACTTCAGAGGTATTAAAGTGCTTGGAATAAGAGCCAACAGTATATTAATGTCTCTGAACACTAAAGCACAAAACTCTCCTTCAGACCCTCTAGCAAAGAGGGTATGCCCCCCTACAAGGAGACATGATTAGGGGAATCACTTGATCTCCCCCCCCCCCCCAAAAAAAAAAAGTATTAGATCTTATCTAACACTTCACTATCCCAACTGCAAGGGTATAAAATACAAATTATTATACTCTGCCAGCTTCTCATTTATAGGCACACAACTTTGGAACTCTCTACCCAAGGACCTGAAACTCACGGAAAACTACCTACAATTCAGAAAAAAACCTAAAAACTCATCTTTTCAAGAAGTCCTTCCCCTCACCATCAAACATCGCGAAACGTTCAGAAATGGAAAACAATGACACTAACCTTCTCTCACAATATGCTAATATATTATACTAATGTAACCCAAGCGATTATTATACATCTGTATTATGTGCTATACTTCAACAAATCTAAATTTTTGTAACTCGCCTTTTCAACAATATGTAGGCGACATTGAATCTACCGTATGGTGGGAAAATGTGGGATACAAATGCAATAAATAACTATATGTGAAAAATGCAATTAATAAGAGGTAAAACAATCTTCAGTTAATCAAACATGTGGAGGCTCATTTTCAAAACACAAAGTTACATGGGTTCCTATGTAACTTTGTGTTTTGAAAAGAAGCACACACTAAACACAAGAGACACCCGTAGGAATATATGGGTGCCTGTAGCATTTAGGGCTCGCTAAAACTTAGCACGCGCTAAAAACGCTAGCGCGCCTTTATAAAAAGACCACTTAGTGTGCACTGAATTGATTTAACGCACACTAACTGATGAATTATGGCACAACGGTTCCCTATTTAAAAGCCCCTATTACAACGAATGTGTGAAACTGAATAAATAAAAACACCCAAATAACATTTAAAATTTGCGCTTTGGTGCATAAAATTCTCTATGGTGAAGCCCCTGCATATATGGACGCCCGTGTCAGCTTACCACCTCGAAACTCTCACAGATCAGCTCGCTTGTACCTAAATATGCATTACCCAATCTACGGTGGCCTCAAGTATAAAACCGCTTACGCCTCCACTTTTTCCTATGTTAGCGCACAACTGTAGAACGGTCTACCTAAATTTGTGGAAGTTATCCCTGATCATCCGACCTTCAAAAGATACCTTAAGACCTACTTATTCGGAAAGGCTTATGCTCTTGACCCGCCCCTCACCGCTACCTATTGAATTCTATTTTCTATCCCTATTTTCCCACCTCTGCTATTACTCACTTGTCCCTTTCCCTGCAATGCTGTTGACTGTTTGTTGACGATTTGATGTATGCTTTTGTAAATTACTGTAAGCCACATTGGGCCTGCCCTTGGGTGGGAAAATGTGGGATATAAATGTTGTAAATAAATAAATGTCAGGAAAAATTTGTAAAAGCAGTGAAAAACTAGCTCACATTTTCTTACCTACACTCCCCCCCTAACATTTACCCATATATGAGGGTTAAATGAAAAGTAATGCTTCCGCTTTCATAATTCATCAACTGATGGCAGCACTGATGCGCTACATGTTCGCATGCTCTTTGAACTCCCTTCCTTCACTTCAGTTGGTGAGAAGTGTCTGTATGAAGAGGCTGTTTTGCTATTGCTTGTGGAATGGAAGCATTGAGTGAGCACTTGTCGGTGCGGTTTAAGGATTGTGCTGTGATAGAATTTCTGACCGTTGAAGGAGTCCCTCAAACTGAAATTCACTGTTGCATGCCAAATGTGTCAGAGGTTTTCCTTTGGCTGATCCTCTGATTGTCCTTTATGGGTTAGTCAGCCTTTCTCCTGTGTATCTCATCTGTTGCTGTCACAGGTCATCCGTTTCGTTTTTGACCACACAAATCAGCCTTTCTTTACATTTTTTGGCCCAGCGACACAAGTACTTATATCAACACAGTCATCACCATAAACAATCTGAATGCAGCGGTGAATTTTAATTGAAGAAACTCCAACAGTCAGAAATTCTATCACGGCACATTGCTTAAATAGCATTGAGTGCTCAGTTCATGCTTGCATTTCACAAGCAATAGGAAACGTAAACGAAGAGGGAAAAGGACCACGGATTCCAGAGACAAGGGAAACAAACTCAATACTACAAGAAGATTTATTGATGATGGACTCGACACAGGACCTGTGTTTCGGCCTATGGCCTGCTTCAGAAATCTTTTGAATAAATAAATGAACAAAATCTTTGATGTCTTGTCTTTTAACCTTATGACACTAAAGATCGGTCTTTAAAAAGACCTTTGTGGTGATATCGCTAATGGTGGGTGAAGTCTGCGGCATCTGAATATCAAGCTTAGAAAGCAAAGACAATCAAGGCTGAAACACAGATCCTGTGTTGAGTCCATCATCAATAAATCTTCTTGAAGTATTGAGTTTGTTTCCCTTGTCTCTGGAGTCTATGGTCCTTTTCCCACTTCGTATACGTTTGCTACACACCGTGGAATCTTTGAGTTCTCCACCCAGGTGGATTTCTTGTACAAGCAATAGGAAAACAGCCTCTTCACACAGACACTTCTCGCTGAGAGGGCCTTTTACAAAGCGGCGGCAAGCCCAACGCGGACTTAGTGCACGCTAAAACAGAACTATTGCCTGTCCAACATGGCCGCCAACGGTAGTTCCAGCTGGAGCGCATGCCATTTCTGGCGCTCTGGGAAATTTTTTCCCCTAGAGTGGCGCTAACCTGGCGGTAATCGGGCATCGCTGCAGGCTGCCCAGTTACCGCTGGGTTACAGCGGGAGCCCTTACCGCCACTACAGTGGGTGGTAGTAAGTGCTCCGCACCGCATGGCTACATAGTAAGAGTTATCTTAACACGTGGCCATTTTTTTTGGGGGGGGGGGGCATTTTACCGGCTGCGGTGAAAAGGGTCCTGGCGAATGGGAAAAACGGCCCCTGCCACTGACATAGGGCCCTTTTTCCTGCAGCTTAGTAAAATGACCCTTTTCTGAGGTGAAAGAAGAGATTTCAAAGAATAAGTGAACAGGTGTAGCTCGCCAGTGCTGCCATCTGCTGGTGAGTTATTGAGGTAGAGGTATTGCTTTTAGGACCCTGTTTACTAAGGTGAACTAGTGTTTTCAGCGTGTGCTAACTGTGTAGACACCAATAGGAATATTATGGGACTCTACATGGTTAATGCTTAGTGTGTGCTAAAAACGCTAACGGGCCTCAGGCGCAGCTTAGTAAACAGGACCCTTAATTTAACCCTAGTACATGTGGGCAATAAGCATAAAACCCATTTCCATGGACAAAGCAGTTTTACCCATAGAAAATGACTAATTATTGTAATCTACATCACGCACATTCTTGAATCTCCACTACCCCAGCTGCAAAGGACTGAAATATAAATCCACATATGCATCCAGCTTCTCCTATTTAAACACGCAACTGTGGAACGCACTACCAATGGCCATAAAAACAATGCACGACCTAGCAATCTTCCGAAAACTACTGAAAAGCAACCTGAATGGAGGAGTGGCCTAGTGGTTAGAGTGGTGGATTTTGGTCCTGGGGAACTGGGTTCGATTCCCACTGAAGGCACAGGCAGCTCCTTGTGACTCTGGGCAAGTCACTTAACCCTCCATTGCTCCAGGTACAAATAAGTACCTAAGCCGCATTGAGCCTGCTATGAGTGGGAAAGCACAGGGTACAAAAAAAAAAGGCATACCATAATGATCCATCCTAAATACTAATACGGTCTGTGCCTGTGCCAGAGCTGGTGGTTGGGAGGTGGGGCTGGTGGTTGAGAGGTGGGGATAGTGCTGGGCAGACTTATACGGTCTGTGCCAGAGCCAGTGGTGGGAGGTGGGGCTGGTGGTTGGGAGGCGGGGATAGTGCTGGGCAGACTTATACGGTCTGTGCCCTGAAGAGCACAGGTACAAATCAAAGTAGGGTATACACAAAAAGCAGCAAATATGAGTTATCTTGTTGGGCAGACTGGATGGACCGTGCAGGTCTTTTTCTGCCGTCATCTACTATGTTACTATGTAGACTCTACATGAACTAGACAAAACCGAAAACTGCACGCTAGACTGATAACCTACAAGCTACTAATGAAATTTAAGCAATACACACCACCACTTTATTTCATATACCGGAAATGAACTTTCTATAGTTGATTGTCTAAATTATTTTATAATTCACTTTATCTTTTAGGAACTTCAATGCAATACCACTGTGTAATCTACGTTACCACTTATGTACCTAAATGCAATACCACTTGTATTTCTCTATCCGGAAATGGCGATCGCCGTTATGGTATAATGTAAGCCACATTGAGCCTGCAAATTGGTGGGAAAATGTGGGATACAAATGCAACAAATAAATAAATAAAAAGGGGATATTAGCGGTATGTAAAACCACACTTGAATTGAATATTAGTTCCTGATACATGCTTGATTTGGTTTATTTATTTCTGTTCTAGGTGAAGGACTTGTCACAAAAGCCGTGGAAAGGACTGGCAGCTTTGAGGTGCGATTTAGCTCTCTTGGGCTATTGTGTTGTCAGACAGTTGCATACACTGGCTATTAGATGCCTGTTTCAAATCCAGCCCATATTTTGCACTCAGAACAGTCCACAGCCATCACTTTGAAACAATACCATGTATCACCCAAAGCAGTGTAGGAAACTGAAGCACCAGCAATGTCAAAAAATATTTATTTCTCACCAAGTAGTATCAAGGTTGTTGCACTCTCTGGATGCGTTGCCAATTGGCTAGTATTGTCCAGACTCTTCCAATTACCGTTCAATGCATCTTGCAAATCTCCCAAACATTTTTTTTCAACAGTTCTTCATATGCTCACCAAGCCAAAACTTCAGTAGTACTGATTTAAAACAAAAAAAATATATGTCTAAATAGTAACTGTTTCTGTTTTCTTATTCTGAGCTAGAAAAATCTTTATTGAATTTTCTTCACATTTCCTCACAGTAATGATTATGCATCCCATATCGGCTGGTCTCATATTTCCAAAGATGGACCGATAAAATTATTGGAGGTGTGCAGGCAAAACATTTTTTTGTTTATTTCAAATTTGTTCTATTTTGTTTTTATTATTTAATTATTTTGTTTAAAATTGTATACACCGCCTAACCCTAGGCAGGGTACAAAGAAATCAGGCAAGCAAACACAGCGAAGGAGACAACGAAGATGATGAAGAAACATCCAATGGAGTCAAAGAGTTCACAACAGGAGTTTGTTTCACAAAAACTACTGGACTCGACACGAATCGTGTTTCGGCCGCAGAGGCCTTCGTCAGTAGTCCCTAAATAATACAAAATGTATAAATAAGTTACTATCATAAAAAACAGAATAAATAAAAGAAAAACAAAGAAATGGTGACACAGTTATAAAATACTTAGATAAAATGTATAACGGTGACACGTGAATAAATGAAAGAGGCAAAAACATATAAAACCATGTGGTTATTACCTTTGGCACTACATTTTACTTTGTGATTTGTATACTCTTTTTTTTCTGTAATACAGTACAAATCCAATGTCATTCTTATTTTCATTATGGTGCCTTTATTAGTGTTGCATTTTTGTATGTTATCTCTATATATAAAAGGCACCACCAACGTTCTAAATGAAGCCTCCAGCTGGAAGTGTGAAGGGGGAGAGATATCCGGTTTCCCCATGAGTGTCTGCCCCGCCCTCGCTCTCTCTGTAACACAAACAGTGAAGGAAAACACAGCAAAGCACGAAACCAAATCGCTCTCTCTGTAACAGTGAATGACTCAGAGGGGGGAGGGGAGAGAGGGCAGAAGCCCTCACTATCTCTCTAACACAAACACAGAACAGCAGGAAACTTAACACTGAAGGACTCGACTCCGAGGGGGGAGGGGACAGACAGCACAGGGGAAGGGAGAGAGGGCAGAGGGCAGGGACACACACACTCCCACATGCACACAGAATGAAACCTTGCTAGCCCCCGTTTCATTTGCATCAGAAACTGGGCTTTTTTACTAGTTTATATATAAATTGGATTATAACTGTGTCACTATTTCTTTGTTTTTCTTTTCTTTATTCTGTTTTTATGATAGTAACTTATTTATACATCTTGTATTGTTTAGGGACTCCTGAAGCAGGCCTCAGCGGCCGAAACACGATTCGTGTTGAGTCCAGTATTTTTTGTGGAATAAACTCCTGATGTGAACTCTCTGAGTCCGTTGGATGTTTGTTCATCATCCTCGTTGTCTCCGCTGTGTTTGCTTGCCTGTTTTTACCTGTGCAAAGGTTTTTTGTTCTTCTGTGCTTGACGTTACGAAGAAACCATACACAATAAAACATGCATATCAGTGAAAAGCAAAATCTCACAAAACAAACGAAATCATCCTGAAACAAATAATACTGCTCTTCACTTATGGAAAATCATAACTGGTTGCTCCTATCTAAAGCATCAACAATGAGCTGAGTTTTCAACAATTTAAATAAAGGAGTGTGGTAGCCGTGTTAGTCCACTCTTAAGGTTATCAATAGAAATCAAACAAAATAAAACATGGAAAAGAAAATAAGATGATACCTTTTTTATTGGACATAACTTAATACATTTCTTGATTAGCTTTCGAAGGTTGCCCTTCTTCGTCAGATCGGAAATAAGCAAATGTGCTAGCTGACAGTGTATATAAGTGAAAACATTCAACATTACTATGACAGTCTGACAGGGTGGGAGGATGGGGGTGGGTTGGAGGTATGCATAGGGACATCAAAGCATATCATTGATATTCTAACAGGATGGGTGTGGATAGGTGAGGGGTGGGGTGATCATGTTGATCTGACGAAGAAGGGCAACCTTCGAAAGCTAATCAAGAAATGTATTAAGTTATGTCCAATAAAAAAGGTATCATCTTATTTTCTTTTCCATGTTTTATTTTGTTTGATTTCTGTTGACAACAATGTAAAAAAATGTGCCACATTCTGGCATATGCATAAATTTTTCATTTGCGTTGGTCCATTTCATCTGATGATAGCATGCACTATCAGTGAACAGTGTGCACCGTTTCTGAATAATGAACAGTAACAGCATGAACTATTTAGTGCACACTAAATGAAGTAGTGCACATTATTACAAACAGAAACAAAACGATACAGAAATTCATGTCCCCAAATATGATCTTTCCATTGCCCTGCTAACATCAATCTGAAGAGGTATATAGCATCTTAAAAAAATGTCAAACTGTCAGCTAACTGTAAGGGGTCAGAATTACAATAATTTGATTTTGTGAAAAGATGTTGAATTTAATTATTATTTTCTGACTGCATAGTTGAGTTGTGCACAGGGATGGGGACAATGGGAAAACCGCAGGAATCTACGATGTTGGTAACAAAACCAGGGCTGGCTTAACCATTGGACCAGGTGAGGCTTTGGCTTGGGGCGCCAGCAATGATGGGCACCAAAATACTCAGTATCTGATCTCATCTAGTCTGCAAGTTAGGACTTTGTCTCCCCACCCCCCACCACCACCACCAGGCCAGTCTCTCTCCTTCTCTCTTCTCCCTCCCTCCTTATGGGTCTAGCACCGTTCTATCACTTCTCTCACTCCCCCACAGTCCTGTAAAGTTTACACTGATTGCTGGCAGTGGCAACAGCAGCAGCATGATAGGCTGCCTTTGGCCAACCTCCGGGTCTTCCCTCTGCTGCATCCTGCCTCCGACGATGCAATTTCCTGTGGGCAGGATGCGGCATAGGGAAGACCCAGGGACTGCTGCTGGCAACTGACAAACTTTACAGAAGTGTGGGGGAGTGAGATATGTGAAGGAGCAGTGCTGGACCCTTGGTGAAGGGGACAAAGGAGAGGGATGATAGACTAGACCGGGGGGGGGGGGGGGGGGTGGATGCCTGCCCAAGGGAGGGAGAGATGCCAAATCTGTTGGAGGGGAGGGAGGGGGCACCAGAAGTGATGCAATGGTGGGGGCATTGCCAAAGCAAGTTGGCTGAGGGTTCCACTATGCCTTGAGCCGGTTCTGAACAAAACAGTCATTAATACTGCAGGAATGGGAAGGGATGGATCAGAAGTGAATGGGGAAGGGGACCAGATTATGTCCCTGTGCACACCTCGATTCAGAAACCTGAAACACCAACACCTCTGCTAAAAAAAAATCAAAAGAGGAGTCCATGTTAATAATAAGAATATATTTTTCTTGCATATTTAACAAAGCAACATTCTACGTTTTGTTTGAATTTACAAGATCTTTTAAATGAAGGTTGGGTACGGGGATGGGACAGAAAACTGTGGGGGATGGTGAGGGGACAGTAGTAACATGATGGGGATGGGGTGGGGACAGAAAAGTATTGACTGGGGATGGGGACTAGATTGTGTCCCCAAGCAACCTCTACTGCATAGTTCATTAAGAATGCTTCTAGATGTGAAGACGTGCAATGTTCTGGCTTCTGAAATATACATTTTCTGTCTTTAATCAGACTGTTGCCTTTTTGACATATTCAGCCAGTACTTCTCTGAGCATGTGTAAAGGAGCTGAGTCTTGAACAACTGAGATTCAAACTTCCAGGGTACTTTGCTAACACTACATAACCAGGCTAATTTTCCGCTGGAGCCCCGACCAATAATTGTAAGCCAAGTTTGTAAGTTATGGTAGATGAGAGGCTCGGAGAATCTGGGGTAGAAAGAAAGCATGGAATACTTATTAACAAATATATTTACTTGTGTATTTATAAGTAAATATAAATCAAATGATCAATATGATATTTGTAAACGTCATCCAATGAAAAATCATTAAAATGCTATTTCTGCTACCAGAGGCTTCTCACATTTTATTATTTTATTAACGGTGGCAATTCTATAAATGGGCTTCAAGATTTAGGAACCCCAAATGCCATGTACTTAGTGCTAATTCTATAATGGCTTCTTGGTGCCAAAATGCCATTATAGAATACTAGTTTAAGTCAGCATTGCTGCGCCTTAGGTGTCAACAGCTACGTCATGTCAACAGCTACGTCATGTCAACGGCAGTTTTAACTGTTGGTGCCAAATTGTGCCCTGAAGTGTGCAGAACTTACAGTATTCTATAGATTACACATGTATGTTGGAGACACAACCATGACCCGCCCGTATTCTACCTATGCTTATGCCCCCTCACACTTACACACTAAGCGATGTTGACGTGTAGGTTACAGAATAGTGGCTACCACTTGTCCATGTAATTGTCAATTCATGGCACCAATCACGCGCATCAGTGCTGTTATTCTGTAACACGCACGTAATTGGAACATGTCATGAGGTGCCAATTCATAGAATTATAGTAACATAGAGGAAGTAACCTGTTCCGGTGCAGAGGGAGCAAGGAACCAACGGAGACGACACCCCCCCAGCGGCGTGCACCCAGGGTGGACCGCCCCACCGCCCCCCCTTCCTACGCCACTGGAGCCCAGCATCCTGTCCCCGACAGCAGCCAATCCAGGTCAAGGGCACCTGGCAAGCTACCCAAACGTACAAACATTTCATACAAGTTATTCCCGAAATTGTGGATTTTTCCCAAGTCCATTTAGTAGCAGTCTGTGGACTTGCCCTTTAGGAAACCGTCCAACCCCCTTTTAAACTCTGCCAAGCTAACCGCCTTCACTGCGTTCTCCGGCAACAAGCTCCAGAGTTTAATTACGCGTTGGGTGAAGAAAACTTTTCTCCTATTTGTTTTAAATTTACTACACTGTAGTTTCATCGCATGCCCCCTTGTCCTAGTATTTTTGGAAAGCGTGAACAGACGCTTCACATCCACCTGTTCCACTCCACTCATTATTTTATATACCTCTATCATGTCTCCCCTCAGCCGTCTCTTCTCCAAGCTGAAAAGCCCTAGCCTCCTTAGTCTTTCTTCATAGGGAAGTCGTCCCATCCCCGTTATCATTTTAGTCGCCCTTCGCTGCACCTTTTCCAATTCTACTATATCTTTCTTGAGATGCGGCGACCAGAATTGAACACAATACTCAAGGTACAGTTGCACCATGGAGCGATACAACGGCATTATAACATCCTCACACCTGTTTTCTATACCTTTCCTAATAATACCCAACATCCTATTCGCTTTCCTAGCTGCAGCAGCACACTGAGCAGAAGGTTTCAGTGTATTATCGACGACGACACCCAGATTCCTTTCTTGGTCTGTAACTCCTAACGTGGAACCTTGCATGACGTAGCTATAATTCTGGTTCTTTTTTCCCACATGCATCACCTTGCACTTGCTCACATTAAACGTCATCTGCCATTTAGCTGCCCAGTCTCCCAGTTTCGTAAGGTCCTTCTGTAATTTTTCACAATCCTGTCGCGAGTTAACGACTTTGAATAACTTTGTCTCATCAGCAAATTTAATTACCTCGCTAGTTACTCCTATCTCTAAATCATTTATAAATATATTAAAAAGCAGCGGTCCTAGCACAGACCCCTGAGGAACCCCACTAACTACCCTTCTCCATTGTGAATACTGCCCATTTAAGCCCACTCTCTGTTTCCTATCCTTCAACCAGTTTTTAATCCACAATAGGACATTTCCTCCTATCCCATGACCCTCCAATTTCCTCTGTAGCCTTTCATGAGGTACCTTGTCAAACGCCTTTTGAAAATCCAGATACACGATATCAACCGGCTCCCCTTTGTCCACATGTTTGTTTACTCCTTCAAAGAATTGAAGTAAATTGGTCAGGCAAGATTTCCCCACACAAAAGCCATGCTGACTCGATCTCAGTAATCCATGTCCACGGATGTGCTCTGTAATTTTGTTTTTAATAATAGCCTATACCATTTTCCCCGGTACTGACGTCAGACTCACCGGTCTATAATTTCCCGGATTTCCCCTGGAACCTTTTTTAAAAATCTGGATTTATGCCAGTTTTCGTTGATGTAAATGGATGCACATAAATTTAGGCACTGAAATATCAACTAAGCATATTCTATAATCAGCGCCTAAATCTAGGCACCGATGCTTAGTCGGCATTGATTTCAGCGCTGATTTTTCTAGGTGCCATATATAGAATCTCCCCCTTAGTACCTAAGTGCAAGCTACATTGGTGCGCTGATGGGTCAGTATTGTTTGTGCCTTTCGTGCCGCACCTCCAGGGTCGTTGTTGTAAGAGGTGGAAGGCCTCCAATTATTTAATGTACAGAAATTAATGTCTCATATGTTGGACAGAGAGAAATGAAGGTTTCTTTCTGTCCAACATATGAGACATTAATTTCTGTACATTAAATAATTGGAGGCCTTCCACCTCCTACAGCAGTATTCATAGTGCGGTGGTCAGCATTTTTTGACCGCTGCCACAAGTATTCCTGAACATTCAATACCAGGCCACGTGTAGGCACCTGCATTGAATATCCGGTTATAGAGAGCCAGATAACACTTATCCAGTTAAGCATGATGTTCAGAATTTAATCAGACAAAGATAGGACTGTGTTTTATGCGGTCCTATTTATCCGTTTAACATATCTGGTTATGTGCCGAATATCGACACTTAACCGGATAAGTGCCGACTCTGCCCCTGAACTGCCCACAAAATAGCCGGTTTCTGCATGGGTGATAACCACGTACAATCAGTGGCAATGGAATGGATCCTCAGAAGCTTAGCCGAGATTGGGTGGCAGAGCCGGTGGGGGGAGGCGGGGCTGGTGGTTGGGAGGTGGGGCTAGTGCTGGGCAAGACTTCTACGGTCTGAGCCCTGAAAATGGCAGATACAAATCAAGGTCAGGTATACACAAAAAAGTAGCACATATGAGTTTATCTTGTTGGGCAGACTGGATGGACCGTGCAGGTCTTTTTCTGCCGTCATCTACTACGTTAAGTGCCACTGATTATACCCAGTTAGCCCCGGACAAGCGATTTAAACAGCCAGGAGCCTCTCACAGCCGTTTAAATCACTTTGAATATTGACCCCTAAGATCATAGAATACTAGCACGTAACGTGTGTGAATGCTACATTCATGTGTGTAAGTGCTCTGTGCATGCTCAGTGGTATTCTAGAATGCGAATGCACAGGGCGCATAGCAAGTAACTTGCAAGGGGACATTCACAGGGGGAGGTGCAAGGGCGGGGCCCAGATTTGTATCACTTGAAGAATGCTGTAAGTCAGTGTTTCCCAAGTTCAGTCCTGCAGTAGCCTTTGCCAATCAGGTTTTCAGGATATCCACAATGCAGTGGCGTTCCTAGGGTGGCTGACACCCGGGGCGGATCACCGATGCGCCCCCCCCCCCCCCCCCGGGCGAAAGGACACCCCCCCGGGTGCATTTTTACCTGCTGGGAGGGGGGGTGCCACGCGCTTATCGGCTTCGCTCTCCATGGTCCCTCGGTTCCAGGGCACAGTCCGGTTGTTCACGGCCGGCGGTAACCTCCTGGGAGCTGCAAAAAAAAAAAAAAGGACTCAACTTCTTGCAGGCAAATCTAAAAGCGAGGACCAGGACCGTCCACCACTCACCCACTCCTTCCTTTGCTTTGCTTTGCTTCAGGATTGGAGGAGGGAGATCATGGGGCTGACTTTGATTCAGCTGATTGGCTGCTGTCAACTAGGAAGTAAAACTGGACTGCAGATGACCACGTCAAGCAGCAAGTAGAGCGAGTGCGGAGCCACAGGCGCGTGGCACCCCCCCAGCGGCATGCACCCGGGGCGGACCGCCCCCACCGCCCCCCCCCCCCCTTGGTACGCCACTGCCACAATGAATATGCGTGATAGCGGGGATGGGACGACTTCCCTATGAAGAAAGACTAAGGAGGCTAGGGCTTTTCAGCTTGGAGAAGAGACGGCTGAGGGGAGACATAATAGAGGTATATAAAATAATGAGTGGAGTGGAACAGGTGGATGTGAAGCATCTGTTCACGCTTTCCAAAAATACTAGGACTAGGGGGCATGCGATGAAACTATAGTGTAGTAAATTTAAAACAAATCGGTGAAAAACTTTCTTCACCCAACGCGTAATTAAACTCTGGAATTCGTTGCCGGAGAACGTGGTGAAGGCGGTTAGCTTGGCAGAGTTTAAAAAGGGGTTAGACGGTTTCCTAAAGGACAAGGCCATAAACCGCTACTAAATGGACTTGGGAAAAATCCACAATTCCAGGAATAACATGTATAGAATGTTTGTACGTTTGGGAAGCTTGCCAGGTGCCCTTGACCTGGATTGGCCGCTGTCGTGGACAGGATGCTGGGCTCGATGGACCCTTGGTTTTTTCCCAGTGTGGCATGTACTTATGTGAAGGAGATTTGCATATAATGGAGGCAGTGTATGCAAATCGAGTTCATGCATATTCATTATGGATATCCTGAAAACCTGACTGGCAAGGGGTACTGGAGGACTGGACAGAAAACTGCTATAAGTTATGTACTAAAATGCAACATTTGCACACTCACATCTGTGCCTGCCTTTTTCATGGTGTACATGATAGCGCTTAACTGTTGGCACGCAAATGCCAAACTACGCTGTATTCTATAATGGAATTTGCGCTCAGTACTCATCATTGTAGTGTCCAAATTTGGGTGATCTTTATAGAATTGCCTCCCATTTGGTATATATATATATTTATTACCTCTGATGCAGCCTCACAGCGAAACCTAGCCACACTGGGTTTTGTTCTGTGATTTATATGTATTTATTTATTTCTTAATCAACATTCCTTGATATCTTTGTAGCGCTGTTCTTTGTTTTTTGATTGGTGGGTTACAGCACCAGCCTCTCCCTTCTTTTCCTACTCTGGGTTACTTCAGGTTCCTGCTAGAAGTAAACAGGGATTTTTTTTTTTGAGGGGGTATCGAGTACCGGTACCTTTTCCATTGTCTGCTAAAATTGAACCATGGACCCCAAGTTTTAATGAAAGAGCTCAGGCTCTACACACCAATTCTGCCTCGTCATAGATTCTGTGACTGGTTGCAGGGGGCCTGGCTATTGTGGGGTGGGTCCCTCAGTGATCACCCCACCCCTGAAGGGTGGCCTAGCGTTTTGAGTACCGGCACCTTTTTTGCTAGAAAAAAAATGCACTGGAAGTAATGCTCAGGTTTTTCCTTTTCACTGGTCATTCTAACGTACAGTCTTAAAGTCCTCTGTGATGTAAATAGCTGCGCTGAGGTTCCCAGAAGGGCGCCATTTAGGTTAGGAATTGCAGCATGCAGTAATGACAGGTGCTGTTCCCAAACAGATTCATTAACGCAGGCAGTGAAGCTGCGAACATCACCGTGGGTAAAGCTGACTTTGGGAGCGTCGCTGGAAACTATGGAGTCTCTGCTTACCACACGTTGGAGAGAGGATAGTAAGAATTTTTAATTCTACAAGGGGGTTGTTTTTAAATAATGTGAGATCTTTCCATGGACTTGTGCTGCAGGTCAAACATCATCCACCTTGGAAGTTATACCCTGCCTCCTACAAAAGGAGGACATTTCAGTGAAAAGCAGGGCTTTTTTTGAGGGGGTACTTGGGGGTACTGAGTACCAGCACCTTTTTCATTGTCTGCTAAAATTGACTCATGGTCCCCAAGTTATAGTAAAAGAGCTCAGGCTCTACACACCAGTTCTGCCTTTTCATAGATTCTGTGTTGCAGGGGGCCTGGCTATTGTGGGGTGGGTCCCTCAGTGATCACCCCACCCCTGAAGGGTGGTCTGGCATTTGAGTACCAGCACCTTTTGGGCTAGAAAACAGGCACTGGTGAAAAGGTAAACAGCTTAGCACTGTCTTTGATTATGTTCTGTTTGTCGACTTGCAGAGATTAGAAAGTGAGCCGTTGGTCCAGTCCATAGTTATATTAGTTAGTTTTATGCGGCAAAAACACTGCGATATTCCTATACTGATCTGTGTCAGCTGTATAAATTTAGTGTAAAATGTAATGGGTCACAACTCTGTATTCTTTCGTTAAAAATGTATGAACATAGATTTTTTTTGGCCCAAAAATACATCAAAAATTGAATCTCAGTTTATATTCGAGACCTACCTCCATCCCACTCCCATGATGTCTGGCATTCCTCTCCTTCCCTTCCTCACTGTGGTATCCTGCTGCCACCGCTGCCCGCCTGCCCCTTACCCCCTCGAACTGGCATAGCTCCCACTAATTCACGCTTGAGCTAAACGTGCTGTGATTGGCTCAGAGACTTCCAGGTCTCTCAGCTGAGTGAAGCACGGCCAAAAAAGACGTTTTTATTATTGTGGGGGGGGGGGGGGGGGCAATGACGGCCAAAATGGACGTTTTTTGGGGATGGGCGTCCTCAACTGCACTGTCCTCTGGATCGAGCCGCATCGGAGGGGGTGAGCAGCGCGGCGTTTTTTTTTTGGGGGGGGGGAGGAATGACGACCAAAATAGACGTTTTTTTTTGGATGGATGTCCTCAACTGCACTTAGCTGCATCGGAGGGGGTGAGCGACGCAGGGTCTTCGGGCGGCACAGGGAGGCATATTTGGCATGCACAGAGCAGCCAGCATAATGCTGGGCTGCTCTGCGCATGCTCGACCGGCCGATTGGCCGACTGTTTACGATGGAATAGAGAATGCAAGTGAGCTACAACGAGCAGCTCATTTGCATTCCCTTTCCTTGATGCATGCCCGTTCCTTACCGATTCGCTAAGGGAATCGGTAAGGGAAGGGCTCTAATGATTGTTTAGTGCATCTGGCCCCCTGCAAAAAATGAGGCAAGATCAAAGAAGGCAGTTAGGGTGTTGGAAGAGAGAATTTCCCATGATTCTCATGCTTCTCTCGTGATTCTTTCTGCAAAATCTGCTGGTTTTGATTGCTTTTGGAAGCAGAAGGAAGCCCATGCAAGCCCTTATTTATTTATTAGGATTTATTTGCCGCCTTTTTGAAGGAATTCACTCAAGGCGGTGTACAATAAATCAAACATGAGCAATAGGCAATTACAGCAGTAAAAATATTCAAATAACAATACAAAGTACGGCATAGTATACTACTTACAATGTCAACACAATACATAATAGAACATTTTAATTGACAGTAAAGGGTTTAAGCAAAGACGGAACATATAGAGGGGCATAATCGAACAAAAACGTCTATCTCCATGGGCGTTTACCTCCGAGAACGGGTCCGTGAAGGGGCGGACCGAACCGTATTTTCGAAAAAAATAGACGTCCATGTTTTATTCGACAATTTGTGAGCTGGGCGTTTTTGTTTTTCAGCGATAATGGAAAATGAAAGCGCCCAGCTCAAAAACGAATAAATCCAAGGCATTTGTTCGTGGGAGGGGCCAGGATTCGTAGTGCACTGGTCCCCCTCACATGCCAGGACACCAACCGGGCACTTTTACAAAAACAAAAAAAAAGGTAAAAGAGCTCCCAGGTGCATAGCACCCTTCCCTTGTGTGTTGAGCCCCCCAAATCCCCCTCAAAACCCACTGCCCACAAGTCTACACCATTACTATAGCCCTAAGGGGTGAAGGGGGGGGCACCTACATGTGGGTACAGTGGGTTTGGGGGGGTTGGACGACTAAGCATTAAGCAGCACAATTGTAACAGGTGGAGGGGATGGGTCTGGGTCCACCTGCCTGAAGTCCACTGCACCCCCTAACAACTGCTCCAGTGACCTGCATACTGCTGCCAGGGAGGTGGATATGACATTTGAGGGTGAAAATAAAAAGTTGTGAAACATCATTTTTTTGAGGTGGGAGGGGGTTAGTGACCACTGGGGGAGTCAGGGGAGGTCATCCCCGATTCCCTCTGGGGGTAATTTGGTCATTTAGGGCACTTTTTGGGGCCTTATTTGTGAAAAAACAGGGTCCAGGAAAAGTGCCCTAAATTCTAGCTACAAACGCATACTTTTTTCCCATTATCGGCGAAAGGCGCCCATCTCTGTTCGGGTGATAACCACGCCCCAGTCCCGCCTTCACCACGCCTCCGACACGCCCCCGTCAACTTTGTACGCTTCCGCGATGGAGTGCAGTTGAAAACGTCCAAGTTCGGCTTTCGATTATACCGCGTTATTCGTTTTTGGGAGATAAACGCCTATCTCCCGATTTAGGTCGCAATATAGGCGTTTTTGTCTTTCGATTATAAGCTGGACAGTGGTATTACAATAAAGATCTCAATTGATATAGTAGATTGAGCAGTCAAGTATAAGGAGTTGACATTCGGAATAAGAGAGTTTATACGTGGTGGAGTAGACCTTGGTAGTCATATAAGTACATAAGTACATAAGTAATGCCACACTGGGAAAAGACCAAGGGTCCATCGAGCCCAGCATCCTGTCCACGACAGCGGCCAATCCAGGCCAAGGGCACCTGGCAAGCTTCCCAAACGTACAAACATTCCACACATGTTATTCCTGGAATCTTGGATCTTTCCAAGTCCGTTTAGTAGCGGTTTATGGACTTGTCCTTTAGGAAACCGTCCAACCCCTTTTTAAACTCTGCTAAGCTAACCGCCTTCACCACTTTCTCCGGCAACGAATTCCAGAGTTTAATTACACGTTGGGTGAAGAAAAATTTTCTCCGATTTGTTTTAAATTTACTACACTGTAGTTTCATCGCATGCCCCCTAGTCCTAGTATTTTTGGAAAGCGTGAACAGAAGCTTCACATCCACCTGTTCCACTCCACTCATTATTTTATATACCTCTATCATGTCTCCCCTCAGCCGTCTCTTCTCCAAGCTGTATAGCCCTAGCCTCCTTAGTCTTTCTTCATAGGGAAGTCGTCCCATCCCCGCTATCATTTTAGTCGCCCTTCGCTGCACCTTTTCCAATTCTACTATATCTTTCTTGAGATGCGGCGACCAGAATTGAACACAATACTCAAGGTGCAGTCGCACCATGGAGCGATACAACGGCATTATAACATCCTCACACCTGTTTTCCATACCTTTCCAAAAAATTCCCAACATTCTATTCGCTTTCTTAGCCGCAGCAGCACACTGAGCAGAAGGTTTCAGTGTGTTATCGACGACGACACCCAGATCCCTTTCTTGGTCCGTAACTCCTAACGTGGAACCTTGCATGACGTAGCTATAATTCGGGTTCTTTTTTCCCACATGCATCACCTTGCACTTGCTCACATTAAACATCATCTGCCATTTAGCCGCCCAGTCTCCCAGTCTCGTAAGGTCCTCTTGTAATTTTTCACAATCCTGTCGTGATTTAACGACTTTGAATAACTTTGTGTCATCAGCAAATTTAATTACCTCGCTAGTTACTCCCATCTCTAAATCATTTATAAATATATTAAAAAGCAGCGGTCCTAGCACGGACCCCTGAGGAACCCCACTAACTACCCTTCTCCATTGTGAATACTGCCCATTTAACCCCACTCTCTGTTTCCTATCCTTCAACCAGTTTTTAATCCACAATAGGACATTTCCTCCTATCCCATGACCCTCCAATTTCCTCTGTAGCCTTTTATGAGGTACCTTGTCAAACGCCTTTTGAAAATCCAGATATACGATATCAACCGGCTCCCCTTTGTCCACATGTTTGTTTACTCCTTCAAAGAATTGAAGTAAATTGGTCAGGCAAGATTTCCCCACACAAAAGCTGTGCTGACTTGGTCTCAGTAATCCATGTCCTTGGATGTGCTCTGTAATTTTGTTTTTAATAAGTATAGAGCATTAGGTTTTATCCAGTTCAGGCTTGAGTTTCGTTGTTTGGTAATTAGGATGGATCGTTGTGGTATGCCTTGTTGAACAAGCTGGTCTTCAGTGATCTCCGAAAGTTAGTTAGGCCGGGTATTCTTTTCACGGCGAGTGGCAGTGCATTCCATAGCTGCGTGCTTATGTAGGAGAAGCTGGATGCGTACGTTGTTCTGTATTTTAGTCAGTGGCGTTCCTAGGGGGGCTGACACCCGGGACGGATCGCCGATGCGCCCCGCCCCCCGGGTGCAGCACCCCCCCCCCCCCGGAACAGCGTGACGCCACCCTCGGCGAAAGAACCCCTGATCCCCTGGCGAAAGAACCCCCCCTTCGTGTGCACGCCGCTGGGGGGGGGGGTGCCGCGCGCCTGCCGGCTCTTCGTTTTCATGCTCCCTCTGCCCCGGAACAGGAAGTAACCTGTTCCGGGGCAAAGGGAGCATGAAAACGAAGAGCCGACAGGCGCGCGGCACCCCCCCCCCCAGCGGCGTGCACCCGGGGCGAACCGCCCCCACCGCCCCCCCCCCCTTGGTACGCCACTGATTTTAGTCCTTTGCAGCTGGGGTAGTGGAGGTTCAGGAATGTGCGTGCTGATCTTTTAGCGTTCCTAGTGTTAGGCGTAAAAGTGTGTGCCTGCAAAGTAGGCCTGATTTCTGCTGCCCTCTGTCCCGTCTCTTTCTGTGAGTCCTTTTTCACCTTAATTCTTCCTGCCCTTCAGTCTCCCATTGCCAGTGCAGTGTCTGGTTTGCAGATCTGCAGACTGCATTCCTTCCCAGACGCAACTGCTTAGCCCTGGGTTGGAATAGCTTTCAGTATGGAAGGGGATGGGGAGGGCTACAGCATGGACTTCAGTATCCCACTGGGCACAGTGCGGTACAATTTGTAGTTTAGAATAGCCAAAACTATGTAAGTCATAATGTTACACTCCAGCTCACATTAAAAGAACTGCGGGTGCTGAAACGAAAGGTCTTAACCTCTGCGTAGTTTGACCCCAGCTTAATGCTATAATTTTTTTTCCCTCTCCCTCCCGTTACCAATTATAAATACCATTCTCATAGAAACAGTATCTTGGCAGCGGTGTATTTATCTGCCTTTGCTGTTTTTTTTCCTGACATCTAGCGAGGAGCTGGTTGTTCATAGATTACAGTGTGTGTGTGTGTGTTTGTTGACTGCGGTGCCCGCTGCGAAGTCCCAGGAGGAGGATTATGAGCTCAAGACAGGATAAGCAGCATGAATTGAAAGTCACTAAGGGCCACGGCTTCTCTTTCCATCATAGACGACTAATGAAGCAGAGAACTGCAGATAATATTCAAGGATGTAAATTATCACCGTGGGCAAACACTGAAATGCTGCGGGCTTTTCCTGCAGGGTCTGTAGACTACCCTTTTCAAGCAGCGATATAGGCACATTTTCCTTTATTTTTTTTTTATTACATTTGTACCCCGCACTTTCCCACTCATGGCAGGCTCAATGCGGCTTACGTATTATATACAGGTACTTATTTGTACCTGGGGCAATGGAGGGTTAAGTGACTTGCCCAGAGTCCCACTAGCAACATTCCATGTAGAAGTCGGCCCTTGCAGGTCACCAATGTGGCCGCGCAGGCTTCTGCTTCTGTGAGTCTGATGTCCTGCACGTGCAGGACGTCAGACTCACAGAAACAGAAGCCTGCGCAGCCTTCTACATGGAATGTTGCTAGTGGAATAGCAACATTCATGTAGAATCTCCAATAGTAGCAACATTCCATGTAGAATCTCCAATAGTATCTATTTCATTTTTGTTACGTTTGTACCCTGCGCTTTCCCACTCATGGCAGGCTCAATGCAGCTTACATGGGGCAATGGAGGGTTAAGTGACTTGCCCAGAGTCCTACTAGCAACATTCCATATAGAAGTCGGCCCTTGCAGGTCACCAATGTGGCCGCACAGGCTTCTGCTTCTGTGAGTCTGATGTCCTGCACGTACGTGCAGGATGTCAGACTCACAGAAACAGAAGCCTGCGCAGCCTTCTACATGGAATGTTGCTAGTGGAATAGCAACATTCCATGTAGAATCTCCAATAGTAGCAACATTCCATGTAGAATCTCCAATAGTATCTATTTTATTTTTGTTACATTTGTACCTGGTGCTTTCCCACTCATGGCAGGCTCAATGCGGCTTACATGGGGCAATGGAGGGTTAAGTGACTTGCCCAGAGTCACAAGGAGCTGCCTGTGCCGGGAATCGAACTCAGTTCCTCAGTTCCCCAGGACTAAGGGGGGCTCATATTTTAAGGGGTGAAGTGTGCACCCACTTTGGGGTATTTTAGTCATATATGCATAGAGGTAGCCACATACTCCTGTAATTGACCAAAGGTCAAAACTGTGCCACAGGAATTAACAGGAAGCTGCCTGCCTCACTCAGCACTGTCAGCAGTGACTGGGATAACTTCCACGTGCTGCTGGGAATTCTGGATGCCTCCTCTGGGAGACAGAGGCATAGACTCCGAGGGGCCAAGGTATAAGCTGCACCCCATTAGCACCGTGGTTTACTCTGGATTTTCCTGCGTTAATATTGCTCCTGATGCAGCGAGAAATGTAAGTATGTGAAAATCAGCGTAAAACCACTGTTAAAAAGAGTAGCACAGTGGCACACAAAATGCATGTAAATTGCTGAATAAAGTATTGTTCCTAATGTAAAGAAACCCACCAAAATCTGGAATGGTTTCTATTCCTCTTAAGAACATAGGAATAGCCATACTGGGTCAGACCAATGGTCCATCTAGTCCTGTATCTTCCAACAATGGCCAATCCAGATAACAAGTACCTGGCAGAAACCCAAAGAGTAGCAACATTCCATGCTACTAATCCAAGGGCAAGCAGTGGCCTCCCCCATGTCTTTCTCAATAACAGACTATGGACTTTTCCTCCAGAAACTTGTGCAAACCTTTTTTAAACCCAGATACGCTAACCGCTGTTACCATATCCTCCGGCAACGAGTTCCAGAGCTTAACTATTCTTTGAGTGAAAAAATATTTTTTCACATTTGTTTTAAAAGTATTTCTATGTGATTTCATTGACTGCCCCCTGGTCTTTGTACTTTTTGAAAGAGTGGAAAATCGATTCACTTTTACCCAGTGGCGGTGGGGGCGGTCCGCCCCGGGTGCAACCGGTAGGGGGGTGGCGCAGTGTCCTAACTTCGTCCCGCCGTCAGTTCTTGTTTGGAGCGGCGGCCTGCCTCCTGAGTTCCCTTCCCCTCACTTATTCCGTGGCGCCGGTGTGTACCTTCCACTTCCAGTCTTCCGCCACGTGGAAGTTTGCTCCGCCTCCGGCTCCAGCCCATCTGGACTAAACGTCGTCTTCCTCCCCCTGCCGCACCCTGTGCGCCAATCACATAAAAACGATTCTCTATAAACCGCGGGTTCACTTTTACTGTTCCAATATTGTTGCAGAGTACCGACTTTATCGAGACCAGTTCATAACCTGTCCTTCACATCTGTGCATCAGATGCTCTCCGTCTACTGAGGTTAGTAGTACCCTTTCAGTACGGTAACTCACAGTTACCTTTCCTGCTTAGTTCCAACAAATGTTTTTTCTATTTTATTTATTTATTTATTTATCGTCTTATGACACACACTTACTTGTTAAGGCATAACCAGCCAGGCGAGGACACCTCCCTATTTTACCTTAAACAATCTACCAGCATCATTCAAGACTGACATCGTTTTTCCTCCTTCCCCCCCCCCTTCCCCCCCTTCTCTCTCTCTCTTTTTTTCTTTTCTTTTTCATTTTCCTTTTCTCTTTCCCCTCTCCTTCCCCTTCTCTCCTTCCCCCTCTTTCCCTCCCCTTTCCTCCTTCCCCTTCCCCCCTCCTTCCCCCCTTTTCCTTTCCAACTTCCCCCACTCCTCCCCTTCCACCTCCCTCCCCTTTTTTCCACTCTCCTTGTTCTTTCCCCTCTCCTTGTTTTTCTCCCCTTTTACCTCTCTCCGTCCCACACTTATTTTTATTTTTTATTTCTAGTTTTTCACATCTTTTTTCAAAAAATACACTACTATAATTAAAAAGTATTAATCCTTTATTTGGCATGATTACATATGCAAGTTTCAATAAAAGAAAATGTTTACTGTCTATTTCTTTTCTGACCATTTATCTCATTTCATGATTATTGCTAAAAATAATTTTTTCATGGGGGGGGGGGTGTTAAAAAAAGGTCGGCCCCGGGTGTCAAGTATGCTAGCTACGCCACTGCTTTTAGCTGTTCTACACCACTCAGGATTTTATAGATCTTATCATATCTCCCATGAGCTGTCTCTTTTCCAAGCTGAAGAGCCCTAACTTCTTTAACCTTAGGTGGACCCCCCTTCCCTGACCTTCCAGAGCCCCTGACCCCGCCCCCCCCCATTCAGCCTTGCATTGTCTTATTTGTTAGACTGATCCTAGCCTTGTTTTGTGGATTGCTTGAACAAAGAAAAGAAGCAACAAAGAAGGAGGAAGATAAGATCTATGCAGCCTTAACCCTTGTCCCTGAGGAAAGTGATTGAAACCCCGCGGAGTCGGGCAGTTCCAGGGGAAGGCAACTGATAAATGTTTCAGCAAGGCAAGATAGTTCTGCCTGGGAGGCAAGAACTTAAAAGATAAGTGCACAGTTTTCACCTAGTATATACTATTTTAAAAGTAACAAGTGATTTTATAGCACTGTGGTGATTGGGACGCATAAAAAAATGAGCATATGTTGCTCTCCCCAAAAAATTGTTAGAGTTACCTAATGAAAGAAGTGCTATGCCACTTTTTAGCAGCATTATTGACTGCAGTTATAGTGGTTTATATCTGAGGGTACTCTATACACATAAATTATATATTTGCCACATTATACTGGTGTGAACTGTTTTGTTAGCACTTTCTTGAAGTTGGTGGCTAAGAGTCCTGGTTTGTGCACACAAGTTAGAAAGCACTGCTAGCATAGGCGCCGACTCTGTGGGTGCTGTGGGTGCTCGAGCACCCCCAATATTTCACCCACCGGAAGTTCGTTCCCTCCTTCCCTTCATGTTCCAGGCCCCCTCCCTCCGAATTTTAAAAGTCATCTATCTTACCTCGTCGGGGTTACGGCGGCAGCAGCAGTAAAAAGGGTGCAGGCTAGGTGCTTAGTTCAGTTTTCCCTTCTCTCTCTCTCAGCTCTGGTCCCGCCCTTGTGGAAACAGGAAATGAGGGACGATGACCCTGGAACTCAGAGGGAGGGATGGAGGGAGGGAGGGAGGGGGGACCCTGGAGCTCGGAGGGAGGGAGGAAGGGAGGGATGATGTCACTGGAACTCAGAGGGAGGGAGGGGGACCCTGGAACTCGGAGGGAGGGGGACCCTGGAACTGGGAGGGGGGGACCCTGGAACTTGGAGGGAGGGGGGAGGGAAAGGAGAGAGAGAGGGGAGGGAGGGAGGGGGGCCTGGAACTGGGAGGGACTGGAACTGGGAGGGAGGGAGGGGGGCCTGGAACTCGGAGGGAGGTGGAGGGGGGATGAGGGAGGGGGACGGGAGGGGGACGGGAGGGGGAGGGGTCTGAGGGAGAGAGGGAGGGGGAGGAGGGGGATAAGGGAGGGGGAGGAGGGGGAGGGGTCTGAGGGAGAGAGGGAGGGGGAGGAGGGGGAGGGGAGATGAGGGGGAAATGCACCACCTGTATAAAAAAAAAAAATTCAGCACCCCCAATCATTTTGAAAAGATGGCTCCTATGACTGCTAGAGTTCAGCTGCTGTGATTTTGCGAGATGGCAGCATCAGAGGTAGTAGCAAATGGGTGTCGCTTTTGCTTCCCAGCTTTTGGAGGTGCATAGGAGGGGAGTTGGGGGCTCTGTGACACAGGCCTACTTTTGTGGTGTCAGGGGAAGGGACTGAGGCGTTTGGGAGCTCACTTAGGCCACCAGGAACTGTTTGGGGTCAGGGATCCGTGTCCCACTTGGGCCACTAGGCATTTTATGAGGTGGGAGTAGGGGACTGTAGGGCTACAACCTAACCAAGCTTTTGTGTGCCTGTGATGCCAAAACCAAACCAGCATAGATTCCACTGCAAAGCACTTTGGACTTGTGACACAGCAGCATAGCCATGTCACTTGAGTGTGAATTATATGTACGTGCAGTAAAGCCCTTTCCAACTATTTATTTTTATTTTATTTATTTATTATGATTTATTTACTGCCTTTTTGAAGTAATTCACTCAAGGCGGTGTACAGTAAGAATAGATCAAGCATGAGCAATAGGCAATTACAGCAGTCAAAATATTCAAATAACAGTACAAAGTATGGCATAGTATACTACTTACAATGTTGACACAATACACAATAGAACATTTTAATTGATAGTGAAGGGTAAAGCAAAGATGTAGCATATAGAGAGTAAGAAGAGTTAGAAGGTAAGGTGACTGATTTAAAGAAAGTTGCACGTGAGGTCAGAGAGATGGTTAAATATTATCTCAGCTAGGGTAGGAGTGGATAAACATGTCCTGCTGCAGTATGTGCAACCCGTGTCACTCCTTGTGTGTGTGTGAGCGACTAACGAGTTAGTTACTTCTTCCATTAAAGATCTGGTTGAAGAGCCAAGCTTGCACCTGCTTCCTGAAGTAGAGATAGTCTTGTGTTAAGTGGAGTCTTTCAGGCAGTGCATTCCAGAGTTTGGGAAGTGCTCTGAGAGGTTTTGCAGAAGAGATACTGTTAGGTTGTGAAAAACCTCAAGCCCACAGCTCAAGATTTCCATAGTCACATAACGTTCCAGTGAACATTCTAGTTGAGAAACTAAAAGCAACCATCCTACCACTGCTCCCGACAGACCGTGGACACTGCTATGCTTTTCCCCCTGGTTGCAGCCATTTTGCCTCGGTGAATAGGCCTGGGGCTATAACTTTAGTTATACTACTACTACTAATAGCATTTATATAGCGCTACCAGACGCTCGCAGCGCTGAACACTTGACATAGAGAGACAGTCCCTGCTCAAAGAGCTTACAATCTAGATAAAACAGACAGACTATAGTAACATAGTAGATGACGGCAGAAAAAGACCTGCGCGGTCCATCCACTCTGCCCAACAAGATAAACTCATATGTGTATACCTTACCTTGATTTGTACCTGTCTTTTTCAGGGCACAGACCGTATAAGTCTGCCCAGCACTATCCCCTCCTCCCAACCACCAGCCCCGCCTCCCACCACTGGCTCTGGCACAGACCGTATAAGTCTGCCCAGCACAATTCCCTGCAAGGGAATTACAGGGTAGAGAGGAACAGGGAGGAGGACAGCAAATACCTCAGTAGCCTGGCCAGGATTCCATTTGTTTGAACATAGATTTATTTATTTATTATTACATTTGTACCCCGCGTTTTCCTACTCAAAGCAGGTTCAATGTGGCTTACATAATAATACGTATTACAGAGTATTGATGGAGAAAAAAATAGGTTAATTATGGCAGAATAATAAAATAGATAGGTAGGTAAAGATGGGGAAAGGTGACGGGAGTAGGAGAGGTATGAGCAAGGGGTAGATGAGCATAGGAGGAGAGGTAGAAGGGGCGGGAGGGGGATGGGACAAGGGAAAAGTATAGGGAAATTAGGTGGGAGATGTGGTCTGAGTCATTGTCATTGTCTTCTGGATATGTGTTGGGTAGATGGGTTCATGGGATTAGATTGCGTCATTTGGGTAGGCTTGCTTGAACAGATGGGTTTTTAGTGATTTCCGGAAGGGTAGATAGTCGCTGATTGATCGGATGGGTCTGGGGAGGGCATTCCAGAGTTGGCTGCCTAAGAAGGAGAAGTTGGATCCATAATAGGTTTTGTACTTGAGTCTTTTGCAATTGGGGTAATGTAGGTTGAGGTAAGTTGGTGAAGTTTCAGACATGTTTAAGTATTTAGTTGTTGCCTGATATCTAACCTGCTATTTTATTGACCTGTAAATAATATTACATGCTGACTTGTATGTCATACATTACCAGTAGATGCTAGTAAAGCTGTGTTTGGTGTTAAGCACTGTAATAGCAGTTCTATATAGAGAAACCCAGAGGTTGTCTTTTAGGTGCCTGTTTATTTATTTATTTATTACATTTGTATCCCGCGCTTTCCCGCTCATCGCAGGCTCAATGCAACTTTTATAGTAACAGGAGAATACAATCTGTAGTATCTGAATCAACAAAGGAGGTATGTGGTAGGACAAATGAACAAGGGGTAAATGGGATAAAAGAGGTATGAGAGAAAGGATAGAGATAGGTAAGGAAGTGGAGCGATGAAGAAGAGGTAGAGGAAGAGCATGGAGGGTAAGAAGATTGGTAGGAGGTAATTTCTACGCCATTGTTGTTAATGATTAGATGAATCGGTAAATGGATGGGTTGCTTATGTTTGCTTATAGTAGGTCAAGTTATTTGGGTAAATCTGTTTGAATAGATGGGTTTTCAATAGTTTCCTAAAGGGAAGATATTCACTAGTTGATCGAATGTATCTGATCTAAACAGTAAGATAAAGGAAATCATTAGAGCCAAAAAACAATCCTTCAGAAAGTGGAGAAGAGAACCAACTGAAAGTAACAGGATAGATCATAAGGAATGCCAAGCCAAATGCAAAGCGGAGATAAGGAGGGCAAAAAAGGACTTTGAGAAGAAATTAGCGTTGGAAGCAAAAATACATAGTAAAAATTTTTTTAGATACATTAAAAGCAGGAAACCAGCCAAAGAGTCGGTTGGGCCGCTGGACGAAAATGGTGTTAAAGGGGCGATCAAGGAGGACAAAGCCGTAGCGGAGAAATTAAATGAATTCTTTGCTTCGGTCTTCACCGAGGAGGATTTGGGGGGGACACCGGTGCCGGAAAGAATATTTGAAGCGGGGGAGTCGGAGAAACTAAACAAATTCTCTGTAACCTTGGAGGATGTAATGGGTCAGTTCAGCAAGCTGAAGAGTAGTAAATCACCTGGACCTGATGGTATTCATCCCAGAGTATTAATAGAACTAAAAAATGAACTTGCGGAGCTACTGTTAGAAATATGCAATCTGTCCCTAAAATCGAGTGTAGTACCGGAAGACTGGAGGGTAGCCAATGTTACTCCGATTTTTAAGAAGGGTTCCAGAGGAGATCCGGGAAATTATAGACCGGTGAGTCTGACGTCGGTGCCGGGCAAGATGGTGGAGGCTATTATTAAGAATAAAATTGCAGAGCATATACAAAAACATGGACTGATGAGACAAAGTCAGCACGGATTTAGTGAAGGGAAGTCTTGCCTCACCAATCTAATGCATTTTTTTGAGGGGGTAAGCAAACATGTGGACAATGGGGAGCCGGTTGATATTGTATATCTGGATTTTCAGAAGGCGTTTGACAAAGTGCCGCACGAAAGACTCCTGAAGAAATTGCAGAGTCATGGAATCGGAGGTAGGGTATTATTATGGATTAAGAACTGGTTGAAAGATAGGAAGCAGAGAGTAGGATTGCGTGGCCAGTATTCTCAGTGGAGGAGGGTAGTTAGTGGGGTCCCGCAGGGGTCTGTGCTGGGTCCGTTGCTTTTTAATGTATTTATAAATGACCTAGAGATGGGAATAACTAGTGAGGTAATTAAATTCGCCGATGACACAAAATTATTCAGGGTCGTGAAGTCGCAGGAGGAATGTGAACGATTACAGGAGGACCTTGCGAGACTGGGAGAATGGGCGTGCAAGTGGCAGATGAAGTTCAATGTTGACAAGTGCAAAGTGATGCATGTGGGTAAGAGGAACCCGAATTATAGCTACGTCTTGCAAGGTTCCGCGTTAGGAGTTACGGATCAAGAAAGGGATCTGGGTGTCGTCGTCGATGATACGCTGAAACCTTCTGCTCAGTGTGCTGCTGCGGCTAGGAAAGCGAATAGAATGTTGGGTGTTATTAGGAAGGGTATGGAGTCCAAGTGTGCGGATGTTATAATGCCGTTGTATCGCTCCATGGTGCGACCGCACCTGGAGTATTGTGTTCAGTACTGGTCTCCGTATCTCAAAAAAGATATAGTAGAATTGGAAAAGGTACAGCGAAGGGCGACGAAAATGATAGTGGGGATGGGACGACTTTCCTATGAAGAGAGGCTGAGAAGGCTAGGGCTTTTCAGCTTGGAGAAGAGACGGCTGAGGGGAGATATGATAGAAGTGTATAAAATAATGAGTGGAATGGATCGGGTGGATGTGAAGCGACTGTTCACGCTATCCAAAAATACTAGGACTAGAGGGCATGAGTTGAAGCTACAGTGTGGTAAATTTAAAACGAATCGGAGAAAATTTTTCTTCACCCAACGTGTAATTAGACTCTGGAATTCGTTGCCGGAGAACGTGGTACGGGCGGTTAGCTTGACGGAGTTTAAAAAGGGGTTAGATAGATTCCTAAAGGACAAGTCCATAGACCGCTATTAAATGGACTTGGAAAAATTCCGCATTTTTAGGTATAACTTGTCTGGAATGTTTTTACGTTTGGGGAGCGTGCCAGGTGCCCTTGACCTGGATTGGCCACTGTCGGTGACAGGATGCTGGGCTAGATGGACCTTTGGTCTTTCCCAGTATGGCACTACTTATGTACTTATGTACTTATATATTGTGTTTTAAAAAAGGGTTCAGTTGGAACTTTGACTCATTTGATATATGAGGGTCCAAATTTGCAAGTCTATTGGAAGGATCTGTGGCTATTTTGGGAATAGACATTACATTGTTGCTAAAGGTTGTTTTTGGAAGTCCTTAATTCGTTCAGCTACCATTCCACAGTCTACCAAGGCTCTCATTTCCAAAGCACTTAGACTTTCAAAGTGCTTTGAGAATACACCTCCAGGTGTCTTTTTCATTTTTTAATTACAATGACACTAAAAGTTATTGTAAGTCATTGGAAGGATATAGTGATTTGCATGTTGTTCTACGGTGGCAATGGATCTGTTTATTTAGAAAATATGAGAAGATGTTAGAGGAAAGAGGCTTTCTGGTACCTAAACAAAAAAGCAGGGGAGCTGTTGGATCATTATATGCTGATTGAAGCTTGAGAGGTTTTATGGTTTTTCTTATTGTGAATTATTAATGATATTGTTTTGTACTACTACTACTATTATGAGACAAAGTCAACATGGATTTAGTAAAGGGAAATCTTGCCTCACCAATCTACTACATTTCTTTGAAGGGGTGAACAAACATGTGGATAAAGGTGAGCCGGTTGATATTCTGTATCTGGATTTACAGAAGGCGTTTGACAAAGTACCTCATGAAAGACTCCAGAGGAAATTGGAGAGTCAAGAGATAGGAGGTAGTGTTCCATTGTGGATTAAAAACTGGTTAAAAGAAAACAGAGAGGAAAGGGAAATTGGACTTGATATACCGCCTTTCTGAGGTTTTTGCAACTACATTCAAAGCGGTTTACATATATTCAGGCACTTATTTTTGTACCAGGGGCAATGGAGGGTTAAATGGTCAGTATTCTCAATGGAGAAGGGTAGTTAGTGGGGTTCCCCAGGGGTCTGTGCTGGGACTGCTGCTTTTTAACATATTTATAAATGACCTAGAGATGGGAGTAACTAGTGAGGTAATTAAATTTGCTGATGACACAAAGTTAGTCAAAGTCGTTAAATCGCGTGAGGATTGTGAAAAATTGCAAGAGGACCTTACGAGACTGGGGGACTGGGCGTCTAAATGGCAGATGACGTTTAATGTGAGGACGTGCAAAGTGATGTATATGGGGAAAGAGGAACCCAAATTATAGCTATGTCATGCAAGGTTCCACGTTAGGAGTCACAGACCAAGAAAGGGATCTAGGTGTCGTTGTTGATGATACTTTGAAACCTTCTGCTCAGTGTGCTGCTGCGGCTAGGGCAGCAAATAGAATGTTAGGTATTATTAGGAAAGGAATGGAAAACATAAATGAGGATGTTGTAATGCCTTTGTATTGCTCCATGGTGCGACCGCACCTCGAATATTGTGTTCAATTCTGGTCACCGCATCTGGAAAAAGATATAGTGGAATTAGAAAAGGTACAGAGAAGGGCGACGAAATGATAAAGGGGATAGGACGACTTCCCTATGAGGAAAGGCTAAAGCGGTTAGGGCTCTTCAGTTTGGAGAAAAGGCGGCTGAGGTCTATAAAATAATGAGTGGAGTTGAATGGGTGTGAAGTGTCTGTTTACCCTTTCCAAAAATACTAGGACTAGGGGGCATGCGATGAAGCTACGATGTAGTAAATTTAAAACGAATCAGAGAAATTTTTCTTCACTCAACGTGTAATTAAACTCTGGAATTCATTGTCAGAGAATGCGGAGTTTAAAAAAGGTTTGGACGGCTTCCTAAAGGAAAGGTCCATAGACCATTATTAAATGGACTTGGGGAAAATCCACTATTTCTGGGATAAGCAGTATAAAATGTTTTGTACTTTTTTGGGATCTTGCCAGGTATTTGTGACCTGGAATGGAAACAGGATGCTGGGCTTGATGGACCTTTGGTCTTTCCCAGTATGGCAATACTTATGTACTTATGTAATACTTATGCTTTAGAGAGATCAGTTCTTGACACCAGGGCCGCTGAGACGGGGGGGGGGGGGGGGGGGGGGCAAGGGGGCAAAATTCTCAAGGCCTGGCCTCCAAGGGGGGCCCTGTGCCAGGCTCTGTTTCTGTCCTGCTCCTGTCAGGACCTATATGTCGGATCTCATAGACCTGCCTACCAGGAACGCAAAAAGATCAGCACGCACATTCCTCAATCTACACAACCCTAACTGTAAAGGACTAAAATATAAATCCACATACGCAACCAGTTTCTCATACATTTGCACGCAGCTATGGAACGCACTACCGAAAGCCATAAAAACAACGCAAGACCCAACTATCTTCCGAAGACTACTGAAAACTGATCTGTTCAAAAAGGCATACCACAAACATCCGTCTTAAACACTAGATAATAAGACTTAACACGTTCTAGACAAAACCGAAATCCCATCACTTGACTGATTAACTTATTTGCGATTATGAACAACCATTAATACTTTAATCCTTACGTCGAATATGATCTCTATAGTCGATGACCTAATGTATGTTATAATCCAATTTATTATTCAGGAACCTTCATGAAATACCATAATGCATTCTTCTTCTTTACCATGTATGTATGCACATGGTATATATATATATACCATGACCTGTTCCATGTATGCTATGTTCCATGTATGTTACCTTGTATGTATACACCTTAACGCATTACCATTTGTAATTCTGTTACCCGGAAATGGCAACCGCCATTACGGCAAATGTAAGCCACACTGAGCCTGCAAATTGGTGGAAAAATGTGGAATACAAATGCTACAAATAAATAAATAAATAAAATGGCTGCAAAGAACATCTACTCAAGAAACTTCAAACTGCTCAGAGCACTGCTTTTGACCTACAGGTGCATCCACTCCGCAGCTCCTCAGTACCTTTCCGCTCTCATCTCTCCCTACACTCCTCCCCGTGAACTCCGTTCGCTGGGTAAATGTCTCCTGTCGTCCCCCTTCTCCCCCACTGCTAACTCCCCGGCTCCGTTCCTTCTATCTCGCTGCTCCCTATGCCTGGAATAGACTCCCTGAGCCAGTACGTCAGGCTCAGTCTCTGGCTGTCTTCAAGTCTAGGCTTAAAGCCCACCTCTTTGCTACTGCTTTCGACTCCTAACCATGACTCTCTTACTCAACACCCTCACTTATCACCCCTACCACTGCAATTTCCCCACCCCTAGCTGTCTGTTCGTCTGTCCAATTTAGATTGTAAGCTCTGTTGAGCAGGGACTGTCTTTTCATGTTAATTTGTACAGCGCTGCGTAAGTCTAGTAGCGCTATAGAAATGTTTAATATTAGTAGTAGTAGTAGCACTGTGACAAGACTGATCTTTGGAAAATCTAAATTCGAATCTGCCAAGCCTCTTTGCGAAAAACTGCACTGGCTTCCCATTAGAGAAGGAGTTGCCTTTAAGGTCTACACCTTAATTCACAGAATCATTTATGGGGAAGTTCCTGAATACATGCTTGAATTAGTTGACTTGCCACCCAGAAATAGATCCAGTCTATCACGATCTTACTTCAATTTACACTACCCAGATTGTGGTGGCCTTAAGTACAAATCTACCTATGCCTCCAACTTCACATTCATAGGCACACAACTGTGGAATGCTTTACCCAAATCAGTAAAATCTACCCAGAACTACTTAAATTTCAGAAAATTATTGAAGTCCGTCCTGTTTAAGAAGGCTTATTCTCCAGGTTCAACATAATTCTGATTAACGCCTAGTTTAACAAGATTCATGGACACTAATTATCTTTATTATCTTCTACATATTGTTGTTTAAATGATGTTTACTATCTTACTTTTACACTCTTTAATTGTACCTTTCTGTACTGTATCCTTACTACAGATTTGTGTAAGCCACATTGAGCCTGCAACTAGCGGGAAAATGTGGGGTATAAATGTATTAAATAAATATGTACATAAGCATATGCATGTATGTGCTAGTATTCTAAACATTTAGGCATGTTAACTGGCACATAAAAGTTACGGCCTACCTTCTAGAATTAGGCCCTGCCTGTAGACTGCTGATTCCAGTTATTACAAAGTGGCTCAGGAGCACAAGATGGGCCATGTTACCTTTATCCGAGGGCAGTGGTGTGCTGGGAAATTTTTAACAATAGGCTCTCTCTCCGGGTGTAGACAGCCCTGCAGTTTTGGGGGGCGGGGAGTGCATTTATCTGTTCCTCCTCCCTCCCATGTGGGCATGTTAGGCATATCTTCTTTGCTGGCAGGGATGCAGAGCCCCACCAGCCAAATAAATTGACTGCTGCCACTCCCCACTGCTTGTTTCTGGCTCTGAGCAGCATGGCGGGACTTCTCACCAATATTATATGTGCTTATCTAGACCTACTCACCAAAATCCCTAAAATGCTTCACTCCAGAGGTAAAATCAACAACGATGTATCACGAAAGGAGGGATTGAGGCGAATAGGTAAGAGGGGCATTGTATCTAGTGTGCAGTGAGATTGTTCTAGCTCTTTTGAGTAACATAGTCGGCAGAAAAAGACCTGCATGGTCCATCTAGTCTGCCCAAGATAAACTCATACCTTGAATTTGTACCTGTCTTTTTCAGGGCACAGACCGTATAAGTCTGCCCAGCAGTATTTCCCGCCTCCCAACCACCAGTCCCGTCTCCCATCACCGGCTCTGGTACAGACCGTATAAGTCTGCCCTCCCCTATCCTAGCCTCCCAACCACCAACCCCTCTTCCCCCCACCTGCTCCGCCACTTCTCTGGAGATGGCTAAGAAGGTATTCTAGTGTCGGTCAGCTGCAACGTTCTGCTTTGACAGGGAGGTTATTTCTTTAGAAACTTGAGTTTGAGGCTTTTTTTGGCTTGAACTTCAAATTCTGATCGAATTTGAGTAAGTTTATTTTCGAAGAAGTCAGCGAGATCTTGCGAAGTGGGGTTTGGCATTAAGGCTGTGGAGTCAGGAGTTGATGAGGATGTCAGTCCCTTGACTATGTTGAATTCAACAATTTAGTGTTCAGGCAGGTATTACCTACGAGATTTGAGTAGTAAAGTCTTCTGATCTTCAATTTTATTTTTACACATTTTGAACTGGGAAAGACTAACAATTTGTTGGATAAAGAAATGGACCAGAAAGCCCTAACCCCCATCCCTAAAGCAGCCGGCTTTAGACCCAGCTGTACCTACCAGCTACAGACCCGTGGAACTTAATTGGATAACAAGCCAATCAGCACCAATAATTGGATGTTAACAAGCAATTATCGGTACTAATTGGCTTTAAGATTTACGCACATAGCTTGCTAAGCATAACTTTTGGAAATCATTGAACACCTACCTCTTCAACAAGGCATACCGCAAAGATCCCTCCTATGAACGTTAACGCAATACCGCTTTATCTCCCATTCTGAATTTGAATCTACTATGTCCTCATCAAGACGTACTCCAACGACCCATCCTATGAACTTTTAATGGAATACCGTTCTATCTCTTATTCTGAACATGAACTCTTTATACCTGATTGCTTAATCTACTATGAGGCATATTTTCAAAGCACTTTGGGAGGCTAAGTTCCATATGTTTCTATGGAACTTTGGGAGGCTAAGTGCTTTGAAAATAAGCCTCTATGTCATTCATGATCTTTATGTAATACCTCTTGTATTTCTTACTCCGGAATGGCGATCGCCATGACGGAACAATGTAAGCCACATTGAGCCTGCAAATGGGTGGGAAAATGTGGAATACAAAAGCAGTAAATAAATAAATAAAATAAATATTGTATAAAGCAATGCATGTAAATCGGACCTCGTGGATCTCAGAAGGGGACATGGCCTTGGGCAGGTCATGGGCATTCCTAAAATTTACGGGCAGTGTTATATAGAATATGCCCGATCCGTGCCTAAATTAGTCATGTGCTTTTATACCAGGTTTTAGTTGTCATAAATGGCCACAACTAAATTTGGTCGCAGGAACAGGCACTACACATATTCTATAAACCGCGCCTAACTTTAGGTGAGGGTTTATAGAATGGCACGAAGTGTGGGGGGTTTTTTCAGCGCCGATTTTTTTTAGACGCTCTATGTAGAATCTAGACCTATGTAGGTGGGATGGCTAAACCTGCCTATGTGGATTCTCAACTTGTTAAAAGCACGCACTTCAACGTGCACTTATAGCTGTAGTTGCAGATGGGGAGAAGGTAGATGTAACTTGGTAAGAGGAGAAAACTAGATAAGTAGATCTATTTACACTCTCATTTTGGAGGTGACTTAAAATATTCCACCTGATCTTCAAACCCAAACCATGTGAGGTGGTTTGTGAAGGAAGATCAGGGTGGTACACCTGAGCTGAAAAGTATTCACACACACGCTTTGTCAATTAGATGGCTTATTGAAAATGTACCTCAGTATGACTATACAGCATTGGCCACTGAGATATGGGTTACTACAACACCTAATACCTGTAATGCCTATGGGATTGCTTGCTAAGTTCACTGGGTCTATCTGATTGTGGTAATGTCTGTCTCTGACTTCTGGCAACACATGTCTCTGTGGTAATTTGGGTTGGTTTTCTCTTTTATCATCATTTTGGGTATTTTTTGGACGTGTTGGTCTGTGAACTGAAATTGTGCTACTCACATTCAGATGTTCATTTCCTGTCTAGCTATAACCATGCAAAGTGCAGAATTGGGAACAATGAATTCTCCTTGGCTCTTGGTCTGCTTGATTTCGGAGGCTCGTACACTGTTATAATAGAGCGGGTAAGTTATCTTTGATTTAATTATACTCCCTTTTGTAATGAATTTGATCACTTTCATGCTGCTCATCTCAGAAGGTATGTTGGCTTGTGCCAATATTTCAACTAGGTCCTCTCCATTCTATTCTCCTACTACTCAACCATGGCTCCATCCTAGTTACCAAAGAAGCTCATTGTAACAGGGTAGCCATACTGGTTCATAGGCCAGCACATACTGGTTCGTAGGCCCCTTACTGAATTGTTCTCTCATTTTCCTGGCAGAAACGTCTGCTTGAAGATCTCTGGTGGCAGACCAGGCCAGTGGCAGGGGTAGACAGCATAGCTCTTGTAGCATGTTTTCTCTCTTCTCGCTCTGATGCTAGCCCTGGGTAGGACAGCAAAACAGAAGAAACAGGCCTCGCAAATAGCACAGATAGCAAACAAACACAGCGAAGATGACAATGAACCAACACATAGTCAGTGATGGTGTTGTTAATCTGTCCATTTGGGATTAGAAACTCCAATTTCAACTTTGTTGCACGACTATGCAGCAAGAGTGTGCATAGCATAATCGCCAACGTTTATTGACCAGCAACATCTATGGTTTATAGAAACCAAGTTGAGTATCATAAGTGGCATCGGACTCCTGATGCAGGCCAGGTGGCCGAAACACAGGACTGTGTTGAGTCGTGCCTTGTTTTGAATTAAAGAATTAACAACACCATCACTGACTGTTCATTGTCATCTTCCCTACTACTACTACTACTACTTATCACTTCTATAGCACTACAAGGCTTACGCAGCGCTGTACATCATACATAAAAAGACAGTCCCTGCTCAAAGAGCTCACAATCTAAGTAGGACAGACAAACAGACAGAACAACTAAGAGGTAAGGGAATTAAAGAGGAGGGGATAAAAGGGTACAGAGTAGTGGTTAGGAGTCAAAAGCAGCGTTAAAGAGGTGGGCTTTTAGCCTGGATTTGAAAACGGCCAAGGATGGGGCTAGACATTTATTTGCTATTTGGTCCTGGGTAGGAGACATGGGTGGTACTTTATGGCTCTGCTGCTGTTGGAAGTGTATGGATTGGCCGGGATCACTATAGTTGCTGTGGAAAGATATCAATAGAAATCAAACAAAATAAAACATGGAAAAGAAAATAAGATGATACCTTTTTTATTGGACATAACTTAATACATTTCTTGATTAGCTTTCGAAGGTTGCCCTTCTTCCTCAGAAAGATAGAATTGGGCTGCGAAAGGAGGACAAAATGCTAGAAAATGATGATGGAACAGCATTCCTTGGCACTATCCACCTGATGGAGAATCCTTCACTGCATAGTACTGTACCCCCAAAACTGAGGGGAACCTGCAAGAGAGGAGTACTACTACTACTACTACTACTATTTAGCATTTCTATAGCGAGGAGTGAGACATGGAAAGAAATTTGGAAGCAGAAGAATGGAAGGCAATAGGAATGGAAGGGAAGGGAAGGGGGCAAAGAATGTGAGGGAGGATGAAAATGAGAGGAGAAAGGACTAGGGAGGATGGTGATGCTCACACCATCTGCACCCCTCTGAGTAACATTCTAGATGTATCCTGTGTGTTATGTATGCAGTTCAATTGGATTTATTTTTCTGTGTAAAGATAGATTGAACAGCATTATTGCCGAAGCATCTACGGATATGCACACGCAAAAACCAAAATGTATTTGTTTTTGGATTTTTGAGACTTTTTTCTCGATTCTCTGACTTTGTTTCATAATTTGTTTTAATTTTAAAATTTAATACGCATCAGAACTTTCAATGTGCAAAGAACAATTATGCATATGTTAATTTGTAAGTTAAAGTGAGTTCATTTTGTTTGCATTAATTTTTTAAGACGTGCCGACAAATCGAAGGCATGCCAGGGTGATGGGCACTCTAGATGAATCTTCAGCCTTACGTCCCCTCAATTAAGTTTTAAGCCCCTAGCCTGAAGCCCTCCAAGACTTTGACAACTAACATCACACAAACATCCTATTAAAAAAAAGCAGATTAAAATATATACTAATGGCTCTTTGACGTAGTACAGCTGTTTTGACTTACTGTTTTGCTTTGACTGAAGCTGCTGCCCTAAGCGACTGCCTAGTGTTGCCTAATAAATGGGCTGGTCTTAATTCACACTAATAAATGCCCATCTGTTGGAGTTTCCAACAGCTGGACTCAGGGCTCTTCTTTGCTAGGACAGAACAATACCATTGGGTCATCTAAGTCTGCCCATATACAATTTTCACCTGCCATCATTACTCATATCCTTTGTGCTTTTTGAAGGCGGCAGAGCAAGATGCTTGGGTGCCTTTTAACTCCCTGCAGTTGACGTTTCTTCCTTGGCTGATTAGCATAACCTAGCCTAATGTATGAGATATCTTAATACGTGGTGCCAGAACATTTGATGACTGCAGCGAATTGATGTTATTAAGGTGGCCGCAGGGCGCTGTGTAAATTCTTCCCCGGTGCTGCCATTACTTATCATGAAATAATGCCTGCTTCCTTTAAATTGTGGTTGACACGAGGTTGTGGATATGGTAACAGCATAGCGTAAAATTACTGCATCTCTCTTCCATCCTTTAAAATCTGCTTACTCGCCCTCGCCCGTCATCGTGATGATTAAGTGCAGACTGCGAATGTTTCTGGGAGCCTGAGTCTGAGTCAGTGCTGCCTGCTTCTCGCCTGCCAGTCCCAAAGCGAGCCAGAACACATTCCTGAGCAGTTGGCCTAAAGTGCGCACTTCTCTAGGCCATTTTCTTGCTAATGATCTTCTTGCTCCTCGCACGATTTTGCTAGCATGTGCCTGTTCGACATGGTCATGATAAGTGCACAGCTCAGCTCTCTCCGGGAGCATGTTTTTTTTAAAAATTACTTTTGAAAAGAGTGCTGGCTCTGTTGGAAATCACAGCACATTCTTAAAGCAGAGAAGCAAATACAGTGATTGGAGCATTTTGCAGGCACACAAGAGGCAGATTTTCATATGAACCATAAGCATTGCCACACTGGGCCAGAGCAAAAATCCATCAAGCCCTGTATCCCGTTTCCAACAGCTGCCAATCCAAGTCACAAGTACCTGGAAAAATGTCAAAGTGGTAAATCAAGTGACCCCGCTGCTTTTTATTTAACCCTTACCAAAGCAGCTCTACTATGTCTGGCTAGCAGGCACATGAAGGATTGAATGTATGACCCTCAAGAGCAGCAGCTGGACACTTAACAGCTGAAACCACAGGAGGAAATGTGTGGTGGTGCTTCCCAGCAGCCCCATTTTGTTCTCTACCTGTGATTATTCAATTCACCCGACATGGAGCAGGCCCTTTAATAAAGGGTACTGTTATCATCTAGCATACCTCTCTGAAGAGCTGTAGAAACCAATTCAATTGCTAGTCTGAACGTAGAACTAGAGAGATCTCCCATGATGATTCTAGGAGGCATCAGCTCTCTGCAAGTGACCAGCACAGTGTTATCTACTATATCCTACTGCAGTGTAAAAAGCTTCGATCGATTGTTCTGTATTTGCTCAAGGTGAGTTACGTTCAGGTACAGTAGGAGTTTGCTAAAAGAAGATCAGGTGAATGAGATTTTATGAATCCTTCTTAATGACCTTGGTCAGTCTAAAAGAAGGCCTTTACAGCCACTCATGCTACACAGCAGACATCTAATATTTCAAAGATGCATTGCATTTTTTTCATCTGGTTATAGCCTGGTATATAAACGCAATGAGGTAATTCTGTATAGTGCGTTAAAAGACAGACATGCATCAAACTTTTGGTGTGGCAATGGGAGTTAATGCAGTGACGATCCTTGGCCGGCTGCCCTCCCCCCCCCCCACCGGGTGCAGTGGTGTCCGTCCCCCCCGGGTGCAGCACAACACCCCCGGAGTATCACCCAAGCCCCCCTCCCCCCGGGTGCATACTTACCTGCTGGGAACAGCCGCGCGGCTGTCGGTTCCGCTGGTTTCCTGTTCCCTCTACCCCGGAACAGGAAGTAACCCATTCCGAGGCACAGGGAGCAGGGAACCAGCAGAGTCGACAGCCGCGCGGCTGCTCTCTGCACCCCTCCAGCAGCGTGCACCCGGGGCGGACCGCCCCGCCCTCGGTTCGCCGCTGAGTTACTGGATGTTAGGCCCTAAACTGAGACTGAAACAGCAGTTAGGCATCACAGTACATTTAAGCTGTATTCTATAACTTGGTGCCTAGAACGACGATGCTCAAAAGCAAATGTGGGCACTAAAGACCATTAGCGCCGGAATATCACCCACAGTTGCTTGCGCCGAATCCTCAGAAGTAACGAGTGTGTGAAATGAGCTCTCCAACTCACAGCGCAATGAGCATGCAAACAGGGCTGTGCCTAGGGTCTCTGGCGCCCCCCTGCAGACTATCAGTTGGCGCCCCCCCCCCCCGTGAAAATGATCACCCCCCCCGCCCCCATGAAAATGATCGCTCACCACTTGCCACACTGAAAGGAATTGTCAGCAATATTCTTAGAAACAAATTGCTATACATTGCAAAATAAGATAGCAGATGTAAATTCTCAAAGTGGACATATTCCAAACGCTAAAATGAAAATAAAATAATTTTTTTCTACCTTTGTTGTCTGGTGACTTTCTTTTTTCAATCATGCTGGTCCAGTATCTGATTCTGCTGCTATCTGTCCTCTTAACTCCATTTCCAGGGCTTCCTTTCCATTTATTTCTTTACTTTTCTCCTTTCTTCTTCATTTCTTGCTCTATATCCATTTCCAGCAATTTCTCCTCTCTCCCTGGGTCCTGCCCTCCCATCCATGTCCATTCTTGTCCCTCTCTGCCCTTCCCTCCTCCATCCATAGCCAGCAATCCTCCTCTCTCCCCTCCCCTCCATTTCCAGCAATTTGTCCTCTCCCTGGGCCCTGCCCTCCCATCCATGCCTCTCTGCCCTCCCATCCATTCAGGGTCTGCCCTCCCTCTCACTCCCCATTCCATTCAGGATCTATCCCCCCTCTCTCACTGCCCCCTCTTTTCGGCTCCCAGTTCCCACCTGCGGCTGCCCCTAGTTCCAGATCCATTGATTCTCCCATCCACCCCTGCCCCAGGCATGACCCCATTCTCCCTCCTGCTCACTTTTCAGACCCCAGTTCCAGCTCCATGCCCCTTCTCCCATCTGTCTCCCACCCAGTCCCTTCTGCCCATCCGAGTCCCCCTCACCCCATCTGTCTCCCACCCAGTCCCTTCTGCTATCCAAGTGCCCCCCCACCCTCACCCCTTCTGTCTCCCACCCAGTCCCTTCTGCCCATCCGAGACCCCCTCACCCCATCTGTCTCCCACCCAGTCCCTTCTGCTATCCAAGTGCCCCCAACCCTCACCCCATCTGTCTCCCACCCAGTCCCTTCTGCCCATCCGAGTCCCCCTCACCCCATCTGACTCCCACCCAGTCCCTTCTGCCCATCCGAGTCCCCCTCACCCCATCTGTCTCCCACCCAGTCCCTTCTGCTATCCGAGTCCTCCCCCACCTTCACGGTCACCCCATCTGTCCCCCACCCTCACCCTGCCTCGTCTTCTCCCTGCCACCCGTCTTTAAAAAGAAATTGCCGACGCGATAGCGAGCGCAGCACCTCGTGTGCAAGTAAAAGAAGCGAATCCGATCATCTCATTGGGCCTTCCTTCACTGTCCCGCCCTAGAGGAAATAGGAAGTTGCGTCAGAGGAGGGCGGGACAGTGAGGGAAGGCCCAATGAGATGATCGGATCCGCTTCTTTTACTTGCACACGAGGTGCTGCGCTCGCTCGGCAAATAAATTTAAAGGGCTGGTGCGGGGGGGGGGGGTGCCAGGATGAAGAGCAGCGGGAGCGGCGGCACCCCCCTCTCTGGTGCCAAAAGATTTAAAGTCCTTGGTGGGGCGAGGGTAAGCACCGCGACGGCGCCCTCCAGAGGTGGGCGCCCCCCTGCGGCGCTTACCTCGCTTACCGCATCGGCACGGCCCTGCATGCAAATGAGGTCACCCCCTACTCCCCCCCCCCCATGGTCAGCGAGCAGAGCGCCAAACAAGGGTGCTCCTCCTTTGGCAAACCACACGCCAGTTTGGAAACTCCCTCATATGGTTCTTAGGCCCCACCCAGTGCATCCCAGGATGCACCAGGCAGGGCAGGGCGCTGCCATTTTGATGACGGTGCTCGGCAGGAGGAGGGACTAGGATTCCTCTCCTCCTCCTTCAAGGTAGGGGGGTTGGGGGGACACCGCTAGACCACTGGGGCTAGGCTAGTCTTCAGCAGAGGGGGGCCTGGCCAGGGACCCCACTGGACCACAAGGATTTTATTTTTTGGGGGGAAGGGGTCTGGGGTCCACCGGACCACCAGGGCCTTATGTGTTTGGGGGGTGGGGGTCTGGGATCCACTGAACCACCAGGCCTTACATTTGAGGGGGTGGGGATGTCAGGAGTCCACTGGATCACCTGGTCCTTACATGTTTGGGAGGGGTGGGGGTCTGGGAACACCAGGGCTAGTGATAGCTGGTGTCCTGGGCATATGCTGAAAAGTTGTGCTTAACACACAACTTTTGAGTGCATGCGCCAGGCACCATCCTGCCCCTAACACCCGAACAACTCCCTGATGCTCGACGCTATGAGTGCGCCTAAATTTGCATCTCATAAGCGTTGAGCATTAGGGAGTTGTTCTGGGTTGCTGTTCCGGCGGTATTTCTCCAGCTCTGTTTAGTATAGCGCCGGAGTTTTGAGCCTCGGGGCCTACATGTTCTAGTGTGTAACTGCAAAGGGAGCCTTCCCATGGGCAGGGCTTGGGTGTTATGACTAGGGTTACCATATTTTGTCCTCCAAAAAGGAGGACACATGCCCCGCCCCACCACACACCCCACCCCCCTTGTCACGCCTTCACTTCGCCCCCATCACATTTTCCCTTCCCCCTGTCACACACCCCGTCACCCCCCTCCTCCCCGTCACCTCCCTCCCCTTACTACTGCCCTGGTGGTCTAGTGACCTCTTCGGGGCAGGAAACAGCCCCCTCTTTCCTGCCTAGATCTTCCCTGCATGCATCCTTCGTGTTGCTGATCTCGGCACTGATTCAAAATGGCCGCCGAGAGTTGAAGTCTTGCGAGGTCACTTCAACTCTTGGTGGCCATTTTGAATCAGCGCCAAGATAAGGAACACAAAGGATGCATGCAGGGCAGTGCTCCTGGCAGGAAACAGGGGGCTCTTTCCTGCCCCAAAGGCGGAAGAGGTCACTAGACCACCAGGGCAGTAGTAAGTAAGGGGAGGGGAGGCTAGCAATCTACCCGTTTGTCCGGATTTCTGGACAAACGGGTAGGCTGGTGGGCGGGCCTTCCAGGACAGCCCGCCCACCAGCCTGCCCGTTTGTCCAGAAATCCGGACAAACGGGCAGATTGGCAAAACCCGCCCGGTTGCCCGGACATGTCCTCAAAAAGAGGACATGTCCGGGTAAATCCGGACATATGGTAACCCTAGTTATGACTATTTCAGCCTGCGCTTTATAGAATAGTTGCATTTATGTGCCCAACTGCTGATTTTAGGAACCAGCATTTACACTAGCCATAGAAATGGTGTAAGTGATTGCACCTAATGTTTGGTGCACAACTGTGAACTTACGCCAGCATTCTGTGACAGATTTGGTGTCCAACTCTGCTGTTATAGAATACTACCTTAGTTCCCAGTTTTTTTGGCGCCAGACTTTAGGCACCATTTGTAGAATTTTCCCAATATACGGTTTCTGAAAAGTTGTTTCCTAGCAAGGTAAAAATGACCACTTTTGGGCAGACCTCTTTGACACAGGTTCGCAGTACACTGCCTCTGTCAAAATCCCCAGCCTCCCGTAAGACTGCCCCCTGGTGTAAGCCTATTGAAATTGCAACCTGTACTTTCTGCTCCCTCTTTGTCTAGGATTTTTCCCTTTTGAACTGCAAACTGAAATGATAGCTCTTTCTCAGGGCAAACATCTGATCCGTCTCTTACTTTTGTTGCTGTTAGGAGTCTGAGGGGAAAATTCCCGTCCTGAAATCAGAAGACATCTCAGCAAATAACATTCACATTGCTTGGCAAATCCCTCAATACGTGCTGATCAGTGCCGGAGAAGTCATGTTCTCCATAACGGGGCTTGAATTCTCATACTCACAGGTAGAATGCATTATCTGTTTATTTTAAGGGTTTTCTGCATCAATGGTCAGGTTCTTCGTAGGCTGACATTCTATTTATCGTATTAACATAAGAACAGATGTCATTATATGAGTGTGAGAGACCATGTGGACCCGTGCTTCACATGTAGCTCACGCATTACAGAATCTTTAGGTTTTTCTTATGCTAGAGTGGAGGAGTGGCCTAATGGTTAGTGCAGTGGACTGTGAACCCAGCATCCTGGGTTTGAATCCCCCTGCAGCTCCTTGTGACCCTGGGCAAGTTACTTAACCCTCAATTGCCTCAGGTACAAAAACCAAGATCATGAGCCCTCTAGGGACAGAGATATAGTGAAAAACAACGTAAATGCAGTATATACTAGAGTTAAGGCTAGTGATTTAATACAAAAAAATACAGAACTCTAGTCAATTATCATGAAAAAGAGTGCTTGTTTATGGAGAAAAAGCCCTCAGAAACCGTGAGCAAACAGCCACCGGTTTTGAGCAAGGTTACTGAGTGGAGGAGTGGTTAGGGTGGTGGACTTTGGTCCTGAGGAACTGAGTTCGATTCCCGGCATAGGCAGCTCCTTTTGACTCTGGGCAAGTCATTTAACCCTCCATTGCCTGCCCCATTGAGCCTCCCATGAGTGGGAAAAGTGCGGGGTACAAATGTAACTAAAATAAAATATAGATAGGTAACACCCACTAAGTTTCTATCATTGGGCATAAAAAAACTCCACAAAACAATCGAGCGTGTTTTCTGCTCTCAATTCTTAACTCTTGAATATTTCTGCTCTTGTACACAAAATGAGCAACTTATGTGTAAATAAACAGCATCAGAAAAGAAAGCACTTAGCTAAACAATGCTTAACGAAGCACTCCTTGTCTTAGCGTTCAACGGGGACCACCGTTTCACCCCGGAAACAAGACTTCTTCAGGAACGGAGTGCTATAGCGTGATGCTGAGAGTCTAAATAAACAGATAAGTTGAAAAAATTGAGCAAGAGAAAAAGAGACAATCAGAACAAAATATAGTCACACATGGATATGCGTACATCTGAAGGAAGCGCTACGAGTTTAAAATGGCGCCTCAACGTCATCGGCTACACAGCTGGTATAAATATGGTCATCAATGTAAATGTTGATGATTGACTGTTAATTAGTAAAAGATGTGCCAATCTATGGAACTATTGAGTCCATTGGGTTCCAAAGTATTTAGATCAAATATCCACTTAGCCTCTCTTCTCTGTAATTTCAGCTTACGGTTACCGCCTCTGTTAGATGGATCAATTCTGTCAATTGCAAGACATTTTAGTTCTTCAAATTTATGGTTTTTAGTGATACAATGTTCAACAAGTGGTTCTTTAAAAGCTTGTATCATAATTGGACAAATCTGGCAAAGTCCACATTTAAAGTGTCCACAAATTTGCCGAATATTCTGGGTTTTTTTTCTAGTTTTTAAATCAGTAGGACAAATCATTTCTTTCGTATTATTGCATCTCGAAAACGCAATTCGTAGATCAATGTCGTTGAAAGCAGGAATAGATTGTATAATCCCCCACCTATTCCTGACTAATCGAGCTCAATGAGGCCTGACTTCATTGTACTGCATTACCATGGTAAACATCTTATCATCAGTGCTTGCTTTGGCAATGCTGGATAAGTCTCTGTTATTATATTTGGCTCTGCGGTAAGCCTTTTTTAAAACTGCTTTGGGAATAGCCTCTGTCAGCTAAATCGCTCATCAGACTGGCAGCTTGTTGTTTGAAGGTAGACAGGTCTGTGCAGATTCGTCTTAATCTTAGCAATTGAGATAATGGAAGACTATTCCTTAACTGTATAGGACAATGATTTGTCCTGCTGATTTAAATACTAGAAAAAAAAAAACAGAATATTCGGCAAATTTGTGGACACTTTAAATGTGGACTTTGCCAGATTTGTCCAATTATGATACAAACTAAACACTTCCTGAATCCGAGACCCAACAAGTCTCACATATTACGCCATTTCACGAATTGCCTATCAGACCATGTTGTCTACTTAATCAGTTGTCCCTGCATGAAGTTTTATGTAGGGATGACAACGAGAGCACTGAAGACGAGAATCTTAGAACACAGATCCAACATTCGTAGACAAGCTTTTAAAGAACCACTTGTTGAACATTGTATCACTAAAAACCATAAATTTGAAGAACTAAAATGTCTTGCAATTGACAGAATTGATCCATCTAACCGTAAGCTGAAATTACAGAGAAGAGAGGCTAAGTGGACATTTGATCTAACTACTTTGGAACCCAATGGACTCAATAGTTCAATAGATTGGCACATCTTTTACTAATTAACAGTCAATCATCAACATTTGCATTGATGACCATATTTATACCAGCTGTGTAGCCGATGACGTTGAGGCGCCATTTTAAACTCGTAGCGCTTCCTTCAGATGTACGCATATCCATGTGTGACTATATTTTGTGCTGATTTACTCTTTTTCTCTTGCTCAATATAATTTTTTCAACTTATCTGTTTATTTAGACTCTCAGCATCAAGCTATAGCACTCCGTTCCTGAAGAAGCCTTGTTTCCGGGGTGAAACGGTGGTCCCCGTTGAACGCTAAGACAAGGAGTGCTTCGTTAAGCATTGTTAAGCTAAGTGCTTTCTTTTCTGATGCTGTTTATTTACACTTAAGTTGTTCATTTTGTGTACAAGAACAGAAATATTCAAGAGTTAAGAACTGAGAGCAGAAAACACGCTCGATTGTTTTGTCGAGTTTTTTTTTGCCCAATGATAGAACCTTAGCGGGTGTTACCTATCTATATCAGTAACCTCGCTCAAAACCGGTGGCTGTTTGCTCACGGTTTCTGAGGGCTTTTTCTCCATAAACAAGCACTCTTTTTCATGATAATTGATTAGAGTTCCGCATTTTTTGACAGAGATATAGTTCCTGCTTATAATTGGATTGTAAGCCACATCAAACCTGAACTCTGTTTGGGATAATGAAGAATACAAATGTCATAATAAAATAATGTGTCACATGCTACAAATAATTTAGCTTTCTCTAATATATTTGCTAAAGGGGGAAGTTAGCATGGGCTATCATTAAGATATATTATTTTACCACTAACTCAAGCTATTTTAGCACAAGTCCCATTTTATTTACGGAGTGGAGGAGTAGCCTAGTTGTTAGTGCAGCGGACCTTGATCCTGGGGAACAGGGTTCAATTCCCACTGCAGCTCCTTGTGACTCTGGGCAAGTCACTTGCCCCCCCCCCCTCCCCCATTGCCCCTGGTACAAAACTAAGTACCTGAGTATATGTAAACCACTTTGAATGTAGTTGCAAAATACCACAGAAAGCCAGTATATCAAGTCCCATTTCCCTTTCCCTATTTGAGATTCTACATGGAATGTTGAAACTATTTGTAGATTCTAGATGGAATGTTGCTACTATTGAGATTCTGTTGCTACTATTTGAGATTCTACATGGAATGTTGCTATTCCACTAGCAACATTCCATGTAGAAGCCTGCGCTTGCAGATCAGCAACGCGGCCACGCAGGCTTCTGTTTCTGTGAGTCTGACGTCCTGCACATACGTGCAGGACGTCAGACTCACAGAAACAGAAGCCTGCGCGGCCACATTGGTGATCTGCAAGCGCAGGTTTCTACATGGAATGTTGCTATTGGAGGAGTAGCCTAGTGGTTAGTGCAGTGGACTTTGATCCTGGGGAACTGAGTTCGATTCCCACTGCAGCTCCTTGTGACCCTGGGCAAGTCACTTAACCCTCCATTTCCCCTGGTACAAAATAAGTACATGAATATATGTAAACCGCTTTGAATGTAGTTGCAAAACCCACAGAAAGGCGGTATATCAAGTCCCATTTCCATTATGCAATAAGACCTAGTTACTAATAACTGGGGTTAACAGTAAAATAACATATCTTGATGGTAGCCCATGTGGATAACGTCCCTCCTTAATTAAGGAAAACAGAAATGTCTCTAGAATTTAAAGTCATTGATATAGGTAATAAAAGAGAGCCAAGCAGAATTCTACAGTCTGTGCCCTGAAAATGGCAAGGACAAATCAAGATCAACTATGCATATGTAGGATCACATCATACCTTATGCTGTGAGTTTATCTTGTTGGGCAGACTGGATGGATGATACAGGTTTTTATCTCCCGCAAAAGAGGTCCAAAAATTTCCACAAAAATCCAACACAGAAAAGAAACAGGTGGAAAAAACAACTTCAAGGGATCAATCCAAGACAAGAGGTGAGATGCTCCAGAAAAACTTTATTAAGGACCCAACACGGTCCGTGTTTCGGTTTTTAAAAATATCGAATTTGTCAGTATGAGGCAACAATCTCTAATTTATTCAAGAGACCACATTTCATGAGCTCCATTGTCTGTCAGTATATCCTCTGTACAACTACTGATTGACCCCTGATGAAGGTTTTTTTTAAAAACCGAAACACGGACCGTGTTGGGTCCTTAATAAAGTTTTTCTGGAGCATCTCACCTCTTGTCTTGGATTGATCCCTTGAAGTTGTTTTTTCCACCTGTTTCTTTTCTGTACAGGTTTTTATCTGCCATTATCTACTATGTTACAATTTGGTTAACAGCATAACCAATGGTAAAATTTCCAAATATAAGCATAAATACAAATCAGTGGGGTAAATTTGGAGATGCTACATTAAATCCAAGTATTAGACCTAACACGATACTGTGCCGGGAACATACACATTTAACAACACTGTAGAACAATCATCCTACTTATTTTCCAAAGAGAAGGGCGCCCACCTTGCGACACAAATCGGGAAATGGGCACCCTTCTCTCAGGTGCGGCCAAATCGGCATAATCGAAAGCCGATTTTGGCCGCCCTCAACTGCAGTCCGTCACAGGAGCGGCCAAAATTTAAGGGAGCGTGTCAGAGGCGTAGCAAAGGCGGGACTGGGGCGTGGTTACCACATGGGCGCCCTCGGCCGATAATGGAAAAAAGAAGGCCGGCCCTGATGAGCATTTGGCCGACTTTACTTGGTCCATTTATTTTCAGGACCAAGCCTCAAAAAGATGCCCAAACTGATCAGATGACCACCGGAGGGAATCGGGGTTGACCTCCCCATACTCCCCCAGTGGTCTCCAACCCCCTACCACCCAAAAAAAATTTAAAAACATTTTTTTGTCAGCCTCAAATGTCATACCCAGCTCCATGACAGCAGTATGCAGGTCTCTAGAGCAGTTTTTAGTGGGTGCAGTGCACTTCAGGTAGGCGGACCCAGGCCCATCCCCCCCTACCTGTTACACTTGTGGTGGTAAATAAGAGCCCTCCAAAACCCACCCAAAACCCACTGTACCCACATGTAGGTGCCCCCCTTCACCAATAAGGGCTATGGTAGTGGTGTACAGTTGTGGGAAGTGGGTTTTGGTTGGGGATTTGGGGGGCTCAGCACCCAAGGTAAGGGAGCTATGTACCTGGGAGTAATTAATGAAGTCCACTGCAGTGCCCCCTAGGGTGCCCGGTTGGTGTCCTGGCATGTGAGGGGGACCAGTGCACTACAAATGCTGGCTCCTCCCACGACCAAATGGCTTGGATTTGGCCGGATTTGAGATGGCCGGCCTCGGTTTCCATTATCGGCGAAAACCGAGGCCGGCCATCTCTAAGTCCGGCGATCTCAACATTTAGGTCGACCATCTCTAAGGTTGACCTAAATGTTGAGATTTGGCTGGCCCTGACCGTATTATCGAAACGAAAGATGGCCGCCCATCTTGTTCGATAATATGGTTGGCTCCGCCCCTTCCCGGAGCCATCCCCGGAGATGGCCGCCCTTAGAGATGAGCGCCCCCGTTCGATTATGCCCCTCCATATAACAGAAATATGATAAATGTCAACAGAACACAAATTATACCATTGTAGACAGAATAGAAAAAACATTTATAAAACATATATATGATAATCACAATGGCAGCTGTTATGGTGCTTATTTGGTGGAACAGCTTACCAAGGGAACTTAGGCTGGAGAATTTTGTGAAGGAATTTAAGAAGCTTTTGAAAATGCGGCTTTATTTTACAGCCCAGTGATCCATTAGAGCACTGGTTTTCAACCCAGTCCTCAAGGACTACCTGGCCAGTCAGGTTTTCAGGATATCCAGAATGAATATGCAATTAAAATTCAATGCGAAGAAATGCAAAGTGATGCACTTATGGAGTAGAAATCCACGGGAGACGTATGTGTTAGGCGGTGAGAGTCTGATATGTACAGACGAGGAGAGGGATCTTGGGGGTGATAGTATCTGAGGATCTGAAGGTGACAAAACAGTGTGACAAGGCGCTGGCCGTAAGTAGAAGGTTGCTAGGCTGTATAGAGAGAGTTGTGTCCAGCAGTAGAAAGGAGGTGTTGATGCCCCTGTATAAGTCGTTGGTGAGGCCCCACCTGGAGTATTGTGTTCAGTTTTGGAGGCCGTATCTTGTTAAGGATGTAAAAAGAATTGAAGCGGTGCAAAGAAAAGCTACGAGAATGGTATGGGATTTGCGTTACAAGACGTATGAGGAGAGACTTGCTGAACTAAACATGTATACTCTGGAGGAAAGGAGAAACAGGGGTGATATGATACAGACGTTCAAATATTTGAAAGGTATTAATCTGCAAACGAACCTTTTCCGTAGATGGGAAGGCGGTAGAACTAGAGGACATGAATTGAGGTTGAAAGGAGGCAGACTCAGGACTAATGTCAGGAAGAGGGTGGTGGATGCTTGGAATGCCCTCCCACGGGAGGTGGTGGAGATGAAAACGGTAATGGAATTCAAACATGCATGGGATAAACACAAAGGAATCCTGTTTAGTAGGAATGGTTCTGTTGAATCTTAGCGGAGATTGGGTGGCGACGCCGGTAATTGGGAAACAAAATGGGAGCTGGGCAGACTTCTATGGTCTACGCCCTGATTGTGACTGAATAGATAGAGATGGGCTGGAGTGTAGATTTTAAGGGGCTTCGATGTTAGTTTCAGAACTTAGTACAAGAAGAGTACTGGGCAGACTTCTACGGTCTGTGCCCTGAGAAAGGCAAGGACAAATCAAACTCGGGTATACATATAAAGTATCACATACCATATAAAATGAGTTTATCTTGTTGGGCAGACTGGATGGACCATACAGATCTTTATCTGTCGTCATTTACTATGTTACTATGTAAGAGAGAGATCTGCATACTGAGAAGGAAGTGCAGGCAAATCTATCTTATGCATATTCATTGTGGATATCCTGAAAATCCGACTGGCCAGATGGTACATGAGGACGGGGTTCAAAACCACTGCACTAGAGGATAATTTTTATGCTGGTTATCACCTCTTGACGGGGGGGGGGGGGGGGGAGGGTTATTTTTAAATTTACTATTGTGATATGTTTTTATTTTTTTGTTATGCACTTTTTTTGTTTTTTGAATGTTTTATGTAAACCACTTCGAAGAAACTGTTATATTGTATAGTAGGGTATAAGAATTTTAATCAGAATAAAAATATATCTACATTCTCTATAAACAAAGAGTTAGGATATCAAATGACCTTAACTACACTATTTACACAACCAAACACAGCACAAAGTTCACCCACATGAAGCCAATGAACCAATGTTTTTGTATGTGCTCCTTTTTTCTAGGCTCCTCCAAGTATGAAGTCAGTCCTGCAGGCGGGTTGGCTTCTCACAGTGGCCTTTGGAAATCTCATCGTACTAATTATTGCCCAGACCGTAGCACTGGAGCAGGTAGAATCTAAATGCATCTTGTTGAATAGCATTCAGTTCTTAATCTGGCTCAGATGGTGACGCTAAATGTTCGATTATAATGGGAGAAGTTGTATTCTGGTGATTGGCTCTGGGCACATGGAGCCAAGGAATTCCTAAGCTAGAATTTAATCTTTGTCGCTGACCCTGTGTGAAATGATGCGTATATTACGCCTGTAACTGGGTAACCCTAAAGCTCTGATTTCAAAGACACTAGAGCGTCCTTAAATCTTGCTGTGTAGCTAGTCAAAGTTGACAAATCAAGCGTGCATGGGACAAGCACCAAAGAGATCTTAGTAACAGAAGAAGGGAGGGCGAAGCTCATTGATCAAATTAAGGTTTGTGATAGTACAGAAGACAGCTACAAATGGAAGGACAGGGTACACCAGTGCTTGCCAATCATTTTGTGTGTATGAATCAGAATAATGATGCACCTATGGGGAGCCCAAAATATGACCCCCAAAATAGAGTTCTATTCCACCTTTAACTATTTTATTTATTTATTAGGATGTATTTACCGCCTTTTGAAGGAATTCACTCAAGTTGGTGTACAGTAAGAATAGATCAAACATGAACAATAGGCAGTTACAGAAGTAAAAATATTCAAGTAACAATACAAAGTATGGCATGGTATACTACTTACAATGACTACAAAATACGTAATAGAACATTATAATTGGTAGTGAAGGGTAAGGCAAATCAGATGAGTAAGAAAGTAGGAAGAATTAGAAAGTAAGGTGACTGATTTGAAGAAAGTTGCACGTGAGGTCAGAGAGAAGGTTAAATATCATCTCAGCTAGAGTAGGAGTGGATAAACTTGTCCCGCTGCAGTATGTGCAGCCCGAGTCAATCCTTGTGTGTGTGAGTGAGACAAACAAGTTAGTTACTTCTTCCATTAAAGGCTTGGTTGAAGAGCCAAGCTTTCACCTGCTTCCTGAAGTAGAGGTAGTCTTGTGTTAAGCGGAGCCTTTCAGGCAATGCATTCCAGAGTGTGGGGGCTAATCCAGAGAAGGCTCGCTTGCGGGTATCACATCGTGTAATGTCTTTTGGAGAGGGTGTAGTTAGTGAAAGTCCTTGGGAGAACCTTAGTGTCCTTGGCGGTGTGTGGAGGATCATCCTATTCTTCAGATACTCGGGTCCATTTCCTTTCAGGGCCTTGAAGATCAGACGTAGAGTTTTAAATTTAGCCCTGTATTGTACTGGTAGCCAATGAAGTTTTTGCAAAAATGGTGTGATGTGGTCACGTCGCTTGCAACCTTCTATGAGTCTTGCTGCTGCATTCTGAATCAACTGGAGCTGGTGCAGGCCCTTTGTAGTCAGACCATTGTATAGTGCATTGCAGTAATACAGTCTTGATGTTACTGTGGCATGCACAACTGGGATAAGATTTACCTTTCGATGTACGGAGAGAGGCAGCGTAGAAAAGTTCCAGCATGCTGCTCAGAGCAAGACTTTGGGAGTGGTGGCAGTCCATTTATTGGCTGCCAGCAAAGGTATGCGTAGCGTGCCCACAGAAGGGAGGGAGGAGAGAGAGGCAAGTGTTGCTCTCCCGCCAACCCCGGCCCTTCCAACTGCAGAGCTGGCTACGTCCGGAGAAAACGCCTGTTGTTAAAAATTTACCAGCACACCCCTGTATATAGACATCTCATCTTTTGTAATTCTTACATATATAAATGCCTCACATATGTTTATTGATATATGTTAAAGGTTAAATTCTTACAATGTCTTTGCCTTTTTTTTGCAGTGGGCGGAGTTTGCATTGTTTGCAGGCCTTCTGTTTGTCGTATGTATAATTTTTTCCATCATGGGATATTTTTACATTCCTGTGGACCTTGCCGGTTCCCCGGAATTCATCAATGGCATCTATGAACAGAAGCTCCCCAGCGGTGAAATCATGTTGCACTTAATCGAGAAAAAAACGAAACTATAACATGCCCTCGTTGTACAGGACGTGTCCGTAGCCACCAAGTCCACTGGGTCACAAAAGAAAACCATTCTGTACAAGTGGTTCCCTCTCACGGAAACCATAATAAACTGGTTAGGTCTACCGATGAACTGGCATTCTTTTCCCACTCTAGAACATGGTAACGGCTGGATTCTATATATTTTATCTACTTTAAAAGGTATCAATATTTTGCTAAATGGAGGGGGTTTCTCATAAATCAATCCTTATCACTACCCAGCTCCAATTACTCCTTATCAATATCCTTTATATAATACTTAAAGGGTACTGAGTATTGGATCCATCAGATAACCATGTCACCACCATTCAGGCTATATATATGAGCCAGGCATTTTGTTATGGTGGGCATGTATTCGTCATTGATCCATAATCTTTAATATTTTACCTTTTTACTTTCACCCAGTAACTTAAATTTCCAATATTCAGTTTTATGATTTCAAATGCACTTAGCTTAGATGAAGTTTCACTGTTCTTTTTTCCTTTTTCCTTTCTTTTTATATTTATTTCTTATAAGAATTATTCATCTCGGAGACATCATCTGATCCGACATGAAATCACGATTCGCACAAGTTACTGTGTCAAGGAACGTCTCCTCCACATAAGGTGGAAACATATCCGTTGCAATGATTTCATGTCGGATCAGATGATGTCCGCTCACAGGACAAATCCCTCCTCTCAGTACCCTTCTCCACCACCGCCAACTCCAGGCTCCGCTCATTCTGCCTTGCCTCACCCTATGCTTGGAATAAACTTCCTGAGCCCTTACGCCAAGCCCCCTCCCTACCCATCTTCAAATCCTTGCTCAAAGCCCACCTCTTCAATGTTGCTTTCGGCACCTAACCTTTATACCTTTCAGGAAATCTAGACTGCCCCTATTTGACTGACTGTACATTTGTCCTTTAGATTGTAAGCTCCTTGAGCAGGGACTGTCCTTCTATGTTAAATTGTACAGCGCTGCATAACCCTAGTAGCGCTTTAGAAATGTCAAGTAGTAGTAGTGTGAGAGTGTGTGTGTGTGAGAGAATGAGAGTGTGGCGCAGGGGCCCCCCCCCTGTCTCCCGCCCTTGTTCCCCCTCCCCCCTGTGTTCCCTTCCCCCTGTCCTTTCCCTCCCCCTGCCGTTTCCTCCCCTCCCCCTCCCAGCTTCAGGGTCATGGCCCCCCCTCCCTACACCTTTCAGGATCATGGCTCCTCCGTCTGCCGCCCTTTTTACCCCTCCCCCCTGTCTTCCCTCCCCTCCCCTTCTTCCTGTTCTTCTCCCTTCCCCCCTCCTAGCTTCAGGTTCGAGTGCCCCCCTCCCTCTGCCTTTCAGGGTCGTGGCGCTCCCTCCCACTGTGACGTTCAAGCTGGCTTCCTTCCTTCGATGTTGAGGCAGGCATGCTGGCTCCCTCCGACGTTCAGGCTGCCTGCCTGCCTGCGTCCCTCCCTCCCTCCAACGTTGTGCGGGGCGATGTTATTCATCCGTTTGTGCGTCCCTCCCTCCGATGTCGTGCGGGGCCATGTTGCAGGTCGTCCTGCACAACGTGTGTTGCAGGTTGTCGATGGCGCTCCGTCAAAATGGGCGCGGAGAGGGGGAGATGAGATCGCGTTTCATCGAGTCGCTCCATGGAAATGGCTGCCGAGAGAGGGAGATGATATCCGGTTTGCCCAACAGTGTCTGCTCCGCCCTCGACGTCATCACGTTGTGACGCGAGGGTGGGGTAGACACTGCTGGGCAAACCGGATATCTAGACCGCCTCAAAGTTCCGGCTTGAGGCTTCATTAGAACGTTGGTGGTGCCTTTTATAAATAGAGATTATGGATCAATGACGAATACATGCCCACCATAACAAAATGCCTGGCTCATATATATAGCCTGAATGGTGGTGACATGGTTATCTGATGGATCCAATACTCAGTACCCTTTAAGTATTATGTAAAGGATATTGATAAGGAGTAATTGGAGCTGGGTAGTGATAAGAATGGATTCTATATATGGCACCTGAAAATTCTGCATGAAAAAAAAAATACACCTAGGGAATATTCTCTATAGTACGCCTAAATTTTATGGAATAGGCTTAAATTTCCTCACAGTATATAGAATTACACCGAGCGCCTCTCACGCATGACTTAAATTAGGCGCAGAGCGGGTGCATTCTATAACAACCGTGCATAGATTTTAGAAACACCCACACCCCGCCCATGGCCCTCTTCAACTATGTGACTCTGAGTTTACGCACACCACGTTACAGCATAAGCTTAGCGAGTTGTGCGCCTAAAACGTAATGCCAGTTAGTGCTGATAATTGCTTGTCAACATCCAATTGACACCGCTGATTAGCTAGTTAAACAATTAAGTCACGCACATTGTTATAGAACACGCTTCGATTTCCTTGCAAAAATTAAGGTGTGATATATAGAATCCTGGGGTAAATGTGGTTCCCAAGCAATGTCCTTCTACTTATGAAAATGACAACAAAGTTACACGTCCAGTTTTTTTATTGTGTTGAATGCTATTTTATTATATTGTGTGCTATTCATCTTTAAAAAGATTAATAACATACAATAGAATTAAAAAAAAGAGGTAACACGTATACATCCCCATTCAGTTCCTGTTTTCATACAGACAATAGGTTTCCAGTGAGCACATTCCATGATTCCTACATTGGCTGCGGCAAATGTAACCAGCACCATTGTGCTGTAACAAAGGTTTCAAATTAGGAGGGAAGAGATAGCTTGCGGTCAGAGAAGAAGACGACCATCCCAAAACACGCTCAAACCAGAAAGTTCCAGGTGTGTGCAGGTGGCCTTACTACAGTTTCACAGTCTTCTAGGACTGTTAATCAGGGACTTAGCCAGACCTCGAAGTGGGGGGGGGGGGGTCCAGAACCCAAAGTGAGGGGGCACATTTTGGCCCACCTTCTCGCCGCTCCCCCCCCCCCCCCCCCCCCCCGCCGCAACACCCACTTACCTTGGCTGGCTGGGTTCCCACCTCCCACCAGCTGAAGCGTTTCTCCGGCACTGCTCTCCTTACATTACCTGCCCTGCTTCCCCTCACATTGCGCACGCTCGATTTTATGAAATGGAGCAAGCGCAAGGTGTCACTCGTGCTCAGTTTCACTAAAACCGAACGTGCACGCGATGAGAAGGGAGCAGGACAGGCAATGTAAGGAGAGCAGCGCCGGAGAAACGCTTCAGCTGGAGGGGGTTGGGGACACCCACCAGGGGCCCTGGATCCATATTGGGGGGGGGGGGGCCCAGGTCCCCGTGGCCCCCCCATAGCTACACCACTGCTGTTAGTACTTCTTCCACCCTTGGACTTCTTGCTGGTAATTTCCTTGCGTCAAAGAACAAATAGTTACCTACTTACATGGACCTCCTTAAACACGTCCTCAAGAACGTTTCCTTCTCTGGAGGGGAAACTCAAACTGCAGAGTCCCACTTCAGTAACAAAAGGAAATTAGGTATACAGCTTTACAGACTACCTGTGGATTCTTCTGGCATAGTTGGAAGCTATTGAGATGGAACTTTTTGCTCACCTGTCTAGTGAAAGTGCCGGAACTTCCCCTCGAAGCAAGCTCAGAACTTACAAGCTTCCTCTCCAGACTGTGCCCTGCCACCTACTGGCAGAACCCAGACATAACACATTCCTGCCTGCCGAAATGGTCTCTGCTAGAGAATTTCTTTCACCTTTACAAAGTGTATTACTCCATTACTAGATCAAATATTCCCTAAATACCTTTGTTGTTAATTATGCAAGATGTGAAAACTATTAGTCCAAAAACATGATTTAATAGAAGTACGGAGAAAATCTGTGGTAGTCTAATGTGTATATATATATATATGTGTGTGTGTGTGTGTGTATATAGGACAAAATGGTTCTGTAGGACTTGGACAAAAAGTGCCGTAGAAAATGACATAATCGAAATTCAAACAAGCAGATATAAGCTTCTTATTTGTCCTGTTTGTCTGTCCTAATTAGATTGTAAGCTCTGTCGAGTAGGGACTGTCTCTTTATGTTCAAGTGTACAGCGCTGCGTATGTCTAGTAGCGCTATAGAAATGAGTAGTAGTAGTAGTAGTAGTAGTAGTAAGTGAAGATATCATGTGACGTAGCCAGTTAGGTGTGGATATTCAGCACTAAATCGGCTATGTTGAGTGATCAAAATAGGCCGCTTAAACAGCAGGCCTATCTTTGATCGCTAAAATGTTAACCGGTTAGCCCTGAATATTGGCATAGCCAGTTAACTTTGTAGTGGCCAAAATAAACCCAGATATTCAATGCCGGTCGCTGGAAATGGCCTGGCATTGTATATCCGCGGTCAGTGTCGATCACGGCGCTTATGCGGTTTGCCTTCTGCGGGCTGAATATTATCTCAAATAGGTCCTCCATGCAGTTGAAATCACCAAACGGCTTGAGTTCACCCCTCTGACTAGACGTGTTGGAGGTCCTATGGGCACCTTTTGGGGGATTATTGCCACGGGTCCCTTTCCCCCTCTGGGGGCATTTTTCACTAGCCTAAGGCCTGAGAATACATCTATTCAACCTGGCTAAAATTATGCACATTGTGAAAGTATGTGTCTATTTTTAACCATCTTATGGTGTGCAATTTTCAATTTTTGATGCAGTTCAGTAATTAAGACCAGTTCTTTTAACATTTCCTCCACCTATCTTAATCGCTCCATATTTAGAAGTGCCAATAGCGTCATGTAGATATAATGGTGGTGATGTTATAAGTGGATGCGTCCTATTAGGTGCTTGAAGACATGCTGGGGGTGCCTCTTCTGTAATGGCAGCTGGGCACCCAAGTTCTGTTACAGAATACTGGTGTAACCTAGCATTGGCATGCCTTACGTTTAGATGCCCACAGTTACTCCAGCCAATGAGCTGGCATAACTGAGTGCACCTAAAAGGCAGCAAGGGTGTGTGTATCTTATGGTATTCTATTAAGCTGCCTGCATAACAAAACACGCCCATGTCCTGCCCGTGCTCCGCCCACATGTCTGCCTCCTCGCATTTGCACCTGATAGCATTTACACATGCCATTACGGTGCTACTTTTGGTGCATATATGCGTGGGGAAAAAGAAAGGCAGTTAACACCGCAGAGCAAATGTAGAGAATAAAAGGAGCAGTGTGGCAACTCAAAAGGCGCAAATGATCGTTTTATTTTGATTTTTGCTTACACTTTTTTCAGTAGTAGCTCAAGGTGAGTTATATTCAGGTACACTGGGGCTATTTCTCTGTCCCTTGAGGACTCACAATCTAATTTTGTACCTGAGGCAATGGAGGGTAAAGTGACTTGCCCAAGATCACAAGGAGCAGCAGTGGGATTTGAACTGGCCACATCTGGATGTCAAGCCTGGTGCTCTAACCACTAGGCCACTCCTCCACTTATTGTGAGTCAATAAAAAACTACATTGTTTCAAAAATGCTCGCTTGCTTTTATTTATTTATTTTTTTTATAAATGACTTTTTAGTCTCTTTTTTATATATTAGTGAGGGTTTTGACTAATAGACAATCTTAAGTCCCTCAGATAAGCTTTTTTACTTTTGATGCTATCAGAGATGATTTTTAATTGTGGCTTTTTTTATTGCAGTTTTATTTTACTATCTATTAAGGGTTCCTTTTTAATTGCAAGTGGTACTTTCTAAAAGTTAAACACGTGGAGGGGCATAATCGAAAGGGGCACCCAAGTTTTCCTGAGGACGTCCTCGCAGGACGTCCCGGTGAAGGGGTGGGGAAACCCGTATTATCGAAACAAGATGGGCGTCCATCTTTTGTTTTGATAATATGGTCGGGGACACCCAAATCGTGAAATTTAGGTCGACCTTAGAGATGGTTGTCCCTAGAGATGGTCGTCCCCGATTTTCGGTGATAATGAAACCCGAGGACGCTCATCTTAGAAACGACCAAATCCAAGCCATTTGGTTTTGGGAGGAGCCAGTATTCGTAGTGCACTGGTCCCCCTGACATGCCAAGACACCAACCGAGCACCCTAGGGGGCACTGCAGTGGACTTCAGAAATTGCTCTCAGGTGCATAGCTCCCTTACCTTGGGTGCTGAGCCCCCCAAAACCCACTCCCCACAACTGTACACCACTACCATAGCCCTTATGGGTGAAGGGGGGCACATACATGTGGGTACAGTGGGTTTGTGGTGGGTTTTGAAGGGCTCACATTTACCACCACAAGTGTAATAGGTAGAGGGGGATGGGCCTGGGTCCGCCTGCCTGAAGTGCACTGCACCCACTAAAACTACTCCAGAGACATACATACTGCTGTCATGGAGCTGGGTATGATATTTGAGGCTGCCATAGAGACTGGAAAAATATTTAAAATAATTTTTTTGAGGGTGGGAGGGGGTTAGTGAGCACTGGGGGAGTAAGGGGAGGTCATCCCCGAGTCCCTCCGGTGGTCATCTGGTCATTTAGGGCACATTTTTGTGGCTTGGTCATAAGAAAAAAATGACCAGGTAAAGTCGTCCAAGTGTTCCTAAGGGACACCCTTCTTTTTTCCATTATCGGTCGAGGACGCCCATGTGTTAGGCATGCCCCAGTCCCGCCTTCGCTATGCCTCCGACACGCCCCCATGAACTTTGGTCGTCTCCGGGACGGAAAGCAGTTGAGGACGCCCAAAATCGGCTTCCGATTATGCCGATTTGGGCGACCCTGTGAGAAGGACGCCCATCTTGCGATTTGTGTCGAAAGATGGGCGCCCTTCTCTTTTGAAAATAAGCCTGCTATTTACCTTTTCTATTTTTTTATTTTTTTGTGTTTTAAAGTTCTTTTACTTCAATGGCTGATTGTTTGTTTTTGTTTATTTTATTTACAGGTAGATAGATTATTATTTATTTATTTTTTATTTATTTATTTGCTGCATTTGTACCCCACATTATCCCACCTATTTGCAGGCTCAATGTGGCTTACATTGTATTGCAAAAGATATAATTATGAACAGAGTAAGAGGTTTGTTCTAATTTAACATATTGCTATACAAGAATTGAGGAAGATATGTCTGTAGAATGATTAGCTGACTCACTATAGTACTTGCCCTGATGTAGGTGTTGGGGTAGATTCTATATATGGTGCCTGAAAAATCCGTGTGGTAAAAAAAATGCCTAGATATATTATCTAAAGTATGCCTAAATTTTATAGAATAGGTTTAAATTTCCAAGCATATATATAGAATAACGCCAAGAACCGCTCCCATGTGACCAAATTTGGTTGTGTTTTTTTAGGCCATGTTTTACTTGGTGTAAATCCCGACACCTATATTAGGCGCAGACCCCCGGATTCTATATAGCGCACCTAGAAATTTGCGCCATAATCCAAGTGTATTCTGTAACAACATGCGTAACTTAATTGGCACTAATTGGCACTAATTACAATTTACGTGCACAACTCGCTAAGCATATTCTGTAACGCAGTGCACCTAGCTTCTAATGCACTCAGGGAAAAAGGGGGATGGTTATGGGTGGAGAAATGGGCATTCTGAAAAACACGTGCGTAGTTATAGAATATGGCCCAGTGCACCTAAATCTACGCAAAGGGGTTTACACCACATTTCGGTTGGTGTAAATGGAGATGCGTAGTTTTGTGCGCTGAGATATCAACTAAGCATATTCTATATACTGCACCTAAATCTAGGCACCGCTTATAGAACACGCTTAGCATTAATTTCCACGCCAATATTTTAAGACGCCATATATAGAATCTCCCCTAGAGCGGGTGTATTCTATAATAATGCACATACATTTTAGAAACACCCATTCCATGCCCCCTTTTCAACTGTGTTGGGCGTGTAAATCATAATTAATGCCAATTAGTGCTGATAATTGCTTGTTAACATCCAATTGACTAGTTAACCAATCAAGCTTCATGCATTGTTATGGATTGTGCACCTAAATTAAGGTGCGATATACAGAATTTGGGGGATTGTGGATGCCAAAACATGTTGCGCTGTGTTTTTTTTACAATTGGTTTTGAATTCTGGCCCCTTAAAAAAAGATAGCTATACTTGGAACCACCTTTTCATTGACTCTCAATAAGCCTTCATTTGGGGGCCCATTTACAAAGGCACGTCAGAACCTACGAGCATCCAGCGTGTGCCAAATTGGCATTACTGCCTGGCTACTGTGTGCCCCAGGTGGTAATTATGAATTCGGTGCGTGCCGAAAACACACGGTACAAAACATTTTCTACCACGGGGTGCCTACCCAGCAGTAAAAAGCAGTGGGCGCAGGTTGCATGCCTACCGCCCGGGTAGTACGTGAGACCTTACTGCTAGGCCAATGGGTAGCGGTAAAGTTTCAGGCCAAAAACGGACGCGCGCTGGTTTCAATTTTAGCGCACGTCCATTTTCCAGCCCCTAAAAAAAAAGGCCCTTTCCCCAGATGCGGTAAAAAATGGCCTGGCGCGCACCCAAAAGACGCGCTCGCACTACCGCAGGCCACTTTTTACCGCGACTTAGTAAAAAGGCTCCTTGAGCCTTTTAAGCTGCCGCATTTCTCCTTTTTTTCTCTGCACAAATGCATGCAAAGAGGCACCTAACTGCAGGCACCTAGTTTTTACCCTTCGTGTATCTACAGTAATGTATAGATGTTGTTTATCCAAATAAAACCATCTGGCTCACTGTGATTCTCTTTTTTCCTAGTGAAAAGCTTTCACTTTACTTTGCAGGCCCAGCATTTTAAATGCTCAGCTTGTGAATCCTGCAGTATGTCAGCAGCAGGCACGTTATATTTAAAATCCGACGGGCTCTGATTTATCTGAGACTTTACTAGATAAGGACTGGGAGAAGTGCTTTGATAAATCGTGGTTGGCAGCCTGTAAATCTGGTATCCTTTCCTTTCCTTGATGAATTTTGCAGAACGACTTCAGCCCATCGGCGTCCTCCCATCTCTGAAGCTGTATGTTTCTTATGCTTGGACACAGTTTTGGGGGAGTTCGTTGATGGATCTGCGGTTCGAGCAGCGTAAAAAAACAACAACATGAAGTGGCCACGGTTTACAAAGACTATTAATCGCTTGCTTTCAAAAATGATTTTGAGATTGACCATTGTGTTGAAGGTCAGATTGGAACCTCAGTCAACTTACAGAGGAAAAATAAATTTGATACATGGCTGGTTTTTCCTCCTTGACGTATCTTGTTTTATCCATCTTAAATTAGAGTTACAGTTTATGACCATATTGGAGAGATTTGATGGAATATTTTAGAAATAATGGTTGGTTGTTGATAATAGCTGCTCAGTTGTTTTGCTGTGTGATAGGAGTTGGTGCAAATGCTATAACTAGAAGCCTGATAGAAACTTATTCTATAAAGGAACATGAGCATTCACTTTCCTTTACAGAAAACTAGCATAACAGCGGAAATGCACGCCTGTAAGTTAGCAGGACTGTGGAGTCAGTACACCAAACTTTCGACTCCGACTCTTCTATGTTTCTACTGTACGATTCCAACTCTAACTCCGACTCCTACTGATATTAGGATTGAATTTTATGTTTTGGATTTAAAGTACTGGTAATTATAACTTTAGATCTGAGACAAAGATATCTCTATATATAAAAGGCACCACCAACGTTCTAAATGAAGCCTCCAGCCGGAAGTGTGAAGGGGGAGAGATATCCGGTTTCCTCATGAGTGTCTGCCCCGCCCTCACTCTCTCTGTAACACAAACAGTGAAGGAAAACACAGCAAAGCACGAAATCAAATCGCTCTCTCTGTAACAGTGAAGGACTCAGAGGGGGAAGGGGAGAGAGGGCAGAAGCTCTCACTATCTTTGTAACACAAACACAGCACAGCAGGAAACTTAACACTGAAGGACTCGACTCCGAGAGGGGAGGGGACAGAGAGCACAGGGGAAGGGAGAGAGGGCAGAGGGCAGGGACACACACACTCCCACATGCACACAGAAGAAAACCTTGCTAGCCCCCGTTTCATTTGCATCAGAAACGGGGCTTTTTTACTAGTGTATATATAAGTATAACAAGATAAATTTACCAAATATTATAATATTTTGTAATTTTGAAGCTGGAGTCGGTACATTTTTAACGACTCCAACTCCACCCAAAATTGCTTCTGACTCAGACTTCACAGCCCTGTAAGTTAGTGTGTGCACTTAAGTTCTGGTGACATGCATGTAACTTAGGGCTCCTTTTACTAAGCGACGGTAAGCCCAACGCAGGCTTACCGCTCGCTATACAAGAAGTACCGTATTTCTCACCTCTAGCGTGCTGTCATTTCTGGTGCTACAAAAATCTATTTATTTTTGTAGCACTGGAGTGTACCCGGCGGTAATCGGGCAGTGCTGCGCGCTGCCTGATTATCGCCGGGTTAACATGGGAGCCCTTACCGCCACCTCAGTGGGTGGTGGTAAGGGTTCCTCCTCGAATTGGCCACGTGGCAAGTGCTTTACTTGCCGCACAGACATTTCCCGCAGGAAGGCAAAACTTCCCTTCTACCAGCTGCGGTAAAAGAGGGCCTCGGCGCACATGTAAAACACGCGCCAATGCCAGCACCAACGCTAGCACTGGCCCCCTTTTGCCGCAGCGTGGTAAAAGGAGCCCTTATAAGATTCTGTAAGTTATGCGTATAAGTGTGAGTTCTGCCCAGGCTCCGCCTATGTGTACACCTACCTGTAAAATATGCACGATATAAGACTTGTAGAGAGGAGTAGGGTTGTCGATGGGTCTTCCAACAAATCACTCGTGGGTAAATGGAGTAGCAAAAATATGTTTATTGAAACAACAGCTAGGACCCAACACAGGACCGTGTTTCGGCATAATGACCTGCCTCAGGGGTCTGCTGGTGTATAATATCAAAACTTATTCTTCTCTAGTAATAAAGATGCAAAACATGGCACTGCTGTGTGCCTAGATCAGGCACGGAAGCGGTAACTCATGGAAGATGCTGCTTATCACTATTAGGTGGGTCACTCTTTGCTCTTGCACATGAAAGCATATGTACATACATATATGTGTATAAAACGTTCTTCTCCTCTAGATTGCGAGGACCTCAGCATGGGTGCCTGGCTGGCTTACAATTTCAGTGCTGCCCAGAGCTTTCCCAAAATCGTCACCAGTCACTCAAATATCCTTGAGGTTTTTTAATATTTTTAACGTTGAATGATTTTAATAATACTCAAACTTCTCCAACTTCTCATTGGTTAAATATACTACTTAGCTTTTAAATTAAGTATAGTCGGCTATAAGGGTTCCTTGATAAAGCCTCGTGTAGGCAAAACACGTGACGTGTTGTACTGCAGAACCCTTATAGCCGAATTTAAGCTGCAAGAATGGGAAACGCTTGCACAAATAAATGAATCTTAAGGGCTTTCTTAAACTTCACTTGATTTCTTGTCGCTCTTAATTTGGACCCATCAAAATAGCTTCTTCTGTATTATAAACTAATAAATGGTGGAAGAACAAAGCCTTAGAGAGCATAACGAACCAACAATTTACGAACCAGCAATTTTTTGACTTTTATCTGCTCAAAAATAAAGGGGTATGTTTACTAGGGTGCGTTAGCGTTTTTAATGCGCTTGTAAATTTAAGGCACGTTAAATGCTAATGCGTCTATACATTTATATGGGTGCGTAAGCATTTAATGTGCGTAAACCATTTATGCGTGTTAAAAACGCTAACGCGCCCATAGTGCTGCTTAGTAAACCTAGCCCTAATAATCATAGGCAAAAAAAAAACTTCCATCAAAACCTTTATAAAGAGCTAGAAAAATGTGCCAACTTAATTTTGAAGGCAACAACGTAAAACATCTTTCTTATCTAAAGCACTTAACTTACGGCTCCGTTTAGAAGGCTGCAGTAGTAAGTGGCCTTTATGTGCCCTTACGTGGGTCTTTCCCACATCCTAAGGCCATTTCTACTGAAGCTGGAAAATGGCCAATTTTCCATTTTACTACTACTACTACTTATCATTTCTAAAGCGCTACTAGACGTACGCAGCGCACTACACTTGAACATGAAGAGACAGTCCCTGCTCCACAGAGCTTACAATCTAATTAGGACAAACAGGACAAACAAGAGATAAGGGAATATTAAAGTGAGGATGATAAAATAAGGGTTCTGAACAAGTGAATAAGGGTTAGGAGTTAAAAGCAGCATCAAAAAGGTGGGCTTTTAGCTTAGATTTGAAGACGGCCAGAGACGGAGCTTGACGTACCGGCTCAGGAAGTCTATTCCAGGCATATGGTGCAGCAAGATAAAAGGAACAGAGTCTGGAGTTAGCAGTGGAGGAGAAGGGTGCAGATAAGAGAGATTTACCCAGTGAACAGAGTTCCCGGGGAGGAATGTAGGGAGAGATGAGAGTGGAGAGGTACTGAGGAGCTGCAGAGTGAATGCACTTGTAGGTCAATAAGAGGAGTTTGAACTGTATGCGGAAACGGATAGGAAGCCAGTGAAGTGACTTGAGGAGAGGGCTAATATGAGCATAACGACCCTGGCGGAATATTAGTCGTGCAGCAGAATTTTGAACAGATTGAAGAGGAGAGAGATGGCTAAGTGGGAGACCTGTGAGAAGCAAGTTGCAATAGTCTAAGCGAAAGGTGATAAGAGTGTGAATGAGGGTTCTGGTAGTGTGCTCAGAAAGGAAAGGGCGAATTTTGGTGATATTATAGAGAAAGAAACGACAGGTTTTAGCAGTCTGTTGAATATGTGCAGAGAAGGCGAGGGAGGAGTTGAAGATGACCCCAAGGTTACAAGTTGATGAGACAGGAAGGATGAGAGTGTTATCCACAGAAATATAGAATGGGGGAGGAGGAGAGGTTGGTTTAGGGGGAAAGATGAGAAGCTCAATCTTGGTCATGTTTAGTTTCAGATGGCGCTGAGACATCCAGGCAGCAATGTCTGACAGGCAGGCTGATACTTTGGCCTGGATTTCGGCTGAGATTTCTGGTGTGGAGAGGTAGAACAGGGAGTCATCAGCGTAAAGATGATACTGAATTAATGGCCATTTGCTAACATTGCCATTAGCACACGAACCCTTATTTTGTAGGCAGTAAGGGGTCATGTGCTAATCCTGTGTTAATCAGCGTGCGGCAATGCCAACGTGCTGATTAGCACAGAAACACACAGGCTCCATCCTCAGACATGCCCCCTAGGCCAAAAGATAAAAAAATATATTTTACCACCTGGGTAGTGCGTGCACATTTGAAACTTACTGTGGGACTCCTCAACATGCCCTGCATTAAGACCTTTTCGTTCAGCAACATCAAATCAGTGTAGAATATATTAAATGGAAAAGAGAGGAACTACATCGAAAACACAGGACAGAGAAAAGGGAGGGGGAAAGAGTCTGTCTTCCAGATCAGAGCCCTGCTGCCGGGCAACTCACAGGCTGGGAACATTGAAAGCTTGAGTAAATAAGTGAGTTTTCGAAAACATGGATAGGACTGTTCAGTTCTAAGCTCAACAGGGAGTGCATTCCATAGGGTAGAGGCCATACAAAAAAAGGTCAAATGTCAAGTCAACTTTAGGTGAGAGAGGCAAATGAGGGGGGGGGGGGGGGGTGGAGACTAGAGGCCAAGGCTGAGAGAAGAGTTTGGGAAGGCATATAAGAAGTAATAAATTTGAAAAGATAGTAAGGGATCCCAGTGTGGAGGTTGTGGGTGAAGGTGAGGATTTTAAACTGTTTATGAAAAGAAAGAGGGAACCAATGATAATGAGCCAGCAAGGGTGAGACAAGATGAGATCTGCGTGCATGAGAAAATGCCCAAATGGAAGTGTTCTGGACTGTTTAAAGGCATTTGAGAAGGTATTTTGGGAAACCAGAGTAAATATTATTACAGTAATCGAGATGGGAAGAGACCAGGGAGCATAAGAGGGTAGAACAGGAGGATTAATCAAGGAGGTAACTATGTGAGGAGTGGATTTGGCAAAGAGAAAAGAAACAGGATTTAACTAAAGAGGAAATATGCAGGGAGAAAGAAAGTTAGGCATCAAAGGCCACATACAAGTATTTCAGGGTGGACACTAGAGTCAGGGGAGAATTACGAAGTAAGGGGGCTGACGTTGGGACTGAAAGTTTAAAATTTACTACTTTGTAGCTTCATTGCGTGCCCCCTAGACCTAGTATTTTTGGAAAGAGTGAACAAGTGATTCACGTTTACCTGTTCTGCTCCACTCATTATTTTATAGACCTCTATCATATCCCCCCTCAGCCTTATTTTTTCCAAGCTGAAGAGCCCTAGCCGCTTTAGCCTTTCCTCATGGAGAAGTCGTCCCATCCCCTTTATCATTTTACTACTACTACTACTTAACATTTCTAGAGCGCTACTAGGGTTACGCAGCGCTGTACAATTTAACAAAGAAGGACGTTTCCCTGCTCAGGTGAGCTTACAATCTAAAGGACAAAATGTCAAGTTAGGTGCCAAAGGCGACATTGAAGAGGTGGGCTTTTCTTCGTCCTTCTCTATACCTTTTCTAATTCCACTATATCTTTATTGAGATAGCATCCAAACAGGACTGGCGCTTTAACAGATCAGGATTGTACAGATTTTGGGTGGAAACAAGAATATCAGCTGCATAAACACAGAACTTGATAGAGGTCACTTGAATGAGCGACACCATAGAACTGAGAAAGATGTTAAACAGAGATGGAGAGAGCAAAGAACCTTGCAGAACATTACAACGGAGGCCGCGGGAAACTGAACTAGACTGAACTGAACTGCATCCGTCTGTTCATCCTGGCCAGGCGGGCGGTAGTACACTCCTATCACTATCCTTTTCCCCTTTACATATGGAATTTCAATCCACAGGATTCCAAGAAGTGTTTTGTTTCCTGCAGAATTTTCAATCTATTTGATTCAAGGCTCTCGTTAATATACCATGCTACCCCTCCACCAATTCGATCCACCCTATCACTACGATATAATTTGTACCCTGGTATGACAGTGTCCCACTGGTTATCCTCCTTCCACCAGGTCTCAGAAATGCCTATTATATCTAATTTTTCATTTAGTGCAATATATTTTAACTCTCCCATCTTATTTCTTAGGCTCCTGGCATTCGCATATAGACATTTCAAAGTATGTTTGTTGTTCCTATTTATATCATGTTTAGTACTTGACAGTATTAATTAATTATCATCCCATGGCTTTCGATACCATCTCTATGCTGACGACTCCCAGATCTACCTCTCTACCCCCGAAATCTCAACCAGCATTCAGACCAAGGTTTTAGCCTGCCTATCTGACATCACTGCCTGGATGTCTCAACGTCATCTGAAACTTAACATGGCTAAGACCGAGCTTCTCATCTTTCCCCCTAAACCCACCTCTTCTCTCCCCGTTTCTCTATTTCTGTCGATAGCACTCTCATTCTCCCTGTCTCTTCAGCTCGTAACCTTGGGGTCATCTTTGACTCCTCTCTCGCCTTCTCTGCTCACATTCAGCAGATTGCCAAAACCTGTCGTTTCTTTCTCTATAACATCAGCAAAATCCATCCCTTCATCTCTGAGCACTCTACCAGAACCCTTATCCACACTCGTATTACCTCTCGCCTAGATTACTGCAACCTGCTTCTCACTGGCCTCCCATTTAGCCATCTCTCTCCTCTTCAATCAGTCCAAAACTCTGCTGCATGACTCATTTTCCGCCAGAGTTGCTATGCTCACATTAGCCCTCTCCTCAAGTCACTTCACTGGCTCCCTATCTGTTTTCGCATTCAATTCAAACTTCTCTTACTGACCTATACATGCATTCACTCTGCCACTCCCCAATACCTCTCCACACTTGTCTCTCCCTACGCCCCCCCTCGGATACTTCGCTCTGTAGATAAATCTCTCTTGTCTGTCCCCTTCTCCTCTACTGCTAATTCCAGACTCCGTTCCTTTTATCTCGCAGCACCTCATGCCTGGAATAAACTTCCCGAGCCTGTTCATCTAGCTCCATCATTGGCCGTTTTCAAGTCCAGGCTAGAAGCCCACCTCTTTGACACTGCTTTCTACTCACTTACTCTGTACCCCACCTCTTTAATTCCCTTACCTCTTAGTTGTTCTGTCTGTTTACCTGTCTTATTTAGATTGTGAGCTCATTGAGCAGGGACTGTCTTTTCATGTTTACTGTACAGCGCTGTGTATGCCTTGTGGCGCTATAGAAGTGATAAGTAGTAGTAGTATTAATTTGCAATCTTTTGTCTGATTTTTATTTTTATTTAAGGACACCTGATCTACTACGGTCTCTTTTGCAACCTCACTATCAGGATACCCTATGTTCCCTGTTTTGGTGATATCTTTGAAAGATACCTTAGCCTGAACCATGCGCTTTTAAGCGACTGTCAGCCTCCCCCCCATTTCTAGTTTTAAAGCTGCTCTATCTCCTTTTTAAATGCCGATGCCAGCAGCCTGGTCCCACCCTGGTGAAGGTGGAGCCCATCCTTTGTGAATAGGCTCCCCCTTCCCCAGAATGTTGCCCAGTTCCTAACAAATCTAAAACCCTCCTCCCTGCACCATCGTCTCATCCACACATTGAGACTTCAGAGCTCCGCCTGTCTCTTGGGCCCTGCGTGTGGAACGAGTAGCATTTCAGAAAATGCTACCTTAGAGGATCTGGATTTGAGCCTAAATTTGGCTTCCAGAACCTCTCTCCCACATTTTCCTATGACATTGGTACCTACATGTACCAAGACAGCCGTCTCCTCCCCAGCACTATCTAAAATCCTATCTAGGTGACGAGTGAGGTCCGCCAACTTCGCACCAGGAAGGCAAGTCACCAGGCGATCCTCATGTCTACCAGCCACAAGTGGGCTCGAGTGGGCACAGGACCACCATGTTTGAGCTCAAGTCCACCCAGCAGTGGCACAACTGGTTTGTGGCTAGCAGGGATCCTCAAGCCCCACCAGCTGAAGACTCCCTGTGATCCAGCATCTCTTAACTTCCTCCCCCAACCCCCCTGGTATCTTTTAAATCTTCACTGCTGGACCAGCAGCGAGCAGTGACTCATACCTGCTGCTCATGCCAGCCCTGAGCCTCCCCTCTGATGCAACTTCCTGTTTCCAGGACCAGGAAGTTGCATCAGAGGGAAGGCTCAATGCCGTTGTGAGAAGCCAGTATGAGTCACTGCTTGCTGCCAGTCCAGCACTGAAGGATTTAAAAGGTCCTGGACAGCGAGAGGAGGGGGATTGGGAGTGTGATGTTAAGAGATGCTCGATCACCTGGGGGGGGGGGGGGAAGAGATGCCCAGCAGGGGACAGGGTTCCGGGACCAACCCACTCACCCACTTGAGGCTCAAGACTGCCCAAAATTGGGTGTCTGACTATGCACCTGGAAAAGTGCCCTTTGGGTTTTGAAAATGTGGCTTTTTTTTTTTTTTTTTTTAGTAGAGACACAGGAGAACAAGGGAAGCTGGCTGGAAAGTGTCTCGTCATAATCTATGTTTTGCCTTTCTGAGTTAGAAAGTCACTGCACATAAAAACAAAAGAGAACACTGAGCCATGAAAAAGCCATTTAACTTTTAATAATCTGTCCTCCAAAATTGTTATGATGTTGCTTTCCGAATGATCCATTTATCTCTGCTTCCAACAGCCTACCCAAGGGCATGGAGCGCGCCTTGTTTCCTTAAGTGTTCTGTGATGTCTACTCAAATGTTTCTTTTAGTTTCCACATAAGCTTGCCATTTATTTAGTAAGACATTTATATATTTCCTTATACAAAGCGGTGTATTTTTCAACAACTTACATACATTGCATAGGTACAAATCAGTGGCGTAGCCAAGGGTGGGCTTGGGTGGGCCCAGGCCCACCCACTTTGGGTTCAGGCCCACCCAGTAGCAGCATACCTACGATGTGGCTGGCAGGGATCCCACCAGCCGAAAACTCCCAACAAGGGTCCCTCCTGCATACCTTGTAAGTAGCAGATCTTTGCCTGCAGCAAGCAGCGACTGATACGTACTGCTCGCACCGGCCCCACAGCCTTCCCTCTGATGTATTTCTGCCTAGGCAGAAACAGGAAGTTGCATCAGAGGGAAGGCTGTGGGGGCCAACATGAGCAGTGTGTATTAGTTGCTGCTCGCTGCTGGTGAAAATCTGCTATTTAAAAGGTATACGGGAGAGGGGGGATGTTTGAGAGACCGTATGGCATGCAGGCGAGAAGGGGAGAGACCAAATCACCTGTGGGACTGGGCAAGCTTCTTCTGCCCATCCATCTTGGGCCCAGGCCCACCCAAAATTGGGTGTCTGGCTACGCCCCTGGTACAAATCGCTTCCATAAAGAGTTTAACATCTAGGTGGATGCCTGAAGCTACAGAAGGTACAGTGAGTTGTCCAAGGGCTCAAGGATTGTCAAGGGGAGGAGAAGGATATGCTCTGCTAGTTCCCAAATTGTTGTCCGAACAACTGGACCACTTCATCTCCGGCCATATGTTACAAGAGCCCCTTCTATTATCCAGTCCTCGAGACACACCTAGCCAGTTAGGTTTTCAGGAAAGCCCCAATGAATATGCATGAGATAGATTTACATGCCCTATCTCTATGGTATGCAAATTTATCTCATGCATAACCTGACTGGCTAGGTGTGTCTCGAGAACTGGGTTGAGAACCCCTATATTAGACTAAAGCTTCTCCTCAGCTATGCACTTCCTTTACTGCAAAGTGGAGACAGGAACCATTAGATCTGAGGGTTAGTTTCTCTGTCATGGTGACTTGGACATGCATCTTGCAGACTTCAACACAGCCCATTGTTATTAGAAGAAGCTGAATGAGGTCTCAACTCCTTCCATCCTTCAGTAACTGATGTTGGAGCCACTCTGGATCAAAATGAGCTGAAGGAGAGTCACTGAGTATCTTCCCATGCTGCTTCCATGCTGAAAAAAAAATGTGGCTGGCCCTCCGTGGAGACTTTCAAGCGAGCTGGATGAAGCAAGGCAAACTGGATATGCCGTTGATGGAGAGCAACGTGTATGCCTTCTGCATTGAGGAGACTCTTGCAGAAAAGTACTGGAAACACATTACTGTCTTGTTTTCATAGGTAAGAGGACCATGAGAGTGGCTAGCCGGTTAAAGTTTGGCTTTATGCATGTAGTTCAATAGTTTGAAGATTACCACTGTAGGATGAGCATCCAGCTGTCAGTAGGGCCTCGAGCGATGTGCCCACTTGATGCAAAGCAGGCCTGCTCCTGATTGAAGTTGTAAGGTGTTGACCAACCAGGACTCTAAGAAGCCCCATGTCCATGATAGACTTTGGGAGCCCAATGAACCGGAGATTCAAGGGACGTGACCTATTTTCAATATCATCGAGTTTTTCCTCCATAGCAAACAGTTTAGACTGAAGATCTGCATTTATGGTCATTAGCTTTTGCACGCAGTCCTCTAAATCCGAGACGCTGTGCTGAAAACTCCCCCCCCCCCCCCCCACAAGCAAGGCTTTCAATCGGCCATCCAGAATGTCCAGTTTGTCAGAGGAAGAGCTGGTTTTTCAGAATGGATCGACCTTTGAGGTGGTCATCTGCAAAGACAATAATAATATGTTTCTCATTGGCGCTGTTTTTTTTGCAAATTGTCCCTCCTTAGAGCAACCTCACTGGAGAACATGCGTGGGCTAAACATAAAGGAATCCTGTTCAGAAGGAATGGATCCTCAGGAGCTTAACTGAGATTGGATAGCAGAGCCGGTAGTGGGAGGTGGGGCTGGAGGTTGGGAGGCGGGGATAGTGCGGGGCAGACTTATACGGTCTGTGCCAGAGCCGGTGGTGGGAGGCGGGGCTGGTGGTTGGGAGGCGGGGATAGTGCTGGGCAGACTTATACGGTCTGTGCCAGAGCCGGTGGTGGGAGGCGGGGCTGGTGGTTGGGAGGCGGGGATAGTGCTGGACAGACTTATATGGTCTGTGCCCTGAAGAGCATAGGTACAAATCAAAGTAGGGTATACACAAAAAGTAGCACACATGAGTTGTCTTGTTGGGCAGACTGGATGGACCGTGCAGGTCTTTTTCTGCCGTCATCTACTATGTAGAACAAAACACAAAAAATGGCGGAAGATAAACCAAAACAGACCAAAAAAACCAAAAAACACAAGGGGGTAAGAGCGCCAGAAAAGTTTAATGGGACCCTACACGGTCCGTGTTTCGGCCAACAGGCCTTCCTCAGGGGTCAGCCAGTTGAGAACTTGAATTATCTTGAAGTATCGTTGGACTCCAAATCAACTTTCTTAACACAGGTTTCATCAGTACTCAAGTCAGGCTTTATGGTTCTCAGTGTCTCTAAGACCGCATTATCCGATTCCAATCAGCAGCAACCTACATATATTTCCTACTCCACTTTTTTCCGGTGGAGTAGGAAATATATGTAGGTTGCTGCTGCTCACAGAAACAGAAGCCTGCGCAGCCTTCTACATGGAATGTTGCTATTGGAATAGCAACATTCCATGTAGAATCTCCAATAGTAGTAACATTCCATGTAGAATCTCCAATAGTATCTATTTTATTTTTGTTACATTTGTACCCTGCACTTTCCCACTCATAACAGGCTCAATGCGGCTTACATGGGGCAATGGAGGGTGAAGTGACTTGCCCAGAGTCACAAGGAGCTGCCTGTGCCTGAAGTGGGAATCGAACTCAGTTCCTCAAGACCAAAGTCCACCACCCTAACCACTAGGCCACTCCTTTCTTCTCTGTAACACCAGTCACCGACCCTTTCGCATGCTGCCGCATATCAGGTTCAGATCCAGCCATGGGAAAGTCGCATGTTACCGGTGGTCACCGAGGTAACTGGTAAAGAAGAGTGCTTTTCTTTTTAAAATTAGTAGCCAGACTTTCGCTGCTTTGTATCTTTAAATATAAAAAATCAGAATAACAATTGCAGGATGTTCGTGCTCAGAGCTGCTGTTTTAGTATTTCCTAATACTGAAAATATGAGGGTTTCTCAAACTACAAGGTGTTAGACTTCCTGGCATCTCAGATCAGTATTTGCCACATGTTACACGCTATGTCCTTGAAATCATACTTAAGGCACAGAAAGAAGGGGAGCAGGCCTCTCGGTCACCCGTCATGGTTGTCCTTTGTCTATCCAACCTCCTTCAGGTCATTAGATAACATGGAGGGGCATAATTGAACGAAAACGTCTGTCTCCATGGGCGTTTATCTCCGAGAACGGGTCCGTGAAGGGGCGGACCGAACCGTATTTTCGCAAAAAATAGACGTCCATGTTTTATTCGACAATTTGTGAGCTGGGCGTTTTTGTTTTTCAGCGATAATGGAAAATGAAAGCGCCCAGCTCAAAAACGAATAAATCCAAGGCATTTGTTCGTGGGAGGGGCCAGGATTCGTAGTGCACTGGTCCCCCTCACATGCCAGGACACCAACCGGGCACCCTAGGGGGCACTTTTACAATAACAAAAAAAAAGGTTAAAGAGCTCCCAGGTGCATAGCACCCTTCCCTTGTGTGTTGAGCCCCCCAAATCCCCCTCAAAACCCACTGCCCACAAGTCTACACCATTATTATAGCCCTAAGGGGTGAAGGGGGGCACCTACATGTGGGTACAGTGGGTTTGGGGGGGGGGGGGTTGGACGACTAATAAGCATTAAGCAGCACAATTGTAACAGGTAGGGGGGGATGGGCCTGGGTCCACCTGTCTGAAGTCCACTGCACCCCCTAACAACTGCTCCAGGGACCTGCATACTGCTGCCAGGGAGGTGGGTATGACATTTGAGGGTGAAAATAAAAAAAAGTTGTGAAACATCATTGTTTGTGGTGGGAGGGGGTTAGTGACCACTGGGGGAGTCAGGGGAGGTCATCCCCGATTCCCTCCGATGGTCATCTGGTCATTTAGAGCACTTTTTTGGGACCTGTTTGTGTGAAAAAAGGGTCCAACAAAAGTGGCCTAAATGTTCGCTAAAAACGCCTTTATTTTTTCGATTATCGCCCTAACGCGTACATCTCTCCTTGGCCGATAACCGAGCCCCAGTTCCACCTTCGCCACACCTCTGACACGCCCCCATCAACTTTGTCCGCATCCGCGACGGAGTGCAGTTGAAAACGTCCAAAATCGGCTTTCGATTATACCGATTTATTCGTTTTTGTGAGATAAACGTCTATCTCCCGATTTGGGTCGAAATCTAGGCATTTTTCTCTTTCGATTATAAGCTGGATAGTAACATAGTAACATAGTAGATGACGGCAGAAAAAGATCTGCATGGTCCATCCAGTCTGCCCCACAAGATAAACTCATATGTGTATACCTTACCTTGATTTGTACCTGCCTTTTTCAGGGCACAGACTGTACAAGTCTGCCCAGCACTATCCTCGCCTCCCAACCACCAACCCCTCTTCCCAACCACCGGCTCCGGTACAGTTTTGATGCCATCACACAGCAAGCTAATGCAATCTGGTACACACCAAGGGCCGACGTAATCTCTCAAATGAATCCCTTTTCTCGCCAGTTCTGAGCACATTTCTGGCCTTATGAGGGATGCAGATAAGTAACTGTGACAGTGGTGCTTCTGCAAAACCAGATGGTGCCAAGGATCTTAATCCATTCTTGTCTTTTTTTATAGTAGACTTTTTTTTTTCTTTCCGTTAAACTTATTTCATCGCTCACTTTTTTCAGTTCAGCGTGTCTGAATGGTAAATGCAATGTTTCATCATGCCGTGGTTGTGTTTGAAAAATTTCCACCCTGAAAGGAGTATTTAATCACGAGGTGCACAGAAACAATGCTTCAATAATCAGGAAGCTTGATTCCCTTTTAGAAGGCAAAATCTATCTTATAATAAAGAGCTCATGTCTAAACAAACAGAGACCCAGGCATGTAGAACCGTCATTCTTTGGCAGTGTTAAACAGGGTCATATTTCATGGAGATCTATTTAGCTATCTTATCGTTCCTGTTTGCAATAGATAAGTCTACAAAAAGGAAAAACATATTCCTGAATGAAACAGATTAGACTACCATTTCAGAGGAGACCCTATGGCTCGGCTATAGGGCAGAAGAGTTTGCTTTAAGTCTACAGGTTATGGAAACTTATGTGTGATAGATCTGTTGCATAGGAGCCAACTTTTCAAAATTATTGGGGGTGCTAAGCCCAATGGAAATAACCCCTCCCTGGACACATACAAGGAATTTTCTCAATATTGGGGGTGCTCAAGCACCCACAGAGTTGGCTCCAATGTGTTGCACTTGATTTCTGAGGAAGGAGGGGCAGGAGGATACTACTATGATGACTCTGGTTGGTGCAAGAGTTCCCTGCCAACCTTTGATCAGCAAGGACATCTGAATCTGGCAGGGCGTGACATCTAGGGCGGGGCTAGGAAAATGGGAGACCTCCTCCAGCATTTCAAGGGGGCCGAAACAGAAATCCTTACCAACAATTTAACCTGCTTTTTTACCGTGGATTTTACTGGCCGAACAATGCAGAAATGATTTCCGTGCGGGTGTTAACTCGCAGGAAAACCACTGCAGCACAGTGGGTTAAAATGCACCAAACTGGATGGTAATGCGGTCATTAACAATTCTGAAGTCATTAAAAAATAGTTTCCGATGCACATTGTGTGCAAGGAAGGTGACCATCACGGAGCGGGTGTCTAGTGGTATCTTTTCTCTCCCTCAAACCCAACCATCCTGATCTGGATTGCTTTCGGCATCAGCCCCTTGCACTGCCTCACCAACATGACCAACCCTTCTGACATGAATGACTCCTCTCCTGCCCCAACCCCCGAAAAATATCCCTGGTGTCTAGTGGCACTGACTTCCTGCGTGCTCTGAACCCTCAAAATATTTCTAGTATCTAGTGGCACCCCTCCTTTCCTTTTGATGCCCTGACCTGAAAACAAAAGTCCTTGGTGTCTAGTGGGACTTTGCCCAGTTGCCCCCCAAGACCCCATACCTTAAAATAAGGCAGGAGCACTGCCTTGATCCTGCCTACAGCACTGTCATCTTCAAAATGGCAGTACCCTGCCCCATATCATGCTTCCTGGGATGTACCAGGCGGGGTCAATCTGCTTTGCTGTTTTCTCAAGATCTCCATGTTCCTCAACAAGAGATTCTCAAACTTCTAGAAAGAGTTCATCAAACTCCTTTGTTTTCCAAGGCCTGTCACTGACATTTTCTTTCCTTAACCAGCTCATCTTGTGACTTAAAATGGGATTTATCTAAGGGATTCCAACGTCCTGTAATTCTTTCATCGATTTGGGTAATAGAACTCCAGCCCTTTTCCAAAAGTGATCTTGTGAAGAGTCAAGGACAGAAGTCCCTTGCGCTACACTACTGGTACTAGTAGAAGTTTCTGGGCTCCAGGGGCCTTCACAAGGTAGAAGTAGTCAGCTGTCCTTTACTTATGTACTGATGTAGTCTCCATTCGGTGTAGTCTGCAGTCTGGTAAGCTACTCAAATATTTCCGATCTCACTGTGCATAGAATTCTTGGAGCTGGTACATCATCTCTGCCCAGGATGAACAGAAACACCTTTTTGGATGCTGAAATTCCCACAGCTATTTCAGTTCCACTGCTATCGGTGGCATAGGGGGTGCTTGCTCCTCAGGGGTAAGGTGACATCGCCATCCAGGAAGAATATTAAGGCAACTGATTCACTTCTTTGTCTCCTTAGGTACTCTTCTGGACTGTAGGAGTAGCCTCGTGGTTAGAGCACTTTTGATATTTCTGCTGCTTTTGATACCATCTGTCATGATATTCTGATTAATTGATTGCAAGAAACTGGATTAGGGGGGTGCGGCATTTAATTGGTTCCGTTCTTTTTTGTCTGACAGAAAGTTCAGAAAGTTTTGTTTAATGAACACTGGGGTTAGTTTGTCAGAAATCATGTCCTAAACAAGTCCCGCAGGGGTCATGTTGATCAGCAATTTTATTTAATATCTTTTTGCTTCCTTTGTGTAAACTATTGTAGTATTTTGCATTTCAGTTCAGAATCTATGCTGATGATACACAATCTCTGTGAAATATTGATAAATCTTTTGATGATTGTTTTGCTAAATTACACCCTTGCTTGAATTTCATTGCAAAAACTCAAATTTAATTGTTACCTGGCTTCCCTTCTGATGATGTGCACTCCCATTTTCAAATGGATGATTTTAATATTACAATTGCTCAGGCTATTCACAAATCTTGGAGTGATAGATTCTACCATTACGATGACACAGCAAGTCACTAGGATGATTCAACAGGTTTATTTCTAAATTAAGGACTGTTAGAAGGATAAAAGATTATAAGGTCCTTTTACTAAGCTGCGGTAAAAAGGAGTCTGCGCTAGTGTCAGCGTGTGTTTTTGATGTGTGCTTAGGCCCCCTTTTACCGCAGCAGGTAAAAAGCTGTCTTTTTTTTTTTTTCAAAAAGAAATGGCTGTGTGGCAGGGGGGTAGCCAGACTTCGGCGGGAGGGGGGGTCCAGAGCCCGAGGTGAGAGGGCACATTTTAGCCCCCCCCCCGCCGCCGCCACCACCACCTTGACCCCCCCTGCTGACGCCCCTCTCGACCCCCCTCCCGTTGCCAACCCTCCCCCGCCGTTACCTACCTTTGCTGGCGGGGGAACCCCAACCCCCGCCAGCCGAGGTCCTCTTCTTCCTTCGTTCTGTTTCTGAGTCAGCAAAGGTAGGCAATGGCGGGTTGGCGGTGGGAGGGGGGTCGAGAGGGGCATCGGCAGGGGGTCCAGGGCCAAATCTACGGGGGCCCAGGCCCCCATGGCCCCACGTAGCTACGCCCCTGCTGTGTGGTAAGTGAACCACTTGCTGCACTGCCATTTTTTGGGGGAAGAGGGGGGAGCACTTACCGCCAACCAAAGGGCTCTTGCGCTAACCCAGCGGTAACCAGGCAGCATTTATTGCTGGGTAAGCACCAGTGCTACAAGAATAGAAAATATTTTTGTAGCAGCAGAAATGGCATGAGCAGGGGGTGGGAACTACCACCGGGTTCCTGCGGTAGCCTGGCAATAGTTCCGGATTGGAATGTGGCAAGCCTGTTGCCAAGCGCCAACCCTTCAGTAAAAGGATCCCTTTGTGAATGAGTCAAATTTTAGGAGGATAGTTCAAAGTATTGTTTGTCCATCTTTTGATTATTGCAACTGGCTATTTACTGTAATAAAAAGAAAAAACACCCTGAAAGCATCGCAAGTGGTGCAGAATGCCACAGCTAGAGTGGCTACAGGAATTTCTCGTTTTTCACATATTACTCCACTATTTGGAAAAGATGCATTGGCTTCCTATTGAGCAGCAAATTAAGTTTAAAATTATATTGCTTGTTTTAACAAGCTGTATTTGTGGTTCTATCATCCAGTTTAAAACTTTATCAGCCATCGTGAACTTTGAGCTTGTTGCAAAAATATTTATTGGCTGTTCCTTCTTTTCATTCAGTCCAACTCGATGAGTGTAGATCTTCTTGGGCCCATTTGCTAAGCCACATGCGGTGCATGCCCAAATGAGATTACTGCCAGGCCACTTCTTCTGCTACCCTCCTGTTCTATATTTTGTCTTTTTTGATCTGCTTTTTTTCTTTTGATTTGCTGTTTCCAATACAGGTACAAATGTATGGGCATGGTCCATGATGTATCTCTTGTCCCTATAACAGATACGCATGATGTCTCATTTGGGAGTGGAGGAAAACGCATATCCAAGTGAATGAAGAGGTTGAATATTGTGTATTATACAGAGTAGGAAGCGTGACCCTATAGTTTAGTATCCAGAGAGCTAAGCTGACCAAGTCCTACTATTGTCCCATTTTCTGTATAAACATAGTTCTGATTTCCCAGCGGTCTGCCCCGGGTGCACGCCGCTGGGGGGGGTGCCATGCGCCTGTCGGTGCCGCTCGTTCCGTGCTCCCTCTGCCCCGGAACAGGTTACTTCCTGTTCCGGGGCAGAGGGAGCACGGAACGAGCGACGCCAACAGGCGCGCAGCACCCCCCCCTCCCAGCAGGTAAAAATGCACCCCGGGGGTGTGTGTCATTTTGCCGGGGGGAGGTGTCGTTTCGTCGGGGGGGGGGGGCGCTGCACCGGGGGGAGGAGGGCGCATCGGCGATCTGCCCCGGGTGTCAGCCACCCTAGGAACGCCACTGGTCTAACAACATCTCAAGGTGTATTGGTTCGACATGCTACACTAGCTGCTCATTGGAAGTCTCCGCAAGTTCCTTCTTTGATTTCATGGTTGAATAAGGTGTGGTATATTTGTGAAACGGAAAGATGGTGGGCTATAAGTCATCGCACTTTGTCTAAGTGGGAGGATATTTGGGTGCCTTTTAGAACTCACTGTTTGTTTTGAGATTTGGGGATTGGATGGGGTGAGAGAGAGAGAGGATGGGGTTTTTTTTTTAAAATTCTTTTGGGGAATGGGAGAGGGAGTACTTATAATAAAATAAAACTTAAAATATGGAAGTTCCTTTTTTTGTGTTATGGTGTATTTGGATACGTTAAGAGATTTCCATTTTGTTCCTTTTTTAAGGATGCTCTGAGAAACTGATCTATGATGTTTTCTCTTTGTTTTTGTTTTTTTTTAGAGCTGTTATGTAATATTTGCATATGATGTTGTATTTCTTCGAACAGCTGATTTTGTGTTATCTCTTCTTATTCAATAAATACTTCTTTAAATTTCAAAAAACCCAGAATATAAATATTTTATTTATTTATTTTTATGTATTGCACTTGTATCCCACATTTTCCCCACCTATTTGCAGGCTCAATGTGGCTAACAAAGATCTGTTATGGCATCGCCATTACAGGGTAGAAAGATACAATTGGTGTTACAGAGAGATCAAGGATGATAGAGAAGAACTAAGCAGACAGTTATAGAAAGACGTCAATCAGAGTCATGATGGAGCGGTGAAGTGTTGTAGTTATAGTTTATGCAGCAAAATCAGCAAACATAGTTGGGCTCCATTTTTGTCAGTCATAAATTTGGAAGCGTCCAACCCACTATGTTGAAGAGGCAGGACCGACACTTCCCACAGCCAAGATTTTACTGTCCCTTAGCCGAGTAGCCCTTAAATACACATCACACAAAGACTCCAACCTTATGCACCCTGAAGCTTGGATGATCTTGGCTGCCATTCAGTAGATCAGTAAATAAAGCTATTGATTTTTTTTTTTGCTTCTGGTTGAGGGTAAATTGTCATCCAACAGAAGAAGCAGCCCCCCCCCCCCCCCCCCACCCAAGCATGGTCAGATAAGGTGATTATATGGATACGTGTATACTAGAAACTGGAACTGTGCATTAGGAATTGGACCGGAAAATAATTTCATCAATGAGAAACGGCTAGACAGCAACCAAGACAATTATTTCATTTAGCCACGTTCCATCTTCTCCATCTGCGTCCTGGGTGTAATTAAATCATTATCTCGTTGCCTGCTGGAACTTTGCTAAAAAACTTTCCCCGCTTACGAATAAGCTCCGGTAATTCTCCATAGAGCTTTCAAGAGGTTTCCTGTAAATATTAGTCAGCTCTGTAACCCACTGGCTTGCTCATAATCCTGCTTAGTATCAGCGTTTAATTATTACTGCTCTTGTCAGAATCGCGGAGCTACTGGAGAGCAGAACATTGAAAAGAAAAAAAGGCATTAGTTACAGTTTCCGAAGCACAATTACCCGATAAACATGCCAGCGATAAGAATAGCCCAATTACCTAATACACTCACGCCAACAGCTGTATATCAGAAATCAACTCAGCCAAAAGGAACCGGACTATTAACTTAACTTGCTCATGATAATTAATTTATGATGATATAATCATTCATGGTTATAATCTCTAAACTGTACTGTGGTGGTAATTGATTTTTTTTTAGTCCAATGAATTTCAATACTATATAGTCAAAACTAATAACTAAATATCATTTATTTACACGTTGGCTGCAACTTTATAATCGCTCATGTTTTCTAATGGATAGCTAAGATTTTTGTCTCTAAAATATAATATCATTTCTGTTATATTTAAGTGATGGTTCTAAAAGTAAGAATCTCTCCAGATATGAACAGGAAACTATTAGCCATTCCGATTTAACTAGTGTTGTTTTTGGATGTTGCAGGCACAGTGCAGTTCAAACAACCGTTACAAATGATATGATTACAAACACGCTTAAATGCTTTTCATTGTTATATTAGATCAGCAGGTATAAATGTTTTCTACAATGAGAATAGTGGACCCAATATTCTTAAAAAGCTGAGCTCTTAAATTTATGCTCCTAAGGGGTCCTTTTACTAAGGTGCGCTGAAAAGTGGCCTGCGCTGGTGTAGACGAGTGTATTGGACGTGCGCAGGTTCATTTTCAGCGCACCTGCAAAAAAAGGCGGGGGTTTTTTGGTCAAAAATGGACGTGCGGCGAAATGAAAATTGGCGCGTGTCCATTTTGGGCCTGAGACCTTACCGCCACCCATTGACTTAGTGGTAAGGACTCGCGTGAACAAGGAGGTGATAGCGCCGTTGTATATGGTGAGGCCCCATTTGGAGACTGCACCTACGGAAAGATATAAACAGGATGGAGTCGGTCCAGAGGGCGGCTACAAAATTAGTAAGCGATCTTGAACGCAAAAATTATAGGGACAGGCTTATGAACCTCAACATGTATACGCTGGAAGAGAGGAGGGAGAGAGGAGACATGATAGAGACGTTTAAATATCTCAAGGGCATTTATGTTCTTCTGTTTGTCTTCTGTGCATCTTTCAGCAGCGCCACCTTTAGACTGCCTTGAGCACTACATTTGTATAATAAACTGTCTTCTGATTCTATCTGATCGTAACTCAATAGATATGGATGGGCTGGAGTGTAAATTTTAAGGGGCTTCAACATTAGCTTCAGAACGTTTTAGTACAAGAAGAGAGCTGGGCAGACTTCCACGGTCTGGGCCCTGAGAAAGGCAAGGACAAATCAAACTCGGGTATACATATAAAGTATCACATACCATGTAAAATGAGGTTATCTTGTTGGGCAGACTGGATGGACCATACAGGTCTTTATCTGCCATCATGTATTATGTTACTATGTTACTCTTTAGGGTTCTACATGGAATATTGCTACTAATTGGGATTCCGGAATGTTGTAACTCTTTAGGATTCCAGAATTTTCAGAACTTTTAGTACAAGAAGAGTGCTGGGCAGACTTCTACGGTCTGTGCCCTGAGAAAGGCAAGGACAAATCAAACTCAGGTATACATATAAAGTATCACATACCATGTAAAAAATGAGTTTATCTTGTCGGGGACACTGGATGGACCGTTCAGGTCTTTATCTGCCGTCATTTACTATGTTACTATTAATCTTTAAATGGCCTACTGTGCTTCACCGCTTTCAGCAGTATCTTTCTCCTCAGGTGATTTCTCTCCCCCACTTTCTTTCTCTCTGTTCTTCCTGCTCCAGGTTCACTGTGCTGTCTTTTCTAATTTGGGATACATCGCGTTTCAGCATATTGTTGTTTGTCACTTCTCTCCTGGAGATAACTTAGCTGCACTTCGCTTATTATCTCTCAATAACAATATCTCTTTCATCTCTTTACTTAACTCACTAACTTCTGGCCTCTGTCCAACCTAACATCTGCAACACTTATGTAACCATCGTAAGCATAAAAAAAATGTCTTTGGCTTCATTTCCCTTGTGATTTGAATAATCTTTGGCATTGGCATTTCTGAGCACTCCAATGTTTGAGATCTGCCTCTCCATTTTTATTCCTAGATTTCTTTATTTTGGATATTTACTATAATATCACAAAGATCAACACTTGTAACTGTACAATCTTTCATATATATAGGAATATCTTATAATGTATTTTGCTTTAATACAACCATGTATTTCACCACCACGTAACCCAAAACCCTCTGTAAAACCAAATGTATATTCTCTTCTATTTCCAGTATCCATGACGAATTGTAAGCCACATTGAGCCTGCAAAGAGGTGGGATAATGTGGGATACAAATGCAATAAATAATAATAATAATCTATATATATAAAACTCACCCTCAACATTCTGAAGACAGTGACGTCAGTGAAGCCAAGCCCTGACTTCCCTCAAAAAGGTTCGAAGGTTCGTGGTGGTGAAGCCACCAAAATCGCTCCGGGCCCTGCCCTCGAGGGTGGAGCAATGGCAGAACAACGAAGGGGTTGGCAGGGAGGGAGGCAGGGAGGGAGGCGGGGGTGGGTGGGAAATCGCTACGGGCCCCGCCCTTGAGGGCGGAGCAAGGGCAGAACAACGAAGGGGTTGGCAGGGAGAGAGGGAGGCAGGGAGGCGGGAGGGGTGGGAAATCGCTACGGGCCCCGCCCTCGCGTCAAACGTCATGACGTTGAGGGCGGACCAATGCCACAACAACGAAGGGATTGGCGGGGGGGGGGGGGGGTGTTGCCGACAAAAACCTTGCTAGCGCCCGTTTCATTTGCTCAGAAACGGGCCTTTGTTTACTAGTATACTATAATGTCAGAGTTTTCTATACTGCTCTTATTCCGAAAGGATTCAAAGCAGTTTACAGTAATAGAAGAGGCTTAAAATGATGAGGAGAAATTAACAGTCTGAAACTTACATGTTAACTAAGCTTATAAATACATAATAAAATGAACCCGAAACAAATTTAAAATCCAGAAATCTTTAAAGTAAATCAAAAAATGATTGCTCAAAGGAGTAGGTTTTTTAACATTTTCCTAAAAGAAAAATAAGAAGGTAAAAGCTTCCGTTCCAGAGGCAATTTATTCCATATTGCAGCTCCGATAAAAGGAAAAGAAACCTCAAAAACAGATTTGAATTGAATGGGTTTTTTTTTTTTAAAGAAGATAAACCTAATTTCAGAGTTCTCAAGAAATCTAATTTTCTATCTACAGATGGAAATACCAACAACTCACTTAAACCCTCAGAGTTCTAAAATGCAAATACCAAGTTGTAATGTCTATTGATTTTACCCTAGACCAGGGGTTCTAAACCCAGTCCTCGGGACACACCTGGCCAGTTAGGTTTTCAAGATAGCCACAATGAATATGAGTGAGATGAATTTGCATACAATCCTCATTCATAGTAAAGGGTAAAATAAAGAGTAAAGTGACTTGCTTAAGGACATGAGCCACAGTGGGATTTGAACTAGGATTCCCTGGTTGGCAGCCTGGTGCTCAAACCACTAAGATACTCCTTCACACATCAGATCAGCTTACAGAAAGTGAAGCCAAGCAATTTTCAAGCTATTCGCAGTACTGGCCAAAATAGAAACTACAGAGTCAAGTTGTGAAGCCCGACCCAGCACATCCCAGGATGTACTAGAAAGGGCTGGGCGCCGCCATTTTCGAGGCAGCGCTGCTGGAAGAGGACAGAGTCTACCTCCCTCTTCCAACAAAGTTGTGAAGCCCCACCTAGCACATCCCAGGATGTACTGGGCTGGTCTGGGCGCCGTCATTTTTGAGGCAGCACTGCTGGAAGAGGAGGGACTTTATCTCTCTCCTCCAAGAAAGGTATGGGGTGGGGGACAGGGAAGAGGGCTGCTAGTCCACGTGCTCGGGGGTTCTGATCATGGGGCCGTAGCAAAAGCAGGTCCTAGTATGGTGCTAATAGCCTCTAGCGCCTGCGTTTGCTTCTGATCATCGACCCATAGGGGACACCTGAGGAAGTTACACAGAAATACTTTTAAAACAAATAGAAGGAAATATTTTTTCACTCAACGAATAGTTAAGCTCTGGAAGTCTTTGTCAGAGGATATAGTAACAGTGGTTAGTGTATCTGGGTTTTAAAAAGGTTTGGACAAATTCCTGGAGGAAAAGTCCATAGTCTGCTATTGAGACATGGGGAAGCTTCTGCTTGCTCCGGGATTGGTAGCATGGAATGTTGCTACTATTTGGGTTTCTACCAGGTAATGCGGAGATTCTGTATAATATATCTGTTTCTTGGCCTTTTGGTTGAGAGGGGACCATTCCTTCCATAGGGGCTAATCTGATCTACAGGCTCCAGAGGGCTGGAATAAGAGAGAGATAGACTCACAAAAGCACTAAGAGCTGTGGACCTGGCAGGTAAAATGACCCCTGGAAACTCCTCCTAAAGACAGCAGTATCAGCCTACCAAGAAGAGGGGCCCAGCATCAGAACTGTCCTTGGGAGCACACTCAGGGCAAAGTGGTAAGGCCCTTGAGGCCACAATTGGTGCTTGGGGTCCAGCGGCAGAAAGGATCCTGGGAGCGCAATCGGTACTTGGAATCCAGCAGCGGCCCCTGGGAGCACAATCTAGGGTTACCATATGACCGGATTTACCCAGACATGTCCTCTTTTTGAAGGCATGTCCGGGCAACCAGGTGGGTTTTGCCAATCTGCCCGTTTGTCCGGATTTCTGGACAAACGGGCAGGCTGGTGGGCAGGCCGTCCTATACGGCCTGCCCACCAGCCTGCCCGTTTGTCCAGAAATCCGGACAAACGGACACTACTACTACTACTACTTAGCATTTCTATAGCGCTACTAGGGTTACGCAGCGCTGTACAAGTTAAAACATGGGGAAGGACAGTCCCTGCTCAAGAGAGCTTACAATCTAAAGGTAACAAACTATGTAGTCAGTGTATCGTGAATGGGGAAGGTGGTTAGGCGCCAAACGGACAGATTGTTAGCCTCCCCTCCCCTTACTTACTAGTGCCCTGGTGGTCTAGTGACCTCTTCCGCCTTCGGGGCAAGAAAGAGCCCCCTCTTTCCTGCCCGGAGTGCTGCCCTGCATGCATCCTTTCTGTTGGTGATCCTTGGCTCCAGTTCAAAATGGCCGCCGAGAGTTGAAGTGACCTCGCGAGACTTCAACTCTCAGCAGCCATTTTGAATTGGCGCCGAGGATCACCAACAGAAAGGATGCATGCAGGGCAGTGCTCCGGGCAGGAAAGAGGGGGCTCTTTCCTGCCCCAAAGAGGTCACTAGACCACCAGGGCAGTAGTAAGGTAAGTGGAGGGGGGTGATGGGGAGGGGGGGCAACGAGATATGTGACAGAGGGGAGGGAAAAATGTGACAGGGGCAGAGCGAGGGTGTGACAGGGGGGTGGAGTGAGGGTGTGAAAGGGGGAGGGGTATGAAAGGGGGCAGGGTGCAGTGTCCTCCTTTTTGGGGGACAAAAAATGGTAACCCTAGCACAATCGGTGCTCAGGGTTTAGAGAAGGCCCCTGAAAGCATAATAGGTCCCTGGGGGTACCCAGTCCAGAGTTCCCCAATAGAAGGACAGGGGGACATAGGTAATTCTTCTGCCATTTTGATTTAAAAAAAAAGATTTAAAGAAGGAACAGGGAGATATATTTGAAGAGAGCATCCTGGGATCTACTGGGTCAGGCTTCACAACTTTACTATGTAGTTTCTATTTCTACCACATTGGTACAAAGACTGACTGGTTCTAAGAGTACTGTTTAGAGGCTGCTTATTTTTTTTTGTTACATTTGTACCCCGCGCTTTTCCACTCATGGCAGGCTCAATGCAGCTTACATGGGGCAATGGAGGGTCAAGTGACTTGCCCAGAGTCACAAGGAGCTGCCTGTGCCTGAAGTGGGAATCCAACTCAGTTCCTCAGGACCAAAGTCCACCACCCTAACCACTAGGCCACTCCTCCACTCCAAGGTATCAAATACCTTGTTTAAAGAATGCTTAACAAGTTCCTTACTGAACTACTTTTCATAAAGTAAAATGTCCTACTAGATTCATACAATGTAAGTTGCAAATAGTTAAATGAGCCGTTTAATAGTTAAGCCAGCCTTGTTCACAGCACTCGTCTTGATTTTTTCCTAGGGGGAATCCTCCCACCCACTAACCCCTTTCTTCTCCTGGTGGAGGTACCAGGCGCCAATCGTACGAGAGACTGACAGAATTTACCCGAGGGAGACTCTTGCCAGGTTGACCCCAGACCAGAGATGCTTACAAAGGGGCGTTACATTCTCCTGCCAAAAAATTATCAGAAGATTGGGAGTCTCCCAAGATTACCTCTGTCCCTATCCTCCCTGCCATATCGCCCCCCCCCCCCACCCTAGAGTCTCCCCATTGTCTTTTCTTTCAAGTAACCTCATGATGAGATTTGTAAACCATTCACAGGCTCCAGGCAGTGGCGTAGCCAAGGGTGGGCTGGGGTGGGCCCAGGCCCACCCACTTTAGGTTCAGGCCCACCAAGTAGCAGCATACCTATAATGTGGCTGGCAGGGACCCCAAGCCCCACCAGCCAAAAATTCCCAACAACTGTTTGCTGCCGGTGAAAATCTGCTATTTAAAAGGTATACGGAGAAGAGGGGATGTTTCAAAGACCATATGGCATGCAGGCGGGAGAGGGAGAAACCAAATCACTTGTAGGACAAGGTGGAGTTCTGCCCACCCACCTTGGGTCCAGGCCCACCCAAACTTGGGTGTCTGGCTACGCCCCTGGCTCCAGGTCAGCCCTGCCTCTTCCTCCTGCACAGTCTTCTGGTTACCCTACAAATCAACTGTGGGGGTGATCTCTGCAGATTGTGAACAGGCATGCCAGCTTGGCAGAGGAAAGCAGCTGAAGCCTCAAAGGGCAGTCCTGGATAGCAGTTTTGCAATAGTGGCAGCATCCTGGAACCTATAAAATTTAGGCATCAGAGGGCAGTTGTTAGTGCCTGAATCTGAGCCCATTTTTCTCTGGTTGCAGAAAAGTGTGTGTATGTGTGCATGCCATTAACACTGAGCTAGTATTAGCAACAGAGTGCTAAAGAAGACAGTGTTATATCAAAGGATAATAGACCTTCTGCTGCTTATCTTCAATGAGGTCTCCTTTTGACTGCCTGCCAGAGCTGTTTCCATTAATCCTCAGGTTCAATTGATTTAGTCCCAGTTTCACAGGCAGGCTGACCGCAGGCTATGAAGTTGAACTAAATATGTGTGTCATGCTCCAGGAGGTCTGTACAGCTGCAGCCACTACATTTAAATTCCACTGCGGTTGACCATTCCTGTCAGGTATAACTTCTATCAGGTACAGCTGCAGTTGGTACATCTCCAGCGAGGCCAGATTTAACCTGCCACAAATTTATTTCACTTAACCGCTGATGGATGTGTTCCCCTCACAATGCATTTAATTAGGTGGGGGCCTGATTTATTAGGCGATCTGAAGTGCGTGTGAAGTATTTCATTTACAAGGTGGCAGTGTGACTCTGAATTAATATGTCGACTGTCTGATTGAATAGGCAATAAATCTGATTCAATAGAGGATGTATCCATTTCCATCCAAAATTCATCAAATTTAACTTGCAGCCTGTTTGCTACAACGTGTGGTACTGTACTGTGCTGTGAATGCTAAGCGTAAACATGTTGACGTGATAGGCACGCAGGCTTCGGAATTTTTAATTAAATGGAATTTCGTAGACGTGGCTTCTGATCACGCTGTCCAATTAACTACAAAACATTGCTAGATTCTCAAATGGCCCAAACTGAAGAGGCTGTCAGAGGCTTCTAAAATGTTTGCTTTACATCTGCAGAGAAGATGACGTTCTGACACCTCTCTAATAACTAAGGGGCCCTTTTAATGTCCGCCCAACGCACGCCAAATTGGAATTACCACCCGGTTACCGCATGGCCCTTGCGGTAATTTCAATTTTGGCGCGCGTCAGCTGTGTGCATCTGAAAAATATATTTTTATTTTCTGGTGTGCGGCAGCTACGCGCGTCAAGCAGCATTAGATGCGCGTAGACCATTACCACCCGGTTACCGCGTGAGACCTTACTGCTAGATCAGTGGCTTGCGGTAAAGGTCTCAGGCTCAAAATGGACACGCGTCAATTTTCATTTTGCCGCACGTCCATTTTCGGCAAAAAAAAAAGACATTTTTTTTGTAGGTGCGCTAAAAAATAATTCTGCATGCGCCCAAAACATGCTTCTATACTTCTGCAGGCCATTTTTCATTGCAGCTTAGTAAAAGATCTCCTAAGATGTTAATATTAAAAAAAAAAAACCCAAAACTGAGCTCCTAAGTTAGGTGTCTATTTTCAGTCAAACTTAGGAACCTAAAGTTTCACTTGATAATTGATAAAAACTTAGGAGACTATTTAGGTGTTTAGTGCTGAAAATCAGTGATAAACTCCTAACTTTTTTCTTCACCCTGAATCCATTCCACAGTATGGTATTTTATATCACATATATATCAAATGCTATGAATGCTATGTATCTCAGTGGGGGAGGGAAAGACATCTTAACCCTTTAGTGTCCAATGTTCTCATCAGGGGCGTAGCCAGACCGGCGGGAGGGGGGTCCAGAGCCCGAGGTGAGGGAGCACAACCGCTGCCTGCACCACCACCAACATTGACCCCCCCCCTGCCGACGAACCTCTCGACCCCCCCCGCCCACCGTCGCCTACGTTTGCTGGCGGGGGACCCCAACCCCCACCAGCCGAGGTCCTCTTCTTCCTTCGTTCTGTTTCTGAGTCTGACGTCCTGCACACACAACGTGCAGGACGTCAGACTCAGAAACAAAACGAAGGAAAAATACTTCGGCAGGCGGAGGTTGGGGTCCCCCGCCAGCAAAGGTAGCAGACAGTTGACGGCGGGAGGGGGGGTTGAGAGGGTCGTCGGCAGGGGGGTCCAGGGCCAAATCTACAGGGGCCCAGGCCCCCGTGGCCCCATAGTAGCTACGCCCCTGGGTCCCGTAATAAGCCATATGGGAACAATTGGACACTAAAGGGTTAAGGTTGAAATTACAGAGTAAAATGTTTTTAATGAGCAATATTATTGGATTATTGGTTTAATCATTATCATAATGAATATGATTTGCTCTTCAGACTATTGGCACGGTGGTGTGATATTGTGGCATCATGCAGAACTGACTAGACGTGATAGGTATGGTAACAAATTGCCATCTGTCCTGGTTGTGATGCCAGCGTTCATTCAATAAAGAGTGTGACCTGCACAGATTGGGCAGACTAGATGGACTGTACAGGTCTTTATCTGCCGTCATTTCCTGTGCAAACTCAAATACGTTAGCGTTTAACTTTAAAAAAGGAGACTATGGTAAAATGAGAAGAACGGTGAAAAGAAAACTTAGAGGAGTGGCTGCGAGGGTCAAAAATTTACATCAGGCGTGGATGCTGTTCAAAAACACCATCCTGGAAGCCCAGGCCAAATATATTCCGCGTATTAAAAAAGGAGGATGGCTAGAAAAAAACCAAATGGCTAGAAATGTAAGGAGGGGAGACAAAAACTTCTTCATGTATATTAGTGAAAGGAGAAAGACTATAAAGGGAATTGTGAGACTAAAAGATACAACAAAACGCTATGTAGAAAATGATGAAGAAAAAGCCAATTTGCTAAATAGATACTTTTGTTCTGTTTTCACTGAAGAAAACCCTGGGGAAGGACCGAGAGGGACTGGCAAAAGTACACCTGAAAATGAGGTGGATAGAGCGCCGTTCACGGAAGAGAGTGTGTATCAACAACTTGGAAAGCTAAAGGTGGACAAAGCCATGGGGCCGGACGGGATCCACCCCAGAATACTGAGGGAGCTCAGAGAGGTTCTGGCGGGTCCTCTTAAACACTTGTTTAATAAATCCTTGGAGACGGGAGAGGTTCCGAGGGATTGGAGAACGGCGGAGATGGTCCCTCTTCACAAAAGTGGGGAAAGGGAAGAAGCTGGAAACTACAGGCCGGTAAGCCTCACTTCGGTTATTGGAAAAGTAATGGAAGCCATGCTGAAGGAAAGGATAGTGAATTTCCTGGAAGCCAATAAGTTGCAAGATCCAAGACAACATGGTTTCACCAAAGGGAAATCGTGCCAAACGAATCTCATTGAATTCTTTGACTGGGTGACGGGAGAATTAAATCAAGGACGTGCTATGGATGTCATCTACTTAGATTTCAGCAAGGCTTTCGACACGGTTCCCCACAGGAGGCTCTTAAATAAACTAGACGGCCTGAAGATAGGACCCGAAGTGGTGAACTGGATTAGGAACTGGTTGACGGACAGACGCCAGAGGGTGGTGGTGAATGGAGTTCGCTCGGAGGAAGGAAAGGTGAGTAGTGGAGTGCCTCAGGGATCGGTGCTGGGGCCCATTCTGTTCAATATATTTGTGAGTGACATTGCCGAAGGGTTACAAGGTAAAGTTTGCCTTTTTGCGGATGACACCAAGATTTCCAACAGAGTGGACAACCCGGAGGGTGTGGAAAACATGAAAAAAGATCTGAAGAAGCTAAAAGAATGGTCTAACGTTTGGCAATTAAAATTCAATGCGAAGAAATGCAAAGTGATGCACTTAGGGAGTAGAAATCCAAGGGAGATGTATGTGTTAGACGGGGAGAGTCTGATAGGCACGGACGGGGAGAGGGATCTTGGGGTGATAGTATCTGAGGACCTGAAGGCGACGAAACAGTGCGACAAGGCGGTGGCAGTAGCTAGAAGATTGCTAGGCTGTATAGAGAGAGGAGTGACCAGCAGAAGAAAGGAGGTTTTAATGCCCCTGTATAAGACGTTGGTGAGGCCCCACCTGAAGTATTGTGTTCAGTTTTGGAGGCCGTATCTTGCGAAGGATGTTAAAAAAATGGAAGCGGTGCAAAGAAAAGCTACGAGGATGGTATGGGATTTACGTTCCAAGACGTATGAAGAGAGGCTTGCTGACCTGAACATGTACACCCTGGAGGAAAGGAGGAACAGGGGTGATATGATACAGACGTTCAAATATTGGAAAGGTATTAATCCGCAAACTAATCTTTTCCGGAGATGAGAAGGCGGTAGAACGAGAGGACATGAATGAGATTGAAGGGGGGCAGACTCAGGAAAGATGTCAGGAAGTATTTCTTCACGGAGAGGGTGGTGGACGCTTGGAATGCCCTCCCGCGGGAGGTGGTGGAGATGAAAACGGTAACGGAGTTCAAACATGCGTGGGACATGCATAGAGGAATCCTGTGCAGAAGGAATGGATCCTCAGAAGCTTAGCTGAAATTGGGTGGCGGAGCAGTTGGGGGGAAGAGGGGGTGGTGGTTGGGAGGCGAGGATAGGGGAGGGCAGGCTTATACGGTCTGTACCAGAGCCGGTGATGGGAGGCGGGACTGGTGGTTGGGAGGTGGGAAATACTGCTGGGCAGACTTATACGGTCTGTGCCCTGAAAAGGACAGGTACAAATTCAAGGTAAGGTATACACATATGAGTTTGTCTTGGGCAGACTGGATGGACCATGCAGGTCTTTTTCTGCCGTCATCTACTATGTTACTATGAGGATGGAAGACCAAACGACAGCCGGCGTGATTAAAAAGTGAGGTGAAGGAAGCAATTAGAGGTAAAAGAAAATCCTTCAGAAAATGGAAGAAGGAACCGACTGAAAATAATAACAAACAGCATAAGGAATGTCAAGTCAAATACAAAGTGCTGATAAGGAAGGCTAAGAGGGACTTCGAAAAAAAGATTGTGTTGGAGGCCACGAGCCAGACAGTCTACATCTTGCTGCTGAATGCACAGGTTCTGCTGCTCACCTACACTGAACCTGACTTTTTACTTCCGTTCATTCAGCATCCCATCCCTGAACCACCTTCATTCACCACAGCTCTTCCATCTCTGCCATAAAGCTTCCTTCTCTTCAAATTTCCATCTTCACCCTTTGTTACAGCTCTCAGAACTACGAAGTCTCTTGCCTCGGAGCAATAACTTCTGAGAATCTATTAACTGTGAATGAATTGGCTATATTTATTCAGTAAAAGTAAATTTCAGAAAAGGAAAGGAGTCTTCTGGTGTTTGCTGCCGTGCTGAGGTTGTATTATCTGATTATTTTAACACATATCTGCTTTAAGAAGATGTTAAATGAGAAGAATGGTGAAAAAAAAACTCTCGTCTCGTCTTCCGCCAGGGTCGCTTTACTCATATACTACCCCTCTCCTCAAGTCGCTTCACTGGCTCCCTATCTGTTTTCGCATCCTGTTCAAGCTTCTTCTACTAACCTATAAATGTACTCACTCTGCTGCTCCCCAGTATCTCTCCACACTCGTCCTTCCCTACATCCCTTCCCGTGCACTCCGCTCCATGGATAAATCCTTCTTATCTGTTCCCTTCTCCACTACTGCCAACTCCAGACTTCGCACCTTCTGTCTCGCTGCACCCTATGCCTGGAATAAACTTCCTGAGCCCCTACGTCTTGCCCCATCCTTGGCCACCTTTAAATCTAGACTGAAAGCCCACCTCTTTAACATTGCTTTTGACTCGTAACCACTTGTAACCACTCGCCTCCACCTACCCTCCTCTCCTCCTTCCTGTACCCATTAATTGATTTGATTTGCTTACTTTATTTTTTGTCTATTAGATTGTAAGCTCTTTGAGCAGGGACTGTCTTTCTTCTATGTTTGTGCAGCGCTGCGTTCGCCTTGTAGCACTATAGAAATGCTAAATAGTAGTACCGTAGTAGTAGTAATGTTACGCTTTAAGAGATCAGAAACATTGAATATGGCTAGTGGTCAAATAACTGCCAGCTGCCCCAGCACTGACCGGGCAGTACTAGGAGCCAATATTCGGCAGTTGTTACTGAATATTGATCACCAAGCTTATGAGCTTGATTTCACTAGGCAGGAGCTTCTCGCTCTTGCCTGATTAAATTGCTTCGAATATCGGGGCCAAAGATTTTTAAACGAGTCCTTTATCTCGGACATCCCATCCTGATTCGTTATGGTGCCAGTAGCACTGATTTCAAAATGGTGGAATTAGAGACTACAAATACCATGATGCATTGGAATGCAAGCTCAAAGACCAGGGCTGGCCAAAAGTCCTCTGTCCTTGAACTAGCTCACATGGCAGCTATGATATACAGAGCCATCTCCTGTGCCATTTTTCACATTTTTCCTTTTTAATCTTTACCGACACAGTATATGCCCATAAAAGTTATAGCTATTCCTGCTTATCTCACAGGTCATGCTTAACAGAGCACAGCTAAGTTTTAATTAGCATCCAAAGATTATTAGCCAGTTTACATTTCAGAATGAGTTACACTGTGAACCTACTAAAAAGCCTGTCTAAATATTTATTTTAGCATTTTTATGAAATTAGTTATTTAAGATTTGTTCTTCTTGTGTTCCATTAAGCGTTGCTTCTCCATACTCCGTCACTCCCTTGAGAAATTGTATCTATGTACTGGGCATATTAATGAACATTATAAATTGCCCATTTTACTGGCAAGGATCGTCACTCTTTTTTCCTCCGCTGACATCTGAAGGGATTCATGTTATGTTAAGACACATGGGAAAGAAAGAGAGTGGCCTGTGCACCAAGAAAACCATGTAAAACCACCCCTGTATGAGAAACAGGGGGGGGGGAACAGTAAGATACACAGGGGCCAATACGCAAAGATACTGCCAGTGTCAACATGCAGTTGACGCTGGGTTTGTGCACTGAATGCTCAGAGGGCTGAAGGGCTAGTATTAACGTGTATAGACCTGGTTTCCGCCTCAGTTGGGGGCCACAGGCTAAGCTCCCCGGGTCAGTCACCTGGGACCAGGGTCCACAAAACAGATTGTATTTCAGTCGAGCTGGGTGCAGGCTGGGGCCGGGCTAAATTCAGGTAGGCCGAAAGGCTCTTTCCCCCCGGAATAATCAGAAGTTCACTCTAAAAAAGAAAAAAAAAATGATGACCAGCAATCTTAGTAAGTAACTTCAACTTTCCTTTACTGAACAAACAACTCAAATCAAGTTCAGGAAAAAAAAAACAGTCTAGTATATACAATCCAGCTGCATATAGAGGTCTTAAGTCAAAAATCAAATAAAGTTCCATTTGTCTGTAGCCCGTACCGGATCAGAGTTATTTCTGAGCACTGGCTGTGACCCACCAGGAATGAGGCTCCTCCGCTCCCATTCCTTCCAGCCTGTGTTGTCCTCTCCCACCAGGATCTCCTTTCCTTATGGTTCTCCACATCAAGGAGACCAACTGCAGGCACCCTCTGCCCTTCGACAGGGATTTCAACCACCTAGGGTTAACATAAGGCTCCAGAAAAAGGGAGGACACATCAATCCAGTCCGGGTTTTGCTTCCATTGAAAGCAATGGAAGTGAAACCCAGACTGACTCAATCTGTCCTCCATTTTCTGGAGCCATATGGTAACCCTACATCCACCAGTCACCTCAGGTTTTAACTCACTCCATTCTAGGACTTTCCCTTCAGTGCTCATGATCTCGGCAGCGGCAGGCAACCAAAGACCTAATTTTATTTATTTATTATTTTATTGCATTTGTATCCCACATTTTCCCCACCTATATGCAGGCTCAATGTGGCTTATATAGTTTTAATAGCATAGTTATTTCAGGATATCAGATACAGTTAGTATTGTGTAAAGATTAAGCAGGGAAGAGAGCGGAAAGAAGGGATTGATTAGGGTAGTTATAGAAGGTGGACTTTCATAACTGAGTAGGTTGGTGTGATGGTTTAGTGATGTTATCGATTATCGGTTCTCATTGTAGGTTTTGTTGAAGAAGTGTGTCTTCAGAGCTTTGCGAAAGGTGGTTATTTCGTTGATTGTTTTCAGGTCTGTAGGTAGTGCATTCCATAGCTGTGTGCTCCTGTAAGAGAAGGTAGTGGCATGCACCAGCTTGTATTTTAGTCCTTTACAGCTGGGGGGGAGGCGTAGGTTGAGAAATTTGCGGGATGATCTTGTGGCGTTTCTGGGAGGTAGGTCCACGAGGTTTAGCATGTATATTGCGGCGTCTGCGTGAATGATTTTGTGTACAATCGTGCAGATCTTGAATGCAATTCATTCCTTGAGTGGGAGCCAGTGGAGTTTCTCTCTTAAGGGTTTTGCACTTTCATATTTGGTTTTTCCAAATATGAGTCTGGCGGCAGTGTTCTGGGCAGTTTGGAGTTTTTTGATAGTCTGTTCTTTACAGCCAGCGTACAGTGTGTTGCAGTAGTCCAGATTACTTATTACCATTGAATGTACCAGGGTACGGAAGATGTGTCTCGGGAAGAACGGTTTTACTCTTTTGAGTTTCCACATGGAGTAGAACATCTTTTTCGTCGTGTTTTTCACGTGGGTATCAAGAGTGAGGTTTCAATCAATGGTGACTCCAAGAATTTTCAAGTTTTGTGAGACAGGAAGAGAACAGTATGGTGTGATTATGGTGGAGAAATTTTCCCAAATACAATGCATTTTATTTTCTCCTCACCCTGCCCACTAGGGCTGGGCCTCTCCATCTCTACCCACAGGGACAGTGACTCCATCCCCCATTTCCAAATTGACCCCCAGGAAATTCTCCCACCTTCACTTTTTGGGGTCACACATGTGTGGTAAGCAGTGCATTTTGTCTAGCAAAAAAGGTGCCGGCACTCAAATGCCAGGCCACCCTTCAGGGGTGGAGTGATCATTGAGGGACTCACCCAACAATAGCCAGGACCCCTGCAACCAGTCGTAGAATCTATGACAAGGCAGAATTTGTATGTAGAACCTGAGCTCTTTCATTAAAATACAAGAACCATGGGTCAAGTTTAGCAGACAGTGGAAAAGGTGCCGGTACTCAGTACCCCCAAGTACCCCCTCAAAAAAAGCCCTGGTGGTAAGGATGGCCACAGATTCTATTGAAATGTATTGGAATGAGGTAAGTATTCCTTCTCAATGCACAGAAGGGAGTGCTGAAATGCTCAGAAGGAAATGAAGGCCTATAACACCGAAATGTTTTCACCAGGCCAGGGCAGCGTAGAAGGGTTTGAGGAGAGGATTTCTTGTCACTTTTCCCACAATGAACCGCTGGTTTTGTCTTCTCTAACGAACAGAAGGAGGATCCTTAACGTTTCAAAGACAGATGGGAAGGCGCAAACGTGTGCCCATTTCAGAGCAAAACCAAAAGTAAAACACACACCCTTCAGCACTTAAATCTGAGCCTCACAAATATTACTAACACATGGAATTTTTGCAAAGCTCATAGTTAGGAGCAGAAGAACAGACACTGATGTGTGCTTTTACTTTTGGTTTTGCTCTGACATGAGCACAAGAGCAGCACTTACTGCAAAACCTTTGTGTGCATATTTAAATTTTTTTTTTTTAATTTAGATTTTGTTCACACCTTTTTCAGTAGTACTTAAGGTACGTTACGTTCAGGTACACTGGATATTTCCCTGTCCCTGGAGGGCTCACAGTTTAAGATTGTACCTGAGGCAATGGAGGGTTAAGTGACTTGCCCAAGATCACAAGGAGCAGTAGACACGTCCCTCCCTCCATTTCCTGTTTAATAGCACAATTTAACTGCACATAAAATCTCTATATATAAAACGCACCTCCAACATTCTAATGAAGCCTCCATAAGTCCCAACATTCTAAATCTGTGGTGGTGTAGATCAAAGTTTGCCCATGAGTGTTTGCCCCGCCCTCGCATCCAACATAAGAGGGGGGGAGAGGGGGGGGGAGGAGGGAGGGGGGAGAAGGGTATAGGAGGGAGGAAGAGGAGGGGGCAAAGGGGAAGAGAGTAGTAGGGGGGAGAAACACTCACTCTCTCACACTCACTGTGTCTCACATACGCACTCGCACACAGTCATTCTGAAACACACACACACACTCACAGATACACAAGCACACAGACACAATCTCTCTCTGACACACAATCGCACAGTCACTCTCTCTCTCTCACACAGTCACTCTCACACACACACTCACTCAAACATACACACTACGAGGAAAACCTGGCTAGCGCCCGTTTCATTTGTTTTGGAAACGGGCATTTTTTACTAGTCTATATATAATTTGCATTGAGTATCGCTGAACTAGTTTTTTGCATTACTGTTGAGTTGTGGGTCCATCTGTGCGCGGTTTTGAGCATCGGCCTCACAGTGCGTCCGGAAAAGACAAAAATGCCCCCCCCCCAAGTGTCTCCCACCCAGCACCATGTTGGCATGAGCTGTTGACTACTCTTCCTAGTCTAACTCTACATTTCTGACACCTTGTCAGACAGCAAGGCTCAAAATTAATTTATAGCTGCGTTACAAAGGTTAGAACAACATCTCATGACAAAAACATGGCATGTAATTTATTTGTTCAATGGATTAAAAAATGTTAAAACACATCAGTTATGTGGAAAAGACAATCAAAAACAGGACTATGTTTTCCTGGGGCCTGATGCACACCAGCATTTCATTTCCATTCTTAACCAATCAGGAATAGCTCCCACTCCTGGGACTGGATTCATACCAATGTTCTTCCCTATTGATGCCAATCCTGTCTTATACATTTCAGTACATTTATATTATAGAAAATGATATGAAACAGAATACAACCAATGATGACTATTACCCTTTTTCCCTACTTCTAGAATAAAAGCACTCCCAAACCCTGTTTTTCAACTCAAAATGCAGGCAAATTTTTCTATTTATTTGCCTTCTCCAATATCCTTCGTTTTTCATCCACTGCTGAATTTGGAAGTATGGCTCAAGCCTTGATCATTAATTGAGGGCAAGACCAGAGAATTAATCAATGGAATATGAGCAAATGGAGCTCTGTGCCAAGGAATGCAGAGAGAAGGAAAGCACCAGTGCGGTTATATACCGGGATCGTAGCCAACTATCAACCGATTCAATACACACCATTCATTTCCAAAATCATAGAAATCAAACAAAATAAAACATGGAAAAGAAAATAAGATGATACCTTTTTTATTGGACATCACTTAATACATTTCTTTTTTTTAAAAATTTTTTATTTATAACCATTTAAATTTTTACAAGCGATAAAACAATTTGCCAGAAATACAGAGAAAGTAATATATAGGAATTATTTCAGTCAGATAATTCTATTCTCTTCCTTAGACCACTAAATAGGGAGAGTGAAACAAGACAAGGAGATCAATTAAACAGTAAACAGGGAAAAAAAATATGTGGTATTAACCTGATTATCCCCAGATATTTTTTTTTTTAGTTACATTTGTACCCTGTGCTTTCCCACTCATGGCAGGCTCAATGTGGCTTACATGGGGCAATGGAGGGTTAAGTGACTTGCCCAGAGTCACAAGGAGCTGCCTGTGCCTGAAGTGGGAATCAAACTCAGTTTCTCAGGACCAAAGTCCACCACCCTAACCACTAGGCCACTCCTCCACTGCTGCTACTATTTGAGATTCTACATGAAATGTTGCTATTCCACTAGCAACATTCCATGTAGAAGTCGGCCCTTGCAGATCACCAATGTGGCCGCGCAGGCTTCTGCTTCTGTGAGTCTGACGTCCTGCACGTACGTGCAGGACGTCAGACTCACAGAAACAGAAGCCTGCGCAGCCTTCTACGTGGAATGTTGCTAGTGGAATAGCAACATTCCATGTAGAATCTCCAATAGTAGCAACAGAATCTCCAATAGTAGCAACATTCCATGTAGAATCTCAAAGAGTAGCAACATTCCATGTAGAATCTCCAATAGTATCTATTTTATTTTTGTTACATTTGTACCCTGCGCTTTCCCACTCATGGCAGGCTCAATGCGGCTTACATGGGGCAATGGAGGGTTAAGTGACTTGCCCAGAGTCACAAGGAGCTGCCTGTGCCTGAAGTGGGAATCAAACTCAGTTTCTCAGGACCAGAGTCCACCACCCTAACCACTAGGCCACTCCTCCACATTACTCGTCTAATACATTATTCCACTTGATCATCTGGTTGGCTTCTTCAAGGCCAATACAGTGTGTAGCATTGAAAACATACTTATTGTCCAATATTAGTTAGAAATAACACATCTGATGACATTCTTTCTCTTTTAAAAACCAGAAGTTATTTAACAATACATATAGTTAAGTCTCTAATTCAAATCCCACTGATTAAAGTAATCCCAGTTTTCACAGGCTTCACTCCTTTAAAAGTAATAATTGAGGAACTATTTATCTGCCGTCATCTACTATGTTACTGTGTAAGTGACAATACATCATTCCTTCTTTTCTGGGGACCAGGGGAACGCATCTGAAGTCGCTCTGCTATTAATCCCCCCCCCTTGCCCTCAGCTGAAGATATTAAGGACTGAATTCTAGAAATGGCACCTAAAAAATCAGCACTGAAAAAAATAGCGCTAACTGCTATTCTATAAATGGCGCTTAAAGTTAGGGGCCGTTTCTACAATAGCACTTAGTGCCGGGAACCACAACTACGTTTAGGCGTGACTATTTACACCAACGAAAACTTGGTATACATCCCCATGTCTCAATTAGGCATGGATCCCCTTTATGCTAAACCAATGGGCATAAATTAAAGGAACACCCAAGATCCGCCTGTAACCCACCCATAGCTGTGTTCCCCCTTTCTGCGCCCACGCCTAAATTCGCATGCGTAAATGTAATTGAATCCAATTTGCACCAGTTATTTGCTTGTTAAGATCTCAATTATCGTCACTAATTGGCTTATTATTCAATTTGTGCAAATTGTGCACAAGCCCAAATTTGTGCACACAATTTTTAGTGCTTTTTATAGAACTTGTGGTAAGTCCTGTCAACATCGAAAATTGTACTCAAGTGATGATGAAATCAGAGGAAGAAGGGACTTGAGGTGCCGACCTTTGAAGCAATGGGTTCAGCAGTTTAATGACTCCAAGTGAAATACTGCTCTCAGATCTGATTAATTCTTTTTTTTTTTTTTTATTTATTTATGACATTTATATCCTGCATTATCCCAAACAAGTTTGGGTTCAATGTGGTTTGAGCACCGGTCTTGCAATCCAGAGGTGGCCGGTTCAAATCCCGCTGCTGCTCCTTGTGACTTTGGGCAAGTCACTTAACCCTCTATTGCCTCAGGTACAAACTTAGATTGTGAGCCCTCCTGGGACAGAGAAATATCCAGAGTACCTGAATGTAACTCACCTTGAGCTACTACTGAAAAAGGTGTGAGCAAAATCTAAATACATAAATAAAGATTCTAGAATTCTAAAGAATAACAAGATTCCATGCAGAATTTCAAAGTGTAGCAACATTCCATGTAGAACCCCAAAGAGTAACAAGATTCTTTGGGGTGGAGGAGTGTTTGGGGTAGAGGAGTGGCCTAGTGGTTAGAGCACCAGTCTTGCAATCTAGAGGTGGCCAGTTCAAATCCCACTCCAACTCCTTGTGATCTTGGGTGTCACTTAACCCTCCCTTGCCTCAGGTACAAACTTAGATTGTGAGCCCTGCTGGGACTGAGAAATATCCAGTGTACCTGAATGTAACTCACCTTGAGCTACTACTGAAAAAGGTGTGAGCAAAATCTAAATTAATAAATAAATACTATTAACCAAGAGCTAACAATTACAAGTGTGAGTAAGGGATTTACTAAAAAAAAAAATGCTTTCATAAGCTTACAAAATAACAGGTAATCAGTAACATATCTTCATGGATTAGGCAGAATATTCCATATCTTCATACCTTTATAGGTAAAGCCTGCATTATGAATAGATTTATAATGAAGCTTCTTACAACTTGGATAATGAAGGATGAGATAGTCCCTAGATATAGGAAGAGCATTTCGTAAAGGCAGTTCTATCAGGTTTTAATTTCTCCAGTCTCTACATCTCAGTCACTTCCTGTACCATCACTGTATTGTTTTTGATAAAATCTAGCATAATTTGATATTCAAATGGAAAATATGTATTATAAAAAGCTTCATTTCAAGTGATTATACGTAATTTGAGATTATTCTCCCAAGCGAGGAAATGTCTTTCATCAGGAGTAATAAAAAAACTTTAATTCTATGTTCACATCTCTTGTTAGTTCAGAGGTGCAAGAAGTATTTCTAACCAATAGATCATTTAAATATTCTCCATTTCCCTTCTCACAGCTGATAAAATCATATGGGTAAGAGGGTCAGGAGTACTACCAACTTGAAACAGGCCATGCAGCATGTCAGATCATGAGAGCAGTACTGTTGCAAGAATATTAGGCACCTTAGGCAAAACTTCATTTTTGCACCCCTTCCCCCATTCAGCATCTCTCGTCCAATCTTCTCCCACCCATACCTTTGCCATCATCACTGTCACATCTGTGCGGGAGCTATGGTAGCAACAATGATCATAAACAGAAAGGAAGTACACCGTGGGACCTTTGAACCCATACATATCCAGCTGAGCCCCGCCCCTTATGACAGACTTCCTGTTTGCATGAGGTCAGAATGTGGCTAGACTTTAACAGCACAATGTGTAAGGGCTCAGAGGTCCCACACTGTGCTTCTCATCTCTTTTATTGCAATTGCCAATGCCACAGGTCTAGGGGAGATGTAGCGGCAATAGTGGCAGGTGGGTGGGTAGGGCTGGGAGATTGGAAGCTGCTACTGAAGAGATTTTTGGGGGAGGCATCTTCTTCCATCCCCCAAAGTCTGGTGTTGAATGCAACCACCTAGTTCATTTAATGGTAATACTGGCTCTGCCTAACAGCCACAAACAGTCAAAGAGACACTGGAGCAGAGGAGTAGCCTAATAGATAGTGTAGCAGGCTGAGCACTTGAGGAACTGGGTTCAATTTCCACTGCAGCTCCCTGTGACCATTGACGAGTCACTTAACCCTCTATTTCTCCAGGTACAAAAACTTGTGTAACCTGGGTCTTGCCTGCACCACCACCAGCTCAGTTCCAATGGCTGACCCAGGCCACATCAAAAAGATTCATTTCACCCTGCTATACTCTCTCTCTACACTCCCTAGATTGCACAGTCTCTCCTGTTCAAGCTTGAGTGAGGTTCAAGGTGTGGCACTGGGGAATGAAGTCAGATTTCTAAGGGGCTGTCTACCTGTCCAGGGAGTAAGCGTCCTCGCTCCCGTTCCAAAGAACTACACTACACTCCAAGGATTAAGTCTTTTTGCAATTTCAGCTTTACTGAACTTTCCGCAACCAGCAGGTAAATCACTTTATAACTTCATCTGTGGCTTAGTGGTTAGGGTGGTGGACTTAGTTCCTGGGGAACTGAGGAACTGAGTTCGATTCCCACTTCAGGTACAGGCAGCTCCTTGTGACTCTGGGCAAGTCACTTAACCCTCCATTGCCCCATGTAAGCCGCATTGAGCCTGCCATGAGTGGGAAAGCGCGGGGTACAAATGTAACAAAAATAAAATAGATACTGTTGGAGATTCTACATGGAATGTTGCTACTATTGGAGATTCTACATGGAATGTTACTATTCCACTAGCAACATTCCATGTAGAAGGCTGCGCAGGCTTCTGTTTCTGTGAGTCTGATGTCCACGTGCAGGACGTCAGACTCACAGAAGCAGAAGCCTGCACGGCCACATTGGTCCTGGGAGGTGGTGGACTTTGGTCCTGGGAAACTGAGGAACTGAGTTCAATTCCCACTTCAGGCACAGGCAGCTCCTTGTGACTCTGAGCAAGTCACTTAACCCTCCATTGCCCCAGGTACAAATAAGTACCTGTATACAATATGTAAGCCACATTGAGCCTGCCATGAGTGGGAAAGCGTGGGGTACAAATGTAACAAAAAAAAACCTATTTGTTTCAGTAGCTCTCATGTTCACTCAAGATTGTGAATTACTTCCTCAATCCCTTTCCTACTCGTTTCCTTCAGTCAACCCCAAGATATTTACATGTATCAGTCCCTTTGGACTAGCAATAATCCAAGGCTGTTCCAGTTATTCCTGATTACAATCCAACTCCTTCAGGCACAAATCTCCTTCCAACGATATACTTCTTGAGCTGCACCCTGGCCTTCAACAGGCTTTCTCTGCTCCAGTTCCTGCTCCCGGGATGGGCTCCTCTTGCCCACCCAGAGCTTCTCATGCCTTCTCAGTTGCTACTGTTAAGTTATACTGCCACTCCAGGACCCCCCTCCCCTCCAAGGGTCCCAGCGGGGGTACAGGCAAACCGATTGTTAGGTGTGCCAATTTTATGTCATGCCAATGGCTGATACAAGTTGACAAGCTTAAGTGTGCCATACAATGTATGCCAGGGCCATAGCAAGTTATGTGCGGCTGTACAGGGTGCAAGAGAAGCCATCCATTGCAGTGATATCACCAAAATGGGTGGGGCAGGAGCGCACTGCATCAGTTGGGGGGGGGGGGGTGTCGGACAGGGTATATTGGGTGCTTGTAATGCTCCTGATGCATGCAACAAAATCAAAGCTTGTAATGGACATACTTAACTCTTCCTCTCTAAGGTCCCCCAATGTGTCTATCACACATGAACCTTATTCCACCACAATATCACCTTGTATTTGTTCATACCGGAATTGGCGAACGCCGATACGGTACTATGTAAGCCACATTGAGCCTGCAAATAGGTGGGAAAATGTGGGATACAAATGTAACAAATAAATAAATAGTATTCTATAAGTTCCTTGTTTTGTGTGGCAACATGTCCATGCTCTACCCATGTGTACGTCCCCCTGTTGCAGGTCCCCTGGCGCTGTGAACCCCGACTTAGCAGCAGCATCAGGCCCTGCCTGGCCCAGGAAACTGACGGATGAGAATAAGATCTAGGACTTTCACATACTGCTGCTGAGCCACCAAGCCACCCCCTCTCACTTCTTTTCTTTCATTTGATCTCCAAAACTGATATTAGGAAAGGACCGTTTTGGTTGTACAGTTATCCCTTTCATCTTAATTGCTATTGATTTCTTTGTGCTGACGCAGATCAGAATTACTGCTGACTCAGGAGCTCTCATCGGTGAATGCGGGCCGAGCAGACATTTTACTTTGGAATTTCAAGAGTAACCACGGTCATTCTGAAAGCACCGTGGAAAGCCAAGCGCTGGGAAGATTTACATAGTAACATAGTAACATAGTAGATGACGGCAGAAAAAGACCTGCATGGTCCATCCAGTCTGCCCAAGACAAACTCATATGTGTATACCTTACCTTGAATTGAATTTGTACCTGTCCTTTTCAGGGCACAGACCATATAAGTCTGCCCAGCAGTATTTCCCGCCTCCCAACCACCAGTCCCGCATCCCATCACCGGCTCTGGTACAGACCGTATAAGTCTGCCCTCCCCTATCCTCGCCTCCCAACCACCACCCCCTCTTCCCCCCAACTGCTCCGCCACCCAATTTCAGCTAAGCTTCTGAGGATCCATTCCTTCTGCACAGGATTCCTCTATGCATATCCCACGCATGTTTGAACTCCGTTACCGTTTTCATCTCCACCACCTCCCGCGGGAGGGCATTCCAAGCGTCCACCACCCTCTCCGTGAAAAAATACTTCCTGACATCTTTCCTGAGTCTGCCCCCCCCTTCAATCTCATTTCATGTCCTCTCGTTCTACCGCCTTCCCATCTCCGGAAAAGACTTCCGTTCAAAAATAAAACCATTTATTACATCAACCTTTTTAACACTCAAAATCCAGTTCCATTCAAGGGTCTTCCTTGAAAAACCGTAAACTGCTATTGATTTTAGATGAAAGACCTATCTTCTGATTACTATGCAGTAGTTCAGAAGTAACATAGTAACATAGTAGATGACGGCAGAAAAAGACCTGCATGGTCCATCCACTCTGCCCAACGAAAAACCTATAAGTGTATACCTTACCTTGAATTTGTACCTGTCCTTTTCAGGGCACAGACCATATAAGTCTGCCCAGCAGTATTTCCCGCCTCCCAACCACCAGTCCCGCCTCCCATCAGCGGCTCTGGTACAGACCGTATAAGTCTGCCCTCCACTATCCTCGCCTCCCAACTACCACCCCCTCTTCCCCCCAACTGCTCCGCCACTACTTAAAGGTGGATGGAGGGAGTCTAGCATCATGAATTTTATTTGATTTTAACGTCAAAGAAACTTAAAAAAAAAATCAAAACTATAAAAATCTTTTAAATTCCAAAATAATTCTGTCAGAAATCATAAAATTATGCATGAAAGTAAGCCATACATCCAAATATAACGATAAGAACAGAATATAGCACAGTGAGATCTAGGTGTCGTCGTTGATACGTTTAAACCTTCTGCTCAGTGTGCTGCGGCGGCTAAGAAAGCAAATAGAATGTTAGGTATTGTTAGGAAAAGAATGGAAAACAAAAATGAGGACGTTATAATGCCTTTGTATCGCTCCATGGTGCAACAGCACCTCGAATATTGTGTTCAATTCTGGTCGCCGCATCTCAAAAAAGATATAGTGGGATTAGAAAAGGTGCAGAGAAGGGCGACGAAAATGATAAAGGGGATGGGACGACTTCCCTATGAGGAAAGGCTAAAGCGGCTGGGGCTCTTCAGCTTGGAGAAAAGACGGCTGAGGGGATAGATCTACAGTCTATAAAATAATGAGTGGAGTGGAACAGGTAGACGTGAAGCGTCTGTTTACACTTTCCAAAAATACTAGGACTAGGGGGCATGCGATGAAGCTACAAAGTAGTAAATTTAAAACGAATTGGAGAAAATGTTTCTTCACTCAACGTGTAATTAAACTCTGGAATTTGCTGCCAGAAAATGTGGTAAAGGCGGTTAGCTTAGTGGAGTTTTAAAAAGGTTTGGACGGCTTCCTAAAGGAAAAGTCCATAGACCAGTATTAAATGGACTTGGGGAAAATCCACTATTTCTGGGATAAGCAGTATAAAATGTTTTGTATTTTTTTGGGGATCTTGCCAGGTTTTTGTGACCTGGATTGGCCACTGTTGGAAACAGGATGCTGGGCTTGATGGACCTTTGGTTTGTCCCAGTATGGCAATACTTATGTACTTATGAGTATGTGAGGCCATTACTCTAATTATTTGATCACTCTTAACCAGCCACCACCGAAGGCTAATGCTCTTTGGGATCCTTCTACTAAAGTGCACTAAACTTTGCAGTTAACATTGTCATGGCATTACCGTGACCCCGGCTCCAATCCTGCCAGACTTGCCCTTGGAGCGGCCTAACTTTAGGCTTAGTTTATACAATCATGCTATGCGCGTGGTTTTTCGGCGCCGATTTTTAAGGCGCCATTTTTAGAATTTGGCCCACTGTGAACCCATCACTTCATTGATGTAAAATAAGTATAGGAAGTCTTCAAATTAATTTGAGACCTAATTGGGAGCCAATGTAATGATCGCAGTAATGGGTTGGCTCTATTCCACACACCCCAACCCACCCCTCGGTTAATTATCTGACAAACAAAACAGCAAAGTGACCAATCAGATTATCTATTCATCCTTTGCAACCTATGGTGTTTGGTTGTACCACAGAAATGCAGTACATCAAATGCATGACCCATACAATACCATACCACTGTCTCCCTTCCATGAGGGACATATGACCTGATGAGGTTCAATCTCGTCTTGCCTATGCCATTGAGCTATTATAGCAGTGGATGAGATTTGAAGAATATCTGTAGTTGTTCATAAGTACATAAGTAATGCCACACTGGGAAAAGACCAAGGGTCCATCAAGCCCAGCATCCTGTCCACGACAGCGGCCAATCCAGGCCAAGGGCACCTGGCGAGCTTCCCAAACGTACAAACATTCTATACAATCAAGCCATTGTGACATCACTAATGAGGTTGGCTCTTATTGGTGGAATGAGCCACTATGACATCACAATAGGTTAAATCACTGCTCTATGTAATAAAAGTGAGCCAAGTAGAGGACATAAGTACATAAGTAATGCCACACTGGGAAAAGACCAAGGGTCCATCGAGCCCAGCATCCTGTCCACGACAGCGACCAATCCAGGGCAAGGGCACCTGGCAAGCTTCCCAAACATACAAGCATTCTATACATGTTATTCCTGGAATTGTGGATTTCTCCCAAGTCCATTTAGTAGTGGTTTATGGACTTGTTCTTAGGAAACCGTCTAACCCCTTTTTAAACTCTGCTAAGCTAACCGCCTCACCACGTTCTCCGGCAACGAATTCCAGAGTTTAATTACGCGTTGGGTGAAGAATTTTATATGGTTTGACATGCCTGGTTAATTGTCCAGGCCGGCATTGAATATCGGTGGTGTCCGGATTACTTCTAAGTTTGGCTCAAATCCATCCCTGGACTGTCACAACACTAATGGGATACATAAGTACATAAGTAATGCCAATCCAGACCAAGGGCACCTGGCAAGCTTCCCAAACGTACAAACATTCTATACATGTTATTCCTGGAATTGTGGATTTTTCCCAAGTCCATTTAGTAGTGGCTTATGGACTTTAGGAAATCGTCTAACCCCTTTTTAAACTCTTCTGAACCCATCTCATACAATTTGACGATATAGATAATACACAGCTTTTTCGGTGCCTATTGTATGTAATGGGACGCTTACGTTCCCTCGTCTCGTAACTTTATTGCAGGTTTTAGGAAACATGGCCATGTCAGGTGTCTTCTTTATTTGATTAATAAGTGTTCTGAAAATGAGAGAGGCAATTCTACAAGCGTAAAGTAAGGCCCCAAAGAATATGGAATAGCAGCACCTATGCACATGATTGGTGCCATTAAGTAGCTCTTACACATGCAACTGCTTGGCGCTATTCTATCGACTCAGCGTGCATTTTGCATTGCATGCAGATGCAAGTGTGCCACACCCTTGGGTTGAGGGAGAGGTGTCATGGGCACGTCGTGATGCAACATGAAGAACTTATAGAACACTAGCAGTGGCACACGTGGCATAGCGCACTTAGAAGCATCAACCTAACGTCAACCATTCACCTGGCATATGTGGTCAAGTCTAAGTTCCAGCATGCCAAAGTGGGTTTGCGCTAGTATTCTATAATGGGCTAAGCTTAATGCAATTATAGAATTGGCACCAACCTCCTAATTCTATAAAAGTTGCCAAAAATTGCACATGCAAATTTAGGCATGCGTGCCAATTTGCATGTGCAATTTAATTGAATAACGAGCTAATTAGCGCCAATGATCGGCTTTTTAACAAGCAATTTTTGGCACTAATTAAATTGGCATTTACGTGTGATCTGAAAAAGGGGGCTCAAAAATGGGAGGGTCATAGCTTGATGGAGGCGTTCCTAAAATGAACGCACATTGTTATAGAATAATGGCCGCACCTAAAGTTAGGTGTGATTCCCGTTCTATAAACCGGTCCTAACTTTAAGTGCAGCTTATAGAATGGCGCTTTTTTTCATGCCGTTTTTTTGGCGCCATACATAGAATTTAGCCCTAAGCGTGCCCCATTGTGGCACCTTAATTTAGGCCTCAATTTATTGAATTGTTCCCATATTTCCTCTGACTGATGGTTCGTTCACAAGACCTGTTGCTTTGGCGAAATCCTAGACAAAATGTCTCCCTAGGCTATCCAGCCGGGCATGGACACCTAGAAAAAGTAGCTAGGTTTAAAAAGAGGATTCATCATAAGGCAGATGTGAGGCTTTATTGCGTCCTTGTTATTTCAAAGCACTTCTGTAGAGATTTGTAGAAAGATCCGTCCATTTATTTCCACACATATTTTCTCAGTAGACCATTTGCTTCAGTGGTTTTATCAGCCTTTTACTACTTCATCAATCTTCAGGTATTTTAGGCCCCCCCGGGGGGGAGAAAAGAGGAATTTATTGTGTGAAGTTTTATGAGAAAGGCTGTTAGTGATGACAAAAGATTTTCCTTTTTGACCCATTCATTTTCTACTTCTATAAAGCTTCACCTAATGCATGTTCTTTGATATAAGGGGATAACCAGAAAGAATTGTACTTTATGCAAATGCAAAGTTGTAGCAGCCCTGATTCTGGAGAATGCTGGTATTTTCGTAGCTAGTGATATCTTTCAAGTGGACAAAGGGGGGGGGGGGGGGGGGGAATGTAGGAAATGTGTTTGAGAGCCTTCTGGAGTTCTTCTTCGGATGAGTCGAACATTAAATCTATTGCTGTACGGGGAGATAGGGAGGCAAAGTGTATGTAATGGGAGGGTTAGATCAATATATTTTAAAATAATAATTTCACTAGCTGTTTATAAAGTGCCTCTAGCAGAAAACTAAATTCAGCATACAAACCCTTTCTTGCTGTGAGGCAGAAATAAAGGGGCACTTTTACTAAGCGGCGGGGAAAAAGCAGCCTTAGCATGCCCCCACGCAAGTTTTTCCCACGCACAGGCCTTTTGTACTGCAGATGTGAAAGTGGTCTTTTTGCATTTTTTTTGTAATTAATGGCCATGCACTAATGTTGCCATCAGCGTGTGGCCATTGAAAACATTTACCGTGTCAGCACTTACAACCACCCATTTTGTTGGCTGTAAGGGCTCATGTGCTATCTGTACACTAATCAGTTACTGTGCAGTAATGTACAAGAACATAAGAATAGCCATACTGGGTCAGACCAGTGGTCCATCTAGCCCAGTATCCTGCTTCCAACAGTGGCCAATCCAGGTCACAAGTACCTGGCAGAAACCAAATTAGTAGCAACATTCCATGTAGAACCCCAATGAGTAGCAAGATTCCATTCAGAATCTCAAATAGAAGCAACATTCCATGCTACCAATGCCGGGGCAAGCAGTGGCTTCGCCCGTGTCCATCTCAATAACAGACTATGGGCTGTTTTATGGCTCATCTTAATTGATTCCAATTAGCGCCAGTAATTTCTTGTTAAAAAGCCAATGATTGGCACTAATTGGCTCATTATTCAATTCAATTGCAAGTTCAAATAGAGCACACGCCCAAATTTGCGCATGCAATTTTTGGCGAGTTTTATAGAATTAGGGGATAAGTGATTTCTAGAAAATGACTTTCAGTGTTTGCAAGTTTCGTTACAATGGAATGTAAAAACCACCAGGTAACAGTAAGAAAATAAAATATATTGCTGTCCTAATTGGTCTTAATGATGCAAGCAATAAAGAAATGACATCAAACCCAGAAAGACAACAATACAAAATTTACAATTTTGTCATGCACATCTCTATATTACTGTGCTGTTGCTTAGTCATCATTAGTCTTGCAGTGCCATCAAGATATTCATTAAAATGAAAGACGTGGTAACTTTTCCATTTCTTTTATTTAACAGTTTCCTTCTTCTTCGGATTCTGGCTCAATCAAATCTAGTCTTTGTTGGCCTAAGGCATCATAAGTCTTAATTTGCAACTTCTTGGGGGTTTCCCCCTATTTTTTTATCCCCTGTCTAACTCACCTACCCAAGCCGTTGCAGCAACACAGAGCCCTAACTCATGTTGGGACATGATAATGTGGACACAACTGAATCTCGTCACTAAGGAGATTAGTTACCAATGTGTGTTTGTTTATTTATTTATTTATTTTTGTTACATTTGTACCCCGCGCTTTCCCACTCAGGGCAGGCTCAATGCAGCTTACGTGGGGCAGTGGAGGGTTAAGTGACTTGCCCAGAGTCACAAGGAGCTGCCTGTGCCTGAAGTGGGAATTGAACTCAGTTCCTCAGTTCCCCAGGACCAAAGTCCACCACTCCTCCACTGTTGCTACTATTGGAGATTCTACATGGAACGTTGCTATTCCACTAGCAACATTCCACGTAGAAGTCGGCCCTTGCAGATCACCCATGTGGCCGCGCAGGCTTCTACATGGAATGTTGCTAGTGGAATAGCAACATTCCATGTAGAATCTCCAATAGTATCTATTTTATTTTTGTTACATTTGTACCCTACGCTTTCCCACTCATGGCAGGCTCAATGCGGCTTACGTGGGGCAATGGAGGGTTAAGTGACTTGCCCAGAGTCACAAGGAGCTGCCTGTGCCTGAAGTGGGAATTGAACTCAGTTCCTCAGTTCCCCAGGACCAAAGTCCACCACCCTAACCACTAGGCCACTCCTAAGGGAATAGCACGTTATTTGCCCCTTAATGCACATTAAATGGTAAAATCAAGTGTTATTTTACCATAACGCGCTTTAGGTTAAATTATCACAGGGTGCATAATAATGAAATTCAAAACTTGCAAATGTATGCAAAGTACCTCTTGAATATGCAAATCAAAAATATGAGCTTGTATTGAACACTGCAAGTAGTGTTATTTTTCCTGCCCAGGAGTATCAGGCTGCAAAATGTGGCTTGATGTTCTTAAGAACCATATTAAAGAGGCTGGATCTGTATTAATAGTGATCCCTCCTTCCCCCCACTGACAGCTTGACCCCTAGTGGTAGAACTGAGAGACTATAGGAATGGGTTACAGCACTACATTGAACCCAGGGCCGCAAGGGATAGGCACAACTAGGGACTGTTTATACCCCATTCCACTGCACCGCCAAGGTCTTCTGAAGCTAGGCCCAGGGGAGGTGGGAGGCCTACATGGGGGGGGGGGGTCTTTTGAAGGGGGGTCTGTCAGGGAGGGTAAGGGGACCAATATTAATTTCGCTTTGGCCCTTTTAAGAAGGCTTCTCAGGAGCATCAGGGCTCACGTTCTTGGGCCAATGCTCCAAGGGTGCTTGTGAGAGTGAGAGATACCAGATCTAATGAGGGGAGATGCTGAACTACAGTGGTGGGGGTGGAGGAATGGGGGGATGAGAGAGGGGAAGAGATGCTATATTGGGGGAAGGAAGTGATGGCAAAAGATGTAGAAAGACCAGACAAGGGAGGAGAGGGGGACAGATGCTGAACCAATGGAAGGAAGGGACGGAGGAAGAGAGAGAGAGAGAAATGCTGGTCCTAGGGTGGGGCATTGATTGTTGATACACAGGGCAGGAATAGGGACACAGAGAGGACAGATGCAGGAGGAGGATGTACATAAGTACATAAGTACATAAGTAGTGCCATACTGGGAAAGACCAAAGGTCCATCTAGCCCAGCATCCTGTCACCGACAGTGGCCAATCCAGGTCAAGGGCACCTGGCACGCTCCCCAAACGTAAAAACATTCCAGACAAGTTATACCTAAAAATGAGGAATTTTTCCAGTCCATTTAATAGCGGTCTATGGACTTGTCCTTTAGGAATCTATCTAACCCCTTTTTAAACTCCGTCAAGCTAACCGCCCGTACCACGTTCTCCGGCAATGAATTCCAGAGTCTAATTACACGTTGGGTGAAGAAAAATTTTCTCCGATTCGTTTTAAATTTACCACACTGTAGCTTCAACTCATGCCCTCTAGTCCTAGTATTTTTGGATAGCGTGAACAGTCGCTTCACATCCACCCGATCCATTCCACTCATTATTTTATACACTTCTATCATATCTCCCCTCAGCCGTCTCTTCTCCAAGCTGAAAAGCCCTAGCCTTCTCAGCCTCTCTTCATAGGAAAGTCGTCCCATCCCCACTATCATTTTCGTCGCCCTTCGCTGTACCTTTTCCAATTCTACTATATCTTTTTTGAGATACGGAGACCAGTACTGAACACAATACTCCAGGTGCGGTCGCACCATGGAGCGATACAACGGCATTATAACATCCGCACACCTGGACTCCATACCCTTCTTAATAACACCCAACATTCTATTCGCTTTCCTAGCCGCAGCAGCACACTGAGCAGAAGGTTTCAGCGTATCATCGACGACGACACCCAGATCCCTTTCTTGATCCGTAACTCCTAACGCGGAACCTTGCAAGACGTAGCTATAATTCGGGTTCCTCTTACCCACATGCATCACTTTGCACTTGTCAACATTGAACTTCATCTGCCACTTGCACGCCCATTCTCCCAGTCTCGCAAGGTCCTCCTGTAATCGTTCACATTCCTCCTGCGACTTGACGACCCTGAATAATTTTGTGTCATCGGCGAATTTAATTACCTCACTAGTTATTCCCATCTCTAGGTCATTTATAAATACATTAAAAAGCAACGGACCCAGCACAGACCCCTGCGGGACCCCACTAACTACCCTCCTCCACTGAGAATACTGGCCACGCAATCCTACTCTCTGCTTCCTATCTTTCAACCAGTTCTTAATCCATAATAATACCCTACCTCCGATTCCATGACTCTGCAATTTCTTCAGGAGTCTTTCGTGCGGCACTTTGTCAAACGCCTTCTGAAAATCCAGATATACAATATCAACCGGCTCCCCATTGTCCACATGTTTGCTTACCCCCTCAAAAAAATGCATTAGATTGGTGAGGCAAGACTTCCCTTCACTAAATCTGTGCTGACTTTGTCTCATCAGTCCATGTTTTTGTATATGCTCTGCAATTTTATTCTTAATAATAGCCTCCACCATCTTGCCCGGCACCGACGTCAGACTCACCGGTCTATAATTTCCCGGATCTCCTCTGGAACCTTTCTTAAAAATCGGAGTAACATTGGCTACCCTCCAGTGACACAGAGAGGAGATGCTGGACAGGACAAACAAGGGATGCAGAGGGAAGATGGATGGTGGATATGAAGAAAGAAGAAATTTCAAATGGACAGGAGACCCTGGAAAGAGAGTTCAGAAAAATAGAGAAAAGTAGAAAAGAGACACTTAGACCAAAACAAATGGAAAAATAAAATGTTCAGACAACAACGGCAGAAAAATATTTTATTCTGAATTTATTATTTGGAATACGTCAGCTTTGGGAACTGTGCATCTCTGATATCTTGCATTTCACATTCTATTTCTCTAGTATTGCTGTACATGCAGAGTCTGACTTCTTCAAGTTTCCAGTTGTATTACTGATGGTGGTCCCTTGTTTCCTGTTTGTTGAGGGTATGTCTGTGTGTTGCACATGTGACTGAGATGCGTTTTTCCGCTAACATGTAGGTTTATGTTTATTAAGATGTTTGATACACCACCTGGGCTGGCACACAGATCACAGCAGTGTACATAAAACTATAAAATGAAATGAAAAGAAAAGAACTCCAATTTAAAATAGGAAAGTACCAGGCATACTAAGGTAAACAAGACAAATCACAATTTATCATAGGTAATCCAGGAACACATCTCAGCACTCATTGCAACAGAGTCCCCTCATAAATTAAGGCACAGAAATGTGTCTTCAATAGTGTTTTAAATGTTGTGAAGGAACGTTCAGAACAAATAGTTGGAGGAAGGTCGTTCCACAGTCTGGGAGCTGGGTAAAAGAAATGTTTAGTTTCTATGTAGGGATCTGTACTAATCTGACTTGTTCTGTTTTTCCAGCAGGAAGTGTATCTATCCTAGGGTGCTGCCGTTTTAAGGTAGGATTGTTGGACACTAGTACTGCTTTATTATGACAGGTTTTCTACAGAGGTCTGGAATGTGTTTGTTTCTGGCAGGGTTTGGTTACCTGAGCTCCGAAAGGGGTCTATCCCTCCCCCCTAGACCCCAATAACTTGGGAGAGATGGTGTTACAGGGGCTCATCTTCATTTTTCTGCCCAGGGCCCATTCAGTCCTAGCTAGACCACTGTGGCTCCCTCTGTAAACTAATCTGCAGTAAATGTGAAGTTTACTAACTGCTCCCTTACACGTCTCCCTTCTCCCCTCCCGGGGCTGTGAACAGTGCCTCTGCAGCACCCCAACCCCGACTGGCCCAGAGAGAAGAAGCTGGCCTGGGAAATAGAACCAAGGGCATCTCCGTAGAAGTACTACTACTACTACTACTTATCATTTCTATAGCGCTACAAGGCATACGCAGCGCTGTACACCAAACACAAAAGACAGTCCCTGCTCAAAGAGCTTACAATCTAGATAAGACAGGTAAACAGACACAACAATTAAGGGTAGGGAATAAAGAGGGGAGGATAAAGGACAGGGCAAGTGAGTTAGGAGTCAAATGCAGTGGTAAAGAGGTGGGTGTTGAGTTTGGACTTGAAAACGGCCAAAGACGGGGCTAGACGTATAGACTCGGGAAGTGTATTCCAGGCGTGAGGTGCAGCGAGATAAAAGGAACGGAGTCTTGAATTAGCAGCAGAGGAGAAAGGGACAGATAAGAGAGATTTATCTACAGAATGGAGTACTCGAGAGGGGACGTAGGGGGAGACAAGAGTGGAGAGGTACTGGGGAGCGACAGAGTGAATGCACTTATAGGTCAATAGGAGAAGTTTGAATTGAATATGGAAACGGATAGGGAGCCAGTGAAGTGACTTAAGGAGAGGGCTAATGTGAGCATAGCGACTTTGGAGGAAAATGAGTCGCGCAGCAGAGTTTTGGACTGATTGAAGAGGAGAGAGATGGCTAAGAGGGAGGCCAGTGAGAAGTACTGAGCCACTAAGACACGTCTGATGGGATACTTTTTAAAAGTCTCTCAAAAAGGGGGTCCTGTGATCTTCAGGAGCAAAATAGGGCTCTAAAATTAGAAGCGATCGGGACAAATTATCTAGATGTGAAAAACCTTAACATGAATAATATAGTGCATCAGATACATTACAGATATCCATGGTTATAACAAGTAGGTTGCGAGGTGAGAACCTTGTTTGAGAACTTGGATATGAGAACAAATAATATATGCAAATTACTATAGTGAGAGGACTTCCTTTAGTAACTTAGAGCCTCTTTTACTAAACTTCGCTAGCAATTCCCGCATGGCAAATGCACCACAGCCCATTCATTGCTAGCGCAGTTTAGTAAAAGAAGCCATTGATTAGGAATTTCATTTTACTTTCAGGCTTATTTTCAAAAGAGAAGGGCGTCCATCTTTCGACACAAATCGGGAGATGGGTGTCCTTCTCCCAGGGTCGCCCAAATTGGCATAATCGAAAGCTGATTTTGGGCATCCTCAACTGCTTTCCATCGCGGGGACGACCAAAGTTCACGGGGGCGTGTCGGAAGCGCAGCAAAGGCGGGACTGGGGTGTGCCTAACACATGGGCGTCCTCAACCGATAATGGAAAAAAGAAGGGCGTCCCTGACAAGCACTTGGCCGACTTTACTTGATCCATTTTTTCTTATGACCAAGCCTCGAAAAAGGTGCCCGAACTGACCAGATGACCACCGGAGGGAATCGGGGATGACTTCCCCTTACTCTCCCAGTGGTCATTAACCCCCTCGCACCCTCAAAAAATTATTTTAAATATTTTTTCCAGCCTCTATGCCAGCCTCAAATATCATACCCAGCTCCATGACAGCAGTATGCAGGTCTGTGGAGTAGTTTTAGTGGGTGCAGTGCACTTCAGGCAGGCGGACCCAGGCCCACCCCCCCCCCCCCCACCTGCTACACTTGTGGTGGTAAATGTGAGCCCTTCAAAACCCACCATAAACCCACTGTACCCAAATGTAGGTGCTCCCCTTCACCCCTTAGGGCTATGGTAGTGTTGTACAGTTGTGGGTAGTGGGTTTTGGGGGGGGGGGTTTGGGGGGGGGTTTGGGGGGGGGTGGGGGGCTCAGCACCCAAGGTAAGGGAGTTATGAACCTGGGAGCAATTTCTGAAGTCCACTGCAGTGCCCCCTAGAATGCCCAGTTCTTGTCCTGGCATGTCAAGGGGACCAGTGCATTACGAATGCTGGCTTCTCCCACGACCAAAGGGCTTGGATTTGGTTGTTTCTGAGATGGGCGTCCTCGGTTTCCATTTTCGCTGAAAATCGAGGATGACCATCTCTAAGTTCGACCTAAATTTTTTGATTTGAGCGTCCCCGACCGTATTATTGAAATGAAATATGGACGCCCATCTTGTTTCGATAATACGGGTTTCCCCGCCCCCCTCGCTGGGACATCTTGCGAGGATGCCCTCTTGAAAACTTGGGCGCCCCTTTTGATTATGCCCCTCTTTGTTAGCTCATCGGTCCCTGTTACAAAGCGACGGTAAGCCCACCACGGGCTTACTGCGTGCCAATTTGGAGCTACCGCTGGCCCAACGCAGGCACTGGTAGTAGTTCCACCCCTAGCACGTGGTAATTCCGATGCTAGTGGAAATTTAAAAAAAATATTTACACAGGCGCTAACACGGTGGTAATCGGGCAACATGGTTAGCGTGGCAGAGTTTTAAAAGGGGTTGGACGGTTTCCTAAAGGACAAGTCCATAGACCACTACTAAATGGACTTGGGAAAAATCCACAATTTCGGGAATAACATGTATAAAATGTTTGTACATTTGGGTAGCTTGCCAGGTGCCCTTGACCTAGATTGGCCGCTGTTGGGGACACGATGTTGGGCTCGATGGACCTTTGGTCTTTTCCCAGTATGGCATTACTTATGTACTTATGTCCCCGGTTACTTCCGGGTTAGCGCGGAAGCCCTTACCACCACCTCAATGGGTGACGTTAAGCGCTTCCCCCTGTGTGGCCACGCAGTAAGTGAAATCTTACCTCATGGCCATTTCATTTTTCAGCCTTTTTATCCACTGCGGTAAAAAGGGCATCAGCGCGCCACAGTTGGTAAAAGGACCCCTCGACGCAGGGTGGATCTTACGGCATGGCGAGCAGTGGACCCTGTGCAATACATCCTGTCACAGACGGTCGCAGATAGCCATGCATCCAGGCAAAAGCCTCCAGGTTTATTGAATGGTCCAAAAATGTAATGTGGTTGGTAAGAATCACACTTGGACATATGCTGTACTGCAAGGCAGGGCGAGATTATTTGGCACAGGGGTCTCTGGAGACTGTGATATTTTTTCCCTTCTTCCAAATGCAACCTTGAAAGACTACAGTTTTAAAACAATGGGATTCCACTGTGCTTAGAATGTACTGCAACAGGCAAAGACTGCATTGTCTGATGGAGCTGTCTGCCACTTAGCTATGCGATTGGAAATCTCGTAATATTAAATATAGAATTGCTATATGCACAGTAATTGAATTTGATTACCTATAATAGAGCAGCCTTTCAGCAGTGTGACTAGAGACATTTCCATACCTATAGCATTGATATTGACCATGTGAGTACTTTTAATAATATTTGCTACATGAACAGATCAATTTATGGGACAGCCTTGGGTATTTCAAACATGGCTCAGGTCCTGTATTTACATATTTCCGGTGGTTTCTCATTACCTAGAAAATAATTTTTGCTATGTATGTGATCATAGCTTTGATTTTAGTCAGATCACAAGCACTTAAAACTGGATGCCACTATTGCTTGTGAAAGAAAGAAAGAAAAGGGGGTGGGGGTGAGTGTGGGGGGGGGGGGGGGGGGAGGCAAAAGAAAAGGAAGAAAGAGGGGGAAAGAAATGGATTACAGAGGAATGCCAGCAGGTGCATTAACATAGTAACACAGTAACATAGTAAATGACGGCAGATAAAGACCTGTACGGTCCATGTAGTCTGCTCAACAAGATAAACTCATTAAATGGTATGTGATACTTTATATGTATACTTGAGTTTGATTTGTCATTGCCTTTCTCAGGGCACAGACCATAGAAGTCTGCTCCTGTAGTAAGTTCAGAAGCTAACGTCAAAACCCCTTAAAATTTACACTCCAGCCCATCCCTATCTATTCAGTCACAATCAGGGCATAGACCGTAGACGTCTGCCCAGCTACCATTTTGTTTCCCAATTACCAGTGTCACCACCCAATCTCCGCTAAGATTCCGCGGAACCATTCCTTCTAAACAGGATTCCTTTGTGTTTATCCCACGCATGTTTGAATTCCATTACCGTTTTCATCTCCACCACCTCCCGCGAGAGGGCATTCCACATACAGTGGTGGAAATAAGTATTTGATCCCTTGCTGATTTTGTAAGTTTGCCCACTGACAAAGACATGAGCAGCCCATAATTGAAGGGTAGGTTATTGGTAACAGTGAGAGATAGCACATCACAAATTAAATCTGGAAAATCACATTGTGGAAAGTATATGAATTTATTTGCATTCTGCAGAGGGAAATAAGTATTTGATCCCCCACCAACCAGTAAGAGATCTGGCCCCTACAGACCAGGTAGATGCTCCAAATCAACTCGTTACCTGCATGACAGACAGCTGTCGGCAATGGTCACCTGTATGAAAGACACCTGTCCACAGACTCAGTGAATCAGTCAGACTCTAACCTCTACAAAATGGCCAAGAGCAAGGAGCTGTCTAAGGATGTCAGGGACAAGATCATACACCTGCACAAGGCTGGAATGGGCTACAAAACCATCAGTAAGACGCTGGCAAGAAGGAGACAACTGTTGGTGCCATAGTAAGAAAATGGAAGAAGTACAAAATGACTATCAATCGACAAAGATCTGGGGCTCCACGCAAAATCTCACCTCGTGGGGTATCCTTGATCATGAGGAAGGTTAGAAATCAGCCTACAACTACAAGGGGGGAACTTGTCAATGATCTCAAGGCAGCTGGGACCACTGTCACCACGAAAACCATTGGTAACACATTACGACATAACGGATTGCAATCCTGCAGTGCCCGCAAGGTCCCCCTGCTCCGGAAGGCACATGTGACGGCCCGTCTGAAGTTTGCCAGTGAACACCTGGATGATGCCGAGAGTGATTGGGAGAAGGTGCTGTGGTCAGATGAGACAAAAATTGAGCTCTTTGGCATGAACTCAACTCGCCGTGTTTGGAGGAAGAGAAATGCTGCCTATGACCCAAAGAACACCGTCCCCACTGTCAAGCATGGAGGTGGAAATGTTATGTTTTTGGGGGTGTTTCTCTGCTAAGGGCACAGGACTACTTCACCGCATCAATGGGAGAATGGATGGGGCCATGTACCGTACAATTCTGAGTGACAACCTCCTTCCCTCCGCCAGGGCCTTAAAAATGGGTCGTGGCTGGGTCTTCCAGCACGACAATGACCCAAAACATACAGCCAAGGCAACAAAGGAGTGGCTCAGGAAGAAGCACATTAGGGTCATGGAGTGGCCTAGCCAGTCACCAGACCTTAATCCCATTGAAAACTTATGGAGGGAGCTGAAGCTGCGAGTTGCCAAGCGACAGCCCAGAACTCTTAATGATTTAGAGATGATCTGCAAAGAGGAGTGGACCAAAATTCCTCCTGACATGTGTGCAAACCTCATCATCAACTACAGAAGACGTCTGACCGCTGTGCTTGCCAACAAGGGTTTTGCCACCAAGTATTAGGTCTTGTTTGCCAGAGGGATTAAATACTTATTTCCCTCTGCAGAATGCAAATAAATTCATATACTTTCCACAATGTGATTTTCCGGATTTAATTTGTGATGTGCTATCTCTCACTGTTACCAATAACCTACCCTTCAATTATGGGCTGCTCATGTCTTTGTCAGTGGGCAAACTTACAAAATCAGCAAGGGATCAAATACTTATTTCCACCACTGTATCCACCAACCTCTCCGTGAAAAAATACTTCCTGACGTTAGTCCTGAGTCTGCCCCCCTTCAACCTCAATTCATGACCTCTAGTTCTACCGCCTTCCCGTCTCCGAAAAAGGTTAGTTTGCGGATTAATACCTTTCAAATATTTGAACGTCTGTATCATGTCACCCCTGTTACTCCATTCCTCCAAGGTATACATGTTCAGGTCAGCAAGTCTCTCCTCGTACGGTTTGCAACGCAAATCCCATACCATTTTTGTAGCTTTTCTTTGCACCGCTTCCAGTCTTTTTACATCTTTAGCAAGATACGGCCTCAAAAACTGAACACAATACTCGCAAGTGGGGCCTCACCAACGACTTGTAGAGGGGCATCAACACCTTCTTTCTTCTGCTGGTTACACCCCTCTCTACGCAGCCTAGCATCCTGAGATGCACAGGCAGTTAGTATTTAAGTCGGGCTCAGTCTGTTCTAGTGGTAGTTTGGTGTCTCTCAGTAGGTGAAAAGGTAGGAACATTGGAGTTTTTTAGATCATTCACTTTTCTCAGGTAAAGTGAGTTTTTTGCTCTTGATCATTTTTTCTCCTTTGTTCCGTACAGGAACCAATGATAGTAATGGACTCCTAAATTGATAGTGGTTTCATCAATCCGGTAGTATTTACCCTATCTGGAACTTTGAGGTTCCTATTTACCGTATTTTTCGGACTATAAGACGCACTTTTTTCCCCCCAAATTTGGGAGGAAAATGGGGGGTGCGTCTTATAGTCCGAAGGTAGACTTCTCCCTACTCACGCGATCTTCCCTGGTGGTTTAGTGACGTTGGGGCAGGAAAGACCCTCCTCTTTCCTGCCCAGCGTGCTGCTCTCCATCCTCCTGTATGCAGCCTGACGGTCTCGGCGAGATTCAAAATGGCCGCCGAGACTTCAATTCTCGGCGGCCATTTTGAATCTCGCCGAGACCGTCAGGCAGCAATGCATACAGGAGGATGGAGAGCAGCGCGCTGGGCAGGAAAGAGGGAACTCTTTCCTGCCCCGACGTCACTAGACCACCAGGGAAGATCACGTGAGTAGGGAGAAGTGGTGACAGGGCCGGGGGGAGGGCGGGATTCGGACAAGACGCACCAGAGCACCTAGGTTTTAGAGTTGGGAAAAAGGAAAAAAAAATTTTTCCTATTTCCCTCCTCTAAAACCTAGGTGCGTCTTATGGTCCGAAAAATACGGTATGTAATTTGTTATAGATTCTTCATTGGAATCTTTACTAACCCAGGGGGGAAGACACCCACAAACTATATTTTTAATATTCAAACTTCTAGGAATTGTTGAATCCACAATATTTAAGTTTAAAATTCCCTGTGTAATTATAGAGTTTCTCTACTATGTAAACAGTACCATTTACACGTATACATCGCATACATGCGTAAATACCAATTTCAGATAGCTTCTGTTTACACCTGGAAATCTACACCATGCAGAAGCTTCAGAGGGACATAGTTTAGGCATTGGTTCCATCTCACGAATGAAATCAAGCTAAAATTGTAGTCTCACTGCACTTTCAGTTGTATATTTGCAAAATGAGGCAGCTACTCGTGGACGTGGTGCCACTTACGCACATGGAAAGTGTGACATTGCCACCTCCACATGGAAGCTGTCTGGTTTGTTCTCTTCATTTTTCCAACGCCTATATTTGTAAAATAGTTGCTTCTGCTGCTTGAAATACACGTGCATTTCTGCAGGTATTTTTAGAAAAGCTCTGTGTTGGCAGACCCTTTTCTAAAATACCGTTGGATTTGATCATGTCCCAACTTGGACATCTCAATTCCAATGTCTACGTTTTATATTAAAATTGGACTCCGCCTCCACTCTAGTGCTCTTCTCCACAGGCGTCAAATTTCCCAAAATTATTGGAAATGCTAAACCCAATGGAAATGACCTCTGTTATTAAGGGAAATTTTAGAAGCTTCACTGCCAGACCTTTTCAATGCTTCTTTAGAGTCGGGAGTGGTCCTGGATGACTGGAGACAAGTGGATGTAAACTGAGGTCTACATCCCTTCTGTTACTATTTGTGCCCATTTTCTGCAGTCCTACTCCTGGCCTTTCCTCACTGGCAACCAAACAGAAATATTTGTGGATTCCAGCGCTCACCTACCCTTGCTTATTCCTCTCCTACTCCCTTCACCCTTGCCCTTCTCTACCTATATTTTTTAGTTATTCGACTAAACATATTTTCTCTATCAATACTCTTAAGTAGAGGAGTGTGGTAGCCGTGTTAGTCCACTCTTAAGGTTATCAATAGTAATCAAACAAAATAAAACATGGAAAAGAAAATAAGATGATACCTTTTTTATTGGACATAACTTAATACATTTCTTGATTAGCTTTCGAAGGTTGCCCTTTTTCCTCAGATCGGAAATAAGCAAATGTGCTAGCTGACAGTGTATATAAGTGAAAACATTCAAGCATTACTATGACAGTCTGACAGGGAGGGAGGAGGGGGGTGGGTAGGAAGTATGCATGGGGACATCAAAGCATATCATTGATATTCTAACAGGATGGGTGTGGATAGGTGAGGGGAGGGTGATCAACACATACAGCTTTATGGTTTATAATGGGCTAGGAACTCCAGGTCCTTGTTAAGTCCTTTCTGTTGGGTGTTAAAATATTCAATCATTCTGACTTCAAAGGTCTTACGTTCTTGTATGGTTTTAAAGTTACCTTTGAGGATTCTCACTGTGAAGTCACTGGTACAGTGTCCTGGTCCTGTAAAATGTTGACCAACAGGCGTGGGAACCCTGCTGGCACCAGTATTGTTCATATGATGTCTATGTAAATTGAATCTTGTCTTAAGCATCTGGCCTGTTTCTCCAATATAGCATCCTTCGTTACATTTTTTACACTGAATGATATATACCACATTGGAAGATGAGCAAGTGAAAGATCCCTTTATGTTGAATATCTTTCCTTTGTGGATGACTTTGGGGTCCTGTGAAATATTTTGGCATAGTTTGCAACTGGATAAATTACAGGGACGTGTGCCCTTCTGTTCCTTTTCAGTCTGTGAAGGAAGTTTACTTCTGATTAGCTTGTGTTTTAAATTGGGTGGCTGTCGGAAGGCCAGTACTGGTGGGGATGGGAATATCTCTTTCAGTAATTCATCCTCCTGGAGTATAGGTTGTAGATCTCTTATGATTTTCCTCAGTTTTTCCAGCTCTGGATTGTATGTCACTACAAGCGGGATTCTGTCTGTGGATTTTTTCTTTTTGTACTGTAGCAGATTCTCCCTGGGTGTTTTGAGGGAGGAGGCAATATTCTTGGAGATTATTTTGGGGTTGTAGCCCTTCTGTTTGAAGGATTCAGTCAGGCTTTTAAGGTGTCTGTCTCTGTCCCCTGGGTCAGAGCAGATACGGTGGTATCTTGTGGCTTGGCTGTAAATGATGGATCTTTTTGTATGTGAAGGATGGAAGCTGGAGTTGTGGAGGTAGCTACATCTGTCTGTGGGTTTCTTGTATATAGATGTTTGTATACAGCCATCACTGATTGAGACCGTGGTGTCCAAAAAATTGACTTTTTCTGGGGAGTAGTCAATTTTGAATCTGATTGTAGGATGGTATGTATTGAATGCAGAATAAAATTGTTTCAGAGTTTCTTCACCCTCCGTCCAAATCATAAAAATGTCATCGATGTACCGGTAGTATTTTAGAGGTTTGGTCTGGTGTGTATTCAGAAATGTCTCTTCTAGCTCAGCCATAAAAAGGTTGGCATATTGGGGTGCTGTCCTGGTGCCCATCGCAGTGCCCATTATTTGCAGATAGATATCATTGTTAAAGTGGAAGTAGTTGTGAGTTAAAATGAATTTGATTAATTTTGTAATAGTTTCTGGTGAGTATTGATGGTCCAGTTGGATTTTTTTAGGAGTCTTCCACATGCAGCTATGCCATCCGCATGTGGAATGTTGCTGTATAGTGATTCTACATCCATCGTGACCAGAAGGGTGTTAGGTGGTAGTTGCTTGATATTTTTCAATTTATTCAGAAAGTCTGTGGTGTCTTGTATGAAGCTGTTAGTTTTGTGTACGAGTGGTTTCAGAATTCCCTCTATGAATCCAGATATTTCTTCCGTGAGTGTGCCAATACCTGATATGATTGGTCTGCCAGGGTTTCCCGGTTTGTGGATCTTGGGTAGCATGTAAAATGTGCCCACGGAAGGTTGATTTGGTATGAGTTTCTTCAGGTGAGGTTGCGCTTGTGTAGGAAATGTTTTGATAAGGTCTTTCAGCTGTTTTGTTTAATTCTGTGTGGGGTCCTCAGTTAGTTTCCTGTAGTATTTATTGTCTGAGAGCTGTCTGTGCCCCTCTTCAATGTATTTTTGTATGTCCATAATTACCACTGTGCCTCCTTTGTCTGCGGGTTTGATGATAATGCGTTCGTTAGGATGGCAGAGAAAGAGGGAAAACGGAAGGATGGGGAGAGAAAGAGGGAAAACAGACGGAAGGATGGCAGAGAAAGAGGGAAAATGGATGGAAGGATGGCAGAGAAAGAGGGAAAATGGATGGATGGGGAGAGAGACACTGGATGGAAGGATGGGGAAAGAAAGAGGGGAGATGGATGAAAGGATGCAGAGAGAAAGGGGAGAGACTGGAAGGATGTAGAGAGAGAAGGGACACTGAACAGAAAAGGGTAGAGAGCTAGACACTGGTTAGAAGGAGGGAGAGAGAGACATTAGATGGAAGGATCAGGAGAGAGGGTAGATGGGTGGAAGGATGGGGAGAGAAAGAGGGAAGACGCTGGATGGAAGGGTAGGGAGAAAGAGGTGACACTGGATGGAAGGATGCAGAAAAAAAGAGGGGAGACTACTGGAAGGATGGGGAGAGAAAGAAGAGAGCTGCTGGATGGAAAAGGAGAGTAGTGAAAGACTGGAGAATAAGAGGAAGGGGCATGGGGAGAACAAGGGTGAGAAAAAGATGAAAAGCTATAAGTAGATGAAGGAAATTAAAGAATGGATAGTAAGAATGAATTAAATCTGGACAGAGAGAGAGAGAGAGAGGCAGAAAAATATTGAAGAAAGCAAAGGAGAGAATAATGACAAATGGCCAGGAAAATCTGGCAGAAGAGTTAAGCGAAAACGAAGGAAAGCAGAATCTAGAGACTGGGAGCAACACAATGAGAAAAAGTAAACGGGCATACAACAAAGGTAAAGAAAATAATTTTATTTTTAATTTAGAATAAAGTAATATGATACCTGTGTTAATGAAGTTTCAGAGACCAATACTTCCTTCCTTAGGTCAGGCGAGGATACCGTAACAGCATTATACTGACCTGAGGCAGGAGTTTTTGGCCTCTGAAAGCTCATTGAAAAGGGTGTTAGGCTATTAAATAAATTGTCTGAAATCTGATGCACTGAAAAGCAGCACTTTACCCTGTGTGACAAATGCATCTGATTAGCGTGACTAAATTTTGCTGGGGGAGGGGGGTAGAGAGAAAATTTTGTGCCCACCCACTTTGGGTTCAGGCCCACCCAATATTGGCAGTCTGGCTACGCCACTGGCACAAATGTTACAGGTAGGGGGGATGGGCCTGGGTCCGCCTGCCTGAAGTGCACTGCGGTACCCACTAAAAGTGCTCCAAGGACCTACATACATGCAGGCCTCTAGGACTTGTTGCTGCTGTATAACCTTGGTACACCAGTTGACACCTAAACACTAATGTCTCCGAAAATGTCCTTTATTGGAATAAGGACGTTTACTCACAGTTAACTGCAGATCACAGGTTGTGCCCCACTGGCAAAGAGTCTCCCTGGTACTGAGATTAGCAGTAGGTCCCAGCTGGCAGAATGGTGTACAATGCCTTCTTTCAGCAACATTCAAGGTAAGAATTAAGTGCTGTAACGTGGCTAACACATGACCGGGATCTAAAACTGGCTTACAAAAATGGCCACTACCGGAAACACAACAGGGCACACTCTGACCCAGTAAGCAGAGGGAAAAGCACCATGGGAGTAGAGCCTACCAACTACCAACATCGTGAGCATTGAACACAAGCTAGTGGAATCACCGAGCCCAATACCCTACCCCCACCACAATGCATTGCTGATGTGACTCTGCAGTGCGCATAACAGAAAAGGTGTCACACTCACCCGAGACCCACATCAGAACCAGGGAAAGGCTGTCAGAGGATAGAACACATTCTGCTGTCATGGAGGTGGGTACGGCATTTGAGGCTGGCATACAGGCTGGGAAAAAAAGTTTGTAAAGTGGGTTTCTTTTGGTGGGAGGGGGTTAGTGACCACTGGGGGAGTCAGGGCAGGTGATCCCCGATTCCCTCCAGTGGTCATCTGGTCAGTTGGGGCACTTTTTTGGGACTTGTTCGTGAAAAAAAAGGGTCCAAAAAAAGTGACCCAAAATCGCGGTAAAAAGGCCTTTTTTTTTCGATTATCAGTTAAAGACGCCCATCTCTGCTCGGCCGATAACCATGCCCCAGTCCTGCCTTCACCACATCTCCGACACGCCCCCATCAACTTTATTCGTTCCCGCGACGGAGTGCAGTTGAAGCCGCCCAAAATCGGCTTTCGATTATACCGATTTGGGCACCTGCGAGAGAAAGACGTCCATCTCCCGATTTAGGTCGGAATATAGGCGTTTTTCTCTTTCGATTATAAGCAGGATAGTAACATAGTAGATGACGGCAGAAAAAGACCTGCACGGTCCATCCAGTCTGCCCAACAAGATAAAATCATATGTGCCACTTTTTGTGAATACCTTACCTTGATTTGTACCTGTCTTTTTCAGGGCACGGACCGTATAAGTTTGCCTAGCACTATCCTCGCCTCCCATCCACCAGCCCCGCCTCCCACCACTGGCTCTGGCACAGACCGTATAAGTCTGCCCAGCACTATCCCCGCCTCCCACTACCAGCTCTGCCACCCAATCTCGGCTAAGCTCCTGAGGATCCATTCCTTCTGGATTCCTTTATGTTTATCCCACGCATGTTTGAAATCCGTTACCATTTTCATCACCACCACCTCCCGCGGGAGGGCATTCCAAGCACCCACCACTCTCTCTGTGAAAAAATACTTCCTGACATTTTTCTGCCCTCCTTCAATCTCATTACATGTCCTCTCGTTCTACCGCCTTCGCATTGTCTTTGCATATGTAAGATGATGAATGTTGCAGCCGTAATAAATTGCACTTTTCTCGAATAAGGTGTCAAGTGTTGCTATGTGTAATGTATGGTAGGATCAGAAGAGTGCCAAGGTGCCGCCTGCCCAGTTTAGAACATCAGTCTCATATTTCAGGGATAACACTGGCTGTCAGCCATGCCCATCCTTGGTCACCCTGTTATTTTTAAAGCAGAAACTCATTTAGCACCTGCTTCAGCCTTAATGAGGGGTACATGGAGCTGGTAGGCTGTGAAATAAGCAGGATTAGCTCCTGGAATCTGACAACAAGCAGACACATTTTCAAGTTTACACCTCTAAGAGCTTCAAAACAGAATTTTGTAGAATGTCTCACAGTTTCTCACTTCTGTCACCTACAAAGAAGGATGTGTTTACTAGGTCATTGGTAAACTGCTTTGCTGTATCGTAGTAACATACTAGATGACGGCAGAAAAAGACCCGCACGGTCCATCCAGTCTGCCCAACAAGATAAATTCATATGTGCTACTTTTTATTTGTACCTGTCCTCTTCAGGAGACAGACCGTATAAGTCTGCCCAGCACTATCCCAGCCTCCCGCCACCGGCTCTGGCACAGACTGTATGTCTGGCCAGCACTATCCCCGCCTCCCAACCACCAGCCCCGCCTCCCACCACTGGCTCTGGCACAGACCGTATAAGTCTGCCCAGCACTATCCCCGCCTCCCACCACCGGCTCTAGCACAGACCGTATAAGTCTGCCCAGCACTATCCCCGCCTCCCAACCACCAGTCCCGCCTCCCACCACCGGCTCTAGCACAGACCGTATAAGTCTGCCCAGCACTATCCCCGCCTCCCACCACCGGCTCTGGCACAGACCGTATAAGTCTGCCCAGCACTATCCCCGCCTCCCAACCACCAGCCCCGCCTCCCACCACCGGCCCTGGCACAGACCGTATAAGTCTGCCCAGCACTATCCCCGCCTCCCACCACCGGCTCTGGCACAGACCGTATAAGTCTGCCCAGCACTATCCCCGCCTCCCAACCACCAGCCCCGCCTCCCACCACCGGCTCTGCCACCTAAACTCGGCTAAGCTCCCAAGGATACATCCTTGTCTGACTTTTAAAGGCGGTATACCAAAACACCAAATAAACCTTGCCGATGAGTTCTGCAGCGGAAAAATTTAAATGGAATCATCTTCAGGATGCTTCTTTTTATTTTCTACTAAGTTCTACTGTCTGATTTATTACTATTTTTTTTTAGGTTCGTTGAAAAGAAGTAAGAAGATTTACATAAATGCTACTGGCAGCATTTAAAACCCGGTTTCATTAAAATGCAGCCGAGCTTCTTGAGGGACGTTGGGCTTTGAAGGTTAGTTCAAATTGACGTCCAGCCAGATCTTGCAAATTCTGCCACAGGCTTCAGTTTTCCAGCAATTTTTCACTGATGTTCTCCAAAGCCCAGCGATGCCAGAGATTATGTAACGGATTGAACAGCGGGCTCTCTTGAGTAATGTTAAAAAGATCATATGTTTACGCCTTCCCTATGAGACCCAAACGCAAAAGTGTAGAAAAAAAAAAAACATATGCAAAATGCCTGAGCTCTAGTAACACTGGAAAATGTACAGGCAGTAAGTAGCTAATGCGACTTGAGAAAAACAATCAGATAAACACAGCTGACCACTGGTTCAGACGTGCAATTCATTTTACTAATTGCTTTTGCATCCAAAGGGGGTTTTGGAATAAAACATGCAATTACTTGAAGTTTGTACATAAGAAGAGTTGCAAAAATGGTTCTATTATGAACATATTTTTTCTGATCTACGAACGGGGGGGGGGGGGGGGCTACATGACTTGTTTAAAAAAAAAATCACATACTCAGGGGTAGATGCACTAACAAAAACGTTAAAGCCCTTCCCTTACCGATTCCTTAGCGAATCGGTAAGAAACGGGCAAGCGTCAAGGAAATCGCATGCAAATGAGCTGCTCGCTCTGCTAGCTCATTTGCATGCGATTTCCTTCCAAGCCAGTCGGCCAGCTGAGCATGCGCAGAGCAGCCAAGCATTATGCTGGCTGCTCTGCGCATGCCATGGACGTCCTTTATGGACGTCCTTCCCTCAAAAAACAACAAGGGGTGTTAGCAGCACGTCCGATCCCACTGCACAAGGGCTTAGCTGCCTGCCTTGGATCCAGACCAGCTGTCACCATCCCTCGTATTACCCCTGCCCTCCCCATACATTTTCCAAGACACCCCCGGGGCTGGAGCGTGGGCATGAGATCCGGTCCTCGCCTCCAGCTGCAACTTCCCGGGAATCCCACGCACTGAGTGAAAGTGAGCTGATCGCAGAGAGAGATGTCAAGAAGGAAACAGGCAAATCAAACGTAAGTGCCAAGCGGATCGCTTCACAGTAGAGAGCAGGGACAGCAGACCGAGCTGCGCCTCATGCAGCCCACACAGGACCGGCGCGCACTCCTCTCTCATGGCTTCCGCCGTTCTCTCCCTGCCAGTGACGCGCAAAGCTCTAGCCGGCTGCAGGACCACCCGAGGGAAAGGAAAAGTGCTCTAGTGGGCTGTCTCTCTTCATCTTCCTGTCCTCGCTGCGTTTGCTTCCCTGTTAATTGCCTTCTCTCACCCTACTTGCAGGGTTTCTCTTTTTTTTCTTTCCTTCCGATTCCCTCACAGCAGCCCCAACGAGAGGTGCAGACCTCCCGTTAGGTTTTCCACAGTAAGGGGATCGGAAAACGGTACTGCATCTCATTATAATATGAATTATACACATTATGATACTAATTTGCTCATCTGCATTCCGTTTTCGTTAGTTGCTACCGTGACAGGACAATGCCCTTTTGTGCATGTCCTGGTTTACTACTTGCACGTTAAACTGGCTAGAACCAGTTTAAAACCCACATTGCTGGCTCGTTAAAGTTTAGTGCATCTAGCCCTCAGTGCTGAAGTGGGTAATTAAGCCTGGGTTTTACAACTTTCACAACATGAGTTTTCAATCACTAGGCAATGCCTCCAGCTCTTCACTTTTGTGCCATAGGTTCCGCTGGTTACACAAATCACAACACTGGGTAACAAAACACTTATAGTTGTAAATTGTATCACACATATAAATCATGCAACAACTATCACTAAAATACACTTTATTATATATCCAACTTCTAAAATCAAATTCAATAGGGCACTGGGGCATAGCTGCAGGATGTGCCGTGAATTCCTGTCTACCCAATATCCATGAATGTGATTGAATCATCAATTTATTTATTTATTTATTTATTTGTTGCATTTGTATCCCACATTTCCCCACCTATTTGCAGGCTCAATGTGGCTTACAGTTTCCGTCATGACATATGCCGAACCCTGATGACGCTAAGGAAGCAAAACGCAGACTGTGTAGGGTGCGGGAAAATTGCAAGATACAGAGGGATTTTTTTGACCTGTGAAGATTTGTTGACTGGTTCCAGACATTTCAACTTAATGACTGCTTCGTTGAGGAGAAGCTCAATTCGACCCAGCCGTTAATTTGGTGATTTGGGACATTACATTTCAGCAAGAGCTCCATTGAACAGATATATATGGACCGCCAGTGGTGGAAGGAGTGAAACGAAAAATGTTGAAGACCCATCTCTTCAAGATAGCTTACTCTAATGACCCAACTTAACTTTTTAAGCCCACCCACATGATTCCTGCCGCAACGATTATTATACCTTTGACCATGTCTCACAATCTCCTTATGCTCATTCCTCAATCTCTTCCTCTCCATCCTTCCTACTCCTTACCCCTCCCAATCGCTTCTCCTTTTGCTCACCCTATCTTTGTTTACCTCTCCATGCTCAATTTACATATCCTCAAAACCCCACTACTACTATGTTTACTACAACTTGTAACATTCTCCTTCAAGACTTTGTAATTCTATTTACTATGTAAGCCGCATTGAACCTGCTATGTGTGGGAAAGCGCGGGGTACAAATGTAATTAATAATAAACAACTTTTGTGGAATGAATGTAAAGTAGGCTTTATGAAAGGACTCTAAAACTGGAGTACGGGGTGATTAGCGTGGTTGTGGATGAGGACATGCTGTTATAGCTGCACTGCATTAGGGAGGCATTTCTATTGTATTAGGTTGGAAACACTGAAATGTTTGGGTATTTGTGAGTTTTTATAGCTGATTTACCTACTGAATTTGATTTTAGAAGTTTGATGTATAATAAAGTGTATTTTAGTTGTTGCATGATTTATATAGGCTTAGCTGGGAGAAAGTGTTCTGAAAGGTGTCCTACTGACCCAGAACAAAACAGTAGAGATGACCAAAAGCAATCAATAGGGTAAAGCTGGATTTATTAGATGCTTTTGGTCATCTCTACTGTGTTGTTCTGCGTTTTTAGTGTGTGGAGATTGGTTCTTCTTTGGTTTGTGACTGTTTTACTGACCCAGAGCAGATTGGAACCTACAACACAATGGGAGTTAACATAGTAACATAGTAAATGACAGCAGATAAAGACCTGAACAGTCCATCCACTCTGCCCAACAAGATAATAAACTCATTTTACATAGTATGTGATACTTGATATATAACATAGTAACATAGTAGATGACGGCAGAAAAAGACCTGCCCGGTCCATCCAGTCTGCCCAACAAGATAAACTCATATGTGCTACTTTTTGTGTATACCTTACCTTGATTTGTACCTGTCCTTTTCAGGGCACAGACCGTATAAGTCTGCCCAGCACTATCCCCGCCTCCCAACCACCAGCCCCGCCTCTCACCACCGGTTCTGGCACAGACCGTATAAGTCTGCCCAGCACTATCCCCGCCTCCCAACCACCAGTCCCGCCTCCCACCACCGAATTTGATTTGTCCTTGCCATTCTCAGGGCACAGACTGTAGAAGTCTGCCCAGCACTGGTTTTGCTTCCCAATTACCCAATTTACCCACTCCTACAGTATCTGAGATAATATTTACCCATCTCTCTGACCTCATGCGCAACTTTCTCTAAATTAGTCACCTTACTTTCTAACTCTTCTTAGTCTCTTACCTCCCTATGTGTTCCATCTTTGCTTTACCCTTCACTATCAATTATAATGTTCTATTACATATTGTGTTGATATTGTAGGTAGCATACTATGCCATACTTTGTATTGTTCTTTGAATATTTTGACTGCTGTAATTGCCTATTGCTTATGTTTGATCTATTCTTACTGTACACCGCCTTGAGTGAAGTCCTTCAAAAAGGCGGTAAATACATCCTAATGAATAAATTACCGGAGTTGCCACCCAATTTCCGCTAAGATTCCGTAGATCCAATCATTCTAAACAGGATTCCTTTGTGTTTATCCCACGCATGTTTGACTTCCATTACCGTTTTTATCTCCACCACCTCCCGCGGGCGTTATCATTGCTAATGAAGTTTGCACATTGGTTTTACAATATATGTGTTTTTATTTGATTCAGGGAAAGGGGATAGGACTAGAGGAGACAAATTACATAGAAAAGCTGTCTCAGATTTCTTCCGTTACATTACTTTTTTTTCCCGATTAGGCTTGCCTCTCATAAAAGCAGCGATGAGGACCGGTGCATTAGCACTGAGGATGTCATGAGTGAGAGAAGAGGCCCAAAAAGCATATGAGTGAGATTGCCTTCAAATGAATGTGACACACAGGACAGTGCTGAGCTTTACATGCATGCGGCCTATGCAACTTGTCACCACTGCCAATGAGACGTTGGGTAGGGAGCAATTCAAGGCCTTATTTCCAAAACCCACTAAAAGGGGCATAATCGAACGAAAACGTCTATCTCCATGGGCGTTTATCTCCGAGAACGGGTCCGTGAAGGGGCGGACCGAACCATATTTTTGAAAAAAAATAGACGTCCATGTTTTATTCGACAATTTGTGAGCTGGGTGTTTTTGCTTTTCAGTGATAATGGAAAATGAAAGCGCCCGGCTCAAAAACGAATAAATCCAAGGCATTTGTTCGTGGGAGGGGCCAGGATTCGTAGTGCACTGGTCCCCCTCACATGCCAGGACACCAACTGGGCACCCTAGGGGGCACTTTTACAAAAACAAAAAAAAAGGTAAAAGAGCTCCCAGGTGCATAGCACCCTTCCCTTTTGTGTTGAGCCCCCCAAATCCCCCTCAAAACCCACTGCCCACAACACTACACCATTACTATAGCCCTAAGGGGTGAAGGGGGGCACCTACATGTGGGTACAGTGGGTTTGGGGGGGGGGTTGGACGACTAAGCATAAAGCAGCACAATTGTAACAGGTAGGGGGGGGGAAGGGCCTGGGTCCACCTGCCTGAAGTCCACTGCACCCCCTAACAACTGCTCCAGGGACCTGCATACTGCTGCCAGGGAGGTGGGTATGACATTTGAGGGTGAAAATAAAAAGTTGTGAAACATCATTTTTTGTGCTGGGAGGGGGTTAGTGACCACTGGGGGAGTCAGGGGAGGTCATCCCCGATTCCCTCTGGTGGTAATCTGGTCATTTAGGGCACTTTTTGGGGCCTTATTCGTGAAAAAACAGGGTCCAGGAAAAGTGCCCTAAATTCTAGCTACAAACGCATATTTTTTTTCCATTATCGACGAAAGGCGCCCATCTCTGTTCGGGTGAAAACCATGCCCCAGTCCCGCCTTCACCACGCCTCCGACACGCCCCCGTCAACTTTGTACGCTTCCGCGATGGAGTGCAGTTGAAAACGTCCAAGTTTGGCTTTCGATTATACCGTGTTATTCATTTTTGTGAGATAAACGTCCATCTCCCGATTTAGGTCGGAACTTGGGCGTTTTTCTCGTTCGATTATAAGCTGGTAAGTCCATTTTAGTTGCATGAAAGAAAAATCAAGAGGTGGAGTAAACATACATTCAAAAAGCTAAAACATGATAATTATAAGTCTTGTTTAAAATCTTGCATGAATTATGTGTTTGAAAATGTTGAATTCTAGAGAAACATATGCATTTTATTTCATGCCAGTCATATCACATAAATCTTGAAACTGAATCTCTCAGGGGCCCTTGTACCAAGCTACGGAAAGCACTAATGTGTGCTGGGGCACGCTGAGGCATCCTGCTGCAAAATCTTGAAATGCACACGCTGCCCACACGCTAAAACAAAAATGTTATTTTTTGGCCAAGGGAGCATGTCTGGGGGATGGACAGTGGACATGTCTGTGCTAATCAGTTAGTGCAGCCACATTGCTGTGTGCTAACTGATGAGAGCATGATTAGTTGATCGACACACAGAGAAGAACAAAAAAAACCTCCGCACAAGTGAACTGAAGTCGACAAACGCAGCAGGGGTGACACGAACGGCGACGCAATAAAACATCAAATGGACAAAGAAAGTTCACATCAGAAGCTTTATTCAGGATAAAATGGACTCAACACGAATCGTGTTTCGGCCGCAATGGTCTGCCTCAGGAGTCCCCAGGCAATACATAAAATCCATATAAATCAAAGACTGTCATAAAAACAAAAGTAAACAGATAAAACAAGTGCAAATTCAATGGCGTTACAGTTAATAACATGAAGCCTGGGCAGGAAAAGAAGGGGACTGCTTCTGCCTTGACCCACTGAAATATCAAAGATGACCCCCCCCAGTAGTTCTCAGGGAAGGTTAATAGTGGTGGGGGATGAGTGGCCTAGTGGTTAGGGTGGTGGACTTTGGTCTTGGGGAACTGAGGAAGTGAGTTCAATTCCTGGCACAGGCAGCTCCTTGTGACTCTGGGCAAGTCACTTAACCCTCCATTGCTCCATGTAAGCCGCATTGAGCCTGCCATGAGTGCAGGGTACAAAAAAAATAAATAAATAAATATATGTTGTGAAATAAGCATGTAGACCCATGGCAAATAATTAGGATATACATAAAAATATTATTATTATTATTAGCATTTGTATAGCGCTACCAGACGCACGCAGCGCTGAACACCTGACATAAAGAGACAGTCCCTGTTCAAAAGAGCTTACAATCTAAATAATACAGACAGGCAAGACAGTAACAGGTAACTTATTTTAATGTCTTTCTCCATATAAGGAGTTGGTTGACCCCTTGTGGTAGTACCGGATAACTACCACTAGTAATCAGGATGGCCATTTTGGAGGATGGCTGAAGCCTGGGCAGGAGAAGAGGGGGACTGCTTCTGCCTTGACCCACTGAACTATCAAAGATGACCCCCCCCCAGAAGTTCTCAGGGAAGGTTAATAGTGGTGGGGGATGAGAGGCCTTTGGGGGGGTAATTTTGTTCACAGGGAGTGGAGTTTCTGCAAGGGGGTAGAGTTTCTGCACAGGGATAGGATGGGACCACTGGAGGGCACTTGGATAGTCGGAAGAATGATGAGAAGAGGATTGGGCCATGGATTTAGGGATCACTGTTGCAGGGGGATCAGGGGATTCCAGGAGCTATGATGTGTGAGGAGGTTTAAAAAAAAACAGACTTTCAAAACATAAGTCATTAAAGAACAATAAAATACATAAATTTTGAGCACAATCTGACTTTAAACTCGTGGATTTAAATTTAAATGCACTTATCTGATATATTAGCTGTGACGAGGTTCAACTTGTGTGGTTCACCGCCTTGGGTCAGATACTATATAAAAACCTGCTACCAAAATAATTAATAATGTGGGACATCACTGTGTTTTGCCAGTGTTAATTTCTATTTGAGATGCACTGAAATACCCTAACACTTCATTAGCACAGATGTTACATTATTTGAATACTGTAGCGCTGAAATGACGACAATAAAAGCTCCTTCCGTCATCAAATTTATACAAATTCTATTCATCCCGAGAAGCCATTTTTAAAACAATGAAGACAAAATGGGCAGAAACAGTTGCACATTAATTTACTCTGTATAATCTGATTATTTATAAAGGTAATTTTCCCTAAGAAGGAATCCCATGGAGTATTCTGAATAAAAGCATCTGAATTAGAATACAGCCATCTAACTGTAAAAAATCTAATCGTCGCATAGGAATTATGATAGTTTTTTTCTCCCATAAGCACAAAGTACATAAGTATTGCCATACTGGGACAGACCAATGGTCCATCAAGCCCAGCATCCTGTTTCCAACAGTGGCCAATCCAGGTCACAAATACCTGGCAAGATCCCGAAAAAGTACAAAACATTTTATGCTGCTTATCCCAGAAATATTTTCCCCAAGTCCAATTTAATAGTGGTCTATGGACTTTTCCTTTAGGAAGCCGTCCAAACCTTTTTAAAACTCTACCGAGCTAACCGCCTTTACCACATTTTCTGGCAACGAGTTCCAGAGTTGAATTACACGTTGAGTGAGGAAAACTTTTCTCCGATTCGTTTTCAATTTACTACTTTGTAGCTTCATCGCATGCCTCCTAGTCCTAGTATTTTTGGAAAGCGTAAACAGACGCTTCACGTCTACCCGTTCCACTCCACTCATTATTTTATAGACCTCTATTATATCTCCCCTCAGTCATCTTTTCTCCAAGCTGAAGAGCCCCAGCCACTTTAGCCTTTCCTCATAGGGAAGTCATCCCATCCCCTCTATCAAAAGGAAAAACTCCTTCAATAATTCAGTGCTACAGTTCAGCTGAACTCAGTGTATGTGTTATGCTCAGTTTACAAACTAATTACCCTAGTTCACAGCTAAAGCAAAATGGGTACTGGATAAATCCCAAATGAGAAGCCGAATAGTGTGATTCCATTCAGATGCCATCTTAAAAGAAAAACAAGTAATGTTCTTTCCTCCAAGCTGAAGTATTCATAATAGAACAGCACGCATTTGGAGATTAGCCAAGAGTTGTTTGTACTATGGCTGTAAAATGCAGGGATATACAGATGTTAAATCTGGAGATGAATACAAAAGCTAGAAGGATAGACATTGTTGCTAACATTTGTATTAACTATTCATATCCCAGCATGCCCATCTCTACCATTCTCCTCTGAGGTAAACTGAATACAATGCGATGAAACAGTGAAACAAGGCGATGGCCCATGGCCAGAAGGATGCTAGGCCTGCATAAAGGGAAGAATAATGAGCAGAAGAAAGAAGGTGTTGATGCCTCCGTACAAGTCATTGGAGAGGCCCCTCTTGGAGTATTGTGTTCAGTTTTGGAGGCTGTACTTTGCTAAGGACGTATAAAGACTTGAAGCAGTTCAGAGAAAAGTGACGAAAATGGTATGGGGTTTGTGCCACAAGACAAATGAAAGACTTGATGACCTGAAGATGTATACTCTGGAGTTGTTGTTACATTTGTACCCCGCGCTTTCCCACTCATGGCAGGCTCAATGCGGCTTACATGGGGCAATGGAGGGTTAAGTGACTTGCCCAGAGTCCCACTAGCAACATTCCATGTAGAAGTCGGTCCTTGCAGATCACCAATGTGGCCGCGCAGGCTTCTGCTTCTGTGAGTCTGACGTCCTGCACGTAGGTGCAGGACGTCAGACTCACAGAAACAGAAGCCCGCGCAGCCTTCTACATGGAATGTTGCTAGTGGAATAGCAACATTCCATGTAGAATCTCCAATAGTATCTATTTTATTTTTGTTACATTTGTACCCTGCGCTTTCCCACTCATGGCAGGCTCAATGCGACTTACATGGGGCAATGGAGGGTTAAGTGACTTGCCCAGAGTCACAAGGAGCTGCCTGTGCCTGAAGTGGGAATCGAACTCGGTTCCTCAGTTCCCCAGGGGCAGACTCAGGAATAACTTCAGAAAGCACTTTTTTATGGAGAGGCCGGTAGATACCTGGAATGCCCTCCCGTGGGAGGTGGTGGAACGGAATTCAAAAATGCATGGGATAAACACAAAGGAATCCTTTATGGAAAGAATGGAACCAAACAAACTTAGTGGTGCTTAAAAACTCTGGTAATTGGGAAGCAATGCCAGCGTCAGGCAGACTTCTATGGCCCGTGCTCTGATCATAGGAGCCAACTTTTCAAAATGATTGGGGGTGCTGAATTTTTTTTTTTTTTTTTTACAGGCAATGCGTTCTCTCTCCCCCCCCCCACCTTAAAATCCTGTCTGCTGCAAATACATTTTTCTTGGGTCAAGACCCCACAGCCCATCTAAGAAAAGTTCTTGGAGACCCCTACCACCAAAAGAACTATCTTAAAATTTTCCCTGAAACCCTGGCTAATGCGACCCAAAAATCACAATTAAAAATTAAAATAAAAATTTTAAAACATGCAGAATTAAAAAAAACAATAGACAACAGTTCCAATATGAATTAAAATTGTTTTTATTAAACTGAATGTGTGAAATGAACCAAATCATACCACCCAAAAGCTGAGAAAGTTTACAAACGTTCCAAAAAAAGAACTGACATTATGCAAATCCCTAGAATATAGAGAACAAAGAGCATAAATAATGGAATATAGGAATTTAAGTGTCTGACTGGTTGGAAGATTGAACTGCGATTTGTACGGGGACTGAGCGTCCTGGGTATCCAGGAGTGAAAACAGTGAAGTCATAAAGTACAAGAGATTTTTTTTAAAGGAATTACAAAATTTCACAGCTGAAAGGGAAGACGCCTATGTGCTGGGTAGCTCGTGTAACTTTATGCGCATACAGGGGCCCTATTCTGGGACTACCGTTGGCCCAACACGGCTGCCAGCGGTAGTTCCGGGTTGAGCGCATGCCATTTCCTGGGGAACCCCCCCCCCTGAAATGGTTAGCGCGGTGATAACCTGGTGGTAATCGGGCATCGCCACACGCTGCCCGGTTACCGCTGGGTTACCGCGGGAGCCCTTACCACCAGACAGGTGGTGGTAAGGGCTCCCCGCCGCATGGCCATTTTGTTTTGGGGGCTTTGTACATTCTGCGGTAAAAAAAAAAGGCCCTTGCGCAAGAGAAACACAACCCCCGCCACTACCGCAGGGCCGCTTTTCCCACAGCTTAGTAAAAAGACCCCACAATATGCACAAGTACACATATTTTTTTTTTGTTACATTTGTACCCCGTGCTTTCCCACTCATGGCAGGCTCAAAGCGGCTTACATGGGGCAATGGAGGGTTAAGTGACTTGCCCAGACTCACAAGGAGCTGCCTGTGCCTGAAGTGGGAATCGAACTCAGTTCCCCAGGACCAAAGGCCACCACCCTAACCACTAGGCCACTCCTCCACTGTTGCTACTATTTGAGATTCTACATGGAATGTTGCTATTCCAACATTCCATGTAGAAGTCGGCCCTTGCAGATCATCAATGTGGCCGCGCAAGCTTCTGCTTCTGTGAGTCTGACGTCCTGCACGTACGTGCAGGACGTCAGACTCACAGAAACAGAAGCCTGCGCAGCCTTCTACATGGAATGTTGCTAGTGCAATAGCAACATTTCATGTAGAATCTCCAATAGTATCTATTTTATTTTTGTTACATTTGTACCCTGAGCTTTCCCACTCATGGCAGGCTCAATGCAGCTTACATGGGGCAATGGAGGGTTAAGTGACTTGCCCAGAGTCACAAGGAGCTGCCTCTGCCTGAAGTGGGAATCGAACGCAGTTCCCCAGGACCAAAGTCCACCACCCTAACCACTAGGCCACTCCTCCACTTTTATTTTATAAAAGAATGCACGTAAATCAATCATCCCCCCCAACATACCGACCCTCGAGTCCCTTAGAAGGACACATGATCTTCCCATTTCACGTATTTTTACAGTTTGGAGTTTGTTCAAGAATTTGATTTACTGCCATTTGGAAATTCCAGCAAACCGGTTTGTAATAGCCATTATAAAATACACTAAAAACAGATAAAAGAAAGAGTGAAACAGATATATAACCCATTATCTAGATAAAGAAAGGAGACATAGCTGTTCTTAGGTGTCCCGTGTCCTCAGCCAGTCTCGCTATACTTCACTGCTGCCTTAATTAGGTCTCAAAAGCATCTTTAAACAAGAAGGACTTATGACATTTCCTGATAAGACAGTAACATCCTTAAAAAACTGTGGCAGGCTGTTCCTGAGAGAAGGTCCCACGACACTAAAAATAAAATTATGAATATTGTCCAAATGTATAAATCAAAAAGATGATACTGTCAAAAGATTTTGCTGGGAAGAAAGCAGGTCTCTTGATGACAAGTGTGGTGCAAGAAAATGAGATAAAAAAGGTATATTACAGTGATGGATTTTATATACAAGGACTAAGGGGGAGATTCTATGTATGGTGCCTGGAAAATCCACACGGAACTCATTCTCACCTAAGCGTATTCTATAAGAGATAGGCACAGTAGATAGAATACACTTAGTTGATATCCTAGCACCTAAAACTATGCACACCCATTTAAACAATAACACTAAATACGATCTACACAAAACCGGAATCTTACCACATGACTGATTAACCCCTTTTCTATTAATGATCAAGCATTACCCATTAAACCTTAGTTCGAATAGGGTCTCTCTATAGTCAATGACCTAATGTATATTACAATCCAATGTATTACTTAGGTACCTTCATGCAATACCATAATGTACTTTGTTTTACCATGTATGTATACACATGATATACATATAACATAGTAACATAGTAGATGAAGGTAGAAAAAGAACTGCACGGTCCATCCAGTCTGCCCAAGAAGATAAATTCATATGTGCTACTTTTTTATTTGTACTGTCCTCTTCAGGGCACAGACCGTATAAGTCTGGCCAGCCCTATCCTCGCCTCCCAACCACCAGCCCCGACACAGACCGTAAAATTCTGCCCAGCACTATCCCCGCCTCCCAACCACCAGCCCCGGCACAGACCGTATAAGTCTGCCCAGCCCTAGCCCCACCTCCCAACCATCAGCTCTGCCACCCATGATCTGTTCCATATATGTTATGTTCCATGTATGTTACCATGTATGTATGCACCTTAACACAACACCAATTGTAATTCTGTTATCTGGAAATGGCAATCGCCATTACGGTAAATGTAAGCCACATTGAGCCTGCAAATCGGTGGGAAAATGTGGGATACAAATGCTACAAATAAATAAATACCAACGAAAACTTGTAAATCCCTGCACATAGATTAACACAGACTGAGCCATATTTTATAACAGCGCACATAAATTTGCAAACTTCCATGAAATACCCATTTCTCCGCCCATAGCCATGTCCCTTTTGAACTGCGTGCTTTAGAATTTAGGCGCAGTTCATTACACAATAGGCTTAGTGAGTTATGCGCATAATTTCTAATTATTGCCAGTTAGTGCTCATTATTGCTTGTTAAGTGCTGTTAAAAACGCTGATTGGCTTATTAAGCCAATTAAGTTACATGCGTTGTTATGGAATCCATGTAGATTTTAGTGGGGATCTCTAGGCACGCTATATAGAATCTGGGGATAGGGGTCTAATATTCAGCTTTTGATGGTAAGTGACTTGTAAGCTGCTCATAGCCATGAGCTGAATTAACCTGAAATATTCAATGCCAGGGTATGTCTGGCCTCTGACATTGAAACACCGGGTTAGTGCGACAAACTGGCAGTCAACCAGGTACCGGCCAATATTCAGACCTCTGCCTGTTTAACTTGGCAGATAATGTTAGGACAGCCTTTTTACTGTGCTAATTTTTTATCTGCTTATGGGAGTGAACACTGGTGAAATCACAAACGTTCCCATGAGAAGAAAATATGAACAAATCCAGAAACTCTCTACAAATATGTCAATGAAAATTGAACAATTCTTGTAGCGCACTACAGTATTCCTATATAATAATTCTCACCTCCAACGTTCTATGAGCCTGGCTGCCTGTGTCTGTAACTTTGGGCTCCGAAGCCCCAGCTGACGTCATTGGAAGCATTACGCCGAAATCCCAAGGGACGTGATCAAGTTGGAATCTGTTTGTGTGCGTGCATCAGACGTCAGTCGCATGAGCACAAACTGATTCAAACTTGATCACGTCATTCATCCACACTGCGTGGCCGAGAAGAGGAGACTTCGGCTGGCGGGGGTTGGGGTCCCCCGCCAGCACAGGTACGCGACAGCGGCGGGGGAGGTTTGGCGGCGGGAAGGGGGCTTGAGAGGGTCCCGAAAGGGGGGTCCAGGGGTCAGGAACTCCGAGGAGGGGTCTGGAAATCGGAGAGAGGGGGGTCTGCAAATCGGAGGGAGGAAGGCAGGGAGGTGGGCTCTGCAAATCGGAGGGAGGGAGGCAGGGAGGTGGGGTCTGGAACTCAGAGAGCGAGAGGGAGGGGTCTGGAATTCGGATGGAGGGAGGGGGGTCTGGAACTGGGGGGAGGGAGAGAGGGGTCTGGAACTCGGAGGGAGGTCTGGAATTCGGAGGGAGGGACAGGGGTCTGGAATTCAGAGGAGGGGATGAAAGGGGAGGAGGGGGGAATGCACCATCTGTAAAAAAAACTAAAAAATAAAAAAAAGGGGGGACTACCCTGGAACTCGGAGGGAGGGGGACGACGTCGACGACCCTGGAACACAGAGGAATGGGGGACACTGGAACTGGGTGGGAGGGAGGGACCCCAGGCACACACACTCTCTCTCACAGACACACACTCGCACACAGTCTCACTCACTCCGTCACACACACACACTCGCAAATTCACTCTCTCACACACAGTCACTCTCACACACACTCTTTCAAACATACACACTCTGAGGAAAACCTTGCTAGTGCCTGTTACATTTGTGCCTGAAACGGGCCTTTTCTACTAGTATCTTAATAAAACAAATGCGAGACCATCAGTGTTTGACAATAAAGGCAGCCAACACTTACATAAAAAATGCTGTCCGTATGTCAGCTGCTTCACCATTAGCAAATGTTCTTTGCTGTGGGGTTAATGTCACTCACATGACGTCATCGGTCTCTTCAACAAAAGTAATCAGTGTTCAAAATTCAAAGTCTAAGTGTCCATAAAGTGCCCAACAAAATCATTAAAACACATTCAAATAATTGCCATAAATTGCTATAAGCGTGAAGGAATGCTGTCACTTATCTATTGCTCATCTTAGCACGACTCGCTCATGGCTGCTTCCTTCGGTCTGACGAAGCTCCTCGTTTTGATTCCAGCTTCAGAGACCTTCAGATTGCTCTGCCGGGCCTCTCAAAAATACCACACATATGTTCAAAGGGCTTGACATTTAGGCAGTTGGCCACTAGAGGGAGCTGTAGGGGAAACTTCCTACACGGCCACTGGTAATCCAACAAGAACTCCTACTCGGCAGCAAGAGATGCATTAATAAGACATTGTCTCCTGGAGTGGAGGAGTGGCCTAGTGGTTAGGGTGGAGGAGTGGCCTAGTGGTTAGGGTGGTGGACTTTGGTCCTGAGGAACTGAGTTTGATTCCCACTTCAGGCACAGGCAGCTCCTTGTGACTCTGGGCAAGTCACTTAACCCTCCATTGCCCCATGTAAGCCGCATTGAGCCTGCCATGAGTGGGAAAGCGCAGGGTACAAATGTAACAAAAATAAAATAGATACTATTGGAGATTCTACATGGAATGTTGCTACTATTGAGATTCTGTTGCTACTATTGGAGATTCTACATGGAATGTTGCTACTATTGGAGATTCTGTTGCTACTATTGGAGATTCTACATGGAATGTTGCTACTATTGGAGATTCTACATGGAATGTTGCTATTCCACTAGCAACATTCCATGTAGAAGGCTGCGCAGGCTTCTGTTTCTGTGAGTCTGACGTCCTGCACGTACGTGCAGGACGTCAGACTCACAGAAGCAGAAGCCTGCGCGGCCACAGTGGTGATCTGCAAGGTCCGACTTCTACATGGAACGTTGCTAGTGGAATAGCAACATTCCATGTAGAATCTCAAATAGTAGCAACTGTGGAGGAGTGGCCTAGTGGTTAGGGTGGTGGACTTTGGTCCTGGGGAACTGAGGAACTGAGTTGGATTCCCACTTCAGGCACAGGCAGCTCCTTGTGACTCTGGGCAAGTCACTTAACCCTCCATTGCCCCATGTAAGCCGCATTGAGCCTGCCATGAGTGGGGAAGTGTGGGGTACAAATGTAACAAAAAAAAAAGATGCGGGACCAGTCTCACAATAAGACCTGTGATATTTCACAGCTCTTATCATGGGACTGTTCCTGCAGCAGCAGGTGTTCTGTTTGAGTTGCTTATAAAGTTTTTTTTTTTACCGAATCGGTGTCTCCCAGGTCTCAGTGTCTAATTTATGTAGAGCACGGACTTTGGTGGTTCCTAGGAAAGATTTTTCTCACTGGGTGCTGCACTGGAATACTGAATTGAAGATTTGTCTTCGTGAACCTGAGATGCTTTTTAAAAAAAAACTTATTTATCAGTTTAGTGTTTTTATTGATTTTCAATACACAGGTAAGACAATGAATAACAATCTTGAAGCGAGGAGCACTGTACATATTTGTCTAAAAGACAATAATGAAGAAGAGGGAGGGGAAAAAAGGAGGAAATGTGACAAAACGTATTTCACGCATAAGCCATAGATAGCATGAAATACAACAAATAAGCAAACATAGCATACGAGACTAAGCATCTTTAAAATAAGATACAAGTGGAGACCATTTTTGCACAAGCAAAGCAAAATGGAATGACTTTTTAGCAAAATAGGTTTCATACTTGTAAGTTTAAGTAGAGGAGTGTGGTAGCCGTGTTAGTCCACTCTTAAGGTTATCAATAGAAACCAAACAAAATAAAACATGGAAAAGAAAATAAGATGATACCTTTTTTATTGGACATAACTTAATACATTTCTTGATTATTTATTTTGTTTGATTTCTATTGATACTTGTAAGTTTGAAACAACAAATTCCACCATTCTTGGCAAGTAACGTTATATAAGGATTTCCAATGCAAGAAAATTACTTTTAAAGCGATAGATAGCATGGTATTAATAAGGGTATTTATTTATTTTAGGTCATTTATACCCTGCCTTTTGCCGCAGTTTAGCAGCCTCAAAGCGGCTTACAATGAACTATTAAATAAATACAATACAGTGCACAGTAAAATCAGTTACAGTTACATTACATTAGGAAGAGCGAAAGAACAGGGTAAGAAGGGAAAGGGAAAGGGAAGAGAGACTTAGATGGACGGCAGAAAAACAGGTGAGCCAAGAGGGATGATGATGATCCAGGCAAAACAGAGTGGCTCGAACAGGTCCGGCAAGGCGATCCTCAAACGGGAACTGCAGCAGGGCCCAGATAGCACAGATGAGGCACCGAGGAAACAGCAGCAGCATGCGGAAACGATCACCAGAGTTAACGGTGCAGGATCCAAGATGCTGGTTCAAACGGACCTCCTCTGCAGCTCCAACCGTCGGGGTCCTCCAAGCCAAGGGTCTCCGCCACTGCTCCTCCATCAGACCGGCAGAAGAGGAAGAACCGGCGGTGCCAGCAGGGGAACAACTCCAACACACCAGCCAGAAGATCACCTGGGCCAGGGCAGCAAAGGCAGCAGACTCCCCGACAGGAAGGATGAAGTACGAGGAAGAGGCAGCCGCAGCAGACAAACAGCGAGCCACGGCACCCCGGGCCAAGACAGGCTCAGACCCGGTGAGGAGCAGGCGATCAACGAACAAACGCCGACTGATTTCCCATGGAATCTCACGAACAGCGGGACAGGCCTCATGAGCAGGGACCGCGCAATCGGGCTGACAGCCGGCCCACCGACCCGCAGGAAGCGAGCTATGCATTCATTAGATTTAAGAACACCTTTAAAACATTGGTCTTTATGTACCACATACTTGTAGGACATTGAACCAGAAAGATGGAATACGTCTACCGTTAATAGCCATGTGTCATTCCAATAACTCTGAATACACATACAATCAAACACAAGGTGCTTTAAATTGCCTTGCTGAGATTGACAAGACCAACATAAGTCAGAGCTAGAGGAATCAATAGTGTGCAATTTAAGAGGCGTCCACAATGATCTGTGCATGAAAAAGTATAAAGATTGCAATGTTGATGAGGATTTAGAACACTTAAATAAGGAACTCCATAGCTGCTCCCATAACTTATCTGAGATAGATTGTTGGATGTCCTCCTCCCAGCATCTACGTAAACCTGAACATTTAATAGGAAGCTTACTTAGGATATATTTATAAATGTGGGAAGCAGCGTGGCCTGTAATGCTGGAGCCGTAAATTTATGTCAACAAGTTCTGGAGTTTGAGGCATGTGCTGAATTTGTAAGCTGCTTTTCCTCAGCATAGAGGTAATCTGTAGCCCTTGATAACATTGAGAATCAGGCAGCGAGAATTCAGTTTTCATATCTGCGAAGGATTTCCAAGTTTGTTTTTTTAAAGTCAATAAAATCATTAAGGGTCCATATGCCTATGCGCTGCCAATGAGACCACGAAATTTGCTTTTTATCAGTTTTAAATTTAGGGCTGTTCCAGACAGACACACATGCTGTAGGGGACCAGGGAATACTTAAAGACTTATCAAAAGATGACAGCAACTTATGAGTAGTATTAATGATCGGATTAGAGACAATATTTTTTGGAAGACGCATGCCAATTAGATGAGAGTGCAATAATGGGTGAATGATAACTTGCTCAAATGCTAATATGGGAAGGAAAGCAGCGTTCAATGGAGCAATCCATTCCATGCCTTGACGCATAATAAAAGCTCTATGATACAGTAGAAGGTCAGGAAAACGGACTCCGCCAAGTAATCTAGGCAGTTTTAATTTACGCAAAGAGATTCTAGGTAACTTGAGATTCCATAGAAAATTAGAGAGCTGCCACTGCTGGGTTTGGAACATCACCGTGATGAGGTAAAATGCCTCACTCAACGTGTAATTAAACTCTGGCAATGTGGTAAAGGTGGTTAGCTTAGCAGAGTTTAAAAAAGGTTTGGCCGGCTTCCTAAAGGGAAAGTCCATAGACCATTATTAAATTGGACTTGGGGAACATATTTCTGGGATAAGCAGTATAAAATGTTTTGTACTTTTTTGGGGATCTTGCCAGGTATTTGTGACCTGGATTGGCCATTGTTGGAAACAGGATGCTGGGCTTGATGGACCTTTGGTCTGTCCCAGTATGGCAATACTTATGTACTTATGGCTTACTGCGGGAGTTTTGGGGCTGGTAAGAATTTTCAGTAGCATTATGGAGATGGTGCTGCTGAAAATTCACAGATAAAGCACTTACATGTAAGTATTTGCGTGCGTCGGACCCTAGGTAGACTGGCAAAAGAAGAATTATAATGAACGTTATGACCAGCTGAGAATCTTCCAAGTTAATGTTGCCAATCTGAAGGGAATGAATCGAGTCACATTAATATTCCCTGCTAAATCTAGTTAAGCGTGCGCTATAGCAGAGAGAGGCTGATTAATTCTTATGGTTTTCACTGCTGCAGGTGGTTAATGCACTAATTGTCTGGGGTATGAACGCCAATGGTAGCAATTCTGGAAAGTTCTTTGGAGAAAACAAAAATATCATCCAGTTCTCACCTTGACACGGATTATGCAACTTTAAGCCTGTGACTTATTTTCCTTTAGAAGGCTCCTGAGGCAGGACTTAACAGTCATGCAATCTGAGTTATTAAATAAGGGGAAATTACAGAGCTGGTTATTATTCCTAAGTACAACTAATTTGTAATAGAAATCATTTTCAGTGCTAATGGTGCCAGGATCTGAACAATAAAACCATTCCCTCTTTCAAATGTTCTCACTGTAGTCATGCATTTAATAATCATTTATTATAATTACTACTACTACTAATGTATTACTTTTTGCATGTTCATCAATTTATTACCCTTTGGACCAGGGCCATTTTTTGGATACTGTCTACACAAATAGACATCTGAAACCTAACTGATCAAATCAGTTTGTTAATCAATTGCAGGGGAAAAAGCAGATTGACAGATTCTTCAGAACTATGTCTGTGAGGTGACTATACACTACAGTCTGCATTTTACATAGTAGACGATGGCAGATAAAGACCTGTACGGTCCATCCAGTCTGCCCAACAAGATAAACTCATAAGTATAAGAGCCCCCTCTTTCCTGGCCGTAGTGCTGCTGCTAGCTGCCCTGCTGCATCCTGTACGAGTCCGGCTCTCGGCGTTTCAAAAAAGATATAGTAGAATTGGAAAAGGTACAGCGAAGGGCGACGAAAATGATAGTGGGGATGGGACGACTTTCCTATGAAGAGAGGCTGAGAAGGCTAGGGCTTTTCAGCTTGGAGAAGAGACGGCTGAGGGGAGATATGATAGAAGTGTATAAAATAATGAGTGGAATGGATCGGGTGGATGTGAAGCGACTGTTCACGCTATCCAAAAATACTAGGACTAGAGGGCATGAGTTGAAGCTACAGTGTGGTAAATTTAAAACGAATCGGAGAAAATTTTTCTTCACCCAACGTGTAATTAGACTCTGGAATTCGTTGCCGGAGAACGTGGTACGGGCGGTTAGCTTGACAGAGTTTAAAAAGGGGTTAGATAGATTCCTAAAGGACAAGTCCATAGACCGCTATTAAATGGACTTGGAAAAATTCCGCATTTTTAGGTATAACTTGTCTGGAATGTTTTTACGTTTAGGGAGCGTGCCAGGTGCCCTTGACCTGGATTGGCCACTGTCGGTGACAGGATGCTGGGCTAGATGGACCTTTGGTCTTTCCCAGTATGGCACTACTTATGTACTTATGTACTATGTAAAATTATCAACAACCGTTGCAAAATATTACAAATCTTTATTAAATACTTTCCTTTAACATTACTGTTTATCTATTGTTATCTGAAAAATCCTCAATCACATTCAAACACAGTCACTCATACCAAACACATTCAACTATGTAAAATCACATTATTGCTTATACACATGATACATGAACCCCGAATGGTTATACCACACACAATTTCTGATATTTAAATAACTAGTAAAAAAGGCCAGTTTCTGCCTGTGATGAAACGGGCGCTAGCGGGCACGGGACTCCCTTCCCCTCCCCTTACGCTAGTATCCCTGGTGGTGTAGAGGTACCTGTTCACTCGGGGCAGGAAAGAAAGAGCCCCCTCTTTCCTGGCCGTAGCGCTGCTGCATCCTGTACGAGTCCGGCTCTCGGCGTTTCAAAATGGCCACCGAGAGTTGAAGTCTCGCGAGGCTGCTTCAACTCTCGGCGGCCATTTTGAAACACCGAGAGCCCGACTCACAGAGGATGCATCAGGGCAGCTAGCAGCAGCGCTCCGGGCAGGAAAGCGGGGGCTCTTTCTTTCTTGCCCTGAGCGAACAGGTACATCTACACCACCAGGGATGGTAGCGTAAGGGGAGGGGAGGTGACAGGGGGGAGGGAAGGTGATGGGGGGGGAAGAAGAGGCGACTGGGGGCGGGGTGCTAGCATTAAAGGGGCGGAGCAATGGCGCAAAAGGGGCGGGGTGATGGGCACGTCCTCGGCGGCTGCGATTTGTTGGAAGGGGAGGAGTACTCGTCCCCGTTCGTTCATTTGCGTGGTTGTGTACATGTTCCGCCCTCGACATCATCACGTGTGACGCAAGGGCGGGGCATCGAGACATGGTGAGTGTTCTGGCTTCACCACCATGAACTTACGAACTGGTGTCTGAGTGCCTGCAGTGACGTCAGTGTCCTCAGAACGTTGAGGGTGCGTTTTATTATAGTAGATACACAATTCTTCACTTGAGTTAACGCTCAATAACTAGTTGCGTATAAACTATATACCAATTACACCAACCGTTGCTTAATGTACAAATCTTTATTGTACGCATGTGTGAGCGTACTTTGAGGCGCTCCCACGAGCACACCGGTAACTGTGAGTTTGGCTGCCTAGTAGAGCCGACTTTAGACCCCTGATGACGCCTTAGAAGCAAAACACGATCGTGTAGGGTCTACATTGAAACACCTCAAGACATGATTATGTGACAAGTTTAGAAGTATATGATGTAAAGGCTACAAAAGAAGAAATAAGTGGTATCGAGATTGAGGAGCCACTGTGATGTTGGGGTACAAGGAGAAGAACGTTTTGTTTTGAATCCGTTGTGGAATACAATAGTGATTAACTTTCAGACTTGGCTCCGGATTAAACAAGAACTGAGAACTACAAAGATTGTAATAACATGGACATATACACATGATGATATCTTGTGATCCACAGAAATGTTGTTAATGATGTTGTAGATTTAATGAAATATTGTGAATTACGATAATTTCGTTCATGATGATAAATATTTATGAAGTTTGTAGTTTGATGAAAATACCAGCACCAGGGCACTAAAAGATAGATATGTAGAGACAGTTGTGGAATTTTAGTGATATGTATTTAGAAATGGTATGAATGATTGAGTGAAAGTGGTGGGGAGTTTTAATAAGACAGGAGGAGCCTCCACGGAAAGTCAAAGCAAAACAGCAAAAGTAGAGGCTGACAAATGCGCAAACCAATAGGGAGATAATCTCAAAAAACAGTTTATTCAGAATATTCATATCAATATCAAGGACCCGACACGGTCTGTGTTTCGGTGCCAAAGCGCCTGCCTCAGGGGTCACAATCAACTTTCTCTGAGAAGAAGCTGATAGGCTTGAATTCCTTTATGTATGCAAGTTAATCCACAGAGAGAACAAAGGAACAGCCAACCGATCAGCAAACACATGTGTCCTTGATATTGATATGAATATTCTGAATAAACTGTTTTTTGAGATTATCTCCCTATTGGTTTGCGCATTTGTCAGCCTCTACTTTTGCTGTTTTGCTTTGGGGAGTTTTAATAACAATGTTAATAAAATGTTACATTTAAGTATTCAATAAAGATTTGTACATTAAGCAACGGTTGGTATTATTATAGTAGATTATATATCTGTAAACTATTCTGCAATACTTTTGTTAATAAGAACACACTACTTTCCCACACCAAGCATTACATCATCTTTGGAGCATGCTATTAGTTCACCCAAGTTCATCAACAGTCCCACATCATTCTTATACCTCTTCTCTTATGGGTTCTTGTTGTTTTCCCAGAAAGCTACTATAGTGTTTGAAGCACTTCCGATTCAAACGAATCCATCTACAACTTCATCTTCCACAACAAATTCTAGTATAGAATGTTCTTCAGTTATGTGGCCATAATCATCACGGGAAAGATGCTCTGTATTCTTTTATACAAAATTTTTCTTCGCAAGGCACTGCACCATGTCCTTACAATGAATCACTCTCCTTTCTTCCGTCCATTGAGGCAACCTCATTCAGAGAGTATAAGGTATGATACATATATTTGATCCTGATTTGTCCTTGCCACTTTCAGGGCATAGACCGTAGAAGTCTGCCCAGCACTGGCCTTGTTCTCCAGTGACTGAAGCTGAATCCGTCCAGCCATGGTCAGGGCACAGACCTTAGAAGTCTGCTCAGCTCTGGCTTTGCTTCCCAACTACTGGTGTTGCCATCAAATTTCTACTAAGCTTGTTGGGTTCCACGCCTTCTATACAGGATTCCTTTGTGTTTATCCCATGCATTTTTGAATTTTGTTACCATTTTCATCTCCACCACCTCCTGCGGGAGGGCATTCCAGGAATCTACCACCCTCTCCATTAAAAGTACTTCCTGACATTATTCCTGAGTCTTCCCCCCCTACTACTACTACTTATCATTTCTATAGCGCTACAAGGCATACGCAGCGCTGTACACCATACACAAAAAGAAAGTCCCTGCTCAAAGAGCTTACAATCTAGATAAGACAGGTAAACAGACAGAACAATAAGGGTAAGGGAATAAAGAGGTGAGGATAAAAGGACAGGGCAAGTGAGTGGTGGTTAGGAGTCAAAAGCAGTGGTAAAGAGGTCGGCTTTAAGTTTGGACTTGAAAGCGGCCAAAGACATGTCCTCTACGTCTACCACTTTCCCATTTCTGGACAAGGTTTATATGTACATTTTAAGACCTCAATGCAATAAATGCTGAGTTAGAATGTTCCGCTAAGCTCCAGTTCGCAATGCAGACACTAAAACAAATTTGTACTCCTAATTCAGGGGCCATTTTACTAAGCCGGGTAGGCGCCTAAGCACACCCAACACATGCCAGTTTCGAACTACAGCCCAGTTACCGCGTGGCCCGGGCGGTAATTTCATTTTGTACGCGCATCCAGTAGGCGCGCCAGAAATTTTCCAGCGTGTGGCACTTACCGGGTGGTAATCGGCATTGTACGTGCGTTGATGATTACCTCTTGGTTAACGCGTGAGACCTTACCATGTAGTCAATGGATGGCGGTAAGCTCTCAGGCCCAAAATGAACGCGCCAATTTTCATTTTGCCGCACATCCATTTCCGGCCAAAAAAAAAAGGCCTTTTTTTTCAGGTGCACTGAAAAATGAACCTGCACACGTTCAATACACGCGTCTACACCAGCACAGGCCACTTTTCGGAGCACCTTAGTAAAAGGACCCCTCAGTAAACTACTGGCATGCAAAGTACGTACTGCAAAACAATAAAATTGTTTGAATTTTTCTGTTACCCGTGGAGATTCCCTCCTGCCATGTACACTCCATTACTCTTTTTCTGCCGTCATCTACTATGTTACTATGTTAGTCTGCTAAGCAGGTGACCCAGTTTACTAAGTGGTCCTCATTGTTTCAAGAGCAAAATGGAAATAATACCCAAGATTTCTAATATCTTAAAAACCAGTGGTTGAATTCACAGAGGATATTGATTAGATTAGAACTTGATACCATGTCCTTGGTAGAGTATGAGGGGCATTTTCGATATGACATCTAAGTCCGACTTTGGACGTTTTGCTCAAAATGTCCAGAATCCGAATAGCAAATAAAGTGATTTTTAAAATAACAAAACATCATCTTTTTTTCACTTGCTAAATATTTTTGGTCCATTTCGCAAAACAAAGGTCCAAGTGAAAAACGCACAAAATCAAGCCATTGGGATGTAGGAGGAACCACGATATATCATTTTCATCTCACTCCAAGCTCCAGTGATTCGTCGCCATTTACCTGAGCAAGAGCTGTTTTTCTTAGGTTGTACCATACTGCGAACCACAAGCAACACCAGACCCTCTTTGCTTTTCATTTGATATTGCGAGCGAAGCGCTGGCTTTATGTAAGTAGGATCTTTGTTTTAATGCTCTTTCAACGGCGAATTTGAAATTGAGTTAAACAAATACACTATTGATCTTTTTATAAACCATGCACAGAATTACGTTATCGATTATACATAGAGACAAACACATTACTGTCTCCACTTCTTTTTAGATCAGTGGACCATGTTTCGAAATCTCTGACTCAGCTGTTTTTTTTCCAAACCAAACCTTGATGCATGTGAGTCCAATATATATTTTTTATAACAAGTTTGGCTCTTCATTTTAGTATATAACAGTGATACTTACTCATACAAATCTTTTGAAATTAACAGGATTTCTACAGTTTGCCTTAGACTTGGCAACAAAGGATTTTCTGTATAGGTGGGTGTCTTAGCCTATGTCAATCTAATTTACTCTTATGTATACATAGGGTATAGCTGTTCCTTTTCTTTTGATTTCTTTTGAGTTCTGTTTTATCAATATTTGATATAATTTTAGATGATGTTCTCTATATATGTATTGTCCAAGCGATAAGTGTTATATATAGTGCATGCTTTATGAGATACATATGATTTTAAATTTATGTATGTATATACATGATATATTTGTTGTACGTGCATATACATGTATGTATATTTTTTTATACATTTTATATATATGTTACCTGGATATGTAATATTATAGCAGATTACTCACCAATTTTAATTATTTTTTTAAATATCTTTTATAGCCCCTGAAGCAGCCCAGTTGGGCGAAACACGGCCTGTGTCGGGCTGTTTGTACTCATATAAATACTGTTGTATTGTTTAAATAAATTGCATTTCATTTCCACATGATCTGCTCTTTTTGTTTTCCATCTTGGAGTTTGCAGACCGTCTGCCTTCGTGCTTTCTTGAGCGTACACAGTAACCAGAAGGACATAACGGTGCACAAGCACAGAACCATTTTCATACAACCTATTTCCCCCTAATGAAAAGAAAAATCTGTCTTGCTTTTTAACATAACATGAACAGGGGCCAGATCTTCTGGAACCGAATGTGCACTAATCAAATTATAGCATAGCCTCATCCCATATAATATTTAGTGGAATAGTTACCAAATTACTCCTGGACCACAGAAGGTGGCAGTTGTACTCAAAATAAGAAACATGGCTACCCAACCTCCAAAACACTGGTATAGTGCTGTAACAAGAAATGATTTATCTTGGGGGAAGGGCTGTGTGTACCTCAAAAGCAAGTTGAGAAGCACTACCCTAACTTACACTCTTGATCATGTAACGTAACTTACTAAACTTATTAAAAACCTTTCTCTTCCCAAAGACTGCTTCATAACAATCCATCATGACCTCTACCTCCTAGAATCATCCATTATCTTTTCCTTCATGTTTTTAGTCTCATGCATTAATCCAATGGTCTCTAATGTTTCTCAGACCTCACACTAACACTATCTGCTTTTGTCTCACCTAGAATGTAAACCACACTGAACCCTGGAAAGAGGATATTAGCGGTATACAAGAATTGATTTGAATTTGAATATTACTCTTCTATCTGGGTAATTATTTGCTAGTGACAGTGTGTTTTCATAAAATACAGCTGCTTTTAGGTTTCTTTCTTTCCATGATTGGAGCATTTCCAGCATAGCCAATTTTTTAATTCGGTTCTAGATACAGATTATTTTTTGTTAAACAGTGGAATTCATCTATTATAAGAAAGGTTTTAAATCTGAAAAACATTCTCTACATGTGTTCGTTTCATTTATTCCATTATTCTGTATTTTTTCTGATGAATACCCAAAGTATTTTCCGTCGTTATGTTTTGCAATTTGGTATTAACAAAACAAGCTAAAGTGATAAACCTCATTTGCAAGCAAGTCAAAAGTAGTTTATAATTTTTCTGTAACTGGTTGTGCTGCATTTTGAGCAGCTAGCAATTGTAAATAGCTGTTTCAAGAAAGCAACTTTTACAGCATATAAACTTGACCTGGCAGGGATTGTATGGTCTGGACATGCTGAAGGCAGTGATGCACTAGGTTCCCAGAAAGAGAATAACTCTGTGCAGCAAAGGAGACCCCTGCTGGCAGAGAAAGGAACTGACACTTTCAACGTGGGCTGAGGAGTGTGGTAGCCGTGTTAGTCCACTCTTAAGGTTATCAATAGAAATCAAACAAAATAAAACATGGAAAAGAAAATAAGATGATACCTTTTTTATTGGACATCACTTAATACATTTCTTGATTAGCTTTCGAAGGTTGCCCTTCTTCCTCAGATCGGAAATAAGCAAATGTGCTAGCTGACAGTGTACATAAGTGAAAACATTCAAGCATTACTATGACAGTAAAATAGATACCATTGGAGATTCTACATGGAATGTTGCTACTATTGGAGATTCTACATGGAATGTTGCTATTCCACTAGCAACATTCCATGTAGAAGCCTGCGCGGCCACATTGGTGATCTACAAGGGCCGACTTCTACATGGAATGTTGCTAGTGGAATAGCAACATTCCATGTAGAATCTATAGAAATCAAACAAAATAAAACATGGAAAAGAAAATAAGATGATACCTTTTTTATTGGACATCACTTAATACATTTCTTGATTAGCTTTCGAAGGTTGCCCTTCTTCCTCAGATCGGAAATAAGCAAATGTGCTAGCTGACAGTGTATATAAGTGAAAACATTCAAGCATTCTAGGTGAGACAAAAGCAGACAGTGTCTGAGAAACATTAGAGACCATTGGATTAATGCATGAGACTAAAAACATTAAGGAAAAGCACTTGCTTATTTCCGATCTGAGGAAGAAGGGCAACCTTCGAAAGCTAATCAAGAAATGTATTAAGTTATGTCCAATAAAAAAGGTATCATCTTATTTTCTTTTCCATGTTTTATTTTGTTTGATTTCTATTGATAACCTTTAAGAGTAGACTAACACGGCTACCACACCTCTCTACATGTAGAACCCCAAAGAATAGCAAGATTCCGGAATGCTAAAGAGTGACAAGATTCCACAGCAGAATCTCAAAGAGTAGCAACGTTCCATGTAGAACCTGATCTGACGAAGAAGGGCAACCTTCGAAAGCTAATCAAGAAATGTATTAAGTTATGTCCAATAAAAAAGGTATCATCTTATTTTCTTTTCCATGTTTTATTTTGTTTGATTTCTATTGATAACGTGGGCTGAGAATTCATTGCAAGTCCAAAGGCAGCAGCATGCTTTCTATTCTCCCAGGCAGGTAGAGGTCATGAAAACAGGAGAAAAACTCTAAATGATATAGCTCACACCGTTTCAGTAGTTGCTCCAAAAAGGCTTGCAATCTAAGCTTGTATGTGGAGACAGTAGAGGGTAAAATGACATGTTGAAGGTCACAAAGAATATCCATGAGATTTGAACCCAAGCTTCTCCAGCTTCAATGTTCTAACCGCTTAGCTACTTCTCTGTGCCATCTTCCATAGAACCTAAGGCTTTGCATATCATAAACATCACAATTTCTTGTTTTTTATTGACATATCTAAGAGAAAACTAGCCTCCCCGCATGGGTGGCGGAGCCGGTGGGGGGAAGAGGGGTTGGTGGTTGGGAGGCGAGGATAGTGGTGGGCAGACTTATATGGTCTGTGCCAGAGCCGGTGGTGGGAGGCGGGGCTGGTGGTTGGGAGGAGGGGATAGTGCTGGCAGATTTATACGGTCTGTGCCCTGAAAAAGACAGGTACAAATCAAGGTAAGGTATACACAAAAAATGGCACATGTGAGTTTATCTTGTTGGGCAGACTGGATGGACCGTGCAGGTCTTTTTCTGCCGTCATCTACTAAAACAGGTACAAATCAAGGTAAGGTACAAATCAAGGGCAGACTTATATGGTCTATGCCCTGAAAAAGACAGGTACAAATCAAGGGCAGACTTATACGGTCTGTGATGGAGGTGGGACTGGTGGTTGGGAGGCAGGGAATACTGCTGGGCAGATTTATACGGTCTGTGCCCTGAAAAAGACATGTACAAATCAAGGTAAGGTATACACATATGAGTTTATCTTGTTGGGCAGACTAGATGGACCGTGCGGGTCTTTTTCTGCCGTCATCTACTATGTTACTATGTTACTATGTTATGTTACTATGTATATAAAGTGGTTAAAAGATAGAAAGCAGAGAGTAGGGTTAAATGGTCAGTATTCTCAATGAAGGGTAGATAGTGGGGTTCCCCAGGGATCTGTACTGGGACTGCTTATTTTTAACATATTTATAAATGGCCTTGAGCTGGGAGTAACCAGTGAGGTAATTAAATATGCTGACAACACAAAGTTATTCAAAGTTGTTAAATCGCAAGAGGATTGTGAAAAATTACAAGAGGACCTTACGGGACTGGGAGACTGAGCATCTAAATAGCAGATGACGTTTAATGTGAGCAAGTGCAAAGTGATGTATGTGGGAAAGAGGAACCCAAACTATAGCTACGTAATGCAAGGTTCCACATTAGGAGTCACTGACCAGGAAAGGGATCAAGGCATCTTCGTTAATGATACATTGAAACACTCTGCTCAGTGTGCGGAGGTGGCTAAGAAAACAAATAGAATGTTAGGTATTATTAGGAAAGGAATGGAAAACAAAAATGAGGATCTTATAATGCCTTTGTATTGCTCCTTGGTGCGAATGCACCTCGAATATTGTGTGCGATTCTGGTCATCGCACCTCAAAAAAGATATAGTGGAATTAGAAAAAGTACAGAGAGGGGTGAAAAAAAATGATAAAGTGGGTGGGATGACTTCCCTATGAGGAAAGGCTAAGGTGATTAGGGCTCTTCAGCTTGGAGAAAAGACGCCGGAGGGGAGATACGATAGAGGTCTATCAAATAATGAGTGGAGTGGAATGGGTAGACGTGAATCACTTGTTTACTCTTTCTAAAAATACTAGGACTAGGGGGCACGCAATGAAGCTACAAAGTAGTAAATATAAAATAAATCAGAGTAAGTATTTCTTTACTCAACATGTAATTAAACTCTGGAATTCGTTACCAGAGAATGTAGTAAAAGCAGTTAGCTTAGCAGGGTTTTAAAAAAAAAAGGTTTGGATAGCTTCCTAAAAGAAAAGCCCATAAGCCATTATTAAAATGGACTTGGGGAAAATCCACTACTTATTTCTAGAATAAGCAGCATAAAATGTATTGTACTGTTTTGGGATCTTGCCAGGTACCTGTAAACTGGATTGGCCACTGTTAGAAACAGGATATTGAGCTTGATGGACCTTCGGCCTGTCCCAGTATGGCTATACTTATGTACTTATATCACTAAACACTGAGACTAGTCAAAATAAATTAGTGATGTCACTAAATTCTGTATTAGGATACAGGGAATCATATCCAAATGAATCAAGTTAATGGTGAATGTGGGAGCCCTCAATATGAAAGAGAAGAACTAATGAATATAGCCTCAATACTAGGAAATCATTAATGCATTTGAACACATCATTTGGCTCCCCCAACATGTGCAGGTGTACTAATGTGTAGTAAATTAAAGTTCAATCATGTGAAAAAAGAAACAGCATCAGTAGTGTTTAAACTCTATTTTTATTAAGCTTTTTAACAAACATAATTTCAGATTTATGAATGATAATACACAATTTGGAAATGAAAATTATATAAACTACTACTACTACTACTACTACTACTATTTAGCATTTCTATAGCGCTACAAGGCGTACGCAGCGCTGCACAAACATAGAAGAAAGACAGTCCCTGCTCAAAGAGCTTACAATCTAATAGACAAAAAATAAATAAAGTAAGCAAATCAAATCAATTAATGTGAACGGGAAGGAAGAGAGGAGAGTAGGTGGAGGCTCAGTCCACCAATAAGAGCCAACCTCATCAGTGATGTCACAATGGCTTGATTGCCTGATACTTGGCTCACTTCTGATATTGTGATGTCATAAGGGAAAGGGAAATGGAACTTGATATACCGCCTTTCTGAGGTTTTTGCAACTACATTCAAAGCGGTTTACATATATTCAGGTATTATTTTGTACCAGGGGCAATGGAGGGTTTAGTGACTTACCCAGTCACAAGGAGCTGCACTGCACTAACCAATAGGCTACTCCTCTACTACTACTACTAATACTATTTAGCATTTCTATAGCGCTACAAGGCGTACGCAGCGCTGCACAAACATAGAAGAAAGACAGTCCCTGCTCAAAGAGCTTACAATCTAATAGACAAAAAATAAATAAAGTAAGCAAATCAAATCAATTAATGTGAACGGGAAGGAAGAGAGGAGGGTAGGTGGAGGCGAGTGGTTACAAGTGGTTACGAGTCAAAAGCAATGTGAAAGAGGTGGGCTTTCAGTCTAGATTTAAAGGTGGCCAAGGATGGGGCAAGACGTAGGGGCTCAGGAAGTTTATTCCAGGCGTAGGGTGCAGTGTAGGGCGAAAGAATTCAGCAAGGGTCTGAGGAGATAATGAAGGGGGAGTTGGGGGAGGGGGCACCTTTAGGAGAGAGTTCAATGTGGTGAAGAGAAGTCGAGGACTAGAGCCAAGAGAGTTGGTCAGTTGGATATAATAATCTTGTTTGGCACGTAAAAGAGCAGATTGGAAGGAGGTCAGCATGAACTTAAAGTGTAAGAAATCAGCAAGGGCCCGAGATTTCTGCCAGAGGCGTTCGGCGGAGCGGGTACAGGAATGTAGGTAGCGGATATTAGAAGTCAGCCAAGGTTGGGGTTTTGAAGTCTGGCAGTCTCCCTGGAGGCCCAATGTTGAATGGACCTAGAGCCAAACCCCATTCTCACCCTAGGGGATGCCTACAGAGCTGCACTTCCTCACACAGAAAGGTTGATTTCTGGCACTAATTGAGGAGTAAGAATTAAAACGAAGCAAAAAGCACCGTTCTTTCAGCAGCACACAAGTTATACCTATTTTTATTAAGCTTTTTAACAAACATAATTTCAGATTTATGAATGATAATACACAATTTGGAAATGAAAATTATATAAACAAGCAAATTACTATTTAAGTTTCATAAAATTATCCACCACAAGAATAAGAAATCAATCCAAGATGTAAGATTAATCATATAATCTAAAGGAAATAATCGTACATTGTAAATTATATTAATGAGGTGTCATGTCCCGAGTGATTCACTCCAAGGCTGTTAAACAGTGTACATATGGGATTAAACCACTACATTAACCTCTTCCCTACTAATTAGAAATTCCTCTAGTTGTTTGGGGTCGAAAAATTGAAACTGTTTAGATTGAAACATAATTCTGCATCAGTAGTGTTTAACGTTGATCATTTGGTACGTACAATGAGTAAAAACACAGCATAACTGTTGACTGTTGTTTTCTAGGCCATGCTTCTCTGATAAGGAGTTACTTCACAATCGTCCTTCATTTGGCTCCTCTGTTCTCAAGGATTACCTCTCCTGTCTTTTAATAAAAAAAAAAAAAAAAAAGCCCAAATCATTCCCATTTCCTTAGGCTCACCTGCTGGGAGGTCTTTCTTTAGTTTCCCCTGCACAGTTGCTGTTAGTCCTCACTCCCCACAAATAGTCTTTTGTCCTCTAGAGTCCTGGTCAGACAGAGATGTTCTCCCCTCCTGCCCCCTTCCGGGGCCTAACAGGGTTATGTTCTCCCATCCAGGGTTTTCTCAGCAAACAGTGTTCATAGCTCACTTTCTATATGCAAATGAGATGCAGATCTCTCTCCAGTTAACAGTGGTATTCTTGGCTTGCTCCCAGAGTACAGGGAATTGTAGTAGTGGAAATCTTGAAGAGTTAGTCCCCCGTCACCTCCCCTGTAGCCTTCCCTGATCAACTACAACCATCCATAGCAAGGTTCCAGTCCAGGCGCCGTAAGTGTACAAATGAACTATGAAACCAACCTCACACACAGGTTTCCAATCTATAGGCCTGAGTTCTGTTCCATCTTCCTTGGACTTCTTAGTCCAAGCTACCCTGTGGTAGAATATATATTCTCATGTGCCTGTAGATGGACAGATTCAACAAAAACTGTTTTGGAGAATAAATCCTTCTTCAGGAACCCCAATCCATCGGTAAATGAATCATGGGGTAAGGGTTATGCACTTGAACAAAGATGATGGGTACACTGACAGGAGCTGCTTAGTCACTCAAAAAACTGTGTTTAGTTCTGGAGGCCATACCTCCAGAAGAAAATAGACAGAGTAAGAAAAGACATTCTAGAATGTGACGGCAGGAGGAGGCTCAGAGGAGGTGGACTCAAGAGCAACACTGGAAAATATTTTTTTCACTAAAAGGGTGGTGGATGCCTGGAAGGCTGGACAACTTCCAAGGGAGGCGATGAAAATAGTGATAGAATGAAAGAAAGCACTGGGGACATCGGTAATCTACTTTGAGCAGTGGTCCTTGGAACACACTCAGCCATCAATGAATATGCATGAAATAGATTTGCATACCCACAGATCCATCTTGTATACATTCACTGTGGAACACCTACAAAGCTGACCTGAAAGATAGGCTAAGAACCACTGAGGATAATTTATATTGTAATAAACAGAATACCAAGACCAAGTGAATAAATAAGCAGATGGGGGTCTATTGGGGGCATTTCCATTTCCCTGGATGAATGAGTTATTTTGCCCACCTTTGCTGCAGGTAAAAGTAGATATTGATGGTTCTTTGAGTTGTGCAACTTTCAGAATGTATTGTCTTGCTTTGATTGCTACTGCCCATTGCAATTGGAGTAGAGGAGTGGCCTAGCGGTTAGGGTGGTGAACTTTGGTCCTGGGGAACTGAGGAACTGAGTTCGATTCCCACTTCAGGCACAGGCAGCTCCTTGTGACTCTGGGCAAGTCACTTAACCCTCCCATTGCCCCATGTAAGCCGCATTGAGCCTGCCATGAGTGAGAAAGCGCAGGGTACAAATGTAACAAAAATAAAATAGATACTATTGGAGATTCTACATGGAATGTTGCTACTATTGAGATTCTACATGGAATGTTGCTATTCCACTAGCAACATTCCATGTACAAGGCTGCACAGGCTTCTGCTTCTGTGAGTCTGACGTCCTGCACGTACGTGCAGGACGTCAGACTCACAGAAGCAGAAGCCTGCGCGGCCACATTGGTGATCTGCAAGGGCCGACTTCTATATGGAATGTTGGAATAGCAACATTCCATGTAGAATCTCAAATAGTAGCAACAGTGGAGGAGTGGCCTAGTGGGTAGGGTGGTGGACTTTGGTCCTGGGGAGCTCAGGAACTGAGTTTGATTCCCACTTCAGGCACAGGCAGCTCCTTGTGACTCTGGGCAAGTCACTTAACCCTCCATTGCCCCATGTAAGCCGCATTGAGCCTGCCATGAGTGGGAAAGCGCGGGGTACAAATGTAACAAAAAAAAAAAAAAATCCACCCAACCCAGTGGGAAGGCTGTAGGGCCAGTGTGAGCAGTATGTATCAGTCGCTGCTCATTGCAGGCGAAGATCTGATATTTACAAGGTATACAGGAGGGACAGTTGTTGGGAGTTTTCAGCTGGCGGGGGGCTTGGGGATCTCTGCCAGCCACATCATAGATGTGCTGCTACCGGGTGGGCCTGAGCATAGCCGTCTGCCCCCTGCATTGAAATCGCAGTCTCACCTCCGTGAAAGCAGCGCTGCAGGCAGAAGAACGCCTCCCTTTGGCCCTCCTTCCCTCCCTGTGTCCCGCCCTCATCTGACGTAACTTCCTCGAGGGCGGGACACAAGGAGGGAAGGAGGGCCGAAGGGAGGCGTTCTGCTGCTTGCAGCACTGCTTTCACAGAGGTGAGACTGCGATTTCAATGCAGGGGGCTCGGCCTGGTGGCGGACGGAGAGGGGAGCGGCGGTGGCGGCGACCTCGGGGGGTGGAGGGGGGAGCAGTGGCTGCGGCGATCTTGGGGGTGAGCGGTGGCGACCTCGGGGGGGGGGGGCGGGGTGGCGAGGGTGGCAGGGGCGGGGCCCCAGGGGTGGCCTTGCCCCTGGCCCGGCCCAGTCTCTCGGCGGCCCTGGGCCTGAGCCCAAAGTGGGTGGGCCTGGGCTCAACCTTGGCTACGCCACTGCCCCGTGGTAGTGCATTTTGGCACACAGGAAGCATGCGGTAGTGCTTGCCACCACAGTAAAAGGATCCCTAAATTTGTACCTGAGACAATGGAGAGTTAAGTGACTTGTCCAAGATCACAAGAAGTTTTCTTTTTATAAGAAAAAAGATCAGGTTTCAGTACTGTGTGCTTTTTTTTTTTTTTTAATTCACATTCTTCTGTACCTTTCCCTTGGACCATTTGCTGTGCTTCTCACCTCATTTCATCCCAAGTGATGCTGCTTTCAGTGCTTTTATTTCTTAAAGCATTGGCTTTAATTTTTCAGTACTTCTTACAAATTTTGCAGGTAGTTGACTTTTGATTGTTAAATCATTTGGAATAAAAGCATAAGCCATTTCCTAACAGAGATGCATACACAGCAGAAATATGGAAGAAAAGAAATGAGGGATCTGTTAATATAGCTAAGAACACCTAAGGTACAAGATGGGAACATAATGAAAGAGCAGCAGCAGAACTGAAGCTGAATTCAATTTCTGCCCCTGCAATAGGTGCCTGTTTCAGCTTTCAGAAATTGGCCAAAACCACGTTTCTAAGGAAAAATAATTACTTGCAGTTTTTGGTTAGCTGATAACTATACCGAGCTCTTCTGCTGTTCTTATAACATGGTCAAGGAGGAGAGAACAGGAAATAGCATCCCCTGCAGGGCCACCTGGTTACTGCATCCAATCCACTGCAGAAGGTCAATGGCATGGTGGAAATTGGCACGCAGTAACACATTACAACGGGTGATATTACAGCTCCTGGATGTACTACTACAAATATAATTGTAGTCAGGCAATAATAAGCAGTTTGTACATGTCCCACATTCATTAATTATATGGTGCAAACTCCACGTTAGTATAAGCAGTGCAATGTTTTAAAGCGAACTAGTTTATACCGTTAGCATATTTTAGTTTAATGTATTAGATGCACAAATAACAAAAAAAAAATGTCTACACTTAATACAAAGAGACTTTTCTTCTTCATGCTCTGGCAACGATAAAGCACTTAAACTTCACTCATGTGGTTTATGATGACCCCAGAAAACTTTGATGGAAATGTATTTTGACAGTAACCTCTAATTCCTCTTCCTCCATATGGATGTGCCACTGTGACTCTTCTCAAGTTTTCCGTTTCTCCCCCGTTGTGTTTTTGTTTTCGGGTTCCTTCAAGCATGAAATCAATCTCCTAGATTGGAGCGGTGGTATTTTTGAAATATGGGTCTACAGGAAGTGTCAGAGAGCAAAATGCTAGAGCAGATATGGTTTTGTAGGGCACCGTAAAGTCTGAGCGTAGCGCTGAAGCTGCCGTAAATCACAGTTATGAATCCACGCCTTCCCTCGTAGTGATGCAGTAAAACTCAGGCTTGAGATCGTCTGGTCACTGAATGTGTCCCTCTCCTAGTTTTTAACAATATTTCATTACAGATTTAGACTTTGCAGTTTTAATCTATTCTGCCATCTCCCTCAGTCAGGACCATTTCTTAACGGAACTTTCAGCTGTAGATACTATTTCATTTAAATCATTAAATCGTGCTTAAGGTTCAACAGTGATGTGAGCGGAACCTATGTAGCGACAATAGCAGATCTGAAATTTTGCTCTTAATGGAAAGGATGAAAAAGACTGAGGAGGCAACAATAGACATTTGTGAGAGTTTTATATTTAGAACTAATAACACAAGGTGTGAGAAGGGCCATATACACAGGGCTGACTTAATCATTACGCAGACTGGATGGTCACTTAGGGTGACAGCTTCTGGGGGGGTGGTTGGGTGGCAGCAAGGAATGGCTTCAGTCAACGCAGAAGGCCAAAAACCACGGTCCATGTCGGGTCTTCATCATAAATAAAGGACTACATTTTTCTCAATCCTGAAGGCCCAGTGTTTACCTTGTTTGTTTGGTTGCTTCAGTCAACGCAAAACAGCAGGTCCTGCCAAGCACTGAAACGCAAAGAGCCATCAGCACCTACTTTTACTCAGAAGGAAGACCGGGGTAGACACCTGGGTAAATTTTTAGAAACTGCCCTTTTATATATGTATATAAGAGGGATGGTGTTGCGATTTCAAGATTGTTGAGTTTAATTATCAGAATCTGAAGGTGTTAATTGAGGAGGATAAAAGGCAGAAGTTCATATAGGGCAAGGTAATTACCTTGCACCAGCCCTGCAATAACACGGGGGCCATTTTGACAGCTGAAGTAATAGTACTGAGTTAGACCAGTGGTCCTCTTTCCAATCCTGAAAGCACACCTAACCAGTTGGGTTTTTGAGATTACCACAATGAATGTGCATGGCCCCGAGTATCTGAAGAGTAGGATGATTCTCCACACACTGCCAAGGACACTAAGGTCCTCCCAAGGACTTTCACTAACTACACCCTCTCCAAAAGACATTACACAATGTGATACCTACAAGCGAGCCTTCTCCAGAGTAGCCCCCACACTCTGGAATGCATTGCCTTAAAGGCTCCGCTTAACACAAGACTATCTGTACTTCAGGAAGCAGGTGAAAGCTTGGCTCTTCAACCAAGCCTTTAACGGAAGAAGTAACTAACTTGTTAGTCTCACTCACATACACACACAAGGATTGACTCGGGCTGCACATACTGCAGCGGGACATGTTTATCCACTCCTACTCTAGCTGAGATAATATTTAACCATCTCTCTGACCTCACGTGCAACTTTCTTCAAATCAATCACCTTACTTTCTAATTCTTCCTACTGTTTTACTCATCTATATGTTACAACTTTGCCTTACCCTTCACTACCAATTATAACGTTCTAGTACATATTGTGTTGTCATTGCAAGTAGTATACCATGCCATACTTTGTATTGTTGTTCGAATATTTTTACTGCTCTAATTGCCTCCTGTTCATGTTTGATCTATTCTTACTGTACACCGCCTTGAGGGAATTCCTTCAAAAAGGCGGTAAATAAATCCTAATAAATAAATACACTTGTATACAGTGGAATTCCAATATTTGTAACTGGATCTCATGCATATTCTTTATGATAATCCCTATAACCCAACTGACTAGGTGTGTTTCCAGGAGAGGGGCAAGAAGCACTGGTTTAGACAATGCAGGAGTCCATTTCTGCATCATGACATCCTGCAGGTTGGACCATCTAGTGCTGTGGTTCTTAACCCAGTCTTCAGGGGCTGCTTGCTTGGCCACTGAGGTTTTCAGGATATGCACAGTTCCCCTGATATTCAATGCTATTTAACCAGTCAGAAACAGCTGCTGACCGGTTAAATAATGTTTTTGCAGCTAACTGCGAATATTCAGCGGGAGATAACCGGTTATCTTCTGCCGAATACGCGCGGCTATGGCATGACTTATCTGGTTAGGTGTGGATATTCAGCAACACAGCAAAATATGGACCGTACTAGACTTCTATCACCACCCCCTCTTTATTTCTTTGTTGTTTTATACTGATGTCTGGTACATGCTTACTACTGTACTATGTATTTGTACTATTGAACCGGAACCTACCTCTGCATTATTGTGTAAGCCACATTGAGCCTGCAACTAAGTGGAAAAAATGTGGGATATAAATGTGTTAAATAAATAAGATTAGCGGTTAAATCAGACCGCATAAATAGCAGTCCTATCTTTAACCGCTATAACTTGCCGCTGAATATTGGCTTAACTGGCCAAAGAAATTACAGAACAGTCTTGATTATCTGACCTAAATGGGACCGACCCGTTGTCGGCTAAAAGTGAAAAGTCAGATAATGTGGAAAACAATGGTAACCCCTTAAACAATGCATAAACAAAGGCATGTAGGGCCACCTTTTGCCAAGCTGCGGCAAAAGGGGGCGGGCGCTGCTGTCGGCGCATGTTTTACTTGCAACGCTGAGGCCCCCTTTTACCACAGCTGGTAAAAGGGAAGATCTCGCTTTCCTGCAGGAAATGGCTGGGCAGCAGCAAGTAAAGCATTTGCCACATGCCATTTCGGGGGGGGGGGGCCCTTACTGACACCCGTTGAGGTTGGCGGTAAGGGCTTCTGAACTAACCCGGCGGTAACCAGGCAGTGATTAACAACAACAACAATCATGTCTAAAGCGCTACTAGGGTTACGCAGCGCTGTACAATTCAAACATAGAAGGACAGTCCCTGCTCAAAGAGCTTACAATCTAAAAGACAAGAGAACAATCTAAAGACAAGTGAACAATCTAGAGGACGAGTGAACAGTTAATCTGATAGGGTGGATAGATTGGGGTATTTTATATTTCTCGAGCGGTTAGGCGCCGAAGGCAGCATTGAAGAGGTGAGTTTTAAGCAGAGATTTGAAGATGGGTAGGGAGGGGGCATGGCGTATGGGTAAAGGAAGATTATTCCAGGCATAGGGTGAGGCAAGGCAGAATGAGCGGAGCCTGGAGTTGGAAGTAGTGGAGAAGGGTACTGAGAGAAGGACTTTGTCCTGTGAGCGGAGGTTGCGGGCGGGAAAATAGGGGGAGATGAGGGTGGAGAGGTAGTGAGGAGCCACAGCCTGAGTGCATTTGTAGGTAAGGAGGAGCAGCTTGAATTGTATGCGATATCTGATCGGAAGCCAATGAAGTGATTTAAGGAGAGGGGTGGTATGAGTATAACGGTTTTGGCGGAATATAAGACGTGCAGCAGCGTTCTGAACGGATTGAAGGGGGGATAGATGGCCGAGTGGGAGGCCGGTGAGGAGTAAGTTGCAGTAATCGAGGCGAGAGGTAATGAGAGGCGAGAGGCGAGATTACTATTGGGTACAGACCCGGCACTACAAAAATATATTTTTGTAGCCTGGAAATGACGGCATGCTAGGAGTGGGAAGTACCGCCGGGCTGCTGTGGTAGTCTGGTGGTACTTCTGTTATAGCGAGCGGTAAGCCCGTGTTGGGATTGCTGCCACTTCGTAAAAGGAGCCCATAGTTTCTGATTTTCAAAAATTCTCTTAACAATAGGTTTTCTTTAGCCTGAAACAACTTAGAACTGATGATGACGTCACCGGAGGGGTCTGTTGGATATGCTGGATGGTAGGATTAGCGAAGGTCAGATAAACGAGACTGTGCTGCGCCAGATATTCAATGTCAGTCGCTGGAAAAGGCCTGGCATTGAATATCTGTGTTTAATACCAGTGGCAGGCAGCGAGGAAACAGTGTGAAAAGGCGGTGGCCGTAGCGAGAAGGTTGCTAGGCTGTATAGAGAGAGGTGTGACCAGCAGAAGAAAGGAAGTGTTGATGCCCCTGTATAAGTCATTGGTGAGGCCCCACCTGGAGTATAGTGTTCAGTTTTGGAGGCCGTATCTTGCGAAGGATGTTAAAAAAAATGGAAGCAGTGCAAAGAAAAGCTACGAGAATGGTACGGGATTTGCGTTCCAAGACGTATGAAGAGAGACTTGCTGTCCTGAACATGTATACCCTGGAGGAAAGGAGGAACAGGGGTGATATGATACAGACGTTCAAATATTTGAAAGGTATTAATCCGCAAACAAATCTTTTCCGGAGATGGGAAGGCGGTAGAACGAGAGGACATGAAATGAGGTTGAAGGGGGGCAGACTCAGGAAAGATGTCAGGAAGTATTTTTTCACAGAGAGGGTGGTGGATGCTTGGAATGCCCTCCCGCGGGAGGTGGTGGAGATGAAAACGGTAACGGAATTCAAACATGCGTGGGATATGCACAAAGGAATCCTGTGCTGAAGGAATGGATCCTCAGAAGCTTAGCCGAAATTGGGTGGCAGAGCAGGTGGGTGAAAGAGGGGTTGGTGGTTGGGAGGCGAGGATAGCGGAGGGCAGACTTATACGGTCTGTCCATAGCCAGTGATGGGAGGCGGGACTGGTGGTTGGGAGGCGGGAAGTACTGCTGGGCAGACTTGTACGGTCTGTGCCCTGAATAAGGCAGGTACAAATCAAGGTAAGGTATACACATATGAGTTTGTCTTGTTGGGTAGACTGGATGGATCGTGCAGGTCTTTTTCTGCCATCATCTACTATGTTACTAGTGGTTAGTGCAGTGGACCTTGATCCTGGGGAACTGAGTTTGATTCCCACTGCAGCTCCTTGTGACTCTGGGCAAGTCACTTAACCCTCCATTGCCCCTGGTACAAAATAAGTACCTGAATATATGTAAACCGCTTTGAATGTAGCTGCAAAAACCACAGAAAAGCGGTACATCAAGTCCCATTTCCTTTCCTTAAAGTGCTGCCTGCTGCCAGCTGAATATCAGATCCAATGAATATATATATGAGAGAGATTGAAATACAGTGGAAGCAGTGCATGATCTCTCTCATGAATACTCATTGTGGATATCCTGAAAACCTGACTCACCAGGCGGTCCCTCAGGTTTGAGAAGCAGTGATATACGGCTGGAATGAGACAGAAGTATCCTTCACAACTAGGATATCAAGGATAATAGATACTCTAGCAAATCTGCTGGCCAGGAAAAGGTCAAAACTAACTGGACTGATGGGTGAGGTGGGGTGTCTAGAGAAAGACAGGCAGCTGCCATGAGGGCGAGAGAGAGGCACCACCAATGAGGTGCCTTGGGGGCCATTACACTGGGTGGGCCTGCGGCAAGAACCACCCATAGCTATGCCACTTGCTAACACACCGACTCATGGTAAAGGTATACTTTCCTCACTGTTATCACTCTCTTATCTAATAAATAATAAATCAAAGCAGGACATTTGGGTGCTGCTGTTTTGGCATTGCCATTTCTGTGCTGCTTGTTACGTTGCTGCACTTTTAGCTGCAGGACTTTTGGGTACCCAAACAGCAGCATCTAGAAGTCCTCCACTTCGCTCCCATGCACTGACTTCCAGTACTCATCAGGAGCAAGGCCAGTGCCTCCTCGCTGCTACAGCCATGGGGTCCCTGGGGGAAAGGGAAATGTAGGCTGCCCACGGTGATGCCTGTGAAGGAGGTCTGAACAGGTTTCCTGAAGAACTGTCCTCCCTCACAGGCACCACCCTGGGCAGCCCACATCTCCTTTGAGACTGAGGATCTCCAGCTGCAGCAATGATCAGGACGGCCCCTGCTCCCAATGAGTTCCAGAGGTCAGCGTAGGGGAGGGAGGAGTGAGAAGAAGAAGACTTTTAGATGCTGCCATTTGGGTGCCAAAATGGCGGTGCCAAGAGCATGTACACATAATAAACATCTCTTATTCTTCTGGAGACTTCACTTTCTAAAAGATATAAACAGGATGGAGTTGGTCCAAAGGGTGGCTAGTAATATGGTCACTAGTCTTCATCATAAAGCATACGGGGACAGACTTTAAGATCTCAATATGTACAGTGGGGGAAATAAGTATTTGATCCCTTGCTGATTTTGTAAGTTTGCCCACTGACAAAGACATGAGCAGCCCATAATTGAAGGGTAGGTTATTGGTAACAGTGAGAGATAGCACATCACAAATTAAATCCGGAAAATCACATTGTGGAAAGTATATGAATTTATTTGCATTCTGCAGAGGGAAATAAGTATTTGATCCCCCACCAACCAGTAAGAGATCTGGCCCCTACAGACCAGGTAGATGCTCCAAATCAACTCGTTACCTGCATGACAGACAGCTGTCGGCAATGGTCACCTGTATGAAAGACACCTGTCCACAGACTCAGTGAATCAGTCAGACTCTAACCTCTACAAAATGGCCAAGAGCAAGGAGCTGTCTAAGGATGTCAGGGACAAGATCATACACCTGCACAAGGCTGGAATGGGCTACAAAACCATCAGTAAGACGCTGGGCGAGAAGGAGACAACTGTTGGTGCCATAGTAAGAAAATGGAAGAAGTACAAAATGACTGTCAATCGACAAAGATCTGGGGCTCCACGCAAAATCTCACCTCGTGGGGTATCCTTGATCATGAGGAAGGTTAGAAATCAGCCTACAACTACAAGGGGGGAACTTGTCAATGATCTCAAGGCAGCTGGGACCACTGTCACCACGAAAACCATTGGTAACACATTACGACATAACGGATTGCAATCCTGCAGTGCCCGCAAGGTCCCCCTGCTCCGGAAGGCACATGTGACGGCCCGTCTGAAGTTTGCCAGTGAACACCTGGATGATGCCGAGAGTGATTGGGAGAAGGTGCTGTGGTCAGATGAGACAAAAATTGAGCTCTTTGGCATGAACTCAACTCGCCGTGTTTGGAGGAAGAGAAATGCTGCCTATGACCCAAAGAACACCGTCCCCACTGTCAAGCATGGAGGTGGAAATGTTATGTTTTGGGGGTGTTTCTCTGCTAAGGGCACAGGACTACTTCACCGCATCAATGGGAGAATGGATGGGGCCATGTACCGTACAATTCTGAGTGACAACCTCCTTCCCTCCGCCAGGGCCTTAAAAATGGGTCGTGGCTGGGTCTTCCAGCACGACAATGACCCAAAACATACAGCCAAGGCAACAAAGGAGTGGCTCAGGAAGAAGCACATTAGGGTCATGGAGTGGCCTAGCCAGTCACCAGACCTTAATCCCATTGAAAACTTATGGAGGGAGCTGAAGCTGCGAGTTGCCAAGCGACAGCCCAGAACTCTTAATGATTTAGAGATGATCTGCAAAGAGGAGTGGACCAAAATTCCTCCTGACATGTGTGCAAACCTCATCATCAACTACAGAAGACGTCTGACCGCTGTGCTTGCCAACAAGGGTTTTGCCACCAAGTATTAGGTCTTGTTTGCCAGAGGGATTAAATACTTATTTCCCTCTGCAGAATGCAAATAAATTCATATACTTTCCACAATGTGATTTTCCGGATTTAATTTGTGATGTGCTATCTCTCACTGTTACCAATAACCTACCCTTCAATTATGGGCTGCTCATGTCTTTGTCAGTGGGCAAACTTACAAAATCAGCAAGGGATCAAATACTTATTTCCCCCACTGTATACTATGGATGAAAAGTAGGAGAGGGGAGACACGAAAGGGATATTTAAATACCTCCATGGCACAAAAAGCGCAGAAGGTGAGTCTCCTTTCACTTGAAAGTAAGCTCTGGAATGAAGGGGCATAGGATGAAGGTGAAAGGGGACAGCCTCAGGAGTAATTTCATGAAAGGGTGGTGAATTCATGGAAGGGCCTCCCAGTGGAGGTAGTGGAGATGAGGACTGTATCTGAATTCAAGAAAGCTTGGGACAATTACATAGGATCTCTAAGGGTGAGGAAAGGTATGGATGGGCAGACTGGGTAGGCCATATGGTTAGGGTTACCATATGGCTCCAGAAAAAGGAGGACACATTAATCCAGTCCGGGTTTTACTTCCATTGAAAGCAATGGAAGTAAAACCCAGACTGGTTCAATCTGTCCTCCTTTGTCTGGAGCCATATGGTAACCCTACATATGGTCTTTATCTGCCTTTATTGTTTTCTATAAAATTACCTATCACGTGTCTCCATAAAATTTGCTCCTTTTCTGCTTTAGGTAGGTACAGTCCCATAATAGGAGATTCTCTCACAGAACAATTTATACATAGAAGTGAAAATTCTACTGTTCTCCCAGTCAGATAGTAAAATCACAGGGCCAAGGAAATATTTAATTACCAACCTAAAGCCATAGTGTGAATCTCTGCTGCTGGGAACAAGGGAGAGAGGATGAGGCTGTAAGGGCCTTCAAGCTGAAATATAATTAAAAATAAATGCCAGATTCCTTGCCATCCACCAGCCACCTGCGATAGACTAATTCTTTATTCTCAGTTTTGAAGAATACTGTCATAAAGGGAGAAAATCAACTCCATGCGCCTAAATGATTCAGTTAAATGGAGATGCATTGGTAAGAAACGAAACACAATGGCTTATTAGTGGGCCAGAAATACTGGCAATGCAACATGAAATTTAATTTTAAAAGGCAATTAGGGCTTTGTGAGTATTCACATTGTCCCTTTAATAAGCCAAACACATTAGTTAAAAAATTTAAACTTTTGCATAAGGCTGTAACATAAGCTAATGAATGTTATTTTTGTATCAGCTGGTTTATACAGATGAAGTGGATGTCATGAAAACTCTAAACAGAGAGCAATGTGCCAAAGTATGAGAGCTAAGTAATGACTTGAAATAAATAGCAGATTTTTAATGCTTCGTCGTTGATCCAAAAAACTCATTTGTATCTAGGAATGAAAACATTCGTAGGCAGTGAATGTCTCTCTTAGATCTGCTTTGCACTGTCCCTTTTCTTCTTTGTTACTTCCTGTGGTTGTTGCCTGTGATAAAGAACGCTCAACGAGGACATAGTTTTGTCTGAATCACATAGGATGATGTATGACCACCTTTATTTTCACAAGAAATTTTATGCAAGATCACGAGCGATGTTCTTGATCATATACAAGCGTGGACACAAAATAACGGATTAAAAATAAATCCTGAAAAAAAAAATTATGTTTTTATGGATAGGTCATAGAAATGACGAATTACCTCGGGCTAATCCAATTTTTGATGGTTCTACTATTTCTTTGCAGGATGAAATCAAGTGTTGGGCATGACAATTGATGCCAAACTATAGAACCTTGTGTAGATATGGTAGCCAGGAAAATCTTTTGCAACCTAAGGTTGATTCATTGGATTAAAACCTAGCCGGAACCTAAGTATTTACAGATTGTGCAGGCTATCGTCCTATTCCACTTAAAGTACTGCAATAATGTTTTCTTGGGTCTGTCAGAAAAGCAATTTCATAGGTTACAGGTTCCGCAAAATGTAGTGGCCGAATTTGTATTGGGGGAGGGGGTGGACTGAGCTGCACCATACTTGGCTAAATTGCATTGACTTCCGGTGAGGGTTCCAGCAAATTATTGTTAAGATTTTATGTGATGTTGGCACCAGAATATTTAATCATTTATGCACTTAACACCAGTATATACTAGTATCTATTCTTTTGTACTCTAAAATAATTTTTTATTTTATATATGCAGTGCTCAGTGTGAGTCTACATGCTCTTAAACCAAATACTTTAAAAAACTGTATTAAATGCTGAGATTGACTGGTGGTCTTTATTTTGAGCTGACTGGGAGTCTCCATTCTTAGCTGATTGGCTGTTTTTCTGCCTATCAGGGCTCAGTGTTCTTGAGTCAGCTGTAGTCTATTTAAAGCTAAAGACCACACTTAGATGCTGTGGCCATTTTGTTTCTATGCAGGCGTATATGAGACATATGTTTTGGTGAGTGCTCTGTGAAAGGAATTGAATATCTGATCTTTAATATATGAGGGATCAATGTAATTCTGTTATATTATATCTGAGACTTTGTTATCTGTTTTTCTTTTAGAGAACCTCTTCCCTGAGGAAGTTTTTTTTACAAAACCTGGTCATGTCGGTGGAGGTTCTCCTGCTATTAGATACTGTCGCCAGCTTATTAAGATAAGTGTTATGCTGTGCTGTACTACATTTTTTGTAAAGAATTATAAAATACTGCATAAGATATATGCCAAAAATTCACAAAATCAGGATGATCTAATGACGATTTGCACCGCAACTATTTTTTTCAATATGAAGAAGGAACAAGATGTTCTAATGGTGTGAGCTACATTAAGATCTGATGATCCCCCCCCCCCCCAAAATATTCTTATATAAAAAATGTCATATTGTTGTAGATTTTGTAGCTGAAATCAACCATGGCAGCACACGATTATGAACAACAATTAATACAACATGATAATCAGATGAAAAGGTTTTCACAGGAAATTAGGGCCCATAATGTGGCCAAATACAAACGTGATGAAATGGGTTATACAAAAGGTTATGTGTTCCCATGGATGGACAAAGGGAGAAAAATGAGACGCCCCAGAAGGAACAAGAGAATTGCATTTAATACCTCCAGTGAATCATCGAGTGATAATAGTGGCCCTCCAGATGTAGCAGGACCCCATATGGAAAACTCTGCACAGCAAGATTTTTTTACCCATCAGTCAGTCAACCATGCAATCATATCCTGACCAAGCACCCTCCAAACAACTCAGGGCTCGACGTCAGAAGACCAGCAAACAGTAGTCTTCAACTTATCCTCTAAGCAGTTAACTAGTGCACAATATCAAGTATTGGGCCTGGGTTTGTCATTCGTTCCCACTCAGCGGTATGATCCATTCTATACCAGGAAGTTTCTGTACAGATTTTTTAGAGCGTTAAGGTTGCGCCTACTTTTTAATGAACCACTAGACCACACAGAACACTCAAATGAGGGTGACACGTCATTTATGAGAACACACAGGCTCCCGTCTACCTGGGTTCCCCCAGGGGTCCCAGATGCCACCGTAGAAACTTTCACCCAATTAGTTCTTAGAGACTTAACTCATTTGGAAAATTCTTTACAGAACCCAACTGACAACTTAGCAAAACAACAGTGGCAGGCTCTAATGAATTTACAACATGATCCTACCATAGTCATCTTAAGAGCAGACAAGGGAGGAGCAATAGTGGTACAGAACAAAGACCAGTACATTCGAGAAGCTCAGCGTCAATTATCTGATACGGATTATTATGAATCATTACCTATCGACCCTACGGCACAGTATCAGTTAGAGGTCCAAGATTTGTTAATAACAGACAATCAGAAGGGAGTAATTACCCTCAGGGAATTCAAATACCTGTACAAATCCCATCCTCAGACTCTACGGCTATATTTCATACCTAAAATACATAAAAATTTGAGGGAACCTCCAGGCAGGCCAATAGTATCGGGTAAGAATTCTCTATTAGAACCTTTGTCTCAGTACTTGGACAATTTCCTACAACTGTGCTTGCAAAATATTGCTTCATACATCAAGGATTTGACACATCTACTACAGATCCTGGCATCCAGTCCACTTCCCACAAATAGACAAGTTATGCTTGTAACGTTAGATATTCAAGCACTGTACACGAATATTCCCCAACGAGGAGCTCTGCATGTTATTGACGCTTGTGTACACAATTTGGAAATATCACCCGACAAGAAACGATTTCTACTTACTATAGCGGACTTGGTGTTACAACGTAATTACTTTTGTTTGGAACAATCCCACTACTTGTAGATTAAGGGAGTCGCCATGGGGGGCTACAGTCGCCCCCACGGTGGCTTGCTTTTATATGTCAGAATATGAAAATACTTTTATATACCCCTCGGCGTAGCAGCAAAATATAGTCATATGGCGCCGGTTTATCGATGATGTTCTACTGGTATGTGACGGCAACAGAGCAGACCTTGAAGACTTTTTGATGTACTTAAACAGATATGACCACAATATACGGTTTTCATCGTGCATAGGAGACCAGAGTGTGGACTTTTTGGATATTCATATTTCACTAGAACAAGGGAATATACATACATCATTATTCAAAAAGCCAACTGACAGGAATACCATTCTTCACTATACCAGCTGTCATCCATTACCTTTGAAAAAAGGAATCCCGATAGGTCAATTTCTGCGGGTAAAAAGATTATTTAGCAAAGAGGATTCCTTTAAATATCATGCACATCAGATGATTAACAAGTTTAGGCAACGTGGTTACCCTAGTAAAGTAGTCAAACATGCCTATAAGCGAGCACGGTATGCTCATAGACAATGGTTGTTGTTGCCTCGGCCCACAGACGCGAGTATTCATAATACTGTGCAGTGTGTCTTACCGTATACCTCTCAGGGGTCTAAAATATCTAAGATTATCCATAGGCATTGGCCTATTCTACAACTGCATTCACAATTTGTTAATAAACCTTGTACAGCCTACACTAGGGCAAGAAACATGGGAGAGATGTTATCCATATTCCGGTGCAATAATTCACAGATAGATGAACAAGAAAGGGGACATACAAGCTGTCAACATTGCATTTAATGCACGCATGTAATGGAGGTGAAATATGTCATTAATCCAAACAAGGGCAAAAGATATTATCTGCGAGAGCGAACAGATTGCAATACGCCACAAGTGGTCTATGCGATCCAATGCCCTTGCCAGAAATGGTACGTGGGCCAAACAAGACGGAAAGTGAAACAGCGTATTGGAGAACATTTGCGCAATCTTCAAAATAAAAAAAGGGACGCCCCATTAGTAGATCACTGGGATCTTCATAAACATCAGGAATCAGATCTAAAGTATGTAGTATTGTCACATATCCAATTATGCTGGGGAGGAAATGTGTCAGCTGCTTTGGTCCAGGTGGAGCAACAGTTCATTTTCCAATGGGACACGGTTCAGCCAAAAGGCTTAAATAAAGAGATAGATTGGTTAATTTAACCTGTCTTAAAACACACTTTACTCAACCTCATAGTTATCAGCTGCACGATACAAATACAGGAATAAGGGAGCATGTGCCAGCTTTCTGGTTGTAAGGAGGAGTACGGAAAGGGATTACTTCCCGGAGAGACTGCAAGTCAGATTTTGAAACAAATTGTTTGAAAGGTAACTTCAATATATAATTATGTTTAATAGTGTTTAAAAGGAGCAGGAAGCGTTGACAGTGTGGTGTTCTATTGATTTTTTTCAGTAGATTCCCCTGAGGACGCCGACTAGGTGAAACGTGGTACCCACGTTGGGAATAAAAATAAGTGGAGACGTTAAGAAGATGTTTAATTTGATTTTATAGCACATATAGAGCACACGACACAGATTTCAGCAGCACACACCAAGCAGCACTGAACGGGACCTGCAAGCAGGGCTGCTGAGAGACTAGGCCGGGCCCGGGGCAAGGCCGCATCACCTCCGCCCCCTGCCGCTGCCGCCCCCCGTCGCTCCCCCTGCCGCTGTAGTCCACTGTCTCACCTGCCTGCCTCCACGGTTCCGGGCCCCCTTCATTTAAAGCGGCAGTCGCAGATCGCGTCTCTTCTGGCCTTCTCTCCCTATGTCTCGCCCTCGTCTGATGTAACGTCCGGTTTCCGCGAGGGTGGGACACAGGGAGGGAAGGCCAGAAGAGAAGTGATCTGCGACTGCCGCTTTGAATGAAGGGGGCCCAGAACCGGCAGGTGAGACTGGGGACTGCAGCGCCGGCGGCCTGACCCTGGCGCCGGGCCCCCCTTAGAGGCCCGGGCCCCGGGGAATTTTGCCCCCCCTCTCGGCGGCCCTGCCCGCAAGAACATCGCAATAAGCTAAGTGATTAAGCTTCAAGAACTTTTAAATTCCTTTAATGATAATTAGTTCATCTATTATCCATATAGGCAGGTCAGGAAAGGACAGTGCAATGATGGCAATTGGTCGATGTGCTTTTTCCAGGCCCCTCTGCACCCACATACCATCTATATTTTTAAGCCCTCTTCCCTGCACCCACATTCCATTCACTTTTCCCAGCCCCTCTCCCTGCATCCACATTCCATCTACCTTTTTTCCAGCCCCTCTCCCTCCACCCACACGCTAACTTAATTCCCAGGCCCACCCTGCACACACACACACACACACCATTTATCTTTTTTCCAGCCCCCTCCCTGCACCCACATGCCATCCATATTTTTCCAACCCCCTCTCTACACCCACACTCCAGCCTCCCTCCCTACACCCAAACTCCAGCTACTCTGTCAGTTCTCATCTGAGAATCATAACAAAGACTGACTGCTTTGGTGACAAACCACAACTAACTGCCACTGTGCAAGTCCTCTGAGTCATCCCTTCAGTAATTCAGCACCGCATTTGCTGTCTGCCTAGGCTGATGCAGCAAGGCTCACACTGACACATGAACGGACCAGCTGCACATGGAGGTCACTACACGCGCATGCGCCAGTAGATCAGACGACCTCTGATGCCACTGGCCCATGCGTGTGTCAGTGTGAGCCTTGATGCATCAGCCTGGGCAGAGAGCAAGTATGGCTGCACTGAATTATTGGAGAGAAAGAGACAGTACTTGGACATCTTGGAGGACTCTGGGTATGTAGGTGGTCACCAAGGGGCTTGTACACTCCCACAGGAGGTGAAGCGAGAAACGCTGCTGAACCTGGGCTTAAATCATCATTGAGAGCCAGCTGCAGCAGAGCGCACACAGCTGCAGAGCCAGGGAAGGTCAAGCCACAGGAGATCACTGCGGCATCCCCTCTCAACTGTGGCACACCTGGTGAATCTCTGCGGCATACTGCTGGGCAGACGTGTACAGTCTGTGCCCTGAAAAAGGCAGGTACAAATCAAGGTAAGGTATACACATATGAGTTTATCTTGTTGGGCAGACTGGACGGACCATGCAGGTCTTTTTCTGCCGTCATCTACTATGTTACTATCAGGCATATTTTCAAAGCACTTTGGGAGGCTAAGTTCCATAGGTTTCTATGGAACTTTGGGAGGCTAAGTGCTTTGAAAATGAGCTTGTATGTTACCTAACCAGTCAGGTTTTTAGGATACCTACAATGACTATGCACAAGATAAGATTGAGATACTATGAAGGTGGTATATGCAAATTTATCTCATGCATAGTCATTGTGGGTATCTTGAAAACTTGACTGGCTAGGTGTGTCCCGAGGAGACTGGGTTGAGAACCCCTAGTTTAGGGAGGACAGCATTGAAGTGCTCTGGGCCTTAGCCAGTATAAAAACAGCCTTTTCTGGCTGAGCACTGTAATCTGAATCAGGCCCAGCACGTTGAATTTGTTGTAATTTCTGAAATGTTTGCTGCTAGAAAAAGCACTCCATGAAAACTAAACAACACGACGGGTGTGGGTTATGCAAGCACGTAGTGCAGTGAATGTGTTAGTTCATCCATCTGTGACCTACAAATGAGAGAAAGAAAGCAGATACATTATGTTGTGAATTATTTTATTAGACCTGGCTGGGATACAAAAGATCAGGTTTATTAAGGGATTTTAAAATAACGATACATCCCTTTGTTTTTTTAATCTTCAATTTAGAAGCACTTCCACATTAAGAACTTTGCCTCTCAAGCAAAAGACGAGTCACTAAATGGATTACCTGAGGATTAACCAAACAATCAAGGAAATCATTAGTAGAGATGGGCTTTGGGGGAGAGCATGCACTCCTGCCAGAAAGGGCTTGCTCTGCCAATGTCTCATTTCTATTCATAACAGACTCCTTCCAGGCGCTGTGAAATTCCTCACTACGTTCCCCTTCCATTTTGCGGACCTGGTGGCTGCTGCTGCCACTTTCACCTTCGCCTTTTTTATCTCCTTCACAATTCGCTCTTTCCGACTGGGGGACAACTGGGACAAGATGCAGGCTAAGAGGCAGTTTCTCTTTTCTTTTTGGCATTGGAAGACTGGGCTCATGCTCACGGGGCTTGCAGTCACTTGAATTACTGCTTCTCTCCATTTTCATCCTCTTGCATTGTGCAAATGAGTCCTGTTCGCTACTTGCTCTGTGCTGTTTGGGCTCTATCGCAGCTTCCCTTTGGTGTTTCAAATAAGCAGCAACAGCAGCATGCAAATACTTGAGATTGATGTCATGGGATGTTGCATCAACCTATAAAAAAATTAATTCCATGTATTAAAAAAAATAAATCACTTGTGTTTATGCAAAAATTGTAGTCTGATGTACATTATTGATATTTTTTTTCATTATAAAAGTTTTATTTTGAGAGCGTGCAGAAAAGGCGGTATTAGAAAGCAGCTATTTTGACATTGATTTTAGTACACAGAAAAGGAATCATACTTCTGTGGGATTTAACCAGACTTCTGCGGTGCAGGGGTCTTCTGCAGATTTGATGGCACACACAGTTAATCGGGTTATTGCTTCTTCAACACGGGCTTTGTGGTCTTCTTCCTGATCATTAGAGAACAGAAGATAAATATTATCTACATTATGTACTGTTCACGTTAATGACAAACATTTGGCTATTAAGATCTCATAAAGGAAGCAAGTTTAAACCTGCATATTGTGTGATAAGCTCTTAAGAGAGGGGCACACAATTTCAGCCATCAAGGGCTGAGACAAGTAAGGTTTTCAGGATATCCCTAATGCATCTGCATAAACATCAATCTGGTGACCACGTTTCAATTTTACTGCATTTTATTTTTCTTACAAATATACCAGATTTAAATATTTATATTTTCTCATGGTATTCTTGTATCTTCATTCACTCACTATCACACATCTCTTATTGCCTCACACTTTATAAATCGCATGAATATGCTTAAACACTAAGGTATGATACTGGGATTCCACTAATCCCCTACGTATATAGTTTAGCTGCCACCAAGTCTATTGAGGTGTTTTAAGTAGTCCTTGCTCCCTGTTGGTTCGAGTAAATCTTACTTCTCAGTATTTCTTATTCATGACAGCACGTCTGTGGCAAAGAGTATTCTCCCGACTTTGCAAATGGCGAATTGTTCTTGCCGTTCGCGTTCCACCAAAGTTCGTTATCTCTATTATTACGTTACTTCCTTGGATTATTTTCAATAGCCTTGGCTTATTTTATTGACCACTACCTAATTCATCAGTGCACATGCATATGCAAGAGATAAATTTGACACAATAGATCTGAATGCATAATACATCCATCTTGTGCCATTCATTAGGGATAACCTTAAAACTCAACTTCTCAAACACTTAGGTCATCTCAACAGAACTTGCTCATTGTTCCTACCTGTCTTGAAATTATTTATGAAACCATACACTCCAGTTTTTCAGGTCAGGGCCCAGTGCTTTGGAATAAACTGCCACCTCATCTTAGGCTTTCATCCTTTCTTCAGCAATTCAAAATGGATCTCAAAACCTTCCTCTTCATTGATGCCTGTAACTAATACTGCCCAGTACTGCACTCGTGAGGGCACTGGCCACCAGCCTGGACCACACATCCCCCTCCTTTTGTGATCTCCCACCCTATTTTCCTATTGAACATTGTAATTCGCCCGTTCTTCCCCCCACCAGCCTGTCATTAGATTCTCTCACATCCTCCCCTCTTACTTTAGAATGTAAGCTGCCCAGACATTAATTTTGATGGATGGGGTAGAAACTCTGACATAAACTTGGAAACATGGACCTTGAGGACTAAAGTTGTGCATCAATGCCTTACAGAAAATCAGAATTGTATAGCTCTAGGGTGGTCTCATTGGGGCTAATTCTATAACTTTGCATCCATATTTGATGGATTACTAGCATAACTGAGTATATACATGTGTAAGCGCTTGGGTGTGAGTACTTACACCACCGTAGAGCCGGGGGTACCTTTAGTATTCTAAGACACTGTTTCCAAAGTCCAGTCCTGGAGTAACCCTTACCGGTCAGGTTTCCAGGATATCTACAATGAATATGCATGAACTTGATTTGCATACACTGTCTCCATTATATGAAAATCTCTTTCATGCATATTCATTGTGGATATCCTGAAAACTTGACCGGCAAGGGGTACTCCAGGACCGGACTTGGGAAACAGTGCTCTAAGATACGCATGGAATTGTGCGTTCCACCTAGACTCTGTCATCTGTAAAATTTACAGAATAGTGCTTGGGTGGATTTTTGGCATATAAACCTATATGTGTTCACCAGTGGCATAGCTACATGGGGCCACGGGGGCCTGGGCCCCCCCAATTTCCTCTGGGCCCCTGGTTTTGCTGTCAGGGGTCCTCAACCCCGGCCAGCTGAAGCCTTGTCCAGCACCGGTCTCTGGTGCCGCCATGGTGCCTGCCCTGCTCTGTCTTCCCCTCATATCCTGCACGCTCCTTTTAGTAAAATTGAGCACGCTCAGTTTCACTAAAAGGAGCGTGCCGGACGTGAAAGGAAGACAGAACACGGCAGGCACACTCAGTTTCACTAAAAGGAGAGTGCCGAACGTGAGAGGAAGACTGAGCAGGGCAGGCATGCTCAGTTTCACTAAAAGGAGAGTGCCGGACGTGAGAGGAAGACTGAGCAGGGCAGGCACGCTCAGTTTCACTAAAAGGAGAGTGCCGGACGTGAGAGGAAGACTGAGCAGGGCAGGCATGCTCAGTTTCACTAAAAGGAGAGTGCCGGACGTGAGAGGAAGACTGAGCAGGGCAGGCACGCTCAGTTTCACTAAAAGGAGAGTGCCAGACGTGAGAGGAAGACTGAGCAGGGCAGGCATGCTCAGTTTCACTAAAAGGAGAGTGCTGGACGTGAGAGGAAGACAGAGCAAGGCAGGCAACGCGGCAGCGCCAGAGACCGACACTGGACCCGGCTTCAAGCTGGCAAGAGTTGGGGACCCCCACCAGCCAAGGTGGCGGGGGTGGGAAGTGGCAGGGTGGTGAGGCAGGGGGCAGTGACGAAGCAGCAGACCAAAATGTGCCCCCCACCTTGGCTCTGGCCCCCTCCCACCACGAGGTCTGGTTACGCCCCTGCTGTTCACCTGCTTCTATTCCAGTATTCTATTGATTTATACACATAATTGGTACATAAAAAAAGCGCCTGCATTATACAATTACCCTCATTGTGGCTGTTGCATTTTAACATCCGCACACATCTATAAAAGCTTCAATTTAGTGAGCTAGTAAAAATATATCAGGGCACATTTTAGAAGCAGTTTATGTGGATAAATATCAATTTACCTGGGCAAACTGACTATCTGAAAACTGTCTACCCTTTTTCTGTGTGGGGTTAAGTAACAGCCATCCTTTTAACTGGGGAAGAAGTAAGTCACATCTGGGTAGAGCACTGTGGTTTCTGTAGTAATCAAATTGAATGTATAGAAATACATGTGTAATTAGCGATTTCAGAACAGGTGCAGATTTGACTGGGAAATTGTCTGGGTGTGGTTCGGCAGACATGTATTTCCTATTCTACAATGGAAACACGCAAAAAAGGCAATTTTATAACTGGGTCCGTGCAGCTACATGCACCTTGTCCCTTTTAAGTGCACAGAAAAGCGCCGTTACATACATATATGCACTACAGCACGTAACTGTAAGAGGGTGTACAACAGCATGGGGGAAGGCATGAGCGTGTCTCTGACTTACTCACACAATTTACAGTATACTATAAGTTATACCAGTAGTTCCCAAATTGGGCCCTGGAGGCACCCCAGCCAATCAGGATCTTGGACATAAAACATATAGGCACAGGCTGATGAACCTCAACATGTATACGCTGGAACTGAGGAGGGACAGAGGAGATAGGGAAAGGGAAATAGGACTTGATATACTGCCTTTCTGAGGTTTTTGCAACTACATTCAAAGCGGTTTACATATATTCAGGTACTTATTTTGTACCAGGGGCAATGGAGGGTTAAGTGACTTGCCCAGAGTCACAAGGAGCTGCAGTGGGAATCAAACTCAGTTCCCCAGGATCAAAGTCCACTGCACTAACCACTAGGCTACTCCTCCACTAGCAACATTCTATGTAGAAGCCTGCCCTTGCAGATCAGCAACGTGGCTGCGCAGGCTTCTGTTTCTGTGAGTCTGACGTCGTCAGACTCACAGAAACAGAAGCCTGCGTAGCCACGTTGCTGATCTGCAAGCGCAGGCTTCTACATGGAATGTTGCTAGTGGAATAGCAACATTCCATCTAGAATCTCAAATAGTAGCAACAGAATCTCCATAGTAGCAACATTCCATGTAGAATCTCAAATAGGGAAAGGGAAATGGGACTTGATATACCACCTTTCTGAGGTGTTTTTGCAACTTCATTCAAAGCGGTTTACATATATTCAGGTACTTATTTTGTACCAGGGGCAATGGAGGGTTAGGTGACTTGCCCAGAGTCACAAGGAGCTGCAGTGGGAATCGAACTCAGTTCCCCAGGATCAAAGTCCACTGCACTAACCACTAGGCTACTCCTCCACTATGATAGAGAGGTTTAAATATCTCAGGGGCATTAATGTACAAGAAGTGAGCCTCTTTCAAACTCTGGAATGAGGGGGCATACGATTAAGCTAAGAGGAAATAGGCTTAGGAGGAATCTAAGAAAGCATTCATTCACGGAAAGGGTGGTGGAAGCATGGAATGGCCTCCCAGTGGAGGCTGTGGAGACAAGGACTGTGTCGGAATTTAAGAACGCGTGGGACAGGTACGTGAGATCCCTTAGGAAAAGGAAGAGTTATTGGTTATGGAGGATGGACACACTGGATGGGCCATTTGGCCTTCATCTGCCATCATGTTTCTATGTTTTCAGGATATCCACAATGAATATTCATGAGAGAGATTTGCATGCACTGCCTCCACAGAATGCAAATCTTTCTCATGAATATTCATTGTGGATATCCTGAAAACCTAATTGGCTGGAGCACTTAGGGACACCCATTTACGCTTACCGTTGTTCTAGCGTACAAGGTCATGCCTACATTTTGGGTGTGTTAATATGGGTTTATGCTAGTATTCTTTATACAAAAAAAAACAGAAGACACCAGTCTCTGCAAAAAACAGTTGAAAAGCAAAAACAGCAAAGATGACTAAAATCAAAAATGAAAAAAGACGACCTTACAGAAATCAATTTTTGAAAAAGTTTGATTATAAAAATTAAAAAGGGAAGGTGATTGGGACTCGACACAGCTGTGTTTCGGACTTTCAGGCCTGCATCAGGAGTCTTTTACCATACAGAAAATCTTGTTTTCATTCACAAATAATTGTATTGAAAAACTTGTACCGGAGCTTCTGCTCGGTCTATTCTTCGGGTTTCTCGTAAGAGCGTTTCTCGTTAAAGGTGCAGCAAAAACTGTATCAATAAACTGAGCTCTGGTCAGCGTCTTGCATCTGAAGAACGCAAGACGCTGACCAGAGCTCAGTATTTTTTAATGGCATCTTCGCACACTGATGCTGTTATAGAATTGGCACACCAATTTACAGAATTGCCCCCATATACTGCAAAAATATTTCCTTGCTGCCATTTACATTGGCTTTGATGCAGCCATAACTGGCAAGTAACTGCTCATTTGGATCTGGGATTTGGAGAAGTGATTGAGGGGAGAATTAATTTTACCTCTCTGGGATTCAAAACCACTTTATAGAACAAAAATTTGAGTTTCGAAGCTCAGTTTCCCTTTCACATGATTAAGTACATAAGTAACGCCACACTGGGAAAAGACCAAGGGTCCATCGAGCCCAGCATCCTGTCCACGACAGCGGCCAATCCAGGCCAAGGGCACCTGGCAAGCTTCAAAAAACGTACAAACATTTTATACATGTTATTCCTGGAATTGTGGATTTTTCCCAAGTCCATTTAGTAGTGGTTTATGGACTTGTCCTTTAGGAAACCATCTAACCCCTTTTTAAACTCTGCTAAGCTAACCGACTTCACCACGTTCTCCGGCAACGAATTCCAGAGTTTAATTATGCATTGGGTGAAGAAAACTTTTCTCCGATTTGTTTTAAATTTACTACACTGTAGTTTCATCGCATGCCCCCTAGTCCTAGTATTTTTGGAAAGCGTGAACAGACGCTTCACATCCACCTGTTCCACTCCACTCATTATTTTATATGCAGTTTTGTAACTCCACAACTTTCACGTGCATATGCTGCCATTTTACTCATGCTTCTAATTTTGAATTTGTTTGTTTCTAAAATCAGTATTCCCTCTGTATATGCCACCAAATACACATAATGTTTCCTCTGTTCTTATATGTATTTTACAAAAGGCTCTGTTCTTAATGAGCTTTTTAGAAAATATGTTGCAAACTGTGAACATTCTGACTTGGAGGTTTCTTTTCTGACCTAAATCACCTAAACAAAATTAGACTTAAGAATGCATTATGCTAGTCCGATAAAAAGGTTTTACCTTTTTTTTTTTGTCTCTATTTATTAACCTTTATAACTCTGGGTAGAAATTCCAGCTCTGCAGCAGGGAATGAAACAAGCTTTCTCATTCAGAAATTGAAAACATGAAAGCTTTCATAACACCTTTTAAATTATGCATTTTCTGATAACTGGATCTAATGATGTGTGGATTTATTTATACATAAATAAAAATTCAGCAAACACTGTCAACAGATGAAAGAACATGAATGTCACAGAAAGCCATAAGAGTAGAAATACTTTTCTATTACCATACAAAATGCCATGGTATTAATACGGAATGCAAAATAGCCTGAGTTTTATTGTGAAACAGAGATATTGTCAGGTTTTAATCCATTGATATAATTTCTATTAGACCACCTGGCCGCAGTTCACATTACACAAATCATAAACATCCATTACAGAAAGTGCCCTGCTTCTCCAGACAGATCACAACACATTTCTGTCATGTTGAACACAATGTATTCAAATTTTCAAAATATATATCAGTAGAGGAGTGTGGTAGCCGTGTTAGTCCACTCTTAAGGTTATCAATAGAAATCAAACAAAATAAAACATGGAAAAGAAAATAAGATGATACCTTTTTTATTGGACATAACTTAATACATTTCTTGATTAGCTTTCGAAGGTCGAAGGTCGAGGAAGAAGGGCGACCTTCGAAAGCTAATCAAGAAATGTATTAAGTTATGTCCAATAAAAAAGGTATCATCTTATTTTCTTTTCCATGTTTTATTTTGTTTGATTTCTATTGATAACCAAAATATATATGAAAGCCCAAACCTTTGTCTTTGGTTACAAAGACAGATATTTCACAGATGCAGGGCCTCTGATTTTAGATTTTAATCAAAGAACACTGATAAACACCCCCCCGATGCCAAAAAAAAAAGTTGTTTGTTGGATACCACTTAACTGAACATTTTCTTAACTCTCCCCTAACTTGTCTTGTACCTTCCACTCTGGTTTTGAACCTTTTCTGCACAAACAATTCCTAAGTAACACAAACGTACATATTTGGTTGCATTAGAGAAAGGTACCCAGCAATGGTACCTGTTGATTGCCATAGCTTGGTCAATGACCACAAGGATCACCTGGGATCTGTAGGAGTATTTACCTGCGATCTCACCTTTGCTGTTCTTGGCCTATACAAGCCAAACCATTCTGTTATAACAATATGGATACTTCTGCCTGTGGCCTGCATGCATCTGTAACCATCAGAAACCAGCTTTGCTACAAAAGGAAAATTACTGCTGAGCGTACCATGATGACTTCATCCAAGGCCATATTATTGGTTGCAAACTAGCCCAGTTATCTCCTGGGAAGAATGGAGGAGAGAGACACACATGGTTCCAGGAGTATGAGATCAGACAGGGAGGTTTGCATGCCATTGATAAGTTTCTTTGCTATAACAAAGGCCTCTCTTCATGACCATGAAGCTGGCTGGACATTATTACACCTGCTGTGATTGGTTCACAGGGATCATCTGACCCTTGGATGCCAATGGGGGCAGAAGGGAGAGGACCAGAAGACTGGCAGGAGGATAGAAGGCTCGGAGAGAGAGCAAGAGACTGATTTCATAAACACCAGTGAACTGCATACCTTGTAACAAACTCGCAAGGTTAGCTCAGCTACAATACACGACCTTACCTAAAGACTGTGCCATTTGCATCCAGAATACCGATCTCAAACTTTATTCCTGGACTTAAGAGGCTCGCTGAGGCTTCAGCTTGAGTCTACTACTACTACTTAACATTTCTAGAGCGCTACTAGGGTTACGCAGCGCTGTACAATTTAACAAAGAGAGACAGTCCCTGCTCAAAGAGCTTACAATCTAATAGACAAGTGAACGGTCGGTCCGATAGGGGCAGTCAAATTGGGGCAGTCTGGATTCACTGAACGGTAAGGGTTAGGTGCCGAACGCAGCATTGAAGAGGTGGGCTTTAAGAGTCTCAGAGGAGGAATCTGCTTCTTTACTATTGGAAGTCTGCCACAGACTGCAGGGTGAGATAACAGAATTTGCTACCTATTAGTTAGGGGATAACTAGTTCTTGGCTTTTGTCTGAGACAGATGGGTTTTATGTCATGATTTATGGTCTGTGAATTTAGCTGCTAACTGTGTATTTTGCATAAGACGTATGGTGTAAGTTCTCATAATAATCATTAGGATATCAGTATTGTGATTGGTTGTGTAATCACTCATTTAGTTAGTCCATTAGGAAAATCATATATCATTATCTATATTTTGGTGATAATCTATTTTTATAGCAAGTTATTTTGTATTTTGCTTTGCCGTTTGCTTCGGATTGGTGATAATCTATTTTTATAGCAAGTTATTTTGTATTTTGCTTTGCCGTTTGCTTCGGATTTATATATATATATATACATACACCTAATAAATAATATAGATTCCATCTGTGGCATTGTTCCTTTTTCCAGCACAGCTAGCTAGCCATAGGGCCAAAGAGGTACGTTTCCCCTAGACACGAGTCCAGAAAAATTGCTATTTAGTGGTGTCCTGTCAGCTAAGTACCTCAGGATATATATATTAGGAGTTGTCCTCCTGAACATATACCCCTAAAGATCCTGGGCCTAGGTTGTGTTTTCACTTTTAATAGCCCCTTTCTCTTCGGGTTATACCCTCTAGTAGTTGGAAGACCAAGGCAGAGCAGACCCACAGTTGCCAGATTGAAAGAGGCAGAAGATAGAACTTCAAAGTTAGTTCCAACAGGGCAGTCTTGCAGATCAGAATACCACCAAAACAGAAGGTAAAAAAGTGATCAGGAAACAGACTCTCAAGCAGATGATCAAAAGCCCCGCACTGTTCCAAACAGCGCTCTAAAAATAGTGCTGGAACAGCATGGGGCGTTATTGGACCTATGATCAGAGATAATGACGTGCAAATTTAAGCACGCAATTATTTCTGATCATTCTCCCGCACTTGTTTGACAGGTCCGCTCCCCCCGACCTGGTTCAAGGGGGGCTGGACATCTGGTGGGTCTCCAGCCCCCCTACCCCCCCCCCCCCACCATTAACAAGAAATCCCTTGTGGTCCTGTGGGCCGCTGTCAATCCCCCACCCCCACTACCTTGAGTTGGAGGAAGGAAGTGGTCTCCCTCCTCTTCCTTTGATGCCACCTGCAATATGGCGGCACCCAGCCCTGCCCAGTGTATCCTGGGATGTGCTAGGCAGGGCTTAACACCATATAAGGGAGTTTCTCCCTTATATGGTGTGAAGCCACGCCCAACACATCCCAGGATACACTGGGTAGGGCGCCACCATTTTGTAGGCGGGTGGTAGAGGGATTGACAGTGGCCCACTGGACCACCAGGGACCGCTTGCTAATGCTACTACTACTATTTATCATTTCTACAGCGCTACAAGGCATATGCAGGCCTGTACACCAGACACAAAAAGACAGTCCCTGCTGGGGGGGGGGGGGGGCTTGCTTCATTGGGGGGAATGGGGACCTGCTAGCATGCAAATAGAGAGATCTTACAGAGCTAAGAACCACAATTGCAGTAAGAGGTAGTTTTTCCTTGAGAAAGCCGAGGACGGTAAAATGGGACCCCGTCGGAACAGAACGGAGTTACCAACTGCAATTCGCAACATCAAGATAAGTGTTGAATTAAGTCTGTTTATACCTACAATTGCATCAGGGAGGTTTTTCTGCTGATGAAGATTTTGTCTCTAGTATTCAGATCAAATATTCTGAACCGGGAACTCAGAGGCTTTTTCCTCCATAAATACAACACGTATGAATACACTTTCTTTCTTATACAAGATATGTTTCTATGTTAAAAAAAATATTTTTATTCATTTTTTTTTCACTTTTTATTTTTTTCCTTGTGGCTGTTTATCTTGGTATAAACTGAAGACAATGCCACTGCTTTACAAATATGTTCAATGGAAGCAGAGCAAAGGAGAGCCACAAAAGCCAGCATAGTTCAAACTTGATGTGCTTTAACTATCTCTCTATATAAAACGCACCTCCAACGTTCCATGAAGCCTCTTTTAGCCAAAAGTGAAGGGGGTGAGATCCCATTGTGTCTGCCCCGCCCATGCGTCAAACGTGATGACGTCGAGGGCGGAGCAATGACACTCAACCAATCGCATCGGTCGGCAGCGAAGCGTCAGGGAAGGAGGCGGCGCTCTCGGCGTCTAGCCTTCCCTTCGCTGTGTTCCGCCTTCTTCTGACGTCAAGGATGACGTCAAAAGAAGGCGGAACACAGCGAAGGGAAGGCTAGACGCCGAGAGCGCCGCCTCCTTCCCTGACGCTTCGCTGCCGGAACCGCCACGGAGGTAAATTTTAAAAGAAGAAAAAAAAAAAAAATACAACCCGATGCATGGATGCGAAGGAGGGGGGGGGGCATGGATGCGAAGGAGGGGGGGGGCATGGATGCGAAGGGGGGGGGATGCATGGATGCGAAGGGGGGGCATGGATGCGAAGGGGGGGAGGAGAAGAGGGCGGGCCAGGCTGGGACATGGGAGAGAGAGGAGCATGGATGCGAGGGGGGGTCATGGAAGGGAGAGAGGGGACTTGCTGGAAAAGGATGAATGGAGGTGGCAGGGGACAGAGGAGCATGGATTGCAGGGCAGGCCTCAGGCAGAGAGGGCAAATGCTGGATAGGGATGAATGGAGGGGGCAGGTGACAGAGTTACATGGATGGCCATGGATTGGGACAGCAGGGCTCAGGGAAAGGGGAATTGCTGGATAGGGATGAATGGAGGGGACAGATGGCCATGGATGGATATGGATTGCAGGGCAGGCCTCAGGCAGAGAGGGGAAATGCTGCATAGGGATGAATGGAGGGGGCAGGTGACAGAGTAACATGGATGGCCATGGATTGAGACGGCAGGGCTCAGGGAAAGGAGAATTGCTGGATAGGGATGAATGGAGGGGACAGATGGCCATGGATGGATATGGATTGCAGGGCAGGCCTCAGGCAAAGAGGGGAAATGCTGGAAAGGGATGAATGGAGGGGGCAGGGGACAGAGTAACATGGATGGCCATGGATTGGGAGGGCAGGGCTCAGGGAAAGGGGAATTGCTGGATAGGGATGAATGAAGGGCACAGATGGGCATGGATGGATATGGATTGCAGGACAGGCCTCAGGCAGAGAGGGGAAATGCTGGAAAGGGATGAATGGAGGCGGCAGGGGACAGAGGAGCATGGATTGCAGGGCAGGCCTCAGGCAGAGAGGGGAAATGCTGGATAGGGATGAATGGAGGGGGCAGGTGACAGAGTAACATGGATGGCCATGGATTGGGACGGCAGAGCTCAGGGAAAGGGGAATTGCTGTATAGGGATGAATGGAGGGGACAGATGGCCATGGATGGATATGGATTGCAGGGCAGGCCTCAGGCAAAGAGGGGAAATGCTGGAAAGGGATGAATGGAGGGGGCAGAGGAGCATGGATGGCCACACACACACACTCTCTATCACACTGTGTCTCACATACACACTTGCACACACTCTCATTCTCACACACACACTCTCTCACAAACACACTCACACCCAGACTCACTCTCTCTCTCACACACTCACACTTTCACTCTGACTCTCAAACAGTCACTCTCACATACACTCTCCCAAACATACATACTCCGAAGAAAACCTTGCTAGCGCCCGTTTCATTTGTGTCAGAAAAGGGCCTTTTTTACTAGTGTCAGATAATTACCAACTTGCCAGATGGTAACAGTGATATATGGAGCCACCTGGATTGGAATTTTAGATTTGTTACTCACCTTTTCCATATTCAAGCTCAAGTTAAGTTATACTCACATATACAAGCTATTTCCTTGATCAAATGGGCTCACAATCTAAGTGGCACCTGAGGCAATGGAGGGTGAAGTGACTAGCCCAAGACTATAAAGAGTGTTTATATACCTTGCTACTAACTGTAGCCCTAGGAAGAATGAAGTAAAGACGACCAAGAAGTAAGAACCAAGGAGACCTGGTTCCCAAAGTGAATTCTTTATTCTGTATCCAACAGAACAATTCCAAGGATTCCATACAGACTGTTTCAGCAATAATGCCTGCATTAGGAATCCAAAGATCTGGTAGGCTGCATCAAACAACACAAATAATCAGGGTGTGAATTAATCTGACAGGAGTCACTTGTACCAGCGAACCTACATGAACGTACTGCCTTTAAGATTTTAAGATATGCACCTTGATTCATAGGATTATTTACGGAGATGTTCCTAGATACATGTTAAGTCTAATAGATCTACCACCCAGAAACAGTTTCTACTCTTCCCGATCCTTCCTAAATTTACATTATCCAGACTGCAACGGCCTTAAATACAAATCTACCTACGCATCCAGCTTCTCCATAGGCACACAGCTATGGAATGCACTACCCAAAATCTTAAGATCAATTCAGAACCGTCTAAATTTCAGGAAATTACTGAAGACCACCCTGTTCAAGAAGGCTTACCTTCCAGACTCAACCTAACTTACTTCTTCTTTTTACAGCAAAATTCATGGACTTTATCATCCTTAATTATCTTTTATTATCTTTGTTGTCTTATACGTTGCATATTTGATTACTATCTTATTATTACATTGTTAAATTGTATTTTACTAACTGTAGCCTGCACTACGGTATTATGTAAGCCACATTGAGCCTACAACTAGTGGGAAAATGTGGGGTATAAATGGAGTGGCCTAGTGGTTAGGGTGGTGGACTTTGGTCCTGGGGAACTGAGTTCGATTCTCACTTCAGGCACGGGCAGCTCCTTGTGACTCTGGGCAAGTCACTTAACCCTCCATTGCCCCAGGTACAAATAAGTACCTGTATACAATATGTAAGCCGCATTGAGCCTGCCATGAGTGGGAAAGTGCGGGGTACAAATGTAACAAAAAAATAAAATATATATATGATTGTAAAAAGCACTAAGCACTGATCTCACGCTTTCTTCTTGGTCATTCCTACTTTATTCTTCCAACTTATTTTTCTGTGGGGAATGGTCTATATATATATATTTTTTTTTTACTAACTGTATCTCTGCCATTACCATGATGGTCCTTAGGCAAGAAATCACAAACCACAAGTCTCTTCAGAACCCTAAAACCACAGTCCCTAAAGTTTACAGTAACTGCTAGGTGTCACCTTTAACAATGGCTGATGTTGAAAATGAGTTTTTAAATCGCTATTCCCATCCCTTATCTGCTGTTCAAGTATCAGTCTCACAAATGCAATATTACTTATAGTACAAGTACCTTAATACACTCAGCTCCTTCAGTACTGACAATAAACTGTTGGTTTTTGCAGTGGCGTAGGAAGGGGGGGAGGCGGTCCGCCCCAGGTGCACGCCGCTGGGGGGGGGTGTCCGCTCCGTTGGTTCTTTGCTCCCTCTGCCCCGGAACAGGTTACTTCCTGTTCCGGGGCAGAGAGAGCAAGGAACCAACGGAGCTGACGCAGCTCCCAGCGACGTGGATTCGGGGGCGGATCGGCCCTCCCGCCCGCCTCTCGCTTTTAAATCAATTAAAAATGCGCTCCGGGGGAGGTGGGGGAGGGTGCGCACCGAGGGGGGGGGCGCCGTGCTGCACCGGGGGGGGGGGGGGGGGGGGGAGTGCGCAGCGGCAACCTGCCCTGGGTGTCAGCCGCCCTCGCTACGGCACTGGGTTTTTGCCACGTGCCCACCAGTGCACCTCTTCTTTGTAACAGAAGGACATCTACCGTACAGTAGATCATACAAATGCAGATAAATGAACTATTAGTTGGCCTATCTTCTTTGCATGCATTCTTATTCTCTTATTTTTAGGAACACAAACAAATCAACTAGGAAAGGGTATTCTGAATATTGGTACTCCAAGTGCACCATTTTGAACAGCATATTTCCATAGACTGAATAAATATTCAGAGTTTTTAATTTGACAAATAGTCTTTGGATACAGGTAGAGCGTGAGTTCATCATTCTACTCACATACACAGGACTGTGCACTATAAGCCAGTAGATGTTGTGATAAATGTCTCCCATTAAGAAATTGTTTCCCTGAAACCTGGGTGAGGTAGCTGAGAAACACAGCAAAGCTGTTTTGGAAGCTTAGAACCACAGAATGGATTTTTTTTTTTTTTTTTAATACCCTGTAAGCGCTCTCACTGCCCCTATTTCCTGTAAGTACACACAAACGCTGCAATTTGTTTATAAAAATGGAAATTAAACCAGTTGACTTAATTAAGTTTTGTGTTTTGTTTTAGACTCCTCTAGCATTTACCAAATGTACACTGGGAAAAAAAACAGATGTGTTGAGCTGTTTTGCAGTGTGTCGAGAAAATGTTCCATTCCTATAAAGAAAAGGAAGGTATTGGAATGCTTCCAATTTCTGCACCATGACTGACTCCATCTCTCAAGAGTAATTTATATTTTTTAATAGACTAAAGCCTTTAATCTGCATGATCCTGTCTCCCTGGAGCACTGCCTTTAGTCTTTATATCAATGCAGAACTGACAGAATCATCACCCAAAATGACACTTGATCACCTGTGCCGTGGGCTATTTCTTTTCCTGTCTAGCGCCCACACTCCATAATGCAAATGGTTGTGAACTAGAAAACATGTAAAGCAGGGTTATTCGACATGGAAAATACCGTAGAAAAAAACACACCAGTTCAATCCAGGAATTTACGCTGACAGTGATGGGGTCAATAGATTCCACATAGTGCCACCAGTGTCTGGGAACAAACAGGACCTGAAAGCAAGGAAACCAGCTAATTAGAATCATAAGACTGTAAGAACATATGATGGAGCCATATTGTGTCAGAACAAGGTCCATCGAGCCCAGAATCTTGTCTCCAACAGCGGCCAGTGTTGGTCACAAGTGTCCTGCAAATCCCAAAATGTAGATCAGTTTTTCATATCTGATTTTCAAGGGTCAGTGATGGCTTTCCTGAGTCTACCTGGCTAATAATTTTTAAGGCCCTTTGCTCCTGGAACTTGTTCAAACCTCTTTTGAACCCTGCTCTGCCTGTTACCTACCCTTATTACATCCCGCAGTAACAGATTCCACAGCTTAATTAATGTAAACATAAATTTCTCTTTTTTGTCTTGCCCTTTAATTAAAAGCACCATCCTACACAGCAAGCAAAACCCTGGCTGAAGTAATTTGCAAATAATAAAACATTAATATTGTGATGATCCCAGGCTGTCCTGCTCCTGGATCCTCAATGCTCTGGGCCCATGCCTTCTATAGGCCACTGTGACAACCCTGCTAAGGCCTTATTAAGCAGTCACTACTTCAGAGGTTTTCAACCCAGTCCTCAGGCACACCCCCAGCCAGTCGAGGTTTTCTGGATATCCCCATTGAAGCAATGGGGAAATCCTGAAAACCCAGATTGGATAGGTATATCCCGAGGACTGGGCTGAAAACCTCTGCATTATTTTCAAGGGCTTCACACACTAAAGCTTTTCAAAATCAAAAGCTTTAATGTTTCTTAACAAAACTCATGTCATCTTCACATCACAGACTTGGGATTCTTTCCCTTCCCAGTTGCAACCATACAACAGGTAAATACAAAGTCTATGCGCAGGTACTGCCCAACTTTAACAGACCTTCTTTATTATGCACCTCTGCTTCATATTTCAGAGCAATCTTTTGCATCTTCTGGGGTTACCTTTAACCTTTCCCTCTTTTATCACTTTCCTTCTAGAATCTGGTTTAAGAGCAAATCTACCCAAACTACAAACTAGAACCAAATCTTCCTATAAAGCCAACTCACAGGTAACTTCCTGCATAGGTCTTTCTTCCTAGACTGGTTTTCACCCTTGCACCCACAGGCTTTTAAATAGGGCCGCCGAGAGACTGGGCCAGGCCCGGGACAAGGCTGCCCCCGGGCCCCCCCCCCCCCACCCGAGGTCGCCGGGCCCCCCTCCACCAGGCCCTCTCTCTACCCCCGGGCCCTCTGCATGCCACTGACCTTAAGCGCCTCATCGTCTCCTTCGAAAGCGCAGCAAGCAGCGGCAGACCTCTCCTTTCCGTGTCCCGCCCTCGCGGAAGTTACATCAGGCGAGGGTGGGACATGGAAGGAAGGAGTGGTCTGCTGTTGCTTGCTGCGCTTTTGAGCGCTTAAGGTCAGTATCAGGGAGCGACGGCGGGCGGGCCGGACTGCAGCGGCGCCGCCCCCCCCCCCCCCCCCGGAGGCCCGGGCAATTTTGTCCCCCCCCTCTCGGCGGCCCTGCTTTTAAATAACTTAAGCTCCTTAAGCGGCTGACATGGAGGCCAGCCTCTCCTCCTTCCTCAGACTCCCAGTTATCTATTGTGAAGCCCAAATAACTTCCCAAGCTCATCTGCCTGTACCTAGGAAAACGAGCAAGGAGAGGGAACCTTGCTACAGTGGCTAATCACCCACTCTCTGGGGGAAATCCTTCCTCATTTCCCCATAAGCTGTGTCATACTGTGTGCCCTGGCTATGTCTCTTCTAAACGACAAAACCTTCTTTTAAATTCCTCTCATAGCATGAGAGGCCTTAGTAATCAAACACCTGGGAGCTTGCTAATTCACCCTCCTCCCAGGTCCCTCAAGCACCTGCTCTTTCCTAACTCCAGCCCTACTGCTTGCCAGGGTTGCCAGGTGGAAAATGTTTCCTCACCCAAACCAGCCCAAAACCTGCCGAAAGTCAAACCCCGCCCCTGACACCCCCACCCCCGCGTCATCGCCCCCGCCGTCATCACCCCCGCTCAGAACGTCACTAACCCCGCCCAAAACATCACTAACCCCGCCCAAAATGCCACTAGCCCCGCCCAAAATGCCACTAGCCCCGCCCCCGCGGCTGAAAAAACACTTAAAAAACCGCCCAAAAGACCCAAAACAAGCCCAAAAAAACGCAACCCGCCACGGGCAAAAATTTCCCGCGGCGGGTCGCGGAAAACCGCCCAATTGGGCGGTAAAACCGCCCACCTGGCAACACTGCTGCTTGCTGACAAATGTAGTCTGACTTTCTCCACCCTCAAAGCACATGCTCCCTCCAATTCCAGCCCTACTGCCTGCTGGGAAATGCAGTCAAAACCCCTTTTTAAAGGGACCAAGTTTAAAAGGGCCTGAACTTGAATACAGAACTTTCCAGGCTACATCAACAGTGGCCTCCAGGCTACAAAAAATTCAATAGTCTGTATATCTTATTATCATTTGAATCAAAATGCAAATAACCAGAAGCACAGCTAATTTCATTCCAGTGTAAATGAAATAAAAAGCAGCGGTTTTATGGTCCTGGCCTCGACTGATTAAAATGTTCCTCCCAGAAAGAATGTTCATAGCAGGCATAATCCAAGTATATCATTCTTTGTACCGGACCATGGTTGAAAAACATTTTTTTCGATAAAACTTTTTTTCCTCTTACACTAAGCAGAGAATGCAGCACATACAAACTGCCCTTGCGACAGTCTACAGTTTGCAAAACTTGAAGAAAGGGCATATTGACAAGATTTGAAAGTTTAAAAATATCATGATATATTATTACCCACTACTACTATTAGCATTTATATAGCGCTACCAGACGCACGCAGCTACCCACCTACACATCTCCATTACTCTGCTAAGCTTAGTCTGTACTCTCTACACTTTACTTTGTAATCCTATTACTATGTAAGCCGCATTGAACCTGCTATGAGTGGGAAAGTGCGGGGTACAAATGTAACAAATAAATTTAGTACACACTCATCCCATTCTCTCTTAAGGCTGGAGTTCAAAAAAATCTTCCAAAGGTGTTCTTTACATTCTAGGTGCCTGTATGGCTGTTCAACCCCCAGTCCATTCTCTCTTCCCTTCTGTCCCCAATCAGTTTTCATTCTTTTATCCCTTCCCCTGCTTTACTCAACTCCTTCCTCAGTTACCTCCCTTGTCCTTGGTCATTCCTTTCCCATCATCTCATGTTCCCCCTTCAACAGCTTATTCTCTTATCTCAGCAAAATGTGGAGGCATCCCCTGTCCCCACCTCAGGAGTATTACTCAGCCTTAACCTATTCCTCAGCATTCTTCAAGCCCCAGGTCCCCTGTTTCTACATATGTGTTGATCTGTGGAAAGCACCTTCTAGCATCCCGAAAAGAAACCAAATTGAGGCTTAGAGTCGCTGACTGGCAGTGTGCTACCTGGTTTTTAGCAACCAGTTTAAAAAAGTCTGGTAGGTGAGAGACCTAATGGCATCAGATTCCTTTCAGAGCAGTGGCGTAGCCATTGGTGGGCCTGGGTGGGCCAGGGCCCACCCTATTTGGACTCAGGCCCACCCAAAATTGTGGCACTCTTGCTATGGCTGATAGAGATCCTCAAACCCCACCAGCTGAAGATTTCCACCTCAGGCAGCTGGCTTAACTTGCCTAGAGCTGACACTAGCACCAGCCCCTCTGCACATGCTTAGTTTGTTTTCATGCATGCAGAGCCTGCTGGCCATGGCATCAGCTCGAGGAAAGTGCTGCTGGCTGCTGTTTAGAAGAGAACTGACTGCCTGAGCAGGAGGAAATCTTCAGCTAGTGGGGTTTGTAGATCCCCTCCTGCTCAGGTATTTAATATTGTGGGCTTGCAGGTGGAGGGAAGGATGAAGAGAAGACAGCGGAGCAAAGCAGAGCAGAGGGGGCCTAGGGACAGGGGGCATGAATTCTGTGCCCACCCACCTTGGACTCAGGCCCACCCAAAATTGTCTGGCTGGCTACGCCCCTGTTTCAGAGAAGCATGAATTTGCTCCATGGAGATCCTACTTTTGCTCTTGTAGTTGTTTCTGATCTTTGAGCACGAGCCACCAGTCATGGCCTCCGGAAGTCTGTTGCCATTTCTCTTATTCATGGATGCTAGGAGGCTCATTTTCAAAAGAGAAAAACATTCAAAAAGCAGCATTTGGATGTATTTCTTTTCAAAACGTTCAAATCTGTATTTTCAAAACCTTTTTTGCAAATGTTTATCTATGCATTTTGTTTGCAATGTGTGCAAATCACAAGGGGGCATGTTGGAGGTGGGAATAGGGCATGCCTAACACTTAAATGTTTTTGCAGCCATAATGGAACAAAACAAAAACGTCCCGTGCGAAAATCTAAATGCTTGGGGCTAGACCTGTTTTTAAAACGAGTAAGGGACAAAAAGGTGCCCTAAATGACCAGATAAGCACTGGAAGGAATCAAGGATGACTCCCCTTACTCCCCCAATGGATCGTTAACTCTCTCACCCCCCCCCCCCCCCCAAATTGTGGATTAAAAAATTACTCACCGGCCTCTATGACAGCCTCAGATGTTATAAGCCAGGTCTATCAGAGCAGCATGCAGTTCCCTGGAGTAGTGGAGTGGTCGGTGCAATGCACTTGTAGACAGGTGGTCCCAGGCCCATACCTCCCCCTACCTGTTACACTTGTGGTGAAAAATGTCGGCCCCCAAAACTCACCCAAACCCTCCTCTACTCATATATAGGTGCCCCCTTCACCCATAAGGGCTTGGGGGCAGTGGGTTTTGGGTGGGTTTAGGAGGGCTCAGAAGACAAGCTAAGGGGTTAACGGTGAGATGTATACCTGGAAGCATTTGTATAAAGTCTAATGTATTATTGTTTTACATATATTTTATCAATAGACCTCTGAGGCAGGCGTTTTGACGCTGAAACACAGTCCGTGTCGGGTCAACAGTGCAAGTTTTATTCAACTGCATATTTGACATTTTAATTAAAAGTTTTTGTCCCGCTTGTGAAGGCCCCTGGTACTTCTTTTTTTGTGTGATGGAAAAGCAAAGCATCTTGACTAGGAGAGTGAATCAACAAGGCACGTAAAGATAGTCTATTCCAATGGCTCTAGTAGCCATTTGAACAAGTTGTACAGCTTGGCAGAATCTCGTTTAGGCACATGACAGATCAAGGGTTCGTTAAGAGAAACTCTTTTAGCTGTGTTTCTCCCAGCCTTTCAAGCATCAGCACTAGGCAAAATTCAAAGGTTGAACTACCTTGCTTTTTTTTTTTTTAAGTGTATGCATGTTCTTGGTGTAAAAGTTTCTACCCTATATTACTTTGGAGTTCTTTCTACCATTATTTATTTATTTGTAACATTTGTATCCCGTATTTTCCCACTTATTAGTAGGCTCAATGTGGCTTACAAAATACCGTAATGGTGTACGCCAAGTACGGTAGGTATTAAACAAATACAATTAGAAAAAGGGTCAAGTAAGGTAGGGGTAAATGGGTACAATAAGGGACAAGGAAATAAGAAATAAAATGTCCACTGCAATGTATGTAGAGATGCATTGTAGAGTTGAGGCATTTAAGTAGAATCAGTAGGGTAGGCCTTGCAAAACAGATAGGTCTTTAAACTTCGCTTGAAGTTTTGATGGTCGTGCATCATTTTCACATTCTTTGGTAACGCATTCCACATTTGCGTACTAAAGTAAGAGAAATTGGATGCATAGGTTGATTTGTATCTGAGTCCAATGCAGCTTGGATAGTGAAGGTTCAGATAAGTATGTGATGAACTGGTTCTGTTTCTGGCTGGAAGATCTATTAAATCAATCATATATCCTGGGGCTTCACCATAGATTATCTTGTGGACCAGAGAGCAAATTTTGAAAGTAATGCGGTCCTTGATATTTTATTTTAGTTACATTTGTACCCCGCGCTTTCCCACTCATGGTAGGCTTAATGCAGCCAATGTAGTTTTAGTTGAAGAGGTTTAGCGCTATCAAATCTTGTTTTGTTGAATATCAGTCTGGCAGCTGTGTTTTGGGCTGTCTGGAGTTTTTTCATAAGCTGTAATTTACAACCCGCATATATATTCCATTGCAATAATCTGTGCGGCACAATAGCATTGATTGTGTCAAGTTACGGAATATATCTCTCGGAAAGTAAGGTCTTATACGTTTAAGTTTCCACATAGAATAAAATATGATATATTGCATTTTATTTTGCATCGCCCTGACCTGCTTATTCAGATAGGGCGGTATATCATATTTTATTAAACAAAAACATCTGTCACTGGTCCAACAAGATGTCGAGAATGGGACCCTAGCCTGTATTAACAAGTTCCAAGGTAACTGTTGTGTGGAGGTCAACACAGAAGTTGCTACAAACATTTCAGAGAGATTTTATGAGATCAAGTTACAGATGGAATTAACCATTCGCACTAGACTCACAGTTATGTGTACAGGATATATGTCAGACTAAAGATCAAATATGACGTTCCATAAAAATAATTAATACATTTGTTATGTTTCATTTCAGAACTGTACTTAGCTTTATTCTTATTCACTGTGGTGAAGCCTTAATTCCCTGTTTTAGAAGTGCATAAGTTGTTTAAATGTATTCATACATAAATATCCACTCCTACCCTAGATAACATTTAATCATCTCTCTGACCTCATGTGCAACTTTCTTTAAATTAGTCTCCTTGGGGTCCTTTTACTAAGGTGTGGTGAAAAATAGCCTGCGGTAGTATAGACGCATGTTTTGGGCGTGTGCAGAATTATTTTTTAGCGCACCTACAAAAAATGCCTTCTTTTTGTGCCGAAAACGGACATGTGGCAAAATGAAAATTGCAACGTGTCCCTTTTGGGTCTGAGAACTTACTGCAAGCCACTGACCTAGCGGTAAGGTCTCGCGTGGTAATGTTCTACGTGCATCAAATGCCACTTGACACGCGTAGCTGCTGCGCGCCAGAAAATAAAAAATATTTTTCAGTTGCGCACCAAAATTGAACTTACCGCAGTGGCCACGCGGTAACTCCAATTTGGCGCGTGTAGGCGCCTACGCGGCTTAGTAAAAGGGCCCCTTTATTTTCTAACTCCTCTTACCTATCTATATGTTCCATCTTTGCTTATACCATACACTGTCTATTAAAATGCTCTATTACGTATTGTGTTGACATTGTAAGTAGTATACGTAATCACAAAAGAGAGGGTAATACAGCATACAAGCATACAACATAAACAAGAAAAAGCAACACTGGGCCTTCAAGAAAGAGACAATGGCAGTCCTTTATTGTGAAAAAGACCCGACATGGGCCATGTTTCGGCGCACATGCCCCTGCCTCAGGGGTCAGAGTAGGTCTATATGAGCAGGAATGTTCAGACAGTCTGAGTAAATTGCCAGCCACCACTCAGCGTTTGTTCAATCCTACCAGACGCTGTCTGTGTGAAAACTGCCAAAAGATAGGACAGACGCCATTACCGGCACTTGTGCGCCGAAACACGGCCCGTGTTGGGTCTTTTTCAAAATAAAGGACTGCCATTGAGGCTTATTTTCGAAAGAGAAAAACGCCCAAATTCCGACCTAAATCGGGATATGGACATCTTTCTCTTGTGGGTGCCCAAATCGGTATAATCGAAAGCCGATTTTGGGCGTTTCAAAACTGCACTCCGTCGCGGGAACGCATAAAGTTGACGGGGGCGTGTCGGAGGCGTGGTGAAGGCGGGACTGAGGCGTGGTTATCGGCTGAGCAGAGATGTGCGTGCTCGGCCGATAATGGAAAAAAGAAAGGCGTTTTCAGAGAGAATTTAGGTCACTTTTGTTGGACCCATTATTTTCACGAACAGGTCCCAAAAAAGTGCCCTAAATGACCAGATGACCACCGGAGGGAACCGGGGATGACCTCCCCTGACTCCCCCAGTGGTCACTAACCCCCTCCCACAAAAAAAAAACGAATGTTAAACACTTTTTTCCCAACTTGTAAGCCAGCCTCAAATGTCATCCCCAGCTCCATGACAGCAGTATGCAGGTCCCCGAAGTAATTTTTATTTTAGTTAGTGCTGTGCGGGACCCATGCAGAGAGGAAAAATCGGAAGAAAAAAAAAAAACAAGCAAGTGCAGTCAGGGCGTCTAAATTACCTGGATAGTAAAAGGGGGAATTGAACCAGCAACCTTCTGATTACAAGCTCAGTGCTCTAGCCAGTGAACCACATTATTCAGGTGCTTAGATGTCCTTCCCTTTCCATTAAGTCCCTCCAAGTTTCTGTCAGCCAATCACCGCTGTTTAGCTGACACAGATGTCAGCTAAATGAGCTGTGATTGGCTGACAGAAACTTGGAGAGACTTAATGGAAACGGAAGGATGTCTAATCAGTGGTGCACTGGCTAGAGCACTGAGCTTGTAGTCAAAAGGTTGCTGGTTCAATTCCCCCTTTTACTATCTTTTAATTTGGACGTCCCTGACTGCACTTGCTTGCTTGTTTTATTTTTCTTCCGATTTTTCCTCTCTGCATGGGTCCCGCGCAGCACCAACTAAAGTAAAATTGCTCTGGGGACCTGCATACTACTGTCATGGAGCTAGGTATGATATTTGAGGCTGGCACAGAGGCATCTCAGGGGGACCAGTGCACTACGAATGCTGGCCCCTCCCACGACCAAATGCCTTGGATTTGGTCGTTTTTGAGCTGGGACGCTTCGGTTTCGATTATCGCTAAAAAACAAAAACGCCCAGCTCAAAAAAAACGCCCTAATCCAATGTATTTTCGAAAAAAAAAGATGGACGTCCATTTTTTTTCGAAAATACAGTTCGGCCCGCCCCTTCACGGACCCGTTCTCGGAGATGGACGTTTTTACAAATGGGCGTTCACGTTCGATTATGCCCCTCATTGTCTCTTTCTTGAAGGCCCAGTGATGCTTTTTCTTGTTTATAAGTAGTATACTATATCATACTTTGTATTGCTATTTGAATATTTTTACTGCTGTAATTGTCCACTGCTTATGTTTGATTTATTCTTACTATACACCACCTTGAGTGAATTCTTTCCAAAAAGGCATAAATAAATCCTAATAAATAAATGCTTATGTTTATAAATACGGGCTGTTAAAGGACATAATTCTCATGATGTTTCTGTACAATAGCATATTTTCTCAACAGAGTAAATGGGTTTTGAGAGCCAAACTTTGTGGCAGAAATTTATACACGATGAAGGATACGACTCTGGCAAAAGCTCAAACACTTCAATGAGCCAAGACCATCAGGATAAATATAAACCATAATGTACCAGAGGGCAGAAAATTGATCGATATACCAGAGTAAACAAAAATCCCAGAAACTTACACAAAAGGAAATTTCTCCTTAGAAGTAGGAGTTCCACATTAAATTGAAAGAACAGAGAGCTTGATGTACAAAAAGGTTGCAATGAAACCACAGGATGGGGCAAGAATCTTTGATAAAGGGGGCTTATTTATTTATTTTATTGCATTTGTATCCCACATTTTCCCACCGTTTTGCAGGCTCAGTGTGGCTTACAATACATTATGAATGATGGAAATACAATTTGTTACAACTCGGTTATGAATTACATTGTGAAGAGTTTTAGTCTGGACACTAAAGCTGAATTGTAATAGCAACCAAGACACACGCACAGAGCTGTCCAAACATAACCATTCAGAGTGTTAGGGGCACCGATTATGGTACTGAGGAGCTAAAGGCTGAATTCTGCCAAATTCAGGAGTTGCATAACACGCCAAATAATTGACAGATACCAGGTACAAGGGTTTGAGATGACAGTGTGGACGTAGACTCCCCTGACACTATTCTCTCTGGCCAGAAGGTGCTCAGATTTAAGTTACCCACATATACATGGCAAATGACAGTATTCTATCTAAGCCAGGGGCGTAGCTAGGTGGGGCCACGGGGGCATGGGCCCCCACAGATTTAGCCCTGGCCCCCTCTACTTTTGAACCCCCCGCCGCTGACCCTCCCCCACCAGGTACCTTTGCTGGTGGGGGTCCCCAACCCCCGCCAGCCGAAGTCTTCTGCAGCGCCGGTCTCCTGTACCTTCGCTGATCTGTTTCTGTGAGTCCTGACTCCTGACATCCTGCGTATACGTGCTGTATGTAGCCCCGTGCAGGATGGGGGAGGGTCAGTGGCGGCAGGGGGGTCGGCGGCTGGGGGAGGCGGGCTAAACTGTACCCCCCCCACCTCGGGCTCTGGACCCACCGAGGTCTGGCTACGCCCCTGAGCTATTCTGCAAATACCAATTTAACTTTCATAGCGGTTATTTGCAAGGGGGGGGGGGCACATAGAGGAGGAGCATGGGTGGAAAACAGGTGCTTATGTGAGTAACTTAAGGGGCCCTTTTACTAAGCTGCGGTAGGGTTAACGCACTGGTAGCGCGCACCAAATTGATACTATCAGCAGATGCCCGGCGGTAATTCCAAAGTTGGTGCACGCTATTTTTTCCTACGGGAGCATGACCACATTAGCGCACACTACCTGATTACCACACGAGTAGCAAGGGAGCCTTTATCACTAGGTCAATGGCTGGCGGTAAGTGCTCAGGCAGTAAAAAGCCGTGTGCTACTTTTAAAATGCTGCAAAGTTTGCAAATGCAGTACGGTGAATTATGTTACAGGATACTGAGGGTGCCATTCCTGACTTCACCATTCCTTTTAAACATCTCCAGTATGAAAATGTTTCAAAGGCTTTTAGAAATAATTTCTATAGCTGCCTAAAAAAAATGGAAGGTCATTGTTCCCATCAGATGTCAGGATTTAAAAAATAAAGGCTCTGGCCCTCAAAAGACATGTCAAACTTCATTTCACAGCTTATGAACCGTGAAACGACAGAAAGAAAATGTGAGAACGGCTTCAAAAGAAGACCCACAAAAATAGAAGCCGGCCTGCTTTTGTTTAGACTCGGAGAATTTACAGTTACATGAACTGTAAGAGAAACACAGAGCAAAAAGCAAATTAAACAAGAGAAGACAATGGAAAAAAAATGATATTCTGTAACGTCTTGGGTCACCTTCATTTCAGACCTTCAATCCCTCCTCACAGGGCAGCTCATCATGACAGAAATTGATTGCAGTGGTTATAGCTCTAGAGAAATCAATTTGAATAAGCTTTAAAAATTATACAAATCATTCCTCCTCCACCCCCAGTGTATTATTTGAATATTTTTACTGTTGTAATTCTCTTGTTTATGTTTGACTTATTTTTGCTGTACACCACTGACATTCCTTTTGGATTTACTAAGTATCAACATAGTAACTTAGTACATGACGGCAGATAAAGACCTGTACGGTCCATCCAGTCTGCCCAACAATTGCATGAGCTACTTTATATGTGTACCTGACCTTGATTTGTCCTTGCCATTTTCAGGGCACAGACCGTAGAAGTCTGCCCAGCACTAGCTTTGCTTCCCAATTACCGGTGTTGCCACCCAATCTTCTGTGGAACCATTCCTTCTGAACAGGATTCCTTTGTGTTTATCCCACGCATTTTTGAATTCCGTTACCATTTTCATCTCCACCACCTCCCGCGGGAGGGCGTTCCAAATATCCACCGCCCTTCTCCGTGAAAAAATACTTCCTGATATTTTTACCACCTTCCTGTTTCCGGTAGAACTAGAGGATATGAACTGAGGTTGAAAGGGGGCAGACTCAGGAAAAATGTCAGGAAGTATTTTTTCCACAGAGACGGTGGTAGATACTCAAGATCATGTTGATACTCTCTGCGTTTATATAAAGACCAGTTATATTGTTTTGTTTTTTTTCCAATTGCTGTGAAAGAAACAATAAAAAACTTGGGACGTTTCTGACCCCTGATGCAGGTGTATTCATACCGAAACACAGCCCATGTCGGGTCACCCTTCAATAACTTTTCTCCGTTGTCCTAGTCTTGAAGGTCCTCGTGTGCTTTTTTTTTTTTGTTTTGATTTGTGTACCCTTGATCCCTCTTTCGTTTTCTCCTTGTGCTAGTAAGAAAGCAATTTGGATTACAGATAAACACTAGTAAAACTAAACTTCTGATATAGACTGGGGTAATGTAACATCTGTACACGCAAGGGACATAAGATTTCTTGATGAAATCAAGGACAGCTTCATGGAACAGCTAGTTCAGGAGCCGACAAGAGAAGGAAAAATACTAGACTTAGTCCTTAGTGGTGCTCATGATCTAGTGCAGGGGGTAACGATACGAGGGCCGCTTGATAACAGTGATCATAATATGATCGGTTTTGATATTGGCATTGAAGGAAGTGAAACTAGGAAATCAAGTACGCTAGCGTTTAACTATAGAAAGGGTGATTACGACAAAATGAGAAAAATGGTGAAAAAAAGACTGAAAGGAGCAGCTCGCAGAGTAAAAAACTTGCATCAGGCGTGGATGCTGTTTAAAAACACCATCCTGGAGGTTCAGGACAAATATATTCCACGTATTAGAAAAAAGGGAAAAAAGACTAAACGTCAGCCGGCGTGGCTAAACAGTAAGATAAAGGAAATCATTAGAGCCAAAAAACAATCCTTCAGAAAGTGGAGAAGAGAACCAACTGAAAGTAACAGGATAGATCATAAGGAATGCCAAGCCAAATGCAAAGCGGAGATAAGGAGGGCAAAAAAGGACTTTGAGAAGAAATTAGCGTTGGAAGCAAAAATACATAGTAAAAACTTTTTTAGATACATTAAAAGCAGGAAACCGGCCAAAGAGTCGGTTGGGCCGCTGGACGAAAATGGTGTTAAAGAGGCGATCAAGGAGGACAAAGCCGTAGCGGAGAAATTAAATGAATTCTTTGCTTCGGTCTTCACCGAGGAGGATTTGGGGGGGACACCGGTGCCGGAAAGAATATTTGAAGCGGGGGAGTCGGAGAAACTAAACAAATTCTCTGTAACCTTGGAGGATGTAATGGGTCAGTTCAGCAAGCTGAAGAGTAGTAAATCACCGGGACCTGATGGTATTCATCCCAGAGTATTAATAGAACTAAAAAATGAACTTGCGGAGCTACTGTTAGAAATATGCAATCTGTCCCTAAAATCGAGTGTAATACCGGAAGACTGGAGGGTAGCCAATGTTACTCCGATTTTAAGAAAGGTTCCAGAGGAGATCCGGGAAATTATAGACCGGTGAGTCTGACGTCGGTGCCGGGCAAGATGGTGGAGGCTATTATTAAGAATAAAATTGCAGAGCATATACAAAAACATGGACTGATGAGACAAAGTCAGCACGGATTTAGTGAAGGGAAGTCTTGCCTCACCAATCTAATGCATTTTTTTGAGGGGGTAAGCAAACATGTGGACAATGGGGAGCCGGTTGATATTGTATATCTGGATTTTCAGAAGGCGTTTGACAAAGTGCCGCACGAAAGACTCCTGAAGAAATTGCAGAGTCATGGAATCGGAGGTAGGGTATTATTATGGATTAAGAACTGGTTGAAAGATAGGAAGCAGAGAGTAGGATTGCGTGGCCAGTATTCTCAGTGGAGGAGGGTAGTTAGTGGGGTCCCGCAGGGGTCTGTGCTGGGTCCGTTGCTTTTTAATGTATTTATAAATGACCTAGAGATGGGAATAACTAGTGAGGTAATTAAATTCGCCGATGACACAAAATTATTCAGGGTCGTCAAGTCGCAGGAGGAATGTGAACGATTACAGGAGGACCTTGCGAGACTGGGAGAATGGGCGTGCAAGTGGCAGATGAAGTTCAATGTTGACAAGTGCAAAGTGATGCATGTGGGTAAGAGGAACCCGAATTATAGCTACGTCTTGCAAGGTTCCGCGTTAGGAGTTACGGATCAAGAAAGGGATCTGGGTGTCGTCGTCGATGATACGCTGAAACCTTCTGCTCAGTGTGCTGCTGCGGCTAGGAAAGCGAATAGAATGTTGGGTGTTATTAAGAAGGGTATGGAGTCCAGGTGTGCGGATGTTATAATGCCGTTGTATCGCTCCATGGTGCGACCGCACCTGGAGTATTGTGTTCAGTACTGGTCTCCGTATCTCAAAAAAGATATAGTAGAATTGGAAAAGGTACAGCGAAGGGCGACGAAAATGATAGTGGGGATGGGACGACTTTCCTATGAAGAGAGGCTGAGAAGGCTAGGGCTTTTCAGCTTGGAGAAGAGACGGCTGAGGGGAGATATGATAGAAGTGTATAAAATAATGAGTGGAATGGATCGGGTGGATGTGAAGCGACTGTTCACGCTATCCAAAAATACTAGGACTAGAGGGCATGAGTTGAAGCTACAGTGTGGTAAATTTAAAACGAATCGGAGAAAATTTTTCTTCACCCAACGTGTAATTAGACTCTGGAATTCATTGCCGGAGAACGTGGTACGGGCGGTTAGCTTGACGGAGTTTAAAAAGGGGTTAGATAGATTCCTAAAGGACAAGTCCATAGACCGCTATTAAATGGACTGGAAAAATTCCTCATTTTTAGGTATAACTTGTCTGGAATGTTTTTACGTTTGGGGAGCGTGCCAGGTGCCCTTGACCTGGATTGGCCACTGTCGGTGACAGGATGCTGGGCTAGATGGACCTTTGGTCTTTCCCAGTATGGCACTACTTATGTACTTATATGTACTTATGTAGATTAAAAATGCAGGTAGTGACACCATACTTGAACGTTTTATAGAAGCAAAACCCCTCCAGCGAGTTGATACTTTATATATTTGGCAAACACAGCTTCTAGTTATAACATTAATAAATGCAGATATTGCATATCACACCCAGTTAGCATCTAAAGTGTCAGGAAGGTTATCAAAACAACTTTGGTATCAGCACAGTATCATTACAGCAACTTAAGGTGGTGACTGACTGTACTGTAGTGGTAACTGCACACTGCATTCTATAGAAACACCAGCCCTACATAGGAGGAGTGGCCTAGTGGATAGCGTGGTGGACTTTGGTCCTGGGGAACTGGGTTCGATTCCCACTGCAGGCACAGGCAGCTTCTTGTGACTCTGGGCAAGTCACTTAACCCTCCATTGCCCCAGGTACAAATAAGTACCTGTATATAATACTAGTAAAAAATGCCCGTTTCTGTGAGAAATGAAACGGGCGCTAGCAAGGTTTTGCTGTCCAGCGACCCTCCTCTCCCCCGGCCCCCCCCCTGCAGCCACCCATGGCCAGCGACCCTGCTGTCCCCCTAACCCCCTCCAGTCACCCTGCTGTCCCCCTAACCCCCCTGCAGCCACCCATGTCGTGCGACCGTCCTCTCCTCCTGCCCCCTTGCAGCCACCCATGTCCTGCAACTCTCCTATCCCCCTGCCCCCTTGCAGGCACCTATGTGTAGCGTGGAGGCTCCTGTCCCCCTGCCCCATTGCAGCCACCTATGTGCAGCGGCGACCCTCCTGTCCCCCTGCCCCCCCCCTGCAGCCACCCATGCCAGCGACCCTGGTCTCACCCTGCCCCCCTGCAGACACCCATGTCTAGCGACCCTGCTGTTTCACCTGCCCCTCCTTCATGCACTGCGGTTGTTTTTGACAAAAAAGTTCCTGGCAGGCAGGAAAGATCCACGTTCCTGCCTGGCCGCGGCTGTCGCTCCGTGATGCCAGTTGCCTGTTGAAAATGGCCGCCGATGTGTAGGAGGAGATCGCGATTCGTCAAGTGTCATTGCTCCGCCCTCGATGTCATCACGTTGTGATGCGAGGGCGGGGCAGACACTCATGGGGAAACCGCTTCAAACTTCTGGCTGATGCTTCATTAGAACTTTGGAGGTGCCTTTTATATATAGAGATGTAAGCCGCATTGAACCTGCTATGAGTGGGAAAGCGTGGGGTACAAGTGTAACAACAACAACAATAAAAACAAGTCTGTTACATATCTCCAGCAGATTCAGGAAATTAAATATCAAGACCTGCGTTCCAAACACTTAGGTATTGTGAACAGCTGAATGTCCTGTACTGAGGGGCTTACAACAACTGACAGGCCATGTTGCCTATCTGCCTGAGCGTGGAATCCCAAACCTTATCCTTTATGGTGAACTTAAGAAAGGGAAATGATGAAAGGAGGAGGTCAAAAGCTATATTATAAGAACGTCTAGAAAAAGAATAAGAAGAAAGCAAGTATCAGCCTAGAGCAGGGGTGGGCAACCATGGTCCTTGAGGGCCACAACCCAAATTTCCACAATAGCGAATGCTACATACCTGTAGAAGGTATTCTCCGAGGACAGCAGGCTGATTGTTCTCACTGATGGGTTGACGTCCTCGGCAGCCCCCTCCATCGGAAAGTTTACTAGCAAAGGCCTTTGCTAGTCCTCGCGCGCCCATGCGCGGCCGTCTTCCCGCCCGAAACCGGCTCGAGCCGGCCAGTCCAGTATGTAGCAAAACAATACACTTCAAGGGAAGACTCAACTCCAAAGGGGAGGCGGGCGGGTTTGTGAGAACAATCAGCCTGCTGTCCTCGGAGAATACCTTCTACAGGTATGTAGCATTCGCTTTCTCCGATGACAAGCAGGCTGCTTGTTCTCACTGATGGGGTATCCCTAGCCCCCAGGCTCACTCAAAACAACAACCATGGTCAATTGGGCCTCGCAACGGCGAGGACATAACTGAGATTGACCTAAAAAATTTACCAACTAACTGAGAGTGCAGCCTGGAACAGAACAACAGGGCCCTCGGGGGGTGGAGTTGGATCCTAAAGCCCAAACAGGTTCTGAAGAACTGACTGCCCGAACCGACTGTCGCGTCGGGTATCCTGCTGCAGGCAGTAATGAGATGTGAATGTGTGGACAGATGACCACGTCGCAGCTTTGCAAATTTCTTCAATGGAGGCTGACTTCAAGTGGGCTACCGACGCAGCCATGGCTCTAACATTATGAGCCGTGACATGACCCTCAAGAGCCAGCCCCGCCTGGGCGTAAGTGAAGGAAATGCAATCTGCTAGCCAATTGGATATGGTGCGTTTCCCTACAGCCACTCCCCTCCTATTGGGATCAAAAGAAACAAACAATTGGGCGGACTGTCTGTGGGGCTGTGTCCGCTCCAGGTAGAAGGCCAATGCTCTCTTGCAGTCCAATGTGTGCAGCTGACGTTCAGCAGGGCAGGAATGAGGACGGGGAAAGAATGTTGGCAAGACAATTGACTGGTTCAGATGGAACTCCGACACAACCTTTGGCAAGAACTTAGGGTGAGTGCGGAGGACTACTCTGTTATGATGAAATTTGGTGTAAGGGGCCTGGGCTACCAGGGCCTGAAGCTCACTGACTCTACGAGCTGAAGTAACTGCCACCAAGAAAATGACCTTCCAGGTCAAGTACTTCAGATGGCAGGAATTCAGTGGCTCAAAAGGAGGTTTCATCAGCTGGGTGAGAACGACATTGAGATCCCATGACACTGTAGGAGGCTTGACAGGGGGCTTTGACAAAAGCAAACCTCTCATGAAGCGAACAACTAAAGGCTGTCCTGAGATCGGCTTACCTTCCACACGGTAATGGTATGCACTGATTGCACTAAGGTGAACTCTTACAGAGTTGGTCTTGAGGCCAGACTCAGACAAGTGCAGAAGGTATTCAAGCAGGGTCTGTGTAGGACAAGAGCGAGGATCTAGGGCCTTGCTGTCACACCAGACGGCAAACCTCCTCCAATGGAAGAAGTAACTTCTCTTAGTGGAGTCTTTCCTGGAAGCAAGCAAGATGCGGGAGACACCCTCTGACAGACCCAAAGAGGCAAAGTCTACGCCCTCAACATCCAGGCCGTGAGAGCCAGAGACTGGAGGTTGGGATGCAGAAGCGCCCCCTCGTCCTGTGTGATGAGGGTTGGAAAACACTCCAATCTCCACGGTTCTTCGGAGGATAACTCCAGAAGAAGGGGGAACCAGATCTGACGCGGCCAAAAAGGAGCAATCAGAATCATGGTGCCTCGGTCTTGCTTGAGTTTCAACAAAGTCTTCCCCACCAGAGGGATGGGAGGATAAGCATACAGCAGGCCCTCCCCCCAATCCAGGAGGAAGGCATCCGATGCTAGTCTGCCGGAGGCCTGAAGCCTGGAACAGAACTGAGGGACTTTGTGGTTCGCTCGAGATGCGAAGAGATCCACCAAGGGGGTGCCCCACGCTTGGAAGATCTGTCGCACTACCCTGGAACTGAGCGACCACTCGTGAGGTTGCATAATCCTGCTCAACCTGTCGGCCAGACTGTTGCTTACGCCTGCCAGATATGTGGCTTGGAGCACCATGCCGAGACGGCGAGCCCAGAGCCACATGCTGACGGCTTCCTGACACAGGGGGCGAGATCCGGTGCCCCCCTGCTTGTTGACATAGTACATGGCAACCTGGTTGTCTGTCTGAATTTGGATAATTTGGTGGGACAGCCGATTTCTGAAAGCCTTCAGAGCGTTCCAGATCGCTCGCAACTCCAGAAGATTGATCTGTAGATCGCGTTCTTGGAGGGACCAACTTCCTTGGGTGTGAAGCCCATCGACATGAGCTCCCCATCCCAGGAGAGACGCATCCGTGGTCAGCACTTTTTGCGGCTGAGGAATTTGGAAGGGACGTCCCAGAGTCAAATTGGAGCAAATCGTCCACCAATACAGGGATTTGAGAAAACTCGTGGACAGGTGGATCACGTCCTCTAGTCCCCCAGCGGCCTGATACCACTGGGAGGCTAGGGTCCATTGAGCAGATCGCATGTGAAGGTCGGGCCATGGGAGTCACATGAACTGTGGAGGCCATGTGGCCCAGCAATCTCAACATCTGCCGAGCTGTGATCTGCTGGGACGCACGCACCCGCGAGACGAGGGACAACAAGTTGTTGGCTCTCGCCTCTGGGAGATAGGCGCGAGCAGTCCGAGAATCCAGCAGGGCTCCTATGAATTCGAGTTTCTGCACTGGGAGAAGATGGGACTTTGGGTAATTTATCACAAACCCCAGTAGCTCCAGGAGGCGAATAGTCATCTGCATGGACTGCAGGGCTCCTGCCTCGGATGTGTTCTTCACCAGCCAATCGTCGAGATATGGGAACACGTGCACCCCCAGCCTGCGAAGTGCCGCTGCTACCACAGCTAGGCACTTCGTGAACACCCTGGGAGCAGAGGCGAGCCCAAAGGGTAGCACACAGTACTGGAAGTGGCGTGTGCCCAACTGAAATCGCAGATACTGTCTGTGAGCTGGCAGTATCGGGATGTGTGTTTAGGCATCCTTCAAGTCCAGAGAGCATAGCCAATCGTTTTGCTGAATCATGGGGAGAAGGGTGCCCAGGGAAAGCATCCTGAACTTTTCTTTTAAGAGATATTTGTTCAGGGCCCTTAGGTCTAGGATGGGACGCATCCCCCCTGTTTTCTTTTCCACAAGGAAGTACCTGGAATAGAATCCCAGCCCTTCTTGCCCGGATGGCACGGGCTCGACCGCATTGGCGCTGAGAAGGGCGGAGAGTTCCTCTGCAAGTACCTGCTTGTGCTGGAAGCTGTAAGACTGAGCTCCCGGTGGACAATTTGGAGGTTTTGAGGCCAAATTGAGGGTGTATCCTTGCCGGACTATTTGCAGAACCCACTGGTCGGAGGTTGTGAGAGGCCACCTTTGGTGAAAAGCTTTCAACCTCCCCCCGACCGGCAGGTCGCCCGGCACTGACACTTGGATGTCGGCTATGCTCTGCTGGAGCCAGTCAAAAACTCGCCCCTTGCTTTTGCTGGGGAGCCGCTGGGCCTTGCTGAGGCGCACGCTGCTGACGAGAGCGAGCGCGCTGGGGCTTAGCCTGGGCTGCAGGCTGTCGGGAAGGAGGATTGTACCTACGCTTACCAGAAGCATAGGGACCAGTCTTCCTTCCCCCGAAAAATCTTCTACCTGTAGAGGTAGAGGCTGAAGGCTGCCGGCGGGAGAACTTGTCGAATGCGGTGTCCCGCTGGTGGAGAGACTCTACCACCTGCTCGACTTTTTCTCCAAAAATGTTGTCCGCACGGCAAGGCGAGTCCGCAATCCGCTGTTGGAGTCTATTCTCCAGGTCGGCGGCACGCAGCCATGAGAGCCTGCGCATCACCACACCTTGAGCAGCGGCCCTGGACGCAACATCAAAAGTGTCATAAACTCCTCTGGCCAGGAATTTTCTGCACGCCTTCAGCTGCCTGACCACCTCCTGAAAAGGCTTGGCTTGCTCAGGGGGAAGAGCATCAACCAAGCCCGCCAACTGCCGCACATTGTTCCGCATGTGTATGCTCGTGTAGAGCTGGTAAGACTGGATCTTGGCCACGAGCATAGAAGAATGGTAGGCCTTCCTCCCAAAGGAGTCTAAGGTTCTAGGGTCTTTGCCCGGGGGCGCCGAAGCATGCTCCCTAGAACTCTTAGCCTTCTTTAGGGCCAAATCCACAACTCCAGTCATGAGGCAACTGGGTGCGCATCAGCTCTGGGTCCCCATGGATCCGGTACTGGGACTCGATCTTCTTGGGAATGTGGGGATTACTTAGTGGCTTGGTCCAGTTCGCAAGCAATATCTTTTTCAGGACATGGTGCAAGGGAACAGTGGACGCTTCCTTAGGTGGAGAAGGATAGTCCAGGAGCTCAAACATTTCAGCCCTGGGCTCGTCCTCCACAACCACCGGGAAGGGGATGGCCGTAGACATCTCCCGGACAAAGGAAGCAAAAGACAGACTCTCGGGAGGAGAAAGTTGTCTTTCAGGAGAGGGAGTAGGATCAGAAGGAAGACCCTCAGACTCCTCGTCAGAGAAATATCTGGGGTCCTCCTCTTCCTCCCACGAGGCCTCACCCTCGGTGTCAGACACAAGTTCACGGACCTGTGTCTGCAACCTCGCCCTGCTCGACTCGGTGGAACCCCGTCCACGGTGGGGGCGTCGAGAGGTAGACTCCCCTCGCCCGCATCGGCGAAGCTCCCTCCGCCGACGTAGTCGGGGAGCCTTCCTGGGAGGTGGCCGCGGTCGGCACCGCACGCGGGTACCGACGTCGGGGACCTCAACCTGGGCGATGGGCCAGCCGGCGCCACGCTCGACGGTACCGGAGGCGCAAGCACCGCCGGTACCGGAGGGGTAGGGCGCAACAGCTCTCCCAGAATCTCTGGGAGAACGGCCCGGAGGCTCTCGTTTAGAGCGGCTGCAGAGAAAGGCTGAGAGGTCGATGCAGGCGTCGACGCCAGAACCTGTTCCGGGCGAGGAGGCTGTTCCGGGCTGTCCAGAGTGGAGCGCATCGACACCTCCTGAACAGAGGGTGAGCGGTCCTCTCGGTGCCGATGCCTGCTGGGTGCCGAATCCCTCGGCGACCCAGAGCTCTCGGTGCCGACGCGGGGAGGAGACCGGTGTCGATGCTTCTTCGACTTCTTCCGAAGCATGTCACCGGAGCTCCCCGGCACCGACAAGGAGGACGTAGAATCCATCCGTCGCTTCCTCGGGGCCGAGACCGAAGAGGGTCGATCCCGGGGGGGCTGTACCGCAGGAGCCCTCAGGGTAGGAGGAGACCCACCCGAAGGCTCACCGCCACCAGCAGGGGAATGGACAGCCCTCACCTGCACTCCTGACGATGCACCTCCGTCCGACGACATCAGCAGACGAAGTCTCGGTACCACCGACGTCGATACAGTCGCCCGATGCCTCGGCGCCGATGCAGAGGTCCGATGCCTCGATGCAGTCGATGGAGCGGCAGCCAAGGAAGATGGTCCGGACGCTGACGACGTCGATGCACTCGATGCCTCCGGTGCCGATGCCGACGAAGAGCCCGAGAACAAAACGTTCCACTGGGCTAATCTCGCTACCTGAGTCCGCCTTTGTAACAGGGAACACAGACTGCAGTTCTGAGGGCGGTGCTGGGCCCCTAGACACTGAAGACACGCAGAGTGCCTATCAGTGAGCGAGATTACCCGGGCGCACTGGGTGCACTTCTTGAAGCCGCTGGAAGGCTTCGATGTCATGGGCGGAAAAATCACGCCGGCGAAATCAAAAGCCGAAATGGCGAAAATTGAAGCACCAAAATTTAGAGGGAGAAAAATCTCGACCGAGGCCAAAAGAGGCCTACCCCGACAATGAAAGAAAACTTACGGGGCAAAAACTAAGAAATACGGGAAGGGCAGAAAACCCGAAAGGGTCTTCCGGAATACTACCGGAGCGCTTCCCGAACTTTTCTCAAGGAAAAAAAGGACAAAAACACGTCGAAAAGGACGCGCGAGGTCGACTCTCTGGGGCACGAACGGCGTAACACGACTGTACCGAGTGCGGACGAAAGAAGACTGGCCGGCTCGAGCCGGTTTCGGGCGGGAAGACGGCCGCGCATGCGCGGTGCGCATGGGCGCGCGAGGACTAGCAAAGGCCTTTGCTAGTAAACTTTCCGATGGAGGGGGCTGCCGAGGACGTCAACCCATCAGTGAGAACAAGCAGCCTGCTTGTCCTCGGAGAAAAATATGTATGAGGTCTATTTGCATACAATGAAAGCACTACATGCAAATCAATATCATGCATATTCATTGTGAAAACCTTGAAGATCCGACTGGGTTGTGACCCTTGAGGACCGTGGTTCCTCACCTCTGGCCTAGAGAATTGGAAGATGTTGCTAGACATAGATATAAATGCATAATGATTTTGTTCAAGTAGTTAATGTATATAGAAAGACATTACAGCAGTAAAACCATCCTCAGTAACTACTACTAATTTCTAAAGTGCCACCAGGCATACACAGCACTGTAAAGACACATGTAACAGACAGTTTCTGTTCAACAGACTTTACAATCAAGTGAAGACACATATACGACAAACAAGAAATTCCAGGAAAATGTATTACAGTAATACCTCGGTTTTCGTTGACTTCGGCTATTGTTGGTTTTGGTTTTCGTCGATTTCTTTCACGAAAAATTTGTCATGGATTTTGTCGGTTGCCTCGGATTTCGTCGGCGTGCCCATGTGACCTCGCTGCTAATTTTGCCAAAACAAAGGGCGACCCACGGGTTCTCCTGCTCAGTGTGGCGTTGTTTTTGCCCAGGATATGTGCATGAGAGAGATTTTGAAGGGTTTGAGCCTTTCCCTGATGATCCTACACATTGCCTCGGTTTTCGTCGGTTTCGGATTTCACCGATTGTTTTCAGACGGATTATCGACGAAAACCGAGGTATCACTGTATATAGAACAGTGGTTGCAATGTAAATGGATTGAGACAGCACATGATACACTGACTCACAAAATCTGTTCCAGGCAAACACTGCAGCAAGGTTGAAAAAGGAGAGACAAACGTTATCAATGGAGGAGAAGGACACAAATAAGATTTACGTGTCAGGTGAATGGAGTTCACGAGGAAAGTGTAGGGAGAGAGAAGAGAAGTTTAACTAATGATCTGTTGAAGAATTAATGAATTTGTAGGTGAGCAATAGAAGTTTGAAGTATATGTGGAAGTTATATAAGAAGCCAATGTAATGACTTGAAAAGAGAGCCGTATCAACACTGAAGGAAGATAAGTCAGGCAGCTGCATTTTGAAGAGACTGCAATAGGGAAAGACGGTTCCATAGAAACCCATGAGAAGTAGGTTGCAATAATCTATGTGGGAGGCAATGAGAGTGTACACATAGCTGGCAGCATGCTCACAAAGAAAGAGATGGATTTTAGCAATACTGAAAAGGAAGAATCAAAATACTTTAGCAGTGTTTTGGGATGTGCATACAGAAGGAGAGCGAATATTCAAAGCTAACCTGAGACTACAAGCCAAGAGAACTGGAAGGATGAGAGGGCCATACACAGAGATGGAGGAGGAGAGAAGAGGAAAAAGTAGGCTTGGGGAGAAAGATAAGGCGTTCTCTCTTGGCCATATTAAGTGTAAAGTTTAGGTATGACACCCAGGCAGAGATGTCAGACAAGAAGCCTGAATTTGGGACTGGAATCTTGGTGAAATTTCTAGTGTAGAGTCATCATCATAAAAAATGGTACTAAAAGCTATGCGAGGACATTAGAGCATCAAGGGAATTAGTGTACGGAGAAAAGAGAACTTTTGTGCAAACTATAACAGAAGTTTCATTTCCCTCCCCTACGTCATTTATACAGTGGACAACTAAATCTGTTTCTAGATCACTTGCCTGAATGTAACTTGCCTTGAGCTACTACTGAAAAGGTGTGAACTAAATCCAATATCCTTTCCTTTCACAGCCTCTATTCCTAATGGAATACTCAACTCTTGTAAAGAGAAATTCTCTACAGAACTTAGGCTCATATGTGAGGCACTTCTATAAATTCCCAATGCCTCAATGCCATGCGCTTACCCCCGGATTCTATAGAGCGTGTCTAGAGATCCACACCGAAATCCAGGTGGATTCTATAACAACGCACGTAACTTAATTAGCTTAACAAGCTAATTAGCATTGATAACAGCACTTAACAAGCAATAATGAGCACTAATCAGCAATAATTAGAATTTACACGCACAACTCACTAAATGTATTCTGTAATGCACTGTGCCTAACTTCTAACACGCACAAAGGGGTGTGGTTATGGGCGTTTCATGGGCGTTCCAAAATTTACACAGTTATAGAATATGGCCCTCTGCGCCTAAATCTACGCACTGGGATTTATGCCATTTTTCATTGGTGTAAATGGACACATGTAGTTTTAGGTGCTGGGGAATCAACTAAGCCTAAATTTAGGTGCCACTTATAGAATACACTTAGGCGAAAATGTTTTCTGTGTGGTTTTGTTTTTTTAGGTGCCAGATATAGAATCCCCCTTGGTGCCAAGATTCTGTTCTAGAATACTAGCATAGGTCGGCATTGGCATGCCCATGTTTAGGTACATCATATCAATGGAAGGTATAAGTTGGCGTGCCTCAGTGTGCCAGGAGTTGTGCGTTTTATAATATGCTATAAATTATGCATGTAACTGGGAGACTTGCCCATGGCAAGTGTCCCGTTCCGGGCCCTTACCTGGCGGTCCGCGGGCCGAAGCGCGAGGCTGGGGCGCCCGTGGGATGCGGGGCAGCGGGGGAAGGCTGCCACGGGGATCGCCGCGACTGCAGGCTGCTCCGAGGCCGGCGATCCAGAAGAGCAAGCGCCGGCCTCGGAGAAGGAGATCCGCCGGCCAAGATGGCGGCGCCGGCGTCGTCGTCCTCCTCGCTACAGCGGGACCAGCGAGGAGGCTCCGCCCACTTGCTCCGGATTGGCGCATCCGCATAGGAACTCCGCCCATCGGACGGGAGGACCAATCCGGGCTCCCGCTGCCGGCCTGGGCGAAGAGGATTGGTTCCAGCGGTTCCCCAGCCAGGACGAGCGGGGGATTTAAACGGGAACACGGAAGGGGTCCAGTGCTTCCGTTTTGTTGTTTGAAGCCACATTCCAAGACTGTGTTTGTTCCTCGTGCCAGCTAGCCGTCCTGCTAGCTATTTCCAGTAAAGACTGTGTTTGTTCCTCGTGCCAGCTAGCCGTCCTGCTAGCTAGTTCCAGTAAAGACTGTGTTTGTTCCTCGTGCCAGCTAGCCGTCCTGCTAGCTATTTCCAGTAAAGACTGTGTTTGTTCCTCGTGCCAGCTAGCCGTCCTGCTAGCTATCTCCAGTGAAGACTGTGTTGTTCCTCGTGTCAACTAGCCGTCCTGCTAGCTATTTCCAGTGACGACTGTGTTTGTTCCTCGGGCCAGCGAGCCATCCTGCTGGCTATTGCCAATAAAGACTGTGTCCGTTCCCCGTGCTCAGCTAGCCGCCCGGCTAAGCCACGCTCACCAAGGACTCTGTACCCACATCCAGCCAGGCCAGCCGTCACCCCGCGGTTCCAGCAGTCCTGCTGGCCGCCCGCAGCTGAGGGCTCAACCCTCGGTGAACGGCGGTCGCCGCGGGTGAAGATTCGGGGTGCTCGGTGATTTCCTGGCCCTAGTGGGGCTCGGGAAGACTCGAGAGCTCACCAATACCGGAGTGACATCAGAGCTGCGACAGAAAACAGAAGCCATGAGCTCGCCGACGCAACCTGATCTACGGGACCTGGCCAAGGTTCTCCAGCAGCAACAGGAACAGCTCAATGCCCTGTCTGGGGCGCTCCAGAATGTATGTTCTCAGCTCTCCACGCTTCAGGTACAGAACCAGGCCGCTGCGGTCCAAGGGGTCGCAGCGGCTCCCCGTATGGGAGGGTTCCGCGTGGGACCTCGGTTCCCTGAACCAGCACGATACGATGGGACCCCGGGAGGTTGTCGGGGGTTCCTCAACCAGTGTAACCTGGCCTTCCGGATGCAACCGGAGGCCTTTGCCTCGGACCAAAGTAAGGTGGGCTACATTATGGGCCTTTGTGAAGGAAAAGCCCAGGACTGGGTGGCCCCCCTGAACGAACAACATGACCCCATTTTGGATGATTATAGCGAATTTCAGCGCCGGTTCCGGATGGTGTTCGACCTTCCGGGAAGACCTTCCTCCGTGGCATCGGAACTGCTCCGGATTCATCAGGGAGAAGGTACGGTGGCCGATTATGCCATCCGGTTCCGTACCTTAGCCACGGAGCTGCGTTGGAATCCGGAGTCCTTGATGGCCATTTTTATGGAGGGATTACAAGAACGAATCAAGGATGAATTGGCGGGACGGGAGATTCCCGGACAATTGGATGCCCTCATATCACTCTGTATACGGGTGGACACCCGATTCCAGGAGCGAGCCAGAGCCCGGGCGGAGCGGCAGAAGTGGGCACGAGGGACCTCCCGGACGAGCAAAGGGCCGTCCTCTCGCCAGGGGAACCGGGACACTACGGAGCCCGGGGAGGAGCCGATGGTGATGGGCCGGCAACGGTTGACTCCCGCCGAAAGACAGCAACGACAGTCAAACGGACTGTGCTTCTATTGTGGGAAGGCTGGGCATTTCCTCCGGACTTGTTCCATCCGGCCGGGAAATGCGCTCCCCAAGGCACCCTGAGGGGAGGGTTCTTGGGGCACTCCGCTCCCCTACCAGACACCCTGATCATCCTACCGGTGACCTTACGGTGGCAGGAAGCCACGGTTCAGACCCGAGCCCTGGTGGACTCGGGGTCAGGGGGCAATTTTATTGGGCTCGAACTGCTGCAGCAAATGGGCTGGCCCACGCTCCCCCGGAGGCCGATGCTGCGGATAACCTCCATCCAAGGAACTACCCTTCCCCAGCCGGTCACTGAGATTACTCCCATGTTGGGACTGCAAGTGGGGGAGAACCATCGGGAGGAAGCCGAATTCTTAGTATTATCCCGGACCATCCACCCTGTGGTTCTGGGACTGCCATGGTTACGATACCACAACCCGGTTATCGACTGGGCCGGGGGAAGAATTCAAGCGTGGGGTAATTCCTGTCAAGAGACCTGTTGTAAGGGTCGGGCTGGCAGCTGTCCGGCCTTAAATACGTTGCCCGAGGAGGGACCGGGTGAACTGGGCTCCTTGCCTATGGATTATAGAGACTTTGCAGATGTGTTTAATCCCAAGGAGGCGGAGGTACTACCACCGCATAGGTCTTTTGACTGTGCTATCAATTTGAAGACGGATACGGTACCCCCACGGGGCCGACTGTACAAACTGTCCCGAGAAGAGTTCAAGGCAATGCGAGAATACATCCATGAGAACCTACGGAAAGGGTTCATTCAGCCGTCTACATCCCCAGCCGGGGCAGGGTTCTTTTTCGTTACCAAGAAGGATGGGTCGCCGAGACCTTGCATTGACTATCGGGGATTAAATGCCATCACCGTGAAGGATCGGTTCCCGCTGCCGCTCATTCCCGAGCTCTTGGACAGACTGCAAGGAGCTCAGATCTTCACGAAGTTAGATTTGCGGGGGGCCTACAATCTAGTCCGAATCCGGTCCGGGGACGAATGGAAAACGGCTTTCAACACCCACGAGGGACATTTTGAATATCGGGTGATGCCGTTCGGTCTCTGCAATGCCCCTGCGGTGTTTCAACGCCTTATCAATTGTGTACTAGAGGATTTGCTAAATTCCACGGTGATTGTATATCTGGACGACATCCTAGTTTACTCTAAGGACCCCCTGGAGCATCCGGGCCATGTTCGTGCAGTACTGCACCGCCTACGTCAAGCCCATCTATTTGCTAAGCTGAGTAAGTGCGCTTTCCATCAGCGATCCTTACCCTTTTTAGGGCATATCCTGCTTCCAGGGGGGTTACAGATGGAGCCAGACAAGCTCCAAGCCATTCGAGAGTGGCCTCAACCGAAGGGCCTGAAGGCCTTACAACGATTCCTGGGCTTCGCCAATTACTATCGCCAATTTATTCCCCAGTACTCCCGGTTGACAACCCCGTTGACGGCGCTCACCCACAAGAACGCGAGGGTCAGGGATTGGCCGCCCGAGGCGCAAGCGGCTTTTCATCGGGTAAAAGAGGCTTTTGAGTCCGCGTCCATTCTGTTGACCCCCGACCCTGAGAAACCTTTCATTGTAGAGGTGGACGCTCCGCCCTAGGGGCCGGGGCGGTCATTTCTCAAATCAACCCCGAAGGCCGGCGCCAACCGTGCTCCTTCTTTTCACGTAAATTCTCCCCAGCCGAGCGGAATTATACGGTAGGGGATAGAGAACTCTTGGCTTTGAAACTAGCACTGAAGGAGTGGAGACACTTGCTGGAAGGAGCGGAACACCGGTTCACGGTCATCACGGATCATAAGAACCTCCTATACCTCCAAGAGGCTCAACGGTTGAATCCCCGACAGGCTCGGTGGTCATTATTCTTTGCCAGGTTTCATTTTCAATTAGTGTTCCGGGCGGCCTCCCAGAATACCCCGGCAGATGCGCTCTCCCGGGCCTTCGAGGTACCAGAAGAGACTAAGGAGACTCATCCGATGTTAGACCCCGCTTGTCTCAGTGCGGCCACAGGGGAGGTTGCACCGATCCAGAAATTCGTGGCGGCCGCCGATCGGAAAGAGGTTCTGCAATGGGGGCACTCGTCTAGATGGGCCGGGCACTTCGGGTACCAAAAGACACTCCGATTCATCACACGACATTATCGATGGCCACAGATGAGACGAGACATCCTCCAGTTTGTTACCTCGTGCCCGGTATGTGCCCGAACCAAGCCAGTAGGAGGACCCCCCGTGGGAGACCTACAGCCACTGCCCGTGCCGACCAGTCCCTGGTCGGAGATATCCATGGACTTTATCACTGACTTACCTCGCTCCCAGGGTCATACCGTGATCTGGGTTGTGATAGATCGGTTCTCTAAAATGGCTCACTTTGTTCCATTCGCGAACCTCCCGTCGGCCGCCTCTCTAGCTCAAGCCTTCATTCACCACATTTTTCGACTACATGGACTACCCACTCGGATCATCAGTGACCGAGGACCCCAATTTACCTCCCGCTTCTGGAGAACTTTGTGCACGGCCTTGGGGGTGGAGAACCATTTTTCATCCGCTTACCATCCTCAAACCAACGGCATGGTTGAGAGGATTAATCAAACCTTGAAAGGATTCTTACGAGCTTTTGTCAACCAACGACAAGATAACTGGGTTTCTCTACTTCCCTGGGCCGAGTTCGCCTATAACCAAAGTGACCACTCGTCCTCAGGGCAGTCCCCGTTCTTCCTGGTATATGGACGACATCCTCGGCATCCAGGGCCGTTCCCGGCTACCGCCATAACCCCGGCGGGGGACCAAGTCGTGGCCGACCTACAAAAGGTCTGGAAGATGGCTCGGGAACAATTACAGAAGACCGCGACCAAGGACAAGATCTTTGCTGACCGCCATCGGCGGCCCGCTCCCGTGCTCCAACCAGGACAGAAGGTGTGGTTAAGCACGAAACATCTGAGATTCCGAGGTTCTTCCCGAAGATTGGGACCTCGATATGCGGGACCATATGCAATCCAAGAACGAATTGGGCCAGTAACGTATCGGTTGCGGTTACCCGGCACCCTACGAGTGCATAACGCCTTCCATATCTCGTTATTGAAGCGGTTCCGGGGGTCCGGGTGGCACCCGCCCCCGGCCCAAGAAGAAGATCTCCAGGTGGCCCTGGACCCGGAGTACGAGGTAGGAGAAATTCTCGACTCAAAGTGGCGGCGGGGAAGACTGCATTATTTGTTATCATGGAAATCTTTTGGCCCCGAAGACAATTCCTGGGAACCCGTGGCTAATGTTCATGCCCCAGAATTGGTCAAAGCCTTCCACGCCCGATATCCGTCCAAACCCGGGCCACGGGAGAAGGGGTCATCCGGGGAAGATACTGTCCCGTTCCGGGCCCTTACCTGGCGGTCCGCGGGCCGAAGCGCGAGGCTGGGGCGCCCGTGGGATGCGGGGCAGCGGGGGAAGGCTGCCACGGGGATCGCCGCGACTGCAGGCTGCTCCGAGGCCGGCGATCCAGAAGAGCAAGCGCCGGCCTCGGAGAAGGAGATCCGCCGGCCAAGATGGCGGCGCCGGCGTCGTCGTCCTCCTCGCTACAGCGGGACCAGCGAGGAGGCTCCGCCCACTTGCGCCGGATTGGCGCATCCGCGTAGGAACTCCGCCCATCGGACGGGAGGACCAATCCGGGCTCCCGCTGCCGGCCTGGGCGAAGAGGATTGGTTCCAGCGGTTCCCCAGCCAGGACGAGCGGGGGATTTAAACGGGAACACGGAAGGGGTCCAGTGCTTCCGTTTTGTTGTTTGAAGCCACATTCCAAGACTGTGTTTGTTCCTCGTGCCAGCTAGCCGTCCTGCTAGCTATTTCCAGTAAAGACTGTGTTTGTTCCTCGTGCCAGCTAGCCGTCCTGCTAGCTATTTCCAGTAAAGACTGTGTTTGTTCCTCGTGCCAGCTAGCCGTCCTGCTAGCTAGTTCCAGTAAAGACTGTGTTTGTTCCTCGTGCCAGCTAGCCGTCCTGCTAGCTATTTCCAGTAAAGACTGTGTTTGTTCCTCGTGCCAGCTAGCCGTCCTGCTAGCTATCTCCAGTGAAGACTGTGTTGTTCCTCGTGTCAACTAGCCGTCCTGCTAGCTATTTCCAGTGACGACTGTGTTTGTTCCTCGGGCCAGCGAGCCATCCTGCTGGCTATTGCCAATAAAGACTGTGTCCGTTCCCCGTGCTCAGCTAGCCGCCCGGCTAAGCCACGCTCACCAAGGACTCTGTACCCACATCCAGCCAGGCCAGCCGTCACCCCGCGGTTCCAGCAGTCCTGCTGGCCGCCCGCAGCTGAGGGCTCAACCCTCGGTGAACGGCGGTCGCCGCGGGTGAAGATTCGGGGTGCTCGGTGATTTCCTGGCCCTAGTGGGGCTCGAGAAGACTCGAGAGCTCACCAATACCGGAGTGACATCAGAGCTGCGACAGCAAGTTACAGCGCTGCGTAACCCTAGTAGCGCTCTAGAAATGTTAAGTAGTAGTAGTATGGCCCCCTTACTCTGTCTACATGCACAACCCATTTGCAGTTAGCTGCTACCTTATAGGCTAGTGCCTAATGCACACAGGGCAGTGGCGTAGCTACGTGGGGCCACGGGGGCCTGGCCCTGGACCCCCCCTGCCGACGACTCTCTCAACCCCCCCTCCCGCCACCAACCCTCCCCCGCTACCGCTGTCGTCGCCTACCTTTGCTGGCGGGGGACCCCAATCCCCGCCAGCCGAGGTCCTCTTCTTCCCGCGCAAGGCTTCGTTCTGTTTCTGACGTCCTGCATGTTGTACGTGCAGGACGTCAGACTCACAGAAACAGAACAAAGCCTTGCAGATCAGCCAGCAATGCTAATAAATATTTGGGGGCATTACCATAAAATATCCTACATCGGGCCTCTAGAGGGAGCCAATACAGTTTTCCAAAAATCAATTTTGCTACTGTGTTCTGTAAAACCTGCAGACACCGCAGGTGCATACCTCTAGGCGTCAGTTTATAGAATTGCCCCGACAGAGTTTAATTTAGTAGTTTCACCCACAATATAGATGAATTCTCAGGGGTGAAATGGGTGCTTCTCTTTCCACATATGTCAAGACACAGAAGCACTGATCAAGGATGTCCAACCTGGATCCTCGACGGCCACAGTCCAGTTGGGTTTTCAGGATTTCCACATTGTATGCAAATAGATCTCTTGCACATTCATTATGGAAATCCTGAAAACCTGACCTGGCGAGGGCTGAGGTTGGACACCTTTGCTCTATAGCTTAGTAGTGAAAAAGAACATATGACTAATTTAGCAGAGAGGATTGCAAAGGTCTCAAATACAAAACCTACTATGCATCCAACTTCTCCGTTATAGGCAGCCAACTTTGGAATGCCATACCAAGATTCATACGAACGACAAATGAACATCTAAGCTTCCGAAAGCTGCTGAAAACATACCTCTTCAAACAAGCCTATCCCAACGACCCAATTTAATTTACGACCACAATTCCACGCTACTAACACTAAACATGCCTCAATCCTCCCCCCACTTCTCTTCATCTTGTCCTTCTCTATACAATTGCATTATCTCTGTGACTTTTTACACCCACACATTGTATTACCCCTTTGATACCTTGTATTACCTCTATGACACTTTGTACCCATACATTGTGCTATCCCTGTGATACTTTGTACCCAAACATTGCGTCACCTCTGTGATACTTTGTACCCTTACATTGTAAGCCGCACTGAACCTGCTATCAAGTGGGAAAGAGCGGGGTATAAATGCTATAAATAAATAGATAACAGGAATTACTCATGTAATTTACTGGGGCTGAAAAGTGTCTCCCTCTATACCATCAGCAGCTTCATACAGCCACCAAGTTTCACAAGATGATATTTAGTCCTGGGGAAAGGGGCAGTTCTTGACATGGAGAAAGTAAAGTACATGCAGGGATATTATTTTCAAATGCCTTTATGTAGTTTCTCTCATATGGAATATGCCTTCAGGTAAAGCATAGGCAAAGACCACAGCTATTTTTATACCCTCAGATTCTGTCAAAGCTCATCTGCAAAGTGAAATTATGTGAGCAGTTTCTCCTTGAATATTTGCAAGAGTGGGTTTTGAAAATTGTCCACTTGATATATAGCTCTAACACTATGACGCACATAAAATTTAGGACAAAAACAATTTTCTTTTTACATTTTATAATGACAGAGGCAGCAAAGCCTGGGATGATAAGAACTTTAGCTTAACTTTGTATTTATATTATGACAAAATAGGCCATGAACCATCAATTTCATGGTCTGAAGACACTAATTTTTTTTTTTTTTTTTAGAGTGAAAGATGAATTCCTGTAATAAACAAAAGTCTTTTGACCATCTTTTCTAGCTCATATATACACAACACATTTCTTTATAATTTGAAAAATACTTTTCTAAAACCTAGAGGGGCATAATCGAAAGGAGCGCTCAAGTTTACCTGAGGACATCCTCGCAGGACGTCCCGGCGAAGGGGTGGGGAAACCCGTATTATCGAAAGAAGATGGGCGTCCATCTTTCGTTTCGATAATACGGTTGGGGATGCCCAAATCTTGACATTTAGGTCATCCCTAGACTTGGTCGTTTCTGATTTTCAGCGATAAGGAAACTAAGGACGCCCATCTCAGAAATGACCAAATCCAAGCCCTTTGGTCATGGGAGGAGCCAGCATTCGTAGTGCACTGGTCCCCTTGACATGCCAGGACACCAACCGGGCACCCTAGGGGGCACTTCAGAAAAAGCTCCCAGGTACATAGCTCCCTAACCTTGTGTGCTGAGCCCCCCAACCCCCCCCCCCCACCCAAAATCCACTACCTACAACTGTACACCACTACTATAGCCCTTATGGGTGAAGGGGGGGCATCTAGATGTGGGTTTCTGGTGGGTTTTGGAGGGCTCACATTTATCACCACAAGTGTAACAGGTAGGGGGGGGTGGGCCTGGGTCCGCCTGCCTGAAGTGCACTGCACCCACTAAAACTGCTCCAGGGACCTGCATACTGCTGCGATGGACCTGAGTATGACATTTGAGGCTGGCACAAAAGATTTTTAAAGTTCTTTTTTGAGGGTGGGAGGGTGTTAGTGACCACTGGGGGAGTAAGGGGAGGCCATTCCCGATTCCCTCTGGTGGTCATCTGGTCAGTTCAGGCACCTTTTTGTGCCTTGGTCATAAGAAAAACTGGACCAGGTAAAGTTGTCCAAATGGTCAGGGAAGCCCTTTTTTCCCCATTATGGGTTGAGGACGCCCATGTGTTAGGCACACCCAAGTCCCGCCTTCGCTACGTCTCCGACACATTCCAGGGAACTTTAGTCATCCCCGCGACGGAAAGCAGTTGGGAACGCCAAAAATCAGCTTTCGATTATGCTGATCTGGGCGACCCTGTGAGAAGGACGCCCATCTTCCGATTTGTGTCAAAAGATGGGCATCCTTCTCTTTTGAAAATAAGCCTGCTAGTGTTTCACATCCATTTATTCATATAAGTACCTTCGTCTTTCTGACGAAGAGATGGTCAGAAAGACGAAATTCATTCATTACCTCCAAATACCTGAGAAGAGCCCGTCTCACATCGAGGCAGCGAAGAGCCTAGAATTGTTCAGGGTAATCTTCCCGGCGGAAGGCCGGAAAATGCAGGGACTGCCCCAAGTGGAATCGAGAAACCACCTTGGGCAAAAATAAAGGAACTGTCCTAATCGATACCCCCACCTCTGTAAAATGCAGGAAGGGGTCTCTGCAAGAAAGGGCCTGCAACTCTGAAATTCTCCGAGCGGAAGTAATGGCTACTAGGAAAATCGCTTTCAAGGTGAGATCCTTAATCGTAATCCCCGATAAGGGTTTGAAAGGAGGACGCTGAAGCGCTTTGAGAACTAGATTAAGGTTCCAGTATGGCAGAACTGGCACGTGAGGAGGGCGCAAATGATTTACGCCCCTCAAGAAACGAACCACATCAGGGTGGGAAGCGATGGACCCCCCTGAAGCCGGCCTCTAAAACATGCCAGAGTTGCCACCTGCACCTTAAGAGAACTCGACGAGAGTGATTTCTGTACACCCTCCTAAAGAAACACGAGGATAACTGATACTAAAGCCGAAGCTGCTGACAATCTCGAACTCGCACACCACGAATCGAAGGTACGTCACACCCTAGCATAAGATATCAAGGTGGATCTTTTCCAAGCCTACAGCATCGTAGCGATAACTGCGTCCGGATACCCTTTTCTTCTCAACCTCACTCTTTCAAGGGCCAGGCAGTAAGACCAAAGGGGGAGGGATCCTCCATTGTGACTGGCCTCTGCAGCAGGAGACCGTCCTGCGCTGGTAGCAGAAAAGGACGATCGAACAGAAGCCTGATCACATCTGCGTACCAGGGTCGTCTGCGCCAATCCGGGGCCACTAGGATCATTCGACTGGGATGACTGGCAAAGCGAGTCAGTAACCTGCCCACCATTGTCACGGGGGAAAGGCATAGAGCAGGCCCCTGGGCCAAGGTTGAAGAAGGGCAAGATAATGATGCGCGGTGACCGCTAGGGAAACCTTCTTCGTCGAAGCCCTCAAAAGATCATAAAGAAGATCCGCAAAGAAGGCTATACCGGACTCCAAGGCTGGCAAAACAACCATGAGATCTTCTGGAGAGGAGGCTTTCTGTACCCATGATAAGCATGCCCGCGCCGCATAGGAGCCACAAACCGATGCCTGCAAGGAAAGGGCAGCTACTTCAAAGGACAGCTTCAAGCAAGTCTCCCACTTACGATCCTGAGGGTCCTTGAGTGCCGCGCCACTCTCCACAGGGCGAGTGGTTTTCTTAGTGACTGCTGTGATTAAGGAATCCACCGTAGGGACCTTCAGCAAGTCTAAGTCAGGAGCAGGTAGCGCATAAAGATGCAACATAGCTCTAATCAACCTTAAGACCACTGTCCGGCGTATCCCACTGCGCCGAAATAAGGATCTTCAAGGCCTCATGCACATGAAAGGAACGAGGAGGGCATTTGGTGCCAGATATAATAGAGGGCAACGGAACTGTAGCCCCTGACGATTCAGGGGGGTAATGGCCAAAACCTCAAAAGCCCTAACAATCAGGGAGGGAAGCTCTTCCCTGCAAAAAAGGCGGGCAGCCGTCGAATCATCCCCCTCCTCAGAGGGCAGGTTGACCTCATCTGCCAAATCCAAAGATTCTGAGGGAGAGCCCGGAGACAAAACCGGGCCATCTGTGTCAGATAGCTCCTCGGGATCCAAAATCTCCACCCAGGGACGTTTTGGCAGGAAAGACTGAGAGACTGCAGCAATCGAAGTTTCCTGAGGAAGAGACGGGGCTGCCTGAAGAGAAGCTCCTGACTTCTTCAAAAGAAAGGCACTGTGCATTCATAAAACAAAATCCGGGGAAAAAAGAACTACAAGGGACTCCCCTGCTTCCTGTACATCACTTCCCTCCATCGGAGCCTGTGCCACAGAAGCACACTGCGCCTCTTGTCTATCAACGGCCACGTGCGGAGCAGGTCGTCCATGAGAGGAAAAAATGGCGCCCACCAAAGCGCGCTGCACTAACTGCCCCGAGGAAACTGCCGAAACTATCCCCTACGCTTCCGACTCACCGGACGCCTGAGGGGAACCCCCGTCGTGCTGAACACCCGCTGAGAGTTGACGGTGGCAGGACTCAAACTCCTCCAAATGCTGCTCTCCGGCCCCCACACCGGGAGCAGCGCTTAGCCGCCTCAGAAGGCGCTGACATGCTCCACAAATGCCTGCCCCAAAACTGACTCGGCAGAACGTCTAGTTCCTCCATATGATTAAACAAAAAGTCTCTTACCGTTTTTTTTTTTTAGTCAGAAGAGAAAGGAAACACCCGATCAGGCCAACAGCCCCGGGCGACAGAAGAAAGGTAGGGGGAGACCAGGAGGGACCTGACACCACCAGGTGTACATCACAAGCTGCAAACAGCCACTCAACCCCTGTCTGTGCTAAACTAGGTCCAAAGGACACCAGTAGCCAGATCAAACCAGAGCTGCACAGAGATGTCCCTCCACCTGCTAGATAGAGAGAATACTGAGGTTCAGCTGACTGCACAGGTCCACATATAGCAAACCTCGGAGGTTCTCTCTACCTCCACCTGCTGGTAGAAGGACACAACCTACAAGTCTCTCTGGATTGATCTGTGGGACGCCATGGAAATTATATATGTCAGGGCCTTAAATTGCATTATTTGCACCTTAACATGACTTAATGGGCTATAATACAGCTTGTATATTTAGGTTACTATGGGATACATAGTAATGAAATGTATAACATTGAAAAGAATGTTAATGTTAAGTAGCTCATTACAACTGTCATGGTATGGACATAAAATTTAATTCTGGCATTTACAGTATAATCAGCTTAACCATCAAGTTCAAAGTGGAGAACAATCTCACAATCTTGTTTTTTTTGTACCTGATGCAATGGAGGGTTAAGTGACTTGCCCAGGGTCATAAGAAGCTGCAGTGGGAATCGAACCCAGGATGCTGGGATCAAAGCCCGCTGCACTAACCATTCGGTCAATCCTCTACTCCATTGAATACACTAATAATGAAGATTTAAAAAACCTAGCAAAAAGCTGGGGTTATTTTACTGTGTCAGGAGCACTGTGCCTTGAAGCTCCAGGGCTATAGCATAAAGGAACTGGTGCTGTCCCCCTCCCCCAATCAAGTACTCCCCCCTCCCCATCACACTTCTCCTCCAATCGCCCCATCCCTGATCACATCCCCCCTACAATCAAGCTCCCCCACCTCCCAAATGGCCTACCACCATCTACTGTGGTCTACCAGCCCTGTACCTAGTGGTCCAGTGGTCTCAGGTAGGAGCAACCCTCAGTCGATCCTGCCCTGCTGGTGCCATCTCAAAAATGGTGCCCTTAGTCTACTGTCTGATGATCATATTTCTGTATGAGGGCTGTTCACGCTTTCCAAAAATACTAGGACAAGGGGGCATGCGATGAAACTACAGTGTAGTAAATTTAAAACAAATAGGAGAAACTTTTTTCTTCACCCAACGAGTAATTAAACTCTGGAATTCGTTGCTGGAGAACGTAGTGAAGGCGGTTAGCTTGGCAGAGTTTAAAAAGGGGTTGGACGGTTTCCTAAAGGACAAGTCCATAGACCGCTACTAAATGGACTAGGGAAAAATCCACAATTTCGGGAATAACTTGAATAAAATATTTGTACGTTTGGGTAGCTCGCCAGGTGCCCTTGACCTGGATTGGCCGCTGTCGGGGACAGGATGCTGGGCTCGATGGACCTTTGGTCTTTTCCCAGTAAGGCACTACTTATGTACTTATGATGGTGGGGGGACGGCACTGGCATTCATTATGGTACAGTCTGGGAGCATCGGGAAGTGGCTTTGAGGCCTGATGCTCCCAGACCACTGGAATAATGCTGCTTGCGAAGTAGCAGAGTCTAATAAATCAAGGTATGGTAAAGGCTCGCTTTTACCACACCTTGATTACTTCCCCCTTAGAGTACTGAACTGTGCAAGTCAAATAATATTACAATCAGCGCCATCCTGACCAGCCAAATGTCACACAATCCATAACATTGTTAGTACATCATTAAACCTCATGAAGCTACTTTTCCCAAATAAAATTCACATGTTATCAGATGCACATAAAATTCTGCAGATAAAAAGGAAGGACACTGTCAGAGACATTACATAAAGGGCCTGATTCAACAAGGTTTTAACCCAGAACACTTTACAGAACCAGGTCCTAAAATGATGTTCTAAAATGTCAGCTAAAATCTGAAATGCAGGACTCCATATCAACAGAATGAGAAGGCAATTTACTTGAAACCCCCCCCCCCCCCCCCCCCACAATACATCTTTTTATAGTTTCACTACTACTACTTATTTCTATAGCGCTACCGGAAGTACGCAGCGCTTCACATTTGAACATGGAGAGATAGCCCCTGCTCAATAGAGCTTACAATCTAATTATGACAGACAGACAGGACAAGTAAGGGATAAGGGTTAGGACAGACAGCATATCAGGGATAGGGGACAGTTGAAGGTTTAGGTTTAGGAGTTAAAAGCAGCATCGAAGAGGTGGGTTTTTAGCCTAGATTTGGCCAGAGATGAGGCTTGGCGTACTGGCTCAGGAAGTTTATTCCAGGCATCCGGTGCAGCAAGATAGAAGGAACGGAGTCTGGAGTTAGCGGTGGAGGAGAAGGGTGCAGATAAGAGAGATTTGCCCAGTGAGCGGAGTTCCCGGGGAGGAGTGTAGGGAGAGATGAGAGTGGAGAGGTACTGAGGAGCTGCAGAGTGAATGCATTTGTAAGTCAGTAAGAGGAGTTTGAACTGAATGCGGAAACGGATAGGGAGCCAATGAAGTGACTTGAGGAGAGGGCTAATATGAGCATAACGACACTGGTGGAATATTAGTCGTGCCGCAGAATTTTGAACAGATTGAAGAGGAGAGAGATGGCTCGGTGGGAGACCTGTGAGAAGCAAGTTGCAGTAAATGTTTTGCAATTATTAGGATTAATTTGACATGATATTAGACTAGTTACTGTCATTAGCCTCAACTTGAATTTTATGGCTTCTACCAGATGGTTCTCTAATTTATTGGTATATACCAAAATTTCATTAGATTTCAAGTCATTTTTTAAATGAAACAGAATCTCTATATACAAGAGGGCAAGGCAACCCCAGATAAATAATTTTCAGGCATCTCCACCAAGTCCTTCACACAGCTTTAGATTCTTTTAGAATTTTCTCATGCAGAAGATAATCACTGATGCACAGAAGGGTCAACCTCATTAACACTGCTAATGCAGCAAGGCTAAGACAAACTCTTGGCTATTACAATAGTTCAACCGAAGACTCGGGGAGATTCATGGAAACACTACAAGACCTCAATATAATATCTGGAGTTTTTCAAACCAGAGCTAGGAAGAGTGAACTCCAAAACATATAATACATGATTATTATTATTACAGTAGAAGTCCACAAATCTGGACTGCTCACGGATCGGGTTGTCCAGATTTTTGGACTTTCCAGATTCTCAGGCAGTACTTGTTTTACCATGATTTACCCAGCAGCCAGCCCCTCTTCTACTTTCCCAGGCCCCCAAGACCTCCTTGGCTACACTTTCCCCCTTCTCTGCCCTCTTGCTCTTTGCTACTTTTCCTGAAGTCTTTGTTGCTGCTGCATCAGTGGCAGCCTTACTCACTAGCTGACTCCGGCATGCACTGGGCCTTTCCCCTCTGACTCGTCTCACCCCTTCTGATGCAACTTCCTGTTGTTGGAAGGGTGGGACGGGTCAGAGTGGAAAGGCCTGCTGCATGCCAGAGGCAGTGTTGCCAGATGGGCGGTTTTCCGCAACCCGCCGCGGGAAACCTTTGCCCGTGGCGGGTTGCGTTTTTTTGGGCTGGTTTTCTTTCTTTTGTGCGGGTTTTGGGGTGGTTTTTCGGCCGGCGGGGGTGGGGCTAATGGCGACAGAGGCGGAGTTGTGACGTTTTGGGCGGGGTTTGCCGACATTTTGGGCGGGGCGATGACGGTGGGGACGGGGGTGATGACGGCGGGGGCAGGGTGATGACGTAGGGGGTGGGGTGTGTGCGGTTTTTGGACTGTTTTGTGTGGGAATTTTTTTTTTTATATGGCAACCCTGGCCAGAGGCAGCCAGTGAGTAAGGCTGCCGCTGGTGCTGCAGCACCGAAGACTTCAGAAAAGGTAACAAATAGCAAACGGGCAGGGCCTGGAGTGGGGGGAAAGATGCTGGACCATGCGAGGTAGGGGGGAGGGAGGAAGAGAAGGGGAGGCATAGCCATGGGGGGAGCTAGGAGAGTGAGAATAGAAAGAATGCAGGGCCAGGAACAGAGGGAGAGAAGCTGTATGTGGGGGGGGGGGGGGGGGGGGGGGGGAGAAGAGGGGGAGTTCAGATTCTCGGGCAGTTGGCAGGTAAATTTTAGGGCCCGGATTCTCCTCAGGATTTGCAGACTTCTATAGTACAATGTTTTCTTAACTGCCTTAAGAACATAAGAGTTACCATACTGGGACAGACCGAAAGTCCAGCAAGCAGATTCCTTTCCCTTCACACCTGGAATTTCTATCCATAAAGATTCCATGCTGCTATCTGTTTAATGTAGAATATTTATTTTGTTTGACTCATTTTCCTCTTTAACATATAGAGCAACCCCCCCTCCAATTTGATTCACTCTATTATTGCAATATAATTTGTACCCTGCTAACACAGTGTCCCATTGATTGTCCGCCTTCCACCAGGTCTCTGAAATGCCTATTATATCTACCTCCTCATTTAGTGCTACAGTGGGGGAAATAAGTATTTGATCCCTTGCTGATTTTGTAAGTTTGCCCACTGACAAAGACATGAGCAGCCCATAATTGAAGGGTAGGTTATTGGTAACAGTGAGAGATAGCACATCACAAATTAAATCCGGAAAATCACATTGTGGAAAGTATATGAATTTATTTGCATTCTGCAGAGGGAAATAAGTATTTAATCCCTCTGGCAAACAAGACCTAATAAGTACAAAAGTACATAAGTAGTGCCATACTGGGAAAGACCAAAGGTCCATCTAGCCCAGCATCCTGTCACCGACAGTGGCCAATCCAGGTCAAGGGCACCTGGCACGCTCCCCAAACGTAAAAACATTCCAGACAAGTTATACCTAAAAATGAGGAATTTTTCCAGTCCATTTAATAGCGGTCTATGGACTTGTCCTTTAGGAATCTATCTAACCCCTTTTTAAACTCCGTCAAGCTAACCGCCCGTACCACGTTCTCCGGCAATGAATTCCAGAGTCTAATTACACGTTGGGTGAAGAAAAATTTTCTCCGATTCGTTTTAAATTTACCACACTGTAGCTTCAACTCATGCCCTCTAGTCCTAGTATTTTTGGATAGCGTGAACAGTCGCTTCACATCCACCCGATCCATTCCACTCATTATTTTATACACTTCTATCATATCTCCCCCTCAGCCGTCTCTTCTCCAAGCTGAAAAGCCCTAGCCTTCTCAGCCTCTCTTCATAGGAAAGTCGTCCCATCCCCACTATCATTTTCGTCACCCTTCGCTGTACCTTTTCCAATTCTACTATATCTTTTTTGAGATACGGAGACCAGTACTGAACACAATACTCCAGGTGCGGTCGCACCATGGAGCGATACAACGGCATTATAACATCCGCACACCTGGACTCCATACCCTTCCTAATAACACCCAACATTCTATTCGCTTTCCTAGCCGCAGCAGCACACTGAGCAGAAGGTTTCAGCGTATCATCGACGACGACACCCAGATCCCTTTCTTGATCCGTAACTCCTAACGCGGAACCTTGCAAGACGTAGCTATAATTCGGGTTCCTCTTACCCACATGCATCACTTTGCACTTGTCAACATTGAACTTCATCTGCCACTTGCACGCCCATTCTCCCAGTCTCGCAAGGTCCTCCTGTAATCGTTCACATTCCTCCTGCGACTTGACGACCCTGAATAATTTTGTGTCATCGGCGAATTTAATTACCTCACTAGTTATTCCCATCTCTAGGTCATTTATAAATACATTAAAAAGCAACGGACCCAGCACAGACCCCTGCGGGACCCCACTAACTACCCTCCTCCACTGAGAATACTGGCCACGCAATCCTACTCTCTGCTTCCTATCTTTCAACCAGTTCTTAATCCATAATAATACCCTACCTCCGATTCCATGACTCTGCAATTTCTTCAGGAGTCTTTCGTGCGGCACTTTGTCAAACGCCTTCTGAAAATCCAGATATACAATATCAACCGGCTCCCCATTGTCCACATGTTTGCTTACCCCCTCAAAAAAATGCATTAGATTGGTGAGGCAAGACTTCCCTTCACTAAATCCGTGCTGACTTTGTCTCATCAGTCCATGTTTTTGTATATGCTCTGCAATTTTATTCTTAATAATAGCCTCCACCATCTTGCCCGGCACCGACGTCAGACTCACCGGTCTATAATTTCCCGGATCTCCTCTGGAACCTTTCTTAAAAATCGGAGTAACATTGGCTACCCTCCAGTCTTCCGGTATTACACTCGATTTTAGGGACAGATTGCATATTTCTAACAGTAGCTCCGCAAGTTCATTTTTTAGTTCTATTAATACTCTCGGATGAATACCATCAGGTCCCGGTGATTTACTACTCTTCAGCTTGCTGAACTGACCCATTACATCCTCCAAGGTTACAGAGAATTTGTTTAGTTTCTCCGACTCCCCCGCTTCAAATATTCTTTCCGGCACCGGTGTCCCCCCCAAATCCTCCTCGGTGAAGACCGAAGCAAAGAATTCATTTAATTTCTCCGCTACGGCTTTGTCCTCCTTGATCGCCCCTTTAACACCATTTTCGTCCAGCGGCCCAACCGACTCTTTGGCCGGTTTCCTGCTTTTAATGTATCTAAAAAAGTTTTTACTATGTATTTTTGCTTCCAACGCTAATTTCTTCTCAAAGTCCTTTTTTGCCCTCCTTATCTCCGCTTTGCATTTGGCTTGGCATTCCTTATGATCTATCCTGTTACTTTCAGTTGGTTCTCTTCTCCACTTTCTGAAGGATTGTTTTTTGGCTCTAATGATTTCCTTTATCTTACTGTTTAGCCACGCCGGCTGACGTTTAGTCTTTTTTCCCTTTTTTCTAATACGTGGAATATATTTGTCCTGAACCTCCAGGATGGTGTTTTTAAACAGCATCCACGCCTGATGCAAGTTTTTTACTCTGCGAGCTGCTCCTTTCAGTCTTTTTTTCACCATTTTTCTCATTTTGTCGTAATCACCTTTTCTATAGTTAAACGCTAGCGTACTTGATTTCCTAGTTTCACTTCCTTCAATGCCAATATCAAAACCGATCATATTATGATCACTGTTATCAAGCGGCCCTCGTATCGTTACCCCCTGCACTAGATCATGAGCACCACTAAGGACTAAGTCTAGTATTTTTCCTTCTCTTGTCGGCTCCTGGTGGCAAAACCCTTGTTGGCAAGCACAGCGGTCAGACGTCTTCTGTAGTTGATGATGAGGTTTGCACACATGTCAGGAGGAATTTTGGTCCACTCCTCTTTGCAGATCATCTCTAAATCATTAAAAGTTCTGGGCTGTCGCTTGGCAACTCGCAGCTTCAGCTCCCTCCATAAGTTTTCAATGGGATTAAGGTCTGGTGACTGGCTAGGCCACTCCATGACCCTAATGTGCTTCTTCCTGAGCCACTCCTTTGTTGCCTTGGCTGTATGTTTTGGGTCATTGTCGTGCTGGAAGACCCAGCCACGACCCATTTTTAAGGCCCTGGCGGAGGGAAGGAGGTTGTCACTCAGAATTGTACGGTACATGGCCCCATCCATTCTCCCATTGATGCGGTGAAGTAGTCCTGTGCCCTTAGCAGAGAAACACCCCCAAAACATAACATTTCCACCTCCATGCTTGACAGTGGGGACGGTGTTCTTTGGGTCATAGGCAGCATTTCTCTTCCTCCAAACACGGCGAGTTGAGTTCATGCCAAAGAGCTCAATTTTTGTCTCATCTGACCACAGCACCTTCTCCCAATCACTCTCGGCATCATCCAGGTGTTCACTGGCAAACTTCAGACGGGCCGTCACATGTGCCTTCCGGAGCAGGGGGACTTTGCGGGCACTGCAGGATTGCAATCCGTTATGTCGTAATGTGTTACCAATGGTTTTCGTGGTGACAGTGGTCCCAGCTGCCTTGAGATCACTGACAAGTTCCCCCCTTGTAGTTGTAGGCTGATTTCTAACCTTCCTCATGATCAAGGATACCCCACGAGGTGAGATTTTGCGTGGAGCCCCAGATCTTTGTCGATTGACAGTCATTTTGTACTTCTTCCATTTTCTTACTATGGCACCAACAGTTGTCTCCTTCTCGCCCAGCGTCTTACTGATGGTTTTGTAGCCCATTCCAGCCTTGTGCAGGTGTATGATCTTGTCCCTGACATCCTTAGACAGCTCCTTGCTCTTGGCCATTTTGTAGAGGTTAGAGTCTGACTGATTCACTGAGTCTGTGGACAGGTGTCTTTCATACAGGTGACCATTGCTGACAGCTGTCTGTCATGCAGGTAACGAGTTGATTTGGAGCATCTACCTGGTCTGTAGGGGCCAGATCTCTTACTGGTTGGTGGGGGATCAAATACTTATTTCCCTCTGCAGAATGCAAATAAATTCATATACTTTCCACAATGTGATTTTCCGGATTTAATTTGTGATGTGCTATCTCTCACTGTTACCAATAACCTACCCTTCAATTATGGGCTGCTCATGTCTTTGTCAGTGGGCAAACTTACAAAATCAGCAAGGGATCAAATACTTATTTCCCCCACTGTATATACAACCTTATTTTTAAGGCTTCTAGCATTTGTATATAGACACTTCAAATTGTCTATTTTCCTTGCATCTACAGGCTGCTTTGAAGTTAATGGGGACAATTTGCATCCTTTACTCTTTTCATCCACTGAACATTCCTGGCTTTCTTTCACCATTATTGAAACCTCTCTATCGGGATTCCCTAAAGATTGTTTCAATAGCATCCTTCAAGGATACTCCACACCGTACCATGCACTCCTGGGTGTCTGTCGGCTTTCCTCCTGATTTTAGTTTAAAAGCTGCTAATCAGGTTGTATATCAGCTCTGTTATTGCTGGAGGATGAATATCTAGGTGGCTTAAGTGTGTTTATCAAATAAGAGTTCTGATAAGTGTTCTCCTATCTAGCGTACAACCAACTTCGTCTTTGTTTTCCTCCGAGTTCCTTACAGCTCTTACTTTTCTCTCCCACACTAACTACCACACTACAGTGGAGGAGTGGCCTAGTGGTTAGGGTGGTGGACTTTGGTCCTGGGGAACTGAGGAACTGAGTTGGATTCCCACTTCAGGCACAGGCAGCTCCTTGTGACTCTGGGCAAGACACTTAACCCTCCATTGCCCCATGTAAGCCGCATTGAGCCTGCCATGAGTGGGAAAGCGCAGGGTACAAATGTAACAAAAATAAAATAGATACTATTGGAGATTCTACATGGAATGTTGCTACTATTGGAGATTCTACATGGAATGTTGCTATTCCATTAGCAACATTCCATGTAGAAGGCTGCGCAGGCTTCTGTTTCTGTGAGTCTGACGTCCTGCACGTACGTGCAGGACGTCAGACTCACAGAAGCAAAAGCCTGCGCGGCCACATTGGTGATCTGCAAGGGTCGACTTCTACATGGAATGTTGGAATAGCAACATTCCATGTAGAATCTCAAATAGTAGCAACAGTGGAGGAGTGGCCTAGTGGTTTGGGTGGTGGACTTTGGTCCTGGGGGAACTGAGGAACTGAGTTCGATTCCCGGCACAGGCAGCTCCTTGTGACTCTGGGCAAGTCACTTAACCCTCCATTGCCCGCCGCATTGAGCCTGCCATGAGTGGGAAAGCGCGGGGTACAAATGTAACAAAAAATTAAATAAATACCTCTGCTTATATTTGGTTACTTGATCCACTTGTAAATAAAAAGCATTTATTTTTTTTTGCAATCTCTGAGCCTGGTGTCATTTGCTTGTCAGTTCCAGGAGTGATAGAACTTGGAGTCATATAATTTGTTGGATGGGGTTTAGAAAATTCTGGTAACAGCTACCATTACACAATTTCCCTGTCCCACTGTTATCGTGCATACAGGAAGCACTATACCGTAGCTAGCTCTGCCTACATTTACTCTAATAACAGTTTATGGACTTGATAGTATGGAATCTTGTTATTCTTGGGGATTTTGCCAAGTACTTGTGACCTGTATTGGCCACTGCAGAAGCAAGATACCTGGCTAGATGGACCATCAGTCTGATCCAGAATGGCTATTCTTATGTTCTTACATAGTAACATAGTAGATGACGGCAGAGAAAGACCTGCGCAGTCCATCCAGTCTGCCCAACAAGATAACTCATATTTGCTGCTTTCTGTGTATACCCTACTTTGATTTGTACCTGTGCTCTTCAGGGCACAGACCGTATAAGTCTGCCCCGCACTATCCCCGCCTCCCAACCACCAGCCCCACCTCCCAACCACCGCTCTGGCACAGGCACAGACCGTATAAGTCTGCCCAGCACTATCCTCACCTCCCCAGCCCTGCCTCCCAACCCCGGCTCTGGCACAGACCGTACAAGTCTGTCCAGCACTATCCCCGCCTCCCAACCACCAGTCCCGCTTTCCACCACCGGCTCTGGCACAGACCGTATAAGTCTGCCCTGCACTATCCCCGCCTCCCAACCACCAGCCCCACCTCCCAACCACCGGCTCTGGCACAGGCACAGACCGTATAAGTCTGCCCAGCACTATCCTCACCTCCCCAGCCCTGCCTCCCAACCCCGGCTCTGGCACAGACCGTACAAGTCTGTCCAGCACTATCCCCGCCTCCCAACCACCAGCCCCGCCTCCCGATCTTGACTAAGCTCCTGAGGATCCATTCCTTCGGCACAGGATTCCTTTATGCTTATGCTTACAGCTGCTTTTTCCATATCCTCTGGCTTCCAGTGCTGAACTGTATGAAGAGTGAAAAATATTTTTTCCTATATGTTTTAAAGTATTACAATGTCACTTCAAGGTATGTCCCCTGTAGTCTTTGAAAAAAAAAATTGATTTGCATTGATTGTTTCTTGCTGGCTATACAAGATTTTGTAGACACCTATCGTATTCTCCTTCACCGATTTAACCTCTTTAACCTTTCCTCATATGAAAGTCATTGTATCTCCTTCACCATTTTGGTCACTGTTTTCTGTATCATTTCTATTTCCACTCCGGTCAATATGCAGTCAGAAGTAGGTCAGTGTTTAAGCACTGAAAACCAACGGCTAAATTAGACCAAGATATTCAAAGCCAGGCCAATATCTGGTAACCGGCCATGAATATCTAAGGCCTGGTCAGACTCAGAGATTACTGGCTGACAATATTTATGCAGGTCCTGGCCAATATTCAGCCGAGACCCACATTTATCCGGGTCATGGCTGAATATCTGTAGGCACCCAGATAAGGATGTCAGTCAGAAATGTGACAAGTCTTCCATCTACCCCCCCCCCCCCCCCCCGATGCCAATTCTCCCTCCCGCCCTGATCTCCCTTGTTATTTGAAGCTCCTGATGCTGATTCCCTTTCCCCACCTATTTGGAGGTGATCATATCTGACAATCTTAAGATGGCCAAACAGTTAAAAAAGGAAACAACAAAATCCAGAAGGATGCTTGGATGCATAGGAAGAGGAATGGCCAGAAAACAGGAGATGATAATATCTCTGTTTAAGTCTCCGGTGTGGCCCCATTTAGAGTACTGTGTACTAGAGCTGTACCAAATAGCATATTTTACTATTCCACCAAATACAAATAATGAAAACTATTATTCGGCTGAATACGAATAAGGGGCATTGAGCTTTTACATATCAAACATATAAACGGCAAGTGACCGACTCACCTGCAAATGCGCAGTAGAGTCGGAACGCTGAGGGTGTAGAAGTCCAAGCCCCGCCTCCACCAGCAGTACAGCCCAATAGGGAGGAGGGCTTGGACATGGGCGTGGAAATCGGAGGAGGAGGGAGCAGGGAGGGGGCGGAACCAAGGGAAACAGACGCAGCGATGGAGAACTGACGACACGACGACGGCGGAAAGAGGGGGGGGGGGGCAACGCCGGGGGAACGGCGAAATGGCGGCGGTGGGGACGGCAGGGCACAGGAGGTCACAATCACGGTGGATGGGAGCCCGAGGATGGAGGGTAGGGGAGAGAACAGTTGATGGACACGGGTGGATGGAGCGGATGGGAGGGGGGAGAGGAGGGTTGCTGGACATGGGGTGAGGGCAGGGGAGAGAGCAGGGTTGGTGGACGGGGGGAGGCCATAGGAAAACAAAAAACTAGCCCGTTGTTACGGGCTTAATGGCTAGTCAAATAATAAAAGAAGCATCGTGAAATCAGAGATCAAGTGTTTATTTCAGTAAGATTTAGCACAGTGGAGACTCGGATTATTTGTATTCGAATTTAAATCACTATTTGGCCGAATACGAATAATATATTTGGGGCTGAATAGAATTGAATATGAACATTCGGTACAGCCTTACAGTGTTCAGTTCTGGAGACTGCACCCTCAAAAAGACACAAACAGGATGGAATCGGTCCAAAGGGAAAAAAAAAATTAATCCTGCATACAACTCCACATCATGGGAAAATCGGCTGACTATAGTTACATAAAAGAAAAAAAAAAGGGTGGAGGGAATTTAAAGCAAAACCCCTTCACAAATGGAGATCAGAAACTTATCAATTACATATAACTCAATTTAAACCTGCATTAATAAGAGTAGAAAGCACACAAAAATTAAACTAAAGATTTTACCTTCTCTAACAGAAAAGTTTCCAGGGGTATAGGATCAAGAAAAAATAAAAGGCATTATCATCATGTGTTACAAGACATTTAAAGGGAAATTTTAAGAAAAAAGAAGCTCCTAAAGCAAGAATCCCTACAAAAGCTTTCTGTCATAGTTGAGTAGGTCTGGCTACATCAGGAAAAGTTATAATAGGCTGTCCAGAGCAGAGGCGTAGCTATGTGGGGCCACGGGAGGCCTGGGCCCCCTCAAATTTCCTCTAGGCCCCTGGTTTTGCTGGCGGGGGTCCCCAACCCCCGCCAGCTCCGGTCTTTGGCACCGCCGCATTGCCTGCCCCTTCTTCCCCCTCACCTCCTGCACGCTCCTTTTAGTGAAATCCAGTTTCACTAAACAGAGTGTATAGGACGTGATGGAGAAGAGAGAGGAGGGAGAGGGTGGTAGACTCTTGGAATGCCCTCCCGCGGGAGGTGGTGGAGATGAAAATGGTAACGGAGTTCAAACATGCGTGGGATATGCATAAAGGAATCCTGTGCAGAAGGAATGGATCCTCAGAAGCTTAGCTGAAATTGGGTGGCGGAGCAGGTGGGGGGAAGAGGGGTTGGTGGTTGGGAGGCTAGGATAGGGGAGGGCAGACTTATACGGTCTGTGCCAGAGCCGGTGATGGGAGGCGGGACTGGTGGTTGGGAGGTGGGAAATACTGCTGGGCAGACTTATACGGTCTGTGCCCTGAAAAAGACAGGTACAAATTCAAGGTAAGGTATACACATGAGTTTATCTTGGGCAGACTAGATGGACCATGCAGGTCTTTTTCTGCCGTCATCTACTATGTTACTATGTTACCCCCCCACCTCGGGGTCTGGCTACAAGAGAAAGGAACACTCTTCTTTGCAAAATAAGCCTCATAATAATAATAAACTTATGTTCCTCTTTTGTGACTCTGGGCAAGTCACTTAACCCTCCATTGCCCCATGTAAGCCGCATTGAGCCTGCCATGAGTGGGAAAGCGCAGGGTACAAATGTAACAAAAATAAAATAGATACTATTGGAGATTCTACATGGAATGTTGCTACTATTGGAGATTCTACATGGAACGTTGCTATTCCACTAGCACATTCCATGTAGAAGCCTGCGCGGCCACATTGGTGATCTGCAAGGGCCGACTTCTACATGGAATGTTGCTAGTGGGACTCTGGGCAAGTTACTTAACCCTCCATTGCCCCATGTAAGCCGCATTGAGCCTGCCATGAGTGGGAAAGCGCAGGGTATAAATGTAACAAAAATAAAATAGATACTATTGGAGATTCTACATGGAATGTTGCTACTATTTGAGGTTCTACATGGAATGTTGCTACTATTTGAGGTTCTACATGGAATGTTGCTACTATCGGAGATTCTACATGGAATGTTGCTACTATTGGAGATTCTACATGGAACGTTGCTATTCCACTAGCACATTCCATGTAGAAGCCTGCGCGGCCACATTGGTGATCTGCAAGGGCCGACTTCTACATGGAATGTTGCTAGTGGGACTCTGGGCAAGTCACTTAACCCTCCATTGCCCATGTAAGCCGCATTGAGCCTGCCATGAGTGGGAAAGCGCAGGGTACAAATGTAACAAAAATAAAATAGATACTATTGGAGATTCTACATGGAATGTTGCTACTATTTGAGGTTCTGTTGCTACTATCGGAGATTCTACATGGAATGTTGCTACTATTGGAGATTCTACATGGAATGTTGCTAGTGGGACTCTGGGCAAGTCACTTAACCCTCCATTGCCCCATGTAAGCCGCATTGAGCCTGCCATGAGTGGGAAAGCGCAGGGTACAAATGTAACAAAAAAAGAAAAGATACCAAAAATGTTGCCCTCTTAGTGATAGGCTTATTATTCTGCAATTGTGTTAACCAAGTTTTCCTAAGTATATTTCTGAATATGTTTATTTTGTACAAATGAGAAATTTTTCAATTAAAAAAAAAAATCTGTCCAGAGGACGACAACTAAAATGGTCTGTAGTCTTCATCATAAAGTGTATGGGGACAGATTTAAAGATCTCAATACGTATACTTTGGAAGAAAGGTGGGAAAAAGAAGATATGATAGCGACAGTTAAATACCTCCGTGGCATTAACGCACATGAGGCAAATCGTTTTCAACTGAAAGGAAGCTCTGGAATGAGAAGGCATAGGATGAATGTAAAAGGGGATAGACTCAGGAGTAATGTAAGCAGTGGTGTTCCTAGGGGGGCTGATACCCGGGGCGGATCGCCGATGCGCCCCGCCCCCCGGGTGCAGCGCCCCACCCCCCTGGTGCAGCGCGACCCCCCCCCCCCCCCCGGCGAAAGGACACCCCCACCCCGGCGAAAGAACCCCGCCCCCCCACTGGGTGCACGCCGCTGGGGAGGTGCCGCGCACCGGTCAGCTTCGTTCGTTTCCATGCTCCCTCTGCCCCGGAACAGGTTACTTCCCAGTGACTTGCACCCGGGGGGGACCGCCCCCACCGCTCCCCCCTTGGTACGCGCCACTGAATGTAAGAAAATACTTCTTTTCAGAAAAGGATGGTATGCGTGGAATGGCCTCCCGGTGATGGCTGTAGAGTTGAAAGCTATATCTAGATTCAAGAAAATATGGGGCAAGCATACAAGATCTCTTAGGGAGAGGAAGAGATAGTAGATGATAATGAATAAAGCAGTTTCTTGTGTCTTTCTCATCTGGCTCAATGAGTAACACCTGTTATGTAATAAAGCTGTGTCCTAATTACTTTCAATATTTGATGTCAACTGATTTCATTTGGTTAGAGGAGAGGTGGATGCATGATGGGATTTTTCAGGGCTGTCCATATCATACATTAGCTCATGCTAACGCTAATTTTACCCATTTAAGTAATGTGTCCTGGGAAATTAAAAGTTTGCAAACCAAACCCAAAGTCTATTAGCATAACTCAGATCCAAATCCAACCAAACAAACAACAAAAGATTATGCAAGCACATCTCTGTTCATTAATTAAGTTAGCATCCTCATCAGAATCTCAGCTTTCTTTAAAAGCATGGTTAAAATTACAATAAACATATCTCAGATATACTGAATTTGATAATATATAAGTCCTTACTATATCAAGCTACTTAGGCTGGGCAAGCTTTTCCATTAGGGACTTGTTCCGTCCCATCAAAATGGAAATTAAGGCAATTTTGCTGGCTTTGCAAGCACATTACACAGGAGATAGTGTTGTAGCATAAGGCTGGGTACAATGCAAACCTTCACTGCTCTTAAAAATACTTGTCTGGCTCTTAAAAATAACATGATTTTTTTTTACTAGCATGTACATGTGAATGCAATGTTAGACTGAGGCCTTATTAAAATACTAGTAAAAAAGGCCCGTTTCTGTAGGCAAGGAAACGGGCCTGAGGCAGGCAATTCCCCCCCCCCCTACGGCCCCCTTGAACCCCCCCCTTCTGCGAACCTGTCGTTCCCCCCCCCCCCCCCGTGCCGGCGAAAACTGCCCCCCCCCCCCCCCCGCTGCCGTGCTACCTGTTCTTACAGCCAAAGTGTTGTTCGTTCCTTCCCACTGGTTCTTCAATCATCTTGTCGGGAAGTTCCTCTGCGTGCGTCTGACGTCAGATGCACGGAGTTAAACTTTCTGAGAAGATGATTGAGGAACCCACCCAAAGGGCAGAACAACACTTCGGCTGTCAGCACAGGTAGTGCATAACAGCGGCAGGGGGTGGGGGTGCGGTTTTCGGCGTTCCGGTGGGGGGGGATCGACAGGTTCGCGGAAGGGGGTGACAGCTGATTTCGAGGCAGTAGGAGGAGTAGGGAAACACGCTGCGCGTGTTTCCTTACTCCTCTCCTTGCCTTGGAATCAGCTGTTTTAACGTCAGTGACGTCCGTGCGTGTCTGCCTCGCAGACCACCTGCAGCCAGGGAGCCACGGTCCCAAGCATAGAACGTTGGAGGTGAGAATTATTATATAGGATAATAAGAGGTTTCAAATCACACTGCAGGCATCAAATGCTGTAAAGAATCCTGGATAAAACACTGGTTGTTTTTCTATTACCAGTTGTTCTGCCGAAGTCCGCGGATTTGAAATGGATCCTCAGAATTGTAAATGCGCTACCGGTGGCTCTTGTACTTGTGCAGATTCTTGCAAATGCAAGAAGTGTGCATGCACCTCTTGCAAAAAAAAGCGGTGGTGGTGGGTGGGATTTGCAAGTTTGAGAAGTTCTGAGAGAAAAGGACATTTTTCTGGCTGCTGTTCCTGTTGCCCAGCTGATTGTGGCCAGTGTGAACAAGGATGTGTGTGCAAAAATACAACTTCAGGATCCTGCAGCTGCTGTCCTTAAATTGACGCTCTGGAAAGAATGCTTCTCTAAGAAAATATTTTTGTATTTTGGCTATGTATGATAGTCAGCTATCTAATAACAGATCTATATCACCAGATTATAAGCTCACATTAGAGGTTTATTGTGGCAGGATATAGTGTTTGAGTCTGCAGCCAGACTCATATTTGGAAAAACGAGACATGAAATCGCCAAACCCCTACGTAAAAAGCTACATTGGCTTCCAATCAAGGAACGAATTGCGTTCAAAATCTACACCCTAGTTCACAAAATCATTCACGGCGAGGCCCCGATCTACCATCCAGAAATGTAAAAAGGTCATCACGCACATACCTGAATCGCCACTACCCAAGCTGCAAAGGATTAAAATATAAATCAACTTATGCATCCAGCTTCTCCTACATAAGCACGCAACTACGGAACGCACTACCAAACATCTTGAAAACAAAGCACGACACCTAACAATCTTTCGAAAATTATTAAAAACATATTTGTTCAAAAAGGCATATAATAATGACCCAACCTAAACATCGGAACCACAACAATACAACGAAACTCATACAAGAATTGGACTAAACCTAACCCTTCCTCCCTGACTACCCAATGTACCCTTTCAAATATTGATCCTTAATGCAACTACCACTCTGTATTTCTCATACCGGAATTGGCGATCGCCATCACGGTATTATGTAAGCCACACTGAACCTGCAAATAGGTGGGAAAATGTGGGATACAAATGCAACAACAAACAAATAAAATGTTCCAAAGAATTGTGAAATTTACTTTAATTTACCTGCCCTGGATGCAACGTAACCACAGATGTCTGTGCTTTTCTAAATTGCGGGAAGCATCTCAAATCAGGATTGACCACATTTACTTGGCTAAAAACACTGGATTCTTCATACGGGATCCTTGTAGGGTACAGGAAAGCCCCGTCTTCAGGGGGGAAAAGATGCCATCTTTTCCTGAAATAAGATTAAAACAAAACACACCATGCAGGCACTATTTGCATAAAGAGGGGGCCAATTTGCAGGGCTAAATTTTAAAACAGGTCTTGACAAATCTTCTTTGGATCTAGAAGCCAATGGCTGAAAGTTCATCTAAGGGCCAGTTCTAGAAATGGTGCTAAAAATCTGCGTGCTACGATAGCATTCTATAAGGGCATCTGGGCACCAAATTCCATTAAAGAATAGAGCGTAAGTCAACATTTAGGGGTCCTTTCACCAAGCTGTGCTAGAAAGTGGCCAGTGCTGGTGTCAGCACGTGGGGTTTTCACGCACTGTGGCCACTTTTACTGCCGCAGCAAAATGGCCACCGTGCCGCATTTTATTGCAATGGCCATGCGCTAATTTTCCCATTAGTGCGTGGTTATTACCGCAGGAGCCCTTACTGCCACCTGTTTAGGAGGCGGTAAGGGCACCCGCGCTACTCCCATGCTCTTCAGGTAGATTGCGGTCATGTGCCCACATTACTCGATTAGCTCAGGCACGCCTACTCTCCACCCATGGGCACGCCTCCCGCACTGAAAAATAAAAATATTTATTTATAGCATTTATATCCCACAATACTCCCACCCATGGGCAGGCTCAATGTGGCCTACAACAGTCTATAAAAACATACAACAGTTTAGCAAACAAACAATCAATATGGTAAGAGAGAAAGGGAAAGAGTAGCGGTGATCAGTATGTCGCTACGACAGTTGGAATTCAGAAGGAAGAGACGCCAGGCGGGTTTGAAGCGTTTGCTCTACCAAAAAGGAAGGTCTTGAGGCGCTTCTTGAAGGTCGGGTGATCAGGAGTAAGTTTGACCAATTGAGGCAGCCCATTCCACAACTGAGTGCTGAGATAGGAGAAGGAGGATGCATAGGTGGTCTTATACTTGAGGCCACAAAAAACTGGGTAATGGAGGTTTAGGTACGAGCGAGCTGATTTGTGAGAGTTCCTAGGCGGCAGGTTAATTAGGGTGTCCATATAAGCAGGGGCTTCACCGTAGATGATTTTGTGCACCAGAGTGCAAATTTTAAAAGCGATTCGGTCCTTCACAGAAAGCCAGTGCAGCTTGTCATGCAGTGGTCTTGAACTATCGAATCTCGTTTTACCAAAGATGAGCCTAGCTGCTGTGTTCTGGGCTGTTTGTAGTTTTTTTAGGAGAATGTCTGTGCATCCCCCATAAATTCCATTGCAGTAATCAAGGCGGCTTATAACTAGTGATTGAACTAAGCTGCGCCCGCACTGAAAAATAAAAAAATATATATCTTCCAGTGTAGGATTAGTGCACACTGAGTGGGAAACTACCACGGGATGCCTCCGTGTGTCTCGTGGTAGACCTGCATTAGTAAAAGGGCCCCTTAGGCACCATCATTTATTCCATATATGCAATGCAACGTACAGTATTTTAAGTTTTGCATGTTAAGTGTATGCCCCACCCATGTGTATACACTTCCTTTCAGTTACATGCTACCTGACAGAATAAGCGCCTGGGGGAGGGGGTGTCCTTTTACTAAGGTGCTCTGAAAAAAATGACTTGCGGTAGTGTAGGCGTGGGTTTTGGGCGCGTACCGATCCATTTTACGCATGCCTGTAAAAAAAAGCGCTTTTTAAATGAAAATTGCCGTGCGTCCATTTTGGGTCTGAGACCTTACTGCCAGCCATTGACCTAGTGGTAAAGTCTCACGCTGTAATGACCTACAGGTGACAAATGCCACTTGGTGCGCGTCAGAAATAAAAAAATATTTTTCGGGCGCACGTAGCGGATGCGCGCCAAAAATGAAATTACTGCAAGGGCCACACGGTAGCTGTGCGGTAACTCCATTTTGGCATGTGTAAAAAGGCCCCTAAGTTCAGTTACACTTATCCCCATTTTGGCACATAATTTCTGTTTTAGTGCCTATTAGACCCTAACTTTTGGTGCATTATACAGAAGTAGGGGGTTAATCTCCTTAAAAACAATGCACGATCTGACAGCCTTCCGGAAGTTACTGAAGACTAACTTGTTCAATGAGACTTATAAAAAGAATCCTTCATAAAAGACTTACCATCAAAACTGTACCAGAACTAGTCAACATTGAACTCTTTAATTTGGTTACTTTAATCACATTGTTATTATTGAACGTTATATTTTATCCTAGATCTCACATATCTGATATGAATTATTTATTTCTTTACTTCTAATTTTCTTGATATTTTATGCACCTTAATTGTAATAATACTCTGTTCTTCTCATTCCGTTAATGGCGATTGCCATTGCAGCATAATGTAAGCCACATTGAGCCTGCAAAGAGGTGGGAAAATGTGGGATACAAATGCAGCAAATAAATAAATAAATAAATAAATCAATCAATCAATCAATCAATCATTTCCACTGAATACACAGAGTGGCTGGCATGGCAGAAGAGACATCAAAGGCAAGAAGAGCTAACCTCCACAAACAAAGCACCCCAGAAGGACTCAGTGGAGATGACCAGTGAAAGAACAATAGCCACTGATCGTGCACAGCAATTTTTATTAACTTCTAGGCTGACTCGACACGGGCCCTGTTTCGGCTACGTGGCCTGCATCAGAACTGTGCTTGTATAGAGCAAGTGTTGTGCACTGTTGTATCAAACACATTCGCCTTATAGGCACATTATATATGACGACTAAAATCTAGGCGTGTTCAATTCACGCGACTAGCTGTATTCTATATGCCACGTCTACATTCAGATACGGTAGATACGGTTTAAAGAATAGCGCAAAGGCTGGGTGGACGCACCTAGATCTAGGCACAGCCACTTATGCTAGTAAAAAAAGCTGGTGTTAATGCCTGCGACTAAATCTAGGCGCGCTCCCCTGAATTCTATAACCACGTGCGTAGATGTGATCGATGGCCCCGACACACCCACGCTCCTGCAATGACCGTGCCCCCCCTTTTGGCTGTGCGCATGGGAATTTATATGCGCTGCGTTTTAGAATACGCCTAAAAAGAAGCGCGCGTAAATGTCAATTATGCCTTAGTATTGATAATTGGTGTCAATTATCAAGGCTAATTGGCTCAGTACTTCATTTAATAGAGCATGTAAATTGGCTGCGTGCACAAGTTTATGCGTGCTACTCGGTGCGCCATATATAGAATCCGGGGTACATGGATAACAACAAGTTGTTTGCAAAGCAATCCAAGTAAAAAAAAACAAAAAGTCACTGAGCTCTGTTTAAGTATTGCAAACTTGCTGTTATCCATATAGTGTGCCTATAAGGCGAAGGTTGTGTGTTTGATACAGCAGTGCACAGCAGTTGTTCTATATGACACAATTCTGGATTATGTCAGACTCCTTATGTAGGTATAGGAGAAAGTGGGAGAAAGTGGGATGTTTGACCACGGAGATACAAAGCCTTATTAGTCTATCTTGTAATAGATTTTCATTATAAATTGTTTTAGCTTTTTATATTTAAGTTTTACATCTGAGTTTTGAACTACATATAGTTTTTGCTCTTATCTAATGTTTATGTGTATATATGTGTTTTGTAGACTCCTGATGCAGGCCTAACGGCCGAAACACAACAGTTGTGTCGCGTCTTTTTTCATCAATAAACAAGTGTTTTTAAGATCCATCTCTCCAGGTTTTGTATCTCCGTGGTCAAACATCCCACTTTCTCCTATACCTGTGTTCTCCCATGGGGCGTTCGAGTTCTCCGCTTGCCTGCGGATCTGTCTGAACAGACTCCTGATGTAGGCCACATAGCAGAAATACGGCCTGTGTTGAGTCTCATCCTAGAAGTTAATAAAGATTGCTGTATACAACCTGTGGCTATTGTGCTCCACTGTGTCCTTCTTGGTGGCAGAAAAGATAAGAGAGAGGTTCAAAGAGATTTCCAGTCACTGACTCCTAATTTTTCAGGGACCTCCTCTGAGATTTGCCTCTGTATCTCTGGACCTGATTTATTACGATTGTTTTCCTATTTTTTTGTGTACAGGTTAAAAAAAGAAGAAGCTAAAATACATACTAAAATAAGGGTCCCCCATCTCCCATTTCTACCAAGTGTGCTGTCAGTAGCTTCCTGATGTCCCTTTGATAACTGAGTTCGATTCCCACTTCAGGCACAGGCAGCTCCTTGTGACTCTGGGCAAGTCACTTAACCCTCCATTGCCCCATGTAAGCCGCATTGAGCCTGCTATGAGTGGGAAAGCGCAGGGTACAAATGTAGCAAAAATAAAATAGATACTATTGGAGATTCTACATGGAATGTTGCTACTATTGGAGATTCTACATGGAATGTTGCTATTCCACTAGCAATATTCCATGTAGAAGGCTGCGCAGGCTTCTGTTTCTGTGAGTCTGACGTCCTGCACGTACGTGCAGGACGTCAGACTCACAGAAGCAGAAGCCTGCGCGGCCACATTGGTGATCTGCAAGGGCCGACTTCTACATGGGATGTTGCTAGTGGAATAGCAACATTCCATGTAGAATCTCAAATAGTAGCAACAGGGCCGTGCCTAGGGTCTCTGGCGCCCCCCTGCAGACTATCAGTTGGCGCCCCCCCACCCCCCCCCCCCCCGTGAAAATGATCACGCCCCCCCCCCCCCCCCATGAAAATGATCGCTCACCACTTGCCACACTGAAAGGAATTGTCAGCAATATTCTTAGAAACAAATTGCTATACATTGCAAAATAAGATAGCAGATGTAAATTCTCAAAGTGGACATATTCCAAACGCTAAAATGAAAATAAAATAATTTTTTTCTACCTTTGTTGTCTGGTGACTTTCTTTTTCAATCATGCTGGTCCAGTATCTGATTCTGCTGCTATCTGTCCTCTTAACTCCATTTCCAGGGCTTCCTTTCCATTTATTTCTTTACTTTTCTCCTTTCTTCTTCATTTCTTGCTCTATATCCATTTCCAGCAATTTCTCCTCTCTCCCTGGGTCCTGCCCTCCCATCCATGTCCATTCTTGTCCCTCTCTGCCCTTCCCTCCTCCATCCATAGCCAGCAAGCCTCCTCTCTCCCCTCCCCTCCATTTCCAGCAATTTGTCCTCTCCCTGGGCCCCCATGTCCATCCTTGTCCCTCTCTGCCCTTCCCTCCTCCATCCATAGCCAGCAAGCCTCCTCTCTCCCCTCCCCTCCATTTCCAGCAATTTGTCCTCTCCCTGGGCCCCCATGTCCATCCTTGTCCCTCTCTGCCCTTCCCTCCTCCATCCATAGCCAGCAAGCCTCCTCTCTCCCCTCCCCTCCATTTCCAGCAATTTGTCCTCTCCCTGGGCCCCCATGTCCATCCTTGTCCCTCTCTGCCCTTCCCTCCTCCATCCATAGCCAGCAATCCTTGCCTCCTCTATCCCCCTCCCCTCCATTTCCAGCAATTTGTCCTCTCCCTGGGCCCCCATGTCCATCCTTGTCCCTCTCTGCCCTTCCCTCCTCCATCCATAGCCAGCAATCCTCTCTCCCCTCCCCTTCCAGCAATTTGTCCTCTCCCTGGGCCCTGCCCTCCCATCCATGCCTCTCTGCCCTTCCCTCCGCACCCTGGGGCCTTTAAATCTTTTATTTCCGGTCGCAGCAGCGTCAGTGAAAGCGGAGCGCTGCCGACGTCTCCCTTCCCTTTGCGCTCTTGGTTCCCTCAGTGTCCGCCTTCTTCTGATGTCAGAAGAAGGCGGGACACTGAGGGAACCAACGAGTGCAAGGGAAGGGAGACGTCGGCAGCAGTGGCGTAGCTAGGGTAGTTGACACCCGGGGCCGGTCATTGTTTAACACCCCCCCCCCCCCCCCCCAAATCCAGTACTAGGCATACCGAGAATACAAAACACTCACGACCTATAGAGCAATTTTACCATACCATAAGCAGTCGTTTCTACGAGTCACACAAGAAAAAGGAAAGCATCTTAAACACTACAGTGAGCACTAGAACATCAATTCACCTATTGTAAAACGAAACCAGACAGAATAGTACAGATCGTAGATCCTGCACAGTCAATGCCAACTGAAAGCCATGTCTTTTTCACAAACACAGATACACCCTAATCCACTATAGGATAAGTAATCATAAACTTTCTATTTAGACAAAAATTAAACTGAACCGATGCCAGACTCTGCATACAATGCAACACCACAGAAACAGAAAATGTCCCCTAGTACTGTGCAAAATATAAAGACAGCAGATGTAAATTTGAAAAAACTAACAAATACCAATCACCACTTTACAAATTAACAAATAGAAATAAAACATATACAGAAAATAAAATAATACCATTTTATTGGACTAATACATTTAGCTTCCAGAGGCCAAAATCTCCTTCCTCAGGTCAATACAGTATAGTGCTGTTACAGTATCCTATCCTGATCTGAGGAAGGGGGTTTTGTTCTCTGAAAGTTAAGTCAAAATGTATTAAAATTAGTCCAATAAAAAGATTACCTTATTTACATGTTCTATTTATAAACATTTATTAACACAGCTAAAATACTATATCCTAAAGCAAAATAATAAAAATATATATTTACAGTTTGTTGTCTTTGGTTTCTGCTTTCCTCATCTTCTTTTCACCGTCTTCCTTCCATCCAGCATCTGTCTTCGCTCTCTCTCTGCTCTCCAGTGTCTACCCTCTCTAATGTTCCTTCCATCCATATCTGCCCTCTATTTCTGCTCCTTCCATCCACCATCTGCCCCAGTCTGCCATCTCTCTCTCCCCCTTCCATCCACCATCTGCCCTCTCTCTCTCCTTTCCCTCTAGCATTTGCCCTCTATCTCTGCCCCCTTCCATCCACTGTCTGCTCTTTCACTCCCTTCTATCCACTGTCTGCCCTTTCTCTCTGCTCCTTCGATTCACCATTTGCCCTCTCTCTTTCCCCCTCCCATCCATTCAGGGTCTGCCCTCCCTCTCACTCCCCATTCCATCCAGGATCTATCCCCCCTCTCTCACTGCCCCCTCTTTTCGGCTCCCAGTTCCCATCCACCCCTGCCCCTAGTTCCAGATCCATTGATTCTCCCATCCACCCCTGCCCCAGGCATGACCCCATTCTCCCTCCTGCTCACTTTTCAGACCCCAGTTCCAGCTCCATGCCCCTTCTCCCATCTGTCTCCCACCCAGTCCCTTCTGCCCATCCGAGTCCCCCTCACCCCATCTGTCTCCCACCCAGTCCCTTCTGCTATCCAAGTGCCCCCCACCCTCACCCCATCTGTCTCCCACCCAGTCCCTTCTGCCCATCCGAGTCCCCCTCACCCCATCTGCCTCCCACCCAGTCCCTTCTGCTATCCAAGTGCCCCCCACCCTCACCCCATCTGTCTCCCACCCAGTCCCTTCTGCCCATCCGAGTCCCCCTCACCCCATCTGGCTCCCACCCAGTCCCTTCTGCTATCCAAGTGCCCCCCATCCTCACCCCATCTGTCTCCCACCCAGTCCCTTCTGCCCATCCGAGTCCCCCTCACCCCATCTGTCTCCCACCCAGTTCCTTCTGCTATCCAAGTGCCCCCCACCCTCACCCCATCTGTCTCCCACCCAGTCCCTTCTGCTATCCAAGTGCCCCCACCCTCACCCCATCTGTCTCCCACCCAGTCCCTTCTGCCCATCCGAGTCCCCCTCACCCCATCTGTCTCCCACCCAGTCCCTTCTGCTATCCGAGTCCTCCCCCACCTTCACGGTCACCCCATCTGTCCCCCACCCTCACCCTGCCTCGTCTTCTCCCTGCCATCCGTCTTTAAAAATAAATTGTTTGCCGACGCGATAGCGAGCGCAGCACCTCGTGTGGAAGTAAAAGAAGCGAATCCGATCATCTCATTGGGCCTTCCTTCACTGTCCCGCCCTAGAGGAAATAGGAAGTTGCGTCAGAGGAGGGCGGGACAGTGAGGGAAGGCCCAATGAGATGATCGGATCCGCTTCCTTTACTTCCACACGAGGTGCTGCGCTCACTATCGCGTCGGCAAATAAATTTAAAGGGCTGGTGCGGGGGGGGGGGGTGCCAGGATGAAGAGCAGTGGGAGCGGCGGCACCCCCCTTTCTGGTGACACCCGGGCCGACCAAAAAATTTAAAGGCCTCGGCGGGGCGAGGGTAAGCACCGCGGCGGCGCCCTCCAGAGGTGGGCGCCCCCCTGCGGCGCTTACCTCGCTTACCGCATCGGCACGGCCCTGAGTAGCAACAGTGGAGGAGTGGCCTAGTGGTTAGGGTGGTGGACTTTGGTCCTGAGGAACTGAGTTCGATTCCCACTTCAGGCACAGGCAGCTCCTTGTGACTCTGGGCAAGTCACTTAACTCTCCATTGCCCCATGTAAGCCGCATTGAGCCTGCCATGAGTGGGAAAGCGCGGGATACAAATGTAACAAAAAATAAAAAAAAAATAATTGAAGAAAAATGGCAATTGCCTCAGGTGTGGCATCATTAAGGTAGGGATTTCCAACAACCTCTTTCATATCCTTCACTCTTTCCCCGGAAATTTCCTTCTCTCTCATTGCTTCCCCTTGTCCTCATCCAGTTTCTCTGACCCTAAACCTCCTCACCCCTACCAGCTTCCCGCTCTCCCTGCCTCCCAGTCTCCCTCTCTCTCGCCCTCATCCCCAGCAGTCTCCCTCACTTTCTCGAGCCCCAGCCCTCATCCTTAGCAGTTTCAGCTTCCTATCTGCAGCCAGCTATTCCTCTCCTTCCCCATCCCCTACCCTCCAACAGTTAATCAGCTACCCCCATTTAACCACCCCTTTTTGCCTTCCCCCTCCCAATCGGTCACCAGCTGTGAAACCTGAGATCACAGTACACCTTATAGTTTAAATTCACAGAGATCCACACAGTGCAGGCTCTGACAGGAAGAACTATTCTAGCATCAGCTGTAGCAATAGCAGGAGCTAGAATGGGCCCAGAAAATCCCTGGCTCCACAATGGGTAGGGTTACCATATGTCCGGATTTACCCGGACATGTCCGGGCAACCGGGCGGGTTTTGCCAATCTGCCCGTTTGTCCGGCCCGCCCGCCAGCCTGCCCGTTTGCCCAGAAATCCGGACAAACGGGCAGATTGCTAGCCTCCCCTCCCCTTACTTACTACTGCCCTGGTGGCCTAGTGACCTCTTCCGCCTTTGGGCCAGGAAAGAGCCCCCTCTTTCCTGCCCGGAGCGCTGCCCTGCATGCATCCTTCCTGTTGCTGATCTCGGCGCTGATTCAAAATGGCCGCCGAGAGTTGACGTGACCTCGTGAGACTTCAACTCTCGGTGGCCATTTTGAATCGGCGCCGAGATCAGGAACAGGAAGGATGCATGCAGGGCAGCGCTCTGGGCAGAAAAGAGGGGGCTCTTTCCTGCCTCGAAGAGGTCACTAGACCACCAGGGTAGCAGTAAGGTAAGGGGAGGGGGGTGACCGGGAGGGGGAGTGACGGGGTGTGTGACAGGGGGGAGGGGAAAATGTGACAGGGGGCAGAGCGAGGGTGTGAAAGGGGCAGGGTGGGCGTGAAATAGGGCGGGGCATGTGCCCTCCTTTTGGGGGGACAAAATATGGTAACCCTAACAATGGGGAGCATAGAAGTCTGGAAGCCAGGTTTTGTTGAGCTCAGAGGTGGGATTAGGTCAGGGGAGGTAACAATGCGCGCAGTTCTTCGTTTCCAAAACTACGCATGTTGCTTTTCAGGTTTAAAAAAAGTATCTGCAGGAAAAGCAGGTGTAAATCTCTGTGGGGACTTTTTCCTTAAGTTATTCTTTAAGGGATGTCCATATATACTTTGTCTTTGAGAATTGGTGTTAAATCTGCAGGTACATAAGTATTGCCACACCGGGACAGACCAAAGGTCCATCGAGCCCAGCATCCTGTTTCCAACAGTGGCCAATCCAGGTCACAATTACCTGGCAAGATCCCAAAAAAGTACAAAACATTTTATACTGCTGATCTCAGAAAAAGTGGATTTTCCCCAAGTCCATTTAATAATGGTCTATGGACTTTTCCTTTAGGAAGCCGTCCAAACCTTTTTAAAACTCCGCTAAAGTACCTGTAGGCTTTGTCTTTGATATAAAGGATTAATAACTTTCATAACTACACTCCCAAAATAACATGGGTGTTGGTTACCTTCCTTGCACCTGCATCACTAGGTTGCAACCATAGGAGTCCATGTGACATGGTGTGTTTGCTTCTCTGGTGCCAATCCACAATGTGCTCTCTCGTCCATTTCTTCCAGGGAAACCAAAGTCAGACCACATTACGTCCTGTTGCACAAACAAATGTCATATCAAAAAACATAAGAAAAAAAAATTGAAAGCTGTCTGAATGATCTATGTCAGTAATGTTGCAATGAGCCATGTGAAGGAGTAGGTACCTTATGATGGTTCCAGAATTAAGGTCAGTTTATGACAAGGGTGAATGATGCTCACTCCATGTCCCAGTTGATGCCTGGCAACTTCTCCACACAATGAAAAAATGGTAAGAAGGGCAGGGCACATTCAGTCACAGAGATTAAACTACTCATTCAGGATTTGACAGGGTTAAGTAGATTAGATTACTTGGAGGGGCATAATCGAAAGGGACGCCCAAGTTTTGCTGAGGACGTTCTCGCAAAACGTCCCAATGGAGGGGAGGGGAAACCCGTAATATTGAAACAAGATGGACATCCATCTTTCATTTCAATAATACGGTCGGGGACGCCCAAATCTTGAAATTTAGGTCGTCCTTAGAGATGGCTATCCCTAGACTTGGTCGTTTCTGATTTTCGGCGATAATGGAAACCAAGGACGCCCATCTCAGAAACGACCAAATGCAAGCCCTTTGGTCATGGGAGGAGCCAGCATTCGTAGTGCACTGGTCCCCCTGACATGCCAGGACACCAACCGGGCACCCTAGGGGGCACTGCAGTGGACTTCAGAAATTGCTCCCAGGTACCTAGCTCCCTTACCTTGTGTGCTGAGCCCCCCAAATCCCCCCCAAAACTACTACCCACAACTGTACACCACTACCATAGCCCTAAGGGGTGAAGGGGGGCTCCTACATGTGGGTACAATGGGTTTTGGAGGGCTCACATTTACTACCACAAGTGCAACAGGTGGGGGGTGGGGGGGTGGGGATGAGCCTGGGTCCGCCTGCCTGAAGTGCACTGCACCCACTAAAACCTGCTCCAGGGACCTGCATACTGCTGCGATGGACCTGAGTATGACATTTGAGGCTGGCATAGAGGCTGGCACAAAATTTTGGGCCCTTTTTATTTATTGGATAGGAGGCCTCTGTTCCCAAATAAGCTTATAGTGAGTTCCAAAGGGCGGCCATAATAAAGAAAAATATCATTTGGCAAGTATCTTCAAGCTAGGAATGTGAGATCAGAGGAGTCATACACTGAATGTGTGCCATGGAAATGGAACAGGGGGCAGAGCAAGGTTGTGTGTATGTGCCAAAGGGATGGGGGGAGCAAGAAAGGTTGAGTGTGTGCCAAAGGGATGGGGGGAGAAAGAAAGGTTGAGTGTGTGCCACAAGGATGGGGGGAGGGGCAGAGCAAGTTTGAGTGGGCATGTCATTGGAATGGAAGAGGGGGCAATGAAAGGTTGAGTGTGTGCCATGGGGATGGAAAAGGGGTGGGGGGCAAAGAAAGGTTGAGTGTGTGCCAAGCGGATGAAAGGAGTGGGGGGGGGGGCAAAGAAAGGTTGAGTATGGGATATGGGGATGGAAGGGGGAGCAAAGAAAGGTTGTGTGTGTGCACCATGGGGATGGAAGGGGACAGAGCAAGTTTGAGTGGGTGCCATGGGGATGAAAAGGGTGGGGGGTCAAAGAGTGTGTGCCATGGGGATGGAATGGAGGGGCAAAGAAAGGTTGAGTGTGTGCCATGGGGATGGAAAGGGTGGTGGTGGTGGGGGGGGGGGGGGGGTAAACAGTGTGTGCCATGGGGGTTGAAAGGGGGGGGCAATGAAAGGTTGAGTGTGTGCCATGGGGATGGAATGCAGGGGCAAAGAAAGGTTGAGTGTGTGCCAAGGGGATGAAAGGAGTGGGGGCAAAGAAAGGTTGAGTATGGGACATTGGGATGGAAGGGGGAGCAAAGAAAGGTTGAGTGTGTGCCATGGGGATGGAAAGGGGGGGGGGTAAAGAGTGTGTGCGCCATGGGGATGGAAGGGGGCAGAACAAAGTGAGTTAATGTGCCATGAAGATGGGGAGCAAGCAATTTGGGAGTGTGCCACGGGGATGGAAGGAGAAACAGACGAGCTTCAGAGTGTGCCATAGGGGAAGGTGGGGTGGAGAAATAATGAAAGCCGGGGAGACGAGGAAAAAGAAGTAGAGTTTGTGCCTCAGAAGAAAGGAGAGGTGGGTGTATTGTGTGCAAGGGAAAGACGTTGGGACAGACCAATTTAGGGGTCTTGCTGGGAGTCAGAGGAAGTGAGAACTGCAGCTAAAGTGACAGAGGGAATTGGGGAAGCTAAAGAGGGAAAGACAGTGGTGATTTCAGGCCTGAAAGAAGCTTCAGGCCTTATGATGGGAGAATTCTGCTCAGAACAACCCCCACTACAAATAAACTATGCAGAATTTTAAAATATTGTGTGCAGAATTTTCAATCATTTTTGCATATAATTCAATTTTTCTTTTTAATGTAGAATTCACCCAGGAGCATATTAGCAAACACATAATACATAGGCTGCATTAATATTAAAATATTGCAACAAAAAAAAAAGCAACTTTAAGGATGGAGATTTTGGATATTTGTAGTCTATTTATAAAAGACTCCAACCAACTGAGTGCAGACCAAGGATAAAGCATATTTTGCCTTCTAGAGAATCAAAAGTGCTGCAAAGGGAAAAATGGAAGGAAGGATGACAGGAAGTAATGTCTCTATAGTTAGGAAACAGTGAAGAGGAAAGGCAACTATGGCCAACATTAGCATGGTTTAAGCAGAAAGAAAAGTCCCTTGGAAAGGCTGGGGGCAGCAGGCCAACAAAGGGTCAAGCAGCTGCCAGGTGGAACTTACAGTGGTGGAAATAAGTATTTGATCCCTTGCTGATTTTGTAAGTTTGCCCACTGACAAAGACATGAGCAGCCCATAATTGAAGGGTAGGTTATTGGTAACAGTGAGAGATAGCACATCACAAATTAAATCCGGAAAATCACATTGTGGAAAGTATATGAATTTATTTGCATTCTGCAGAGGGAAATAAGTATTTAATCCCTCTGGCAAACAAGACCTAATACTTGGTGGCAAAACCCTTGTTGGCAAGCACAGCGGTCAGACGTCTTTTGTAGTTGATGATGAGGTTTGCACACATGTCAGGAGGAATTTTGGTCCACTCCTCTTTGCAGATCATCTCTAAATCATTAAGAGTTCTGGGCTGTCGCTTGGCAACTCGCAGCTTCAGCTCCCTCCATAAGTTTTCAATGGGATTAAGGTCTGGTGACTGGCTAGGCCACTCCATGACCCTAATGTGCTTCTTCCTGAGCCACTCCTTTGTTGCCTTGGCTGTATGTTTTGGGTCATTGTCGTGCTGGAAGACCCAGCCACGACCCATTTTTAAGGCCCTGGCGGAGGGAAGGAGGTTGTCACTCAGAATTGTACGGTACATGGCCCCATCCATTCTCCCATTGATGCGGTGAAGTAGTCCTGTGCCCTTAGCAGAGAAACACCCCCAAAACATAACATTTCCACCTCCATGCTTGACAGTGGGGACGGTGTTCTTTGGGTCATAGGCAGCATTTCTCTTCCTCCAAACACGGCGAGTTGAGTTCATGCCAAAGAGCTCAATTTTTGTCTCATCTGACCACAGCACCTTCTCCCAATCACTCTCGGCATCATCCAGGTGTTCACTGGCAAACTTCAGACGGGCCGTCACATGTGCCTTCCGGAGCAGGGGGACCTTGCGGGCACTGCAGGATTGCAATCCGTTATGTCGTAATGTGTTACCAATGGTTTTCGTGGTGACAGTGGTCCCAGCTGCCTTGAGATCATTGACAAGTTCCCCCCTTGTAGTTTAGGCTGATTTCTAACCTTCCTCATGATCAAGGATACCCCACGAGGTGAGATTTTGCGTGGAGCCCCAGATCTTTGTCGATTGACAGTCATTTTGTACTTCTTCCATTTTCTTACTATGGCACCAACAGTTGTCTCCTTCTCGCCCAGCGTCTTACTGATGGTTTTGTAGCCCATTCCAGCCTTGTGCAGGTGTATGATCTTGTCCCTGACATCCTTAGACAGCTCCTTGCTCTTGGCCATTTTGTAGAGGTTAGAGTCTGACTGATTCACTGAGTCTGTGGACAGGTGTCTTTCATACAGGTGACCATTGCCGACAGCTGTCTGTCATGCAGGTAACGAGTTGATTTGGAGCATCTACCTGGTCTGTAGGGGCCAGATCTCTTACTGGTTGGTGGGGGATCAAATACTTATTTCCCTCTGCAGAATGCAAATAAATTCATATACTTTCCACAATGTGATTTTCCGGATTTAATTTGTGATGTGCTATCTCTCACTGTTACCAATAACCTACCCTTCAATTATGGGCTGCTCATGTCTTTGTCAGTGGGCAAACTTACAAAATCAGCAAGGGATCAAATACTTATTTCCACCACTGTATAAGGGGCAGAGATAATATTTAAAGCTTTTCTTTCCCCAAAGATCCCACTACTTAACCATTCCTGCTACCATGAATCCAATTCTATCAAAAAACTGTATAAACACTAACAAATACTAACCCGGCCAATCAGAAAATCTGATGATATAAACACCATAAAGACCATCTAGTCTGCCTAATGTGCTTCCTTTTACAATCCTTTGCAAATAAAGATTTATTGTGCTTAACCCAGGTCTTCATTTTGGCTATATCCATTTGGAGGTCTGCCCTCCTTCTAAACAGCGGAAATGTAGTAAAACAAAAAAACTATATTGGGGCCTGCAGGTTCTGGCAGAAAATCACCACCAACACCAAAACTGGACCAAGGCTTCCCAAACTGTGCATGCCGCACTTGGGGTCGTGGTTGCATTTGGGGTTGCAAACCAGCCCAGAAGTACAAAGGCATGTCATAATTTTATTTATTTGTTGAATTGTACCCCACATTTCCCCACCTATTTGCAGGCTCAATGTGGCCTACTTAGTACCGTCAGAGGCATCTGCCCAGTCGGTGGTTAACAAATACAAAGTTGTATAGTGATCGTATGAGGTTTAAGTGGAGGGTCGGAATGGATGAAGATTGTGTGTTGTCCTGTTCGATCATAGTCATGCTGTGTTGGTAGGTGAAGAGGGTTAATGACAAGCCTTGGTGTGGTAGCAGCCTGAAAAAGACTGGTAATCCTTCCGGCCTTGGTTAGAAGGATGCTAGGCACCATAGAGAGGGGAGTGGACCCTCTCCAGTTAAACTGTGGCCCCGGAGCCAATTTGGGGGGCCCAGGACCCTGTAGCTATGCCACTGGTACGAGGAGAGACTTGCTGACCTGAACACGTATACCATGGAGGAAAGGAGAAACAGGGGTGACATGATACAGACATTCAAATATTTGAAAGGTATTAATCCACAAACAAACCTTTTCTGGAGATGGGAAAGCAGTAGAATTAGAGGACATGAATTGAGGTTGAAGGGGGGCAGACTGAAGAATAATGTCAGGAAGTATTTTTTCACGGCAAGGGTGGTGGATTCATGGAATACCCTCCCCAAGGGAGGTGGCGGAGATGAAAATGGTAACGGAATTCAAAAATGCGTGGGATAAACACAAAGGAATCCTGTTCAGAAGGAATGGATCCACAGAAGTTTAGCGGAGATTGGGTGGCAACACTGGTAATTGGGAAGCAAAACCAGTGCTGGGCAGACTTCTATGGTCTGTGCCCTGATTGTGACTGAATAGATATGGATGGGCTAGAGTGTAAATTTTAAGGGGCTTCGACATTAGCTTCAGAACGTTTAGTACAAGAACAGTGCTGGGCAGACTTCTACGGTCTGTGCCCTGAGAATGACGAGGACAAATCAAACTGGGGTACACATATAAAGTATCACATACCATGTAAAATGAGTTTATCTTGTTGGGCAGACTGGATGGACCATTTACTATGTTACTATATGCTCACAAACGGGATCAGGAATGCCTGAATCCCCTAGTTAAAAATCACCTCAGACACAGGAATTTTAGTTTAACTTGTCTGTCAAGGAAAACAACAGTCCCCATAAATACCCAATACTAATACTCCCTCTAATCTGAGTGGGAGTCCACTAACAGCACTGCTGCCAGTGGGGGGTTGTACTTCAGTATTGAGTTTTCAATCGCTAGGGATAGGCAGGTTCCTTGGAGTCCTGCAGAGCTTCCCTGTCCCTCAGTATTGAAAATGCGATAGTAAAACAGTGCCCCCCACTGGCAAGACTATAGGTGGAGGACTCCTGCTCAGCTTAGACAAGCCAGATGAGCTCTGCGAGGGCGGGACCAGAGCTGAGAGAGAAGGGAAGGCTGAAGCCGAGTCTGCTTGCCTTTCGCTGCTGCCGGGACCGAGCGAGGTAAGATGAGTTTTAAATTCTGGGCGACAGGAAGGCGAGGACGGAGGACTGCTGTGGGAGACGAGGTCGGGCTGGGGTTGGGACTGGCACTCAGAGGAGAGGGGGGGCATAGAACTCAGAGGAGAGGGGGGGTTGTAAAGGGGCAGGTAGTGTTTGGGGCGAGTTACTGGACATGGAGGGGGGAGAAGAGAAATTGCTGGACATGGAGGGGAGGGGAGAGAGGAGAAATCGCTGGACATGGAAGAGAAGGCAGGGGAGAGATGAGACTTGTTGGACATGGATGAAGGGAGGGCAGGGCAGGGCAGGGGAGAGAGCAGAATTCACTGACACGGATGAGAAAGGAGGGTAGGGGCGAGAGGAGAATTGCTGGATATGAATGGAGGAGAGGGCAGGGGGAGAGAGGAGAATGGCTGGATATGAATGGAGGGTGGGGGGGGGGGGGGGGGAGATGGGGCAATGCACCACCTGTAAAAAAAAAAAAAATTCAGCACCCCCAATCATTTTGAAAAGTTGGCTCCTATGGTGCTGGGTGTATTGATACGTGGTTGGGTGGCTCCCGCCATTAAGATACTGTGGATATTTAAATTGATTTATTGAAAGGTTTTCTTTTTGGTATGTGCACACCATGTCTGTAAACTTTTGGCCAGAGCCTAACTAAATATAATGCTACTAGAGGATTGAAGAATGCTATTGCCAGAGAAGTTTTAGGGGAGTTACAATGTTGGAAATATACAAAATCTTTTGAGTTATTAAAATTGATCTTGAGTATTAACAGCTCCCGTCTCCAGTGAAGGATTTATTGCAGGGATCTGCAAGAAGACTGTTTCAGGGTTCAAGGCAAGCGCAAGGTAGCATGTGTTATGCTAAAGCCGTCCAGCAGGAGGTATTCTGAAACAATATGAATTCTACAATTACTTTTTGAAGGTGCCAGGGGTGCAATAAATATGAAATATGATTTAGGATAAAAGCCATTCCTAATCAGTGAACTGGGAAATAAGACTTCTACAATTTTCCAGCAAATGCTAGCTTATTTGCCAACGGTAAGGGAAGACATTAGAAAATAAAATGCATTTAAACAGTACATCACCCAGAGCAGACACAGCATTATCTAGAATTACATTTATTTCTTTTGCAATTCTTAATGGAGTTAATATCTCCCGCTCTGCTACTTTAAAATGTCTCTTTCCTAGTCAGTCTCTCTGCAGGTGTCTTTTTTTCTGATTTATATCTAAAAAAAAAAAAAATGCAGAACAGCTAGATCCTGCTTATGGCTTAGAATAATAGAATCATTACATTTACCCGCACAACTGTAAATGACAAACACTGCAACTTATTTTTCCACAAATAACTTCTAAATGGCTCTATAAATCACTGTAAAACCCTCTGCAGGTGCCTAGCATTCCATTTCCCTTTCAAGACACTTCAGGAAAAGCCAACATGAACCTCAGTGAAAAGAGGGGCACAATCTCAGATCTGAGGAGAGGTGGGACGGGATTTACTTTTACAAAATCCCGTTCCAATGGGCTATACCTTCCAAGGGGTGATTTTCAAACTACTTACTGGGGACAAAGTCACTTTGCCTCATATTTTTCAAAGCAAACGTACACACACCTTCTTTCATTTTGCAATCGAGGATCTCAACCAGTTCTCGGCCTTTGAAACAACATTTCGTATATCAACCAAGGAAATACCTTTAGGTGTATCAAGAATCGGATTATGGAAACTTAGGACAAACCGCCATTTGGGGCACAGGAACTGCAGATTCCAAGAGACTTACTGAGTACTGAGGGGACACTAACCCAGTGATGGACAAAACCATCTGGAAAAAGACCCCCAGCCTAGGTTACTAAGGAAGTAGCGGGTGGAGTTGGGGTAGGCCTACCCCCTGAACTCAAGGAGGGACCTAAACCCAAAGAACCATCAGAAGCAACTAAAGAGTTATGAGCTGTAACATGTTATTCCATTGGGCCTGCAACCCATGGTGTGCTAGTCATATTAGTTGATATTTGAGGTTTTACTTTGGCTCCGCGCTTACACATTATCCTACAAAATAGAAAAAAATGCAGTTTAGCCAGGATAAGACAAACAGAGTCCCGGCTCCTCCTGGGCTCCCAAGGGGTGCGCTGTGCTCCTTTGGGCATGCCCCTTCAGGCATGCCCCTGCGGCTATACGTTGCAGAGGTGGCTGCAACTTATGCAGGAGAGGATAGCTCAATAAGGTGAAGTCAGACTTCATCCTCAGATCTTCCTGGCAGATCAACTCCTCCCAAAACCATGAAACTCACTCTCTGCTCCCCCTTCATGCATAGTCTTTAAGGATATCCTGAAAAACCAGACTGGCTGGAGAGGAGGGAGGAGACCAAAGGACTGGGCTAAGAACCATTATAGCTTAACAGACATATGAAAGGGCAAAACCTCAGAGAATATCTTTCCTCTCACTTTGCAGTTATTTTAAGGCTGTTTACTAAATTGAGTTAACACCATTAATGCATGCGGTTAGTAAATAGGTTCTATTGCATAAAATGGGACCTATGATAAATGACGTGCATTAACGCAGTAGCATCTTTCAGTAAATAAAGTCCTTAAAGGGGAGGTTATCAGTGTGGGCCACCGTTACGATGGGTTATTTTACTGTTAATCTGGGTTATTAGTAACTAGGTCTCATTGCATAAAATGGGATTTATACTAAAACTAGTAAAAAAAAAGGCCTGTTTCTGACAAAAATGAAACAGGTGCTAGCAAGGTTTTCCTCGGCTCCCCTGCAGCCACCCATGTCCAGCGACCCTCCTCTCTCCCCTGCCCCCCCTGCAGCCACCCATGTCCAGCGACCCTACTCTCTCCCCTGCCCCCCCCTCCAGCCACCCATGTCCAGCGACCCTCCTCTGGACATGGATCAGCTGTGAGGCATGTTTTTTTTTCCCCCGGGTTCTGAAGTTGACATCATAATGGCTACAGTGATGTCAGCCTGATCTAGGGAATCTAGCAGACCAACTCGGAATGAGCCATGGTCCCAGGCAGCAAGTCAGAACGCTGGAGGTGAGAATTATTATATAGGATAGCACAAATTATTTTAAAACAACCTGTCTTAACTGTAGCCCATGTTGATAACTACGCCCCCCCCCCCCCCCCCGAGTTTCTTGTTATCACCTTCCAAATTATGCTGGTCTCCATTGCAGAAAGAGCTCCAGTTATCCCTAAGGGGCCCTTTTACAAAGTGGCGGTAGAGCTACCGCTGCTTTGCCGCGTGCCAAAACGGGACTACCGCCGGGCTAGTAGTTCTCACTCCTAGCACATGCCATTTCCGTCACTACAAAAATATTTTCTATTTTTGCAGCGCCGGGGCTTACTCAATTACCGCTGGGTTAGCACGGGAGGCCTTAACGTCATCTAAATAGAGAGCAGTAAGGGCTCCCCCTGGAAAGGGTCATGCACTGATCCCTGTGATTAGCGCATGGCCATTTCCTGTTTAAAAAAAAAAACAAAAAACAGTCTTTTACCCGCTGCAGAAAAGGGGGCTTGGCACATGTCAAAAACACACAGTGACACTACTGCAGGCCCCCTTTTACTACAGCTTGGAAAAAGGGGCCGTAAGAATCTGCTCCTGGAATCTATTTAACAGGTTAGTTGAGGCTTGATGGATGGGTTGGGAAGCAATGTTCTAGTGTACAGGTGGATACTGGAGGCCTCTGAAGAGGTCATTGTTCACAGATTTACTGCAATTTTTATTCTTTTTTCGTATTTCATATAAGTGTCAAATTTAAGGCATATCCATGAAGACAAATAAACAGCCTTTTTCTCTTAAAAAGAAATGAGGTTTTTAAAATTCTTTTACAGATAGACAAAAAAGTAGAATTAGTCAACTGAAATATGTATCCTTGAAGCAACTGAATGCAGACAATACACTCATCACCAATATGATTTTTTTTAAAAAATGATCTACTAGCCAAATCTCTCTCTTTATTATATATCTATATATATACACATATACATATATTTATTTTTTTACTTATTTTATTGCATTTGTATCCCACATTTTCCCACCTATTTGCGGGCTCAGTGTGGCTTACAATACGTTGTGAATAATAGAAATACAATTGGTCATAATACGATTAGGGGTACATTGTGAAGAGTTGTGGGAAGACAAAGTCAAAGTCAAAATATCATCTAGGAATAGAAACAATGGAATGTGACAATGGGGAAATGATAGGGCGATAGGACAATAACGAAAGGATATTAGGGTGTAACAGTTTTATCTGTGAGTGTGGTTTTAAGTGTGGTGAAAGTATGGGGAAGAGAATTCAGAAGAGAGTGAATTGGTGCTTTTCTATAGTGTGTGTGAATTCATATGTTTTGGTCCTTGCAGTAGATGTTCTCGAAGAGATGAGTCTTCAGTAGTTTGCGGAAGTCGGTTAGTTCGTAGATCGTTTTCAGGTTGCATGGTAGTGTGTTCCAGAATTGTGTATACACACACACTCCTCAATCTCTGATTGGCATGCAATTAAAGATTTTGGGGCCCTTTAACGAAGCTGTGCTCAAAAGTGTCTGGCGATGTTGTAGCGCATGGATTTTCTGCACGCAGTGGCTACTTTGAGCACAGCAGTCAAATGGCCGAAATTGTCTACCGTATTTTTCGGACTATAAGACGCACCTAGGTTTTAGAGGAGGGAAATAGTAAAAAAAAAATTTGCTTTTTCCCTCCTCTAAAACCTAGGTGCTCCGGTGCGTCTTGTCCGAATCCATCCCTCCAAGTTCGGGATCGCCCTCAGGGTTACCTCCTCCCCATCCCCGGCCCTGTCACCACCTCTCCCCTTACTCACGCGATCTTCCCTGGTGGTCTAGTGACGTCGGGGCAGGAAAGAGTCCCCTCTTTCCTGCCCAGCGCGCTGCTCTCCATCCTCCTGTATGCATTGCTGCCTGACGGTCTCGGCGAGATTCAAAATGGCAGCCGAGAATTGACGTCTCAGCGGCCATTTTGAATCTCGCCGAGACCGTCAGGCTGCATACAGGAGGATGGAGAGCAGCGCGCTGGGCAGGAAAGAGCCCCCTCTTTCCTGCCCCGACGTCACTAGACCACCAGGGAAGATCGCGTCAGTAAGGGGAGAAGTGGTGACAGGGCCGGGGGGAGGGCGATCCCGAACTCGGAGGGAGGGAGGGAGGGCGGGCGGCCTGCCAGCCAGCCAAATCTCTACCTTCGGACTATAAGACGCACCCCCCATTTTCCTCCCAAATTTGGGGGGAAAAAAGTGCGTCTTATAGTCCGAAAAATACGGTAATTCCCTGCAATGGCCATGCACTAATTTCCCAATTAGCATGTGGCATTACTAGTCACTAAGGGCTCTGGTACTACACCCGTGTTAATCAAGCAGTGCACACTACCCAATTAGCGCTGAGCATGCCTACTCTTTGCCCATAGCCACACCTCCCGCATCAAAAAAGAAAAACTATTTTTTAGTGTGGGATTAGCGCGTGCTGATCAGCACATTACTGCAGGACGCCTCAGCACATCCCACGGCAGGGCTTTTTGGCGTACAGTAGTTACACACTAGAGCCTACAGTGGCTTAGTAAAAGGGCCCCTTCGTTTGGTATCTAACGCCACAAAAAAAAATTAACATTTCAACCTGTTGCTGAAAGTATTACAAAATTCTAGGGACTTTTTATACATTCTTGATGGGAATGCCAGTTCATACAACAATTTTTGGTAATAGTATGGAGAACAATTAAAACTATTATAGGCGAAACTGCCTTTATGGACCTTAAGTTTTCCTTCTGGGGATTTGCCAAGTCATGTCGGACCTCCTCAGAGAATTTAACTTGAACTTGCCATTTATTGTTAGCTGCTACGTGATGTATAGCTAGGATTCTCGAAATGGGATACATTCTCTTCAAGAGCTGAATAAATTCAGAAAATCTGGGAAGTGGTTCAGATATAAAACTTATTAATTTTGATATTAAAAGGGAAAAATGACAATTTCTATAAAGTATAGAATTCCTTTCAGAAACTTAGGGGGGCCCTTTTACTAAGCCGCGCTAAAGAGTGGCCTGCGCTATTTTTAGCGTGTGGGTTTCCTATGTGCTGAGGCCACTTTTAGTGCATATGTAAAATGGCTGCAATTTCTTTTTTTTTTCACTAATGGCCAATTGGCAATTTCTCAATTAGCTCAAGAGCCCTTACCGCCACCTATTTTTACTAGGCAGTAAGGGTTCCCATATTAAATGACGACACACGATGATTTGTTGATTAGCGCAGGACACGTCTACTCTCCTTCCCTAAACATGCAGCACCTTTTAGCATGCAGTAAGCACACGTTAGTGCTTACTGCCACTTAAATTTTGAAATAAAGTTTTAGATTGAGGAGCTGATTTTGCAGTATTGGAATTTTCTTGACTGAAATGGATTGAAACCTGGAAAAGAAGCCCCATGTAAAGTTGAAGCTCTTGGTGTGGCTTGTTTTGCCAGCAGGATTTATCTCTATCATCTTTATACCTGGACTTCGTGGATTACATAAGAATAGACATATTGGGCTAGACCGATGGTCCATCTAGCCCTGTATTCTGCTTCCAACAGTGGCCAATCCAGGTCACAAGTACCTGGCAGAATCCCAAATAGTACTTAGCAAGATTGGGTGATGTCCCATCCGTGTTCTCTTTCCTGCTGCCAAGCTACATGCCAACTAACACTACATGCAGGTGTGTGGGAAAACAAAACCGTTTGGATCAGTCATCTAATTACAGTGCATGGAATGATGGCAGGAATCAGCTCCTTTCTGAGAAACTGCTTAGGAATATGGTTGGATGCTAACTCTGAGTATAGTTCTTGGGGGACAAGGAACTAAACTCGTTGGGTATTGCTCCAGTTTAACCTATGCAGTATAATTTCTTACCTGCAGCTTTTCTGTGTGATCTTCAAAGAGAATGGACATGTATTTGTAGTCTGCATAGGCCCAATATTCAGAAGAATCATAAGAACTGAATGGTCCAGAAGAGCAAGGAGACTGTGCGTAACTCCAAGCTATGAACTGTTCAAGTGTCGCTTGAACATAACTGCACTGGGTTTCAAACTGAGGGGCTGCAAATAAAGGCAATATTATTTGTATATTAAATGTACAGTAAAGTCAATCAAACAAGCTGGTCACTCTATCATGTGCTTCATATGGTAACAGATTCACTTAGGATGGAAGTTATAAAACTGTATTAGAGAATTAACCTACAATATTTGTCCGTTAACACAACTTAAATGATACTAACACTGGCTGCAGAACCCTAATGCAGTGATAACTGTCACCACGAGCTACATCGTAATAAGATACAAAACATGCAAATACATGTAAAACAGCTCATTACTATGTAGCTGTGGTATAGCCTGTAAAATAACCCTAAAGGCTCGATGATTCAGAGCTGTTGCTTACAGGGGCCAGCACTGGGTCAATCATTGGTCTCCCACTCACCCCTTTCTCCCTTAAAAGAAAGACCCTGTTAAGGGACCCCCCCCAACAGTACACCCCAACTGAAGAACCCTTCAAGCCCCACCACCCCTAAAGGCTTCTATCCCCCCCCCCCCCCCCACTGATCCCTTAAAAAATTCATGGGGTCTAGGGGGTAGGCAGAAGCGATCCCCAGTCACTCCGACCCTTGCTGGTGCCATAATCCAAAATGACAGCATAGACCCCCCCCCCACCCCCCGGCGGTAATCTCATGGTACTACCACTGGGGGCAATGTTTCCATATACCCCCTAATTCTATAAAAGTTGTCAAAAATTACGCACGCAAATTATGACATGCATTCAATTCGCACATGTAATTTTATTGAATAATGAACCAATCAGTGCCAATAACTGGCTTTTTAACAAACAATTATTGCCAGTAATTAGAATTAGAATTTACGTGCCTAAATTTTACATGTGAGTAAAAAAAAGAGGGTGCGGAAATGGGAGGGTCATGGGTGGAACAGGGGCATTCCTAGCATTTACACATTATAGAATAATGGGGATATGTGACTAATTTAGGTGCATACATTTGTACCACGTTTTTCAGTTTGTGCAAATGGCCTCACCTAAAGTTATGAAAGATTCCTGGGATTAAGTACTATTCTATAAACCGTGCCCAATTTTAAGTGTGGCTTATAGAATAGGACTTTTTTTGGTGCCATATGTAGAATTAACTCCATAAGGGCTTCTTTGCACATTTTTTTTAGTTATTTATTTTTAAAGGTAATTCCTGGGAGTGACTGGTTAATTAAAATGGAAGGGATGGTGCAGCTATGAATTTTATTGGTGTACCAGGCTCCAAAGATGGAGGAGGTAGCTCAACAGGGGAAGACTGTGCAGTCTGCAAATGTCACTGCCTTTGGGGATTTTAACATCCACCATCATGCTACTCATCCATTTGAACACTGTTGAAAAGGAGGGAATTAGGCAATTTAGATTTTTCACAGATTGTGGAAAGTCCTAGTCACGCAGTCAGCCACATCATAAACCTGATTCTTTTGCTCATTTGTCCTGTCACCTTGTTCTGTACCAATTCGTACCAACACAGAGTCAGACATATTGTGGAGAAAGCTAGGTTGATGCTGGTGTGTTGAGGAGACTAGGCGTTGCCACTGAGATAAGATCTGCAACTTCCTCCCACATGAGGAAGAAGTGGATCGGGGTGGGGGGTGGGGGGGTGCTTCAAATCTGGTGCAATCCTACAACTTAGATTTGCACCAAATGTTTGGGGTATTGGCACTGCCTAGTTGTTAAGTCTAGAAAAAAGCACATTACTCTATGGTATTAAGAAATGTGGTGTGATAAGTTGGCATATAAGGGTTTAGAGAGGAAATGGTGGAACAGACAATTGACAAAGCAGAACAAAGTTTTTTATTCTTCCATCTTAAAATGCATGACACAAAATGTGCAAAATTACAAGCGAACCTTATGAGATTGGGAGACTTGGCGTCTAAATGGCAGATGACGTTTAATGTGAGCAAGTGCAAAGTGATGCATGTGGGAAAGAGGAACCCGAATTATAGCTACGTCATGCAAGGTTCCATGTTAGGAGTCACGGACCAAGAAAGGGATCTAGGTGTCGTCGTTGATGATACGTTGAAACCTTCTGCTCAGTGTGCTGCTGCGGCTAAGAAAGCAAATAGAATGTTAGGTATTATTAGGAAAGGAATGGAAAACAAAAATGAGGATGTTATAATGCCTTTGTATCACTCCATGGTGCGACCGCACCTCGAATATTGTGTTCAATTCTGGTTGCCGCATCTCAAAAAAGATATAGTGGAATTAGAAAAGGTGCAGAGAAGGGCGATGAAAATGATAAAGGGGATGGGACGACTTCCCTATGAGGTAAGGCTAAAGCGGTTAGGGCTCTTCAGCTTGGAGAAAAGGCGGCAGAGGAGAGATATGATAGAGGTCTATAAAATAATGAGTGGAATGGAACAGGTAGATGTGAAGCGTCTGTTCACGCTTTCCAAAAATACTAGGACTAGGGGGCATGCGATGAAGCTACAATGTAGTAAATTTAAAATGAATCGGAGAAAAGTTTTCTTCACTCAACGTGTAATTAAACTCTGGAATTCGTTGCCAGAGATTGTGGTAAAGGCAGTTAAGCTTAGCAGAGTTTAAAAAAGGCTTGGATGGCTTCCTAAAGGAAAAGTCCATAGACCATTATTAAATGGATTTGGGGAAAATCCACTATTTCTGGGATAAGCAGTATAAAATGTTTTGTACATTTTGGGGATCTTGCCGGGTATTTGTGACCTGGATTGGCCACTGTTGGAAACAGGATGCTGGGCTCGATGGACCTTTGGTCTTTCCCAGTATGGCAATACTTATGTACTTATATATACTTTACATAGAAAATCAGGCTGCCATCTGTTTTCTGAAGTACATCTTGTTTCTTACTTTGGTCATCTCAAAAATGTCTTCTTCCAGTTCTTCATGAGATAAAATTGTTAACAACTACAAAGCGAGTGTTTTCTTATATCGGACCTTCCTTGTGGAATTCATTGCCTGATGAGATTTGGTGGTGGTGCTTCTTATCTGGGTTTTCGTAAACTTGTGAAAACATGACTCTGTCAGCAGTGTTGGTTTTTTTTTAATCTGGACTTTTGTACAATTTTTGAAGATGAGGGTTTTTTTCAGTAGTGCTCCTCTTTATCTGGATTTTTGTAAAATTTTGAAAATATGCTTGTTTTTTTTTTTTGTTTAATTATGCAATTAAGACATAAGCACCGCCATGCTGGGGCAGACCAAGGGTCCATCGAGTCCAGCACCCTGTCTTCGACAGCGGCCAAAAGAACAAGCATTTTGTCCCGCCCATCCCAGAAACAGTGGATTATTCCTACGTCCATTCAATAACATTCTATGTCCTTTTTTTCCAGGAAGCCATCTAACCTTTTTTTAAAACTCTGCTAAGCCAACCGCCCCAATCACCTTATATGGCAACGGCTTTTCTTTGGAGACCCTGGACTACTCACAATGTCCTATTGCCTCACGTACCCTCTTAAATTATACGCTCTCTTGTACAAACACGTATTCAGTAGTGTAGCACAAATGGTATTATTATTAGAAATATATTTTTTTATTTTGTTCAACAGTTGCTAGCAATGTAACTGTTGCTGTAAAACAGATTATGTTATGTCACATGCAGAAGGTTTTTGACTTACGGCACAAACATAAAACAGGGAAACAGTTCTAAAGATTATTAATCCTGATTTCATGCAAATGTCCCTCTGGGTGGTACAACAAGGGGAAGACAAATGAAGCAAACACATGAATTTTAAAGGTTTTTAATCATATAGTTTTGAAGTATTCCATGATGCACCCGTGGCATATTACTATCGAGGTAGCAGCCTATCAATCATGTACATCGTTCACAAATAATAATTACTGTTATTAGTGCAAAAACTTGACAACCAGAGGCCCTGGCTGGCTGACATCCTTCACTAGCAAAAATGTATTGTATTATAAAATAACTGTAGAACAAGGTCTTTGCTTAGCAAATGAGGGACACAACAGAATACAGTGCCTTTACAACTTCTATGTTTTCACACCCTTGTATATTGTTCACATTTGGGTTTCTAAAAAAAAATAAAAATTAAAACACGTTGTTTCACTGATCTACAACAACATACTCTTCATCTTTCAACGTCAAAGAACAATTACAGAAATATTCACAAAAAAAAAAAAGAAGAATAAGAAACCAAACAGTCATGATGACACAAGACTCCACTCCTAATCATTTCTACAGCGCTATTAGATGTACACAGTGCTGTACACATTATATGTGCCAGAGCCGGTGGTGGGCAGCGGGACTGGTGGTTGGGAGGCGGGGATAGTGCTGGACAGACTTGTACGGTCTGTGCCAGAGCCGGTGGTTGGGAGGCAATAGTGCTGGACAGACTTGTACGGTCTGTGCCAGAGCCGGTGGTTGGGAGGCAGAGCTGGTGGTTGGGAGGCAGGGATAGTGCTGGACAGACTTGTACGGTCTGTGCCAGAGCCGGTGGTTGGGAGGCAGAGCTGGTGGTTGGGAGGCAGGGATAGTGCTGGACAGACTTGTACGGTCTGTGCCAGAGCCGGTGGTTGGGAGGCAATAGTGCTGGGCAGACTTATACGGTCTGTGCCAGAGCCGGTGGTTGGGAGGCAGGGATAGTGCTGGACAGACTTGTACGGTCTGTGCCAGAGCCGGTGGTTGGGAGGCAATAGTGCTGGACAGACTTGTACGGTCTGTGCCAGAGCCGGTGGTTGGGAGGCAGAGCTGGTGGTTGGGAGGCAGGGATAGTGCTGGACAGACTTGTACGGTCTGTGCCAGAGCCGGTGGTTGGGAGGCAGAGCTGGTGGTTGGGAGGCAGGGATAGTGCTGGACAGACTTGTACGGTCTGTGCCAGAGCCGGTGGTTGGGAGGCAGGGATAGTGCTGGGCAGACTTATACGGTCTGTGCCAGAGCCGGTGGTTGGGAGGCAGGGATAGTGCTGGACAGACTTGTACAGTCTGTGCCAGAGCCGGTGGTTGGGAGGTGAGGATAGTGCTGGGCAGACTTATACGGTCTGTGCCAGAGCCGGTGGTTGTGAGGCGGGGATAGTGCTGGGCAGACTTATACGGTCTGTGCCAGAGCCGGTGGTTGGGAGGCAGGGATAGTGCTGGACAGACTTGTACGGTCTGTGCCAGAGCCGGTGGTTGGGAGGCAGAGCTGGTGGTTGGGAGGCAGGGATAGTGCTGGACAGACTTGTACGGTCTGTGCCAGAGCCGGTGGTTGGGAGGCAGGGATAGTGCTGGACAGACTTGTACGGTCTGTGCCAGAGCCGGTGGTTGGGAGACAGAGCTGGTGGTTGGGAGGCAGGGATAGTGCTGGACAGACTTGTACGGTCTGTGCCAGAGCCGGTGGTTGGGAGGCAGGGCTGGTGGTTGGGAGGTGAGGATAGTGCTGGGTAGACTTATATGGTCTGTGCCAGAGCCGGTGGTTGGGAGGAGGGGCTGGTGGTTGGGAGGCGGGGATAGTGCTGGGCAGACTTATACGGTCTGTGCCCTGAAGAGCACAGGTACAAATCAAAGTAGGGTATACACAAAAAGCAGCAAATATGAGTTATCTTGTTGGGCAGACTGGATGGACCGTGCAGGTCTTTTTCTGCCGTCATCTACTATGTTACTATATGCAGATACTTTCTCTGTTCCTAGAGGGTAAATTCAATTTCTATGGGCTTCCTCTTGTTTGCTGCGTGGGAATCAATACTGCAGCTTTGTAAAAGAAGCCCTAAATTTTTGTACCTGGGGCAATGGAGGGTGAAGAGACTTGCCTAAGGTCACAAGGAGCTGCAGTGGGAATCGAACCCAGGCCACCATGATCAAAGCCTGCTGCACCAACCATTAGGCTACTCCTCCACTCACACTCTGCCATAACAAACCCATATGAGCTCGGTTTAAAAAAAAAAAACCCCAGCTGGAGTCATTGCTAATCGTTTCCCCAGCAATTTCTCCAAATACTAAAATACTGCTAACAACCCCTCCCCCCTGTACTTCCAAGCATCCCCATAAAGTATGAAAGAAGGTATTGCCCTGTCAATGACATTTGGTACACAAGGGGGGTTTTCTTGTATGCCTACTTGGGATGCCTGTGTTTGGGAAAAATAAGTCCTATAATTGTTCTAAACTGACACTTCTGTAGCTCTGCACTGAAAACCAATCTTCCAGTATCTGGTTAATGTAAGATCTAACATTAATAACATGAACTCCCATACCTGATTCTAATTCCCACTGCCCCAATACATGTGTATGACCTTTCGGGGGTAAAGTTCCATGAGATCTTTATAATATTGAGAGATGGAGCCCCATTCCAATATTTCAACCCCCAAATCTCACTCAAAAGACCCTCCGATCCTATTCTACAGTGCCTCAGAGTCTAATGACTGAATATAATGTGTCAATTGCAAGTATGTGTAGGGTGGTTCCCACTAGCTATCTTCATCTTGTGTTGAAAATCTGCATAGGATAGCAAAGAGCCATCCTCCTTAAGAAGAGGTTATAGTTGAGTAATACTGGCCCTAGCCCATCTACTAAAGATACCAGAACCAGTACTGAACTGGTTCAAATCTTTTCTGTCAGATCGTTCTTTTCACGTACATTTGGATCAACACTTGCCTTCAAAAAGCTCTCTAATGTGTGGAGTACTGCAAGGTTCCATTCTTTCTCCGCTTTTATTTAATATCTTTCTCAGTCCTTTAGCCACACTTATTCAAAGTTATAACATCGCCTTTCATATTTACGCAGATGACATTTTATTACTTTACCGAACCGATCTTCAATCTCTCAATATGTCCTCTCTTCAATCCTGTTTAGAAGCAACTGTCCAATGGCTTTTCGCCCATAAACTGGTTTTGAATCAAGAAAAAACAATAGCATGGTGGCTGACGGGTCATGTGCCACCACTCTCTGCATCTCTTTCTTTACTAGGAAGAGTGATCACCCATGTCTCCAGTTTCCACTATTTGGGCATTATTTTAGATTCTCAACTATCCTTTGAACCCCAAATTTCTTCATTTTGCAAGACAGGATTTTTTCTTCTGCGATAATTATGTACAGTACGGTCCCTTCTTCACTCACGATGCGTTTCACTCACTGATCTTAGAGCTTTTTGTGACCAGACTCAACTACTGTAATTGTGTTTATCAAGGAATTCCAAACTTCGTGCTTAACCAGACTCTTAAAAATAAGGCCTTTCGTCTCCTCTGTCATCTTTCAAGATCAGATCACCTAATGGAGTACTTGAAGGATCATCATTGGCTCCCTGTTAGATTCCCTTTCCAGTTCAAATTTTGCTACTGGTGTTTTGGGCTTTCCGTCAAGGAACTCCACAGTATCTGCCCAGTTCGACAATCCTCTACTCCCTTGCAAATGTCTTGAGGTCTCTAAATGATCACTACCTGCCAAGCCCTCAAATAGCTCAAGTGCAGAGCACTCACCATCATGCTTTCTTTTTTGTTGCCCTTGAACTATGGAATTTTATTGGAATAGCAAAGAGGCGCTGAATGTCTTGCAACAACAGAAGAGATAAACAGAGAGCAGACACTGAAAGTCCAAACAGTTTCTTTATTCGTATAGACCCGACGTGGCCACGTTTCACCAATAAGGCTGCTTCAGGGGTAGTGACATAAAACAGCTAACCAGGGACAAGAAAGGCTTAGCCCGGATAGCAAAACTGATCATCCAAGATGACTTCAGTAGTAGTCTGACAGAAGGTGGAGCAGCAGCTTCTTACAGAGATACGTACCCCTGCTGCAGCCTTAATGGTGAAACGTGGCCACATCGGATCTATATGAATAAAGAAACTATTTGGACTTTCAGTGTCTGCTTTCTGTCTATCTCCTCTGTGGAATTTTATGCCTCTATTTTTGCATAGTGAAACCTCCCTGAAAAAGTTTACATCACTATTGAAAACCTAGCTTTTGAACTACCTTACTCAAATATTTATTTATTTATTTATTACATTTGTACCCTGCGCTTTCCCACACACAGCAGGCTCAAATATGAACACCTGAGTACTGAAATGACCAACCTGGAAGTCAGTTATCTTGAAAGTATGTGTCTTGAACGTTCATTGTTCTCTTTATGAATGGCACATGCACTTTCCTATCAAATATTGTGGTTCCCTTTTCGTTTCTTCTGATTTTTGTTTTAGAATTGTGAACCGCTTTGCCCTGGTTGTAGGTTAAAGCAGTATAGAAAGTTTGGAACAAACAAACAAACATATCATTAGGGAATGGATACCTGGTTCTTTTTAGTTTCCACATTGATTTAAAGGTTTTTTGAGGACTGCTTGGACTTGGATGTTGAGTAACACGTAGGAATCAATTATTATACCAACATACATATTTTCAAAGCACTTAGCCTTCCAAAGTTCCATAGAAACCTATGGAACTTTGGAAGGCTAAGTGCTTTGAAAATGAGCCCCCAAGTATCTTTAGTTGGGATCCAATGGATAAGTTACATTATCAATTCATCTATCTGGGCTCCAAATGGTGGAACTCAATACGCAAGGCCGCAAGAAGCATATCCAGTTATCTACTTTTTGAATATTTCTAGAATTATTACACAATAAAAGCGTAGAAAATATTGTTAAGATCAATGAAACAGACTCTTACTTTTAATATATTTTGAATGTTATTTTTTAGACAGCAGAATTTGAAAAACGTACAAGGGTACATGGCTGCACAAAGAGAGGCTTAACCAGCAGAAGAAAGGAGGTGTTGATGCACCTGAAAATAATCGTATAATAAAGTGATACCTGTGTGATGGCTCTTCTTTCCAATCCTGAACTGTATTGACTTCCTATTCAGTACATCAGAAAGGTGGTCAACTGTCCACCTCCGTGCTGGCCAATCAGAAACCATGTCATAGAAGACTGCAGGCTGTTGAAGAGTCATCACAATGTCCTTGGCTTCTTGAGGAGTAAATGGTTTGGCATGTTTGCCTACAGATAAACAGACAGCTATAGTTAATGGTTTTGTATCAGAAATGGAGGGTCATATAATTTATACACTATGGGGCCCTTTTACTAAGCCGCATAGGCACCTACGCCCACTCAATATGTGCCAAATTGGAGTTACCGCCCGGTTACCACATGGCCCTTGTGGAAATTTCAATTTTGGCGAACGTCCGCTATGCGCGTCTCAAAATATTTTTTATTTTCTGACAAGCGTAGACCATTACCGCCCGGTTACCACGTGAGACCAATGAAGGTCTCAGACCCAAAATGGACGTGCAACAAGTTTCATTTTGCCGCACGTCTGTTTTCGGCAAAAATAAAAGGCATTTTTTTTGTAAGTGCGCTAGAAAATAATTCTGCGCATGCTCAAAACATGTGTTTACACTATCGGAGACCATTTTTCAGTGAACCTTCGTAAAAGGACTCCTATTTCTTTTACAGAGCTGCAATGCGCATTCTAGGGAATAGCTTTTTTTTTTTTTTTTTATTAACCACTGTTTCAACATGTACTTATTAAAGAACATAGAAAAATACTTCCTCCTTGTCCCCACAATTTTGCATGTAAGATTTATTCAGATGTTCTCATAACAGGATTTGCAGCTTAAGAAAATCGAGCTTATCCACCTATAGACTGCAGGATGAGGCACCATTTTTCTTAACATATGCAATCTCTTTATACAATTTCATCTTTATTTCAGGCATGTATTTTCTCTCCAAAACCTATTTGATATATCAGAATTATTTTTGGCACCGTAGTTTCCTCCTTTCATTTGGCCATCCACCTCAACTGGAAAGACAGTTGCCATCTGGCAAGATAACTTACTCAATGGCAAAAAACATGGGATAAAAAGTCTTAAATAATTAAGATGTAGGATGAATTTTCTGATTTATGTAAAACTTTTTACTGTATGTTTTAATTAATATTTGTTTTTATTCTCTTTTATTTTTATGTCTGCTGATGTTTTTGTTTGGGAGCTTGCTTTGGCAGCACATACACTAAAAAAAAATGTATTTTGGTCAGAAGTGTTTCTGTTTCTTTTAAATCAACTGTACTCCACTTTGATTGCACTTCCACAAATAACAGGGACAATCCAACTTCCACAAATAACAGGAACAATCCACTTGAAATATAAGGAAGTGAAGAAACACTGCCAGTTTTGGTACACATTTCCCCCTGAACAAGTCCAAGAAAGTTGTGGGTGCAACAAGACACCGTTAATAAATAAATACAGTCTGTATGTGATACATGACTGTTATGAAGATGTTGTCAATATGTAATTGTTCAAAAACCTTAATAAATAAATATAAAGAAATAAAAAAAAGTTATAATACAAAAATTCCATTAGTGATAAATTTGAATGCCGTTAGAGGGAAGGCTTTGGAGATTTTTTTGACCAAAGATGAATCATGTATCTTCACAGTGCTCTGGAGAAAACAGACTGAATGCAATAGATTTTTGAGGTCTTTTTCCCTCCATTTTTTTGTAAAACTGTTTATCAGCATTTGGTGATTAGTTTTCCACTTTGTCTTCTGTAAGCTCCACTTTGATTGGCCACACCAATTATGTGGCCATTTAAGACGATGACATCACTTCCTCCTGAATAGCTCTTTTATAATATGACTTTTCATTTGCTATGATTAACTGCTAAATTCTTTGGAGCCTGTTACAGTGCTAGACTCTCAAAGCTGAATAAGTTGTATTGAGAGCTTTCTTCCCCTTCAAGGTAAGTGAAGTATACACATATTGAATGCGTAATTCTGTAACAGGAAGCCGAGGATATGAGGATAAACAGGCACTTATTTCAAGCCTATTCTATAAAGAAAAGAAGGCACCAATTTTATAAAATATTAGCACAAGTGGCAGAAAGCTCACCTATACTTAGGAGGAAATCACACAAGCCTTATGGCTGATGTAGACTGTAGCAAAGGGAAAGGGGATGGGATTTGATATACTCCCTTTATGTGGTTACAAGATTCTATACACTAACAACCTGGCACGAACATTTACATGTGTGCTCTGCTAAACTCTACCCACGTGCATGCTCCCCAGCAAAGTATGCGCCTTTAAAACTTTGCAAATATTTTCTGCTAATCAGTATGCTGTTAGTGGTCATTTACACATGCAGGTGGCCACATGAATATATGACTAGAATACCACCATTTATACACGTTTCTGCTGCCTAAACAAGGTGAAATTCTTATGGTACTACCCCTTGAATGGCATAAAATAGTTTGAGTTCTATTCATTATGGTGCACGGAAAGTGGTATCGCCACATAGTAGCTGTGCAGAAATTATAACTACTAAATTAGATGGAATGATGGACGCAAAAGGAAAAATGAACAGTGCACCCGAGTTATGCATTTATATTTGGTTTTTCTTTTGGATGCTCTAATCTATATTCTCTTAACAGATACACTCAGAGATATTTCATTCATAATTATATCACAATCTTATAACATTTGCTGAAAGGTAATATAATTTTCCAAAATGTCTTTATAAATACTGCATTGGTTTTAAAAGGAACTCTTTAAATATGATGATATTATACATTTGGTTGAAAGGAAGATCTCATTGAAGGATACTATAAGATATTAATATTTATATAAAGGTATGACCTTGCTTCGGAGGAATTCCAAATTCTAATTTGTTTGTAGTAAAAATATTGTATTAGTGTATATTGAAAATTTTTTCTATACATTTGTCTTTGTTATTACAGACACATCATATTGTATACCCTCTTCAGTAGGCAGTGGTTAAAACATGACAATGTTGGGTTTTACTTTGTTTTAATTATTAAAGTAGATCTTGTAGCTCTTATTTTATTATTTATGTATTTGCCTATCCGTTCTTTGGCTGTGGTCTCTTCCTCACACCTTTGTGTGCAGGTGGATTGCTTCTATTTTGTCCCTCCAGTCTTTGCAGACTGTGGCTCGCTTTGGAACCTGTGAATATGTACCCTTAATCTGGCCTGTAGGTGTCACCGTTGAGCAACGGCTGAGAGTTCCATCTCCAAGGGACTGTAAACTTTGATTCAACAGCATCCCCAAGTTCAGCCTGGTCAGCAAAAACTGGACCTGGGATTCAAACTCAACACAGCACTCCATAGCATTTATACTGAGCAACCAGTCTGGCCCGTACACCAATATTCTAAAATAAATCAAAAAGAGATGGTCTTTGCGTATTGAATATAAATCTTATTTAGTTTGGGGAGTTTAGGATTAGCTCATGAAAGTTCTTCCCCAATATCTGTTAACAGAAATTCGGAGGGTCAAAAATCAGTTTACCCCTGACACTAGATTATTTGCAGTTCACTGAAAAGCAAACAGAAAACGACATGTACATGAAGTGGCAGATAGAAAAGCAGGAAGCCACCATGGAAGTGGAGCATGCTATGACCCGGCACCAGAAACAGGTTGCTGTTAGGGAACAGGAGCTTAGAGTCAAGTGTAAACAAAAGGTGACCCAGCTAAGGAGGACACTGGAGAATGAAGCAAAGCTACATAAGGCACAGAATGGAGAGCTGAGCCAGGAGCATGAACTGGCAAACAACACTTCTAGAAAAGCAAGATCAGGCTTGGCAGCAGTTTGTAGTAGGTGAGAGGAACATTGTCTCCCCCCTGCCCCCCCCCCCCCAAATGTTATAGCTGTTAATACTGGAAGGGTCTCTACCTACTCAGTTCCAATATGACTTCATACCCTCTGCCCCATTGTACATCCCAGTTCTGTAGAAATCCTGACACTCCGGAGCTACATTTACAAGAGGAAAGGGTTCATTAGTTCTAGGAACAAGTACAAAATGTCTCTTGTGGCTGTGAACTCTTTTCCTTGGCCACCTTTAAATCTAGACTGAAAGCCCACCTCTTTAACATTGCTTTTGACTCGTAACCACTTGTAACCACTCGCCTCCATCTATCCTCCTCTCTTCCTTCCCGTACACATTAATTGATTTGATTACTTTATTTTTTGTCTATTAGATTGTAAGCTCTTTGAGCAGGGACTGTCTTTCTTCTATGTTTGTGCAGCGCTGCGTAAGCCTTGTAGCGCTACAGAAATGCTAAATAGTAGTAGTAGTAGAGGTGCTATTGAACAGCTAAAGCAAACCAAAGAATTGAAAGATCTTCAGAAAAAGTGCGTCAAGATGGAGGGAATATCTTAAGGTGTAATTAGCAGGACGGGAACATCTAAGAGAAGCAGACAAGCAGTGGGCAAAATTGAAAGCAGATATTTTAAGGGTTGTGAATCTTTTCGTTAGGAAGATAAGGAGAAAATGAGGCTGTGGTTTTCAAAACTGAACTGAAAAGGCAAAGAAAGATGCTGCTGCTATGCTAAGAACTAAGTGTTACCATGCTGGGACAGACCGAGGGTCCATTAAGCCCAGCATCCTGTTTCCAACATTGGTAAATCTAGATTACAAGCACCTGGCAAGATCTGAAAACAGTACATTTTATGCTGTTTATCCTAGTAGCTGAAAAGCTAAGGAAAAAGAGGTTAGCTTCAATAAAACTACAAGAAATCACAGAAAAAGGAAGACAAACAACAATATCTAGAGAAGGTAAAGGGAGTTGGTAAAATTGTTAAGAAAGCAAAGATGGAAATGGAATTTAAAATAGCCACTACAGTAAAGGATCAGTCGCCATTTTGAAGAGTACTGCGGTCCTAGACAAGTTCTCTAGTGGGTGTTTTAATGTCGGCTTCCTGATGAAGGAGTAATTTCCAAAATGGAGCTTTGTAGAACTCAACTAGACTCATCCTACTATCCAGATAAGTTTTTCACTTGACTGATACAATTTTGATGTTGAATTGAGATTTCTTAGGGACAGCATATACTGTTTGTGAACTGCTCAAGGACTGCTTTAACTAGTGACTGCATGTTTGACAATGCTTATTATAGTCTGTGTTGATAATAGAGACATTGCTTTATATATATATATATATATATATATATATATATATATATATATATATATATATACTAGCCGTTGATTCCGTAACAACGGGCTAGTAAAGGAAGGGGGGGGTTGAAAGCCCCCCCCCCCCCACGGATAGGTCACAGCCGCCCCCCCCCCCCGGGCCGGGTACCTGGCTTCACTATTCAAACCGCTGGAACGCAGCACACAGCTCATCTGAGCTGCCATCGGCCTTCCTTCTTCTCTGCGTGTGTTCCGCCGTCGTGTGACGTAACGTCGGCGAGGGTGGGACACAGCCAGGTAAGGAAGGCCAACGGCAGCTCAGATGAGCTGTGTGCTGCGTTCCGGCGGTTTGAATAGTGAAGCCAGGTACCCGGGCCGGGTGGAGGGTGGGTGGCGGCAGCGACTCCGGGTGGTTGGGGGGAGCGGTAGCGGCAACCCTGGGGGGGGGGGGAGCGGTGGCGACTGCGGTTCCCTCACTCGCAGGTGCGCAGGTTCCCCCTCTGTCAAACCCCCGTCATCACGTATTGACGCGGGGGCGGGACAGAGAGGGTCTCTACTGCGCATTTGCGAGTGAGTACGCCTCTTACCATTTACATGTTTTATATATATATATATATATACATACTCTTTTCACTGTTTATTTTTGGTGCATTTATTACACACAGAATTGTGTCCAATGATAGTGTGAAGTTTCAACATTGATTCCACTTGGCTGTAAGGGAAGAGCATTGTGTCTATTTTCCACCTCTGAAATCCCACACTGAGGACCCAACATACACAAATATCATTGTTTTTTTTAATATGTCAGTATTTCTCTATTAGCTATACCTACGATATGATTTTTGGAGAATACCTTTTGGATTTGGTCTTACTTTCTTGAGGGTTCTTAAATATTACTACAGTAAAGTGGGCAAACCAAACTTTTTTTTTTATTTTTTAAGATATGTTAGTAACAGAAGGAAATGCAAATGTCTGATTGCGAGACTCAAGGGTGAGGAATATTTAGCGGTTGATCAGGATGAAATGGACTTGCTTCACATATATTTCTGTTCTGTGCTCACAGATGAAGGGCTAGGAATAGGATCTTAGAAAACAAACACAAATAGGAATGAAGTGAGGTAGACCTCAAACGATTGGGGTTCATGAGGGGGGAAGCTAAATTAAAAATAGGCAACATGTTGCGTCAAGATGGCATGGTATTGAAGGAACTCAGAAAAGTTCTGGTAGTACCACTGTCTGATCTTTTGAATGCTTCTTTGGAGTTGGAAGTGGTCCCAGAGGACTGATCCCGTCCGGAGCTAGCTGCTCCCTGAATAGCCTCAATTCAAGGTCCACCCCCCCCCCCCGGGCTCAGGGCTCTCCGTCTCTACGGAGGCTGCTCCATGCGGAGAATTCAAAATGGCGTCCATTGCCAGCTCTGAGCGGGAAGAATCATCGCTCGCCATGCTCGGGCCGGCTCTTACACCTGTACAGCACGATTTACAGAGCCCCGCTGCTGATTTGCGCTTGCCACACCAGGAACAGCGCTTTACATTCTCTGCAGCCATCGCCGAAAACGGCCGGAAAATTCAAAATGGCGGTTTCGCGCCAAAAACGCCCCGATCGCGGGCCCACCCCGGAGGAGTTAGAAAACACCCTTACCTCACCGGACCGAGTATCACAGCTCCGGTCCCATAGAAGAATCAAAGGAAAACCTCTGTTCCATTTTTTTTTTTTTTAAACGCTGTGAGGAAAGCAGAGGTAATAAGAACTCCGGAGGCTCAGATGAGTGGGAAAGGCAGGGAAAGGCGAACCAATGTGCCTGCATCCACTGAGTGGGAAAGGACAGGGAAAAGCAAGCTAATATGTCCACATCCACGGGGGCATGGGTAAGGCAGGGAAAGGGTTAACCTATGTGCATGTGGTTCTTCTCCACAAAAGAGGATGAAAGAAGGAGGTTAGAAACAACAGACCAGTTAGTCTGACCTCTGTGATAAGTAAATTAATGGAAACTGCTAAAAAAAAAAAAAAAAAAAAAGGATAATGCAGATTCCAGAATCTTGGGCAGTGTGCTTTTCCTAGAGGCAGTTCTAGTCAGTGTTGCCAGGTGGAAAATTTTTTTCCCACCCAATCCAGCGTAAAAACCGCCCAAAACCCGCCCAAACTCAAACCCCGCCCCTGACACCCCCACCCCCGCGTCATCAACCCCGCCCCCGCCGTCACCGGCCCTGCCTCCCCCGTCATCGGCCCCGCCCAAAACGTCACTAACCCCGCCCAAAACGTCACTAACCCCGCCCCCCGCGGCCGAAAAAAACGCCCGAAAAACCGCGGAAAAGAAAAAAAAGAAGCCCAAAAAAACGCGACCCGCCGCGGGCAAAAATTTCCTGCGGCAGGTCGCGGAAAACCGCCCAATTGGGCGGGAAAACCGCCCACCTGGCAACACTGGTTCTAGTCAGATGAATCTGTTTAATTTGTCTGGGTGATCAAAGTGTTGGATTGTGGGAACAGTGCTAGATGTTGTATACTTATGTTTCTGCAAGGCCTTTGACACAGTTTTGCGTTGGCAACTTACAAATGAACTGAAAGCCTATTGGTATGGGTCAGAAACCACTTGAGTGGTAGGAGACAGAGGGTACTGGTGAATGGAGTACACTGTGATGATAGGGCCATTACTAGTGATGCACCACAGGGATCCTATTCCTTGTAACATTTTTGTAAGCGATATTGCAGAAGGACTGTTGGAAAAGATTTGCCTCTTTGCAGATGACACCAAAATCCAACAGGCTAGATACTTAGGAAGGACGAATAATATGAGGCTGGATCCAATAAAGATTGGAGAATAGTCTAGAATTTGTCAGCTACAATTTAATGATAACAAATGCAGAGCCATCCATTTGGACTGCAAAATCCCAAGGGATTAATATAGTACAGGGAATAAAGTATTTCTGTGCATGAAAGAAGAATGGGACCTTGGAGTATTGTGTTCGGTTTTGGAGGGCGTATTTTGCTAAGGATGTAAAAAGACTTGTGGTTCAGAGAAAAGCAACAAAAATGGTATGGGGTTTGCGTAGCAAGTCGCATAAGGAGAGATTTGCTCACCTGGACAAGTACACCCTGGAGGAAAGGACAAAAATGGGTGATATGATACAGATGTTCAAATATTTGAAAGGTATAAATCCGCAGACAAACATTTTCCAGAGACGGGAAGGTGGTAGAACTAGAGGACATGAACTGAGGTTGAAGGAAGGCTGAATCAGGAATAATGTCAGGAATTATTTTTTCACTGAGAGGGCGGTAGCTACCTGGAATGCCCTCCTGAGCGGGAGGTGGTGGAGATGCAAATGGTAAAGGAATTCAAAAATGTGTGAGATAAACACAAAGGAATCCTGTTTGGAAGGAATGGATCCAAAGAAGCTTAGCAGAGATTAGGTAGCAACACCGCTAACTGGGAAGCAAAGCCAGTGCTGGGCAAGACTTCTACTGTCTATGCCCTGATCATGGCTGAATAGATTTAGATAGGCTGCTGTGGAGCTTTTCAGGGGCTTCAACAACTTCAGAAATTTAGAACAAGGACAGTGCCGGGCAGACTTCTACGGTCTGTGACCTGAAAATGGTAAGGACAAATCAAGATCAGGTATACATATGAAGTATCCCATCATACCATATGCAATGAGCTTATCTTGTTGGGCAGACTGGATGGACCGTACAGGTCTTTATCTGCCGTCATCTACTATGTTACTGTGACCTGGTGGTAACAGTATCTGTTCTTAAGCTGGCAAAACAGATGGAAAAAGTGCTGGCGAAAGCCAGAAGTATGCTTGCATGCATAGGGAGAGGAACTACCAGCAGTAAAAATGAGGCGATAGTGCCTCTAAGTCTCTGGTGAAACCACATTTGGAGTATTATATAACAACTAGTAAAAAAGCCCCGTTTCTGATGCAAATGAAACGGGGGCTAGCAAGGTTTTCTTCTGTGTGCATGTGGGAGTGTGTGTGTCCCTGCCCTCTGCCCTCTCTCCCTTCCCCTGTGCTGTCTGTCCCCTCTGCTCTCTGTCCCCTCCCCCCTCGGAGTCGAGTCCTTCAGTGTTAAGTTTCCTGCTGTGCTGTGTTTGTGTTACAGAGATAGTGAGGGCTTCTGCCCTCTCTCCCCTCCCCCCTCTGAGTCCTTCACTGTTACAGAGAGAGCGATTTGATTTCGTGCTTTGCTGTGTTTTCCTTCACTGTTTGTGTTACAGAGAGAGCGAGGGCGGGGCAGACACTCATGGGGAAACCGGATATCTCTCCCCCTTCACACTTCCGGCTGGAGGCTTCATTTAGAACGTTGGTGGTGCCTTTTATATATAGAGACTAGTAAAAAAGGCCCGTTTCTGACACAAATGAAACGGGCGCTAGCAAGGTTTTCCTTGGAGTGTGTATGTTTGGGAGAGTGTATGTGAGAGTGAGTGTTTGAGAGTCAGAGTGAAAGTGTGAGTGTGTGAGAGAGAGAGAGAGAGTGACTCTGGGTGTGAGTGTGTTTGTGAGAGAGTGTGTGTGAGAATGAGAGTGTGTGTATGTGAGACACAGTGTGAGAGAGAGTGTGTGTGTGTGGGCAAGAGACAGAGTGTGTGTGAGACACAGATTCTCTGTGAGAGTGAGTGTATGACACCAAGCGAGTGTGTGAGTGACTGTGTGGCACATAGAGAGTGAATGTGATACTGTGTGAGACAGAGTGTGTGAGAGTGAGAGTCAGAAAGACATTGTATATGAGAGAGACAGTGTGAGCCGTGCCCTCCCAATCCATGGCCATCTGTCCCCTGCCCCCTCCATTCATCCTTTTCCAGCAATTCCCCTCTGTCCCTGAGCCCTGCCCTCCCAATCCATGGCCATCCATGTTTGTCTGTCACCTGCCCCCTCCATTTTTCCCTATCCAGCATTTTCCCTCTCTGCCTGAGGCCTGCTCTGCAATCCATATCCATCCATGCCCATCTGTCCCCTCCATTCATCCCTATCCAGCAATTCCCCTCTCCCTGAGTCCTGCCCTTCCAATCCATGCCCATCCATGCTCCTCTGTCACCTGGCCCCTCCATTTTTCCCTATCCAGCATTTCCCCTCTCTGCCTGAGGCCTGCTCTGCAACCCATATCCATCCATGCCCATCTGTCCCCTCCATTCATCCCTATCCAGCAATTCCCCTCTCCCTGAGTCCTGCCCTTCCAATCCATGCCCATCCATGCTCATCTGTCACCTGGCCCCTCCATTTTTCCCTATCCAGCAATTTCCCTCTCTCCCTGAGTCCTGCCCTCCCAATCCATGCCCATCCATGCTCCTCTGTCCCCTGCCCCCTCCATTCATCCCTTTCCAGCAATTTCCCTCTCTCCCTGAGTCCTGCCCTCCCAATCCATGCCCATCCATGCTCCTCTGTCCCCTGCCGCCTCCATTCATCCTTTTCCAGCAAGTCCCCTCTCGCCCTTCCATGACCCCCCCCCCCCTCGCATCCATGCTACTCTCTCTCCCATGTCCCAGCCTGGCCCGCCCTCTTCTCCCCCCCCCCCCCGTTCGCATCCATGCCTCCCCCCCCTTCGCATCCATGCCTCGCATCCATGCCCCCCCCCCCCCCCCCTTCGCATCCATGCATCCCTTTTTTTTTTTTTTATTCTTTTTAACTTCACCTCCGTGGCGGTTCGTGCAGCGAAGCGTCAGGGAAGGAGGCGGCGCTCCCGACGTCTAGCTTTCCCTTCGCTGTGTTCCGCCTTGTTTTGAAGGCGGAACACAGCGAAGGGAAGGCTAGACGTCGGGAGCGCCGCCTCCTTCCCTGACGCTTCGCTTCCGTATTTGTTTGTTTAGGCGCGAGGGCGGGGCAGAGACGGCTGGATGGCTTCACACCACGAACGCCACGAACCCCACGAACCCACGAACCAGGGAGTGACGTCAGATGGCTTCAGAACGTTGTCCTCAGTAGAACGTTCACGGTGCGTTTTATTATATTAGAAGATTATAGCGATTGTACCTTCAAAAGAAAAAAAAATGGGATGGAGATGGTCCAAATGGTCACTGGTCTTTAGCATAGGAACATACTTCAAGTTTTCAATATGTACACTCTGAAAGAAAGGCAGAGGCATCTAAATACCTCTGTGCCAAAAGTATAGGAGGTGGGCCTAATTCAATTGAAAACATTCTCTGTAATGAGGGGGGTCATGAGATGAAGCAGACAAGACTCGGCAGTCATCTAAGGAAATATTTCTTTAAGGAAAAGGTAGTGGATGCATGGAATGGCCTCCCAGAAAAGGTGGTGGAGACTATGACTGAGCCAAATTAAAGAAAATAGGGGACAAGCACAAATTCTCTCTAAGGCAGAAGATGGGATTGTAGAGCTTAGTAGTCCGTGTGGACGGGCAGACTGGATAGTCCGCATGGGCTGTCCACAATTTGTATGTTTTATGAATTATTAACCTGACTGTAACTGATAATAAAGTATGTTGCAGCCACGTACATAGGATCCCAGATGGACAGACCTGATGACCTATCTTTTTCAAGTACAGCTCCATGATGACTGCCCAGTTATGCACTCCATGCCCTAACAGGCTGAACTCGTTCAGACACTTCTACAGTACTGGATCTACCATAAATTGATAGCAGATGGAGGGTGCAAGGGGAATAATGTTCAAAGGTTGAACAAAAAGGCTCTCCAGTCCAAGCTTTATGCATTCCTTTAAATTACTGATTATTGCAAGATTAAAAAAAAAAAAAGCAGATATATATATATCTGGACAGTACAGATAGTAAATTGTAGCATTGGTGGATGACCAAAGTTCAGATCCACTTCTAAAGACGGCAGGTGGATAACAACTGGAATACACATCTCAGGAGGGGAAAAAAAATAAACCAACCGCAGGACAAGTATTTAATATAATTTTCCCCAACAAAAGCTATGACTGCTCAAAGAATATGTGAATCACAGATTTCAAATTTAGCACTCAGTTGCTGGGAGATTTATGTGCACTGCTGGAACTGACAAGCTTGGATAAACTCAGCAGTTCTACAATAACTTTCCCATAGAGAGATTTTGAGAGAAAAAGACCTTTAAAAAACAAAAAAACAAAAACAACAACCCACAAAACAAAGCAGCTCCCTTAAGCTGCCATCAAATGGATACAACCATCACTGTAACCTCCTGTAAACTTAAATGATACAGCATTTGTGTGGGAAGAATTATACAGCCATAGAATCCTGCACGACTTCAGATTTTCCCTTTTCTAACATTCTTACAAATTATACAGGGAAAGACATCCAAGTAACTCCCCCCAACCCCCCCCCCCCAAAAAAAAAAAAAAACCCCAGGGGCAGAAAAACAGATGAAATTTGGTATTCTGCCCATAATATTCTGTATTCCGCCCAATAATGAAAGAAAGAAGGCCACTAGCTTGTCACTATTCACAGTGGAATTTTCACAGCAGCAAGCCTGACAATTGACATGCAAAACAAGACAGGAATACCATTAATTTTCACTGCTGTTAGATTTGCTATGGTGTGAAAAGAAAAAAAAAAGTCACAAAAGAACAGAAGAAAAGACAGAGTACCATTTGTGTCAATAACAACTGGAGAACTAGAGAGACTGGCAAAGATGCAGACACCTGGACTGGGACATTATTAAGGAAGAGGAGGAATTGATACGGAAAGCTGAAGCGGAAACCTACAGAGATACATCCTGCAGAATCAGAAGCATAAACTGTGAAACCTGAGGAATCAATATGGACTGCATAACAACTAGTAGTTACCTCCACACCATGACAATTACATCATGGGGAGAGACGGACCAACTGTTCTATACTTGAATGTTTTTTTCCTGCGTTTTATCTCCATATATTCATTTACATGCAGCCTGGCTATGTATTATTATTATTTGTTGCATTTGTATCCCACATTTTCCCACCAATTTGCAGGCTCAATGTGGCTTACATTATGCCGTAATGGCGATCGCCATTTCCGGAAAGAAATTACAAGTAGTATCGCCTTAAAGGGAAGTCTCATACACAGTGGTGTTACATTGAGGTTCCTGAATTGTATAGTGAGTAATAACAAAAGTTAATAAGCTATGGCGAGTTCGTTTCCGGTATGAGAAATGAACTAGTAGTGCCTGTATGTATATTAAAACAAATGAGAGAAATTAGTTTAACTTCATCTAACTCACCAAATTTCACTCTATTTTAAAGTCAGAAGAAAGACGGGAAGTGTGAAAGACTCTGTTTGCTCATGGGCCGATGCTCAGAACTCCAGCAGTAAGCCAACAGCGCAGAACCCATACTGCTGGAACAGCGCAGAAACGTAGCTCAAAGGAAATGGTATTTAAATTATATGTGCGCTGTAAAAAGCCAACGCAATGGGGGAGGGGGAATGTGCTCGGTGCATGCGCAGATGAGTTTTGCGGTAAGCTCAGCTCCTGTATGCATGCGCCAGACAAATCCGAAAGTGAAGCACACATTGGCATCTGTTTTCTGCACTTTTAAATATAAGATTAAATCAAGCTTTAGAGCCCACCACAGAACTGAAACAGTGTTGATCACACTATTAGCCAACTTCAAAAAAAGAAATCTCACATGGAAAAAAATATTCTTCTACTACAATTCGACATGTCAAGCACACTTGAAATGGTGGACCATCAAATCCTCAAAAAAATTCTCAACAAAATTGGGATAGGAGGGAAGGTACTCAAATGGCTTCTAGGATTCCTAACTACCTGATCCTAACAGGTGAAAATGAATTCCTCTCTCTCCCCTCCATGGAAAGTTGTATGTGGAGGGCTCGCTGCTTCAGAAAAGCATTGAAGACCCAACTATTCAAGGAAGCCTACCCTAACGATTTAACTAACCAAAGCATGCCCACATGATTCTTACCAACGATTGTTATATATTGACCATGCTTCCCATAATCCTTATTGCTATCCCTAATCTTTTCCTCTCCATCTTTTTTTTTTTTTGTACCCCGCACTTTTTCCCACTCATGGCAGGCTCAATGTGGCAGGCAATGGAGGGTTAAGTGACTTGCCCAAAGTCACAAGGAGCTGCCTGGGCCGGGAATCGAACTCAGTTTCTCAGTTCCCTAGGACCAAAGTTCACCACCCTAACCACTAGGCCACTCCTTTCCTTCCTACGCCTACCTCCTAATGCCCATTTCCTTCTACACCTAATTCCTCCTATGTTCAATTTACTTATCTGTTAACCCCATTAATATTACGTTTACTACAAATTGTATATTCTTCTTACGACTTGTAATTCTTTTTTATTGTTACTATGTAAGTCGCATTGAGCCTGCCATGTGTGGGAAAGCGCGGGGTACAAATGTAATAAATAAATAAATATACACTGTTAAATCTAATGATGGCCCCTCTTGCCAGAACATTAGTCAAACAAGGATTTAACTTACGCCGATGACGTGTCAGTATATATCCCGTTCAAAAAGAACCTGCACAAAATCACAATCAGAATTACAGATAGCATGGAATCCTGGGCATCAGTGTTCAAGCTTAAACTTATCAAGGACAAAACACAATGCCTGATAATCACATTGCCATACAATACCGCCCACTTCCCAAACATATCCGCCATGGGCACATCCCTCCCAATATCTGACAATCTAAAGATACTAGGCATTACCATAGACCGTAATCTGACCCTTTACTTATAAATTTCAAACACTACAAAGAAAATGTTCCACACCGTGTGGAAGCTGAAACGCATTAGAAACTACTTCCCAAGAGATGTATTCCGCACACTTGTCCAATCCATGGTCCTCGCCCATGATGGCTACTGCGACAGAATTTACGCTGGATGCAGGGAACACTCACTAAAGAGACTACAAAGCACAAAACACATCAGCACGACTAATCTGCTGAAAAAAAACGATTTAAAAGTGCACAACCACTACTCGAAAACCTACACCAGTTAAAGCACAGATATCCTTCAAGATATGCTGTCTAATCTACAGAATAATCGTTGGGACTCGCACTGGAACACATGACAAACCTAACAGAATTATCTATACGCAACGCAATCAGGGGCGCAAAAACCTCTCTCACCCTTCACTTCCCCAAATGTCAAGGCCTGGCATACAAATCTTCAATACTCAACCAATTTCACATACATCTGCCCCAAGATATGGAACACATTACCAAAAGCTCTCAAATGCATGAACAGCTATTTAACATTCCGAAAACACATTAAGGCCCACTTCTTTCGAAAATTCTTCTCCAATGAACCCACATAATCAAACTGACCTATAACCAAAACATTACGATACCTGATCGCTAACTGAAACTGAACAAAGACAAACACCAACTTGCAAAGGCTTTGTAACATGTTTAACTGAAGTGACTTGTAAGCCACATTGAACAGACTACCTGATTGGAAAATGTGGGGTACAAATGCATAAATAAATAAATAAATACATAAACCATCTACATTTTTTTTTTTTTTTACTTGGAAGGCTTCTATTTATATGCAGGAAACAGGTACCAATGTGTGCTTTCACTTTTAGGTTTGCTCTGATTCACACACATTTATCTCTCATTACCAATGCTCAGAGGCTTGCATGGGCTTCTTCTGCTTCCAAATTAAATAAAAACCAGCAGATTAAAAAAACAAAATCTCTCTTGAAACTCCCTAAATCCTGCTCCGAGCGTTATTTTTTCAGTGGTAAGGCAGCTTTGTTTTGCGGACTGTTCTCTAAGCATTGGGAGAGAACAGGCAATGACCTCATTAACATCCGTTTGACTACCTTTGCATGCTATTTGCGCTAATTTTTCGCACACACTTGTCTCTTGCGCTAGAGCCTTTGAGCATTCTGTGCTCATTAATGCGGGTGCTAGTCCAGCGCTAATCGCCCCTAGCTCCTGTGTTTGGTTCAGAACATCGGCCCATCAGTTAGCAAGTGATCGCAGGAGAAACTTGAATACACTTTTCAAGTTCACACTGATCTATGAGTTACATGGTACTGGAGTGATCTCTCATAATGAGAAATGATTATTCATGTCGGTCCAACAACCATTGATGAGAACAGGGCTGCAAAATTCCCCAGGCCTCCAAAGGGGCCCCGGCGCCAGGCCACCGGCGCTGCAAGTCCCTGGTCTCACCTGCCTGCCTCCTCGGCTCCGGGCCCCCTGCAAAGCGGCAGTCGCAGATTGCCTCTCTTCTGGCATTCCCTCCCTGTGTCCCGCCCTCGTGGAAACCGGAAGTTACATCAGAAGAGGGCGGGACACAGGAAGGGAATGCCAGAAGAGAGGCGATCTGCGACTGCAGCTTTGAATGCAGGGGGCCCGGAGCCATGGAGGCAGGCAGGTGAGACTGCAGAATGGAGTGGCGGGGCGGCCTTGCCCCGGGCCCGGCCTAGTCTCTCGGCAGCCCTGGGTGAGAAACTTCCCACTGATTCCGGTAAAATGCCCAATAATCCACACAACCATTCCCTAGCTGCATCAGTTATTTGTCAGCATCCACCACCTATCAAATTACACATTTTACTGTGTCAGGGAACATGTTCAACTGGTAATAGTTACCTGAAAGCCCGAATAACTCTTCTCAGACTACAGGACCTTGGCTCAGACAACAGCACTCAGTTTGTGTTCTCTAACAAATGACATGTCTATGTGGCATAATGATACCAAAGTCTATCGCCCCCATTGTTACAATATCTTCTCACTGAACTTAGCAAGTCCACCACCCTAACCACTAGGCCACTCCTTCACTGTTGCTACTATTTGAGATTCTACATCGAATGTTGCTATTCCACTAACAACATTCCTGCAGATTACCAATGTGGCCGCGCAGGCTTCTGCTTCTGTGAGTCTGACGTCCTGCACATACGTGCAGGACGTCAGACTCACAGAAACAGAAGCCTGCGCAGCCTTCTACATGGAATGTTGCTAGTGGAATAGCAACATTCCATGTAGAATCTCCAATAGTAGCAACATTCCATGTAGAATCTCCAATAGTATCTATTTTATTTTTGTTACATTTGTACCCTGCGCTTTCCCACTCATGGCAGGCTCAATGTGGCTTACATGGGGCAATGGAGGGTTAAGTGACTTGCCCAGAGTCACAAGGAGCTGCCTGTGCCTGAAGTGGGAATTGAACTCAGTTCCTCAGGACCACAGTCCACCACCCTAACCACTAGGCCACTCCTCCACTTATGTTTTCTAGATCCCTTTATTGGGGACTTACATATTTGTATTATATAAATATACGCTTATGTTGGTAGGATTATTATATGTTATTGTGAATAAGGATTAGGCCTTTCTATATTTATTTATTAGGATTTATTTGCCGCCTTTTTGAAGGAATTCATTCAAGGTGGTGTACAGCAAGAATAGATCAAACATGAGCAATCGGCAATTACAGCAGTAAAAATATGCAAATAACAATACAAAGTATGGCACAGTATACTACTTACAATAACAACACAATACGTAATAGAACATTTTAATTGATAGTGAAGGGTATAAGCAAAGATGGAACATATAGATAGGTAAGAGAATAAGAAGAGTTTGAAAGTAAGGTGACTGATTCAAAGAAAGTTGCACAAGAGGTCAGAAATAAAATAGTATTTCCCAATCCAATCATAGAGGACACATAACCAGTCTGGTTTCTGGTAACTCATAATAAATACCAAAACACAACATAAAGCACCAAAAGCCTTCAAAAACGGGACACAGTAAACATACATATAAAGTCTTTGTACATTGCAAATAAACATCTCTCTATATAAAACGCACTTCCAACGTTCTATGAAGCCTCTTTTAGCCAAAAGTGAAGGGGGTGAGATCGCATTGTGTCTGCCCCGCCCAAGCGTCAAACGTGATGACGTCGAGGGCGGAGCAATGACACTCAACCAATCGCATCGCTCGGCAGCGAAGCGTCAGGGAAGGAGGCGGCGCTCTCGACGTCTAGCCTTCCCTTCGCTGTGTTCCGCCTTCTTAAGGATGACGTCAAAAGAAGGCGGAACACAGCGAAGGGAAACCTAGACGTCGGGAGCGCCGCCTCCTTCCCTGACGCTTCGCTGCCGGAACCGCCACGGAGGTAAATTTGAAAAGAAAAAAAAAAAACGGATGCATGGATGCGAAGGGGGGGCATGGATGCGAAGGGGGGGGGGGAGGAGAAGAGGGCGGGCCAGGCTGGGACATGGGAGAGAGAGGAGCATGGATGCGAGGGGGGGTCATGGAAGGGAGAGAGGGGACTTGCTGGAAAAGGATGAATGGAGGCGGCAGGGGACAGAGTAACATGGATGGCCATGGATTGGGACGGCAGGGCTCAGGGAAAGGGGAATTGCTGGATAGGGATGAATGGAGGGGACAGATGGGCATGGATGGATATGGATTGCAGGGCAGGCCTCAGGCAAAGAGGGGAAATGCTGGATAGGGATGAATGGGCAGGGGACAGAGAAGCATGGATTGCAGGGCAGGCCTCAGGCAGAGAGGGGAAATGCTGGATAGGGATGAATGGAGGGGGCAGGTGACAGAGTAACATGGACGGCCATGGATTGGGACGGCAGGGCTCAGGGAAAGGGAAATTGCTGGATACGGATGAATGGAGGGGCAGATGGGCATGGATGGATATGGATTGCAGGGCAGGCCTCAGGCACAGAGGGGAAATGCTGGAAAGGGATGAATGGAGGGGGCAGGGGACAGAGTAACATGGATGGCCATGGATTGGGAGGGCAGGGCTCAGGGAAAGGGGAATTGCTGGATAGGGATGAATGAAGGGGACAGATGGCCATGGATGGATATGGATTGCAGGACAGGCCTCAGGCAGAGAGGGGAAATGCTGGAAAGGGATGAATGCAGGGGGCAGGGGACAGAGGAGCATGGATTGCAGGGCAGGCCTCAGGCAGAGAGGGGAAATGCTGGATAGGGATGAATGGAGGGGGGCAGGTGACAGAGTAACATGGATGGCCATGGATTGGGACGGCAGGGCTCAGGGAAAGGGGAATTGCTGGATAGGGATGAATGGAGGGGACAGATGGGCATGGATGGATATGGATTGCAGGGCAGGCCTCAGGCAGAGAGGGGAACTGCTGGAAAGGGATGAATGGAGGGGGCAGGGGACAGAGGAGCATGGATGGCCACACACACACACTCTCTATCACACTGTGTCTCACATACACACTTGCACACACTCTCATTCTCACACACACACTCTCTCACAAACACACTCACACCCAGACTCACTCTCTCTCTCACACACTCACACTTTCACTCTGACTCTCAAACAGTCACTCTCACATACACTCTCCCAAACATACACACTCCGAGGAAAACCTTGCTAGCGCCCGTTTCATTTGTGTCAGAAACGGGCCTTTTTTACTAGTCAACATATAAAATCTTCATATATGGCACTATTCATTTGTTTTTACATCATATATTCTACAAAAAGTTTTGTTTATGTTTTGATACTATTAGAGTTTTTTAATACTGTTATTTACGTTTGATGCTGACCCCTGACGCAGGCGCTGTGCTTCGAAACACGGCCCGTGTCGGGTCCACATTGAAAGACTGACTTTAAATTTCACAATTAAAGGAACCGTGTCCCGTTTTTGAAGGCTCTTGGTGCTTTTTTTTGTGTTTTGGACTTTGTTTTGTACTTTGGACCCTCTCTGTGCTGTTTTGTTGAACTCATAATAAATTTACACGAGAAATTTCCATACATTGGTGATCCAGCGTGTGCCAATATTTTCATTATATGAAACAGCAGAGGCTGTAATCTACACACAGATAGTCCACAGGAGAACAATGCAGACCAGAGTGAAAGTAGAAATACAATCTTTATTAAAATCAACTGCCTGACGTGGCCACGTTTCGCCAACAGATGGAACTAATTCACAGCTGCAGTTCGAAGAAGTGCCTAGCTAAAAAATATGTCTACAGAAGAATCACTCGTCAACTTGTAGCATCTTTGGAACACACTGACTGCTGAAGCTCTCCAGTTCCCCTTAGAAAGGTTGATGTGCTGTTTAGACTGCAAGAGGCTCAGTCTTCAGACAGGTAATTGACAAACGGTGCTAGCAAACTGTTTTTCCGCATCAGAAGCAAGAAAAACTCAGGTAGACCCACTAGAAAAATAAATGGCCGGCCCCACATAAAGCACATCTATGGAGTGGAGAAGTAGCCTAGTGGTCAGTGCAGTGGACTTTGACCCTGGGGAACTGAGTTCGATTCCCACTGCAGCTCCTTGTGACTCTGGGCAAGTCACTTAACCCTCCATTGCCTCTGGTACAAAATAAGTACCTGAATGTACGTAAACCACTTTGAATGTAGTTGCAAAAACCTCAGAAAGGCGGCATATCAAGTCCCATTTCCCTTTCGTTCCCTTTATTAAATCAAAGAGGGTAATAAATGAACTGTAACCTGACAAGCTTAACTCAAGTTCATTTCTTGAATCTAATTAAATAATGTGGCACAGATGTTTCTTATTGTTTACTTATTTCACTGCCATTATATTCCAAAATAATTAGTTGCTGATTGAAAGTGGGCTTAAAATATAGAAAAGTTTAATGGGTAAAGGCTGAGCTGCAAATGATCAGAGATCCATGGCTTGAGGGTAAATTTGGAAGGCTGCTTCTAAGTTTGCTTATGGTAATTAGGAGAACATGGAATAAATGAAGGGAACCAGCAAACTTAGCCTACTGCTGCAGTCAGGGGTCCTGCTCCTATAGCTCAATGGTATAGGCTCTTGTCAATCTATATATGTGACCCGATTTAGAAGACATGCAGACTTTTGACTTTTTCTTGTTTTAGTAATAGGAGTTTATTAATGTAGAAGACAAATCACTACAGGCATATCAGGTTAGAAATGGTTTTCCATTTGGCAAAAGCACTAGTGGAGATATATATATATATATATATATATATATATATATATATATATATATATATATATATATATATATATATATAATTTCCGCTTGTGTTTTTGATATGTCCCATATTGTGGGCTAGTGGTATATAAGGATGTAATGAGAATTGAAGCGGTGCAAAGAAAAGCTACGAGAATAGTATGGGATTTGCGTTACAAGACGTATGAGGAGAGACTTGCTGAACTAAACATGTATACTCTGGAGGAAAGGAGAAACAGGGGTGATATGATACAGACGTTCAAATATTTGAAAGGTATTCATCTGCAAACGAACCTTTTCCGGAGATGCGAAGGCAGTAGAACGAGAGGACATGAAATGAGATTGAAGGGGGACAGACTCAAGAAAAATGTCAGGAAGTATTTTTTCACGGAGAGAGTAGTGGATGCTTGGAATGCCCTCCCGCGGGAGGTGGTGGAAATGAAAACGGTAACAGAATTCAAACACGAATGGGATAAACTTAAAGGAATCCTGTTCAGAAGGAATAGATCCTAAGGAGCTTAGCCGAGATTGGGTGGCACAGCCGGTGGCTGGGAGTCGGGGATAGTGCTGGGCAGACTTATACAGTCTGTGCCAGAGCCGGTGGTGGGAGGCAGGGCTAGTGGCTGGGAGGCGGGGATAGTGCTGCGCAGACTTATACGGTCTGTGCCCTGAAGAGCACAGGTACAAATCAAAGTAGGGTATACACAAAAAGTAGCACATATGAGTTGTCTTGTTGGGCAGACTGGATGGACCGTGCGGGTCTTTTTCTGCCGTCATCTACTATGTTACTATGTAAGTACTATATTTATAATTTTGGTAGCTTGTTTCAATTTGGCAAACCATTTCTGTAGCTAACACCATAAAATTCAGATTGGCTAGAAGAACTTGCACCTTACAGATAAAATTGTCTAGAGGAATAAATACTGCTTAAAAGAATTAAGAGACTTAGAATTGTAGATCATGCGATCTTTAAGAAAAAAAAAATAAAAGACTCCTGAGGAAATTAAAAAGTCATGGGATAGGAGGCAATGCTCTGTTGTGGATTAGGATAGAAAACAGAGTATGGTTAAATGGCCATCTCTCAGTAAAGGAGGATGAATAGTGGAGTACCCCAGGGATCTGTCCTGGGACCAGTGCTATTTAACTTACTTATAAATGATCTAAGAATATCAAAACATAAGAATAGCCATATTGGGTCAGACCAATGGACCATCTAACACAGTTTCCTGCTTCTAGCAGTGGCCAATCCAGTTGACAAGTACCTGCAGAAAACCAATTAGTAGAACCATTCTATGCTACCAATTCCAGAGCAAGCAGTAGCTTCCCCCATGTCCATCTCAATAAGAGACTATGGACTTTTCCTCCAGGAACACGTCCGAACCTTTTTTTAAACCCAGATACGCTAACCACAGTCACCACATCTTCCGGCAACGAGTTCCAGAGTTTAACTATTCTTTGTTTAAAAAATATTTCTTCTTATTTGTTTTAAAAATATTCCCATGCAATTTCATTGAGTGTCCCCTGGTCTTTGTACTTTCTGAATGAGTGAAAAAACACGATTCACTTCCACCTGCTCCACACCACTTAGGATTTTGTAGACGTCAATCATATCCACACTCAGCAGTCTCTTTTCCAAGATGAAGAGCCCTAACCTCTTTAGTCTTTCATCATATGGGAGTACTTCCATCTCCTTTATTATTTTGGTCGCTCTTCTTTGAACCTTTTCTAATTCTGCTATATCTTTTTTGAGATATGGTGACCAGAATTGAACACGGTACTCAAGGTCAGGTCCCACCATGGAGCGATATAGTGGCATCATAATATTTTTGGTCTTATTTTGCATTCCTCTCCTAATAATTCCTAGCACCCTGTTTGCTTTTTTGGCTACCACTGCACACTGGGCAGCAGATTTCAGCATACTGGGAAAGATTCTATATATGGCACCTAAAAAATCTGCACAGAATACATTTCCACCTAACTATAAAATAGAAGCGGTGCAAAGAAAAGCTACGAGAATGGTATGGCATTTGCGTTCCAAGACGTATGAAGAGAGACTTGCTGACCTGAACAGGTGTACCCTGGAGGAAAGGAGGAACAGGGGTGATATGATACAGACGTTCAAATATTTGAAAGGTATTAATCCGCAAACAAATCTTTTCCGGAGATGGGTAGGCGGTAGAACGAGAGGACATGAGATGAGATTGAAGGGGGGCAGACTCAGGAAAGATGTCAGGAAGTATTTTTTCACAGAGAGGGTGGTGGATGCTTGGAATGCCCTCCCGCGGGAGGTGGTGGAGATGAAAACGGTAACAGAATTCAAACATGCGTGGGATATACATAAAGGAATCCTGTGCAAAAGGAATGGATCCTTAGAAGCTTAGCCGAAATTGGGTGGCGGAACAGGTGGGGGGGAAGAGGGGTTGGTGGTTGGGAGGCGAGGATAGTGGAGGGCAGACTTATACGGTCTGTGCCAGAGCCGGTGATGGGAGGCGGGGAATCCTGCTGGGCAGACTTATACGGTCTGTGCCCTGAAAAAGACAGGTACAAATCAAGGTAAGGTATACACTATGTTATAGGGCAAATAAAAAAGCAGATAAGAAAATTAGACAAAAATGGAGAAAAAAAGAGAAGAAAACAGAAGGATCAGTGTCAGAGATGGATGTAGGAGAGGAAAGAAAAATGACAGGGAGAGTGAAGAAACAGAAAATAGATGTGAGCTCCTAGAAAAGAAGAAAGCCAACAAAAGGAGGTGGTGAAGAGAAACCAACTACGAAAACAAAATAATCAGTCAACGAAAGCTAAAAAATAATTATATTCAGTTTAAAGAAAGAATATATCAACTCTGAAAATAAGTATTTCCTTGTATTTTGTCCCATAGAGGAGGATGTACGTTTCCAGTGTTCAGAGTCTGGTTTCTTGGGTTTTCTGTTTCATTTTTTGTCTAGATATTTGGTTTTTTTTTTAATCTGCAGTCTATCATTCTTTACTAGATGATGTCCTGTGTTTCCTATGTGTAACTGAATGAGTGATTCTGTTAACATGAAGGTTCTGTATGGAAATCTGTAGTAGTCTGTCTTGTTATGAATAGCAAAGGACAAATTAAACTTGGGTATACATATAAAGTATCACAAACTATGCAAAATGAGTTTATCTTGTTGGGTAGACTGGATGGACCATTCAGGTCTTTATCTGTCGTCATTTACTATGTTTTGTTTTCCAAACTGGAGGTGTACTGATACTGCAGAATATCTGCAGTACTGATTTTTCATAGGTAGGGTTGGTGCAGTTTGAATTATAAGTACGTAAGTATTGCCACACTGGGACAAACCAAAGGTCCATCAAGTCCAGCATCCTGTTTCCAATAATGGCCAATCCAGGTCACAAATACCTGGCAACATCCTGATAAAATTTAATACATTTTATGTTGATTATCCCAGAAATAAGCAGTGGATTTTCCCCAAGTCAATTTAATAATGATCTATGGACTTTTCCTTTAGGAAGCCGTCCAGACCTTTTTAAAGTCAAGCGCTAAGCTAACTGCCTTTACCACATTCTCTGGCAACGATTTCCAGAGTTTAATTACACATTGAGTGAAGAAACATTTTCTCCGATTCATATTACATTTACTATTTTGCAGCTTCATTGAATGCCCCCTAGACCTAGTATTTTTGGAAAGAGTAAACCATACCACACCAGCACTTAGACTCGGTGCTGGTATGGTACATGGTAAGTTGCTGAGTGTCTGCTTGCAAAGTTATGTGTTACTTCACACAGAGTCTATTGACAAGGAGAGTGGAGAGTTTGTGTTGCTGTCACTGATGTGAAACCAGAATTTGAACATTATTTTTTTGTATGTTAAGCTGTGATACATCGTACTTCTGCTTTGCAACTACTGTTGGGGGAGTTTTACTGACTGGTCTGGGAATGTTCCATGCGAATAATTATAATCACAGGCTACATGATTTACAATAAAATGTATGTTATAATCAAACATATAAATGGCAAGTGACCGACTCACCTGCAAATGCGCAGTAGAGACTTCCCTCTCTGCCCCGCCCTCGCGTCAAGACGTGATGACGTCAGATGGCGGAACAGAGAGGGAAACGGAGTCGGACTGTCAGCCACTGGAGCCTGGAAACGAACATCGCGCGCAGTCGCGCACCAACCTCCACCCTCCCCCACCATCCCTGCCGCCGCTTCCGCCCCCTCCGTATCGGGCCCCCTGCACTGACCTGACAGCGCCTCTCACCTCCGTGTTGAAGTGCTGCAGGCAGCAGAGCGATCTGCTGCTGCCTGCAGCGCTTTCACACGGAGGAGGTGAGAGGCGCTGTCAGGTCAGTGCAGGGGGCCCGGCGCGGAGGGGGGAGGGAGCGGCGGCGAGGAGGGTAGCTGGAAATCACGCCCGTTTTAACGGGCTTAACGGCTAGTGAAATTATAATAAGCGGATTAAACTGGCTGTGGTTGGAATATAATCAGAAGTGGCCAATCAAGAGAGCTGAATGGCCAACTGGAGCAGGGTTTGCATTTCTACTGTAGGAGCTAACTGCTTGCACTCTTCCTACTGGCTGCCACTGGACTCACTAGGCAGTAAGGGGGCTTTAGGAAAGATGGTTCAGAATCTGCACATGCACAGATACGGAGGCAGAACATGGCAGCAACAGCAGAAAGTGAGAGTGCATGTTCATGGACCCGTCGCCAGCTCTCTTACGGTGAGGGGCCATTCTTGTAGTATGAGCCCTGATATCTGTGCAGTTCATATGCATGATTGGCCTCAAGATGGGGGGGGGGGGGGGGGCGAGGGCACCTCAACCACTTGAGCTGGCCTTAATTTGCCTTGTAACAATAAAAATATAACATAAAACTGAGTTAACGCTAACCTACATACAGAAAAAAATCCATAATATATCTATCAGGCTAAAGGCTTTCTAGGGGGGTCATCCAACATAGCTGAAGACCAAAATGTCTTAAATTTTAAGCTCCCCACTCCCTTCCCAACATCACTAGCCCTGGGAAAAAGGAATGACGACATTCAGATTATAAGTTTTGATTCACTAAGCTTTTCTCCTGTTCTGTGCCTACGGGGCATGGGGAGTAGAGGAGTGGGAAAGAGGGAGGGAAACGTAGACAATTAGGCCCACAGTCATTAATATTTTAACAGTGAAAATTCGAGAAATTCATTAGGAAGCAATTACTATTCTCTCAGCAACAATTGCATTCTGCCGATTAAATATTAAGTAATTATTTCCTGTAGCATTTTCATTTAACTATATTCATCTTGCAGTATATAGCACTATTGTTCCTTCTTTTCATCACTAAAGACATAAATTGAAGGCAGATAGACGTCTGGAAGAATCCAGAAATTGGTCTAAGGTTCAGCAGCTGTAATTGTGAAGTTTCAAACCTTGAAAATAGCACTTGATTACTTCTCTTCCCGTAAGCAGTTTTCCTAATGACGGAAGTTTTTATAAAGTTCCTTTCTTCACTTTATGCTGAGAGAAAAAGGCCCATTGAAAATATTTATAGCTCAAGCCTCACCCAGCTGTTTTCTCTGCAAGATCTTGAAATTGCTATGAAAACAATTCTCAGATGTTTTGAAAGAGGAGTGTGTCATTCATAAAGAACCGGAGAAACCTGATGTTTTTAAACACAGTAATCCAGACATATAGAGGGGAGAAAACTGTCACTCAAAGGACAAGAACATCTCATGACAAAGAACTAATACCTACTATTCTCAGAAATTGTACAAGGAATATTTTCATAAAACAGTATGCATTTTCTGACTTCACAAGATCATATGAATTGTCATAGTATCCTGCTTCCAACAGTGGTCAATCCAGGTCACACGTACCTGCAGAATCTCAAAAAGCAGCAAGAATTCATGCTACCGATCCCAGGGGAAAGTAATGACTTTCTCCCATCTACCTTATGTTAGGTTTTCAAGGCAGAAACTAGATTTGTGAACCCTTGGGCCACTGTCGAGGAGCGGCAGTGGCAGGCAAAACCACCCCACACGAGATAAGGCAGAACTCTGACAGAAACAGCTAGACTTCACCTGCACTTGAGCGCCCTTCCCCAGGAGTTGAGCCCCTGGGTGCAGGCGGCCGGTAGGACTTAACCGGACAGGGCAGGAACTGAATACCAACTAGGCTGAACAGGGACTAAGGGTCAGAGGGGAAAGGAATATGCATGGGCAGCAAGGCAGGAAACTGGGCTAGGACTCACAGACAGACAATGCTACACAAGGCAGGAAATGGACAAGCTAAAGGACAGGAACTGAAAGCTGCCAAGCAGCCACTGAAAAACACTGACAGGCAAGAGTCAGGACTGAAACCTGCAGAGCAGCCACTAAGCAAGAACACAGACAAACAGAAACAAGACCAGGAATACAGAACAGAAACAAGACTAAGAAATAAGCAACAAACCTAAGCTAAACTACACACAGACTAACTAGAACCTCAAACCAGACTAGGCAGAAGTGCAACAAAGCACCAACAAACCAGGGACCTTAGACGATGCAAAGGCAAACACAGAAGTTTCCAGGTGGGGGGGGGGGGGGGGGGAAACAGACAAGATTCCCCCAGGCCCCGCCTCAAGGGGGGGCCTGGTATAAGTACATAAGTACATAAGCACTGCCACGCTGGGAAAAGACCAAAGGTCCATCAAGCCCAGCACTCTGTCTCCGACAATCCAGGCCCCAAGAACCTGGCAAAAACCCAGAATTTAATAACGATCAATGGACTTTTCCTTCAGGAATCTGTCCAGACCCCCTTTAAATTCAGCAAGGCCAGCTGCCGTCACTACCTTCTCCGGCAATGAGTTCCAGAGTCTAACCAAGGCACAAGGTTCTGCTGCCTTGGTCTGTCTGTCTCCTGCTCCTGTGTGTCCGGACCCAGGTGACTATGTTAATACTATAACCTGGGACCCGACACACAGAAGAAGAGTGACAGACTGAGGCGGCAGCAGATGCAGAAGGTAAGGGGGCGGCAGCGGCCCAAGCAGAGCGGAGTTGAGGCTTTTGTGGCCCTGTCCCAGTCCTAGCTCTGTCTCTCGGTGGCCCTGGGTTGAGAACCCTTAAATTAGGCCGAGATTGCTGTTCTCTGCTCTTAATTATGGGGGTATCTGAATAAGGACAGGTATGGTTAGTGAGACAGGGTGCATTAAAGAAGCAATTTTTAGTGCTGCTAAGTCTTAGACATATGGATGGAATTATTTTGCTTACACTTCAAAGTGCTTTATAAAGTTTTCATTTCATGTTGTTTCCCCATGTCGTTTCTCAGAAAGTTCTCCCCCCCCTTCATTCTGCCATCATGGAAGCAATCCTCCCCCCCCCCCCCCCCCCCCGATACACAGCATTATTTAACCAGTCAGGAATGGCCAATTATCTACCACTGAATATTGCCGGTTAGCGCCTAACCAACTATATGATACCATTTATCCGGTTAGGTAACAATATTCAGCGCCTAATTGGTTAAGTTTACTGATCAAATAGGACCACATAAATAGCTGTCCTACCTTTGACCGTTAAAAAGTTAGCCAGTTAGCACTGAATATCGGCATAACCGTTAACTTTTCAGTGGTTAAAAAAACCTGGATAGTCATTGCCGTTGACCGGAAACAGCCCGGCATTGAATATACGGGATTAACACCAGTGGTGGACAGCCAAAGCGCTGCTCACCATTGGCTGAATATCGGGCCTAATGTCTTTAAGAGTGTGCTCTATTCACAAACGCACTATTGACGGCATAAAATAGAATGTCATGTTTTTCTGCTCATTTTCATTTGCCAATGATATGAAATTTCCACATTTGACATTTTATTTTGTTTTAAATGAATACACATCCCTACTCTAAATATCTACTGTAAAAACTGTTTCACTCTGAAGCATAAACAAAATAATTTCATTCGTATATCTAGGACTTAACAGCATTAAAAACTGCTTTTTTTCAATGAACCCCATTTCCTTAACCCATACTTATTCAAGCACCCCCAAAATTAGGGGCAAACCAAATCTGAAAAAAAAAAAAAACTTACTTGATCTGGTTGTATTCAAAAGGTTTATTCTAAATAGTTGAATACAGTTGGCATCAATACTTCATAACATATGCATAAGGCTGCAGTTCCTAAATGGCCTTGATAGTTCGATAACTTGTACTCAAAAGGTATCATCATTTTCTAACAGTCTAAATAAATTTCCAATATGCAAATCAAATTCTATATAATAATTTACACCTCCAACATTCTACGTCTGGATGCCTTGGTTCGTAACATCGATTCCCACTCATTGCCCCGCCCTCACGTCAAAATGTAATGACGTCAGAGGGCGGAACAATGAGGGGGAAGAGAACGCAGGCGGTAAGATGATGTCAGGAGGAGAGAATCGCCAGGCAGCTCTTGGACGGTCCATCCGCTCCTTCCCGCCCTCAGCTCCCCGATAGACAGCCAGCCAGAGAACGTTCAGATACAAATCGAGGGGAGGAGAGAATCGCGGGACATCGAGGAGAAGGAGGGAGGGAGGAAGGGGAGGGCAGGGCAGAGAAGAATTGATGGACATGGATGGGATGGGAGGACAGTAGAGGAGAGAATCGCGGGACACAGATGGGAGGGCAGGGAAGAGGAGAATCGCTAGACATGGAGAGGAGGGGAGAATTGCTGGACATGGAGGGGAGGGCAGGGGAGAGAGAGAGAGAGAAAAAAAAGCTTACACGACAGCCTTCCTAGGGCCCGTTTCATTGATGAAGAAACGGGCATGGTTCCACTAGTCTTTATATATTATGATGATGATGAATTTCTAACAGTCACTTAACTTGCCTAGGAGAGGTGATCCAGCTTATGAAAGTACCTGGCAAGAAGAGGTTTAAGAGCAGCTAAGATCTACTGAAAATAAAAGGGCTGCTGAGTGTCAGGAGAGCCGAGGTTTGCAGTACTGACCAGCAGGCGTGCCAAAAGCCTTAATCCTGCCCCTAAAGTCTCTGAGTGGAGGCAGCGGAAGAAAGTTCCCTCTTCCTCATGAGTAAGCCCACTGGACCAGAAAGCGGTGCATCCACCTTATATAAGGAAGTCAGCCCAGCACACTTGCTGATCTGACAAGTCATACAATGGGCTTGTCCCATGCTTGGCTTTTATCCAGTTCTACTCTTTCACTATTCTTATCTGCTGACTACTCAGCCTTCTGTCGCTAGTTTCTGCTGTTTTACCCGCTTATCATTCACTCTTGCTCCCCACTCTGCCTGCCATTTCACCCCGGCCTGGCATTCTCTCTGTTTCCTACTTGTCTGAACCATCCTTACCTGGGCCTTGCCTTTCCACCAAGCTCTTGCCTAGGTTCTGACAAGAGTTCTCTGCTTGCTTTGTTTTGCATCAATCTCCTTGGAAAAGTACACATTGAGCACAATATCATTGACATGAGGGGTAGCCAAAACAAAAGCTTGAAGAAATCCTAAAATGTCCCTATGCTCATCTTTAAAATAAGAAAGTCCATTAAAAAAAACCATTCTCTCAGTCTCTTCAGTTCTTTTACCACTACGACAAATCATTGCTATAGCGCTACCAGTCATACGCAGCGCTTCACAATTGAATATGAAGAAAAGACAGCCCCTGCTCAAAAGAGCTTACAATCTAAATCAGGACAGACAGACAGGACAAATAAGGGATAAGGGTAGGACAGACAGATAGGACACATAGGGAAAAGGGACTATTGAAGAGAGGAAGACAAGATAAAGGTTACGAGCAGGTGACAAGTTAGGAATTAAAAGCAGCATCAAACAGGTAGGCCTTTAGCCCGGATTTGAAGGCGGCCAGGGATGGAGCTTGACGTAATGGCTCAGGAAGTCTATCTCAGGCATAAGGTGCGGCGAGATAAAAGGAACGGAGTCTGGAGTTAGCGATGGAGGAGAAGAGTGCAATTAGAAGGGTTTTTACGCTGCTACACAGTAGAGCTATACAACAGGGACGGAGTGCAGAAGCTCACAGTATGAGGGTCTTTCTGTCGGCAATCAGCAGTGCCTAGTAGGGTGAAAAAAAACAGCAGAAGGACTGTGGTACATGAGCCTAAAGAATAAGGTGCAGTGAGAGGGATGGCAAATTGGAGTTTGGGGCTGCAAGCTGGGCTGGTTCACATTTCTTGAGGAGTGGTGACTATTGCTGGAGACAACAGTCAGTAGCAGTAACCAGAACAGAACTCTGTACTCTAAGGAATGAATCAAAATGATCATATTTGGGTTCAAGTATACTAAGCTTTCTTCCCTACAGACACATAGTGGTAAATCGGAGCAGGCGCATACCTCCGTGGGAAATAATGCAATGGGTTAGATATAACCAAGATCCTCCTGAGTATGCTATCCCCATCATTTTACCCACAATGATTGTCTACACTAACACGTTCCACACGCAATTTTACAGCCTACAAACAGTAATTTAAATGCAGCATTACCCCATGTTAATTAAGCAGCTGCCTGATCTATAAGGTTATTAAAGCCCATGGCTATATTATCTGCATATTGGATTTCAGAATTATGAAGCACGGCTGAGCAATCTTATGCAAAATTAAAAAAAAAAAAATGCTATGATGAACATTTGGAAGCACTATCTTCAGTTATTTCTTTTCTAGAGACTTGGGAGACATGATTGGATTAGCAAAGATGTTCTCCCTGGCTCCTTTTAAAAAATAAATTTAGGCATGGGTGCACTGATTTCCTGTATTAGTAAATCCAGATTTAATATACCGACTGCATAAAATACTCCTCGGGATTGGTTTAGTTTATTACAAGGTTGATTTACTCCCAGATTCTTTGGGGCAAAAGAAGATGAACAGCATCCCAACTGCGGGTTTTACACAATATCTGGTGTTTTTAAAGGAGAAAGTTTGCCTGTACTCAGTGCACATTGAAGCTTTCCAAAGGCTAGTTCCAATGATATCAAAACTACAGGAGGGGGAGCCAGCCTATATAGTAAATATAGTAAATGACGGCAGATAAAGACCTGTACGGTCCATCCAGTCTGCCCAAGAAGATAAACTCATTTTACACGGTATGTGATACTTTCTGCCCAGTACTGTTCTTGTACTAAGTTCAGAAGCTAACCTCGAAGCCCCTTAAAATTTACACTCCAGCCCACCCCTATCTATTCAGTTACGATCAGGGCATAGACCATAGAAGTCTGCCCAGCTCCCGTTTTGTTTCCCAAATAATATGCTTCATTATAGGAGTTGGCTCCACCCTTGTTACAGCTCTCAAAATATTGTTCTCTTGAACACCCCCCCCCCCCCACACACACACACTCAAGCCCCCAATCCTCTGTCTACCTTTTTCTATCATAGATAACACTGGCAGATAAGGATTCACACATTGGCTTTTAAACTTTCTCTGTTGACACAGGATCAAAGCCATAAAGCAGCCAGACAAGGTTGAATGAAGTTCCACCCTGGTGCTGTTTCTTATCACTCTAAGAGGTAGATGCACTAAACGTTTTTCATCGTTAAATGAGCCCTCAGGGAAGAATTTCCTATCCTTTCCATGCACTTAAGCCTATTTTCCGACGACAGTAGCAGCTAACGAAAACGGAATGGAGATGAGCAATTAGAGGTAGATGCACTAAACGTTTTTCATCGTTAAATGAGCCCTCAGGGAAGAATTTCCTATCCTTTCCATGCACTTAAGCCTATTTTCCGACGACAGTAGCAGCTAACGAAAACGGAATGGAGATGAGCAATTAGTGTGAAAACCCCATTGAAACGACATGCACTAACCTTTTCCGATTGCCTTTACGCAGGAAAAAGGCAGGAAAACTAACGAGAGGTCTGGACCTCTCGTTAGGACAGCTCCGTGGCAGGAAAAAGTGCTAAGTGAAAAAATAAACAAACTTTGAGCCAATCCCAGCGCATTAGCAGAGCTAAAAGCGCTGTGATTGGTCCAAAGGACCTCAGAAAACACATAAAAAAATAAAAATAAAAAAAGGATCGGGAGGGGGCAAGGGCGCTCATCAGGAGCGTCCTGTACGGACGGCCTTGCCCCCCCCCTCCCCACTTTCCGCCGCTCCCCCCACCCCGAAAAAGCAAACTTCTAGAAGCCCCTGCCCCCCTCCCTTCCTCACTACTCTCTCACCTCAGCTCCGCCTCCCGACATCCTCCATCCGTGCCCCGCCCCCTTTTGGGGTCGTCGCCGCCATTCCCCTCCTCCATCGGGCCCCCCTTCCTCTTACCGGGCCCGTGCAGCGCCTCTCTCCTCTGTCCGAAGGCGCTGCACGGGCAAGAAGAAAGCTGAATCAGCTGATGCCTGCCTTCGCGATGGCGCGTCTTTCTTCTGCTGCGCCCGCCCCTGTCTGACGTCAGTAACCTACGTAGGTTACTGACGTCAGACAGGGGCGGGCCCAGGACGAGAAAGACGCTCTATCGAAGCTAGGCGAAGGCAGGCATCAGCTGATTCAGCTTTCTTCTTGCCCGTGCAGCGCCTTCGGACAGAGGAGAGCGGCGCTGCACGGGCCCGGTAAGAGGAAGGGGGGCCCGATGGAGGAGGGGAATGGCGGCGACGACCCAAAAGGGGGCGGGGCACGGACGGAGGATGTCGGGAGGCGGAGCTGAGGTGAGAGAGTAGTGAGGAAGGGAGGGGGGCAGGGGCTTCTAGAAGTTTGCTTTTTCGGGGTGGGGGGAGCGGCGGAAAGTGGGGAGGGGGCAGGGGCTGCTAGAATTTTGCTTTTTCGGGGTGGGGGGAGCGGCGGAAAGTGGGGAGCAGCGGGGGGGGGGGGGGGGCAAGGCCGTCTGTACAGGACGCTCCTGATGAGCGCCCTTGCCCCCTCCCGACCCTTTTTTTTTATTTTTGTTTTTATTTGGGAGCCATGTGCTTGCGATTTGACTGTGTTTTGACTGTTTGTGGCATGCGCAGAGCAGCTAACATAACGCTTGGCTGCTCTGCGCATGATTTGGGGGCCGATTAACGATGTGTATTGTGATTCTTTGATACATTGTACGTTTCACTACCGATCTCAGCATGTGTGACTTTTTTTTTTGGTGCATTTTTCGTTATTTTAAAATCGTTAGGGACTTTAACGATTTAGATTTTTTTACGTTTGGTTGCTGCATCTGCCTCTAAATGACAGTCTCATGATCCCTTCTGGAATTGACAGTGACTGCTGCAACCAAGAAGGTTAGATAAAAACAGAAGACAGGATAAGGTCAAAATGTTGAAGCCAATTAGGTTAATCTCCGTTCCCCCTTCCCCATGCATACACGCAAAGCAAGCAAACCTATGAGCTGCTGCATCCACGTTGTCATTCTTTATAGTTGGTCGCATTTTAATTTTAATCTCACTTATATTTTCAAACATGTCAGCTTATACACAGAGGAAGTATAATAATTGGAATAACTTTACAGAAGCAGAGTAGTAATCTCTCTATATAAAAGGCAACCCCAACGTTCTATGAAGCCTCCACGGAAGTTGAGGCGCCCGAGATATCCGGTGTGCCCTGGAGTGTCTGCACCGCCCTCGCGTCAAAACGTCATGACGTCGAGGGCGGAGCTATGACACTCAAGGGCCGAAACAGAAACGCCACAGGCACGGCCACGGGGGCGCAGCAAAAAAAAAAAAAAACCCAAAACCCTCCCCACACACAGCGACGCGAACCCCGAACAAGGCAAGTAGCTCGGAGGGACGAAGGGAGGGGGCCCCTTGCTAGCACCCGTTTCATTGCGCTCAGAAACGGGCATTTTTTCCTAGTTTGTTATAAATCGTACTCAGTATGCCATTTGGAGAGACTGATTATAGGACACTCTAAAACTCTTATATTTGTGCAGAGATTTTTTTTTCTCCTGGTAAAGGGGCACTAAAACAGATATCATCTTATCAGAATCAGGTGCTCAACATTTAGAGTTTCTATTTATTTAGGGGGTCTTTAATTAAGGTGCACTCAAATTTTTAGAATGCGCTAAATGTTAGAGAAGCTCACAGGAATGCATTGGTGTCTCTAACATTTAGGGGACACCTATTTTTAGCGCGTGCTAAAAACGTAAGCACGCCTTAGTAAAAGGGGGTCTTATTTACTTAAGACATTTATACCCAACATTAACCATGAATTAGGATGAAACTAGGAAGCATTTAAAATCTTTTTTTTCCTGTGCCTACATCAAAAGAAAAGGATGGCATGTGGAAACTTGCTCCTTTTGTTTTGTGGATTGCAGTGGTATATTACAAAAATGCACTTGCCTTTTTTATTACTACTGTTTCACAGAGATGTATTACATAATAACATAGTAGATGACGGCAGAAAAAGACCTGAACGGTCCATCCAGTCTGCCCAACAAGACAACTCATGTGTGCTACTTTTGTGTATACCCTACTTTGATTTGTACCTGTGCTCTTCAGGGCACAGACCGTATAAGTCTGCCCAGCACTAGCCCCGCCTCCCAACCACCGGCTCTGGCATAGACCGTATAAGTCTGCCCAGCACTATCCCCGCCTCCCACCACCGGCTCTGGCACAGACCGTATAAGTCTGCCCAGCGCTATCCCTGCCTCCCAACCTCCAGTCCCGCCTCCCACTACCGGCTCTGCTATCCAAGCTCGGTTAAGCTCCTGAGGATCCTTTCCTTCTGAACAGGATTCCTTTATGTTTATCCCACGCATGTTTGAATTCCGTTACCGTTTTCCTCTCCACCACCTCCCGCGGGAGGGCATTCCAAGCATCCACCACTCTCTCCGTGAAGAAATACTTCCTGACATTTTTCTTGAGTCTGCCCCCCTTCAATCTCATTTCATGTCCTCTCGTTCTACCGCCTTCGTATCTCCGGAAAAGGTTCGTTTGCGGATTAATACCTTTCAAATATTTGAACGTCTGTATCATATCACCCCTGTTTCTCCTTTCCTCCAGGGTATACATGTTCAGGTCAGCAAGTCTCTCCTCATACGTCTTGTTACGCAAATCCCATACCATTCTCGTAGCTTTTCTTTGCACCGCTTCGATTCTTTTTACATCCTTAGCAAGATACGGCCTCCAAAACTGAACACAATACTCTACATGGGGCCTCACCAACGACTTATACAGAGGCATCAACACCCCCTTTCTTCTGCTGGTCACACCTCTCTCTATACAGCCCAACAACCTTCTAGATACAGCCACCGCCTTGTCACACTGTTTCGTCACCTTCAAATCCTCAGATACTATCACCCCAAGGACCCTCTCCCCGTCTGAACCTATCAGACTCTCGCCACCTAACACATACGTCTCCCGTGGATTTCTATTCCCTAAGTGCATCACTTTGCATTTCTTCGCATTGAATTTTAATTGCCAGACCTTAGACCATTGTTCTAGCTTCTTCAAATCCTTTTTCATGTTTTCCACTCCCTCCGGGGTGTCCACTCTGTTAAATAATGCTTCCTTCATGCTGAAGTTCTGTCCAGAGTCAGTCTAAATGTGCCAGCTTGATAAAGCTTTTAGCGAAACCTGGCCATGTTGGTGGGGGTTCCCTAGCGTTGACAAGCTGCCTTCATTTAAAGATAAGTTGATGTTCTGAGACATGTTGGAGACATTTTTAAAAAGAATTTTTGCTAGATTGCTTAAACCATATGACCTATATGATTTGGGAAAGAAACAGTGGGAAGAAGGGGATTCAATGAGGATTTGCACCACACCATTGCGCCTGGAACGCAAAGAACAAAGTTGTTCATATGGATGTGAGATGCATTCAGATCTGACGAACCCCGAAAATAAATTGGAGTAAGTTGCTTACGTTTGAACAAAACCTTTGCAAATCCTGCAGTGAATGTATATGTTTGGGACACTATTAGGATATTAGCTGGATGGTGATGGCACAAAGAAAGCAAGTTTGGTCCAGTGAAGACTAACTCAAAATAACCTGTTCCTTAGCTGGACTCTAGTATTACCATATTGAAAATGCAACCATACCATGCCTCTGTGGTTATGTTCCACTAATAAATTAAACAATTAACTGGCTGTCTTGAAAGGATTATATAAACTTTGAATGAATAAATAGGGACCCAAACGCACACTTATTTATTCAATACTAGTAAAAAAGGCCCGTTTCTGGAACAAATGAAACGGGCGCTAGCAAGGTTTTCCTGGGAGTGTGTATGTTTGAGAGAGAGAGAGCCAGAGTGAATGTGCAGGTGTGTGACAGTGTGAGACTGTCTGTGTGACAGTGTGTGTGTGAGAATGAGAGTGTGTGACAGGGCCCCCTCCCCTGTTCCTAATGCCCCTCACCCCGTTCCCTCCCCTCCTTTTCCTCTTCCTTCCCACACTTTGGGTTCCTTAAGGCTTTCAAAAGTCTATGTACCCCCATGGCCCTAACGCCCAGTATCCGGATACCCCACCGCTTTCCTCCTCACCCCTCCCCCAAGATGTAATACTTTCACGTCCTTCATTTTTTTTTTAAAGTGTCCTATCTACCCTGTGTCCAAATGCCCAGCCTTCAGATTGTGTTCCTCTCGTAAATTTTCATTTCTTTCATTCATTCAGAACTTGCCCCCCCCCCCCCCCCAAACACTTTTGGTTCCTTCAGTCTTTTAAAATTCTCCTATGTACCCTGTGTGCTAATGGCCAGCATTGAGATTGTTTTCCTGTCCCAAATTTGCATGTCTTTCGGTCATTCACAACTCCCCCCCCCCCCCCTTCTCCAGTTTAACACTTTCGTTTCCTTCAGTCTTTTAAAACTCTCCTATCTACCCTGTGTCCTAATGGCCAGCACTCAGATTGTTTTGCTTTGCCAAATTGTCTGTCACTATGAGGTCAGTGCATGCCTGCCTAGCAGACCACTTCCGGCAGGCACGGTCCCAGGCACATCCTGTTGGAGGTGAGAATTATTATATAGGATCACAATTCCTCATGTACAGCTACAAAACAACATTTTAGAGTGGATGGTGTTCACAATGAGCTCCTTATATTATCAACCAGATAGAAAAGATAAAGAGTTTTCAGTTTTGCCATAGAATAAGAACAAAATGTAAGAAAACCGATAGACTGCAATAGGGCCTTAAAGCCCATTTAGTTAAGTTTAAACAAAAATGAGAGATCTGCATGAAACCAAATATTTATTTTTATTATTTTGACTTATAAAACCACTTGTCCCTGAAACATGCTCAAAACAGAATAATCCATTTGTACATCTAAAATGTAAACTTCTACAAATGAGATAAGATGAAGATGTGATTCCCATGTGCTACAATAAAAGGGGAGTTCAATTTTACTTCCATTTAATTTCAATATATTCCATCTTTATAACACCAGGCTTCCCAAGGCAGATTACAACTAGTAGGTAAGATGAACCCACCAGGAAACAAGATATCCTTACTGAAATTTGGCCATTTATTACTGTACTGTATAGAACAGTATAGAAAAATGAGCACAAAATAGAGTTTATAAAACTGCTGTTTTTACCAGCTACAATAATTTTAAGCTGTTTTAGTGATATTCAATTTTTATTTCATGATATTTATATATAACTTTCAAATAAATCAAAACCTGTCAAATAAGTAAACAAAAAATACACCTTTTGTCCTCCATTGTTTAAAGGCACTTACTATCCAACTGGAACAGCTTTAGACTTTTTACAGATGGACCACATATAGGCAGTCCCTAAAATAAATCTTTTTACTATTGTTTTCAATAGCGTTTGCTATTGTTTTGGGTGAACCAGTGTGTCGGCAATCTCCGCCTACGGCCTTCAGCCCATATAATGGGCTTGATAGGCCTATCCCATCTCCTGTTTTTATCCAACCTCCTTGGTGGAAACAATTGCCCCAACTACATCTTCACACATCTGCTCCACTCCCCCCCCCCCCCCACCACCCCATTCATACCATTTCTCACTATCTTAAATATGAAGTCACACTCCTGCACTCACACCAAGCATACAGAAACACATATACATACCACTACATCGTATTTCATGTTTTAACTGATAAACACACAAACAAACCAAAACATATTGGTCTATAATCATCAGAGGAACACTACCTTCCCTGGATACTCCATTCTTATGTAGTTTTGCTAAACCAATGAATACACTTTATTTGATTCTGGAAAATGTACCCAACAAGAGCACCATAACAACTTCTTTTATATTCTCAAAGAACCTTAATTAGCTAGAAAATAAACAAATAAAACACAGAAACCCTACCTATACTTAATAGAAAGCACAGAAGATAAAGTGCCCAACAAAACAGCAGATCAATGATATAAAAAGGTCCAGTGATGTAAGTGGGTCCAAATTTATTTACCACACATAAAAGAATACATAAATAATTTAAAGCCCAACACGGCCATGTTTTGCCCTTTCCAAAGGCTGCATCGGGGGCTGTAAAAACCAGAAGGCGTGTTCCAAAATGGTCACCTAATGGTAAAAGGGTTTCTCTCCACCACCTACTGCTCTATGGTGTTTAGTCGGCTGTAAGGGTCTCTTTTACAAAGCCATGCTACTGATTCTCGGTGCGGCAAATGAGAGGAAGCCCATTCAATTCCTATGGGAATTGCTAGTGCGGATTTGTAAAATAAGCCCTTAGTTTCTTTTATTTAATATTTGTTGATTTATAATTAGAATTGTTTTGTATTATCTGAATTGATTGGTTCACCTATTAATGATACACTCATTGAACTGTTTTTGGTATTTGCAGGCTACAAGTCCTCTGTAAAGTACCAATCACCACTATACAAATTAACAAATAGAAATAAAACAAAAATGCAAAATAAAATACCATTTTATTGGACTAATACATTTTTCAATTAGCTTTCAGAGGCCAAAACCTCCTTCTTCAGGTCAGGTCAGTACAGTATACTGCTGTTATGGTATCCTATCCTGACCTGAGATAGGGTGTTGTGGTCTCTGAATGTTAAGTCAAAAATATATTAAAATTAGTCCACTAAAAATATCACCTTATTTCCATTTTCTGTTTATAAACATTTTTTAGCACAGTTACAATACTACTTTATCTTAAAGCAAACATAAATAAAATTAAATTCTTTTCCACCTTTGTTGTCCCAAGTTTCTGCTTTTTTCATCCTCTCATCATTTTCTCCCTTCCATCCAGCATCTATCCCTTTCCCTCCTTTCCATTCAGTCTGCCCCCTCTCTCTCTCCCTTCCATCCAGAGTTTACCCTCTCTCTGTCTCCCTTCCATTCAGCATCTGTCCTCTTTCTCTGCCTCTTCCATCCACTGTCTGCCCTATTTCTCTCTTCCATCCAAAGTCTTCTCTCTCTCTCCTTTCCATCTAGTCTGCCCTCTCTCTCTCCCTTCCATTCAGTCTGCCCTCTTCTTCTGCCCCTTCCATCACGCGTCTGACCTAATCCATCCTGTGTATGCCTTCTCCCCCTTCCAAATGGCATCTGCCGCCTTTCTCTCCCCTCTTCCATCCAGCTTCTCTCCACACTCGTCCTTCCCTACACCCCCTTCCCGTGCACTCCGCTCCATGGATAAATCCTTCTTATCTGTTCCCTTCTCCACTACTGCCAACTCCAGACTTCGCGCCTTCTGTCTCGCTGCACCCTACGCCTGGAATAAACTTCCTGAGCCCCTACGTCTTGCCCCATCCTTGGCAACCTTTAAATCTAGACTGAAAGCCCACCTCTTTAACATTGCTTTTGACTCGTAACCACTTGTAACCACTCGCCTCCACCTACCCTCCTCTCTTCCTTCCCGTTCACATTAATTGATTTGATTACTTTATTTATTTTTTTGTCTATTAGATTGTAAGCTCTTTGAGCAGGGACTGTCTTTCTTCTATGTTTGTGCAGCGCTGCGTATGCCTTGTAGTGCTATAGAAGTGATAAATAGTAGTAGTAGTAGTCTCTTGTAACCAGAGCTAATATTGTGATGTCATAATGCCTCAGGCCACCAATAAGAGCCAACCTCATCAGTGATGTCACAATGGCTTGATTGTCCTATACTTGGCTTACTTTTATTACATAGCTCTTTGAGCAGGGACTGTCTTTCTTCTATGTTTGTGCAGCGCTGCGTATGCCTTGTAGCGCTATAGAAATGCTAAATAGTAGTAGTAGTAGTAGTAGCTTCTACCCTCTCCCTTTCTTTTTCACATAATCCAGCCCTCTCTCCATCTTTATTTTCTGTATGCCCTCTCTCTGTCCTTTCCCCCCACATGCTGCTGCTCCTGTTCCAAACTAGCAGCAGCATCAGCGGCATGCTACCTATCTGCGGCTGAAATGAAAGTGACATCAAAGCGAGGTGCGATCAGCAGTCACGGGACGTGGGTAGATACAGCACAGACCCCATTATCATGATATCTTTAACTTATTTTGCCACCACTGCTGTTAGTCTGGAGGAGCAGAAGCAACAGCGGTGGGGTTGGCAGCTGGAGGAAGGTGTGGAATGGAAGGCTTGGTGCCACACACTACAGTTAAATGGTTCCCATACATCATTCCCTCTTAAGCACCCTCCTATGATCTGTACCCGGGGCAGGCCGCCCCCACCACCCCGCCCTTGGCATGCCACTGTGTTCAACAGAAATTTGACTCTTTCTGCCACCTGTGTAGAAAAGATATGGTAATTTGTTAGACCGCTGTGCCTAGATCACAGATCCAGCGTGTAGAGAGCGTGAATTCTCCAGGCTGAGACAGTAAACTGTTGGGTTTTTTTTTCCTCTCAGAGTTAATAAATCCATAGTGATTTCTCACCTGCTGCGGCTGTTGTGCTATTGTGGCTGCAGATGTTATTGCTGTTTCTTTGAGTATTTCAGTTCCCTCTCTCTGGGAGAGGGGCTAATCACAGACACAAACTCACTCTGTACATACAGAATCCCTAATCCGGCTCAACACAACTATAAGTGACTGGTTTATCTTATCATCAATGAAGAATTGGATTAAGGATGGAGTCTCTTCTTTGGTAATAAGCAGGGGTGGGCAATGCCTACAAAATTCAATCACAATGAATCGCATGATCGAAAATTCAAATAGCGCGATTAATCACGGCGTGCAATTTGGGCACATGCTTTTCCAAATTTTTAAAAATATTGACCCAAACATCCTTTTGAGCAGATGCTCAGCATGGCTGATTATCCTTCACAGAAAGGAATACATGGAATGATTACATATACATAGAAAAATCCTTCACAGAAAGGAATACATGGAATGATTATATATACATAGAAAATTATATATAGAATATAATGTGAGATTCCGCAAATTACTAAAGCTTTTTCTATTAATAGACAACTAATGTAGTCTTTTCTCTTATACGTTTCAAACTAACCAATATTTAGCTTCATAATAAACACACAATTATTCCTAATATGTTAAATATTACAATTACTTAACTGTATTTTAATTTCATGTTTTTCTTGCATGTAAGCCATACTGAACCTAAGCTTGTTCAGGATAATGTGGGATACTAATTCAGGGATGCCAGATATTGTGAAGTACCAAGATGTAGTGTCTTGTGAGCAAGAATAAGGATTTTAAACTGTATTCAACATGTCACAGGAAGCCAATGAACTACTACTACTACTATTTAGCATTTCTATAGCGCTACAAGGCGTACGCAGCACTGAATCATGAGGAGAGTTACTGAATCAAATCATTTAGCATTAACAATAGACAACAGCTGAGTTATGTAAACTTTGTAGGCAACGAAGTTGAAATTGTGGTAGACCTGAATAAACCAGGGGCATAGCCAGACGCCCAATTTTGGATGGGCATGGGCCCAAGATGGGTGGGCAGAAGAACTCCGCCCTGTCCCACATGTGATTTGGTCTCTCCCTCTCTCACCTGCATGCCATATGATATTAAAAACATCCCCCTCCCCTGAATACCTTGTAAATAGCAGATCTTCGCCTGCAGCGAGCAGCGACTGATACATACCATTCGCACCAGCCCCACAGTCTTCCCTCTGATGCAACTTCCTGTTTCTGCATAGGCGGGAATATATCAGAGGGAAGGCTGTGGGACCAGTGCGAATGGTATGTATCAGTCGCTGCTCACTGCAGGCATCTGCTATTTACAAGGTATGCAGGAGGGACAGTTGTTGGGAGTTTTTGGCTGGTGGGGCTTGAGAATCCCTGCCAGCCACATCATAGGTGTGCTGCTACTGGGTGGGCCTGGGCCCACCCAAGCCCACCCTTGGCTACGCCACTGGAATAAACAGTATTAATAATAGTCAAGATGTGAAATAATGAAGGCATGAATTAGTACTGAAGCAAAATCAAGAAAGTGTTGGATAGAGCAGAGTCTACGAAGCCAGAAGAAACCTGTTTTACGACTTGAGAAATGTGACCCGGGTTGCTAGATGGGAAAACATTTCCCAGTCCAACTCGAACCCACAAGGAGCCCAAATATAACCCAAGCTCTCAAGCTGCCCAATGGGCTATCTGAAGAGCAGGGGTGGGGGTGTTCCACTTGTGCAAGTGCGCCATGTCTGCCTCTGCTCTGTTCTCCAGTTCGCCGTGGCTCTCATCTGCTCCATGTCATGTGCTGCTCTCAGAGTCTCGGACTTGCTCCTCCTCTCCAGACCAGAGCATCAGCATGAGTCATCAACAGCTAATAATGATTACCTCATCACCCATCACACCCTCCTATTGCTCTCAATTTAGCATATAGTCCTTGCATGTGCATTTTTATTCTGGATTTTGGTATAATTTATGCAGTGTAGACCAGTGTCTGGACTCCTTTACGCTATTTTAGTAAGAATCTCTCTCCCCTGTTTAGTAAGCCGCACTAGTGGCTGCCTATGCTAACACAGATACAGCCCATTCACTTGGTATTGCTGCACAGCTTAGTAAACGGGGAGGCAGGGGGGGAGGGAGTATATCATGCTTGTCCTTAATCAGTTTTATAACTGAATACAAAACAGGAAACATCTCAATGCTAATTTCTTTTGTTACTTGTCCGCAATTTGGGTAAGCATAAAAAGCTGGTAATCATTAAAAATATATATTTTCTTTACACATTCTAATAAATAAACTGAGTGTCCTCGGTACAGGCCCTAAAGTGACTAATTGGGTTAAAAACTGGTTAAGTGAGGCAGAGGGTAGAGGTAAACGGAGCTCACTCTGAGGAAAAGGATGTTATCAGTGGTGTGCCGCAGGGATCTGTCCTTGGCCCAGCTCTTTTTAATACCTTTGTGGAAGGACTGTCTGCTAAGGGTCGTCTCTTTGCAGATGATACCAAACTCTGTAATAGGGTAGACACCCCAGAGGATGTGGATAGCAAGAGGAGGGATCTAGTGAAGCTTGAAGAATGGTCCAGAAATTGACAACTAAGATTCAATGCTGCAGGGTCATGTACTTGGACTGGAAAAATCCACAGGAACGGTATAGAATAGAGGATGAAGTACTTCTGTGTACAAAAGAAGAGCGAGACTTGGGGATGATTAACAGATAGAAAAGGCGACAGTAAAAGTCGGAAGGATTTTTGGGTGCATAGAAGCATGGCCAGAAGGAAAAAAGAGATGATAGTGCCTTTGTATAAGTCTCTAGTGAAACCCCATATAGAATCCTGTGTGCAATTCTGGAGACCACACCTTCAAAAAGATATAAACAGGATGGATTTTTTTTTTCTGTGTGGTAAGCCGGATTCTCTCCTATTCCTTTACCCTTTACTATTACTGTCCAAGTTATTACTGTAGTTCTTTTTTGATTGAGACTTTCTTCTACACCACTATGATGATATCCACCTTAGTGGTACATCAAATAAAGCGAAACTGAACCGGACTCGGTCAAGAGGGCAGCTACAAAACTGGTCTGTGGTCTCTGTCAAAAAGCGTATGGGGACAGACTTATAGACCTCAATATGTAAACTCTGGAAGAAAAGCGGGAGAGAGGGGACATGAGAGAGACGTTTAAATATCTTAGTGGCATTAATGTACAGGAGGAGAGCCTTTTTCAAATTAAGGAAAACTTTGGATTGCGAGGTCATAAGATGAAGTTATTCAGAAATACACCAATGCATTCTCTTCTGAATTCTCATCCCCCGTAATTTTATCACATTTATACCTTTACTCACAGAAAAATGTTATACCGAATGTTCTCTTGCTAATGTTCTATTACCCTATCAGTTTCCCGTTGTCTCTTTCCACTGTTCCATTGTTCTCTTCCTTTGTCCTATTCCCTAACGACACTTGACTCTGTCTTCACATAACTGTCACAATGTAATCCATAACTGAGTTGTAACAAATTGTACTTCCATCATTTACAATGTATTGTAAGCCACACTGAGCCCGCAAATAGGTGGGAAAATGTGGGATACAAATGCAATAAATAAATAAAATAAAATAAATATAAGCTCAGAAGCAGTGGCAGCCCTTCCATTAGGTCAACTGAGGCAGGGGCCTCAAGCGGCACTCTTCATGCAGCGGTATTTTGCCACTGCCGCCTGCTGGCCAGCATGCTTACATCTCTCCTTCCTCCCGGGCCAGTATCGTTCCTTTCCACTCCCTACACCGGCTGCCGACTGGATTCTCCCCCCTTCTATTCTCAGCCCCTTGCCCCAAGTCTACCTTCTTTTTTTGTTTTCCAAAACTCAGTAGCACCAGCGATTCCCACACACTGCCCTGCCAGCAGCACCGGCTTCTTTTCTGTACTGTGGACCACTTCTCTAACAGTAGAAAGAAGAAGCCAGTGCAGGCAGCAAGGCAGCATACAGGAATCACTGCAGACGACTTTTGGAAAACAAAAAAGGAAGGTAGACTCAGGGAAGGGGGTTGAGGAATGAAGGGGGGAGATGCCAGACCATAGCCAGATTGGGGGGGGGGGGGTGAAAGTGTGAAAGGAGACATGTTAGACTGGGGGGGTGGGGGACATACAAGGGGGTCAGAGTGCCATCTCATCCCTCGCCTAATGCAGCAGATTGCCTTGGGCTGCCCCTGCTCAGGAATAATCTAAGGAAATACTTAAGAATGTAAGAATAGCCATACTGGGTCAGACCAATGGTGTATCAAGGCCAGTATCCTGCTTCTTACAGAGGCCAATCCAGGTCACAAGTACCTGGCAGAAACCCAATTAGTAGAACATTCCATGCGACCAATCCCAGGGCAAGCGGTAGCTTCCCCCATGTCCATCTGAAGAACAGACTATGGACTTTTCCCTCTGGAACTTGTCTGTACCTTTTTTAAACCCAGATACGCTAACCACAGTCACCACATCCTCCGGCAATGACTTCCAGAGCTTAACTGTTCTTTGAGTGAAAAAATATTTCCTCCTATTTGTTTTAAAAGTATTTCCATATAATTTCATTGAGTGTCACCTTGTCTTTGTACTTTTTGAAAGAGTGAAAAATCGATTCACCTTTACCTGTTCTACACTACTCAGGATTTTGTAGACTTCAATCATATCCTCCCTCACCGTCTCCTGTCCAAGCTGAAGAGCCCTAACCTCTTTAGCCTTTCCTCATATGAGAGTAGTTCCATCTCATAATTTTGGTTACTCTTCTTTGAACCTATTCTAATTCCGCTATATCTTTTTTGAGATACAGCGACCAGAATTGAACGCAATACTGAAGATGAGGTTGCACCATGGAGTGATACAGAAGTATTATAATACTCTGTCTTATTTTGCATTCCTTTCCTAATAATTCCTAGCATCCTGTTTGCTTTTTTTTTGGCCGCTGCTATCATACACTGGGCAGATTTTTGCATATTGTCTATAATAACACTTAGATCTTTTTCTTGAGTGCTGACTCCTAAGGTGGACCTTAGCGTCTCTTTAGAGAGAGAGAGATCTGCTCATGTTTGTGTATATATCTGTGAAGCTGATAATTAAATTATTTATATCTAGGTAGAGGCACCAATTTTCTGGATAAATACCACTGACCAATATCCAGCAGCTGGCATCACACCTAGATTTTCAGCACTGTGATATCTGCCCTGATTATTCGAGAATATATTTAAATAGTGTTGTTGGCATTTAAAGGTTTGAATACCGATATGTATATGTATTTATATAGATCTACAGATCTGTATACCCGTCCATATACCTGTATAGAGAGAGCGCAGCGTATGTGTAAATATAAAGGAAATACACTGATCTAATTTGGATGGCAGAGGCGGGGCTGGTGGTTGGGAGGCGGGGCTAGTGCTGGGCAGACTTATATGGTCTGTGCCCTGAAAATGACAGATACAAATCAAGGGGCTGGTGGTTGGGAGGCGGGGCTAGTGCTGGGCAGACTTATATGGTCTGTGCCCTGAAAATGACAGATACAAATCAAGGAGCTGGTGGTTGGGAGGCGGGGCTAGTGCTGGGCAGACTTCTACGGTCTGTGCCCTGAAAAAGACAGATACAAATCAAGGTAAAGTATACACAAAAAGTAGCACATACGAGTTATCTTGTTGGGTAGACTGGATGGACCGTGCAGTCTTTTTCTGCGGTCATCTACTATGTTACTATGTACTAGGAAACGTGCCTCTCACATCTCAGGGCACAATACTTTTTTACATTAGGGGTGGTGGACACATGGAACAGCCGCCCGGTGGAGGTGGTGGAAACAAGGACTGCATTTGCATTCAAGAAAGCTTGGGACAGGCATGTGGGATTGCTTAGGGAGAGAAGGAGATAGCTGATGCTGTGGATGGGCAGACTGGATTTATTTTATTTATTTTGTTACATTTGTACCCCGTGCTTTCCCACTCATGGCAGGCTCAATGCGGCTTACATGGGGCAATGGAGGGTTAAGTGACTTGCCCAGAGTCACAAGGAGCTGCCTGTGCCTGAAGTGGGAATTGAACTCAGTTCCTCAGTTCCCCAGGACCAAAGTCCACCACCCTAACCACTAGGCCACTCCTCCACAGTTGCTACTATTTGAGATTGGCCTTTGCAGATCACCAATGTGTTCCACTAGCAACATTCCATGTAGAAGTTGGCCCTTGCAGATCACCCGCGCAGGCTTCTGCTTCTGTGAGTCTGACGTGCAGGACGTCAGACTCACAGAAACAGAAGCCTGCGCAGCCTTCTACATGGAATGTTGCTAGTGGAATAGCAACATTCCATGTAGAATCTCCAATAGTAGCAACATTCCATGTAGAATCTCCAATAGTAGCAACATTCCATGTAGAATCTCCAATAGTATCTATTTTATTTTTGTTACATTTGTACCCTGCGCTTTCCCACTCATGGCAGGCTCAATGCAGCTTACATGGGGCAATGGAGGGTTAAGTGACTTGCCCAGAGTTCCACTAGCAACATTCCATGTAGACGTCGGCCCTTGCAGATCACCAATCTGGCCGCGCAGGGTTCTGCTTCTGTGAGTCTGACGTCCTGCACGTCAGACTCACAGAAACAGAAGCCTGCGCAGCCTTCTACATGGAATGTTGCTAGTGGAATAGCAACATTCCATGTAGAATGTCCAATAGTAGCAACATTCCATGTAGAATCTCCAATAGTATCTATTTTATTTTTGTTACATTTGTACCCCGCGCTTTCCCACTCATGGCAGGCTCAATGCGGCTTACATGGGGCAATGGAGGGTTAAGTGACTTGCCCAGAGTCACAAGGAGCTGCCTGTGCCTGAAGAGGGAATCAAACTCAGTTCCCCAGGACCATTGGGCCTTTATCTGCCATCATGCTTCTATGAGGCTGTAGATGCCTGTTAGCAACCTCACAGGCACAAGCACAAATGTCAGGCCATCAACCTGCTGCAGCTACCCATTTACCTTGACAGGGTCCTTCAGCATCGCTTCTCTTTCGTCCGCCCTCTTTCCCGTCTGTCCCCGCACGCTTCTCTGAAGGGCTCTGCATGCTGGAGCCACTCCAACCACTCTCCCTTACTGTCCTCCCGGCGCGAACTCTTCAAGGTTCAGGCAGGGCTCCGCGCGCGCCTCTTCTCTCCCTGAAGAGCGCCGTTTCCTCCTCAAAGTGCCCGGCCACTCGCGCTACTAGGGTCCCTTCCATTAAGCATCCTGCTGCAACACCGGCTACGGTTTCTTTCATTTATTTTTAACCCCTATTTACATTTACAAACGTCCAAATCAGAGAAAACACAGAAAGGTCAAGATACCCGGAGCTTGACAGAAAGAGAGAAAGAAACCCCTAAACCTACTTCCTGACTGAGCTATGTAAACCAGTTCCCCATTGGTGGCTATCGGCGGTTTCCTATTGGTCCGCGAACGGTGCTTTTTCATTGGCCCAACGTTACTGGGCTTCCTCCCGGGTTAGCGTTGACAGGGAGCGTCTGCAAATTGTAGCGCGCAGGAGAGTGCCTTTAACTCCAGAAAGCAAATGTCAATTCGTTTTTCAGTTTCTTTTTTGGGGGGGGACTGGCCACATGGTAGCTAGCCTTGAAAAACGGGCTGCTGGGGACTGACAGAAACACCAACCTAAAGAACTGAAGTGCAACACTTTTCAGACGGTCCCTCCCCTGCACGGTGTGGGTGGGGGCTGGCGTAAGGTAGGTGGTTCCCTTGTTGGCTTCCTTCCCCAGTGCTCACGAGTCTTGTTGGTGAAATCCCGGGAGCGGCGGCTGCTCCACTGTTTAGCCCCACAACAACAGCAGCAGCAGTAGTGGAGGACCGGCGGTGGTTCGGGTGCCACCATGGGCTCGGACTGGAGTAGTCCCGAGGAGAGGGAAGCCCTGCTCGTGCGGGCCCCGCAGCCGGCTCCGGGGGTGGGCGGCCGAAGCCGGGTGTACAGGCGGCGCTGGCTCGTGCTCTTTCTCTTTTCGCTGCTGGGCTTCGTGCAGGGCCTGGTCTGGAATTCCTGGGGCCCCATCCAGAACTCGGCCAAGGCAGCTTACGGCTTCTCCAGCTTCGACATCGCCCTGCTGGTCCTGTGGGGGCCTATCGGCTTCCTTCCTTGTTTCTTCTTTATGTGGCTGATGGATAAAAAGGGTGAGCTGGCTCTGCCCTGTTTGTTGGGGCTTTATTTCTTCATGGGGGGGGGGGGGTTCTTGCGGGTGCTGGGCTGATAGATTATGTAAATGCAATTGGTAGGTCATCCTCTCATGAAGGGGAAATGGGACTTGATATACAGCCTTTCTGAGGTTTTTGCAACTACATTCAAAGCGATTTACATATATTTAGGTACTTATCTTGTACCAGGGGCAATGGAGGGTTAAGTGACTTGCCCAGAGTCACAAGGAGCTGCAGTGGGAATTTAACTTAGTTCCACAGGATGAAAGTCCACCGCACTAACCACTAGGCAACGCCTCCACTCATTCCACCAATAAGAGCCAACCTCATCAGTGATGTCACAATGGCTTGACTTGGTTCACTTCTGATATTGTGATGTCATAAGGGAAATGGGATTTGATATACCGCTTTTCTGAGGTTTTTGCAACTACATTCAAAGCGGTTTACATATATTCAGGTACTTATTTTGTACCAGGGGCAATGGAGGGTTAAGTGACTTGCCCAGAGTCACAAGGAGCTGCAGTGGGAATCGAACTCAGTTCCCCAGGATGAAAGTCCACCGCACTAACCACTAGGCTACTCCTCCACTCATTCCACCAATAAGAGCCAACCTAATCAGTGATGTCACAATGGCTTGATTGCCCAATACTTGGTTCACTTCTGATATTGTGATGCCATAAGGGAAATGGGATTTGATATACCGCCTTTCTGAGGTTTTTGCAACTACATTCAAAGCAGGTACTTATTTTGTACCAGGGGCAATGGAGGGTTAAGTGACTTGCCCAGAGTCATAAGGAACTGCAGTGGGAATTGAACTCAGTTCCCCAGAATCAAAGTCCACTGCACTAACCACCAGGCTACTCCTCCACTCCATTCATGAGGGCTTTCTCCTGGTAAACAGCTTTATTTTTTCTTGGAAGTCCATGGAGTGGTTCTCGCTGTTCAGTGCTGCTACGCCATGCAGTCAAATAAAGAAAACAGGAGACGGGGTGTTCCTATTTAGTAGGCGGAGCTTGCCGCCGTTTTAGTTCACCCAAAACTATAGCAAACGCTACTGACAACAATAGCAAAATATTTATGCGTGGTCCATCTGTAAAAAGTCTAAATCTGATCCAGTTGGATAGGCAGTGCTTTAAAAGGTGGAGGACATATTTTTTTTTTGTTTACTTGACAGCTTTTTAATTTATTTGAAAGCTTTCCACATCTATTACTACTACACTACTACAAATCATTTCTGTAGCGCTAACAGTCATACGCAGCGCTTCACAGTTGAACATGAAAAAAGACAGTCCCTGCTCAAAAGAGCTTACAATCTAAGTCAGGACAGACAAATAGGACACACAGGGAAAAGGGACTATTGAAGAGAGGAAGACAAGAAAAAGGTTACGAGCAGGTGACAAGTTAGGAATTGAAAGCAGTATCAAACAGGTAGGCCTTTAGCCCGGATTTGAAGGCAGCCAGGGATGGAGCTTAACGTAATAAATATCATATATATATATATATAAACCAGAAACTATATTGACTCAAAAATAAAACAAACCAAACACCCCAAATAATAAATTAAATTAAATTAAATATGTGCTCAGTTTTTTTGGTGTATAAACACAGACTCAGGAATTGAGATGTTATAACACTTTTTCAGACATCATAGCACGCCCTGCCTCCTCCTAATAAAATTGTAGCTCAAAACAAATTGTTTATATAAATAAAGCTGTTACTTAGCTTAGTCAGTAGATGTGATGTAGTTGCTGTTGCTTGGCGTGTATCATTCACTTAATGTAACTTCCTGGTCAATGTATTACTTTTATAGTGCAAAAAATCTTCAATCAAAACCATTGAACAAAACAAAATAAATTCCCAAGTTCCCTACATGGACCATGTTTCAACAACATAGTGGCGTCTTTAGGGGAACTAAAAGTGCAGCAGCTTTGGAAGGAAACCACTCCAAATTGATCTCATGACATAAACATTGTATAGCAGTAAGACAGCTTAAAACTTATTGTAGCTAGTAGAACAGCAGTTATAAACTCTGTATTTTGTGCTTATTTTTCTACACTGTTCTGTACAAATACAGATGGCCAAGTTTCAGTGAGGATATCCTGTTTCCTGATTGGTTCATTTTAAAAGTAATCTGCATTGGGAAGTCTGGTGTTAACAAGATGGAATAGACTGCAATTAAATGGAAGTAAAATTAAACTCTAATTGGGGCACATGGAATCACATCTTCATCTCATCTGTTATGTAGAAGTTTACATTTTAGATACACAAATGGATTCTGTTTTTAGGCATGCTTCAGGGACAAGTGGGTTTTTTTTTTTTAAGGCAAATATTTTGTTTCATGCAGCTCGCTTTTGTAATCATTTAACTTCATTAGTGGAACATAACCACAGAAGCATGATATGATTGCATTTTCAATATGGTAATACCCAGCTAAGGAACAGGTTATTTTGAGTTAGTCTTACTGGACCAAACTTGCTTTCATTGTGCCATCACCATCCAGCTGGATAAGCAGTGTCTTAAAAGGTGGAGGATAAAGGATTTAATTTTTTTTTTTTTTTTTTTTTTTTTTACTTTTGTCTCACATTTACCCAAGCAAATGCAGTTTCAATGTGGTTTACATTTGAAAATACAGTGAGACAGAATAATATAATTCAGTTATATCATGGGAGCAAGTACATGGATATGTTTGAAACATTTAACAAAGATTAGGTTACCTTATATACCCAGCTGGGTATTTAAAAGTCTGTCCTTCTAATGATGCCGCATGTTCACAAATCATAGCCGTAAGTATAGATAGTAATAACTATCACATACATATACCAGAACAGGCATGCATGCACACATTGCAAAAGTAAACAACTTCTACAGAGTACATCCAAAATTTTAAGTTTTATTTTCTCATTTCCATCTTCCAAAATTCCAGTCAGCAGATGTACAGATCAACAGGACCCAAAGCAGTCAAAAGTTTTAAAAAAAAAGAGGGAACAAAAATACAGTTTATACCTAATTGTTTAACCACCCTTAGGATTCACCTTTGGATTATTAAAACAAAGTTTACAGCAAATGCCCTTAATATGTAATACTTGGTATCGCTAATGAACAGTGATGGAATATTCACATAGCAAGCTGCCTGAGCCAACAGATTTATTTTCCATTGAACATAATTAACTTTGTATGAACTTGGCTGCTGATACTGTGCTGAAATGGACAATGTTGTCAAATTTAGACTGCCTCTGGACAGAACTTCCGCATGAAGGAAGCCCCTACCTCTTCAGTACATATCTGTGAAACAGTAGTAGTGAAGTGAAAAAAAAAAAAAAAAAAAGCAAGTGCATTTTTATAATATACCACTGCATTCCACAAAACAAAAAGGAGCAAATTCCCACATGCCATCTTTTTTCTTTTGATGTAGGCACAGGAAAAAAAAGATGTTAATGCTACCGTTTTCAACCCAATTAATGTTTGTTTTTTTTTAATTGTACTTAGCAAACATATAAACGGCAAGTGACCGACTCACCTGCAGATGAGCAGTAGAGACTTCCCTCTCCGTCCCGCCCTCGCGTCAAGACGTGATGACGTCAGAGGGCGGAACAGAGAGGGAAACGGAGTCGGAGTCACTGTCGGATGCTGCCGCCTGGAAACGAACATTGTGCGCACCAACCTCCACCCTTCCTCCCCCATCCCCGCCACCGCTCCCGCCCTCCTCCGCATCGGGCACGGAGGGTAGCTGGAAATCTCGCCCGTTTTTACGGGCTTAACGGCTAGTAAATAGTAAGTCTGATTAAGTGCTTGATTCTCATAACATGATGTCTGTTTTGGTAGCCCTTTACTACTTTCTATGTAACACTAACTGGTATCTCCTAATCTACTAACAACGACGCAATAAATCAAATACTAGGTGAAAACATCTCTGCATGAATACAGGAAGTGCCTCCACATGACACAATGATTTAAAATGTAGAACAAATTAGTACTCTAACCAATGAAACCAACACTTCCTCTGTGTACATCCGTATGCTGCACAAGCCATAATGTTGGAAAATATAAGTGAGATTCAATAAAAATGCTACCAACAATAAAGAATGACGGGGATTCAGCAGCTCCTAGGGTTGCTTGCTTTATTTTGAGTGTACTAATGATGACTGCGCGGGGGAATGGGAAACGGCGACTAACCAAATTGTCACCCCCCATCTCCTGTTTTCTTCAACCTCCTTGGTCCTCCTCATTCTTCTGTCTATGGTAGCAATCATAGTGAAAGAGTAATTATAAAGGGATTGATTAAATGATTAGTCCTTCTGAGCATTTTATGACAGTCTATACAATTGCACTTAACAGTTGTAGTTATTATTGCTATTTAATATTTATATACAGCTCCAGTGGTGTAGTAAGGGAAGCTAGCACCCAGTGCCAGCAGTCCACCCCCTGCCCCATTATGCCGTTGCTGTGGACAGCCTCTTACCTCCCTACCACTGGATCATAGATGAATTACTTCTTTACTCTTTCCAAAAATACTAGGAGTAGTAAATTTAAATCAAATCGGAGAAAATATTTCTTCACTCATTGTGTAATTAAACTCTGGAATTCATTGCCAAACAATGTGGTAAAATCAGTTAGCTTAGCAGGGTTTTAAAAAGATTTGCATAACTTCCTAAAAGAAAAGTCCATAAGCCGTTATTAAGATGGAGTTGGGGAAAATCCGCTGCTTCTTCAACAAGGCCTACAATGAGAACCTATAACCTCACTAAGTCACCTCACCAACCCACTCAATTATGAATGCCCACCTTCTATAACTATCCTAATCACTCCTTTCCTTCTTCCCTTCCTTGATCGCTACACACGACTAAATGTATCTGATATCCTGATATGACAATGTCAATAAATCTATGTAAGCCACATTGAGCCTGCAAATAGGTGGGGGAACGTGGGATACAAATGCAATAAATGAAAAATAATAAAAATCATCCTTTACCCTCCTGGTTCCAGAACTTCCTTTTAATTGAAAGAAACTTGCCTTCTATGCGTTTATGCCTAGGAGATATTAAATGTCTATCTTATCTCCCCTTTCTTGCTTTTCTTCTGAAGTATGCATATTGAGATCCATCCAGCTACCTAATACATGTCCATCTCATAGCAAGAGTTTTGCATTTTATTTCTAACTAGCCGTTGAGCCCGTAAAAACGGGCTGGTATTGGGGGTTTTCCTTCCCCTCCCCTTCCCCACGAGGTCACCACCGCTCCCCCCCCTCGGAGTCGCCGCCACCCCTCCACCCGCCCTGGGCCCTCTCTTCCCTTCTGAACTTATACATCCATTTGCGGAACGCAGCAAGGCACATCAGCTGAGCTGCCGTGGGCCCTTCCTTCTCTGCCTGTGGTCCCGCCCTCCTGTGACGTAAAGTCAGCGAGGGCGGGACACAGGCAGAGAAGGAAGGGGCAGCTCAGCTGATGTGCGTTGCTGCGTTTGGCGAATGGATGTGTAAGTTCAGAAGTGAAGAGAGGGCCCGGGCCGGGTGGAGGGGTGGCGGCGGCGACTCCGAGTGGGGGGGGGGAGCGGTAGCAACCTCAGCGGCGCAGTTTCCCCCTCTGTCCCGCCCCCCCTCCCGTCATCACGTATTGACGCGGGGGCGGGACAGAGAGGGAAGTCTCTACTGCACATTTGCGAGTGAGTCGGTCACTCGCCGTTTATATGTTTGATGGAGCCATAGAGATAAGCAGTGGTATGATAAAATAATAAAAGGGTTTCTTAACATATTTGTTAAGGGGTCGTGTCTAAATTGCAGGATGAACTTGTCCCTACCACAAGCAGTTACATACCTGACATCAAAATTCTTTTTGGGAGTTAGGCATTTCCCCTTAAATCACAGGTCTGGAACCTAGGGGTACTCGACAATCTATGCTGATCCCACAGATCTAAGCAACTTTTCAGGAGCTGCTTCTGTCGTCTGTGACTATACTATCTCTCTTCATACATCAAGAAGGCTGGATTACTGTAATGCCCTTTGTTATTGTGACTACAGAGAGTTTGCACCAGCTCCAATTGATTCAGAACACCATAGCAAGCTTCTCTGGCTACCAGTACAATACATAATGTAGTAGGTGATGGCAGATAGAGGTGAATGGTCCACCCATTCTACCCAACAGTCACACTCAGTTCACAATTAAACCAGAAAGGTAGGGTCACATGCTGCACTGGGCTGGTGGGGGGGGGGGGGGGGGGGCGAAGGGAATGGAAGAAGGATGGAGAAATAGGGGGGGGGGTGGAGGGAAGAGATGTTGGATAGTGGGTGGAAGTTTGGGAGGGAGAGAGATGGAGATGTTGGGTGGGGAGAGCAGAGAGGGAAGAAACTGGACACGATGAGGGATAGAGACACAGAAAGGAGATAGTGGGCATGGGGGAGGTGCTTAGAGACAGACACAAAGCAGTAATGAACATGGGGGGGGGGCACAAGGGACATCCTAGACATGGGGAGCATAGGAACAGGGACACAGAGGGATGGTGCTGGATATTGAAGGATAGGGGTGATGTTGAACAAGGGGGGCAGGGTCAAAGAGGGGAGATGCTGAACATAGGGGGGAAAAAGGGACAGGGACACAGAGGGAGATGGATGATGGATGTGGAGAGAGAAGAGAGGAGAAATGGACAGAAGAGCCTGGCAGTATTTAAGAGAAGACAGAGGAAAGTGGAAACCAGCGACTAGGACCCACATATTAAAAAAAAAAAATCAAGTGACCAGACAGAGATAGAAAAATCATTTTTTTATTTTCTATTTAATGATTAGAAAATATCAGTTTTTTGGAATGTTCAACTACCAGAGCTGGTGTTGGACATGAATGAGGTCCATGACAGTAATTTTGGGAGGAGACCAGGCTGTTCTTTCTTCAGGTTCAGGGAGGCTTAGGGCCTTCTCTGGCCAGGGAGTAGACAGTTGCCCTTGTTGCACCACCATCTCAATACTATGCCTGACAGCTGGTATCTTTATATTTTGTACAGTACAGGGGGAAGTGTATATTTCTGTTTCTCTGGTGGTGCAAGAGTTGACTTCATGGGGTTTTAGTTTCATTTCTGTTTACATATTTCTATTTCTAGTTTGCAGCCACTTATTCTGTATTTGGTATCTGTGTGATCAAGACTGGGTATTCTATTGGCATGTGTTTTCTACGTAGCAATCTGTAGTACTTTGTTCAGTTTTCCCAATAGTTGTATTGATGTTCTAGGACCCACTGTAATATTTAGAGCACTGCCTTTTTTGTAGGTAGTGTTTTTGTTTTGGAAGTTAATGCAAAATGCTAGATTTTGCTCAGTGTCCTGAGTGACTTTTTTGTAGAGCTGTGTAAACTTCACATTATGCCTGGTATTGAAAAGGTTTATGTTGTGTTAATGAGATTACACCAGAATCAGAAATGTTTTTATATGGTGAATTTTAGAGGGGAAAAATAGTGCTGCTTGTGTGGCATCCTGGAGTTATTTTGGCAGTGGGGGGCAGTTTGGGTGTGGCAGGTGTGGGTTTTTGTCTTTCAAAACAAAACTGGCTACCCTAGGCAACTTGGTCTCCAAGAAGCAGCATAGTAAATGAATGACGGCAGATAAAGACCTGTATGGTCCATCCAGTCTGCCCAACAAGATAAAGTATCGCATACCATGTAAAATGAGTTTATGTGTATACCCGAGTTTGATTTGACTTTGTCTCATTAATCCATGCTTATGTATATGCTCTGTAATTTTTTTCTTTATAAGTCTCTATCGTTTTGCCTGGCACCCCATTATAAAAGTTACCCCCATACTGCCAATCACCTCAATGAGTACAGGACTTTGAGAACCCCAAGCGATCTCAGCCCATCCTGTTAAAGGCATCTATCAGTTATATAAGAACATAAGTATTGTGGGACAGACCAAAGGTCCATCAAGCCCAGCATTCTGTTTCCAACAGTGGCCAATCCAGGGCACAAATACCTGGCAAGATCCAAAAAAGTACAAAACATTTATGTTGCTTATCCCAGAAATAAGCAGTGGAGTTTCCCCAAGTCCAAGTCCCAAGCTAGCACATTTGCTTATTTCCGATCTGACGAAGAAGGGCAACCTTCGAAAGCTAATCAAGAAATGTATTAAGTTATGTCCAATAAAAAAGGTATCATCTTATTTTCTTTGATTTCTATTGATAACCTTAAGAGTGGACTAACAAGGCTACCACACTCCTCTACCCAAGTCCATTGTAATAATGGTCTATGGACTTTCCTTTAGGAAGCCGCCCAAATCTTTTAAAAACCCCGCTAAGCTAATCGCCTTTACCACATTCTCTGGCAGTGAATTCCAGAATTTAATTACACGTTGAGTGAAGAAACTTTTTCTCCGATTTGTTTTAAATTTTCTACTTTGTAGCTTCATCGAATGCCCCCTAGTCCTAGTATTTTTGGAAAGAGTAAACAGATGCTTCAAGTCTACCCTTCCCACTCCACTCTATCATATCTCCCCTCAGCTGTCTTTTCTCCAAGATGAAGAGCCCTAGCTGCTTTAGCCTTTCCTCATCTGGGAAGTCGGCTCATCCCCTTTCTCATTTTTGTTGCCCTTCTCTGCATCTTTTCTAATTCCACTATACCCTTTTTGAGATGCGGCGACCAGAATTGAACACGATATTCAAGGTGTGGTCGCACCATGGAGTGATACAAAGGCATTATAACGTCCTCATTTTTGTTTTCCATTCCTTACCTAATAATACATTCTAACATTCTATTTGCTTTCTTAGCCGCCGCAGCACACTGAGCAGAAGGTTTCAACGTATCATCAGTGACAGCACCTAGATCCCTTTCTTGGTCTGTGACTCCTATCGTGGAACCTTGCATGACATAGCTATAATTTGGGTTCCTCTTTCCCACATGCATCACTTTGCACTTGGTCACATTAAAAGTCATCCGCCATTTAGATGCCCAGTCTCCCAGTTTCATAAGGTCTTCTTGTAATTTTTCACAATCCTTCCGCGAATTAACAACTTTGAATAACTTTGTGTTGTCAGCAGATTTAAAAACCTCACTAGTTAATGAGCATCTGACTGCATCATGTCCCGCCCTAATGAAAACCTGATCAGTGTGGGCACAGTCAACGCGTACTTTCATCACCACACTCTCTTAACAAACATTTGTCCTTCCTCAGCCAGCCTTGCTAAGCAGTGGCATGCGGTGAAATGTATAATAGCAGATTCAGTAAATGTGCCAAGCAAGAGGGGCACAACACAGCACTTCCCAACATCATAAAAGCAAGAGAGGCTCAGCAGCCCCAACATCATATCTCCCACTTCAGCAAGAACACCAAAGGTGGCTTGGTGGCCCCAACATAACAGCTCCCACCCCGGAGATTGTGGAACTCAGTGACCCCAACACAATACCACCTGTTTCACGTCTTGGTCCTCTGTCCCCCAGTAACTATATCCAACAACTTTGTGCAATGTACACACAGTGGTTGGCGTGCCAGGAATAATGTGGGGTATCAATGTCTTAAATGCAGTATTTTTATTAGCATGTGTGTGTGTTGCGCACCTTGGTCTTGAAAGGCTAGGAAATACTGTTGTAGGAAATGAAATATCAAGGGTGACAATGAAATAAAATGTTTATTCCTATTCACGACATATTAGCAGTTGATATCAGTGATATGGAATCCTCTTGTGTCTGCTCCTCATCTAAACCCACCTGAACTCCCTCAATTCTTTCCACATCTATCATGACACTTCAGTTTCCCAGTGTAGGAGACATCTCACACCGAATTCTAAGCTACTACGTGACTCTAGTCTTTTTCCTATGACAGAGACTAAAACCTGTTCTCCTCCAATTTTTTCCAACCTATCACAATTTTGGAAAGAAATTAGACATAATGGGCCAGGAAAACACTAACCTAAAAAAGTAAAATTGGAGAGTTTTTTTTTAAACTATTGAAATACTAGTAAAAAAGCCCCGTTTCTGATGCAAATGAAACGGGGGCTAGCAATGTTTTCTTCTGTGTGCATGTGGGAGTGTGTGTGTGTCCTTGCCCTCTCTCCCCTCCCCCCTCTGAGTCCTTCACTGTTACAGAGCCAGCCATTTGATTTCGTGCTCTGCTGTTTTCCTTCACTGACTGTTTGTGTTACAGAGAGGGCGGGGCACACACTCATGGGGAAACCGGATATCTCTCCCCCTTCACACTTCCGTCTGGAGGCTTCATAGAACCTTGGTGTTGCCTTTTATATAGAGAGAAGAGGCAAGGGGTCATAATAGCCTCCCATACTGTATATATGTCGATTTTACAGCTCGTTTTTGCAACACCCCAAACAACGGAATAAGATATCCCGATGTAGTTTCTCTTACCTTGGCAGCTCAAGTTAGATTAACCTTCCAGAAGGGCAGCGATGTATCTTGCTGCCCCTCTAGTGCTAGGAGGCAGGCCCTTCTCCATTGTCTGCACTGCCGTACCCTCTCTTGAATCTGCCATACTTCCAGGTACTGATTTTTGTCCTGGGCTGTGTGAAGCCTGGTTGGCACTAAAGTCTGCCACATCATCTGGTGCTCCTCCAAAATTGGGTACTCAGCACCTGACAAGTGTGTCTGGATCATCCGCTATAGGGCCCCTGCTCTCTCCTTCTGCTCTTCCATCTCCTTGCAGAAAAAAAGGAGTGCTAATGCTGAGCAGGCACAAATTTGAGGTGGGGGTGGGGTGGGGGCCCTCTCAAACATCTACTACTGATGCCTTCTTGACCACGTCCTCAGTTTGTTTGTTTCTTTAAATATGTACAGAATATGCACTTTTTTTTTTTAGGCTTTCCTATTCAAACTATGCTCTTATGTATTTCTTTCCCCTTCTAAAAACGTAAACTCTAATGGTAATAGTGCACTGAAAACTTCAATAGCACACCTAAAATTGGTCATAGTGCAAAAGCATTTAGCACCTCCTATTGAGACACTGCTAAGTAAACCCTCACTAACAGCAAAAGTCGCAGTGCATGGTGAATACTAAGTACTAACTAATGTGCAGTTCTAGTTCTTTCTCTATCTAGTTCCCACCCTGTATAACAACTTTGAATTTAACCTCCAAATTTGCGCTTGCTAATCGGCATGACGCTGCGCTGTTAGCATGGATTAGCTGCTACTTCACAAGTGTGCTAATTCACGCTTTTGAACAGGTTTATCTCCGTAGTAAAAGGGCCCCATGGTTGCCCTCGCTCTGTATGCAGAGAATGCTTTTGATAGGGTGGAATGGAAATACCTCTATATCACTATGGAAAAATTTGGTTTTGACCCAAACTTCATAAATATGGTCAAATTATTATATCAACACCCAAAAGCAAGTATTTTGGTCAACAGTAACTATCCTCTTTTTTTTTTTTTTTTTTTTCTGTGTCCAGAGGGGCAAGACAAGGGGCCCCTCTTCTTTTTAACTAGCTATTGCCTTAAGGACTAACCCCAATATAACTGGTTTTAACCTAGGTTCCTGCTCAGTCAAACTATCCTTATACGCTGAAGATCTCTTAATTTATACCACTATTCCATCGATTCCACGTGTTTTATCATTAATCTTGTCCTCGGGCTATAAGATATAATGGGGGGAAAATGGAATGTCTCCCACTTCATGAGGTCATACTCATAGTCCTTTCCATTTAAAGCATAATTGTCTTAGAGAAAATATCTTGGTACATACTTAGGTAGAACTCTTCAAGACACTATTGATAAATATATTGAACTGATCCTCGAAGACCTCTTACTTCAAAGTGGTCTCCCCTGCATTTAAGCTGGTGGGGTTGGCTTGAAATCATAAAAATGACTCTAGCTCCTAGAATTAACTGCTTATTAAGTATGCTGCTAGTAAAGCTTCCTGATACGTTCTTTAAATCAATAGACGGCTACTGACAAAGTTCCACTGGAATTCATACATTTCCTCCCCCTGCATATCTATCAAAACACTGAAATTGCCCAAACAAAATGGCGATGTTAACTTTCCTGATGTTAGTTTAGATCATAGCTCTTTTATTCTTTCTAAAGATTCTCATTGGTTCCCACTTGAACAATATTTTGCTACTTGATCATCTTATTCCATTATATGTGTTGGCTAACTCTGACCCTCATCTCAATTTTTTACCACACAGAAAGAGAAATGTTTTGTTTTTTATTACCCTAGCATTTTTCCAACTGGCTACTTTACTCAGTCTTCTACTGTTATGAATGATCTAAAAACCAAATATTACAATTCTGCCATATAAACCAATTGGGAAAAAGTGCGGGGTACAAAAATAATAAAATAATAATAACCATTTATTTATTTAGTTGTAGCATTTGTATCCCACATTTTCCCACCAATTTGCAGGCTCAATGTGGCTTACATTTGCCGTAATGGCGGTTGCCATTACCGGGTAACAGAATTACAAATGGTATTGCATTAAGGTGCATACATACATGGTAGCATATATGGAACAGATCATGGTATATGTATATACCATGTGCATACATACATGGTAAAGAAAAATAAATTATGATATTGCATGAAAGTTTATGAGAATAAATTGGATTGTAACACACATTAGGTCATCGATTATAGAGAGTCCCTATTCAGCATAAAGTTGAAGTGATAATACTTGATCATGAGTATCGGAGGTTAATCAGTCATGAGGTAAAAGATCGATTATGTATAGATCGTGTATAGCGTTGTTATTTAGTATTTAAGATGGATGTTTATGGTATGCCTTCTTGAAAAGGTCTGTTTTCAGTAGCCTTCGGAAGATGGTTAGATCCTGCATTGTTTTTATGGCCTTCGGTAGTGCGTTCCATAGCTGCGTGCAGATGTATGAGAAACTGGTCGCATATGTGGATTTATATTTTAGCCCTTCACAGTTAGGATAACGGAGATTGAGGAATGTGCGTGATGATCTTTTTGCATTCCTAATAGGCAAGTCTATAAGGTCTGACACATAGGTCGGGGCTTCCCCGTGAACGATTTTGTGGACCAAGGTGCAAACTTTGAACGCAATTTGTTCTTTTAGTGGAAGCCAATGTAGTTTTTCTCTTATAATAATTTCTTTTTTTCCCCACATTAGATCATTCAGAACAGTAGAAGACTGTGAGTAAATAGAATTTAACTTGTATTAACAACACTTCTGCTGTAAACAATTGCACAACTTCAATCTTGATTTATTCCCGATTCCCAATTCTTACAATGGCATCAACTGCGTAGCGTAATTAAATCGACAAAATAGAATTTAACTTGTATTAACACTTGTGCTGTAAACAATTTTATTAAAGGTCCTTGTGTTTTGAATAATCGTGCATCACTGTTCTATAAAACATCGCAATCATATACCAAATTTTCATGCAAGGGTATTCGACAAGTATGGGGGAAAAGAGCTTAAGGGCTCTATTTCAGATGCTCATTGGTCTACTGGTTCGAGAGCATTTTTATCTGCATCCATCACACAATCACTTTTTTCATGTTCCATAGAGCTCTTTGCACTCCAAGGAAATGTAAGGCAACTGGATCTTCTAAATCTGACCTTTTGCTGATCGATCAAACTACGCACAGGAGCTCTAATGCATCTCTTATATGACTGTCCCAATATTGCCATTTATTGGTCTGATTGGAACAAACTAAAAGGTATCTTCAAATTTCAATCACTACTTTCACCAAAATACATAATTTGGAAGTCCGTATCGGTTCCATTCTCTCTCCAATGAAGATAAATTACTGTTTTGACTTTTTGCTTACTATTGCCTTAAAATTGATTAATTTCTCACTGGAAAGACAACTCACAAGTAAACATTTTACATGTGGTGGAATTGGATTTTGCTTTACAAAACGTATGAACAAGCTTAGTTTCTCTTCACCAGGATTACCAGCCAGAATTAAGAAACGGAAACCTTTAGATTTTTTTTTTTTCTCTTAAATAAGGATTCTTTTTAAAAATGTTCATGTTTTAACTCAGCATCTACTTTTCAACCTACTCATTTATGTCGTCTGTTTGATATTGTATTTGTTATTTTGTTACTGTAAAAATCAATTACAATTTTTTTTAAAAAGGGCCACATAGTCGCTGAATGGGGTACCAAGTTTTGATATTAAAATGTTTGTCTGACAAAACTACAAATAAGAGGCCTTGAAAAAGTGTGAACTTTCTTTATCCTTTCTGTAATACTAGTAAAAAAAGGCCCGTTTCTGACACAAATGAAATGGGCGCTAGCAAGGTTTTCCTCGGAGTGTGTATGTTTGAGAGAGTGTATGTGAGAGTGACTGTGTGTGAGAGAGAGTGAGTCTGGGTGCAAGTGTGTCTGGGAGAGAGAGAGTTTGTGTGTGAGAATGAGAGTGTGTGCAAGTGCGTATGTGAGGCACAGTGTGAGAGAGAGAGTGTGTGTTTCACACAGATACAGTGTGTGTGAGAGAGAGAGAGTGTGTGAGACACAGACTCTCTGTGAGACTGAGTGTATGAGACCAAGAGAGTGTGTGAGTGACTGTGTGACACATAGAGAGTGAATGTGATAGTGTGAGACATAGAGTGTGTGAGAGAGAAAAAGACATTGACTGTGAGAGAGTGTGTGAGAGAGAGTGTGTGTGTGACATAGATACCTCCTTCCCCCTCTCTGGTGTCAGGCCCCCCCCCCTCCCTCCCTCCCTCTCTCTGGTGTTAGGCCCCCCCTCTCTCTCTGGTGTGTGAGCGTTACTGTGCAGGACGCTGTGCTCTGGCTATGCTTCAAGGAACTGACCAATCCTATTTAATAGAATGCACCTCCAACATTCTGAAGCCGAGAAACCTCGTGTGGTTGGTCACTTCTGCTTGTGACGAACCCGGAAGTACGTGATGTCAATTCAGGAGATGGATACAGAGAGCAGGAATGCCTCAGCCATGCAGTCAGCGTCAGAATGTTGGAGGTGCCTTTTATTATATAGGATGAGGCTCATTTTCGAAGCATGTAGACTTACAATGGTTACTATGTAAGTCTGTGCTTTGAAAATGAGCACCCATATGTCACAAAGATGACATTTTGGAAATGGAAAGGATTCTTATTAAAATAATCTTTCCCTTCTTTTCCGATTTCTTACTATTAGCAAAATAATGTGAGCTTTGTGTATTGACTTGACTTGCCTAAAGAAAGGGTCAAAGTCTCTCTTTAAACTAGTGTAATAGCCTGGTAAGTTGACGCTTAGTTCATCTGCTTTCCTCATCCTACATTCAGCAGTAGCATAAATCATAGCAACCGTGTAACTAGAGTTGGCAGGTGAACTGAGGTCATTAGTGAGAGGTGAATAAGGTCTGTTTAAAAAAACAAACAAACAATAAAGCAAAACCTTTTTTTAAACCTCTCCCTAGAGTGGCATGCGGTATTTATTGTTTATATTTAGATGTAGTAGTTCGTGTCTTTTCAGTAATAGCTCAAGCCTAGTTAAATCAGGTATGCTAGGTGCTACTAATGTTTTATGCAGTACATTGTGTTGTACGCCTAAGCCATAGGAGTAGCTAAATAAAGTGACTTGTTTTCTGTATACTAAGATGAAAAATAATTTTTATGAAATGAAAGTGTGAGTTGTAAATTGAGGTAGAGCACCTTGCTCTCTCAACATACAGAAATTAGAGATCTCCAGGCAGTGTGCACAAAAACAGCAGGTTAAAGTAACAGATAAACAGGATAATTAAATCATAAAAAAGAACTGACCTTATAAAACCCAGACACATCATTAAAATCTCAAACAACCTGAAATATCTAACTCTATCATATTATCGAAAGCTGTAACAAGAGGGGGACAGCATGTGGAGCATGGCTCGTAGAAATCTTTCCAACTCCACTATATGCTTATGTGGGTGGAGAGGCAGGGTGGATGGGTTGGGGTCATTTCAGGCAGAGGGTAGCTGGGGAGTTGAGGAAAGCTGAGTAAAAGCAGTTTGCGAGAGATCAATTCCCTAACTGTTATGTTTCACTCTATGTAAGTTTGGGGGTTGGTTGTTTTGTTTTTAATGCCGCAGAATCTGGAATGGCTCCTACAGAAATGCATTTGGCCATTTGTTTTTGCAGGGGGGGTGTTATTTCTCTGGAACCCCAGTCCACTCTGGTCCATTATCAAATGTGATGTCTCTTCACTGGCTTTGTCTCCATTCCAGCTTCCACTTCATTTAATTTTCAGAGAGCTATTTTCTTTTTTCTCCAGACTGAGATGAGCAGATATTTCTTGACTGCTCTTTATGATTCTTTCCAACTTTCATTGGGATAGAAAGAATAAAATATGGAAACTTAAAGAAAAGAATTTAAATTGGAATACTATAGCATTAATTTTCAAAGCAGATGGATGTTTTTATGGGTATTTTGAGACGTCCACCTGCTAAAAACATCCAAATCTTGATTTTCGAAAGGCAGAATTTGGACGTCCTATGCAGCAGTTTGTCCAGATAGCAAGGGGGCGTGTTTAGGGCAGGACTAGGGAGGGCCCAAATTTAGGACCTTCAGCAGTGATAATCAAATGGGAAGAAGTTAAAAAAAAAAATAGGGTGTCCTAAGTTGGACCCATTTTTCTTATATCCAGGTTATAAAAATGTTCCCGATGGCATAGCTGACCACTGGAGGGATTAAGACATGACCCTCATGAATTCTGTAGTAGTTACTGTCCCCCTTCCTCACCCCTGAAAGGAAAACTAGGCTTCCTGACATCGGTTATTTATGGGGCATTCTGAACACAGCGACAGCGAACTAAAGGGTAGTATAGGGGACTATGAAATGGGAGACCCAGGTTTAAAATCCCATTTTACCTATAGATTGTGAGCTCTCCTGAAACAGAAATAGATGTAATGTACCTAAATATTAGACACCTACAAGCCTATTGAGGTGCTGCACTTTCAGGTACAGTTGGTATTTCCTCATCTCTGGAGGGCTCAAGAAAAGAGCTGCAGTGGAATATGAACCTGGGTGCCTTGGATTAAAGTCCACTGCACTGACCACTAGGCTGCCCTTATGCAGGGACATCCTTATCCCTGGGTTTTTGGAGTTCATCATTTTGGATGTTTTATTTTGGAAAATGGCTGTTCAGTTTGGACGTATCCCACATTTTCCCACCTATTTGCAGGCTCAATGTGGCTTACACAACCTGTTATGACGGTGTTATTCCAGGGCAAAAGATACAATTGGTGTTACAAAAGATCACGGATAACAAGAGATGGAGCATTAGTTATAGAGGGCTTGTAGGGAAGGGTGGAGTGATGAAGTGTTGTAGTTAAGCTATGGGTTTTCGAGGTAGGCTTTGCTGAAGAGAGATGTTTTCAGAGATTTGCGAAAGTTAGTTATATCGTTAATTGTTTTCAGGTGAGTTGGAAGTGCATTCCACAGTTTTGTACTCGTGTAGGAAAAGCTGGCTGCATGTGTTAGTTTATATTTTACTCCTTTGCAGCTGGGGAAGTGTAGATTAAGGAATGTACGAGCAGATCTTTTAGCATTTCTGGGAGGGAGGTCTACAAGGTCTAGTATGTAGGACGGGGCATCTCCATAAATAATTTTATGAACAGTCGTGCAGATCTTGAAGGTGATACGTTCTTCAAGTGGGAGCCAGTGCAGTTTTTTTCTTAGGGGTTTTGCACTTTCATATTTTGTTTTTCCAAATACGAGTCTTGCTGCAGTATTCTGGGCTGTTTGGAGTTTCTTGATAGTCTGTTCTTTACAGCCGGCATAGAGTGCGTTGCAATAGTCCAGGTGACTTAGTACCATTGATTGTATTAGGTTGCAAAAAAATGGATCTTGGGAAGAAAGGTTTTACTCTTTTGAGTTTCCACATGGAGTGGAACAACATCTTGGTTGTATTATTCATGTGACTATCGAGTGTAAGATTACGATCAATGGTAACTCCAAGGATTTTCAGAGTGTTTGAGATGGGAAGGGATACGTTTGGTGTGGTGATGGTGGTGAACTCATTAGTATTATATTGTGAAGTGAGTATAAGACATTGTGTTTTTTCTGCGTTGAGTTTTAGCTGAAATGCGTCCGCCCAGGAGTGCATGATTTGGAAGCTTTGGATGATGTCATTGGAGTGCATGATTTGGAAGCTTTGGATGATGTCATTGGTGATTTCCTTTAGATCATGTTTGAACGGGATGTAGATCGTGACATCGTCTGCATATATGTATGGATTGAGGTTTTGATTGACTAGTAGCTTGGCTAGGGGTATCATCATTAGGTTGAAGAGGGTTGGTGAGAGGGGTGATCCTTGGGGAACTCCACATTCAGGTGGCCATGAGTCTGATATGGTCGCGTTAGCGTTACTTGGTATGACCTTGTAGTTAGGAATCCTCATATTTTCCCTGTTTGAAAAAGGCTGTGAAATGGACGTTTTGTTGGACGTTATGAGCAGGATGTGCTTTCAGAAATGCCTCTCCATATATGCACTATGTATCCAAAACAATTAAACTACCCTGTTTTCACAAAGTATGTAAACATGAAATACAGACACTCACATATGTACGTTTCTGGAATAAATTCCAGTTCCAGAGCTTGGGTGCTGCAGGCAAATGCATGCTAGCCTTGACCAGTTTCTGGTATTTCAACAATCTTATGCAAAGAGGACCTTGTATCTGGAAGAGGCTAATATTTTGAGTCCTTTCTTTAGATAAGCTTCCCTTATGTGCTGATCAATGTGTTTTAAAAGTAAGCCATAAGATCTTAAAACTGAGTCCATAAGGGCACAGGAAGCCCAAGGAATTCATGTCAAATCTAAAACCTGCAATTTCCTGAACTACAGTATTCTGTGTTGTAATCTGAGCATTTTCTTAGCAGGGAGACCAATAATTGTTAAAAAGCCTAGCGTTGTAACATGTTATGCCATATTATTAGCATACTTATCATTGATGGGACCATTCAGTTAAAAAGAAAATGCAGGTTTTGCTTTAGAAAAAATGCATTCCTCAGTATTTCGAGCAGACTGCAATACCCTTCAGCTTCAAACTAGGGATTAAAGAAAGGATAACCTCATCCAAAGTTGCATGAATAAGCAGCTCCTTTCTGTTTACCTCTTTATCCTTCAATACCTTTGTTTTACTAGGGTTTAGATTAGCTTTGTCCAATTCAAGATAACATTTAAACGTTGATTTAAGATTCATAAAATTTCTGTTGGCTGAAGGCTTAATGTGCAGTAAAGCTGGATATCATCAACATGTATTTGGAATTTAATTCCAAACGGTCTGATAATATCCATTAGAAGACGAAGGTAAATATTAAACAGCATGGGAGATAATATAGAACCTTACAGGTCTCTGGACTCCTGTTGTTTTGGAGTGGAATTGTTAATTCTGAATCAATTGCATGTTGTTTTGGGGTGGGGGGAGGAGGGGAAAACTGAACTACCTATTTTCAACACCTACAGGGGTGATATGATACAGACGTTCAAATATTTGAAAAGTATTAATCCGCAAACGAACCTTTTCCAGAGGTGCGAAGGCGGTAGAGCGAGAGGACATGAAATGAGATTGAAGGGGGGCAGACTCAAGAAAAATGTCGGGAAGTATTTTTTCACAGAGAGAGTAGTGGATGCTTGGAATGCCCTCCCGCGGGAGGTGGTGGAAATGAAAACGGTAACAGAATTCAAACACGCGTGGAATAAACATAAAGGAATCCTGTTCAGAAGGAATGGATCCTAAGGAGCTTAGCTGAGATTGGGTGGCAGAGCCGGTGGCGGGAGGCAGGGATAGTGCTGGGCAGACTTATACGATCTGTGCCAGAGCCGGTGGTGGGAGACGGGGCTGGTGGTTGGGAGGTGGGGATAGTGCTGGGCAGACTTACACGGTCTGTGCCCTGAAAAGGACAGGTGCAAATCAAGGTAAGGTATACACAAAAAGTAGCACATATGAGTTTATCTTGTAGGGCAGACTGGATGGACCATGCAGGTCTTTTTCTGCCGTCATTTACTATGTTATTATGTTACAGCAAAAAGCCTAGCCAGTAGATTTCTCAGTCCATAGTACTAAAGGTAGCTATCAGAGCAAGCAAAGTCAGTAGCTACTGTCGCCCTACTTAGTCTTCTGTAATCACATCGACGGGCATCCGTCCGTCTTTGTAAGACAGCACTAGAACTGATACACCCTTAACTAATAAACAGGTCCTTTTACTAAGGGGCCCCATGAAGTTCCCGAATACATGTTAGATCTGGTGGATCTACCACCCAGAAACTGTTCCAGTTTCTCCTGATCCTACCTAAATTTACATTATCCAGATTGCAGTGGCCTTAAATACAGATCTACCTACGCATCCAACTTCACCTTCATAGGCACACAACTATGGAATGCACTACCCAGAACCTTAAAATCAACTCAGAATTATTTAAATTTCAGAAAATTATTGAAGACCACCATGTTCAAAAAGGCATACCTTCCAGACTCAACCTAATCTCAATTATTCCTGTTTTCAGCAAAATCCATGGACCTTATTATCTTGTATTACCCTGTACTATCTTTTATTATCTCTGTTGTTTTATATGATACCTATACGCTTAATAACCTACTATTCTCCGAGGACAAGCAGGCTGCTTGTTCTCACTGATGGGTGACGTCCACGGCAGCCCCTCCAATCGGAATCTTCACTAGCAAAGTCCTTTGCTAGCCCTCGCGCGCCCGCGCGCACCGCGCATGCGCGGCCGTCTTCCCGCCCGAAACCGACTCGAGCCGGCCAGTCTTCTTTCGTCCGCACTCGGTACGGTTGTGTTTCGCCGTGTCGAGCCCCGGAAAGTCGACCTCGCGCGTCCTTTTTCTCTTCGACGTGTTTTTTTCTTCGGAAAATCTTTAAAAATTTGTTCGGGAAGTGCTCCGGAAGCCCCCTCGGGTTTCGTTTTGCCCCTTCCCGTATTTTCAGACTTTGCCCCGGTAAGTTTTCTTTCGTCGTCGGGGTAGGCCTCTTTTCGGCCTCGGTCGAGATTTTTCTCCCTCAAAGTTTTGGTGCTCACTTTCATCATTTCGGATTTTGATTTCGCCGGCGTGATTTTTCCGCCCATGACATCGAAGCCTTCCAGCGGCTTCAAGAAGTGCACCCAGTGCGCCCGGGTAATCTCGCTCACTGACAGGCACGCGTCGTGTCTTCAGTGTCTGGGGGCCGAGCACCGCCCTCAGGCCTGTAGTCTGTGTTCCCTTTTGCAAAGGCGGACTCAGGTAGCGAGATTGGCCCAGTGGAACGTTTTGTTCTCGGGCTCTTCGTCGGCATCGGCACCGGGGGTATCATGTGCATCGGCGTCTTCAGCGTCCAGAGCTTCATCCTCGGCCGCCAGTGCATCGAGTGCATCGAGTGCATCGAGGCATCGGCCCTCTGCATCGGTTCCGAGACATCGGATAGCTGCATCGACGTCGGTGGTACCGGGACCTCGTCTGCTGATGTCGTCGGACGGTGGTGCATCGTCTGGAGTTAAGGTGAGGGCTGTCCATTCCCCTGCTGGTGGCGGTGAGCCTTCGGGTGGGTCTCCCCCTACCCTGAGGGCTCCTGCGGTACAGCCCCCCCGAGACCGACCTCCTTCGGCCTCGGCCCCGAGGAAGCGATGGCTGGATTCTACGTCCTCCTCGTCGGTACCGGGAAGCTCCGGTGACATGCTTCGTTCCAAGAAGTCGAAGAAGCATCGTCACCGGTCCCCTTCCCGTGTCGGTACCGAGAGCTCTGGGTCGCCGAGGGAGTCGGCACCCAGCAGGCATCGGCACCGAGAGGACCGCTCACCCTCTGTTCAGGAGGTGTCGATGCGCTCCACTCTGGACAGCCCGGAACAGCCTCCACGCCCGGAACAGGTTCTGACGTCGACGCCTGCATCGACTTCCATGCCTTTCTCTGCAGCCGCTCTGAACGAGAGCCTCCGGGCCGTTCTCCCAGAGATTCTGGGAGAGCTGTTGCGCCCTACCCCTCCAGTACCGGTGGTGCTTGCGCCACCGGTACCGTCGAGCGTGGCGCCGGCAGGTCCATCACCCGAGGTGAGGTCTCCGGCGTCGGTGCCGCGTGCGGTGCCGGCTGCTGTCGCCTCCCAGGAAGGCTCCCCGACTACGTCGGCGGAGGGAGCTTCGCCGATGCGGGCGAGGGAGTCCACCTCTCGACGCCCCCATCGTGGACGTGGCTCCACGGAGTCGAGTCGGGCACGGTTGCAGACACAGGTCCGTGAACTTGTGTCTGACACCGAGGGTGAGGCCTCGTGGGAAGAGGAAGAAGACCCCAGATATTTCTCTGACGAGGAGTCTGAGGGTCTTCCTTCCGATCCCACTTCCTCTCCTGAAAGACAGCTTTCCCCTCCTGAGAGTCTGTCTTTCGCTTCCTTTGTCCGGGAGATGTCTACGGCCATCCCCTTCCCGGTGGTTGTGGAGGACGAGCCCAGGGCTGAAATGTTTGAGCTCCTGGACTATCCTTCTCCACCTAAGGAAGCGTCCACTGTTCCCCTGCACCATGTCCTCAAAAAGACATTGCTGGCGAACTGGACCAAGCCTTTAACTAATCCCCACATCCCCAAGAAGATCGAGTCCCAGTACCGGATCCATGGGGACCCAGATCTGATGCGCACCCAGTTGCCTCATGATTCTGGAGTTGTGGATCTGGCCCTAAAGAAGGCTAAGAGTTCTAGGGAGCATGCTTCGGCGCCCCCGGGCAAGGACTCTAGAACCTTAGACTCCTTTGGGAGGAAGGCCTACCATTCTTCTATGCTCGTGGCCAAAATTCAGTCTTGCCAGCTCTACACGAGCATACACATGCGGAACAATGTGCGGCAGTTGGCGGGCTTGGTTGATGCTCTCCCCCCTGAGCAAGCCAAGCCTTTTCAGGAGGTGGTCAGGCAGCTGAAGGCGTGCAGAAAATTCCTGGCCAGAGGGGTGTATGACACCTTTGATGTTGCGTCCAGGGCCGCTGCTCAAAGTGTGGTGATGCGCAGGCTCTCATGGCTGCGTGCCTCCGACCTGGAGAATAGAATCCAGCAGCGGATTGCGGACTCGCCTTGCCATGCGGATAATATTTTTGGAGAGAAAGTCGAACAGGTGGTAGAGCAGCTCCACCAGCGGGACACCGCATTCGACAAGTTCTCCCGCCGGCAGCCTTCAGCTTCTACCTCTACAGGTAGACGATTTTTCGGGGGAAGGAAGACTGTTCCCTACTCTTCTGGCAAGCGTAGGTACAATCCTCCTTCTCGACAGCCTGCGGCCCAGGCTAAGCCCCAGCGCGCGCGCTCTCGTCAGCAGCGTGCGACTCAGCAAGGCCCCTCGGCTCCCCAGCAAAAGCAAGGGGCGAGCTTTTGACTGGCTCCAGCAGAGCATAGCCGCCATCCAAGTGTCAGTGCCGGGCGACCTGCCAGTCGGAGGGAGGTTGAAAGCTTTTCACCAAAGGTGGCCTCTCATAACCTCCGATCAGTGGGTTCTCCAAATAGTCCGGCAAGGATACACCCTCAATTTGGCCTCAAAACCTCCAAATTGTCCACCGGGAGCTCAGTCTTACAGCTTCCAGCACAAGCAGGTACTTGCAGAGGAACTCTCCGCCCTTCTCAGCGCCAATGCGGTCGAGCCCGTGCCATCCGGGCAAGAAGGGCTGGGATTCTATTCCAGGTACTTCCTTGTGGAAAAGAAAACAGGGGGGATGCGTCCCATCCTAGACCTAAGGGCCCTGAACAAATATCTGGTCAAAGAAAAGTTCAGGATGCTTTCCCTGGGCACCCTACTTCCCATGATTCAGGAAAACGATTGGCTATGCTCTCTGGACTTGAAGGATGCCTACACACACATCCCGATACTGCCAGCTCACAGACAGTATCTGCGATTTCAGCTGGGCACACGTCACTTCCAGTACTGTGTGCTACCCTTTGGGCTCGCCTCTGCGCCCAGGGTGTTCACAAAGTGCTTGGCTGTAGTAGCAGCAGCACTTCGCAGGCTGGGGGTGCACGTGTTCCCATATCTCGACGATTGGCTGGTGAAGAACACGTCCGAGGCAGGAGCCCTGCAGTCCATGCAGATGACTATTCGCCTCCTGGAGCTACTGGGGTTTGTGATAAATTACCCAAAGTCCCATCTTCTCCCGGCGCAGAGACTCGAATTCATAGGAGCTCTGTTGGATTCTCGGACGGCTCGCGCCTATCTCCCAGAGGCGAGGACCAACAACTTGTTGCCCCTCGTCTCGCGGGTGCGAGCGTCCCAGCAGATCACAGCTCGGCAGATGTTGAGATTGCTGGGCCACATGGCCTCCACAGTTCATGTGACTCCCATAGCCCGCCTTCACATGAGATCTGCTCAATGGACCCTAGCTTCCCAGTGGTTTCAGGCTGCTGGGGATCTAGAAGGCGTGATCCACCTGTCCACGAGTTTTCTCGAATCCCTGTATTGGTGGACGATTTGCTCCAATTTGACTCTGGGACGTCCTTTCCAAATTCCTCAGCCACAAAAAGTGCTGACCACGGATGCGTCTCTCCTGGGATGGGGAGCTCATGTCGATGGGCTTCACACCCAAGGAAGCTGGTCCCTCCAGGAACGCGATCTACAGATCAATCTCCTGGAGTTGCGAGCGATCTGGAACGCTCTGAAGGCTTTCAGAGATCGGCTGTCCCACCAAATTATCCAAATTCAGACAGACAACCAGGTTGCCATGTACTACGTCAACAAGCAGGGGGGCACCGGATCTCGCCCCCTGTGTCAGGAAGCCGTCAGCATGTGGCTCTGGGCTCGCCGTCACGGCATGGTGCTCCAAGCCACATATCTGGCAGGCGTAAACAACAGTCTGGCCGACAGGTTGAGCAGGATTATGCAACCTCACGAGTGGTCGCTCAATTCCCGAGTGGTGCGCCAGATCTTCCAAGCGTGGGGCACCCCCTTGGTGGATCTCTTCGCATCTCGAGCAAACCACAAAGTCCCTCAGTTCTGTTCCAGGCTTCAGGCCCACGGCAGACTGGCATCGGATGCCTTTCTCCTGCATTGGGGGGAGGGCCTGCTGTATGCTTATCCTCTCATTCCTCTGATGGGGAAGACTTTGTTGAAACTCAAGCAAGACCGAGGCACCATGATTCTGATTGCTCCCTTTTGGCCGCGTCAGATCTGGTTCCCTCTTCTTCTGGAGTTATCCTCCGAAGAACCGTGGAGATTGGAGTGTTTTCCGACCCTCATCACGCAGGACGAAGGGGCTCTTCTGCATCCCAGCCTCCGGTCCCTGGCTCTCACGGCCTGGATGTTGAGAGCGTAGACTTTGCCTCTTTGGGTCTGTCAGAGGGTGTCTCCCGTGTCTTGCTTGCTTCCAGGAAAGATTCCACTAAGAGGAGTTACTTCTTTCTATGGAGGAGGTTTGCCGTCTGGTGTGACAGCAAGGCCCTAGATCCTCGCTCTTGTCCTACACAGACCCTGCTTGAATACCTTCTGCACTTGTCTGAGTCTGGCCTCAAGACCAACTCTGTAAGGGTTCACCTTAGTGCAATCAGTGCATACCATTACCATGTGGAAGGTAAGCCGATCTCGGGACAGCCTTTAGTTGTTCGCTTCATGAGAGGTTTGCTCTTGTCAAAGCCCCCTGTCAAGCCTCCTACAGTGTCATGGGATCTCAATGTCGTTCTCACCCAGCTGATGAAACCTCCTTTTGAGCCACTGAACTCCTGCCATCTGAAGTACTTGACCTGGAAGGTCATTTTCTTGGTGGCAGTTACTTCAGCTCGTAGAGTCAGTGAGCTTCAGGCCCTGGTAGCCCAGGCCCCTTACACCAAATTTCATCATAACAGAGTAGTCCTCCGCACTCACCCTAAGTTCTTGCCAAAGGTCGTGTCTGAGTTCCATCTGAACCAGTCAATTGTCTTGCCAACATTCTTTCCCCGTCCTCATTCCTGCCCTGCTGAACGTCAGCTGCACACATTGGACTGCAAGAGAGCATTGGCCTTTTATCTGGAGCGGACGCAGCCCAACAGACAGTCCGCCCAATTGTTTGTTTCTTTTGATCCCAATAGGAGGGGAGTGGCTGTGGGGAAACGCACCATATCCAATTGGCTAGCAGATTGCATTTCCTTCACTTACGCCCAGGCGGGGCTGGCTCTTGAGGGTCATGTCACGGCTCATAATGTTAGAGCCATGGCTGCGTCGGTAGCCCACTTGAAGTCAGCCTCCATTGAAGAAATTTGCAAAGCTGCGACGTGGTCATCTGTCCACACATTCACATCTCATTACTGCCTGCAGCAGGATACCCGACGCGACAGTCGGTTCGGGCAGTCAGTTCTTCAGAACCTGTTTGGGCTTTAGGATCCAACTCCACCCCCCGAGGGCCCTGTTTGTTCTGTTCCAGGCTGCACTCTCAGTTAGTTGGTAAATTTTTTAGGTCAATCTCAGTTATGTCCTCGCCGTTGCGAGGCCCAATTAACCATGGTTGTTGTTTTGAGTGAGCCTGGGGGCTAGGGATACCCCATCAGTGAGAACAAGCAGCCTGCTTGTCCTCGGAGAAAGCGAATGCTACATACCTGTAGAAGGTATTCTCCGAGGACAGCAGGCTGATTGTTCTCACAAACCCGCCCGCCTCCCCTTTGGAGTTGTGTCTTCCCTTGTCTTTGTCTTGCTACATATGAGACTGGCCGGCTCGAGCCGGTTTCGGGCGGGAAGACGGCCGCGCATGCGCGCGAGGGCTAGCAAAGGACTTTGCTAGTGAAGATTCCGATTGGAGGGGCTGCCGTGGACGTCACCCATCAGTGAGAACAATCAGCCTGCTGTCCTTGGAGAATACCTTCTACAGGTATGTAGCATTCGCTTTACATTGCTCATTTATACTTTCTGAACTGTAGCCTACCCTACGGTTGTGTGTAAGCCACATTGAGCCTACAACTAGTAGGAAAATGTGGGGTGTAAATGTATTGAATAAATAAATAAAGTGGTGGTAAGCCGAACGCGGGCTTGCCGCTTGCTAAACAGGAAGTACTGCTGGGCTACCGCAACAGTCTGGCGGTACTTCCCACCTCCCAGCGCACTGTCATATATCCAGCACTACAAAAATATATTTATTTTTGTAGCGCCGGGGTGTACCCGGCAGTAATTGGGGCAGTGCCACGCAAGCGCTGGAGCAGTTACTGCCACCTCAATGGGTGGTGATGAGGACTCCCCGCTGAAATGGCTGCGTGGCAAGTGCTTTACTTGCCCTACAGCCATTTCCAGCAGAAAAGAAAGAGTAACCTTTTTACCGGTTGCGGTAAAAGGGGGCCTCTGCTCATCAAAAACACACGCCAACGCAGGCCCCCTGCTGCAGTTTGGTAAAGGGGGTCCTAAGCCACCTAAAACAGCTTTAAAATGACATACTGCAGAATGTGCTGATGCTTCCCGTGGTGGCTGCCGGATTAAGGCACATTAGCTGCTCACTAAAGAATATTTCTTTTTAAATATTTATCTCGCCGCACCCTATGCCTGGAATAGACTTCCTGAGCCATTACGTCTAGCTCCATCCCTGGCCGCCTTCAAATCCGGGCTAAAGGCCTTCCTGTTTGATGCCGCTTTTAATTCCTAACTTGTCACCTGCTCGTAACCTTTATCTTGTCTTCCTCTCTTCAATAGTCCCTTTTCCCTATGTGTCCTATCTGTCTGTCCTACCCTTATCCCTTATTTGTCCTGTCTGTCTGTCCTGATTTAGATTGTAAGCTCTTTTGAGCAGGGACTGTCTTTTCTTCATGTTCAATTGTGAAGCGCTGCGTACGACTGGTAGCGCTATAGAAATGATTTGTAGTAGTAGTAGTAGTAGAAGCCTGCCCTTGCAGATCAGCAACACGGCCGCGCAGGCTTCTGTTTCTGTGAGTCTGACGTCCTGCACGTACGTGCAGGACGTCAGACTCACAGAAACAGAAGCCTGCGCGGCCGTGTTGCTGATCTGCAAGGGCAGGATTCTACATGGAATGCTGCTAGCGGAATAGCAACATTAACATTCCATCTAGAATCTCCAATAGTAGCAACATTCCATTTAGAATCATTCCTATGTGTCCTTCTACCCTTATCCTTATTGGTCCTGTCAATCAGTCCTGATTTAGATTGTAAGCTCTTTTGAGCAAGGACTGTCTTTTCTTCATGTTCAATTGTGAAGCGCTGCGTACGACTGGTAGCGCTATAGAAATGATTTATAGTAGTAGTAGTAGTAGAAGCCTGCCCTTGCAGATCAGCAACACGGCCGCGCAGGCTTCTGTTTCTGTGAGTCTGACGTCCTGCACGTACGTGCAGGACGTCAGACTCACAGAAACAGAAGCCTGCGCGGCCGTGTTGCTGATCTGCAAGGGCAGGATTCTACATGGAATGCTGCTAGCGGAATAGCAACATTAACATTCCATCTAGAATCTCCAATAGTAGCAACATTCCATTTAGAATCATTCCTATGTGTCCTTCTACCCTTATCCTTATTGGTCCTGTCAATCAGTCCTGATTTAGATTGTAAGCTCTTTTGAGCAGGGACTGTCTTTTCTTCATGTTCAATTGTGAAGCGCTGCGTACGACTGGTAGCGCTATAGAAATGATTTATAGTAGTAGTAGAAGCCTGCCCTTGCAGATCAGCAACACGGCCGCGCAGGCTTCTGTTTCTGTGAGTCTGACGTCCTGCACGTACGTGCAGGACGTCAGACTCACAGAAACAGAAGCCTGCGCGGCCGTGTTGCTGATCTGCAAGGGCAGGCTTCTACATGGAATGCTGCTAGCGGAATAGCAACATTAACATTCCATCTAGAATCTCCAATAGTAGCAACATTCCATTTAGAATCATTCCTATGTGTCCTTCTACCCTTATCCTTATTGGTCCTGTCAATCAGTCCTGATTTAGATTGTAAGCTCTTTTGAGCAGGGACTGTCTTTTCTTCATGTTCAATTGTGAAGCGCTGCGTACGACTGGTAGCGCTATAGAAATGATTTGTAGTAGTGGTAGTTTGTAAGGGGAGATGTCAGTATGAAGAATGGGCATTCTGTGCTAATCAGCACAGCTACATTACCATGTACTGACTGGCTAGTGCAGGAATACTGCATAAGCCTTTCCAACACCCATTTGGTAGGTAGTAAGTGCTCACGTGGTAAACGTTTTTGAATGGCCGTGCTCTAATGACAACATTAGAACATGGCCATTTATATAAAAAATACAAGGCTATTTTTATGCCTGAAGTAAAAATGACCTTAGTGTGCAGGAAAAACCTGTATTAAGTGCATGCTAGGGCCACTGCACCAAAGGGAGATGGGGAGGAAGTGGGGGAGGGACCTGGGACCCCTGAGTTTAGCACCCCAGAGCCTGGAGAGGGGAAAAAAATTGCCCTCTCCCTAGCCTCTATACTGGATTCCCCAGGCACAGAAGGGTATTTTTTTTTTTTTTTTTAGAGAGAGACTAATGGGCTCACCTTCTACCGCCTGCTGGAGACTGAGAAAATACTGAGGCTAGGGTCACGTGGCCAGGGCTCTTATTGGCTCTCTAGAGTCAGAAGTTTCTCAGTCTCCACCTGCTGGAAGGCGTGCACAACCCATCAGTCCAACCCTGGGCCGGTCCGGAGGGACTAAAGGAAAGCAAATTAGCAGGTAAGATCTAATTTCTCCTTAGTGTGCAGGAAAAACCTGCATAAATGCATGCTAGGGCCACTTTTTGTCACAACTTAAGTAAAAGGACCCTAAAGTAGTTGCTGAATTTTTTTGGTTTTTTTTTTTTCCTGCAAAGAAGTTTTGTTGCACTCATATAACTACTACTTATCATTTCTATAGCGCTGTACACTTGAACATGAAGAGACAGTCCCTGCTCGACAGAGCTTACAATCTAATTAGGACAGACAAACAGGACAAATAAGAGATAAGGACAAAGAGTAGCAAGATTCTGGAATCCCAAAGAGTACTACTACTACTTATCATTTCTATAGCGCTACTAGACATAAGCAGCGCTGTACATTTGAACATGAAGAGACAGTCCCTGCTCGACAGAGCTTACAATCTAATTAGGACAGACAAACAGGACAAACAAGAGATAAGGGAATATTAAAGTGAGGATGATAACAAAAAATAACGGTTCTGAACAAGTGAGTAAGGGTTAGGAGTTAAAAGCAGCTAAAGTAGATCCTCAAAGTACCCCAGGCCTGCAAGGTATATTACAACCATGGCAACCTCAAACCATCCAACACAGTTGCCTGGTTTAGTGTGTTGAGCACCAGAAGTACACTGCATTGTCCAGCATTTTTGTGTCTTGAATAGTTTTAAATAATTCAAAGGCCTTGACTAGAATCATAATTAGTTTGTATTTAAACTGCACATTTTCTTGCACTGTAGCCTACGCTTTAAGAAGTTGAAAAACACTGGTATTTCTGGCTTTTCATATGTTTTTTGCATACAGAGTGTCATGATAAATTTTTTTTTTTTTTTTTGCGTAGAGAGGTGTGGTAGCCGTGTTTGTCCACTGGTAATCAATAGAAATAAAATAAAACATGGAAAAGAAAATAAGAAGATACCTTTTTTATTGGACATAACTTAATACATTTCTTGATTAGCTTTCAAAGGTTGCCCTTCTTCGTCAGATCAGAAATAAGCAAACGTGTTAGATGACAGTAAAGTGAAACATCAAAGCATTTCCGTGATAGTCTCTCTGTCCCTCCTCTCACCTATCCACCCCCATCCTGTTAGACTATCACGGAAATGCTTTGATGTTCCCATGCATATCTCCTATCCACCCCCACCCTGTTAGACTGTCACTGAAATGCTTTGATGTTTCACTTATATATACACTGTCATCTACCACATTTGCTTATTTCCAATCTGACGAAGAAGGGCAACCTTCGAAAGCTAATTAAGAAATGTATTATGTCCAATAAAAAAGGTATCATCTTATTTTCTTTTCCATGTTTTATTTTATTTCTATTGATTACCTTTTTTTTTTTTTTTTTTTGAGGAATTGGGCCTGTTCCATGGTAAGCTTTGCATGTAATATGCTGACCCTGAAAGTTTATGCAAATTTTTAAACTATTACTGTGATGCAAAAGTATACAAAGTTCATTATTTGTCATTTTTTTCAATCCAGCACATAAACATCCTTGCAGATTGTTGACGTTCGTAAAATGATAATAATTAAGGAGATCTATTTTTCTAAGACCCCATTGTTAAGTTCCTACAGAGCTTATTTGCATCCTTAAAAAATGTTCATATAATCTTTGTCTCCATCACTTCTAGACCTGCCAGTTAAGGTAGTGGTTGCCACCAATGTGATTCTCCTTGGCTGGGGAGCTCGCTGATTGGACTGAGTAGCACAAAGATGTTGGTCTCTGCTGGAAGCCTCTTGGTCCATCAGCTGTTTGGAGACCTGGACAGTCAGGTTGGCTGTGATGGAGTTCTTTTCACCTGCTTTGGGGAAAAGTGGTCCAGGCCATGATGGAAAATGCCATGGTGGTGGCCTATATTAAAAATAAAAACAGGGTGGCACTGGGAAATCGGGTGGTTGCTCTGTATTCTGATGCCCTCTGTCACTGGGCGGAGGCAAGTTTGCTGGCCTTGTGCACTTATTCATGTGGGCTTTCTCAGTTGGTCTCCCCAGGGGAGTGGGAGCTGGGAAGGTGGTTTTTCAGCTCCTTCTGGACTTGTGTGGGCAAACCATCTTTGACCTCATGGCCTTGAGCAGCAATTCCAAAACGGAGACTTTTATCCACTGCAGAGAAGTGGCCTTGCAGATATTCCCTGGTTCTTCTATAGCCCAGGGCAAAGCCCTTGTTTGTCTTCCGTCCGTTCCTTTGATAGGCTGGTAACGCACAGGATTGCATACTATCCCTTTCTAGAGCTCCTAGAAGCACCAGAATTTGCCTTGCAGACCTGGTTCATCTGTTGGTGGGTGATCTGCTTCCTCTTGCCAGGGCTTGCAGATTGCTGAGGCCAGGGCTCAGTGGAAATAGAAGATCCTGATCCCTTTTGACTTAGTTTGGCTCTTGAGAAGCAACCCTTAACAAAGAAAGGGTTCTCACCACCATCTTGTTTAAGGTACGCAAGTCTTCCACATGTCTGGGTTTGGAATATTTTTGAGAGCTGGTGTGCCCATTGCTCACTTTCTCTTTGGAAGGTGCAGATTCTTGAAGCACTCAGGTTTCTGCAGCATGGGTTTTGACCAGGGGCTGGTGCTGGTGCTTTCCTGGTTTATGTGGCACGGTTCTAGGTCTCTTGCTGCTCATGGAGACGCTGCTTGATTTTTGAAAGGGGGTCTCATTTGTGCCCCCCCCCCCCCCCCCCCACAAACCCCCTTCTGGGATTTGAATTTGTTGCTGAATATTCTTTCCAGTCCTCCTTTTGAGCCTCTCAAGTCGGCCTCGGTTAAAGAACTCACTCTGAATACAGTTTCCTGGTGGCCAATTTGTCAGCCATATGGGTATCAGCTTCAGGCTCTGTCTTGTTGGGACCCCTGTCCCTCTTTCTTGGAGGATTCTGTCATCTGAATGGTTCTTGCTTACTTTCTTTCTAAGGTGATCTCCCCCTTCCATGTGAATTAGATCTCTGTGCCGTCCTTAGTGGATTGGGTCCAGAGGCGGGGCTGGTGTTTGGGTGGTGGGGCTAGTTCTGGGCAAGACTTCTACGGTCTGTGTCCTGAAAGTGGCAGATACAAATCAAGGTAAGGTATACACAAGAAGTAGCACATATGAGTTTATCTTGTTGGGCAGACTAGATGGACGGTGCAGGTCTTTTTCTGCTGTCATCTACTATGTTACTATGTTCTGCTTCAGGAGGCTTTGCAAGTTCCTGCTATGGTACTTGCAGGAAACAAATGAGTTTTACCTCTCAAATCATTTTTGTCCTCTTCCAAGGCCCCAGGAAGGGTCAGGTGCTGTCCAAGTCCTCTGCTACATATTGAATCAAGGAAGCCATTGAGATTACTTATATTTGTGGGAACAAGAGTAACTGCTGGGTCAAAGGCTCAGTTGACTGTCGGGTGGCAGTTGCTGCATTTCTTTGTGAAGTATTACAGACCTGATGTGCTAGCCAGAGCCCACTCAGACTTTGGCAGTGACCCACACCCAGTGAGTTTTGCTGGGGTACGTCCGGTCAGTTAGGAAGATGCAATCAGGATAAGGAAGGTGTTAATTTCAGTCATACGTGTTAATTTCCTTTCCTTTAGTCCTAGGTGTATCATCCTAAGACCCTTCCACAGAAGAGTGTGGCTATCAGGACTTTTGGTGTTCTTCTGTCTCTCCAGTGCTGTTTCAAAGCAGCAGTGGTTGATAGGCTATAGGTGTGTCTTTTGGGACCTTCTGCTTTTGGCAGAGGCATTCAGGAACTTTCTTATACCACTGGTGATGTCACTGGGAGAGATCAGTTTTGCTATCTTCCTTTGCTGGCAGGAAGGGGTAAAACCTGCCAAGCAGAGTGATGCAGCCAGACTAAAGGAAAGGAAATTAACAGGTATGTGTAAACTTCACCATTGTGAATGTTTGTGCATTAACATTTGTAAATATGAGCACTTGTTATAGAATTGCCCTGCTAATGTAGAATGAGCAGTGACTTCTCCACCACCGCCAACTCCAGGCTCCGCTCATTCTGCCTCGCCTCACCCTATGCTTGGAACAACCTTCCTGAACCCTTACGCCAAGCCCCCTCCCTGCCTGTCTTCAAGTCTTTGCTTAAAGCCCACCTCTTCAATGCTGCATTCGGCACCTAACCCTTACCGTTCAGTGAATCCAGACTGCCCCAATTTGACTGCCCCTATCGGACCGACCGTTCACTTGTCTATTAGATTGTAAGCTCTTTGAGCAGGGACTGTCTCTCTTTGTTAAATTGTACAGCGCTGCGTAACCCTAGTAGCACTCTAGAAATGTTAAGTAGTAGTTAATTCAGCATGTCGGTCAGTAATATTCCAAAAACGTAATACAATTTAGATGGTCTTTTGGTCTAGCATTGTGACACTTTATTATTTTTCATTTACTGTTTACATTTTTACAAAGCATTGATGAAGTGTATAAAATATCTGGTTCTGCATATTAAAATGATATGAATATTGTAATAAGTAATATAATATATTTTATCTTAGGCCTACGTTTGACAGTGCTGCTAACCGCTTTCCTCATGGTAGTTGGAGCTGGGATAAAATGTGTGTCTGTGGCAGATACATTAATAAAGAGAAGGTAAGGCTGTTTAATTTATGGTTGTAAAGTGGCCTGTATCTAAAAATATGCAGCGTGTCGTTATCTAGGAATAACTCTGTTAATAACAAAAATTTAATCTTTGATTTCTTGTTTTTTATTTTGTTTGTTTCTGCGTTATATCTTTTTGCAAGCATGAAAGTGGCTTTTCACTACTGCTGCTTTCCAGACATCTTTGTTTTTTTTTGCTTTTGGTTTAATTTTGATTCACTGGGATTCTAATCCAGCCATAATGTATAAGGAGTGGGAGTACGACCAAGGATACCAGAAACTGGAAGATGTTCTAAAATAAAACTTTATTAAAGGTTTGAAGACTCGACACGTTGTGTTTCGGCCGACAGGCCTGCATCAGGAGTCTACTATGCAGGGTTTTGCAAAATAATGCTGGTAGGAATCCTCTGAAGATTATGCAGAAGTCTCTTACACGGAGAATTACTGAATTGCTGAATGCTAATGAGGTTGATTCTTCAGAAATAGCGTAGTAGTCTTTAGAAAGACTGTTTGTAAAAGTTCGTCAGAGGCGCTGCACGCACAGTAGGTAATGTGCGTGCAGCGCCTCTGACGAACTTTTACAAACAGTCTTTCTAAAGACTACTACGCTATTTCTGAAGAATCAACCTCATTAGCATTCAGCAATTCAGTAATTCTCCGTGTAAGAGACTTCTGCATAATCTTCAGAGGATTCCTACCAGCATTATTTTGCAAAACCCTGCATAGTAGACTCCTGATGCAGGCCTGTCGGCCGAAACACGACGTGTCGAGTCTTCAAACCTTTAATAAAGTTTTATTTTAGAACATCTTCCAGTTTCTGGTATCCTTGGTCGTACTCCCACTCCTTATACATTATTGTTTTTACCGTGGGGTGCTTGAGTTTTCCGCCTGCTGGCGGATCTTTTCTCATTCTAATCCAGCCACCAGTCTTACAGATCCTTTACTAAGGGGCGCTAATGAATCCTCTTGTTCGGAAGGAATGGATCCTCAGAAGCTTAGCCGAGATTGGGTGGCAGAGCCGGTAGGGGGAGGCGGGGCTGGTGGTTGGGAGGTGGACCTTGTTCTGGCAGACTTCTACGGTCTGTGCCCTGAAAATGGCAGAAACAAATCAAGGTCAGGTATACACACAAAGTAGCACATATGAGTTTAAATTGTTGGGCAGACTAGTTGGACCGTGCAGGTCTTTTTCTGCCATCATCTACGATGTTACTATGTAATGGATTTAGTTCACACTAATGATTAGCGTGTGCTAAATAAGATGCTTATTATATTCTTATGGGTGTCCTATCATTTAGTGCACACTAATCGTTAGCATGCTAAATCTGCTGGCACACCTTAGTAAATGGACCCCTTAATCTTTACTTGCACATGAAGTCTGAATCGACCAGTCAGTGAGATCCCTCTACAACTAAAAATTTGTCTACACTCGGACACTGGGAAGATAAGAAAACAAAACTAAGAAATGGGAGAGAACATGTCTAAATCAGTAAAATGAGGGAGGGGGCCAAGATGACTTTTCTGATACATTAGTAACGGAAGGAAGTGCAAACATGCGCCATGAGATTGAAAAGGTGAGGGGCAAGAATCTGGAGAGGCAAGCAGAATTGCTTAACAAAAATTTCTGTTTGGTGTTAGGACTGCAGAAAGACACAAATAAGAATAGAAGCGAGGTAAACCTCAAATGATTTTCAGTAAACTGTAAGGAGCTTGCTGAACTCAAAACAAAGCAATTGAGCCAAAGTTGAGACATCCAAGATTATTGAAAGAACTTGAAGTCTCGGTTGTCCCGCTGTGTGACCTTTTCCCACACTTTAGCGCTTGCACTGATCTTGAAAGATTGGAGACAAGTGAAAGTGTTTCCTCTTCACAAAACCGGAGTGGAGGAGGAGGCTGGGTAACCTGACCTTACTACTACTAATAGCATTTATGTAGCGCTTCCAGACGCACGCAGCGCTGAACATTTGACATAGAGAGACAGTCCCTGCTCAAAGAGCTTACAATCTAGGTAAAACAGACAGACAAGACATTACGGGCAAGGGAATTACAGGGTAAAGAGGAACGGGAGGAGGAGAGCAATGAGTAGCGGATAGGAGCCAAAGGCAGCAGTGAAAAGGTGAGCCTTCAGCATAGATTTAAAAACAGGTAGAGATGGAGCTTAGACGTATGGGCTCGGGAAGACGGTTCCAGGCATAAGGTGCAGCAAGATAAAAGGAACGAGGAGAAGGGGGACGACAAGAGAGACTTGCTCAGAGAGTGGAGTTCACGGGGAGGAATGTAGGGAGAAATGAGAGAGGAGGGGTAATGAGGGGTCATAGAGTGGATGCATTTCCTCACCACCACCAAGGTCAAACTCATGACTAAATAGAATTATAGAAAAATTGAAGTCTAGTCTGTCCATCCATGCCATCTGCTCTCCCTTAGAGATCCTATGTTCTTGTCCCAAGCTTTCTTAAATTCAGATAGTTTTCGTCTCCACCCCTGATGGAATGATGAGCCGCTACGGCAGCTGCGTATTTGATGGGCTGCCCTAAAATATTTGTCCTCCCTGTTCTGCCTATTACAATTACTTAGGAGCTAAATTTTACATTATATAATTAACCAGACGAGTTGAATGTTACATTTAAAAACACAAAACGTCTTGCCTATACTGTTCAAAATTCTGCTGCACGTATTCTGCCAGGGTCTCTATGCTCATATTTGCCCTCTCTTCAAGTCGCTTCATTGGCTCCCTATCCATTACCGCATTCAGTTCAAACTCCTCTTATTGACTTACAAGTGCATTCTCTCTGCAGCTCCTCAGTCCCTCTCTACTCTTCTGTCCCTATATTCCTCCCTGGGAACTCTGTTCATCGGGTAAATCTCTCTTACCTGGACCCTTGTCCTCCACTGCCAATTCTAGACTCTGTTCTTTTATCTTTCTGCACCATATGCCTGGAATAGACTTCCTGAGCCAGTACGTCAAGCTCCATATCTGGCAGTCTTCAAATCTAGGCTAAAAGCCCACCTTTTCGATGCTGCTTTTAACTCCTAACCCCTATTCGCTTGTACAGTACCCATGTATGTTTTATCATTTCCACCTTAGTAATTCTGTTATCCCTTATTTGCCCCGTTTGTCCTGATTAGATTGTAAGCTCTTTCGAGCAGGGACTGTCTCTTCATGTTCAAGTGTACTGCAGTGCATACATCTAGTTGCCCTATAGAAATAAGTAGTATTAGTAACTATCCCACAGATTCTGGAATAGTGGGAAGGGCTATCTGGTAAGAGACCTAATTTCGCCTTATCCTGAAAAGGTGTCCCACATGGAGCCTTGTTGGTCAGGTGGACATTTGGAGTGCTAGCAGTGACAGAAGTGACCCATAAGGAGCGTTGTTACTGAGGAGGAGATTCTGTAGCAGCCCTGTTGGCAAGATCAATTAAAAATGTTAGTCTGGTTCTTTTTTGCGGGGGGAGGATTCTGAAATACTACTGTGAAGGGTGGTGAGGTGGATGAAGACTTGAGACTTTGGGGGAGAGGTGAGATTCATAGAGGCTTTGCGGTTAAGGATAGAAGTATATAAGTATTGCCATACTGGGAAAGACCAAAGGTCCATCGAGCCCAGCATCCTGTTTCCAACAGTGGCCAATCCAGGTCACAAATAACCGGCAAGATCCCCAAAATGTACAAAACATTTTATACTGCTTATCCCAGAAATAGTGAATTTTCTCCCAAGTCCATTTAATAATGATCTATGGACTTTTCCTTTAGGAAGCCGTCCAAACCTTTTTTAAAACTCCGCTAAGCTAACCGCCTTTACCATTTTCTCTGGCAACGAATTCCAGAGTTTAATTACATGTTGAGTGAAGAAAATTTTCTCCGATTTGTTTTAAATTTACTACATTGTAGCTTCATCGCATGCCCCCTAGTCTTTTTGGAAAGCGTGAACAGATGCTTCACATCTACCCGTTCAACTCCACTCATTATTTTATAGACCTCTACCATATCTCCCCTCAGCCGCTTTTTCTCCAAGCTGAAGAGCCCTAGCCGCTTTAGCCTTTCCTCATAGGGAAGTCGTCCCATCCCCTTTATCATTTTCGTCTAGACTGCCACTGTGGCTGCTGGGAGTGGGCAAACGGTTGAGGGAAGCTAAAACTGCAGCTGCACCACCCATTCCTCCCCTCTCAGCCTTAGTAGGTACAGTTTTAGCCTCTCACCTTATTTGCCCCAGCAACCATACCCTAAAATCTGGCAGCGGAGGGAGGTGTGGTTGGGTGATAGGATGAGCAATAGCCTCTTATCCACACATTCTTTGCTGCTTTAATAAATAGCTTGCTATATATCCCCCCTTGAGAATATTATGAATGTGTGACTTATACATCTGATGTATTTAACAAATTACAGTTGTTTCAAGTCTGGCTTCTAGATTTTATTTATTTAATTTTTAGGCTAGCTCCTATATCCTAAGAAAGTGTCAAGTCCTGACTGTTGTCATGTTACTCTGTCACCCTGTGGTTGAACTGTAAAATCCATCCGTTGATATTTAATGGTTTTATGTACTATCACACTTGAGAATCACGTGAAAATCACAACGAAAAAGATGTTCCACTCAATGTGGAAATTTAAAAAGAGTAAAACCATTCTTCCCAAGAAACGTTTTCCGGAATCTGGTACAATCATTAGTACTCAGTCACCTAGACTACTGCAAAGAGCAAATACTCAAAAAAAACTCCAGTCAGCCCTGAACACAGCAGCCAGACTCATATTTGGAAAACCAAAATACGAAAGTGCAAAGCCCCTACGAGAGAAGCTACACTGGTTACCACTCAAAGAACGCATCACGTTCAAAGTATGCACCCTATTACACAAAATCATCCACGACGAGGCCCCAGCCTACATGTCGGACCTGATCGACCTACCACCCAGGAATGCTAAAAGATCATCTCGCACATTCCTTAATCTTCATTTCCCTAACTGCAAAGGCCTAAAATATAAACTAATGCACGCATCAACCTTTTCCTATATGAGCACGCAATTCTGGAACGCACTGCCACAGAACCTAAAAGCGACCTATGAACTGACCAACTTCCGCAAACAGCTGAAGACCCATCTCTTCGACAAGGTATACCACAAAGACCAAAACATGTGAAATCCCCACATATATCTAGTAATGTTAAGAATGCCTTATGTTATATCACTATCATGTATTCCATTACCATGCAACCCAAATTACTTCTGTAACACTGAATGTCAATTCTCCTCTCATTTCCACTATCTATGATATATTGTAAGCCACATTGAGCCTGCAAAGAGGTGGGATACAAATGCAATAAATAAATTGTATTATTCTTTCCAAAACAGAATGAGTAGTGTTCCTTTGAGACCACCCCTCCTGTCTCAAGTCAGAGAACGTACAAAGAAACTGCACATATAAATACGCACATGGGCGCACACACACAGAGGTTGGAAAGAATTCCATGTGCCATGTGCTTTCCTTGCTTGTCTGCATTTAATGCTCGTGTACCATTTACTTCCCGTCATACTTTCTTTCCCTTTAAAGTGTCTGCAGTCTAAGACTTGTTCTTTGGCTGCCAGAGATATCCTGATGCTGATAGCAGTGGGTTTCTAGACAGCAGTATCAAGGCTTTTTTTTTTTTGTTTATTTTTATTTAGATCAATGTGAAGAATTGTCATAAACCTTCAAGCACATATTTTCTATTTATAAACTTCGGGGGGGGGGGGGGGGAGCAGATCATTTTGGAATTGCACGTTTCACATAAGACGTATGTGTTGAAAAAAAGAAAAGTTTGTTTCTGTATTTTAAGGCATTGGAGCTTTTCAAGCTGCAGTACATTTTAAAAATGTAGGTTAAAAATGAGTCAATGACCTGCATTGCAGATGCAGCAATGCCAGCCCAAGACACTGACATTTTTCCGAAACAGTCTTGACAGCTACAGAGCGGTAACAGAGCACTTCGGAGAGACCCTTGACAGGGCAATGATGACTTCACTGAAATCCTAACATCCTAGCACCCTGTTATTGCACAGTAATCAGAGCTGTCATAGACACCAGCTGAGTGGTTCTGTGTTGAGAGCTTTATCTGTCTTTTGAAACAAGCAAACATTTGTCTAGCCTTTTATCATAGCTTTTTCAGATATATAGTCTATTACAAAAGATACTTGGATAAAAACAAAACGTTTTTTATCCTTTTCTCAGAGCTCTTGTAAACCTGAAAAAAAACCTTGGGCATTATGTATGTACAGTTTTGTAGTAACCAACTCATCAGTGGTGTTCTTAACCTTTCCTCCTTATGCTTCATGATCAGTAGAGCCTATTCATTGTTTGTATATCTTTCTATACTCGATGTCTGTCATCTTATCTTAGGGGAAAATAAATTCTGTTTATTAGCTCTTTAGTTCCCTGTTGAAATTGTAAAGGCAAGACCATGGTCAGTTCATATTTTCTTCCATGTCTTCACTGTGTTGCCCTCTGCATATTTGGCCATCAACCAATGAATTCATTATGATGCATCTTGCAGTAGGTAATATTTAATATACCAGCCCATCCTATATAATAAAACGCACCTCCAACATTCTGAAGCTGACTGCATGGCTGAGGCATTCCTGCTCTCTGTATCCATCTCCTGAATTGACATCACGTACTTCCGGGTTCGTCACAAGCAGAAGTGACCAACCACACGAGGTTTCTCGGCTTCAGAATGTTGGAGGTGCATTCTATTAAATAGGATTGGTCAGTTCCTTGAAGCACAGCCAGAGCTCAGCGTCCTGCACAGTAACGCTCAGACACCAGAAGGGGGGGGGGGGCAGGTATCTCTGTCACACACACACTCTCTCTCTCACAGACAATCTCTTTCTCTTTCACTCTCACACACTGTCTCTCACACACTCTATGTCTAACACTGTATCACATTCATTCTCTATATGTCACACAGTCACTCACACACTATCTTGGTTTCATACACTCAGTCTCACAGAGAGTCTGTGTCTCACACATTCTCTCTCTCTCTCGCACACACTGTATCTGTGTGAAACACACTCTCTCTCTCACACTGGGTCTCACATACACACTTGCACACGCTCTCATTCTCACACACACACTCTCTCTCTCTCTCACAGACACACTTGCACCCAGACTCACTCTCTTTCTCACACACACACATACACTCGCACATTCACTCTCTCTCTCACACACAGTCACTCTCACATACACTCTCTCAAACATACACACTCCGAGGAAAACCTTGCTAGCGCCCATTTCATTTGTGTCAGAAATGTGCCTTTTTTACTATTTGGTAAATATTTCATGTTCTTGTCTTTTTGGAAGAATTTTGAATGTCATGATCATTTTGCTTCTTTTTGTTGTTGTGCTGCTCGCCACATGCAAGCATTAAGACATTAAGCTTAATGTCCTTAATACCCTGCAATAGGCAATAATACTCAAAAGACAATTTCTGAATCAAGGAAGTACAGTGCACATGTTTGGGAATCTTTTTAAGGGATGGTTCTTGGGCTTTGCACAGAAGTTTCTCAGTCTTGATGTCCAGACATTGAGTAGTGCTAAATTTGCATGCTTTTAAGGGTCAAGGGTAATGGATTTTATATATTGCCTTTCTGTAGTACAACCAAAGCAGTTTACATTGATTATATATAGGTGCTTTCTCTGTCCCTAGTGGGCTCAGTCTGTTTTTTGTACCTGGGGCAATGGTGGGAGTGGGTTTAAAGCAGTCACTTACTTTCTCCTTAATTTAAAAGCTTAGTGCTGTACTTCTGACTATAAGGTGGTCTTTTACGAAAGCTTAACTTGAGTTATCTGTAGCAGGGCCCATAGGAATAAAATGGGCCCTGCTGCAGATAACTCAAGCTAAGCTTTAGTAAAATACCCTCTAAATATTTTATTTATTTATTTTATTTGTTGCATTTGTATCCCACATTTTCCCACCTATTTGCAGGCTCAATGTGGCTTACATAGTGCTGTAGCGGCGGTCGCCAGTTCTGGTCTGAACAAATACGTAGTGTGCTCAAGTACAAGTTGTGATTGTGGTAGGGTATGGTTCAAATTCGGTAAATGCATTGGGAAACATTAAGTGTGAAGAGGGGGATAGGAGTGAGTCCATTATAGTCTTGGTGGTGTTGTGTAGCAGGTTTTCTGGTTCTTATGTTGGGTAGGTGGGGTATGCCTTTTGGTTCGTTTTTAGTTTTTTCCGGAACTTTAGGTAGTCGTATGTTGTTTTTACTGTTTTTGGTAGTGCGTTCCATAGTTGTGCGCAAAAATAGGAGAAGATGGATGCATATGTTTTGTATTTTGAGTCCTTTGTTGTTTGGGTAGTGGAGGTTAAGATACGTTAGAGCTGATCTTGTTGTGTTTCTGGTTGGGATTTCTATGAGGTCTTTCATGTATCCTGGGGCTTTGCCATAGATGATTTTATGGGTCATGGAGCAGATTTTGAAAGCAATACGTTCTTTGGGAGCCATTGACGTTTTTCTCGGAGGGGTTTGGCACTTTCAAAACGCAATTTTCCAAATATAAGCCTGGCTGCTGTGTTTTGAGCGGTCTGGAGTTTCTTTATGATTTTTTCTTTACAGCCCGCGTAGATTTCGTTGCAGTAGTCTGCATGGTTCAGTACAAATGTTTGTATCAAGTTTCGAAATATTTCCCTCGGGAAGAATGGTTTCACACGCTTGAGTTTCCACATTGAGTGGAACATTTTCTTTATGGTGGAATTCGCTTGATTCTCTAGTGAGAGATTCCGGTCGATTATTACTCCAAGGATTTTCAGATTGTCTGCAATAGGAAGGGTGTGGCCTGGGATGTTAATATTTGTGGGTTTGTATGTGTTATATTGTGATGAGATTGTTAGACAAGGGTTTTTTCTGTGTTGAGTTTTAGTTGGAATGCGTTTGCCCATGAATCCATGATGTTCAAACTGAGCTTGATTTTATTGGAGATTTCTGCCAGGTCGGGTTTGTATGGGATATATATTGTGATGTCATCAGCATATATGAATGGGTTAAGGCCTTGAATGGATAAGGATTTGGCTAGTGGGGTCATCATGAGGTTGAAAAGGATCGGTGATAGTGGTGATCCCTGCGGTACTCCGCAGTCTGGTTTCCGAGGTTTTGGTCTGAGGACAGTTTGTGTGAGAAAAGGTCGAATGTGTGTCCTTTTGCATAGCTTGTTTGCATTTGCGGCCATTTCAGTTCATATAAGTGAAGGAAATCCTTGCAGTCGCGAGCGCTGGTAGAGTTTGGGTCTTCTAGATGAAGGTTGATGTCTCCTAATATTAATGTGTTGGAGTTAGAAATGCAAGTGTTTGTGATGAAGTCCACAAAGTTTGGCTGGTTTTCCTTCCAGTTACATGGGTGGTCTATAGAATAGGACACAGTTTAGATGGTTGAGCAGGGTTTTATATTTGATTCTGATTGAGGCTATTTCAAGTTGGGTTGTTATGGATTCGCCTGTGGTTCCGATGGTGAAATGGGATCGGTATATGAGCACTATTCCTCCACCTCTGTTTTCCTTCCTGGTCCAGTGAGTTATTTTATATCCTGGGGGGGCATAGGTTTAGTATGATTGGGTCTTCTTGATTGTGGATCCAGGTTTCAGTGATAAAGAGTAGATTTAGTTTTTCTGATATAATCCAGTCCGTTGTTATTAATGCCTTGTTTACTACAGACCTGGCATTAACATAGCCTGCTTGTAGTGTGTGGTATGGATCTTTTGTGTTTGGTGTTATGTGGACTTTTGTTAATTGCCGTTTCGTGGTATGTGAGGGATTTTTTGGATTTTTCTTGCCCTTTTGTTGTGGGTGTTCATTTGTTTGTATTTTTCTTTCGTTGTGGTTGTTGGTGTGGTAACGTGTGGTGTGTCTGTTAGGTCTTTGGTAATTATTCCATATGGGTATCGTGTTATTATCTGCGAGTGGTTTGGTAAGTGTTTGGTGGATTAGTGAAAGGGAATAGATTGCTAGAAGAGCTTTGACAGTGTTCATTGTTTCGGCTCTGTGAACTGTGGTGCACTGTGGTGAGCCTAGCTCTGTTTATGGTTTCGGGGTTTTCAATCAGCCGGCCATCCAGTTTACCTTGTGAGTATGCTGGGCACTGAGTCAGCAGGGTTGCGTCTGTTCGATTATGGGTGGAGCTGTTTCGCCAAGCCATCTGTAACTCACCGTGCAGCAGCCCGACACTGCGACTGTGTTCGATGGCCCGTACAGCGGCCTAGTGGTCTGGAGGTCCCCGAGGTGCTTTGAAGCCTCGCGTTCTCACTTTGATTACCAGGTGAGATCTCCATTTGGGCCTCTGGTCAGGGTTTACGTAGGTCAGAATTTGATTATAGTGGGGAGCTATTTCGCCGAGTCTTCTGTCCGCCTCAGTCGTGGTGCAGCAGGGCGTCGCAGTATAGCATGGTGTGTCGGCCCGGAACAGCGGCTCTCTCTCTGTTCAGTGTGTGGTGCTGTGGCTGGATATTGTCCCATGTATACTGGGAAGGTCAGGATATATAACTGTTCACAGAGCCTCAGCAAAGAGATCTGTCTCTCTTTCCTCCCGGGCTGAAAGGGGAAAGAGGAATATTTGGGCGATTTAAAAAAAAATAAATAAATAAATTATTTTTTTAAAATTTATAACACTTTGCAACTGACATTTCCAGAGAAGGGAAAGTGGTAAAATTAGAGGACATGAATTGAGGTTGGGGGGGGGGGGGGGGTAGAATTAGGAGTAGTGTCAGAATATTCTTTTTCACAGAGAGGGTGGTTGATGCCTGCAATTTTGATTTTGTCCAGTAGGCTTAGAAGAATTCTGTGATCGACAGGTCACACTCTTAGCAAAATTAAGAAACGAGTTCTGCAAAGGCAAAAAAATTCTTCTCTTACAATTAATTTTGCAAAGAGTGTGATTAGCACTGTTTAGGTACTGAGCAGAGGGCAGAAACCTGATTGATAGTCGTGCAGTACGGTGTATCTAAGTATTCCATTAGGTGAGAGGCCTCTAGTCCTTCCGTTAGCTTTGTTGTTAGAGGTATAGTTGATGAATATTTTATTGGAAACCACCTAGGTTTAGGTGGCCTATACAATTTTAAAATTTGTGGTTTTCTTCCTTTTTTTGTTTTTTTCTAATTTATTATCGGTGTTAGGATATTGCCGTTTTTCTTTTGAGAACAAGGCTTTGGACAGCATGTAAGAAAAGAGCTTAGTTGCAGTGTGTTGGGGCTGTTTGCGTTAGGTAGCTGGGGCAGCTGTGTAACAGGTAAAATGCTTTGGAAAATTTTCTGCACCAGTTGCTTCACTGTTGGATTGAAGGATGACCAAGTTCTGTTGGCAATTACGTTGTCGTGTGAACCTTCCAGTTCATCAACATATGTTTCTAGGTTGTAGTTTCCTTTCGGGTGTTCCTTTCTTAGACCAGTGATCTTGTTTTTGAAGTATTTGACCAAAGTATCAGCTGAGGGGGGTGTTATCATTTAGTGATGCAGATGTTTGGGTGGATGTTATTTTATGTTGTCAAGGACGTATTCCTCATCAGCTGTCTTCAGAAGATTGAAAGTATGAGCTGTTTCTCTCTTCTTCAGATATGGAGAGAATCAAGCTGTGGAATTTATACTAGAGCAATATAATACTAGTTTGAAACCACTGTGTAGGAACTCTAGATTATATAGAATAAAATTACAGAACATATGTTTAATGGGACAAAGTCAGCATGGGTTCAGCCAAGGGAAGTCTTCCCTCACCAATTTGCTTCATTTCTTTGAAGGCGTGGATAAAGGTGAGCCGGTTGATGTAGTGTATCTAGATTTTCAGAAAGCTTTTGATAAAAGTTCCTCATGAGAGACTCCTGAGAAAATGAAAGAGTCATGGGGTAGGAGGCATTGTTCTGCTGTGGAGTAGGAATTGGTTATTGGACAGAAAACAGAGGGTAGGGTTAAATGGTCATTTCTCTCAGTGGAGGGGGGTGAACAGTGAATACCGCAGGGATAAGTACCGGGACCAGTGCTATTTAACATATTTATAAATGATCTGGAAATTGGAACGACGAGTGAGGTGATTAAATTTGCAGATGACACAAAACTATTCAAGGTTCTTAAAACGTGTGCGTACTGTGAAATATTGCAGGAAGACCTTAGGAAATTGGAAGACCGGGCATCCAAATGGCAGATGAAATTTAAGGTGGACAAATACAAGATGATGCACATTGTAAAGAATAATCCAAATCATATAGTTGATGCTACAGTCCACCTTGGGGATCAGCACCCAAGAAAAAGATCTAGGTGTCATTGCAGACAGTAAGCTGAAATCTTCTGCTTAATGTGCGGCAGCGGCCAAAAAAGCAAACAGGATGCTAGGAATTATTAGAAAAGGGATGGTGAATAAGACTGAAAATACTATAATGTCTCTTATCACTCCATGGTGTGACCACACCTTGAGTATTGCGTTCAGTTCTGGTCACCGTAGCTCAAAAAAGATATAGCGGAATTAGAAAAGGTTCAAAGAAGAGTGAGTAAAATGATAAAGAGGATGGAACTCTCTCATATGAGGAGAGGGTAAAGAGGTTAGGACTGTTCAGCTTGGAAAAGAGACGGATGAGGAGAGATATGATTGACGTCTACAAAATCCTGAGTAGTGTAGAATGAGTAGAAGTAAATCGTTTGCTTTTATTTATTTATTTTTTTCACTCGTTCCAAAAATACAAAGTCTAGGGGACACTCGAAACTACATGGAAATACTTTTAAAACAAATAGGAGGAAATATTTTTTCACTCAATGAATAGTTAAGCTCTTGATCTTTGCCAATGGATGTAGTAACGGTGATTAGCGTATATGGGTTTAAAAAGGTTTGGACAAATTCCCTGGAGGAAGTCCATAGTCTGCTATCGAGACAGACATGGGGAAGCAACTGCTTGCCCTCTGATGGGTAGAATAGAATGTTTCCATGATTTGGATTTCTGTCAGGTACTTGTGACCTGCCTTGGCCACTGTTGGAAACAGGATACTGGGCTCGACCATTGGTCTGACCCAGTATGGCTACTCTTATGTTCTTACAGAAAGCTGTGAAATATCCAGAGAGACTAAATGAAATGGAAAATAGAAATATGCAGTATAGCAGTTACATAATAAGCTTACTCTTAAGTATATAAAAGCATGTGCAGCTTCGTTAGTCAAAAGTAATTAACATTTGCCAGACTTCCTCACATGGACGATAACTTTCAGTGGGAGGCGGGAGGATTTAATCGGGATTTTCTGGTACATATGATAGTGCTACAGATTGCTTTTCATGTTTCTAATGCCACTAGCAAGCTGAGGGGAAAGAAATGTGCTCTTCTGGTGACATGGCACGGCAGATACCACTGTAAACAAGAGCATTGGTGGAGTAACCTGCATGGAGTTGTAGTACAGCCATAACCACCTTACTGGGCAGACTAGATGAGCCATCCTGCTCTTACTCTGCTGTCATTTGCTGTGTCCAGAAAGCACAGTGTAAATGCCATGCTTCCCTTTCCTCCTAAAATTGACTGTTTTTCCTTTCTATTCTCTTCCAGTTATCTCCCCCCCCCCCCCCCCCCCCCCCCCCACACACACACACAAAGCTTCTTTTCAGCTAGCTAAGGTCTGGTGTTTTCCTCCGTCCTCTGCTATAACACAGCTTCTCCATACAGTGATACAGGGCGTTAGATCCTTTCCCTGTTCTTTACTTTGCCCTCTTTCTGCTCTCCTCAACCCCTTAGCATGCACATTAGCTGTCTCCCTCCCCTCTCCCACCCCTAATGCTGCTTTGCATAGCATGGTACTGGCACTTTGATCAGGAAAGGCTACTCATAGGCTGCTGTTCCCAACACTTTTGAGGCCTGTTGATTATCAGCGTACGCTAATAAGCGTATGTGTAGAGAGAAGCAGCAGCATTTCAGTGAAGTGTCATGCCTCCAGATATGATGTAATGTTTGAATTTAGTGCCAGGCTCACTCGTTATGATTTTTAATTGCCTGTTATGACTGGAAAGGTTGAATCTTCCCTATATACAACTTCACTTCAATACGTTGCCTAAAATGCTGGCTATCTTCCTTGCCATTCTGACGTTTTTGATTAATTTCCCCTGTGGTCGTTGTTTGATATCAATCTGTGGTGATTTTTCCTTGTGTTATAGAGCAAAATATTTAAGCTAAAATAATTTCATCTATCAATATATTTCCATGTGTATATATATATAATTCTTGATCTAGAATGTTCTTCTGTTTTCCATAAATTCTTGTGTTCCAGACTAATCCACGCAGGGCAGCTGTTAAATGGATTGGGTGGTCCAACTGTGATGAATGCCGCGCCATTCCTTTCCACTACTTGGTTCTCTCCGGACGAACGAGCCACAGCGACAGCTATCGCATCAATGCTCAACTACCTTGGAGGAGCATGTGCATTTCTGGTTGGGCCACTGGTGGTTCCAGCGCCTAATAAAACAACACTTCTGTCAGCATCGCCTAGGCATATTGGCTGTATAAGGGATCGCATTGAGGCTGTAATGTATGCAGGTATTGTAAACTTTATTTTATTAATGCAAACAATTGAGAGCTTTCTTTCGGTAAGAACCAAAGAATCAGCTAACCAATGTGTCTTCCTGTTGCCAGGTATTTTAAACAGTAGTCTCTTTGAGACATGTTAAAATGTTGTGTCAGTACAGTTTATTTAATGTAGGTATAGTCCCATGTGATTAAAGCGTGGTAACTTAAGTGCCACAGTTCTCAGTAAATCCCACATTGGTGCTGGGAACATGCATTGCCAGAACAGCCCATCTGTTTTCCCAGCCAGGGCACTGCATAATCATGTCCAGAGCTGCCATATTTTAAAGGGGAAGTAGCGCTGAGTAAAGTTTTTTTTTTTGGGGGGGGGGTTTCCTTCACACCTACCTTCAGCAGAAATAACCCTGTAATAAATTGAATCCTCTGCCTCAAAGAGCCCCCCAAAAGTTGCTGTGGGATTACCACAGAAGTATAGTCAAAATCCGACTCCAGAATGAGGCTTAGAATGCACTCGAGGGCAGTTGGAGCACCAGAATGAGGCTTGGAACACTCATTGATTGAATAGTGAATACCATTCAGAAAACCATGGGAGACTGTTGGGGTTGGGAGGAAACAAGAGGGCTGCAAGCCAGTAAATAATATCAACACGTACGGGTGGGGATGGGTTAGATTCCATTGGGGATGGGTGAAACTTGTCCCCGTTTCACTCTCTAGTTAGCAGCCAATTATTAGTTCTGATTGGCTTATTAATCAAGTTGTATATGCAAATCAGCTACGTGTGTTGATTTGCGAATGGAACTTTAGTCGCCATATATAGAATCCGGGGGTTATTGTGTAATTCTAAAACCCTCTCAACTTTGGAGCGTGCTGAAAGATGAAAGTTTTATAAAAAGGGTCTGTGTTCAAAAGGTATCTTCCTTTGTGCAGACGGTTGCTTTATTTTTATAGCAATTTTAAAAAAATCTTTTTTAAATACAAAATCCATTCCAACTGTCTCATTTCCTAGAGTTTGGCATCGTCTCTTTGATATTTACTGCAGCCCTGGCCTACTTCCCTTCTCGCCCTCCAGCCCCACCTAGTGTGGCAGCAGCCAGCCGAAGACTCAGCTACAGGAACAGCATTTGCAAACTGCTAAGGTACGTGAACCACAGCTCGGTTTTTTTTGTCTTAGTCCTGGCAATGTCTGGCTGGTAGTATAGAAAACAGAACTAAGAGGCAATTCAGCGACAATACAGGTAGGAAAGAGTCCATATTTTTCCTGCTCTTTTGAGGCTTTCTAGTGCACTGTGTCCTGAACCATGGGACTGGTCCGTGTTCAATTGTAACCTGAAGTAGTGCTCACTCTCCTGTCACTTTGGCAATTGTGTTTGCTGGACTGTCTACAGTGAGAGTTATTGATTGGCGTCACCATGTTTGACAGCCTTATTTATTTACTAGTAAAAAAGTCCCGTTTCTGACACAAATGAAACGGGTGCTAGCAAGGTTTTCCTTGGAGTGTGTATGTTTGAGAGAGTGACTGTGTGTGTGAGAGAGAGTGAATGTGTGAGTGGGTGTGAGAGAGAGAGAGAGTGAGTCTGGGTGCGAGTGTGTCTGTGAGAGAGAGAGAGTGTGTGTGTGAGAATGAGAGTGTGTGCAAGTGCGTATGTAAGACACAGTGTGAGAGAGAGAGTGTGTTTCACTCAGATACAGTGTGTGCGAGAGAGAGAGTGTGTGTGAGACACAGACTCTCTGTGAGACTGAGTGTATGAGACCAAGAGAGTGTGTGAGTGACTGTGTGACACATAGAGAGTGAATGTGAGACAGTGTGTGAGAGAGAGAAAGACATTGTGTGAGAGAGTGTGTGTGTGACAGAGATACCTCCCCCCCTCTCTGGTGTCAGCCCCCCCCCCCCCTTCTCTCTGGTGTCTGAGCGTTACTGTGCAGGACGCTGAGCTCTGGCTGTGCTTCAAGGAACTGACCAATCCTATTTAATAGAATGCACCTCAACATTCTGAAGCCGAGAAACCTCGTATGGTTGGTCAGTTCTGCTTGTGACGAACCCGGAAGTACGTGATGTCAATTCAGGTGATGGATACAGAGAGCAGGAATGCCTCAGCCATGCAGTCAGCTTCAGAATGTTGGAGGTGCCTTTTATTACATAGGATGTAGCAATTGTTAAAGGTATTTACAACAGTAAAATCCAGACAGATATGTACCAAAAGTGTCCTGAAATATGATCTCTTATATTTTATTCTGAATCTGATTTTCTTAGCTTTCATGGTGGGGGTGGTAAGAGTACTTGGGCCATGTCCTAGAGAGTTCAGCCACCACTAATCCTCTCAACAGCATACATGCGACTTTACTGTTTCTTTTTCGTTTATAGAATAGTGGGTCTTGTAAATGCTGTACAAAATAAAGATAGGAAAAATGCTCTAGATTATAAGGGTGGGAGGGGTTGCCCCAAATTTGAAATCATTACTTCAAAATTGTTTCCTGAAGACAAAATGTGAACAAAAAAAAAAAAAACAATGTTGTTGTTCGCCCCCTTTTTAAAAATGCTTTCAAACAATGAAACCTTGTTTTCATCCTTGAACTTGTTTTGGATGCCTTTTCGTTCCTGAGAAGTAAACCTTTCTCCAAGTGAATGCCATGAGATTCGTGTGACAGCTCTTACTTAATTTCCTGGGCTGAAGATGACGACACCCAGGTTTAATGGCTTCACCTACAGAGAATGGTGAATGTGTGCCCTTTCAGCAGACAGTAGGCCTGCATTTTTTTTTACAAAAGCAAGTTCACGAGTGCATAGAGTCACTTGTTCGCAATAAGTTTTTTCCCTTTGTCTAGGATGATTATATCCCTTGGGTGAAATTTTTCATTTTAGAAGCAAAACCCTTTGGTTTACGTTCTTGCTTTCGTAGATCAGATTTGCTCAATTTACTTGTTAGAATATTTTTTTATAGTCTCGTTACTGCACTATGAAAACAGTTCATGATATTCAAGAAGTTTCTCTTCTCTCCCATTACTAGACAATTAACGAAACTCAATAGACTGTATAACATAGTAGATGACAGCAGAAAAAGACCTGCACGGTCCATCCAGTCTGCCCAACAAGATAACTCATATTTGCTGCTTTTTGTGTATACCCTACTTTGATTTGTACCTGTGCTCTTCAGGGCACAGACCGTATAAGTCTGCCCAGCACTATCCCCGCCTCCCAACCACCGGCTCTGGCACAGACCGTATAAGTCTGCCCAGCACTATCCCCGCCTCCCAACCACCGGCTCTGGCACAGACCGTATAAGTCTGCCCTGCACTATCCCCGCCTCCCAACCACCAGCCCCACCTCCCAACCACCGGCTCTGGCACAGACCGTACAAGTCTGTCCAGCACTATCCCCGCCTCCCAACCACCAGTCCCGCTTCCCACCACCGGCTCTGGCACAGACCGTATAAGTCTGCCCAGCCCTATCCCCGCCTCCCAACCACCAGCCCCGCCTCCCGATCTTGACTAAGCTCCTGAGGATCCATTCCTTCGGCACAGGATTCCTTTATGCTTATGCTTACAGCTGCTTTTTCCATATCCTCTGGCTTCCAGTGCTGAACTGTATGAAGAGTGAAAAATATTTTTTCCTATATGTTTTAAAGTATTACAATGTCACTTCAAGGTGTGTCCCCTGTAGTCTTTGAAAAAAAAAATTGATTTGCATTGATTGTTTCTTGCTGGCTATACAAGATTTTGTAGACACCTATCGTATTCTCCTTCACCGATTTAACCTCTTTAACCTTTCCTCATATGAAAGTCATTGTATCTCCTTCACCATTTTGGTCACTGTTTTCTGTATCATTTCTAATTCCACTCCGGTCAATATGCAGTCAGAAGTGGTCAGCGTTTAAGAAATGAAAACCAATGGCTAAATTAGACCAAGATATTCAAAGCCAGGCCAATATTTGGTAACCGGCCATGAATATCTAAGGCCTGGTCAGAGATTACTGGCTGACAATATTTATGCAGGTCCTGGCCAATACGCAGCCGAGACCCACATTTATCCGGGTCATGGCTGAATATCTGTATAATGTGGCTTGATGAAAGAGTACAACTCATCTCTACTGCGCAGTAAAATAGTCGAGAGAACAAAAGCAAGCAAAATTAAAAAGCTTGTCCTAATACCTTTGCTAAGAGAATAGGAAAATGGTAATCTTGTATAGGCTGGGTAGGAGATGTGACCACCTGAGAGGCTCTTTTACTAAGTGTTGGTAAGCTGGAACTACCGCTGGCGATAGCTCTACCCCCCCACCCCCCCAGCACACGGCATGTCTGGCGCTAGGGAAAATAGGTCTCTCTTTTTTTTTTTTTAATATTTATTGATTTTAATTATAATACAAACAAATCAAGTTTGTAAGGCAATACAGAGAGTTATTGAGGAAAGAAAAAAAAAATATTCCATTTAAACATACATGTCAAACTTATTTATCTTATCTCTCTTCCTTAGACCACCATAAGATAAGGGGGGAGAGTCCAAACAAATTTAAGGAGAATTATTACTCTAAAAGAGAAGGAAAAAAAAAATCTTAGCACAAATTGGCATAGTCCTGATTTTACTTTCTCTTAATTCTTGCTGATATCAATCGTTCTTCCTATTCAGCTAGATGGATTTTTAGCGTCCAGAAAAACCTTTAACTGAGATGGCTCAAAAAAGACATATTTAATGCCAGAGGTCTCTCTTTTTTTTTTACCTCAGCGGTTACCTGGTCCTTGGGTGACGGTAAGTGCTGCTCCTCACATTGCTACGCAGTAAGTGCAATCTTACCTCACGGCCATTTCTTTTTTCAACCTTTTTACCCGCTGCAGTAAAAAGGGCCTCGGTGCACGGTAAAAACGGCTGCCACGGCTAGCATAGGACCCCTTTTACCTCAGCTTAGTAAAAGGGCCCCTTAGTGTACTTAAAGGGATGGAAAACAAAACAGAAGGATGTTATAATGCAGTTGTACCGCTTCATGGTGCGACCGCACCTCGAATATTGTGTCCAATTCTGGTCGCCGCATCTCAAAAAGGATATAAAGGAATTGGAGAAGGTGCTGAGAAGGGCAACGAAAATGATAAAAGGGATGGAACGACTTCCCTATGAAGAAAGGCTAAGAAGGTTAGGGCTCTTCAGCTTGGAGAAAAGGCGGCTGAGAGGTGATATGATGGAAGTCTACAAGATAATGAGCGGAGTAGAGCGGACAGATGTGAAGCGTTTGTTTACACTTTCAAACAACAACAAAACCAGGAGACACAAGATGAAGCTAGAATATGGTAGATTTAAAACAAATAGGTTTTCTTTACTCAGCGTGTAGTTGCGTGTAGTTGGACTGTGGAACTCGTTGCCGGAGAACGTAGTGACAGCAGCTGGCCTTATGGAGTTTAAGGGGGATTTGGACTGATTCCTGAAGAAAAAGTCCATTGAACGTTATTTAAAAAAAACAAAAAGGGAAAACATTATTATTTTAATTTTATTTTCTTTTTTTTTTTTAATTTTTGTGGGGTTTTGCCGGGTTCTTGAAGCCTGGATTGGCCGCTGTCAGAGACAGGATGCTGGGCTTGATGGACCCTTGGTCTTTTCCCAGTATGGCGGTGCTTATGTGCTTAAGCTACGAGGAAGAGGCCACACAGTTTATAAAATAGTTATGTATTGACAGAGTGCAGATGAGAAGGTAAAACAAAAAAAAAAAAAGTAGAGGAAAAAGGAGAACTCAGAAGCTCCCCCCGTTTTCTATTTCTGTTGATGGCTCTCTCATTCTCACTGTCTCCTCAGCTCGAAACCTTGGGGTCATCTTTGACTCTTCTCTCTCCTTCTCTGCTCATATCCAGCAGATTGCCAAGACCTGTCGTTTCTTTCTTTACAACATCCGTAAAATCCGCCCCTTTCTTTCCGAGCACTCTACCAAAACCCTCATCCACACCCTTGTCACCTCTCGTTTAGACTACTGCAATCTGCTTCTTGCTGGCCTCCCACTTAGTCACCTCTCCCCTCTCCAGTCGGTTCAAAACTCTGCTGCCCGTCTCGTCTTCCGCCAGGGTCGCTTTACTCATACCACCCCTCTCCTCAAGACCCTTCACTGGCTCCCTATCCGTTTTCGCATCCTGTTCAAACTTCTTCTACTAACCTATAAATGTATTCACTCTGCTGCTCCCCAGTATCTCTCCACACTCGTCCTTCCCTACACCCCTTCCCGTGCACTCCGCTCCATGGATAAATCCTTCTTATCTGTTCCCTTCTCCACTACTGCCAACTCCAGACTTCGCGCCTTCTGTCTCGCTGCACCCTACGCCTGGAATAAACTTCCTGAGCCCCTACGTCTTGCCCCATCCTTGGCCACCTTTAAATCTAGACTGAAAGCCCACCTCTTTAACATTGCTTTTGACTCGTAACCACTTGTAACCACTCGCCTCCACCTACCCTCCTCTCTTCCCTCCCGTTCACATTAATTGATTTGATTTGCTTACTTTATTTATTTTTTGTCTATTAGATTGTAAGCTCTTTGAGCAGGGACTGTCTTTCGTCTATGTTTGTGCAGCGCTGCGTATGCCTTGTAGCGCTATAGAAATGCTAAATAGTAGTAGTAGTAGTAGTAATAGAGAAGTACTGACCACCATCTCTCAAGCTAATCCCAGCACTAACCAGTAATCCAGTGATACCCAAACTGGGTTCCTTGAACTCTCAAGAAAATTATAGAATCTATTTGTATGAACATATGTTTACCTAAATTGATGGTTCCTCAGTGTATGAATAAATATTTTAGGGGTTCTGCCGTAGTAAAAGGCTTACGCCTGTGTTCATTAAGCAGCGGTATGGGCGTGTTAGCGGTTAACGTGCCTTAAATTTACAAGCGTGTTAAAAACGTTAACGCACCTTAGAAAACATACCCCGTAGTGCCATGCATGTACCCATTTTTTTATGACCTAGATGTGTACTTGTGTGCCACATCCTATTACCCTTTTTTAAGAAATGACGCAGAGGATAATTCAGTAACAGGCGTTAAACATTTACACACTGCTATGGCATTTTACACATGTATGTAGGATTCCACCTAAGCACTATTCTGTAAATATGTGCTTAACTTGCATAGTGCAGATTTGCAAGAGGGAACATACACATGGGTTCTTACAGATTATTGCAAGCTAAGCGTGGATCTGCAGCTTTCTGGCTGGTGAAAGTAGTGGTGCCTAACTTTTAAAGCATGTATTTAAGTGGTTTCACTACACGCTTTCCCTTATTGAATAGGCTCCTGCCAGGTGCCCAGTGTTAGAACTGTCCTCTGAATGCATAACCCTCTATATATATATGTGCATGTACTTGGACACATATTTATTTATTTATTTATTAGGATTTATTTACCACCATTTTGAAGAGATTCATCCGAGACATCTATCAGTCTGAACATAGGCAGTAGGCATATTCTTAAAATTACATAAGAATAAGGAAAGGCATTTCCAAGGCGAAGCATTGTTGACCAACAGAAATGGCCTCTTAGAAAATTGCCCACCGGTATGTAGATAAACTTGTTGTACACAGCCTGTGTACACATTCGATTAACTGTATGAGGTGTCGTTCTCAAGGGCATATGTGTGTATTTTAACCCAGAAAAATGGTACACCCCAGAAGTAAACGGTTTTCCGGGGTTAATTTCAAAAGTGGAAGTATGTACATACTTACTTTCACTTTGAAAATCCAGTGGAGGCTGCAGAGAGTATGTACATATGCTTTTATCCATTCATGTAGTTAAGTTAGTTCTCTGAATGAACTTCAGCTATTAAGATTCCGAATGAAAAACTCTAAAGTGGCTTGGTCAGTTATTGATTTTTTAGAGTCCGTGTCTCCTATACAGCTTGGTGTATTTGAAAATTGAAAAATTAATTCCTTTAATGTAAATTTTTAGAACAATGAGATGAGCCTTATGGACCACTTAATGATGTATTTTGAATTTAAACAAAAGTTTTCTTGTCTTGGTACGTTCCTTTCTTTTCAGCAACGTGTGTTTTCTGATGATCGCTTTAGCCTATGCTATACCCCTAGGAGTATTTGGTGGATGGTCCGGTGTTCTAGATTTGATATTGACACCAGCTGAAGTGAGCCAGGTAGGAATTTTCAAGCTTGTATGCTGTACTTGCTCCAGAGAAGGTGTAAATTTGTATATGTACTCCACAAATTCATTCACGTATTGCAACTGCACCCAAATTGACCCAGTAACAGTGGCGTTCCTGGGGGGAGGGGGGGGCGGTGGGGGCGGTCCACCCCGGGTGCACGCCGCCGGGAGGGGGGGAGGGGGGTGCCGCGCACTCCTGCCCTCCGTTGTTCCATGGTTCTTCTCTGCCCCAGAACAGGTTACTTCCTGTTCCGGGGCAGCGAAGAAGCATGGAACAATGGAGAAGAGGCGCGGCGTGCACCCGGCGGGGGGGGGGGGGGGGGGGTTCCTTCGCGGGGGTGTTCTTTCGCCGGGGGGGGGGGGCGCTGCACCCGGGGGGCGGGGCGAATCTGCGATCCGCCCCGGGTGCCAGCCCCCCTAGGAACGCCACTGCCCAGTAATGCCCACATGTAGATTGTGTTGACGTAGGCACACTGTGTGGCTACTTTTTGCTTGCTATTGTCTCACATTTTTATGAAAGCCCTTTTTCTATATGTAAAACAAGCAAAAATCGCCCCTTTTTATTAGTTTGTACCTGAATGTATCAGTTGGTTACCCTGGTCAATTCTATGAGCTTCACGCTCCACTTGAGGCAGGAACAGATAGCATCTTATTTCACAAAGGTTGTTAAGAAGGAATTTTTCTCAAATGTTGCTCTGCCTGTTCGCTAATGAGTTTGTCTATTTATCTGGTTCTCTGCAGGTGGATGCAGGTTGGATTGGGTTTTGGTCTATAGTAGGAGGCTGTGTACTCGGGATAACTATTGCAAGGTAAGAATATGATATCTCCGAGATGAATGAGCAGTTCTATTAAAGTATTTTGAAGAAGGAGTCCATAGCAACGCTACATATTAAAGCTAAGTGCTTATGTTTAAGTAAAAGAAAAAATATGATTAAAAAAAGTTGGTTTAAGTGATATTAAATGTTGTGGATCAAATGAGGAATACCTGCCCACCATGAAAGTGCCTGGCTCACAATACTAGCCTGTATGGTGGTGACAGGGAAATCTAAAGGATCCTATACAATGTGATAAATACCTTTGAATGCAAAAGAAGCTATTGAAAGTTTTGAGAGCTGGGTAATAATTTATGATATACAGTGATACCCCCTCTACTGAAACAGTGATACCGTATTTTGTGGATTATTATTATTTATTGCATTTGTATCCCACATTTTTCCACCTCTTTGCAGGCTCAATGTGGCTTACAATGTGTTGTTATTGGTAGATAGTAGATTAGGAGATAGTGTTACATAAAGAATAGCATAATAGGTGTAAAAAGAATTGAAGCGGTGCAAAGAAAAGCTGTGAGAATGGTATGGGATTTGCGTTACAAGACATATGAGGAGAGACTTGCTGAACTAAACATGTATACTCTGGAGGAAAGGAGAAACAGGGGTGATATGATACAGACGTTCAAATATTTGAAAGGTATTAATCCGCAAACGAACCTTTTCCGGAGATGGGAAGGTGGTAGAACGAGAGGACATGAAATGAGATTGAAGGGGGGCAGACTCAAGAAAAACGTCAGGAAGTATTTTTTCACGGAGAGAGTAGTGGATGCTTGGAATGCCCTCCCGCGGGAGGTGGTGGAAATGAAAACGGTAACGGAATTCAAACATGCGTGGGATAAGCATAAAGGAATCTGTGGTGAAGGAATGGATCCTCAGGAGCTTAGTCAAGATCGGGAGGCGGGGCTGGTGGTTGGGAGGCGGGGATAGTGCTGGACAGACTTGTACAGTCTGTGCCAGAGCCGGTGGTTGGGAGGCAGGGCTGGTGGTTGGGAGGCGGGGATAGTGCTGGGCAGACTTATACGGTCTGTGCCAGAGCCAGTGGTGGGTGGCGGGGCTGGTGGTTGGGAGGCGGGGATAGTGCTGGGCAGACTTATAGGGTCTGTGCCAGAGCCGGTGGTGGGAGGCGGGGTTTGTGGTTGGGAGGCGGGGATAGTGCTGGGCAGACTTATACGGTCTGTGCCAGAGCCGGTGGTGGGAAGCAGGACTGGTGGTTGGGAGGCGGGGATAGTGCTGGACAGACTTGTACGGTCTGTGCCAGAGCCGGTGGTTGGGAGGCGAGGATAGTGCTGGGCAGACTTATACGGTCTGTGCCAGAGCCGGTGGTGGGAAGCGGGACTGGTGGTTGGGAGGCGGGGATAGTGGTTGGGAGACGGGGATAGTGCTGGGCAGACTTTATACGGTCTGTGCCCTGAAGAGCACAGGTACAAATCAAAGTAGGGTATACACAAAAAGTAGCACATATGAGTTATCTTGTTGGGCAGACTGAATGGACCGTGCAGGTCTTTTTCTGCCGTCATCTACTATGTTACTATATAATCGAAATTTAAACAAGTAAATATAAGTAGTAAACAGTACTGATGATAGGTAAGGTGGAGTTGCCATAGAAAATAACGTAATCGAAATTTAAACAAGCAGATCTAAGCAAAAACATTGTTGATAATAGGTAAGGTTGTGATGTATTACATTTATAGTTGCTGCTTTTATTAGTATGCTTTATTGAATAGGTGGGTCTTCAGGGATTTGCGAAAGCTAGTTAGTTGATAAGTAGGTTTTAAGCTGCGCGGCAATGCGTTCCATAACTGTGTACTCAGTTAAGAGAAGTTGGACGCATGCATTAGTTTGTATTTTAGGCCTTTACAACTGGGGAAGTGAAGATTAAGGAATGTGCGGGATGACCTTTTAGCGTTCCTGGGTGGCAGGTCTACCAGATCTCATGACTAAATGGGTAGAAATAATTGCTTTTCTTACCTGTATATCTAAAGAAACTGTCAATTGCTTAACGTTTACTCTGGTGTTCAATTGCAACTTGAGAATTCAGAATAGAATTGAATAGTTTTTTGTTTTTTTTAATCGCCTCACAGGCCAAAGGTACCTTGTTAATAGTACACCTCTGATCTGGCCAACATCATAGGCTCCTCCTCCTTCCGTGAAAACACCCACAGAGTAAAAACTTCCGTGATTAAAAGGTTTTTTTGGAAGACAAAAAGTCTGTGGCAGAAAAACACGTCAGGAGGGGTCTTATATGTATCTAAATTCTGATGCTTTCAAATAGCAATATAATGTTCACATTTTCATGATTGAAAAATTTTTTTTAAACCAATCATATAATATTGAGAGTAAAACAGGACTTGAAGTACTTGCAAATTCACACCCACTCATTAATTATATAAAGTAGAAAAAATACAGACGGAATACAACAATTTTAGCATTTACTTATATATCTGCCATTTACTTTTTAAACTGTAATTTCTAAAACAATAATTGTTGACATGGTTAACCAAGTGGTTAAGTTGCTGTTCTTCATGCTACCATGCAGAAGGCCTGGATTTGGTTTCCCAGGTCAGGTCTTGGGCTGGCAAGGGCTGGGGATGCAGCATTCACAGCCTCTGGTGGGGAAAAGTAGAATCCACATCATTGCTTAGTGGTGACATGGAGGAAGGGGGTAATTCTAAAAAGGATTTTCTGTATATAAAAATGTTTTACATACTCAGTAGCCTTTTAAAAAATTACTTATGGTTAGGGTGGTGGACTTTGGTCCTGGGGAACTGAGGAACTGAGTTCGATTCCCAGCACAGGCAGCTCCTTGTGACTCTGGGCAAATCACTTAACCCTCCATTGCCTGCCGCATTGAGCCTGCCATGAGTGGGAAAGCGCGGGGTACAAATGTAACAAAAAATAAAAAATATATGTATATAAAAGTGTGCCTGGTGACAAGACAGTACAAATTATTCATTTTCTGGCTATAGGCATTCCGGGGAGCTTAACTTGGACACTACAGTGGAAAAGCTTTAGCATACACACATCTAATATAATAAAACGCACCCTCAACGTTCTGAGGACAACGTTCTCTGAAGCCTTGAAGCCATGAAGCCATCTGACGTCACTCCCAGGCTGAAGGGTTCGCGCCGGATTCGTGGTGTGAAGCCTTCAAGCCAGCCAGCCGTCTTTGCCCCGCCCTCGCCTCAAACCAAACAAATCCGGAAGCGAAGCGTCAGGGAAGGAGGCGGCGCTCCCGACGTCTAGCCTTCCCTTTGCTGTGTTCCGCCTTCAAAAGAAGGCGGGAGACAGCGAAGGGAAAGCAAGACGTCGGGAGCGCCGCCTCCTTCCCTGACGTTTCGCTGCACGAACCGCCACGGAGGTAAAGTTAAAACGAAGAAGAAAAAAAAAAGGATGCATGGATGCGAAGGGGGGGGGGGCATGGATGCGAAGGGGGGGGGATGCATGGATGCGAAGGGGGGGACATGGATGCTAAGGGGGGGGAGAAGAGGGCGGGCCAGGCTGGGACATGGGAGAGAGAGGAGCATGGATGCGAGGGGGGGGGTCATGGAAGGGAGAGAGGGGACTTGCTGGAAAAGGATGAATGGAGGCGGCAGGGGACAGAGGAGCATGGATGGGCATGGAATGGGAGGGCAGGGCTCAGGGAGAGAGGGGAATTACTGGAAATGGATGAATGAAGGGGCCAGGGGACAGAGGAGCATGGATGGGCATGGATTGGGAGGGCAGGACTAAGGGAGAGAGGGAAATTGCTGGATAGGGATGAATAGAGGGGACAGATGGGCATGGATGGATATGGATTGCAGGGCAGGCCTCAGGTAGAGAGGGCAATTGCTGGATAGGGAAAAATGGAGGGGCCAGGTGACAGATGAGCATGGATTGGAAGGGCAGGACTCAGGGAGAGGGAAATTGCTGGATAGGGATGAATGGAGGGGACAGATGGCCATGGATGGATATGGATTGCAGGGCAGGCCTCAGGCAGAGAGGGAAAATGCTGGATAGAGAAAAATGGAGGGGCCAGGTGACAGAGGAGCATGGATGGGCATGGATTGGAAGGGCAGGACTCAGGGAGAGGGGAATTGCTGGATAGGGATGAATGGAGGGGACAGATGGGCATGGATGGATATGGATTGCAGGGCAGGCCTCAGGCAGAGAGGGGAAATGCTGGATAGGGAAAAATGGAGGGGCCAGGTGACAGAGGAGCATGGATGGGCATGGATTGGTAGAGCAGGACTCAGGGAGAGGGGAATTGCTGGATAGGGATGAATGGAGGGGACAGATGGGCATGGATGGATATGGATTGCAGGGCAGGCCTCAGGCAGAGAGGGGAAATGCTGGATAGGGATGAATGGAGGGGCCAGGTGACAGAGGAGCATGGATGGGCATGGATTGGAAGGGCAGGACTCAGGGAGAGGGGAATTGCTGGATAGGGATGAATGGAGGGGACAGATGGGCATGGATGGATATGGATTGCAGGGCAGGCCTCAGGCAGAGAGGGGAAATGCTGGATAGGGAAAAATGGAGGGGCCAGGTGACAGAGGAGCATGGATGGGCATGGATTGGAAGAGCAGGACTCAGGGAGAGGGGAATTGCTGGATAGGGATGAATGGAGGGGTCAGATGGGCATGGATGGATATGGATTGCAGGTGTTGAGAATTGGGGGGTCCTGAGCCCCCCCAAGAAGGCTAGAGTGACCTTAATCTGACTCCATCTCTAAATAACACTAGTACTGGGGTAATCAAGGAGTTATTGCCTCTAAGGGAGACGTTAGGTCTAAGGAAAAGATACCAGCCTTGTGACAAACTGGATTTAGATTACAAGTTATACAATGCATTTATACTTACAGCCTTTCATCATTAAGTGAAGCCCACAAATCATCATTTGGAATGAGGAGTTTATTTGCTAAGGTACAAGTCAAATCAGTGATTGACAACAGGCATGTACAATCAATTAATTATAGGAATATAATAAGCTGCAAACAGGTGTTAATTATTTGCTAATGTTTTATAATTTCTTTTACCAATTAGAGGTTTTACAAGGGAAAGCAATTAGGTAATTTGTCAATTCTGCTGGACACATTGGTTTCCCTTGGAGAGAGAGTGCCAACCCTTTTCTCTCTAACTCAAACCAGGAAATACCCGGATTTTTATAGGTGCCCTCAGGATATGGGTAATATGACAGTAGATATACCTGATTGGATCTATGCTAATGTCATGGTTGTCACTGATTGGCTCATGCTAATGAGTAGCTTCTATCTTGCTAACATGGTTTTATCTTTAGCTCGCTTCTTAAGCAAGACCCTGCTCACAGGAAAGTCTCCCTCCTCTCTTGGACAGCTAGTTCCCTATTTTCTCTGCACCTGGCATGACTCACTCATTGCTCAACTTGTTTTTCTAACTTACATTAGAGAAAATTCCACTTTGTAACAGATACGGGCTTCCATTTTGTGCTGAAATCCTCCATTTTGTTTCCATATCTATTAACTTAACTTTTAGGCCTCAATCCGGGCTACAAACTAGGCCATACTTTTCCAGTAAGCTCCCAGTTATGTCAGCCATCAGATTTCTGACTCAGCCAAGGTCTGTAATGGCCTGGGCCCTCCACCATTCCAGTGGGGGGGTCTCTGGCTGTACCATAATTATACACAGGGCAGGCCTCAGGCAGAGAGGGGAAATGCTGGATAGGGATGAATGGAGGGGGCAGGTGACAGAGAAACATGGATGGCCATGGATTGGGAGGGCAGGGCTCAGGGAGAGAGGGGAATTGCTGGAAAAGGATGAATGGAGGGGGCAGGGGACAGATGGCCATGGATTGGGAGGGCACGGCTCACACTCTCTCTCTCATATACAATGTCTTTCTGACTCTCACTCTCACACACTCTGTCTCACACTGTATCACATTCACTCTCTATGTGCCACACAGTCACTCACACACTCGCTTGGTCTCATACACACACTCTCTCTCACACTGTGTCTCACATACACACTTGCACACACTCTTATAAGTACATAAGTAGTGCCATACTGGGAAAGACCAAAGGTCCATCTAGCCCAGCATCCTGTCACCGACAGTGGCCAATCCAGGTCAAGGGCACCTGGCACGCTCCCCAAACGTAAAAACATTCCAGACAAGTTATACCTAAAAATTCTCACACACACACTCTCTCACAAACACACTCACACCCAGACTCACTCTCTCTCTCACACACTCACACTTTCACTCTGACTCTCAAACAGTCACTCTCACATACACTCTCCCAAACATACACACTCCAAGGAAAACCTTGCTAGCGCCCGTTTCATTTGTGTCAGAAACGGGCCTTTTTTACTAGTGTTTTATAAAATAGGCAATGCATTGCCTAAGACCCCTTTTTGTGGGGGGAAAATTTGGATCTATCCGGATGTAACTTGACAGACTCAAGATCGGAGAAAAGATTTCCTGAAAATGAAACAAGAAGTTTTGAAAATAGGAGGGACTTTTTTTCTTTCATACCCTTGCAAGTGCTTAATCCGGTTTGCTGATATTAAATATACTTTTTTTGTTCCTGAACCGTTAGAGTTTTCTAGATTCTAAACAACTTTAATAATGTTGGGCTATAAAAGACTAGAAGTCATCACGCGTAACCTTTAATTTAGTTTGAATATTCCGCTGATAATCTTCTATAAATCTGTACGTACTCCCCATCTATAGTGGTCTAAGAAAGCGACAATTGAATAGTATGTTAATTTGGGGGAAGGAAAAATTGTCTTTTTTTATTAGTGTATCTTTATATTCTTTTGATTTGCTGTATTGCCAAAACAAGTATATGCTTGTTAAAAGTTTGAAAAGTTTAATAAATAAATTTTAAAAAATATATAGGCAATGCATGTGTTGAGTATACACACATTATACCTGCCTTGGAGCAGGAGTAAATGTGTTGCTTTGGGGCTGGATCTGAGAGTCTATTTTATAAAGTCACATAGTTGCCTATGTTGCCTTTTTATAAATATGTTGGAAAACCAAAAAGACACCTAAGTGTCCTATTATAAAATCAGGCCCATGGTGACCAATTGAGGACCCATGATTGCAGGGTTCTGGAAAGAGCTCTCATGCCCTAGCTGAGAACTGTTTGTAATGACTACTGTAAACTTAAGGGGGGTTTTACTAAGATGCACGCTAGCATTTTTAACTCCAGCTAGAAATTAGCTGGCAATAAATGCCCATATGGGCATCTCAGCATTTAGTGCAAGCTGATTTCTAGTGTGAGCTAAAAATGCTAGTGCATCTGAGTAAAAGAACCCCCTAAGTGATTTAAAAATGAGATAAAAGTCCCAGGTAGTTGTAAACCTAAACCCAGGCTTCAATTGAGAAGGCCAAACGGGTAGGAGAGAACAGCTAGGTTCCTCTAAAAATGACAAAATAATGCATGAAAATATTTTTAATTTGGTCAGTTTTGCCGTCGTCTTTGTGACACAGAAAATAAAAAGGCAGTATAAATTGCAGCCACAATGTACATAGTCGTTGATATCATGTATGGTAAACTGACAGTATAGCCTGCTTGTTAATGCACAGAGCCAAGGAACTATCAGTCCCTGAGTTTGGAAGGATTGCACATAGTTATTGAAAGGCTCTTTACCCACACTCGACTTAAACTGAGGATTTCCACAATAAATATACTTAGGCACTATTTGTATGCATTTTCTCCATTGTATGAAATAGATTTCAAGTGTATTTGCAGTAGAAATCCTGAAAAGAGGACCAAGATAGCTGTCGAGTAAGGATGTAGGATAGAAGTCAGCTTAACTGAGCTCCTTGTCTTCCCACCCAAACCCTCCTCTCCTCTTCCCCCACTCTCTGTCTCTGTTGACAACGCCCTCATCCTCCCCATCTCGTCAGCCCGCAATCTCGGAGTCATTTTCGACTCCTCCCTCTCCTCTGCCCATATCCAGCAGACAGCTGAGACCTGTCGCTTCTTCCTCTGTAATATTAGCAAAATCCGCCCATTCCTCTCTGAACAGACCACCCGAACCCTCGTCCACTCACTCGTTACCTCTCGTCTTGACTATTGCAACCTTCTCCTTGCTGGTCTCCCACTTAGCCACCTATCCCCCCTTCAATCTGTCCAAAATTCCGCTGCACGTCTTATCTACCGCGTGAACCGATACTCTCATATCACCCCTCTCCTCAAGTCGCTTCACTGGCTCCCGATTCACTACCGTATTCAGTTCAAGCTTCTCCTAACGACCTTCAAATGCACTAAATCTGCAGCCCCCCATTACCTCTCTACCCTCCTCTCCCCCTATGTCCCCACCCGTAACCTCCGCTCTCAGGACAAATCACTCCTATCTGTACCCTTCTCCACCACCGCTAACTCCAGACTCCGTCCCTTCTGCCTCGCATCACCTTATGCCTGGAACAGACTCCCCGAGCCCATACGCCATGCACCCTCCCTGCCTATCTTCAAGTCCTTACTCAAAGCCCATCTCTTCTCCCTTGCTTTTGGCGCCTAACCACCTTCCCCATTCATGATACACTGACTACATAGTTTGTTACCTTTAGATTGTAAGCTCTCTTGAGCAGGGACTGTCCTTCCCCATGTTTTAACTTGTACAGCGCTGCGTAACCCTAGCAGCGCTATAGAAATGCTAAGTAGTAGTAGTAGAAGTCAGCTTAACTGCATCTTGAAATTTCCTGCTGTAGTTTCACGTTTATTTAGAACTTTCTATCCGGTTATCAAATAAAACTTCTAAGCAACCTGTGATCTAAAATAGAAGGGGAGAGATAAAGAAAGAAAATGACTTCAGAGCTAGAGAAGGAGGAAAGTACAGTTTCAGAAGTGGGAGGGGAGGGGGGGAGAAGGAAATATAAAAGGACAACTGTGTAGTCAGGGGTGTGCTGGTAAAGTTTTAACAATAGGCTCTTTCTCCGGACGTAGCCAGCTCTGCAGTTGGGCCAGGGGTGGCCGGGTGGAGGGGGGGGGAAACAACACTTGCCTCTCTCTCCTCCCTCCCTTTGTGCGGGCACGCTAGGCTTACCTTTGCTGGTAGCCACCACTCCCAACGTCTTGCTCTGAGCAGCATGCTGAAACTTCTCACACATGCTGGAGAAGTCCCAGCCTGCTTCTCAGAGCTGGAAACAAGGAGCTGGGAGCAGCAGCAGTCTATTTACTTGGCTGGCAGGGCTCAGCATCCCCACCAGCAAAGTAAAAGAGAATTCAGCAGGGGGCCCAAGCCCACATTTTGGGAGCCAGTTCTTAAAGTAGCCATGGAGGGCCCTACTTTAACAACCGGCTCCCAAAATTCTTAAAAACTTAACAACCGGCTCTTGCGAGCCTGTGAGAGCCTGCTCCAGCACACCACTGTGTGTAGTCCAGGATCACACCGGTCAGACCCCACTAACATTTGTATGTGTCAGTAAAAAATGTGTGTGTGTGTGTGTGTGTGTTTTTTAAAAATTCATTCTTAAATTTTTGTTGGCATGTTTAAAGTCTGAGTTTGTGGTAGCAGATTCCAGAGCTGTAGACCCTGAACTAAAAAGATGGATCATCTTATGGTATCATAAATGATTTTCCTGAAAGAGGGAGCGATGAGTCAGTTTTGTTGCAATGATCTAAGTGTTCTAGACGGGCAGTATGGAGTTAGATATTGGGTGAGGAATAGGGGTTCACTAGAAATCGTGATCTTATGTACTAAGATGAGTATTTTATGTAATGTATGATTGGTAGCCAGTGGGCCTCCTTCAGTAACAGTTGTAATATGGTCCTATTTCCTGTGCACAGTGATAGCTGTATTCTGTATTTTAAGACGTTTGTTCCTTGGCCTTGATTCCTGGTCGAGTTGGCTGATCACTAAAGAGTAGACAAGGATATTTAATGCTGAAGGCTATAGTAGTGATCTTGTGGAACGAATCATTCTAAGCTTGGGAATGAACATTTGATTACCTTCGAGATTTGTGAAGAGAATGTTAAGGATTTAGCAATGATTACTCCTAGTTTCTTGATACTATCAACCAATGGAACTGGGACTGAACAAAAGAGGATGAGAATGACAAAGGTCTTGTCAGAATGATCAGTAAAAAGAATAGTCTTAGACTTATTGGGATGGAGAGCAAATCTATTCTCCAAGCCAGAATGTGACGTGAGATGATTTGTGATTTATATTGGTGTTCAATGGTGCACAGAACCTGAATGTCATCTGCATATGAGTATGTAGTAGAGTCTAGTGATCAAAGCAGTGTTAGGAGGGGTGCCAAGATAAGTTGGCTAATGTAGATGCTAAGATGGATTCCTGCAGGAACAGAGATTATATTGATGTTCAGTGGTGCACAGAACCTGAATATCATCTGCATATGTGTATGCAGTAAAGTTTAGTGATCAAAGCAGTGTTAGGAGGGGTGCCAGAAATAAGTTGAATAATGTAAGTGCTAAGATGAATCCCTGCAGGAACAGAGGATAACGTAAAAGGTGACTAGGTGGATTCACCAACTCGAACGGTGTAGACACGATAAGATAGATGCGAACCAAGTGAGAGTGGTGTTCCTAGCTGTTGTAGTCTTAGTAGTAGAAAGTAGTCAACCAGATCGAAAGCGGCAGAGATGGAAAGAAGAACAGATTTGGTATGATCTAATTGAGAGTAGATATAAGTAGTAATGCTCAGCATAGTTGTTTCTGTGTTATGGTGTCATCTGAATCCGGTTTAGATAGGGTGAAGCAAATTTGTTGTAAGAAATCTTGTATTTGTGAATGAACTATTGGTGCTAAGGTTTTTGCTGTGAATGTGAGGTTAGCAAGAGGATAGAAATTGGCACAGTCACTTGAAGGTTTTGTGATATCTTTAAGTTTTGGTCTTTATAGTGGCTGTTTTCATGTAATTGGTACACAGCCTTCAGTAAGGCTGGTGAAGGCTAGAAGTAAACAGATAGTAGAAATGGAGCTAATGCTGTTGGTCTTCACAAGGCCAGACGGGAGGGGATCTTGAGGGGCAGTGCTCGTCTAAACAGATCTAATAACCAGAGAGAGCCTACAGAGCGTTGGGAGATTGACGTTAGCGAAAGATCTGCAAGGCAGTTTAGTAGGGGTGGTAGAGTGGATGAAGCTGGAACCACAGGCAACGTGTGGCATAGGGCTGGTAACGTTTGCTCAAAGTGAGCAGCTAATGCTTGGGGGCTGTCAAGGATCTCTGAATCTGTGGGAGCACGAGGAGTTGTAAGGGTTTTAAGTATATTATAAAGGATAGCGGTGTTCGGTATATTTGATATTTTCTTGGGGTAGAAATCTTTCTTTTTTAGAGGTAAGAAGAGCTATTTTGTATAAGTTAGCAATGTTCACATATGCCGTATGGGCAGTGGGAGTGCATTGGCATCTCCATCTGCATTCAGCCTGTCTGAGCTGTTTGAAGATCAGGTGTGAACCAAGGTTCTCTGTGGCTGGAAGTGAGAAGGAAGGGTTAGCTTCGCAGGTGCCAAAGAATCTAAAGCAGTATGATGAGATGTCATCCATGTAGTTAATTACACTGGCTGCCTGTTCAGGAGCGTATTGCCTTTAAACTCTGCTCCTTGACCCATAAAATTATCTATGGGTTTGCCCCGGAGTATATGCACCCCTTGATCGACCTCCCGCCCAGGAATGCCAACCCTGCTGCTCGTTCCTTCCTCCACCTTCACTTCCCAAACTGTAAGGGTGTCAAGTACAAGAGGATCTTCGCCTCATCTTTCCACTATTGGAGTCCTAAGCACTGGAATGCTCTCCTGCAACACCTTAAAACTCAAGCGGACCACGCCTTCTTCAAGAAGTTGTTGAAGACCTACTTCTTTGCCAAGACCTACTCCTCACTTTATACCGCTGCTTGATGCACCCTCCCTGGCTCCTACCCTGATAGTTCACCCTGTTAGATGCTTCTCCCCCTGCATACTCCTTGTATGCTCTTCTAAGTTTTCCTATTCTGTATTTTATTTAATGTTTGTAAGCCACATTGTGCCTGCATGAGTGGGAAAATGTGGGATATAAGTGAACAATAAATAAATAAATCTAGTGACAGTGTGGCAAAGCTGTTGATGTGCATTCCAGATTGTGTAAGTACTGTTTCAGCAGTAAAGTACTGAGATCTCTATAGGTGGAGTTTGGTGATGAATGGGCGGTGGTAGAGATGGTGGTTGTAGTGTAGTCAAATAATAGGATCTGTCCATGGAAATGGAAAAATTGTGAATTTTTCTCTCAGTGGGTCATGGTTGTAAATGAGAGTATCAGGTCCAACGTGTTGTGAAAGATTAAGATCCAAGATAAATCTGCCTGAGGTAGTTGCCAAAATCTGTCTTGCTTCCAGAAAAGATTCCAGTAAGCGGTGTTATTCTTTTAAATGGAGAAGGTTTGCCATCTAATATGAGAGCAAGGCCCTAGATTCTCTTGCCCTATATAAAAACTGCTTGAATACCTGCTGCACTTCTGAATCTGGTTTGAAAACCAACTTTGTAAGGGTACATCTCGGTGTAGGTGCAATCAGTGCTTAACGTTTTCGTGTCGGGGGTAAGCCCATCTCTGGGCAGCCTCTAGTTGTTCGTCGTCTTCTCTTTTAGCCTTCTTTATCAATGCTTTGCATCTAGTTCTTGACAGTGCTTATGATGCTTCTTATTTTCTTCATTCAGATCCTTTGGTGTTAGCGTAGTACATCCGTTGTATACAAGCTTCTCATACATATTCATCAAGGATGTCTTGCAAACCTGGCTTGTTTGCAGCCCTTGAGGACAGGCCCAGCTGATGAAAGCTCCTTTTCAGCCGCTTGACTCCTCTCATCTGATGTATTTGACCTGGAAAGTTGTGTTTTTGGTGGCGGTTCCTTCAGTGAGCTTTAGGCCCTAGTAGCTGATCCACCTTACACGAAGTTTCATCACAAACCCTAAGTTCCTTCCTAAGGTAGTGTCAGAGTTCCATCTTAACCAGTCAATTGTTCTGCCAACGTTTTTCCCAAAGCCGCATGCCCATCCTGGGGAAAGTGTGCTGCATACCTTAGACTGCAAGCGAGCTTCAGCCTTCTATCTGTAGCAGGCTAAAGCCCATAGACAGTCCATCCAGCTTTTGTTTTGACCCAAACGGTGGGGGTAGCCATCTTTTCCAATTGGCAAGCAGATTTGCGTCGCCTTTACTTATGCCGAGGCTGGGCTGACTCCAGAGGGTCATGTCAAGGCTCATAACATCAGAGCCGTGACTACATTGACTCATTGAGGTTAGCCTCTTATCGAAGAGATTTGCAAGGCTGCAAAGTGGTCTTCGGTCCACTCATTCACATCTCTCTGCTGCCTTGAGCAGGATACCCAGTGAGACAGCCAGTTTGGTTAGACAGTTCTGCAGAATTTGTTTGGTGTCTAGAATCCAACTCCACTCTCCTTGGCCCAGTTTCCTTATGTTCTGGGCTGCACCTTCACAGCAAGTTTTTCATGGCCTCTGTTTCGAGTCCCTGTTGTTGTAGTGTTGTTTTTGGTGAGCCTGATAGCTAGGGATTCCCATACGTGACAATGGCCTGCTTGTCCTTGGAGAAAGCAAAGTTACTCATCTGTAGCAGGTGCTTTCTGAGGACAGCAGGCCAAGTATTCTCACATATCCTTCCACTGCCCCTAGGAGTTGTATTCCTTCAGCTATGTATATATATATATTTTTTTACTGAGGAACCTGCACTTGTGTGTCGGTGGGATGCTGCTAGAATTTTCTACTTGCTGTACAAGCTGAGATGTGAGAATACTTGGCCAGCGCTTTCACATGGAGGTGAGAGGCTCTCTCATGTCAGTGCAGGGGGCCCGGCACGGAGGGGGTAGGGAGCGGCAGAGAGCAGGGTAACCTGGACATGGGGAGAGAGCAGGGTTGCTGGACGGGGGGGAGGGCAGGGGAGAGAGCAGGGTGGGGGGGGAGGCCAAAGGAAAGAGGAGGGTTGCTGGATATGGGGGGGAGGGCAGGGGAGAGAGGAGGGTCGGTGGACGGGGTGAGGCCAGAGGAGACAGGAGGGCTGCTGGACATGGGTGGGGGGAGGGCAGGGGAGAGAGCAGGGTTGCTGGACATGGATGATGGAGGGGAGGGCAGGGGAGAGTAACTTTACTATTTTTCACTAGATTGGGACCCTCAAGGGCTGAGTGTGGGGACCAATGAGTTAAAATTGCTAGTATGCTTTCTTTGGATGCAGTGTGGTATATGTGGAGAGCTGTAAACACCAGCAGCATTTATTACCAATAGGTTAATTTTACAATTTAGATATAAAATTAAGGAATCTAATGTTCCATATCTTGGTCCAGTGGAAACGTTTATCAGCAATAAGCCAAATATTCCAAATTGGTCAGACAGGTTACTGCATATCCAAATGCTGGCATTTCAGTTCACTCTTGACCCTTCCAGTCAATTGGAACGGTTGTTTTTGAGCATGTAATATTGGTAATAAATTTGCTTTATTGATTTTAACTTAGAGTGTCTAGCTTGCTGCTGTTTTTCTAGGACGTTGCCATTTTAAATGGCCTGTGATGCTTGATCCATGAGCACCCGAAGCATTAGATTTTATCATGTATCCTAAATTACTGCACTGCAGGGTACAATCGGTTGATTTTTTTAAAGTGAGCTGGCTGCATCTCTGCATTTTATCTTGTGTGATATAAAACAGGGGTGCACAGATTCAGCCCTCAAGGGCTGCAAACAAGCCAGATTTGCAAGATATCCTTAATGAATAGGCATGAGAGAGGCTTGCATACAATGGATTCAATATGCTAAGACCAAAGAAGCAACCTTTTTTTTTTTTTTTTTCAAATGCAGCTCGTTTGCCCTCTTAAGGCATTTACGAAGACTTTAGTTTTAGGAAATGGTTAAAATTGCACCATTTTTTATGCAGGTTTTTATTGTATGAATGCACAGGTGGTAGCGATTTAAATATTTGTTTGGATGGCTTTGTCTTATTTGTGTTGTGTAGAGTTTTATGAATATGAATGTTTTATTGTATTCCACATAGGTGGTAAACCTGAAAATAAATGATTGCATAAATAAATCCTGAAAACTGTCTGCTTGTGACTCTTGAGGACTGAACTTGTGCACTCCTGACGTAGGACTCCAGGGAAAAGAACAAGCAATATTGGTTTAGGGGCCTATTTTTACTAAGCTGCAGTAAGCATTATCGTGTGCTTACTGCAGCAAAACAAGATGCCTCGCAGTCATTTGTGCATGCGCTTTCCACATGCCAAAATCGTTATTTTTTTTAGCACTGGAAGCAGGTTGGGGAGCAAAGAGTAGGTGTGTTCTGCACTAATTGGTTAGCACAGCAACATGGCTGTGCACTAACCAATTAGCACATGACCCCTTACTTCCTACAAAATAGGTGTCGTTAAAGTGTTCATGTGCTAATGGGAAAATTAGCGTGTGGCCATTTTACCCGTGCGCAAAAATTGCCTTAATGCATGGGAATGACGCATCTAAGCACGTTCTAAGACAACTTTTTACCGCAGCTTCGTAAAACGACCCCTTATTCATTCCCATAATTTATTTATTTTATTTATGAACGTTTATACCCCACTTTTTTTCGACATTAAGCAGACTCAAAGTGGCTTACGATGTACAGGAATCAAATACAATTACATTCAAACATGCGTGGGATAAGCATAAAGGAATCCTGTGCCGAAGGAATGGATCCTCAGGAGCTTAGTCAAGATCGGGAGGCGGGGCTGGTGGTTGGGAGGCGGGGATAGTGCTGGGAAGACTTATACGGTCTGTGCCAGAGCCGGTGGTGGGAAGCGGGACTGGTGGTTGGGAGGCGAGGATAGTGCTGGGCAGACTTGTACGGTCTGTTCCAGAGCCGGTGGTTGGGAGGTGAGGATAGAGCTGGGCAGACTTATACAGTCTGTGCCAGAGCCAGTGGTTGGGAGTCGGGGATAGTGCTGGGCAGACTTATACGGTCTGTGCCCTGAAGAGCACAGGTACAAATCAAAGTAGGGTATACACAAAAGGTAGCACATATGAGTTATCTTGTTGGGCAGACTGGATGGACCGTGCAGGTCCTTTTCTGCCGTCATCTACTATGTTACTATTAGGGTAAAAGGAACAGGGTAGGAAGTAAAAGGGAAAGGGTAAAAGAGTCTAAAATGGACTGTGGAAGACCAGATGCTGAGACGGATCAGGGTGGGTTGAACAGCTCTCGGCAAGATAATCCATAATTGGGAACTGTGGTAATACCCAGGAAGGAACAAGCCGTAGGAATCTTGCTTTGATGGAATGCTGGAGCTTGCAGTTAACAACATTGACGGCATTTGGATTTCCCGCAAATGCCTGAGGTAGATTCCCGATGCTGAGATGTTGTGGAATGATGTGAGCAGCTTTCAGCGGGGTTGTAAGGATACCCATCCAGACAAGTTGATATAATCGTGCTGCGATAAGAATCATCATTGTTGGCAGGAAGAGAAGCGAGTTGTTCGAGCAGACCACGACGGCCCTGCTCCGTGGAAAAGGTGCCAAGATCCGCACCACCCATCCGTCTACTCCAGCCCCCGATGCAGCGATCCACTCACTATCGGGCATCTTCAACGAAAAGCAGCTGATCAAGTAGTGGAAGCCAACGAACTGCAGGCAGTTAAAGCAGGCGAACCTCGTCAAGTGGAACCGACAAGACAAGAGGAGACGGGGCTCCCCACCATGAAACGCACCCTCAAGAGGCCCCAACGGCAGTGGTCAATGGTCGGCGATCGAGCGGCAGGCTGAGCGACAGTAGGCGCAGACAGCGCACGCCGGGGGGATACCCGCAGAGCAGAGGAAGTCAGCGGCCCGGATGAACAAAAGGAAGCCCGAAGTCACTGGCCCAATCGAGCCCCCTGCAATGATAATGCAAATCTCGGTCTTTATGGTAGCCATTGTTAGCTTAATCTAACCTGCTTTTTCACTGCAGCGACTTAAATATCATGCTGTGTTGTTGGACTGGTAGTTTGGAGAGTTCAGGCCCTTGCGTTTTAAGGGAAAGGGGTTAGGACTTGATATACCGCCTTTTCTGTGGTTACAGTTAAAGGCGGTCTACATATTATATACAGGTACTTATGTACCTGGGGCAATGGAGGGTTAAGTAACTTTTAAAAAATATATAGGTTATCAATTGAAATCAAACAAAATAAAACATGGAAAAGAAAATAAGATGATACCTTTTTTATTGGACATAACTTAATACATTTCTTGATTAGCTTTCGAAGGTAGCCCTTCTTCGTCAGATCGGAAATAAGCAAATTTTGGTAAGTAACAGCGTATATAAGTGAAACATCAAAATATTGCAGTGGTGGTCTGAAAGGATGAGAGACGGGTGGCCTAGGTGAGAAACAGAGAGGGCTGAGAGGACTGGAACACAATTTTAAACGAAAGAACACATATTTCACCCCACAATGTGGACAAAACAATAAACCAGACGGCTACATAGAAAGTTTCAGGTACAGGGTAAAATCACAACTTTCCAGCAAACAAAAGAAATCAAACAAAATAAAACATGGAAAAGAAAATAAGATACCTTTTTTATTGGACATAACTTAATACATTTCTTGATTAGCTTTCGAAGGTTGCCCTTCTTCGTCAGATCAGAAATAAGCAAATGTGGTAGCAGATAGTATATATGAGAGAAACATCAAAGCATTAGTTTGACAGTCTGACAGAGTGGGAGGGTGGGGGTATGCATGGGGACATCAAAGCATTTCATTGATATTCTAACAGAATGGGTGTTGGTAGGTTAGAGGAGGGTAATAAACAGAGAAATACAGCTTTATGTTTTATGAGTTAGAAAACCCAGATCCTTATTAAGTCTTGTTTGTTGGGTGTCAAAATATTCAATCATTCTTATTTCAAAGGTCTTACGTTCCTGTATTGTTTTAAAATTACCTTTCAGTATTCTTACTGTGAAATCACTGGTGCAGTGTTCTGGTCTAATGAAGTGTTGGTCCACAGGGGTGGGGGGCCTGACTGGCACCGGCTATTTTCATGTGATGTCTGTGTAGATTGAATCTTTTCTTAAGCATCTGGCCTGTTTCTCCAGTATAGCATCTGAGGAAGAAGGGCAACCTTCGAAAGCAAATCAAGAAATGTATTATGTCCAATAAAAAAGGTATCATCTTATTTTCTTTTCCATGTTTTATTTTGTTTGATTTCTATTGATAACCTTAAGAGTGGACTAACACAGCTACCACACCTCTCTACTTAAAAAATATATATATATTTAAAAATATTTGGGTAGTGGGTCTCCAACTATCTTTCTAGCTCTGACATTGTATAACCCATCTCTGAGCTTTTCAGGAAAGATGACTCGTTCTCAGGCCCATTCACTTGTCTGTATCAGACTGAATCAATGACTAGCCTTGATTGTAATCTCCTGAAAGTTGTAATTAGGAAATTGACAGGCAGATGTATTTAAACGTCGGCATGGTGACATATGATGGAAGTAGTTATTGTTTTCTTTTAGACAGCTTTATTGTTTTGTTCAGCCAGCTGTTAATTTGCAAAGCCTAAAATATTGCAGTTTGGGAATAGTGTCTGTTTACCTTTTTATTTCCCTCTCAAAAGAGAAAGTGACTAGCTGTGATTAGGCCTGTCAGTAAGGGATATAATAGTTTAACTAATTTGCCACACTGTAACTGGGAAATCTGTTCTGAAATTGTAAAAGCCCTCCTTCCCTTTATTCTTCATCATGAAGGAACCATCCATCCATGCTAGGTGGTTGTCTGACGGTGTTTTTGTGTGACAACATTTAAATCCAGAGCTCTAGCAGGGTGGCAAATAAGGTGACACCTTCTTTATTTATCCTGCGCTTTTCAGATCACCCTTACACTTTTTTTTCTTTCAAAAGCAGCAGGAATTTAAATCGAAATCCAGCTTCAGGCAGAGATTGCATTCCAGAAGATGGTGCATGTTTGTTTTGGTTCTTAGTTTTGGCTCTTTATTTCAAAGTTTGTATTGATTTAGTTGGGTTTTTCTCACACCTGTTTCAGAAGTTGCTTAAAGGTGAGTTACAGCCAGATATGCTGTGCATTTCCCTGGCTCCAGAGGGCTTACAATCTAAGATGCACTTGTATTAAGCTGCAGTAGAAAGTGGCCTTTGGTCAAGTTTTTCCCATGCGCCAAGGACTTTTTTTTTTTTACCATAGCCGTAAAAATAGCCTTTTTCTATTAAAAATGTATTTTATTATTATTAATGGTCATATGTTAATCTATATAAATAATTCTCACCTCAAACATTCTGAAGCTCACTCTTTGGCTGGGAAACACTGAAGCCCTGCACGGTTGAGGCTGTCAGCACCACTCACTGTCACTCATGCACCACTCACTGTCACTCATAGACCCGCCGTCAGCCACGCCCCTTCTGGACATAATTCGCAACCCCAACGTTCTAATGAAGCTGCAACTTCCACTTGCATGGTGGTGTAGATCGGAATTTTCCCCCATGACTGTCTGCCCCGCCCTCGCGTCACAATGTGATGACATTGAGGGCGGGGCTATGACACTCAGCGAATCCCAAAATATGAAGTGTTAGCCAGCTCCACTTTTAGCCGATCTTCGGAAAGCTAAACGACAGAAAATGAAACTGAAGACGAAGCCCCCTCTCCCTTCAGCAAACTTCTCCCCGTTACGTTTCACAATCGCCCTTGAAGCACAGCCACTTTCCTTTCTACATCCTACAGCTGCAAAGAGCACTGACTCTGAGTGGGCTACAGCATTTTTATTTCTTTTTTCCTGTTACCAGTTTTGAAAGGCAGGGTGAATGCTGGGTTCCCCGGGCCCAGAGAAAAAACAAATTTCTTTTTTATGTCCAACAATTTTATTGCTTTTACAAAAACAGAAACAATTTATCAAGTAATATCAATCTCTCTATCACACACACACACTCTGTCACACACACTCACACATTCAACTCTCTCTGTCACACACACTCACACATTCAACTCTCTCTTGTCACACACACACACACTCTGTAAAACACACACACTCCGAGGAACACCTTGCTAGCGCCCGTTTCATTGCTCTCAGAAACGGGCCTTTTTGTACTAGTGTTAATATAAATTACTAAATCCGAGACTGAATATGCTGTATTAATAATGAAGCTACTAGCTCCATAAGCAATGTCTATCTTTATTAAACAAGTTTGTTTGCTTTATAGAACTTCTTTTTCTTCTTTCTTGCTTTTATTACTTAAAGAGTGCCCTCAGCATAAAACCACTGTTTGAGGCAATTCATTTCTATGCCATCTGGTATAGCACTTCATTCACTGGGCTACTCTTTGTTATTATGTGCTATAGCCTATAAACAGTGCTTAAATTTAACTGTGAAAAACTCAGAACGTGAACTTGTTTCTTAACGTTCTCAGCGATGTGCACTGTGCTTCTTGCTTGCCACTTCACTCTCCTTGATCACTGTGTCTGACCGATTTGTCTGGCTTCCCCATATGTTAATGTTGCCATTAGCATGCAGCCATTAAAAAAAAAAAAATTAGTACATGTGCAATTACTACCTACAAAATGGGTGGTGGTAAGGGCTCACACGCTATTCCTGCACTAACCAGTCACTATGTGGTAATGTAGATGCGCTAACTGAATAGCACAAGAATGCTCCTTCTCCGTCCTCCCCCCCCCCCCTCCACAGACACACCCCTTCAAAAAGAATTAATACTCTTTAGCACACGAACATTTGGCCCTTACCACAAGATGCATGAACGTGACCCACTGTTCACCATTTTAGGCTGTGTTGGGCGCCTAATTCAGCTTGGTGAAAGGGCCCCTCGGTTTGTAGCGGAGGCGGCAGAGGGTTAAGTAACTTTCTTTCACCAAGACGACCAGGAGCAGCAGCAGGTTTTGAACCGGGCTTCCTTGGTTGTCAGCGGGGGTGCTCTAACCACTCGGTTACTCCTCCGCTCCTCTGAATTGTGGTCAGAAAAAAATATATATCGTTCAAGTGTTAGCATGTAATGGTACAACAGGAAAAGGAACTGAGTGAGCTTTCAGCGATGACAAACTTCATGCATTTGAACTGAAACTTGAGATTTAAAGATCCCATGGTGCTAGATGGTACAGGTACTTGTATTGTTGCAAGAAATCTGCATTCTCCTTATTTTTTTTTGGTGGGGGGGGGGGGGGGCTTTGTTTCTGTATGCCAGGGTTCCAAACTCTAAGGTTTTTTTTTTTTTTTTTTTTGTTACATTTGTACCCCGCGCTTTCCCGCTCAATGCGGCTTACATGGGGCAATGGAGGGTTAAGTGACTTGCCCAGAGTCACAAGGAGCTGCCTGTGCCTGAAGTGGGAATCGAACTCAGTTCCTCAGTTTCCCAGGACCAAAGTTCACCACCCTAACCACTAGGCCACTCCTCCACTGTTGCTACTATTTGAGATTCTACATGGAATGTTGCTATTCCACTAGCAACATTCCATGTAGAAGTCGGCCCTTGCAGATCACCAATGTGGCCGCGCAGGCTTCTGCTTCTGTGAGTCTGTCGTCCTGCACGTACGTGCAGGACGTCAGACTCACAGAAACAGATGCCTGCGCAGCCTTCTACATGGAATGTTGCTAGTGGAATAGCTTGTGTACACAAACCAGGACTCTTAGCCACCCACTTCAAGAAAGTGCTAGCAAAACAGTTCACACCAGTATAATGTGGCAGATCTATAATTTATGTGGATAGAGTACCCTCAGATATAAACCACTGTAACTGCAGTCAATAATGCTGCTAAGAAGTGGCATAGCACTTCTTTCATTAGGTAACTAACAATTTTTTTGGGAGAGCAACATATGCTCATTTTTTATGCGTCCCAATCACCACAGTGCTATAAAATCACTTGTTACTTTTAAAATAGTATATACTAGGTGAAAACTGTGCACTTATCTTTTAAGTTCTTGCCTCCCTTGTTTTGTGGATTGCTTGAACAAAGAAAAGAAGCAACAAAGAAGGAGGAAGATAACATCTATGCAGCCTTAACCCTTGTCCCTGAGGAAAGTGATTGAAACCCCGCGGAGTCGGGCAGTTCCAGGGGAAGGCAACTGATAAATGTTTCAGCAAGGCAAGATAGTTCTGCCTGGGAGGCAAGAACTTAAAAGATAAGTGCACAGTTTTCACCTAGTATATACTATTTTAAAAGTAACAAGTGATTTTATAGCACTGTGGTGATTGGGACGCATAAAAAATGAGCATATGTTGCTCTCCCAAAAAAATTGTTACTTACCTAATGAAAGAAGTGCTATGCCACTTTTTAGCAGCATTATTGACTGCAGTTACAGTGGTTTATATCTGAGGGTACTCTATCCACATAAATTATAGATCTGCCACATTATACTGGTGTGAACTGTTTTGCTAGCACTTTCTTGAAGTTGGTGGCTAAGAGTCCTGGTTTGTGTACACAAGTTGTTGAATGTTACCAGAGACATTGATATTGTGAATTCGCTTTCTGCTAGTGGAATAGCAACATTCCATGTAGAATCTCCAATAGTAGCAACATTCCATGTAGAATCTCCAATAGTATCTATTTTATTTTTGTTACATTTGTACCCCGCGCTTTCCCATTCATGGCAGGCTCAATGCGGCTTACATGGGGCAATGGAGGGTTAAGTGACTTGCCCAGAGTCACAAGGAGCTGCCCGTGCCTGAAGTGGAAATTGAACTCAGTTCCCCAGGACCAGAATCCACCACCCTAACCACTAGGCCACTCCTCCACTCCACTCTGATTTTGAGCAAAGAGGAACATGAAATATCATCAAAGCTGTAACTTAAGACACAGTATCGTCTTGATGTTTGCCTTCCTTATCTTTGGTTAGGTCTTTAACCTACTGTTCTCCATCTAATTTGAGGAGTCCGTTAACATTCTCTGATGTATTGACAGCAGCGAGTGTCTTCTAAACTGCCACGATGCTAGTTTTTAAATGATTTCTGTTCTGCCTTTTGGCTAAATTATTTTCAGACTTTGGGCTTCAGTTCAAACATTTTTTAATTCTTTAGTCCTGCAGTAGAAGATGCACGGTTGCTTCTGCATATTAATATACAATAGTAAATTCAGCAGTCAAAATCCCTTTTTTTTCATGTATGCCTAAGAACACTTCATTCTGGAAATAGGTCACAGTCTTCAGTCTGGGTGTAGCAAATCCTAACACATTTTATGCCCATAGGGGTATGAATTCCAGAGTTTAATTACACATTGAGTGAAGAAAACTTGTCTCTGATTCATTTTAAATTTACTATTTTGTAGGTTCATTGCATGTCCCCTAGTCCTAGTATTTTTGGAAAGAATAAACAACTGATTCACGTCTACCTGTTCCACTCCACTCATTATTTTATATACCTCTATCACATTTCCCCTCAGCCGTCTTTTCTCCAAGCTGAAGAGACCTAGCCGCTTTAGCCTTTTCTTATAGGGAAGTCGTCCCATCCCCTTTATCATTTTCGTCGCCCTTCTCTGTACCTTTTCTAATTCCACTATATCTTTTTTGAGATGCAGTAACCAGAATTGAACACAGTATTCGAGGTGCGGACTCACCATGGAGCGATACAAAGGCATTCCTATTCTTTTCCTAATGTGTTTCTAAATCAAGTTTTTTTTGTTTTGCTTTTTTTTAATCTGCCAAAATTTCATAAATGGTATTATGAAAAGGAATATAGATAGATAAAAGGGTTTAACCCATAGGTAGCCAATCTTTTTCCAAAGGGGGCCGTTGGGGAGCTAGGTGAACCCTGCGGTACTCTGCATTCTGATCTCCATCCTGATGGCAAGGAGCCTGATATTTTTACCTGATAAGATCTATTTCCCCCCCAAAACCTTGAAACCATTTATAAACGTTTCCAGTTATACCAGCATAATCAAGAAGCTGCAATAACACACTGATCTACAATGAACTGGAGGAGTGGCCTAGTGGTTAGGGTGATGGACTCTGGTCCTGGGGAACTGGGGAACTGAGTTCAATTTCCACTTCAGGCACAGGCAGCTCCTTGTGACTCTGGGCAAGTCACTTAACCCTCCATTGCCCCATGTAAGCCGCATTGAGCCTGCCATGAATGGGAAAGCGCGGGGTACAAATGTAACAAAAATAAAATAGATACTATTGGAGATTCTACATGGAATGTTGCTACTATTGGAGATTCTACATGGAATGTTGCTATTCCAGTAGCAACATTCCATGTAGAAGGCTGCGCAGGCTTCTGTTTCTGTGAGTCTGACGTCCTGCACATACGTGCAGGACGTCAGACTCACAGAAGCAGAAGCCTGCGCGGCCACATTGGTGATCTGCAAGGGCCGACTTCTACATGGAATGTTGCTAGTGGAATAGCAACATTCCATGTAGAATCTCAAATAGTAGCAACAGTGGAGGAGTGGCCTAGTGGTTAGGGTGGTGGACTTTGGTCCTGGGGAACTGAGGAACTGAGTTTGATTCCCACTTCAGGCACAGGCAGCTCCTTGTGACTCTGGGCAAGTCACTTAACCCTCCATTGTCCCACGTAAGCCGCATTGAGCCTGCCATGAGTGGGAAAGCGCAGGGTACAAATGTAACAAAAATAAAATAGATACTATTGGAGATTCTACATGGAATGTTACTACTATTGGAGATTCTACATGGAATGTTGCTATTCCAGTAGCAACATTCCATGTAGAAGGCTGTGCAGGACGTCAGACTCACAGAAGCAGAAGCCTGCGCGGCCACATTGGTGATCTGCAAGGGCCAACTTCTACATGTAATGTTGCTACTATTGGAGATTCTACATGGATTGTTGCTACTATTGGAGATTCTACTAGCAACATTCCATGTAGAAGGCTGCGCAGGCTTCTGTTTCTGTGAGTCTGACGTCCTGCACATACGTGCAGGACGTCAGACTCACAGAAGCAGAAGCCTGCGCGGCCACATTGGTAATCTGCAAGGGCCGACTTCTACATGGAATGTTGCTAGTGGGACTCTGGGCAAGTCACTTAACCCTCCTTTGCCCCATGTAAGCCGCATTGAGCCTGCCATGAGTGGGAAAGCGCAGGGTACAAGTGTAACAAAAAAAAAAAGGCACTTGACATATCAAACTGCTAAATAATGACTACTACCACAACTAACCTCTTTTCTAAGTTCAGAAATAAGTGTTGCTCCAGCAGTCTCAGTACTAAATTTGGGGCTAAATCCTGACTCTGGATCATGAATAATTTCCTTTGTAAACCGCCTCATTGTCATTTTGGCGCTTGGGGGGTATATCAAATAAATGGAAATAAATCTGTACAAAAGTTATCATACATCTTATGCTAAGCAACAACATTGAATGCTGTGAAAACTAACGCTCTGGTTTACTAAGCAGCGCCAGTGCTGACTCGGCCCAGTGGGCCGTGTAGGCATTAGAACATGAACAGCCGCCAGCACTGCCCCGCATACAGACCCATACATTTTTGTTACTGGATTATAATCCAGATCCTTTAGTAGGTCATATCTTAATAGGGCAAACAGAATATCTGTTACTTTCTATCATCAAAATATTAGGGCCCTGTCTACTGAACCACGCTGTAGGCGCACCAACCCCCCCCCCCCCCCCCCCCCAGTGCGTGCTTAAAAAGTTAGCGTGCCTACTGCACGGCTTATTAAATGGAAAGGGAAATGGGACTTGATATACCGCCTTTCTGAGGTTTTTGCAACTACATTCAAAGCGGTTTACATATATTCAGGTACTTATTTTGTACCGGGGGCAGTGGAGGGTTAAGTGACTTGCCCAGAGTCACAAGGAGCTGCAGTGGGAATCGAACACAGTTCCCCAGGATCAAAGTCCACTGCACTAACCACTAAGCTACTCCTCCACTAGCAACATTCCATGTAGAATCTGAACTAGTAGGAACATTCCATGTAGAATTTCAAATAGGGAAAGGGAAGGACTTGATATACCGCCTTTCTGAGGTTTTTGCAAATACATTCAAAGCGGTTTACATATATTCAGGTACTTATTTTGTACCAGGGGCATTGGAGGGTTAAGTGACTTGCCCAGAGTCACAAGGAGCTGCAGTGGGAATCGAACCCAGTTCCCCAGGATCAAAGTCCACTGCACTAACCACTAGGCTACTCCTCCACTTGCTCACCATTAAGTAGTCAATGGTGAGACTCCAAAACTCGGTGACCATCAAAGAATAACGAAGCTATGAGTGTAACTTTTAAAGTGTGGACACTTGTAATTCTTTTAATAGAAACTTTTCTTTCACCTTGAAATCAGTAGTACAGGATAACATATCAAAGAGAAGGAAGTGGGATCTGTGCTGAGAAGGCCAGAGCGTTGGCAGGGTTCCCAACAACCCTTGGCAGAAACTAATGACCCAATTAGGGCATGGACAAGGTCAATGACTTCCCTTCCACTGGCACAAGAAAAGAATTCAGAAAAAAAAAAAAAGTCCCTCACCCCACCTACAGCCTCCTTTTTTTTTTTTTTCCTTCTCAGGCTCAATAAGGGGGGGGGGGGGGGGGCAGATTAAAAAAAAAAAAAGCAACAGCAGACCTGGCAGTAAGAGGTTTTTTTTTGTTTTGTTACATTTGTACCCCGCGCTTTCCCACTCATGGCAGGCTCAATGCAGCTTACATGGGGAAATGGAGGGTTAAGTGACTTGCCCTAGAGTCACAAGGAGCTACCTGTGCCTGAAGGTGGGAATCGAACTCAGTTCCTCAGTTCCCCAGGACCAAAGTCCACCACCCTAACCACTAGGCCACTCCTCCACTGTTGCTACTATTTGAGATTCTACATGGAATGTTGCTATTCCACTAGCAACATTCCACGTAGAAGTCAGCCCTTGCAGATCACCAATGTGGCCGCACAGGCTTCTGCTTCTGTGAGTCTCAGACTCACAGAAACAGAAGCCTGCGCAGCCTTCTACATGGAATGTTGCTAGTGGAATAGCAACATTCCATGTAGAATCTCCAATGGTAGCAACATTCCATGTAGAATCTCCAATAGTAACATAGTAACATAGTAGATGACGGCAGAAAAAGACCTGCACGGTCCATCCAGTCTGCCCAGCAAGATAACTCATATGTGCTACTTTTTGTGTATACCCTACTTTGATTTGTACCTGTGCTCTTCTGGGCACAGACCGTATAAAGTCTGCCCAGCACTATCCCCGCCTCCCAACCACTATCCCCGCCTCCCAACCACCAGTCCCGCTTCTCACCACCGGCTCTGGCACAGACCGTATAAGTCTGCCCAGCACTATCCTCAACTCCAACAGAAGCCTGCGCAGCCTTCTACATGGAATGTTGGTAGTGGAATAGCAACATTCCATGTAGAATCTCCAATAGTAGCAACATTCCATGTAGAATCTGCAATAGTATCTATTTTATTTTTGTTACATTTGTACCCTGCGCTTGCCCACTCATGGCAGGCTCAATGCGGCTTACATGGGGCAATGGAGGGTTAAGTGACTTGCCCAGAGTCACAAGGAGCTGCCTGTGCCTGAAGTGGGAATCAAAATCAGTTCCTCAGGACAAAGTCCACCACCCTAACCACTAGGCCACTCCTCCACTCTCTCCAGTCATACTTCTGTGCTTTCAGAATTAAAAAAAAAAAAAAAATTACACTAGCTTCTCTCCTCAGACACCTCTCACCAGAAGAGGAGTGTGCCCGGAAGAGCCCACTCTCTATACTCTAAACAAGGACAGGAGAGAGGGGATATCTCCACAGGCACTCTTCTTGCTTTGATGAGAAGTGACTCAGAAGGAAAGAGAAGCTCGTGAGACTTATCAGTCTAAAAGTGGAATGGAAGGGCAGGAGAGAGATTCCTTTCAGCCAGTGTTTTGGGGAGAAAAAAAAAACCCCAAACTTTTTATACCACATGAGGAAGAAGAGGCTGCCGGGGCTCTTTTATTTGAGTCATGGGAGATAACCCCGCTCACAGCAGTTCTGCATCCAGCTTAGCCTATGAGTCCCAAACATACTGTAGATGTGCTCGTGTCTACCAATGGAGAAAAGAATCATGTCATTGTGTCACACTTAGTATGAACTGTCCAGTGCCTTTGCTGTCTTCTAAGAATGCTCAAAATAAGCTAGTCTAAAGCTTATACAGGGCAATTCTGTAACTGGGCACCTGCTTGCAAGTGCTGAGAAATGACACTTATGCATATAATTTTACTGTTCTTTAAGGTAACATGTAACTGCAAGGGGAGTGTAGATGTGGGCAGATAATTGGAGGGACATGGGTGTGTCTAACACATAAACACATAATGTACAGAATACTGTAAGTTACATGCATTGCATGGCATACTTAGGCATGCCCATTTATGACTGTCATTGATTGGTATGAATGGTTGAACCTAAATGTAGGTGTGCTAATTCAGGTTTACTTGAGTATTGTATAATTTCATCTTGGGGCAGGAGCGTAGCCAGATGGTCAAATTTGGTTGAGCCTGAGCCCAAGGTGGGTGGGCATGGAATTCACATCCCACCCCCAATCCCCCTCTGGTTTGCTCCTCTCGTCACCCTTCCCTGCCCACAGACCCCAAATATTAAATACTTGAGCAGGCGGGGATCCCCAAACCCTGCTTCCTGAAGATTTCCTCCTCCTCCTCCTCGAGGCAGCAGGCAGCACTTGCCTCAAACTGATGCTGCTACCGGCTTGTCGTGCATGCTCATTGTTTATGCAAGTGCGAAAACTGAGCATGTGCAGAAGGGCCGGTCTCCAGGCAAGTGCCGTTGGCTGACATTTGGAAGAGCGCTGGTGCCCAAGGAGAGAAAATCTTCAGCTGGCAAGGTTTGGGGATCCCTACCAGCCATAGCAAGAGTGTCACAATTTTGGGTGGGCCTGAGTCCAAAGTGGGTGGGCCCTGGCCCACCCAGGCCCACTTGTGGCTGCTTCACTGTCTTGGGGCACAGGTGCCATTTTAGAATTGGCGCTCAGCGCACTTAACTGGAAGCACCAGGTTATAGAATCCGCCTCCCCGCACCCGGTCATCTGCAGAGTAGTTATTGCTACTACTTATCAGTTCTATAGTGCTACTAGACATAAATGCCAGCGCCGTACCAATTAAACAGTTCGCCAGTAGCTCACAAATGAATAGGGTTTGTGTTATTTTTGCTTTCACTTAATTAATTTTCGAATATAATATATGCTCAGTACCTCTGCAAAAAGGACTAATTCCATTGAAATGAAGTTGAGCCAGCTGATGGGTTTTTGATTAACAAAAGTCATTAAATATAATAGTAAATACAAAAAGATAGAAATTCTGTCTAATCTTGTGAGCCGTATTTTTTTCATTTCTTTCAGATTCAGTCTGTTTGTCTTTTTGCTCTTTTTCAGGTTTGCTGATTTTATCAGAGGCATGCTGAAACTCATACTAGTGCTGCTTTTCTCTGGTGCCACGCTAGCGGCCACGTGGTTCACACTGACCACTCTGACCAATGTTACACATCTGCCTTTAACGTCAGGTATGTAAAAGCTGGCTGTTTAGAATCCACTGTAAGAAGATATCCTCTACAGTGAGTTGCTATACACAGGGATGTGCCAAGTCCCCCCAGTCCCCTCCTCCCATCGCCATGCAAATATACTACTACTACTTATCAAAACCTGTCGTTTCTTCCTCTATAACACCACCAAAATTCGCCCTTTCCTTTCTGAGTATGCAACCAGAATCCTCATCCACACTCTTATCACCTCCCGCTTTAGACTACTGCAATTTGCTTCTCACAGGTCTCCTACTGAGCCATCTCTCTCCTCTTCAATCTGTTCAAAATTCTGCTGCACGACTAATATTCCGCTAGTGTTGTTATGCTCATATTAGCCCTCTCCTCAAGTCACTTCATTGGCTCCCTATCCGTTTCCGCATTCAGTTCAAACTCCTCTTACTGACCTACAAATGCATTCACTCTGCAGCTCCTCAATACCTCTCCACTCTCATCTCTCCCTACACTCCTCCCCGGGAACTCCACTCACTGGGCAAATCTCTCTTATCTGCACCCTTCTCCTCCACCGCTAACTCCAGACTCCGTTCCTTCTATCTTGCTGCATCATATGCCTGGATTAAACTTCCTGAGCCGGTATGCCAAGCCTCATCTCTGGCCATCTTCAAATCTAGGCTAAAAACCCACCTCTTCGATGTTGCTTTTAACTCCTAAACCTTCAACTGTCCCCCTATCCCTGATATGTCCTGTCTGTCCTAACCCTTATCCCTTACTTGTCCTGTCTGTCTGTCTCATAATTAGATTGTAAGCTTTATCTAGCAGGGACTGTCTCTCCGTGTTCAAGTGTGAAGCGCTGCGTACGTCCGGTAGCGCTATAGAAATAAGTAGTAGTAGTATATTTGCATGGCGATGGGGGGGGGGGGCGGAGGGGGGGGACTTGGCACATCCCTCTCCTCGCCTTCTAATACTGCTTTGATTTTCATGTGCTGGCTGTGTCAAATGGACATCTCAACAAAACTCACATAACAAACTTGAAAATAGAAGAACCAACTGTCATTTATTACAAGGTGGGGAACTATTAAACTATAAATCTTCTATGATAGAGAGGATTATAATATATAAGGTGATAATTTTTTTTTTTAATTGGATTTGGTTTAAAACTTGCATGTGCATGGCTATTGAAGGTAGAACCATAGAGGTAGATATTTAACAGATCTAGGCACTTAAGGAATTATCCACCTAGATCTCCCCAAATGGAGCCCCCAACTAAGTACCTATTTGTACTGGGCTGGGTTTTTATGTGTGTGTTCTTGCTTTCAGTTCTTATTTATGAACATAAGTGGTGAATCTTTCACAAATTATAGAATCAAGAGATCAAGGAAGCGAAGCACAAAAAAGTAGTAAACAACTAGAGTAGCCTAGTGATTACTGCAGTGGCCTGAGAATACGAGGAACTGGGTTCCATTTCCACTGCAGCTCCTTGTGACTCTGGGCAAGTCACTTAACCCTCCATTGCCCCATGTAAGCCGCATTGAGCCTGCCATGAGTGGGAAAGCGCGGGGTACAAATGTAACAAAAATAAAATAGATACTATTGGAGATTCTAGATGGAATGTTGCTACTATTGGAGATTCTACATGGAATGTTGCTATTCCACTAGCAACATTCCATGTAGAAGCCTGCGCGGCCACATTGGTGATCTGCAAGGGCCGACTTCTACATGGAATGTTGCTAGTGGAATAGCAACATTCCATGTAGAATCTCCAATAGTAGCAACAGTGGAGGAGTGGCCTAGTGGTTAGGGTGGTGGACTTTGGTCCTGGGGAACTGAGGAACTGAGTTCGATTCCCACTTCAGGCACAGGCAGCTCCTTGTAACTCTGGGCAAGTCACTTAACCCTCCATTGACCCAGGTACAAATAAGTACCTGTATACAATATGTAAGCCACATTGAGCCTGCCATGAGTGGGAAAGCGTGGGGTACAAATGTAAGAAAAATAAAAAATGTGACCTTTCTGTGGTTACAATCAAAGTGGTTTACATATTATATACAGGTACTTACTTTGTACCCAGGGCAATGAAGGGTTTGAGCTGTTGACCTGGCTAGACTAAACATATAATCATTGGACCCTCCTTGTATCATCATCAAATGTGCTTAAGTGTCCATTTTAAACTATAATTCTTATCAAAACCCTGCCCAGTTCAGAGTAATCTGTCAGTGTCCTACCTATCCCGAGTAGTACGGCTGTAATTGTGCTCTCTGGCTTGTAACCAAGCAGTCTCTGAAATCCAGTTCCACACTTTTTAGTAATCACTTCATTGGGGTTGCAGAAATTGCCACATTTTAAGCCATTGATCACATTCATAAGGGCTGTGCCTCAGGTCTGGCATTAAGTTAATCAATATATACAGTGCCACTACGCTTATATAGTAGGGTTTTTTTTCAATGCAAAGGCATGTGAGGCAATGGTGGCCCTAGTTGACAGCCCCCTCCCCCCCCCCCCCCCCCCACACACAACATCATACTCCTCTGACCTCCCAAATCGCACTGCCCTTCTTTGCATGATTCAGGAAAAGGGTTGGCTATGCTGTCTGGACATGAAGTATGCCTATAGTTACACATAGATACTTCCCAGTCATAGGCAGTATCTTGGATTCCGAGTAGGGAAACACCACTGCAGTATGGCATTCTGCCTGTTGGCCTCGTTCGGCTCCCAAATATCTAGCAGTTGTTGGGGATTTATGTGTTTCCCTACCTGGACAATTGGCTGGCCAAGAGCACATGATAAGAGGAGGTGCAGGAGTCAATGCAGAGAAATATTTGGGTATTAGAGCCTACTAGGGTTCCTCATAAACTACCCCAAGTCCTACCTTCTCTCAGTACAGCAATTGGTGTACAAAGGAGCTGTGCTAAATACAGTGCAAGCTTGGGCTTTTCTGCCCCAAGCAAGAGTTGGATATCTTGGTAGCAATCGCCTCACAAGTCCGAAGCAGCGAGCAGATCAGTCACAGATCACAGCTCGGCAGATGTTGAGATTGTTGGGCCATGTGGCCTCCACAGTGCATGTCGCTCCCGTGGCTCATTTACATTTGAAAGAGGTCCAGTGGATCCTAGCTTCCCAGTGGTCTCATGCAGCTAGGAATCTAGCGGATGTCATCCAGATCCCCTTAGAGTTGAATTGCTCTCTTCTCTGGTGGACAGTGCGGCTGAAATTGACTGTGGGACTGCTGTTCCCAATTCTGACACCTCAGAAGGTACTGACAACAGATGCATCCAACTTGGGATGGGGGGAGGGGGCTATGTTGATGAGCTTCACACCCTAGGGACATGGTCTGCTGAGGAAACAGAGCTCCATATCAACCTCCTTGAGCTGAAGGCTATTTGGAATGCTCTAAAGTTTTTTGTTTTGTTTTTTTTTTGTTTTGTTTGTTTTTTCCAGAGAGCAGCTGCAGAAAGTTTGTGGTTAATCCTATGTGTACTAATAATAACTCGCTAATCACTTCTGTAATAAACTGTACCACATAACTTTGTAACTGTAATGCATCAGTTGTAATCTCTAACAACTGTCAAGGGTAAGCCACATTGAACTGAAACTTATTTTTGGATAATCGTGGGATACAAGCATGAATGAATGAATAAATAAATAAATAAATAAATAACCAAATTCATCCAAACGGACAATCAGATTGCAATGTGGGTATGAAGTCCTACCCTTTGTTAAGAAGCAATAGGGATTTGGCAGTGGGCTCTCCTGCACAGGATGGTCCTGCCAGCCACATGCCTAGCAGGAAAGGACAACAGCCTGGTGGACAGACTGAGTTGGGGTAATGCAACTTCGAGTGGTATCTTAGTATGGGTGTAGCCCGCAAGATCTTCCAAGAGTGAGGCACCCTCTCAGTAGGTCTCTTTGCCACTCATCTCAACAACAAAGTCCCCCCCCCCCCCCCCCCCCCGTTCTCTTCCAGGCTCAGGCCACATGGCAGACAAGCATCCGATGCTTTTCTCCTACGAGACAGGCCTTCTGTATGCATATCCTCCAATACCTCTCATAGAGAAGGCTTTGCTGAAACTCAAGCAAGATCAGGGAACTATGATCCTATTCAACCTTATTGGCCGAGGCAGACCAGAAGTTGTTCTTTGAAGAACTGTGGAAATTGGAGTGTTTTCTGACCCTCATCTTGCAGAACAAGGGATCCCTTCTGCATCCCAACCTCTAGTCCTTGGCCCTCATGGCCTGGATGTTGAGAGCGTAGAGTTTGTGTCCCTGAATCTGCCTGAGGGTGTCTCCAGATTCTTGCTTGCTTCCAGGAAAGGCTCCACTAAGAGGCGTTAGTCTCTTAAGGTGAGGAGATTTGCCGTCTGGTGTGAGGGACAAGGTTCTAGATCCTCCTACTTGTTCTACACAAAAACTGTTTGAGTACCTCCTGCACCTCTGAGTCTGATTTGAAAACCAACTCTGAAAGGGTCCATCTCTGTACAGCCTCTAGTTACTGTATTTGAGAGGTTTGCTGTTAACAGAGCCCCTTGTCAGGCCTCCCACTTTCATGGAATCTCAATGTTGTTTTCACCTAGCTGATGAACGTTCCTTTTGAGCCGCTCGACTCCTGTCATCTGAAGTATATGACCTGGAAAGTTATGTTTTTGGTGGCAGTCCCTTCAGCTTGCAGAGTCGGTGAGCTTCAGGCCCTAGTAGCTGATTCATCTTATGCAATTTCATAACAGAGTAGTTCTTTGCACACACCCTAAGTTCCTTACTAGGGTGGTGTCTGAGTTCCATCTTAACCAGCCAACAATTCTGCCAACATTTTTCCCAAAACCAAATGCGCATCGTGCCAAAAGTATACTGCTTAGTTTCGAGTCTTAGCCTTCTGTCTGGAGCGGGCTAAAGCCCATAGACAGTCCACCCAGCTTTTTGTTTCTTTTGAGGGGTAGTTAAGCAAGAGATGAGGAACTGATTTAAGTTGCTATGTGTAGCAAGCTAGTCCAGGTGGGTATTACATTGTACAGTTTCTTTTGATGAAGGTACAGATAGTAATGATCCTTGAGAGGACCTTACAGGTCTTGAAGGTGTGTAAAGGGCTAACTTATTCTTAAGTACTCTGGCCCATTTTGTCCGAAGACCGCAAAAATAAAACAGAAGGTACTGGTAGCCAGTGTAGCTTTTGCAGGAAGGGTGTGATGTGGTCACGCTACTCGCAGCCTTCTATCAGTCATGCTGCGGCATTTTGAATTACTTGGAGCTGATACAAACTCTTTTTGGTTTGACCAGTGTACAGGGCATTACAGTAGCCTAATCGTGGCATGGACCACTGTGGTCAGACTCGTATTTTCAATATATGGAGAGAGATTTTGTAGCTGCCGTATGCATGTGAAATCTTACCACTTGGCTTATAAGGACCTAGAACATGTAGCATTGCTTTCACCATCTTAAATGTTTGAAAATGTTGAATAAATACAACTGACAGCAAAAGAGACAGCCTACTGAATGTAAGCCTAGAACAGACTTGAAATTCTAACCACAGGCAATGGATCATGGCAATCAAACATATAAATGGCGAGTGACCGTACTCACCCGCAAATGCGCAGTAGAGACTTCCCTCTCTGTGCTGCCCCCGCGTCAATACGTGATGACGGAGGTGGGACAGAGAGGGAAACTGCGCGAAGGGGAGGGAGGGAGGGAACCGTCGCCACCGCTCCCCCCACCCGGAGTCGTCGCCGCCACCCCCCCCCCCCCCCCCCCCACCCGGCCCGAGCACTCTCTTCGGTATTGAACTTACATTACCGACACACAGCAGGCAGATCAGCTGAGCTCCCGTCGGCCTTCCTTCCCTGCCTGTGTCCCGCCCTCACCGACGTTACGTCACACGAGGGCGGGACACAGGCAGAGAAGAAGGCCGACGGGAGCTCTGCTGATCTGCGTGCTACGTTTCGGCGACATAAGTTCAATAGCGAAGAGAGGGCCGGTGGAGGGGTGGCGGCGGCGGCAACTCCTGGGGGGGGGGGCCTGCAGCAGCGAGGGGAGGGGGCCTTGGAAAAACCCCCTACTAGCCCGTTTTAAGGGGCTCAACGGCTATTCATTTGTAAATGAGATGAGGTTCTCCAAGTTGGTAAAGCAGCTGTGAGTTCTTCCTATTGAAAGAAAAAGGCAGATACAATGAAAAAAAAAAAAGGCAAATAATAATTGGCAAGTTTTGCAGCTTATGTTTCACAGCATTTTCCGCAGCTGAGTTATTGAAGTTGAGCCAGAATGTTCAACTAATGATCCAGAAATAGGTGCAGCAAATTGAAGTACATGGCATTTAATGACTTCCTGGATTGTGAGCAGTTGTAATGCATCTGTGCAGAAACACTGATCAGTCATTTTCCCCAGTGGATGAAAGAATGGTACTTGTAGGTCTATGAATCTCTCGATCTTTGTCCTTTTTGTTTTGTTTTTAAAGGTTGCTCGGCAGGCGGTGCCAGTTTTCTCCGCTTCCAGATTCTTGGTATTGATTTAATGTTCAAATTCTTGTTTAGAATTAAAACCTATTGGGTCCGTGTTGAACGCAAATTATGCTTTTGCTGGCTGCTAGTGAAGGCATAATTTGCTTATCTATAGATTTTTTTTTTTTAAACTTATAGTATCAAGTCATTTTAAATTACTGACAGTGTTGGGGCACTTAGCATGGGGGCAGGGCAGAAGCAGCCTTAAAAATTATCTGTTTAGCATTAATAGTGCTGGCTCAGCACTGTACCTGTATGGATAATGCTGAATATATGGATTAAGTGGTAGCACTTTCCTTAAGCCAGTGACCATGCCAGCTGGAAATTACCCTCTATGAGGATAATTCTATTACGGGGTGCTTAGAATAAGAGGTAAGTAAATGCCTATTTTATGAAGAAAAGTAGGCACCTATTTTTCTTTATAGAATTCTAGCACAAGTGGCAGAAAATGCAGCTATATTTAAAGTGTGATCACTTATACAATCTCTATGGCTGTAAGAATGTACGTAAAGTATAAAATACTATTTATCAAATTTATATCCCACTTATCCAGCTCCTCTGAGCGGGTTATAACTAACGCTCATAAAACAAAAAAACAACATAAGATACATTAATTATAGGATTTTTATTATTATTAACATAGTAACATAGTAACATAGTAGATGACGGCAGAAAAAGACCTGCACGGTCCATCCAGTCTGCCCAACAAGATAACTCATATGTGCTACTTTTTGTGTATACCTTACCTTGATTTGTACCTGTCCTTTTCAGGGCACAGACCATAGAAGTCTGCCCAGCACTATCCCCGCCTCCCAACCACCAGTCCCGCCTCCCACCACCGGCTCTGGCACAGACCTTATAAGTCTGCCTAGCACTATCCCCGCCTCCCAACCACCAGCCCCGCCTCCCACCACCGGCGAAGGGGCAGGGAAACCCGTATTATCGAAGCAAGATGGGCATCCATCTTTCGTTTCGATAATACGGTCGGGGACGCCCAAAACGAGTAATTTAGGTTGACCTTAGAGATAGTTGTCCCCGATTTTCGGCGATAATGGAAACCGAGGACGCCCATCTCAGAAACGACCAAATCCAAGCCGTTTGTTCGTGGGAGGAGCCAGCATTCATAGTGCCCTGGTCCCCCTCACATGCCAGGACACCAACTGGGCACCCTAGGGGGCACTGCAGTGGACTTCAGAAATTGCTCCCAAGCGCATAGCTCCCTTACCTTGGGTGCTGAGCCCCCCAAAACCCACTACCCACAACTGTACAACACTATCATTGCCCTAAGGGGTGAAGGGGGGCACCTACATGTGAGTACAGTGGGTTTGTGGTGGGTTTTGGAGGGCTCACATTTACGAACACAAGTGTAACAGGTGGGGGGGGGGATGGGCCTTGGTCTGCCTGCCTGAAGTGCACTGCACCCACTAAAACTGCTCCAGGGACCTGCATACTGCTATCAGGGAGCTGGGTATCACATTTGAGGCTGGCAAAAAATACTTTTAAAACTTTTTTTTTTTAGGGTAGGAGGGGGTTAGTGACCATTGTGGGAGTAAGGGGAGGTCATCCCCGATTCCCTCCGGTGGTCATCTGGTCAGTTCGGGCACCTTTTTGAGGCTTGCTCGTGAAAAAAAATGGGCCAAGTAAAGTCGCCCAAATGCTCGTCAGGGATGCCCTTCTTTTGTCGATTATGGGTCGAGGACGCCCATGTGTTAGGCACACCCCAGTCCCGCCTTCGCTATGCTTCCGACACGCCCCCGTGAACTTTGGTCATCCCCGCGACGGAAAGCAGTTGAGGATGCCCAAAATCGGCTTTCGATTATGCCGATTTGGGCGACCCTGGGAGAAGGACGCCCATCGCCCAATTTGTGTGGAAAGATGGGCGCCCTTCTCTTTCGAAAATAAGCCTGTTAGTGTAATTTATTTACTGTGCTATCTTTCATTTCCACAACAAAGTGGTTTCCAGTGACCTCGCTTGGCTTCAGCTGCACATTCCTTCAGGGGGGTTCCTGCTTTCCTGCCACAGCTGCTCTAACCGTGAGCTTGAGCCATGGGCAAAAGAAATTTGGGTTGGTCTCGTGAGACCAACCCGAATTTCCTTCGTCCATGGCCTCAAGTTCATGGTTATTGGAGTTGCGGTGGGGAAGCAGGGATTCTGTGGGAAGAATCTGAATTTTCAATGGACCTTCTGCGGGCCAGAAAAATGAAGTTGGTGGGCTGGGATTTGGCCCATGGGCCGTAATTTGGACAAGCGAGCAGTGTCTTACTTTGATCTTCCCATCCTGTGATCAGCTCTTAAGAAAACCGTTAATCATTTTCTTTAATCGCTTGGTCATGGGAGGAGGCATGTGCCACTTAAAAGTTAGTAGTTGAGAATGGCTCTCATTCTGAATTCTGACATCAAAAGGGTTTAAATATATATAACTAGCCGTTAAGCCCGTTAAAACGGGCGAGTTTTTTTAATTTCACCTCCATGTGTAGCAAGTCTGCTCTGTCCCCTGTCCTCCCCCCATGTCCAGCAACCCTCCTCTGTCCTCTTCCCTCACCCCATGTCAAGCCACAGTCCTCTGTTCCCTGCCCTCCCAAAGAGACAGTGAGTGTGAGAGTGAGCAGCTAGTGTGTGTGTGCTTGGGTGTCTCTGTGTGTGTGTGTGAGTGAGTGAATGAGAGAGAGTGTGTGAGTGAGTGAGAGAGAGTGCTTGTGAGCTGTTAGTACTCCCTGTCTCAGTGGAGGTTCAGTGTCTCCTTGTAGTCAGTTGTTGGAGCTGTGTGTCAGTGGAGGTTCAGTGTCTCCTTGTAGTCAGTTGTTGCAGCTGTGTGAAAGTAGAGGTTCAGTGTCTCCTTGTAGGCAGTTGTTGGAGCTGTGTGGCAGTGGAGGTTCAGTGTCTCCTGTGTGGCAGTGCAGGTTCAGTGTCTCCTTGTAGTCAGTTGTTGGAGCTGTGTGGCAGTGGAGGTTCAGTGTCTCCTTGTAGTCAGTTGTTGGAGCTGTGTGGCAGTGGAGGTTCAGTGTCTCCTTGTAGTCAGTTGTTAGAGCTGTGTGGCAGTGGAGGTTCAGTGTCTCCTTGTAGTCAGTTGTTAGAGCTGTGTGGCAGTGGAGGTTCAGTGTCTCCTTGTAGTCAGTTGTTGGAGCTGTGTGTCAGTGGAGGTTCAGTGTCTCCTTGTAGTCAGTTGTTGGAGCTGTGTGTCAGTGGAGGTTCAGTGTCTCCTTGTAGTCAGTTGTTGGAGCTTTGTGGCAGTGGAGGTTCAGTGTCTCCTTGTAGTCAGTTGTTGGAGCTGTGTGGCAGTGGAGGTTCAGTGTCTCCTTGTAGTCAGTTGTTGGAGCTGTGTGGCAGTGGAGGTTCAGTGTCTCCTTGTAGTCAGTTGTTGGAGCTGTGTGGCAGTGGAGGTTCAGTGTCTCCTTGTAGTCAGTTGTTGGAGCTGTGTGGCAGTGGAGGTTCAGTGTCTCCTTGTAGTCAGTTGTTGGAGCTGTGTGGCAGTGGAAGTTCAGTGTCTCCTTGTAGTCAGTTGTTGGAGCTGTGTGGCAGTGGAGGTTCAGTGTCTCCTTGTAGTCAGTTGTTGGAGCAGTGTGGCAGTGGAGGTTCAGTGTCTCCTTGTGGTCAGTTGTTGGAGCAGTGTGGCAGTGGAGGTTCAGTGTCTCCTTGTGGTCAGTTGTTGGAGCAGTGTGGCAGTGGAGGTTCAGTGTCTCCTTGTGGTCAGTTGTTGGAGCAGTGTGGCAGTGGAGGTTCAGTGTCTCCTTGTGGTCAGTTGTTGGAGCTGTGTGGCAGTGGAGGTTCAGTGTCTCCTGTGTGTCAGTGGAGGTTCAGTGTCTCCTTGTGGTCAGTTGTTGGAGCTGTGTGGCAGTGGAGGTTCAGTGTCTCCTGTGTGTCAGTGGAGGTTCAGTGTCTCCTTGTGGTCAGTTGTTGGAGCAGTGTGGCAGTGGAGGTTCAGTGTCTCCTTGTGGTCAGTTGTTGGAGCAGTGTGGCAGTGGAGGTTCAGTGTCTCCTTGTGGTCAGTTGTTGGAGCTGTGTGGCAGTGGAGGTTCAGTGTCTCCTTGTGGTCAGTTGTTGGAGCTGTGTGGCAGTGGAGGTTCAGTGTCTCCTTGTAGTCAGTTGTTGGAGCTTTGTGGCAGTGGAGGTTCAGTGTCTCCTTTTAGGCAGTTGTTAGAGCAGTTTGAAACGCAGGCTCATTTTTCAGTCGTGTGCCGGTCTCCCTCCCCCCTTCCCCCCTCCCCGCATACATGTTGTTGTTCCGCCCCTTTTGCTGACTCCTGCTGTTCAGTGAGCCAAAGGGGCGGGACAGCTATGTCTTTGCTTCATGCAGCAAAGCAGGACTTGTGTGTGTGTGTGTGTGTGTGTGTGCTGTGAGTGAATACACCTGTTTACCTTTTACTGTTGGCCCCAGAACGTTTTTGGATCCCTGCTTGGTTTCTGCTGTGGGTTTTTTTAGTTGCCTTGGCCACTTCGTCGTTCCTGCTGTGCCCTTGTACATGGTGGTTCTCTTCTCCATCCTCCCTCCCTCCCAGTGTTGCCAGGTGGGAAATTTTTTTCCCACCCAATCCAGCACAAAAACCGCCCAAAACCCACCCAAACTCAAACCCCGCCCCTGACACCCCCACCCCCGCGTCATCGCCCCCGCCGTCATCGGCCCCGCCTCCCACGTCATCGGCCCCGCCTCCTACGTCATCGGCCCCGCCTCCTACGTCACTAACCCCGCCCAAAAACGTCACTAACCCCGCCCCCTGCGACAGAAAAAGCCGCACAAAAAACCGCCCTGAAGCCCAAAAAAACAGTCCAAAAAACCGCAACCCGCCGCGGGCAAAAATTTCCCGCGGCGGGTCGCGGAAAACCGGCCAATTGGGCGGTAAAACCGCCCACCTGGCAACACTGCTCCCTCCCCCATTGATGTCCACGCCCCCTCCTTCCCTCCCTATTGGCTGCATTACGTCCTCCTTCAATTTCCACGCCCCCTCCCCTCCATATTGGCTGCATTACGTCCTCCTCCGATTTCCACGCCCCCTCCCCTCCCTATTGGCTGCATTACGTCCTCCTCCGATTTCCACGCCCCCTCCCTATTGGCTGCATTACATCTTCCTCCGTTTTCCACGCCCCCTCCCCTCCCTATTGGCTGCATTACGTCCTCCTCCAATTTCCACGCCCCCTCCTTCCCTCCTTATTGGCTGCATTACGTCCTCCTTCGTTTTCCACGCCCCCTCCCCTGCCTATTGGCTGCATTATGTCCTCCTCCGATTTCCACGCCCCCTCCTCCCCTCCCTATTGGCTGCATTACGTCCTCCTCCAATTTCCACGCCCCCTCCTTCCCTCCCTATTGGCTGCATTACATCCTCCTTCATTTTCCACGCCCCCTCCCCTCCCTATTGGCTGCATTATGTCCTCCTCCGATTTCCACGCCCCCTCCTTCCCTCCCTATTGGCTGCATTACGTCCTCTTCCGTTTTCCACGCCCCTCCCCTCCCTATTGGCTGCATTACGTCCTCCTCCAATTTCCACGCCCCCTCCTTCCCTCCCTATTGGCTGCATTACGTTCGGTACAGGAGCTGCTGGTGGAGGCGGGGTTTGGAGTGTTGCTCCTTGAATGTTAGGTCTCTACTGCGCATTTGCGGTGAGTACGGTCACTCGCAATTTATATGTTTCATATTTTCAAATATAGAGGTGGTATTAGTGATTAAACCTCAGTCAAGAGCTCATAGACATCTGTTGTCTCTCCCTACATTCCTCCCCGTAATCTCCGCTCGCTGGACAAATCTCTCTTGTCATCCCCCTTCTCCTCCACTGCTAATTCCAGGCTTCGTTTCTTTTCCCTCGCAGCACCTTATGCCTGGAATGAACTTCCTCAGCCTGTACGCCTAGCTCCATCTCTACCTGTTTTCAAATCTATGCTGAAAACCCACCTTTTCACCACTGCTTTTGGCTCCTAACCACTACTCAGTTCCCCTATCCTTGTTCCTTCTCACCCAGTACTTTCCTCGCCCTTAATTGTCTTGTCTCACAGAAACAGAAGCCTGCGTGGCCTTGTTGCTCATCTGCAAGGGCAGGCTTCTACATGGAATGTTGCTACTATTAAGATTCTACATGGAATGTTGCTAGTGGAGGAGTAACCTAGTGGTCAGTGCAGTGGAACATGGAATGTTGCTACTATTAAGATTCTACATGGAATGTTGCTTCTATTGGAGATTCTAGATGGAATATTTTGGCTCCTAGCCACTACTCAATTCACCTATCCTTGTTACTTCTCACCCAGTACTTTCCTCGCCCTTAATTGTCTTGTCTGTCTGTCTATTTTTAGATTGTAAGCTCTATCGAGCAGGGACTGTCTCTCTGTGTCAGGTGTTCAGCGCTGCGTGCGTCTGGTAGTGCTATACAAATGTTAATAGTAATAACATTCCATGTAGAAGCCTGCCCTTGCAGATGAGCAACACAGCCGCGCAGGCTTCTGTTCCTGTGAGTCTGACGTCCTGCACATACGTGCAGGACGACAGACTCGAAGAAACAGAAGCCTGACAGACTCACAGAAACAGAAGCCTGCGTGGCCGTGTTGCTGATCTGCAAGGGCAGGCTTCTACATGGAATGTTGCTAGTGGAGGAGTAGCCTAGTGGTCAGTGCAGTGGAACATGGAATGTTGCTACTATTGGAGATTCTACATGGAATGTTGCTAGTGGAGGAGTGGCCTAGTGGTCAGTGCAGTGGAACATGGAATGTTGCTACTATTGGAGATTCTACATGGAATGTTTCTAGTGGAGGAGTGGCCTAGTGGTCAGTGCAGTGGAACATGGAATGTTGCTACTATTAAGATTCTACATGGAATGTTGCTACTATTGGAGATTCTAGATGGAATATTTTGGCTCCTAGCCACTACTCAATTCACCTATCCTTGTTCTTTCTCACCCAGTGCTTTCCTCGCCCTTAATTGTCTTGTCTGTCTGTCTGTCTATTTTTAGATTGTAAGCTCTATCGAGCGGGGACTGTCTCTCAGTGTCAGGTGTTCAGCGCTGCGTGCGTCTGGTAGCACTATACAAATGTTAATAATAATAATCTGTAAAATCAGAAATTAAGATTAGCAATAGAAACTTAATATTCTTAAGCTTGTGTCACAGCTGGTCATAGGGACAATAATACTTTTTCTGCCATATGTTAATGGTAATGTTTTAAGTTGCTACAGGCTGCATTTTCCCTCCCCCCCCCCCCCCCCCCCCCATGATTCAAAGTTGGGAAATAAAACATTTCAGTGTAAACAAATCAACTAATAGCATTGCAGCGGGTCCCTTAATTCTGAATTTGTAGCAGAACACTTGATCTATAAGCATATAAATCTGACTGGAAATAACTCGGTTGTAGAGTCTGTGCTTTCAACCCCCTTTTTTTATTGGAAATTTCATCACTAAATATTTTTAATGACATTTGTAAGTTCAGTTAGTAGACAACTTTACTTATTTGTTCTTCAAACTGTTACTAATCAATTTGCACTCAAAATGATTTGTGCTCCAGTCAATAAATGAGCCTGGAAACTACATTATATGGCTTGTAATTCAAAATATAACCTATCCATATATTTCAACATTTAATCTCTACATCAGTTCTAGGTTTCACCTGAAATCATTCTCTAATTAAACTGAAACATTCACATTTTTAGAAACATTAAGAATGGATGTCTTAATTCAAAATATAACCTATCCATATATTTCAACATTTAATCTCTACATCAGTTCTAGGTTTCACCTGAAATCATTCTCTAATTAAACTGAAACATTCACATTTTTAGAGACATTAAGAATGGATGTCCAATAGATAATAGAGGTATATAAAATAATGAGTGGAGCGGAACAGGTGGATGTGAAGCGTCTGTTCACGCTTTCCAAAAATACTAGGACTAGGGGGCATGTGATGAAACTACAGTGTAGTAAATTTAAAACAAATCGGAGAAACGTTTTCTTCACCCAGCGCATAATTAAAGTCTGGACTTTGTTGCCGCAGAACGTGGTGAAGGCGGTTAGCTTAGCAGAGTTTAAAAAGGGGTTGTTTCCTAAAGGACAAGTCCATAAACCACTACTAAATGGACTTGGGAAAAATCCACAATTCCAGGAATAACATGTATAGAATGTTTGTACATTTGGGAAGCTCGCCAGGTGCCCTTGGCCTGGATTGGCCGCTGTCGTGGACAGGATGCTGGGCTCGATGGACCCTTGGTCTTTTCCCAGTGTGGCATTATGTACTTATGTCCTCTACTTGGCACACTTTTATTACATAGAGCAGTGTTTTAACCTATTGTGATGTCATAGTGGCTCATTCCACCAATAAGAGCCAACCTCATTAGTGATGTCACAATGGCTTGATTGTATAGAATGTTTGTACGTTTGGGAAGCTCACCAGGTGCCCTTGGCCTGGATTGGCCGCTGTCGTGGACAGGATGCTGGGCTCGATGGACCCTTGGTCTTTTCCCAGTGTGGCATTACTTATGTACTTGATTAGGAATGGCAGGAAAGGAACATTTCTTCAGCAACGAGTCAGAAATCTTGTACATCAACAACTCTGAACTATTCATTCTGTTCTGTTTTTTATTTATTTTAATAATGTTTTGGTTTGGGGGAAAAAAAAACATATTGCAAGGAAGAGTCATGTCAGTTGCCAAAAATAGCACCATTGATAAGCATGCAATGAAAAACAAACTAATCCAGGTAATTTTGTTACAAATAGGTTAGGCCTTGGTCAGCTGGCCCTGGATCTTTGCAGAAATAGTGTCCACAGGCCCTGGAAGAGAGAATCCTATTGCATTGCTGACACTTAATGGAGTTCTGATGCACTGGCCCCTGATCAAGGACCATTACTGCAGTGACTGGATGAAAATAGGAGTGGCCTAGTGGTTAGGGTGGTGGACTTTGGTCCGGGGTAACTGAGGAACTGAGTTTGATTCCCACTTCAGGCACAGGCAGCTCCTTGTGACTTTGGGCAAGTCACTTAACCCTCCATTGCCCCATGTAAGCCGCATTGAGCCTGCCATGAGTGGGAAAGCGCAGGGTAAAAATGTAACAAAAATAAAATAGATACTATTGGAGATTCTACATGGAATGTTGCTACTATTGAAGATTATACATGGAATGATGCTATTCCACTAGCAACATTCCATGTAGAAGGCTGCGCAGGCTTCTGTTTCTGTGAGTTTGACATCCTGCACGTATGTGCAGGACATCAGACTCACAGAAGCAGAAGCCTGCACGACCACATTGGTGATCTGCAAGGGCCGACTTCTACATGGAATGTTGCTAGTGGAATAGCAACATTCCATGTAGAATCTCAAATAGTAGCAACAGTGGAGGAGTGGCCTAGTGGTTAGGGTGGTGGACTTTGGTCCTGGGGAACTGAGTTCGATTCCCACTTCAGGCACAGGCAGCTCCTTGTGACTCTGGGCAAGTCACTTAACCCTCCATTGCCCCATGTAAACTGCATTGAGCCTGCCATGAGTGGGAAAGCGCGGGGTACAAATGTAACAAAAAAAAATAGCCTGGGAAGGGGATATAAGGGGGAAACGGGGGAACAAATGCTAGATTAATTGGAAGATGATGGTTTAAGATGTCATAACACAAGATAAGCTGTTTCTGATTGTTCTGCAGTAGAAAATGCAAAGGAGTAGAAGAAAGTTACAGAATAAAAGTATAAAACTTGTATCCCCTTTTTCTTTTTTGGTTTCAGCTACGCTGTACACATCTTGCATCTTGCTGGGAGTCTGTCTGAACAGTAGCGTACCGATATTCTTTGAATTGTTTGTGGAAACAGTCTACCCAATTCCAGAAGGAATAACTTGTGGATTTGTTACCTTTTTAAGTAATGTTTTCATGGGAGTCCTATTGGTTTTCCTTACTTTATATCATACAGGTAAGAAGGAATTCTGTTTCACCATTAATCATGTTATAACCAGAGCCCATTTCTATCTTCGCTTCACAACCTGTTCCACAGTCTAGGGGCCACAAAAAAGAAGGCTGACCGCCAGGTAGTTTCATAATGGGTAGGTTTAGGAGGGGGCAGCACTAGGTGATTGAAATGTAGTGAATGGAGGTCATGGGTAAGGGTACGCGGAATGACAACAAAAAAAGAGATATGAAGGAACTCCTAGATGTAAGGCTTTGTGAATTAGACAGAGGATCTTATAACGGGAACAGTACTCCAGGAAAGGGGCGAGACCTGATCAGGTTTTCAAGTCCTACAGAGAAAACAGGCACAGTTGTTCTGGAGGGTTTGTAGTCGGCATACTTGAGTGCAGTCTACCAACATAAATTGAATTGCAATAGTCAATCTGAGAGATGACAAAAACATGTATTAAAGTATGATGTGATTGGAAATCAAGACAACTACGAATGGCGTACAAACAGCATCATGAGAGACTCCATGGGAGGAGTGGCCTAGTGGTTAGGGTGGTGGACTCTGGTCCTGGGGAACTGAGGAACTGAGTTCGATTCCCACTTCAGGCACAGGCAGCTCCTTGTGACTCTGGGCAAGTCACTTAACCCTCCATTGCCCCATGTAAGCCGCATTGATCCTGCCATGAGTGGGAAAGCGCGGGGTACAAATGTAAAAAAAACAAAAACAAACTTGAAAGATTTGATCCACAAAGGAAAGTTGAGAATCTAAAATAACCTCCAAATAGCAAAAGGAACAAACCGTGGCAATAGAAGCATCAAAGAGTAGTGGGACAAATGATAGGGGCGTTAACATACCAGAAATCCAACAAGCAGTAATTGTGGAGTGATTTAAGACCAACTTGTTATCGGACATCCATTGAGATAATGTAGTGAGACACAGTTGCAAAGGATGAATATCAATAGAATCCAGAAAAGTGGGGAAGACCAAGAGAATATAGTCAGCGTAGATGAAGAAACAAATATTACAATCCTGAATCACAGTAGCCAAAGGGCTCAAAAAAATATTAAAAAGCATGTTCATTATGTTTTCTTTGATCCAGAAAAATTGAAGCTCCTATTAATAAGTAAAGAAAGCAGGGATCTTCAAGCCTTGGAGGCACCAGTAGGGAGTTGAAACCGCAGGCAAACTTGTGATTCTGTCCTCCTTATGTTTATTGTAAGAGTTTCTTTACTCTTTTGGTTTCCTTTGATTATTTCGTTGTATCTTGATCGTTTATAGTGGACTAAGTAAGAAAGATAATTTCTGAAAATCCATGGAAATGTAACGGATGGTTCTTTATTTCTTTGGATGTATTTCCTGTTTTCTATACATTTATTTTTGTGAATGTATTATTTTGAAATTTAATAAATAAATAAAATAAAAATATTAAAAAGCAGAAGCGATAGTAAAGAACCCTGAGGAGCCCAACAAGAGAGAGCAAATAGCAGAAGATAAGCAAGTTGTTAGTGAAAAGGTACGACCAAAGAGATGGGAAAATAACCAAGTTGGAACAGTACCCGAAAGTCCAAGCAAATGAAGACGAGAAAGATGTGAGTGATCAACATGGAACAGTACCCGAAAGTCCAAGCAAATGAAGACGAGAAAGATGTGAGTGATCAACATGGAACAGTACCCGAAAGTCCAAGCAAATGAAGACGAGAAAGATGCGAGTGATCAACAAGATCAAAGGCCACAGATAGATCTAAGGAAACCAATAGGACGATTGCCCCAGAATCAAGGTGAGAATGTAGTTCACTAACCAAGGCAGCAAATGTTGTCTCAGTGCTGTGAATAGAATGAAGAACAGTTTGAGGGTGAAGGATAGAAACTTGCTCAACATGTGAGAGTAATTGATCAAAACAATTTTTCCAGAACTTTTAGATATAAACCAAAGATTAGAGACCGGATGATAATTCTCAGGGAGAGTGGGATCCAGTGAGGTCACCTTAAGGATCAGGCAGACCACTGAATGTTTCGAGACTGTAGGAAGCAAACCCAGGGACAGACTGTGACAAACCACATGCAAAACCAGAGGCAACAAGACATGCTTAGGAAACGGCCATCTGGATGGAAGGGGATCAAGTGATGAAGTAGTCAAGTTCATATTTTTCACCAAGTGAGTCAATTGAGTTAGAGTTGGTAAGGAAAAAGGTTGACCAACTAGAGGCCTGAACAGACAGAGGCCACCTTCTGATCAGAAAAAGGGGAATTAACTGAAGGGAATGATGAGTTAAGAATTTCAACATTAGATGAGAAGAAGGGTATCTGAGGATGGTTGAATGATGGTATTAGAAACAGGAGTAGTTAAATGAGAGGTGATACTTTTTTTTTTTAATAGGATTGTGAGAGCCAGAAATCTGCCTAGAATAGAAAGCCTTCTTAGCTTGTTTAATATGGTAGTTATAGAAACAAGTATTCTTTAAATGTGAGTTGAGATTCTAACGTACGGCGCTTGCACCAAATGTGCTCAGATTTACACAGGTGCTGTTTAAGTAGTCTTAAACTGTCATGGAACCACGGTTGGTGACTAGCACGATGCTTAGGGTGAAGTGAGATTAATAGGATCGGAAGAAAAAGTCAATGTCTGATTCCAACAAAGACTCATGTCCACTAATGATAGAGAGAAAATTATTGGGAAACCAGGTAAACAAAGGAGGGTAATTGGAGGTGTCTTTAAGTCTAGAAGATGAAGAGGGATTGACCACGGAGAGCCTTAAGTAGGGGAAACTAAGTTAGCACGGGAGCCCTAAGCACCAACAAGAGGCTCTTATGCACCTGCTCTCCTGGGTTATGCCATTGCCCTTAAATTTTATGGCCTTTAGTTTAGAAGTTCTGTTTATGTTTTGGATGTCGGAAAACAGCCGTTTAGATATCCATGTTGCATAGATGTCCAAATCCCACTTTTAGATGTCCCTATCCTGACTTTATAAAACTGAAGTATATCCATATGGCAAGTCAGCGTGGCCTGGGCAGGACTAGAGAAGGGACCAAACTATGGACATCCAGAAGGGTAAAGGAAATCCATGTCCAAAAAGATGGATGCCCTATTTAGACTAGTACTTGCCATGTCCAAGTTACAAAAAGATTCTTGAATTCAGCAGTTCTCCACTGGAGGGAGTAACGGAAGTCAGTAGGTATTTCTTTCTGTCCCTAAAGGGCTTGCCATTTAAAAAGGAAAATAAAATTACAAAAGAGCCGCAGTGGAGCTTGAACTGGCATACTTTGGTTCTCCGTCCTTGTTCTTAGGTAGCTGCTCTAACCATTAAGCTACTCCTCCACATGAACATCTATGTGGCCATTTTATAATATGGTCGTTCTGTTTTTACCCCATTCATAGTTTGGATGTTTGTTTGTAAAATAGATACGCTGGATGTGGCCAGCACTTTGATTGTCCATTTCTCCTCTATTTTAGAATAGGTTGTCGGTAGATCCTGTTCTAAAATACATGGGAAATAGACATCCATATGTGATGTACAGATTTGAACGTCCTTTCTAAAATGCCACTTCACATCTCAGTTTTATAAAGCCTCGTTTTATATCTGTGTAATTGAAATTATATTTGAATAGTATGAATGCACACTATACTTCTCTTTGAATCATTCTTTGGGATCAAAATAGTTGGTTTAAATGGCTGTAAAGAGCAGTTAACCTTTCTAAGTATTTGTGAATTATAGCCAGTCCAGTTAAGCACAAAAATAGCCTTTCCCTAGTAAGAAAGAAGGAAGGGTTGAATAGTAAAAATAAAATCAAAAAGCTTGCAGTTGATGTATTGTAAGGCCAGATAAGAGAGAACATCCTGTATAATAATTCTCACCTCCAACGTTCTAATGGGCCTGCCTGTGTCCGTGGCTCCTTCGGAATTACTGAGCTAAGCTCCGAAGCCAAGCTGACGTCACTGGAAAGGAGACACCAGATTGGCTGCAACATAAGGAGCAGGAGCCCCCCCCCCAACATTGTGCATCACCAAACCCCCCCCTCGGCGCACCAACGCCCCCATCTCAGCGTATCAACCCCCCCCCCTCCCTTCCAGTTCAAGGCCCCCTCACGCCCCTCCCACCGAGTTACAGACTCCCCCCCTCAAATTTCAACACCCTCCCCTCCGCGTTACTGACCCTTGGACCCCCCCCTGCCGCAACCCTCCCCCGCTGCCGTTGCATACCTGTGCTGACGGGGGATCCCAACCCCCGACAGCCGAAGTCCTGTTCTCAGCTGCCGTGGCGTTGCTTGCTGAATGATCTGATCAAGTTTCTGTGCGTGCGTCTGACATCAGACGCACGCACAGAAACTTGATCAGATCATTCAGCAAGCAACACCGGCACAGACGAGAAAAGGACTTTGGCTGTTGGGGGTTGGGGTCCCCCGTCAACACAGGTACGCGATGGCGGTGAGGGAGGGTTGCGGCAGGTGGGGTCCAAGGGTCAGTAACGCGAGGGGGGGTGTTGAAATCGGAGGGAGGGGGGAGTCTGGAACTCGGTGGGAGGGGCATGAGGGGGCCTTGAACTGGAAGGGAGGGGGGTCTGCAACTCGGAAGGAAGAAAGGGAGAGAGGGGGGCGTGGGTCTCGGAGGGGACAGAGCGAGACAGCGAGGGAGGATGGGGGATTACCTTGCTAGCACCCGTTTCATTGCTTACCGAAACGGGCCTTTTTTACTAGTTATTTTATAAGAGTCTTTCAAGAAAAGGGATATTTAATATGGTGTAAATAAATGTATTAGAAAAGATGTTTTTTGTTTTTTTTTGTTCAGGCACCTTATCTCAGATTTTAGCTCTAAGCTTCTTGACTGTCTTGTGCTCCAGAACATAAATTCACCCTTACCTCTAGCCATATGAATTATAGATTGAATGGAGGTAGTAGGGCTGAATCCTCTAATATAATTATTGGAGCAGGAGGCAGTGTTTAGAATTCTGTGGAAATACTGAATGAGAGAGAGACCGTCCATGACAAAAATGATACTTCAGCATATAGCCTAAAGGCTCAGACAAAATACTAATAAAAGGTAGCCTGTGTGTCCTGGCTTTTCGATTAAAATAGCTAAATTAATGATATAGTACTGGAGTCTCCTAAATGTGAGTCTGTCGTCTAAAGCTAAAATTATTTGACCATAAATCTTACTAAGTATAATCACATTCTTTGTTTAAAGCAGGGCTCGACAAAGTTTAAGATCTGGGAACCAGGCTTGGAACGACTGGAATTTTTATTTATTTGCAGGAGTGGGTAAGAGGTTACTGCTCTCCCCATCACCCATATAAAGTGTATCTAGCAATGGAGAGGCTTTAGCCTTTAGTTCTGGGGCAGTGAGAGAAAGGTATACTGCAGCTCCTAGGGTTGGATGGGGGAAGGCAGAGAGTCCGCTGTGGGGGATGTGTGTGCTGGAGGGAAGGGCAGAGAGGTAGAGAGCCATGGCGTACCTCAGGGTTCTGTTCTTGGTCCCCTCCTCTTTTCTATCTACACTTCTTCCCTTGGCTCATTAATCTCATCCCATGGCTTTTCCTACCATCTCTATGCTGATGACTCCCAAATCTACCTTTCTACCCCTGATATCTCACCTTGCATCCAAACCAAAGTTTCAGCGTGCTTGTCTGACATTGCTGTCTGGATGTCTCAACGCCACCTGAAATTAAATATGACCAAAACCGAGCTTCTCATTTTCCCCCCCAAACCCACCTCCCCGCTCCCCCTGTTTTCTATTTCTGTTGATGGCTCTCTCATTCTCCCTGTCTCCTCAGCTCGAAACCTTGGGGTCATCTTTGACTCTTCTCTCTCCTTCTCTGCTCATATCCAGCAGATTGCCAAGACCTGTCGTTTCTTTCTTTACAACATCCGTAAAATCCGCCCCTTTCTTTCCGAGCACTCTACCAAAACCCTCATCCACACCCTTGTCACCTCTCATTTAGACTACTGCAACCTGCTTCTTGCTGGCCTCCCACTTAGTCACCTCTCCCCCCTCCAGTCGGTTCAAAACTCTGCTGCCCGTCTCGTCTTCCGCCAGGGTCACTTTACTCATACTACCATGCTGAAGGAAGCCATGCTGAAGGAAAGGATAGTGAATTTCCTGGAAGCCAATAAGTTGCAAGATCCGAGACAACATGGTTTCACCAAAGGGAAATCGTGCCAAACGAATCTCATTGAATTCTTTGACTGGGTGACGGGAGAATTAAATCAAGGACGTGCTATGGACGTCATCTACTTAGATTTCAGCAAGGCTTTTGACACAGTTCCCCACAGGAGGCTCTTGAATAAACTAGAAGGGCTGAAGATAGGACCCGAAGTGGTGAACTGGATTAGGAACTGGTTGACGGGCAGACGCCAGAGGGTGGTGGTAAATGGAGTTCACTCGGAGGAGGGAAAGGTGAGTAGTGGAGTGCCTCAGGGATCGGTGCTGGGGCCCATTCTGTTCAATATATTTGTGATTGACATTGCCGAAGGGTTACAAGGTAAAGTTTGCCTTTTTGCGGATGACACCAAGATTTGCAACAGAGTGGACACCCCGGAGGGAGTGGAAAACATGAAAAAAGATCTGAAGAAGCTGGAAGAATGGTCTAACATTTGGCAATTAAAATTCAATGCGAAGAAATGCAAAGTGATGCACTTAGGGAGTAGAAATCCAAGGGAGGCGTATGTGTTAGGTGGGGAGAGCCTGATAGACACGGACGGGGAGAGGGATCTTGGGGTGATAGTATCTGAGGACCTGAAGGCGATGAAACAGTGCGACAAGGCAGTGGCCGTAGCGAGAAGGTTGCTAGGCTGTATAGAGAGAGGTGTGACCAGCAGAAGAAAGGAGGTTTTAATGCCCCTGTATAAGACGTTGGTGAGGCCCCACCTGGAGTATTGTGTTCAGTTTTGGAGGCCGTACCTTGTGAAGGATGTTCAAAAAATGGAAGCGGTACAAAGAAAAGCTATGAGGATGGTATGGGAGTTGCGTTCCAAGACGTATGAAGAGAGACTTGCTGACCTGAACATGTATACTCTGGAGGAAAGGAGGAACAGGGGTGATATGATACAGACGTTCAAATATTTGAAAGGTATTAATCCGCAAACGAATCTTTTCCGGAGATGGGAAGGCGGTAGAACGAGAGGACATGAAATGAGATTGAAGGGGGGCAGACTCAGGAAAGATGTCAGGAAGTATTTCTTCACGGAGAGGGTGGTGAACGCTTGGAATGCCCTCCCGCGGGAGGTGGTGGACATGAAAACGGTAACGGAATTCAAACATGCGTGGGATAGGCATAAAGGAATCCTGTGCAGAAGGAATTGATCCACAGAAGCTTAGCTGAAATTGGGTGGCGGGGGGAAGAGGGGGTTGGTGGTTGAGAGGCTAGGATAGGGGAGGGCAGACTTATACGAGGTCTATGCCAGAGCCGGTGATGGGAGGCGGGACTGGTGATTGGGAGGCGGGAAATACTGCTGGACAGACTTATACGGTCTGTGCCCTGAAAAAGACAGGTACAAATCAAGGTAAGGTATACACATATGAGTTTATCGTGGGCAGACTAGATGGACCGTGCAGGTCTTTTTCTGCCGTCATCTACTATGTTACTATGTTACCCCTCTCCTCAAGTCGCTTCACTGGCTCCCTATCCGTTTTCGCATCCTGTTCAAACTTCTTCTACTAACCTATAAATGTACTCACTCTGCTGCTCCCCAGTATCTCTCCAAACTCGTCCTTCCCTACACCCCTTCCCGTGCACTCCGCTCCATGGATAAATCCTTCTTATCTGTTCCCTTCTCCACTACTGCCAACTTCAGACTTCGCGCCTTCTGTCTCGATGCACCCTACGCCTGGAATAAACTTCCTGAGCCCCTACGTCTTGCCCCATCCTTGGCCACCTTTAAATCTAGACTGAAAGCCCACCTCTTTAACATTGCTTTTGACTCGTAACCACTCGCCTCCATCTACCCTCCTCTCTTCCTTCCCGTTCACATTAATTGATTTGATTTGCTTACTTTATTTATTTTTTGTCTATTAGATTGTAAGCTCTTTGAGCAGGGACTGTCTTCTATGTTTGTGCAGCGCTGCGTACGCCTTGTAGCGCTATAGAAATGCTAAATAATAGTAGTAGTAGTAGATATATGTACTGGGGGGAGGCAGAGAGAAAGCCATGGGGTATGTGTATATGCTTAGGAGCATGGATGGGGAGAGAACTGGGGGGCGGCTTGCTGGAGAGCATGGGGGGAAGAGAGAAATTGGGAAGTAGCTACCTTCACCAGGAGGATATTTGGAGCATTAGCAATTGTAGACGTGGCCCATAAGGAACATTGTACTGCGGAGGCAATTCTCCAGCAATTTAAAAAGTTTTAAAGACGACTTCTGGTGAAGCCGTCGGCCAAGATGGTTGCTGCATGTTGTGCTCCTGTAGCCTCTGCCTGCAAACCCCCCTGGTTTTGGTGACCCAGAAACTCTCCTTCTGCAGTATCACTAGCCTCACCCTCGTCATTTAGCCTACCTCCTTCGGGGGCGCTGTTGCTTTTGGTTCTGTTGCACAGTTATCCCACTCTGCAGTGTAGGACTCTGAAGCTGGTGACGCACAATGGTGCCCCTCCCCTCATGGTTAGTGCGGTGTTCTGGTCTGGAAGATCGGCGGAGGAGCGAGGCAAGGTAGGGCGACCCGAGATGTAGCAGCGAGATCGGAGGGCGACAGAAGCAGAGAAGGCACCAGGGAGTGCCACGGGACTGGCTGAAAAGGCACGAATCTCTTTGAGCTCCAATAATCGTTTTCCAGCGGTTGCTGAAAGAAAGAGAAGACAGGTGGATTTACCTCACCTTCCCTCTTGCTGCTCCTTGGAATTGGACTGGGTGTCTCAGAGCGACAGTGGTGTTGGGCCTTTTGCTCAGTGCAGGTAGCCCAAATTCTCATCCAGGCCTGCATCTGTGGATGCTTTCTACTTTGAGGCCTGGGCAGTGCTGAGAGGTGTTTTACTGGTTTCTACCCTCCAGCTCTCGAGGTGCTCTCCACTCAAAAGCTGCTCATGTACCATGCTTTGGATTTTTTTTTTTCCTTTCTCCTTGGTAGTGCAGTCGCGATACTTTTTCTCTGCTCTCTCCCTCCTAGAGACATTCCTGCGTTATTTTGGGTACCGATTGAGGCCCTGGCCTACTGTTGCTGCCTAAGGAGAGGAATGTTTCCACGTGGCGTCCCATGGTCCCAGAAAAGACATAGAGAAGGCCTAAAAATGGCAGAGAAACGTGCCCCTTCCTTGCCTACAGTGAGCTCTGAATGGGCTTCTGAAATTGTTACAGAGGTCAGCCTGGCTGTGGAACCAGGCCATGGGCACACAATTACAACAAATTATTGATGAACTGGATGACATGGAACAACAATTTACTACTTTAACCAAAGATCTGCAGGAGGTTCGATAGAGAGTGGGAGAGGTTGAGACCCTCGGCTCAGGAATCTTCGCTGGAAGACAAGGTGGATGACCTAGAAAACCGCTCTTGCAGGAATAATTTGAGACTGGTTGGATTACCAGAATTGGTACAAGAAGCAGAACTATGGGGATTTCTGGATGCATAGTTCCCCATATTTTTTTTTGTTTTTGTTACATTTGTACTCATGGCAGGCTCGATGCGGCTTACATGGGGCAATGGAGGGTTAAGTGACTTGCTCAGAGTCACAAGGAGCTGCCTGTGCCTGAAGTGGGAATCAAACTTAGTTCCCCAGGACCAAAGTCCACCACCCTAACCACTAGGCCACTCCTCCCTCCACTGTTGCTACTATTTGAGATTCTACATGGAATGTTGCTATTCCAACATTCCATGTAGAAGTCGGCCCTTGCAGATCACCAATGTGGCCGCGCAGGCTTCTGCATGGAATGTTGCTAGTGGAATAGCAACATTCCATGTAGAATCTCCAATAGTAGCAACATTCCATGTAGAATCTCCAATAGTATCTGTTTTATTTTTGTTACATTTGTACCCTGCGCTTTCCCACTCATGGCAGGCTTAATGCAGCTTACATGGGGCAATGGAGGGTTAAGTGACTTGCCCAGAGTCACAAGGAGCTGCCTGTGCCGGGTATCAAACTCAGTTCCTCAGTTCCCCAGGACCAAAGTCCACCACCCTAACCACTAGGCCACTCCTCCACTTGCAAGATCAAAGTACTGCTGACCCTTTGCGTATAGAACATGCACATCACTTGGGTCTCCAAAGATCAAACACAGATCACCACAGGGTAGTTTATTTTTAGATTACTCCATTATCACCATAAGATGGAGATACCGTCTGCTCTGAGAAGTGATAAAACACTGGACAATGAAGGACATAAGATTTTGTACTTTCAGGACTATTCCACCAAAGTCTCGCTCCAGTGTAAACGGATTGCTCTGCTTTGTGGCTGCTTTTCACAATTCTGTCATTAGTTGGGGAATGTTTCTGGGGTTGTGCTACTTTCATTGCCTCTGGTTCCTCCACAGTACTTCTTTTTTTCACCATCATAATGATGCAACGCTGCAAAAGAATTTGACGGGGGCAAAGCTTGGGAGGGCGAGTGTTTCTGTGTCACAGATCTTAGTCTACCAGAGCCTACTGTGACCCATCTATTCCTCTGATGTTTCTCTGAGGCAGTGGTGGTGGTAAATTAGCTGGGAAATGAGTAACCCTGGATGCTTCTTTAATTGTAGCTAATTATGGAGAAAAAATTACCACTTCAAAAAACCCAGTATTATACTAATGTGCTAGCCCAGTCACGACCCACTGAACCCAAGAGTAATTTTCAAATGACAAAAAGGCATTAACAAAGCAAAAAGTCCAATGTGAGCTCAAATAAGTCCCACAAAAGTTAGCTTTCACTTGTCTTAGAGTCCATAGAAACATGAAGAATGTCTTTAAATCTCTAAAGGAATGTCAGTTTCACTGAGCAAAGCGTGGCCTCGTGGTTAGGGTGGTGGACTTTGGTCCTGGGGAACTGAGTTCGATTCCCACTTAAGGCAGAGGCAGCTCCTTGTGACTCTGGGCAAGTCACTTAACCCTCCATTGCCCCATGTAAGCCGCATTGAGCCTGCCATGAGTGGGAAAGCGCAGGGTACAAATGTAACAAAAATAAAATAGATACTATTGGAGATTCTACATGGAATGTTGCTACTATTGGACATTCTACATGGAATGTTGCTATTCCACTAGCAACATTCCATGTAGAAGGCTGCGCAGGCTTCTGTTTCTGTGAGTCTGACGTCCTGCACGTACATGCAGGACGACAGACTCGCAGAAGCCTGCGCGGCCACATTGGTGATCTGCAAGGGCCGACTTCTACGTGGAATGTTTGTTGCTAGTGGAATAGCAACATTCCATGTAGACTCTCAAATAGTAGCAACAGTGGAGGAGTGGCCTAGTGGTTAGGGTGGTGGACTTTGGTCCTGAGGAACTGAGTTCGATTCCCACTTCAGGCACAGGCAGCTCCTTGTGACTCTGGGCAAGTCACTTAACCCTCCATTGCCCCATGTAAGCCGCATTGAGCCTGCCATGAGTGCGAAAGCGCGGGGTACAAATGTAACAAAAAAAAAAAACAAGTCTCAACAAGGAATTCCCTGTTTCGCTAGGCTGCGTCAGAAGATGAAACGAAACTCACTCGTAAGTCTGCTGCAAAATGGGCAAAGTGTTTAAAGGTGTTCTCACTAGCTCCGCCTACCGTGATGACTGCGATTGGCTCATTGCCTTAGATCCAAATCAGCCAATAAATAGAACTATGCAGGGAAACCACAGCAGGAAACTAACAAAAAGAGAGCTTCCCATTCTATTGGACCATTGATTGTATATTACCTTTCAATATCTCCCCTGTCCCGCCTTTCCTCTAGGGTATACATAATTCAGGTCTTCAAGTCTGTTCTCAAACATCTCTTGATACAAACCCCATACCATTTTTGTTGTCTTCCTCTAACCTGCTTCAAGTATTTTTATGTCCTTGGTGAGATACGGCTTCCAGAACTGAACACAATAGTCCAAGCAGGACCTCACCAGTATCTCGTACAAGGGCATTGTGTATGTGTCGGCAGATATGGGTAATGACTCTGAATACTGAATTTACACACATTCTTGCCATCTAACTTTGGACAGCTCCATATAGAACTAGAAAAGGTGCAGCGAAGGGCGACTAAAATGATAGCCGGGATGGGACGACTTCCCTATGAAGAAAGACTAAGGAGGCTAGGGCTTTTCAGCTTGGAGAAGAGACGGCTGAGGGGAGACATGATAGAGGTATATAAAATAATGAGTGGAGTGGAACAGGTGGATGTGAAGCGTTTGTTCACGCTTTCCAAAAATACTAGGACTAGGGGGCATGCGATAAAACTACAGTGTAGTAAATTTAAAACAAATCGGAGAAAAGTTTTCTTCACCCAACGCATAAACTCTGGAATTCGTTGCCGGAGAATGTGGTGAAGGCGGAAAGCTTGGCAGAGTTTAAAAGGGGGTTAGATGGTTTCCTAAAGGACAAGTCCATAAACCACTACTAAATGGACTTGGGAAAAATCCACAATTCCAGGAATAACATGTATAGAATGTTTGTATGTTTGGGAAGCTCGCCAGGTGCCCTTGGCCTGGATTGGCCGCTGTCGTGGACAGGATGCTGGGCTCGATGGACTCTTGGTCTTTTCCCAGTGTGGCATTACTTATGTACTTATGTCCTCTACTTGGCTCACTTTTATTACATAGAGCAGTGATTTAACCTATTGTGATGTCATAGTGGCTCATTCCACCAATAAGAGCCAACCTCATTAGTGATGTCACAATGGCTTGATTGTATAGAATGTTTGTACGTTTGGAAAGCTTGCCAGGTGCCCTTGGCCTGGACTGGCCGCTGTCGTGGACAGGATGCTGGGCTCGATGGACTCTTGGTCTTTTCCCAGTGTGGCATTACTTATGTACTTATGTAGATGACTTGCCCAAGTTCACAAGGGATATTAGTAGCAGGTTGGGATTTTAACCCGACTTCCCTGATTCTCAGCCTGCTGTTTTAACTTCACCACTTCAAAATGAAAATGGTGTTAGAGTTGCTTTCCAGATAAAGGTAGCAAAGTAAATAATATGCTGATTTTTTTTTTGATTTTTTTTTTTTTAGCTTGCCTGAATTTTGAATCCTTTTATGTTTTTCTCATTTGCAGATTTGTCCTGGTTGAACTGGTGCCTCACCGGATCCTGTTTACTCAGTCTCCTCTTCATTATGTGCTTCAGGGAATCCTATGATAGACTGTATCTCGATGTCCTTGTCTCAGTGTAGTAACAGTTAACCCACAGGCATTGTAAAGAGACTGGAAATCAATATATACTGCACATTTCACTCAGAATTGCACAAGTGAATGGAGCACAAGCGAAGAGGACCACGGGAACTTCATTCAAGCATCTTGATCAAAATGTATTTGTGTGCCTATGATTTTGTACATATTCTGCTTATCATCATGGCTAAAGTAGGCAAACAATCTCGGTGCATTTTAAATGAGAAATCCAATTGGAGTGTGATGGTGAACTTTTGATTGGTTTTCTGTGCTTTTCTTAACCTGCCTGACAGTTGATCTGTAAGTAGGTCAAAGAGTGGTAAATAAGCACCTGTCTGCCTCTCCTGATCCCCAGAACATGTCGGCTGCTCAAAGAAAATGAAATAGGAAAAAAATAAATTCAGGATTTGCATTTAATATATACAAAAATAATTAATCCAAAGGGTCTTTTTGTAACAGTTCTGTTTTTGCACTAATTTTTAACCTAGGGAAGGCCCTGTCTATAGGGTGTGGCATTCTTGATTTCCCTGCTGCTCTCTGGTTAATTTCTGAGATGATTATCTTTGGCTAGAATTGTTTTAAGTGCACAAATGTGCATTTTAAGATCAGATTTATTTACCTTTTCTTGTTGCTGTGAAAGATTTGTGCCAATACCAATTTTTGTTTTATTTCAGTTTGAAATGCACATTTTTAAAGTAACAGTGCCTTGAATTTGCCAGTTTGTGATTTACTTTGAGTCTACCCCCTCTGCTTAAGTACCTCAAACACTTCTTTCCTGCCCCTCATAACATGCTTTCAGGAACAATTTAAGCACGTGTACCAGTGCGTCATTTTTTCTGGGTTTTTTTTTTTTAGATTCACCACTTTTTTTCTGCATTGTGGGAAGCAGAATTCCAATCTCGTTGCCTAGCAAGTCTGTGGAGAGAAGTCTGGGAGGATTGTAGGTATGCTAGGCAGAGACTGAGGAAAAGGTACAGCAGTCCCCAACTTTCAGAGAAAGAAAACGAAGTGTTCCTAGATTAGCAATTAGAGGAGCAAAAAAAAAAAGTGCGTGTCTTCCAGGATTGAGGAAATATGTTTTGTGTACTTTATGGGATGTTCATTTGAAGACTTTTCCTGTAAAGAGCAGGGATGCATATGAACTGCTGTGTGCATAACCAAGGGCCCTGTTGACTAAGCCGCGCTAGTGTTTTTAGCTTGCGCTAAAGTTAGCACGTGCTAAACACTAGTCGCCCATATGTTCCTACGGGCGACTTAGCATTCAGCACATCCTAATCTGCGGGCGCTAAAAAAACACTAACGCACCCTTAGTGCTGCTTAGTAAACAGGGCCCCGAGTGTTTTGTAAGGTAAAAGGTAGTTCAACCTTGAGTCTTATATCGGAATAACAGTAATTTATAAAAAGCTTCAATTTCAAGTTTGTTCTTTAATTCTAATTTGAAATGCGTTACTCGCTTGTGATACTACCTTGTCAATTTCTGTTATAAGACTTTCACTAGGACGGAAACCACTTCCATCACTTTCATTTGGGATTTTCCCCATTGCTGTTCCAAAGGACTTGGTTCCAAGAGGAACGCGGGGTGCGAGTTGAATACAGGGCTTGCAAGTCTGTTACACCAGCTACAATGATATTACTACCTCCATCTCAAATGTAACACTGTACCGAGTCTGAGCTCTTCATGCAAAATATTCCTGCCATTTCCGATGCACCTTTTTAGTATATTCGGCATGAAAAGTACTTGTATATATTGTTAGCTTTGTTTCATAGGTATAAGTTGTTGCTGTAATGTAAAAATAAGTGTTGGGATCTAGTCAGTCAAGTTTGAGCATCCAGAAAACGTAACGTAAGTAAATTTTCCTTCAGTATCGCAGTATTTAGTATTTTTAGGCACGTTCTCAAAACGAGCAAGAACCACCTTGTGTTGAGGGTTCATGCCGTTCGTCCGTCCATACATGTCTGGGAGCGGGCACGCATGCGCAGGTGAATCTGCGCTTCAGAGCGGTTGAACTCCAATGGCTGTGCGTGCAGTCAAATTCCCCAGGGAGGGAAGCAGGAGCCGTTGATGCAGCCACCTCCCCACTGTAGTTTGAGTAGAGGAATGAGTGGGAGGAGCAGCTGGCATCAAAAACCCCCATCATTCCCATTATTCTACCCCATCGGAGAAGGGAGGAGAGGTACCTAGAGGGAAATTATGCTGCTGTTCACTGCTTCAGGCAGACTCTTAATAAACCTGTTTGTTTCTTCATCTACAGTGGGGGAAATAAGTATTTGATCCCTTGCTGATTTTGTAAGTTTGCCCACTGACAAAGACATGAGCAGCCCATAATTGAAGGGTAGGTTATTGGTAACAGTGAGAGATAGCACATCACAAATTAAATCCGGAAAATCACATTGTGGAAAGTATATGAATTTATTTGCATTCTGCAGAGGGAAATAAGTATTTGATCCCCCACCAACCAGTAAGAGATCTGGCCCCTACAGACCAGGTAGATGCTCCAAATCAACTCGTTACCTGCATGACAGACAGCTGTCGGCAATGGTCACCTGTATGAAAGACACCTGTCCACAGACTCAGTGAATCAGTCAGACTCTAACCTCTACAAAATGGCCAAGAGCAAGGAGCTGTCTAAGGATGTCAGGGACAAGATCATACACCTGCACAAGGCTGGAATGGGCTACAAAACCATCAGTAAGACGCTGGGCGAGAAGGAGACAACTGTTGGTGCCATAGTAAGAAAATGGAAGAAGTACAAAATGACTGTCAATCGACAAAGATCTGGGGCTCCACGCAAAATCTCACCTCGTGGGGTATCCTTGATCATGAGGAAGGTTAGAAATCAGCCTACAACTACAAGGGGGGAACTTGTCAATGATCTCAAGGCAGCTGGGACCACTGTCACCACGAAAACCATTGGTAACACATTACGACATAACGGATTGCAATCCTGCAGTGCCCGCAAGGTCCCCCTGCTCCGGAAGGCACATGTGACGGCCCGTCTGAAGTTTGCCAGTGAACACCTGGATGATGCCGAGAGTGATTGGGAGAAGGTGCTGTGGTCAGATGAGACAAAAATTGAGCTCTTTGGCATGAACTCAACTCGCCGTGTTTGGAGGAAGAGAAATGCTGCCTATGACCCAAAGAACACCGTCCCCACTGTCAAGCATGGAGGTGGAAATGTTATGTTTTGGGGGTGTTTCTCTGCTAAGGGCACAGGACTACTTCACCACATCAATGGGAGAATGGATGGGGCCATGTACCGTACAATTCTGAGTGACAACCTCCTTCCCTCCGCCAGGGCCTTAAAAATGGGTCGTGGCTGGGTCTTCCAGCACGACAATGACCCAAAACATACAGCCAAGGCAACAAAGGAGTGGCTCAGGAAGAAGCACATTAGGGTCATGGAGTGGCCTAGCCAGTCACCAGACCTTAATCCCATTGAAAACTTATGGAGGGAGCTGAAGCTGCGAGTTGCCAAGCGACAGCCCAGAACTCTTAATGATTTAGAGATGATCTGCAAAGAGGAGTGGACCAAAATTCCTCCTGACATGTGTGCAAACCTCATCATCAACTACAGAAGACGTCTGACCGCTGTGCTTGCCAACAAGGGTTTTGCCACCAAGTATTAGGTCTTGTTTGCCAGAGGGATCAAATACTTATTTCCCTCTGCAGAATGCAAATAAATTCATATACTTTCCACAATGTGATTTTCCGGATTTAATTTGTGATGTGCTATCTCTCACTGTTACCAATAACCTACCCTTCAATTATGGGCTGCTCATGTCTTTGTCAGTGGGCAAACTTACAAAATCAGCAAGGGATCAAATACTTATTTCCCCCACTGTATATTTTAATGCAGAATTCAGATTTTTTTTTTTTTCCCTTTAACATGACACATGTATTGCTCCACATTTCTTTTGGTTTTTTTGCCCCACACTCTATATGTCACCTGCTCAAGCCCTTGCATCATCCTTTCACGGATCCTAAACTGTCCTCAGTGCCAGTGGAGATGAACATGTCATTCCTATAAATATTTAATGTTATGCCTGCAGAGGCGCACTCGCCTCCTTTGCTATCAGTGTCTTCAGGTACATTCATCCAAGTTTCACCTCCTTACGGTTTATCTCAATCGGGGAAATAAATTCGGATCAAATTGAACTTTACATTTCTTCATAGCGATCTGTGTTTAGCCGTAATTGAGATCCGAAAGCTTTAGGTATATGAAGATGGCATCTATTTCCAATGCTCTAACCTGATTGTTGGATCCACCAGGAATGGACTTTTTGTGTTTGTTAAGAATTATTTTTTTTTTTTTGAAACTGGTCAGTAATAAAAGCTCGTGGTAAGTTTTTGTGAAGGTGCTGTGTGTTAACAGAACTTAGTATGACTCCTCCCCAAAACCCATTAATCTGTGGTAAAACATCTGGATTGACAGAATTCTGTCTAGAGATCTAAATATGTAGATAATATAAATATATCCTTTAACAAAAAACTCTGCTGTGCTGATGGTGCAGCACTTTATAGTAACTGCCTGATTGTAGTCATGGCATGCATTACGTTTTTGTAGATATAAACTTAAAATATATCAGAAGGAAACTGGTTCCATTCATTCACTGTACTTATAAATACAGAACACAGTTATCAGCGTGCAAGTCAGAGTTCTTCGATTAAAGGAGGAAAACGCCTCAAAAACAAGCCCCTCCCACAAATATAAATGGGGGTAAAGGCTACAACTTCATCATCACAGGCGTTTCTATAAACCTCCTCTTTTTTAAAACATTTTTTTGAAAAGTTCTTTTTCTTGATGCTCTATAACAAAGCCGCTCTGCCGAGTATACTTTACAAAACTTTTTTTTACTTAACTTCGGCTGACTGCAGGCTTTCTCCTCCCAGACCGTGATTCAACTGCAGTCAGCCGAAGTTAAGTAAAAAAAAGTTTTGTAAAGTATACTCGGCAGAGCGGCTTTGTTATAGAGCATCAAGAAAAACAACTTTTCAAAAAAATGTTTTAAAAAAGAGGAGGTTTATAGAAACGCCTGTGATGATGAAGTTGTAGCCTTTACCCCATTTATATTTGTGGGAGGGGCTTGTTTTTGAGGCGTTTTCCTCCTTTAATCGAAGAACTCTGATATGCATTAAGTTTTTGACATAGCACAGATAGTAAAAATGGCTGCAGTTGTTTACTGGTGGAAAGTTACACTTGATCCAACCTTGCATCGCACAAACGATCTCATTAGTTTTTTTGAATGGATTTCTAAAGTAGACCTATTCGTGTCAGTTATTTATACTAGTTTGTATTTGTTACTGCACTGTATGTATTGTATATGCTCACAAGTGTTCCAAATGTGGTTTGTTTTTAGCTCTGCCGTTGTATCTTATATATCTGCAGAATAATCATAACTACGGTTTGCTGCAGACTGCGCTTATACCTTGCATTCCTAACTGATCAAACCAGATTGCAAGGAACTCTTGTCGCTGAAGGCATTACTGGGTTATCTGCAAGTCCACGTGACTGAAGAAGAGCATTATTTTAAGCTCCTTTGGGTTCTGGTTGTAGTGGATTTTGCTTTGTGAAGCAATGCATATGAGTGTGGTTATTTTGGCATCTGCTATTTTAAAAAAAATAATAAGAAGAATTATGCCATGTCATCTTGGGATCTGGAGCTTTAAATTTGCTGCTCATGGGAATGTTACTTGCTGTCATACCTTTGATATTAGAAATGAGCAAGTTCTCAGCTCCTTTCAGATTCCTAGAAGTAATTTTATGGGTTTGGTTGTGCCTTGATAGACTTTTTTTTTTTCCTACAGTTTCTCCTGGTATCTATAATAAGAAAATGGCGTGTTCTGTGTTATAATAGAGCATTATCTTTTTAATCCATTGCATGGTAATGTAACTTATTTTGTCAAAAAGCTGTGAAAAAAAAAAAGTGATTTGGAAAATTGAGACACATCAGTATTGTATGATGGTGATTTCAAGTATAGCAAAAGCTTGTGCATACTGGCCTTTTCATACATGTTGTCATATTTCCTTCTGGAGTAAATGATTACACATAAGGGACGTTACAATTATGTCTGGCCAAATTAAGACGTCTTGTGAGTCAGCTAGTTTAAGGGATCCCAATGAATTACCCGTATTAGGAATTCATATTGCCATGGAATGTAACTTTTTATCCTCAAAACATAAGGGAATTATTGTACTGTGCTTTGATTATTTTCTCATGTTTGTGTTGAGTAGGTTTTCTTTTTTATTCCTTTGTTCTATGTAATGTAATATTCTGTATTGTAATGAAAATGTTTCCTAATAAAGCATCAACAAGAAAATCGCACACGGTTGGAGACTACTTCACAGGACACGTATCTATGCTTAGGTGGATTTAAAAAAAACCACCAACACTACCATGCCATGTCCCACAAAATCTGTGTGTCTAACTACTACTACTTAACAGTTCTAAAGCGCTACTAGGGTTACGCAGCGCTGTACAGTTTAACAAAGAAGGACAGTCCCTGCTCAAAGGAGCTTACAATCTAATGGACAAAATGTGCAGTCAATGAAATTGGGGCAGTCTAAATTTCCTGAATAGAGGTAAAATGGTTAGGTTCCGAAGGCGACATTGAAGAGGTGGGCTTTGAGCAAGGATTTGAAGATGGGCAGGGAGGGGGCTTGGCGTATGGGCTCAGGAAGATTATTCCAAGTTTGTTGGGTGGGGAGGTAGGGGGACGTAGGACACACACATAGGCATGGCAATCTCTTCCCTTTGGAAAATGAGAGAAAAAGTAAATGGATCAAGATCTGGATATTGTAATGAGACAATTTTCAGAAATAGTAATGCCAAATAAATGTAGCCTTCCACTTTGTAGAAGACAGTGGCCTTCATTTTACAAGCCCTATTCAGGTTTAATATGTGCCCAGACTGGCACTTAGATGTTTACACAAGATAAAGGTTGAAGTCCCCATTTTGCAAGGTCTTGCATATGAATGTATTAGACCCAAGTGCCTTCAAATGGCAAGGAGAGGGGGGGGGGGTATGGCCGTGACCTTGGCATCTTTGGGGTGGGACAAGGCATGTCAAATTCATAGTCCCCTTCTGAAATGGTGTCTTAAGTGCTTGATTCTGTATATGGCACCAACCCCCCCCCCCCCCCCCCCCCCATGTAAACAGTATTCTTTCTATAAGCTGTGCCTAAAATTTGGCACGGTTTATAGAATTATCTTAAGTAGAGAGGTTATGTGAAAATTTTGGGCACAGCTATTTGCTCCAAAGAAAATGTGCAAAAGCCTTTGCCTAAATTTATGCACGGAGCACTGTTCTACAATGACACACAACCCAGAATCATGTCCCCTGTCTGAAATGCACATGACCCTCTCATTTGCACACACACCCTTTTTTTTTTTTAGACCACGTGTAAATTTTAGGCACAGATCCCATGCCAAACTTTATATGGGTAAGTCCCACTAGTGCCAATAATTGCTTGTTAAAAAGCCAATTATTGGCACTAATTGGCTCATTCTATTAAATTGCGCCTAAATTTTGATGCAGCTTTGTAAACAGAATTGTTAGAAACATAGCTACTTATGTTCCGGCTATTCTGGGGGTGGGGGGGGGGTAGTTAATGTTTATGGTGCATGCAACCGATACTTAAAACATCCATTTCCCTATATTTTAGAACAGGCTATAAATGAGCAGTTTATTTACAAAATGCAGGTGAAAATTGAGATTCACTGGCCTGTATGTCTCAGTTCCTACTTCTATATCTTATCTAGTTTATTAATCCTGTTGTGGGTTTTGATAGAACTTGAAGCATTTAAAACATCCACGTTTCATTTCATTTCATTACTATTTGAGGAAAGGAGAAACAGGGGTGATGTGATACAGACGTTCAAATATTTCGCAAACAAACCTTTTCCATAGATGGGAAGGCGGTAGAACTAGAGGACATGAAATGAGATTGAAGGGGGGCAGACTCAAGAAAAAAGTCAGGAAATATTTCCTGCCCCCCTTCAACCTCAGTTCATGTCCTCTAGTTCTACTGTCTTCCCGTCTCCGAAAAAGGTTCGTTTGTGGATTAATACCTTTCAAATATTTGAACGTCTGTATCATATCACCCCTGTTTCTCCTTTCCTCCAGGGTATACATGTTCAGGTCAGCAAGTCTCTCCTCATACGTCTTGTAACGCAAATCCCATACCATTCTCGTAGCTTTTCTTTGCACCGCTTCAATTCTTTTTACATCCTTAACAAGATACGGCCTCCAAAACTGAACACAATACTGGGCATTAAAACATCAATAACCCTACTGGAAAACTGAACAAGCCAGATTAGTACAGATTGATCCTGCAGTTAGTTCTAACAGAAAACCAGGACTTTCACACATGCAGAACACAGACCCTTACCAGTATAGAATAAGCAGCCATGAGCTAAAAATAGAAAATTAAACTGAACCCAGATGAAGCCAGCCTCTGCAAAAAATGCAAAACCAGAGTGATAGCAGATGGAAATTAAAAAAAAAACCTGACATATTCCAATGGCTACATTACTAATTAAAAAATATAAAAGTTTTAAAAATGGAAATTATATCATTTTATTGGACTAAATACATACTTCAATTAGCTTTCAGAGGACAAAAATCACCTTTTACAGGTCAAGATGGAATCCTGTCCTGACCTGATGAAGGAGATTTAGGTCTCTGAAAGTTAGTATAACAAGGTATTAAATATATTTTATTTCCATTTTTTTTTTTTTACATTAGCACACCTACCACACTACTTTATCTTAAACTAAACATTTTTTTTTTAATTCTACCTTTTTTGTCTGGACATTTAGGGCCTCTTTTACAAAGCCACTGATTTTCAGTGCGGCAATTGAGAGGAAGCCCATTCATTTCCTTTGGGCTTCCTCTCATTTGCCACGCAGGAATCACTAGTGTGGCTTTGTAAAAGAAGCCCTTTTTTCAATTGTGTTGGTCCCAGTCTCTGGTTTCTGCTTTCCTTGTCTTCTCTTAACTCTTGCCAAGATTTTCTGTCTATTTTTCATTTTTCTCTCCTTTTTCTTTTCAGCTTTCTTCAATTTATTTTCTGCCTGGGTCCAAATTTCTTTCTTCCTTTCCTTTCTTTCCTTCCTTCCTTCCATGTCTATCTATAGTTTGCCACCTTTTTCCTTTATCCTGGATCATATAAGTATTGCCATACTGGGACAGACTGAAGGTCCATCAATCCCAGCATCCTGTTTCCAACAGTGGCCATTCCAGGACACAAGTACCTGGCAAGATCCCCCAAAAGTACAATACATTTTATGCTGCTTGTCCTCGAAATAAGCAGTGGATTTCCCCCTCAAGTCCTTTGCCTTTAGGAAGCTATCCAAACCCTTTTTAAACCCCACTAAGCTACCTGCCTCTAGCAATGAATTTGAGTTTAATTACACTTCCTCTTATTTCCTAGCTGTCACTAATATAAAAGCATATATTTCTAAAAAGGCAAATATCAACATGTATGTGCTGGCTTTCAGCCCATAGACGTCAACATCTTTTTCTCTCTAAAATAGATGTTTATACCACCCACACTCAGGGCTAGATTCTATATACGATGCCTGAAAATTCAGCATAGAAAAAAAAATGCACCTAGGTGTATTCTCTAAAGCACACCTATAGTTTATATAATAGACTTAGATTTCCACACAGTATCAAGAATACCCATGTGGGAGGGGGGTTGAAGTGATGTTGAATTTTGCATGGCTGGGGTGTAGCACTTCTGGGTGGGCCTGGTTTAAGCACTATTCTATAAACCGTGCCTAACTTTAGGCATGGCCAATTGCACCAATGAAAATGTGGCACAAACGTCCACACCTATATTTAGGCACGGAGCCCCCTTGTTCTATAATTACACCAGAATTCGTTACCAGAGAATGTGGTAAAGGCAGTTAGCTTAGCGGAGTTTTAAAAAAAGGTTTGGACGGCTTCCTAAAGGAAAAGTCCATAAACCATTATTAAATTAGACTTGGGGAAAATCCACTATTTCTGGGATAAGCAGTATAAAATGTTTAGTACTTTTTTGAGATCTTGCCAGGTATTTGTGACCTGGATTGCCCACTGTTGGAAACAGGATGCTGGGCTTGATGGACCTTTGGTCTGTCACAGTATGGCAACATTTATGTACACGTGTAACTAAAAGTCATGGCCCCAATCTGAACATGGACATCCCATTTCTGAGCCCCTTTTATTGACTTGCACATAAAATTTAGGTGTGTACATGTTAATTGAATCTAATTAGTGCCAATTGCTTGTTAAAAAGCCAATTAGTGGTACTAATGAGCTATTATTCAATTAAACTGTTCTGGCAAATTGGGTGCATGCCCAAATTTGCATGAGCATTTTTTAGCGCTTTTTTTAAATAGAATTAGGGAGCTAACGTAAAGCACTGCACACTTCTAATAGTGCTATAGAAATGATAGGTAGTAGTAGTAATTGTCAACTAGGCCAACGCTGATAGGAGAGTCCATCTACTCATGGTTTTCCTGGCATCCCCAGTTCTGAAATGATTTCTTTTTACATTGCAAGGGCCTTTCTCCATTTTCGCCCTCACTTCAACCCTATTAGAAAGCCACTATTCACTCCATTGCAGTAATAATACTTTCCAGAACAAACAAGTAAAAAAAAAGTGCAGTATACCAAAATGATTTATAGATGTTAATTGCTTTAAACTGCTTGGTTCAGTTTTGTATCAGTACTTGTTATTAACAGGATAAATGGTGATTATATTTTTGGGGAGTTGAGTGCTTAGTTCAGGTTGGAAGTGAAAAGTTAATGGTATAAAGTAAAGTCATTATGGGAAGAAAGAGATTTTCTCATTAGCATTATGTTCAATAGACCAGAAAGCTTTTTAATTTGAACACTAATACACGGAATATCAAAAAGGGAAGGATAAAACTGGTTAGTCTAAAATAGAGATGTTTGGTTTGTACAATATGTAAAAGGTACTGATGCAGACAGTTGTCATGGCTGTATATCAATGACTCCAAACTTGCTGCCAAAGAGTTTAAAGAAAATAAAACAAGAAATAAATCTCACACACACACAGTATCGCTTCTGTCTGAGCCCACTGTAAATCTGAGTTTAGCTAGCATTGAAAGCCAAATTCAGATACTGGTTGTGTTGATTGCAAAAGCTGGTAATAAAATATGAAAGGAGACCTGGGACTCAGAATTAGACTTAAGGCCTGAAATGGCCTCATGGTGGAAATGATGGCAGAAGGCAGCACTTTCAGCAGATTTTGGGAAAGCTTGGACCAGATATGGAAGACAGTAGTCATGCAAGGTTCCACGTTAGGAGTCACGGACCAAGAAAGGGATCTAGGTGTCGTCGTTGATGATACGTTGAAACCTTCTGCTCAGTGTACTGCTGCGGCTAAGAAAGCAAATAGAATGTTAGGTATTATTAGGAAAGGAATGGAAAACAAAAATGAGGATGTTATAATGCCTTTGTATCGCTCCATGGTGCGACCGCACCTCGAATATTGTGTTCAATTCTGGTCGCCGCATCTCAAAAAAGATAGAGTTAGAAAAGGTGTAGAGAAGGGCGACGAAAATGATAAAGGGGATGGGACGTCTTCCCTATGAGGAAAGGCTAAAGCGGCTAGGGCTGTTCAGCTTGGAGAAAAGGCGGCTGAGGGGAGATATGATAGAGGTCTATAAAATAATGAGTGGAGTTGAACGGGTAGATGTGAAGCGTTGGTTCACGCTTTCCAAAAATACTAGGACTAGGGGGCATACGATGAAGCTACAATGTAGTAAATTTAAAACAAATCGGAGAAAAGTTTTCTTCACTCAACGGAATTCGTTGCCAGAGAATGTGGTAAAGGTGGTTAGCTTAGCAGAGTTTTAAAAAGGTTTGGATGGCTTCCTAAAGGAAAAGTCCATAGACCATTAATAAATGGACTTGGGGAAGATCTACTATTTCTGGGATAAGCAGTATAAAATGTTTTGTACATTTTTTGGGATCTTGCCGGGTATTTGTGACCTGGATTGGCCACTGTTGGAAACAGGATGCTGGGCTCAATGGACCTTTGGTCTTTCCCAGTATGGCAATACTTATGTAGTTATGTAGTGAGTAAAGGGTTACCATATAAAAGGTGTAAGAGGTGGCAGAGAAGTTTGTGTTGAGCTACATATGAAAAGTTCATCTACTCAAAATGGAAGAATCTCTCATGGACTGGGTATCCAAATGGTAGATGAAATTTAATGTGGACAAATGCAAGGTGATGCATGTTGGAAAGAATAATCCGAATCATAGTTACCTGATGCTAGGGTCCACCTTGGGGGTCAGCGCCCAAGAAAATGTTCTGGGTGTCATTGTAGATAATATGCTGAAATGTTCTGCTCAGTGTGCAGCGGTGGCCAAAAAAGCAAATAGGATGCTAGGAATTATTAGGAAATGGATGGTGAATAAGACCGAAAACACTATAATGGCTACTCTTATGTTCTAAGTTGCCCCAAGTACAAAATAAGTACCTGAATATATGTAAACCGATTTGAATGTAGTTGCAAAAACCTTAGAAAGGCGATATGTCAAGTCCCAGTTCCCTTTCCCTATTTGAGATTCTACATGGAATGTTGCTACTATTGGAGCTTCTATTGCTACTATTTGAGATTCTACATGGAATGTTGCTATTCCACTAGCAACATTCCATGTAGAAGCCTGCCCTTGCAGATCAGCCACGCAGGCTTCTCTTTCTGAGAGTCTGACATCCTGAACGTACGTGTAGGACATCAGACTCACAGGAACAGAAGCCTGTGCGGCCGCATGGCTGATCTGCAAGGGCAGGCTTCTACATGGAATGTTACTAGTCGAGGAGTAGCCTAGTGGTTAGTGCAGTGCACTTTGATCCTGGGGAACTGGGTTTGATTCCCACTGCAGCTCCTTGTGACTCTGGGCAAGTCACTTAACCCTCCATTGCTCCAGGTACAAAATAAGTACCTGAATATATGTAAAGTACCATTTCCCTTCCCTTCTAAGTGATAACCCAAAGTGCCCAACCTATTAGCTACTTTTACCCTTGAACCAGATAGAAATATTCTCTTGCATTTTACTTTAGATATTAGAATGAGTTATTTTTAGGGTCAAAGATATGAGAATTTCTTTTTTTTGTTTGTTTCAAAAATTGTTATTGCATTGAAAATCAAACTTTAACACTGTAACAGCAGTAACCATGACATACTATCCAAAACCAAAACAGAAGCATACTAGACACAACATGTGTTAGGACAGTACTACTACTACTTAACATTTCTAAAGCGCTACTAGGGTTACGCAGCGCTGTACAAATTAACAAAGAAGGACGGTCCCTGCTCAAAGGAGCTTACAATCTAAAGGACGAAATGTCAAGTTGGGGCAGTCTAGATTTCTTGAATACAGGTATAATGGTTAGGTGCCGAATGCGACATTGAAGAGGTGGGTTTTGAGTAGGGATTTGAAGATGGGTAGGGAGGGGGCTTGGCGTATGGGCTCAGGGAGTTTATTCCAAGCATAGGGTGAGGCGAGGCAGAAAGGGCGGAGCCTGGAGTTGGCGGTGGTGGAGAAGGGTACCGAGAGGAGGGATTTGTCCTTTGAGCGGAGGTTTCGGGTAGGAACGTAAGGGGAGATGAGGGTAGAGAGGTAATGAGGGGCTGCAGACTGAGTGCATTTGTAAGTTAGACGGAGAAGCTTGAACTGTATGCGGTACCTGATCGGAAGCCAGTGAAGTGATTTGAGGAGAGGGGTGATATGGGCATATCGGTCCTGACGGAAGATAAGAAGCGCAGCAGAGTTCTGAACGGATTGAAGGGGGGATAGATGGCTAAGTGGGAGGCCAGTGAGGTGTAGGTTACAGTAGTCAAGGCGAGAGGTAATGAGAGCGTGGATGAGAGTTCGGGTGGTGTGCTCAGAGAGGAAGGGGCGAATTTTGCTGATGTTGTAAAGAAAGAAGCGGCAGGTCTTGGCTGTCTGTTGGATATGGGCAGAGAAGGAGAGGGAGGAGTCGAAGATGACTCCGAGGTTGTGGGCAGATGAGACAGGGAGGATTAGGGTGTTATCTACTGAGATCGAGAGTGGAGGGAGAGGAGAAGTGGGTTTGGGTGGGAAGACAATAAGCTCGGTCTTGGCCATGTTCAGTTTCAGGTGCCGGTTGGACATCCAGGCAGCAATGTCGGATAAGCAGGCCAATACTTTGGCCTGGGTTTCCGCAGTAAAATATTGCTATCCCATAAAATGCACCAGACAGTTCCCCCCCCCCCCCCCCAATACCCCCATGTCCATCAAAAAGTTGTGAACACAATACAATAGGCTGCACCTCTCTGGCATTACTTGTCAGAATTAAAGCTAGACTGGGAGTTGGCAACAATGGTGGATACATCACAAAAGAGAAAGAGAGCAAGGCTACCAAGTAATAAAAAAAAAGAAAAAAAGCTCTCATAATAGCTGTGGCACAGAAAAAAGTACTTGAATCTACCCCACTAAAGATTCTGTGGAGTGTATCTGTTCTGATTTTGAAAATACAACAAGGGAAAAGCCTCAGAATTCCCCAACCTACAGCCTATATATATATATATATATATATATATACTAGTTAAAAAAGGCCTGTTTCTGAAGCCAATGAAATGGGCGCTAGCAAGGCTTTCCTGTGGCCCCCCCCCCCCCCACCCTCCGTCGTCGATGTTGGTGAATTGCTCCGCCTCCACCCTCAACGTCATAACGTTTGACGCGAGGGTGGGGCCCAGAGACTGTGATTTTCGAGGCTTCAGATCTTCGAACATACGAACCTTGGCTTCAGTGACGTCAGAAGCCAATAGAACGTTGAGGGTGAGTTTTATATATATAGATATATACAAGGCTTCACATTGAGAGCCGTAGTGCTCTTCTAACATCGGAGGGGGTTCTCATCACAGACAGAAAAACCCTCGTGTTTCAAAAAGGTAAAGGATACTAAAAGAATCCCCAAAATCAAAAAAGGAGGGGATCCATATCAAAAGAACTAATAATAACAAGTTGAACTTAACTTTTAAGCATGCAGGTATAGATAAAGAAGGGTCATGGGTTCCAAACACACCAGTGGCTACAACATAATTGTGCACCGGGGAACCAAAAGAACATTTAAACTTAGCCATCCTTCCATTCTTCTTCACTGTGTGGCCTCATATTTATTTATTTATTTATTTATTACATTTGTATCCCGCACTTTCCCACTAAAAGGAGGCTCAACGCGCCTTACATAGTAAAAGGTAACACAGAATTTTGTTTTGTAAAGTAGGAAATTAAGTATAACATAATAATAGGATGGATGGGTAGGTAGAGACAGGTGATAGAGTCTGGGTCAATGTCGTTTCCTCTTCAGTATATGTAAGGTAGATGGGTTCAAGAGATTAATCTGGGTCTTTTAGAAATCAGACTGTTTGCCACCAAAAGTGCAAGTTCAGTAAAGAACAATTTCTTCTGTGTTTGCACTATATCGATACTAAGCAAACCTGGCTGTCGGTGACATTCCATCGCACGTTAAAAATATTGCACAAGATTCCTCCATATGACAAGGGAAGTTTAATCTGCAAAGTTGTTGCATAAAAGACCATATATGCTGTCAAAAAGTTTGAAAATTATGATGTCTTATAACATGTTCCAAGGTACCTAATATGCTTCTTGCAGGACTAGCATGTATATGAGACATTCTGTGAAGCTTAACAGGTGCCCACACTACCTGTCTTGCTATCCAAAATAACGACTGACGTGAAGAGGCTGAAACTCCTCATCTCAAACATTTAGTCCAAAAGTAGGACCATTGATTAAGGCACATACCCGTCTCCTTCTCCCAGAGAGATTTGAGACCATCCACATGACTGTGACAGATTTTCAATTGCACCAGTACCTTGTACCGACAGGAGGTTTCGTGGACCAACTCACCGATCCATCTACAAACCAGTTCAATAGTGACTGATTTTTGCACTTGTGCTACAGGCGGCAAGATATGAGTATTTCTTAAATTATCTAGAGCAGGGGTTCTTAACCCTGTCCTCGGGACACACTATGCTAGTCTGATTTTCAGGATATCCACAAAGTATATGCATGAGAAAGATCTGTGCATAATGGAGGCACTGCATGCAAATTTTAACTCATGCATATTCATTGTGGGTATCCTGAAAAACATGACTGGTTGGGTGTGTCCCGAAAAGTAAGTTGAGAACCTCTGGTTTACAGTGACCCAGAAGAGATGCCATGACATTTTGACTAATAAGCCAAGAGCCCTGGTCTTAGGGGCTACTTAGGTGGTATCTGGAAAAAAAAAACAGGACCCCCCAACATTTTTTCAAATAACCCAAAAACAAATGTACTACTAATCATTTCTATAGTGTGATACTAGACATTTGCAGTGCTGTACACATTATATGCAGGTACTTTCTCTGTCCCTAGAGGACTCACAATCTAAGTTTTTAAGCCTGGGGCAATGGAGGGTTAGATGACTTGACCAAAGTCACAAGGAATTGCAGTGGGAATTGAACCCAAGTTGCCAGGATCAAAGTCCACTGCACTAACCATTAGGTCACTCCTCTCTCCCTGTCATTGAAAAAAAAAATTACTGTCATTGATAGGTGTTACTGCAAGATGCTGTAAAAACTGGATGATTCCTGTTTTCAAAATGACATCATTGAGGAAGTGGTCAAAACCAAAAAGTAGGGGTGGACCAAGAAGTCTCGCCAGCCAAATGTTGAGGCGATCTCAGCTAAATCTGGTTGATGTGGTACAGATTAGTCAATTTCAGCACGCTCCAGGAGGAGTGGCTTTGTGCTTAGGGTGGTGGACTCTGGTCTTGGGGAACTGAGTTCGATTCCCACTTCAGGCACAGGCAGCTCCTTGTGACTCTGGGCAAGTCACTTAACCCTCCATTGCCCCATGTAAGCCGCATTGAGCCTGCCATGAGTGGGAAAGCGCAGGGTACAAATGTAACAAAAATAAAATAGATACTATTGATTCTACATGGAATGTTGCTACTATTGGAGATTCTACATGGAATGTTGCTATTCCACTAGCAACATTCCATGTAGAAGGCTGCGCAGGCTTCTGTTTCTGTGAGTCTGATGTCCTGCACGCAGGACGTCATACTCACAGAAGCAGAAGCCTGCGCGGCCACATTGGTGATCTGCAAGGGCCGACTTCTACATGGAATGTTGCTAGTGGAATAGCAACATTGTAGCATCTCAAATAGTAGCAACAGTGGAGGAGTGGCCTAGTGGTTAGGGTGGTGGACTTTGGTCCTGAGGAACTGAGTTTGATTCCCACTTCAGACACAGGCAGCTCCTTGTGACTCTGGGCAAGTCACTTAACCCTCCATTGCCCCATGTAAGCCGCATTGAGCCTGCCATGAGTGGGAAAGCGCGGGGTACAAATGTAACAAAAATAAATAACCTCTTGGTGCTTTCCAACCTTCTGCGCTTTGTAGTGCTCTTCAGCAATATATTTTACATTTGCAGATATTATTTGTATTTCGGTTTCATTTATGCACCCATGCGTTGTGATACTTCTCAGCAGGGCTTTTTTTGAGGGGGTACTTGGAGGTACTGAGTACTGACACCTTTTCCGTGGTCTGCTAAAATTGACCCATGGTCCCCAAGTTTTAATGAAAGGGCTCAGGCTCTACACACCAATTCTGCTTTGTCATAGATTCTGTGACTGGTTGCAGGGGGCCTGGCTATTGTGGGGTGGGTCCCTCGGTGATCACCCCACCCCTGAAGGGTGGCCTGGCATTTGAGTACCGGCACCTTTTTTGCTAGAAAAAACACACTGCTTCTCAGAACTATTTTGATCCCTGAGGCAGATGGTTGAACTGTCGAAACACGGTCCATTGTCGGGTCATACACATATTTGGTGCCAATAAAGTTACTTCAATCAACCTCTGGCTGGCAAGACTTCTTGGTCCATCCCTACGTTTTGGTTTTGACTGCTGTTACACTCGTGGGGGTTTCTTTTCCCTGACCTGTTGGTTGCTGTTCTGACATAATTGAGGAAGTGACCATTAAGATCCATTTTAGCAAAATGGTGTTTAACGAAGAAGAGAAAGTTGTGATTAAATTTTTGCTACCAAATAAGGCATATGGCACAAAGCATTTGCTAAGGGGAGTTTTCTAATAAAAGCTGGACTAATGTTTAAACAATCGCTAGGTATTTTGAAACTATGGGCTTCTTTTACTAATTGGCGGTAAGCTCAACGCGGGCTTACTGCTTGCTATACAGGAAGTACTGCCAGCCTGGCGGTGCTTCCCACCCCTAGCGTGCCTTCATTTATTTATTTTTGTAGCGTTGGAGTGTACCCGGGTTAACGCGGGAGCCCTTACCGCCACCTCCATGGGTGGCGGTAAGGGCTCCTCCCCGAAATGGCCACACGGCAAGTGCTTTACTTGCTGCCTGACCACTTCCTGTAAGGAAAACGAGACTTCCCTTTTACCAGCTGCGGTAAAAGGAGGAGTTGGCGCACATGCAAAACATGTGCCGACACCAGCACCGGCCCCCTTTTGCTGCAGCTTGGTAAAAGGGGCCCTATGTAAGGAGTCCCGTTTTTTTCCCGGTGTATATGTTAAAATTTCCCTGCAATTGTGTTACTTTTGAATATAAATCTTATTTGTTCTTGGACCCAAAAGAACTCTTGGAATTTATAGGGCCATGTTTACTAAGCCGCGCTGTAGATGCGCTAGCTTTAGTGCGCAGTAATGATAGAGACACCCATTATATTCCTTTGGGTGTCTCTAGCATTACCGTGTGCAAATTTTCAGTGCATGCTAAAAAGTTTGCGCACCAACAGCGCAGCTTAGTAAACAGGGTCCATAGTTTCGAAAAAGAATTTGAAGGTCTAAGCTGTGATTTCCGAGTTAAGTACCGAGGGAAGCTGCAGCATATATCATGCGCGTCTTTGTCTAGTTTTTTTTCATATATTGTTTTTTAATGTGGTTGTTTATATCATTTTTATATTATATATTTGTTATTTTATGTGTTATTATTTTGTAGCCCCTGACGCAGCCCTGCTGGGCGAAACACGGCCTGTGTCGGGCAATATTATTGTATGACACATCATTAATAAAGTTCATATACATCTGCCACTGATCTGCTATTCTGTCTTCCGTCTTTGTCTATTCCATGGTGTTTAAAAAAAAATGATCTTGATCTCTTTTTTTTTTCTGTTTGTGGTCAAAGTTTTCAATTGATGTCCTGTAAGAACTGGATTTCCTATTTTATTTTCTATTTTTGTCTACGTCATGCAATTGGTTGTGATTGTTATTTGGACATTTACAAATAAAAGAAAAACGCCAAATGTATTAGATTTTTTTTATTCAGAACTATTTTACATTGTACAGTTTGTAAAAAGAAAAAAATATATATATGTACATATATATATATATATATATACACACAGAGTATCAAATGAAAAACAACAAAAAAAATCCCTCTTGAAAACCAAAACAAAGAGTTAAAAATGAATTCACAGTGTCTAAAGGCAGCGATTACAGTCTAGGTCACATTATGCTATTAACACTATCAAGTTCAATTGCATAGGAAGGGTGATGAGCCTCCTCTCTAGAGTCCACTAATACTTAGGTTTTGCCTAAATCAAAATTGTTTAGGTACATACTTCATTTATAAAGATCCTGTATTGCATTATGTAATGCTCCATTTCTTGAATTACAAGAACTCTAGGGTAAGCTACTAGAAGGCTGCACAGGCTTCTGTTTCTATCTGATGTGCTGCACGTACGTGCAGGACGTCAGACTCACAGAAGCAGAAGCCTGCGCGGCCACATTGGTGATCTGCAAGGGCCGACCTCTACATGGAATGTTGCTAGTGGAATAGCATCTCAAATAGTAGCAACAGTGGAGGAGTGGCCTAGTGGTTAGGGTGGTGGTGGACTTTGGTCCTGAGGAACTGAGTTCGATTCCCACTTCAGGCACAGGCAGTTCCTTGTGACTCTGGGCAAGTCACTTAACCCTCCATTGCCCCATGTAAGCTGCATTGAGCCTGCCATGAGTGAGAAAAACGTGGGGTACAAATGTAACAAAAAAAACAAACAAACAAAAAAAGATGCATAGGCACCTATGCGCCCAACACATGTCAAGTTGGAGTTACCATGTGGCCCGTGCAGTAATTTCATTTTTGACGTGTGTCCGCTACATGCATCAGAAAATATGGTTTATTTTCTGGCACATGAAGAAAATCGGGTGGTAACTCCGACTTGACGCACATAAGTGATTACCATACAGTTAGCGAGAGACACCTTACCGCTAAGTCAGTGGCTGGTGGTAAGGTCTCAGACTCAAAATGGACGCGCGCCAATTTTTATTTTGCTGCACGTCCATTTTTGGCAAAAAAGTTTTAAGGGCCTTTTTTTTACAGGCGCGCTGAAAAATGGATCCGTGCGTGCCCTAAACACGTGCCTACACTAGCGCAGCCCATTTTTTGGTGCACTTTTTCTAAAAGGACCCCTGACACTCCTGTCTTGCTGTCTAGAAAAAAGTGTGAATGAGTTTGACTCTCAGTGGACTCTGGCCTGTAAGACCCCAACTAGACAAAAATGTTAGGTCTGGCATTTTGTGAATGTGACCATCCCAAAGTGCCAGTATTGGCATTTCTGGGTAAAGAGAAAATACATCTCCCAAGAGTTGTGCCGCAGACTAAGAATGAGAGGGTGGGGATGGGGGAACCCTTTGAATCCAGAGCTCAAGAATCTATCTAAAGAATATTTTGCTTCTAATACTTATTAAAATCTGGAAGCAGAATTTCAAGCCTGCTGGGGAAAAAAAAGGACCAAGGACAAGGTGACCTTAAATTGCAGGTCAGTTAGCACCATGTTCCCTCTAAGCTGAGCTGGAGTCCTATCATATTTTCAATAGTGAGGGACAGGCAAGCTCCGCAGGACCCCAGGGAACCTGCCTGTCTCTATCGGCCATTGAAAACACAATATTGAAGCACCTCCCCCCACTGACAGCAATGGAGTTGAGGACTCCTGCTCAACTTAGAGGGAACAATGGTTAGCAATAGCCACCTTGCTCTTACTTAAAAAGTCATATTTTTATAATATAGTGGAGTTGTAGGTGCATAATTTCAGCTTTCCATTAATTAGTTAATAACAAGGAAAACTTCAAGAAGGAGGGGTTTTCTATCTGTTCATCAAGCTACGTAGACCCTTCCCACAAACCATTTGACAACAAAATCATCTTCTGGCTCCAGCTTTAGGGAGTGGCTTGTGTGAGGATATATCTTTGTGATGTCGATGGCATTCATGAGCTTAGAATGAGTTGTATTGAGTGGTGCTTAAATTCTACTTCCAGCTGTGAGGAACTAAAGCCAGGGCTGGACGGATCTCTATGGTCCGTGTTGGCTGCTAACCAGGACAGATCGCCGCTGCGCACTCCCCCCCCCCCCCCCTTCGCATTGCCTCCACCTCCCCAGTGCATCAACTCCTGGGGGTGCAAGGAGCAGTTGCACGGCTGTCGGCTTTGCTGGTTCCCTGCCCCTCTCAGAGGGAGCAGGAAACCAGCCACGTGGCTGCTCCCTACACCCCCTTGCAGCATGCACCCGGGCCGGACCACCCCGCCCTTGGTACGCTACTGGTCCTGTGTATGACAAGACAGATCAGGATAGGCTGGAGTGGACTTTGACAGCAGCTCCAGTAGTTGGGACATCAAGACAGTGCTGGGTGAACTTATGTTGTCCATGTCCTGAAAATGGCAGATGAAGATTAAGTATATATGTATTTTATACTACATTCATTGTTGGTTTAATCATGAATTGTTGACTGGATGAACTGTGCAGGTCTTTATCTGTCATCATTTACTGTTGAACTCAGACCAGCAGCAGGTGTTGGCTTTAGTGCTACTTCAGCTGCACAGTTCATTGAAGAGGAAGATAATATTCAAAACCTTTGCCATGGGGTACATCAATGTTTTTCCTGTGAAAATGGGATCTTTGAATGTTGCCCAACATACAGAGCGTTGCCCTCACAGTTTAGTGGCATTCGTGAGGGTGGAACTAGATTACTGGAGGGAAATGTTTGTCGTTTTAGATTTAATAAACTAAATAAAGTGTTTTTGCTAGATGTACTACCGGGAGCAAAAACATGTGCAAATTTCGACAGGTAATTCTTCCTGTGGCAGTATTGAAGATAAAGCTATCGCTGTAGGTTGGTGTGGGTGTGAGAAATGATCAAATTTGCAGATGCCACAAAATTATTCAAAATTGTTAATTTACATGCAGACTATGAGGAATTGCAGGAGGACCTTAACAATAAGAATAACCACAGTGGATCAGACCATTGGTCCATCTAGCCCAGTATCCAAATGGCAGATGAAATTGAATGTAAACAAGTTCAAAGTGATGCACTAAGAGGTCCTTTTCCTAAGCCATCCTAGAAAGTGACTGGGCGCTGCGATTAGCGCTTGGGTTTGCCGCATGCTCCGGCCACGTTCTAGCATGGCTGAAAAATTTCCATGTGCTAATTTCAATCAGCAGTGGTTACCTAATGGTACTGTGTAGCTCAGTGAACAATTTGTGTTGCATCCTACTTGTTTATATAATACTTATTTTTTTGTTTTTTAATTTTTAATTTTTTATAGACCCATTCTCTAGATTTTATTGTTTTATTTGTATTGTTAAGAAAAGAGATTATAAATCTCTTTTCTTAAGCACATAAGCACCGCCACGCTGGGAAAAGACCCAAGGTCCATCAAGCCCAGCACTCCGTCTCCAACAGCGGCCAATCCAGGCCCCAAGAACCTGGCAAAACCCCCAAATTTAATAACAATCAATGGACTTTTCCTTCAGGAATCTATCCAGACCCCCTTTAAACTCAGCAAGGCCAGCTGCCGTCACTACCTTCTCCGGCAATGAGTTCCAGAGTCTAACTAAGCGCTGAGTAAAGAAAAACTATACAATACAAATAAAACAATAAAATCTAGAGAAAGGGTATATAAAAAATTAAAAAATAAGTATATAAACAATAACTGCTGATTGGGATTAATTTTCATATTCATGTGCTAATTTCCCCATTAGCGCTTGACCATTACCACCGGGAGCCCTTATTTAGGAGGTGGTAAGAACTCCCACGCTACTCCTATGCTAATTAGGTAATGTTATATAATGTGCCCACACTGCCCAATTAGCTCAGGGCATGCCTACGCCCCATCCTCTGCGCTGGAAACTAATTTATATTTTCTACCGCAGGAATCAGTGCGCGCTGATCACAGCAATACTGCAGGCCGCCTCTGCGCATCCCGCGGTGGTGCTGTTATGGCAGGCGCCACCCGTGCAGTAGCCCTACCGCCCTTTAGTTAAAGGGCCCCTTTGGGAACAATAACCCAAATTATAACTACACGATGCTAGATTCCACCTTAGGAGTTCCCATCCAGGAAAGATCTACGTGTCATCTTCTGCTCAGTGGGCAGCTGTGGCCAAAAAAAGCAAACAATGTTAAAAGTTGGTAGGAAAGGAATAGAGAGAAGAAAGAATATTCTAATACCTGTGTATTGCTCTATGGTGCAATCACACCTTGTGTGGAAATCTGGTCGCCACATCTAAAAAATATATACAGTAGTCTTGAAAAAGGTACAAAGTAGGGCCACCAAAATGAATAAGGGGATGGAGCTCCTATAAAAGGCTAAAGAGGTTAGGGCTCTTCAGTCTGGAGAAGAGACAGCTGAGGGGGGAAAAGACAGAGCAGTGGCGTAGGAAGGGGGGGGGGGGCGGTCCGCCCCGGGTGCACGCCGCTGGGGGGGTGTCAACTCCGTTGGTTCACTGCTTTCTCTGCCCCGGAACAGGTTACTTCCTGTTCCGGGGCAGAGAAAGCAGGGAACCAGCGGAGCTGACGCAGCTCCCACTGATGTGCACTCGGGGTGGAGCGGCCCTCTCTCCCGCCCGCCCTCTTTGGTAAGAATGTGCTCCGTGGGGGGGAGTGCTCGCACGCTGAGGGGGGGTACATGTGTGCGCCGAGGGCGGGGGTGTGCCATGCTGCACCCAGGGGGGGGTGCCCAGCGGCGAACCGCCCCGGGTGTCAGCCGCCTCGCTACGGCACTGAGACAGAGGTCTACAAAATCCTGAGTGGAGTGAAATGGTTAAACGCAAAAGGATTGTTTACTCTTTCAAAAATGTCCAAAGACTAGGGGACACAACATGAAGTTACATAGTAAAAATTTTAAAACAAGAGTATGTTTTCATTAAACACATTGTTAAGCTCTGGAATGTGTTGCTGGAGCATGCGGTTACTATAACTGTGTTTATAAAAAAAAGTTTGAACAAACTCCTTGAGGAAAAAGCCCATAAACCATTATTAAAATCAGTGCTTTTTTTGTGCCGGTACGCAACGGTACGGCGTACCGGCACCTTTTTTTTTTGCTCCCCCCCCCGCCCCCTGAGTCCATGTCCCGCACGCAGTGCCAGCCCCCATTTCCGGCCGCTGCTGCTTCTCCTGTTGAGCAGCAGCGGCCGCTACACAAAGAAAAAGATTTTAAAATAAACTTCAAACCTGGCTGAAACGCGGCACCCCGGCACTGTAGACAGCCATTAGGCATTGGCTGTTGCCCCGCAGCCGCTCCTCCTCTTGCCTCTACGTCACTGCGCTCCTCCGGGGTCTTCCTCCAGGGGCAGTGACGTAGAGGCAAGAGGAGGAGCGGCTGCGGGGCAACAACCAATGCCTAATGGCTGTCTACAGTGCCGGGGTGCCGCGTTTCAGCCAGGTTTCAATTTTTTTTTTTTTTAATCTTCTTTTTCTTTGTGTAGCAGCCACTGCTGCTCAACAGGAGTAGCAGCAGCGGCCGGAAATAGGGGCTGGTGCCGCGTGCATCGCGACTTCGCGCCGTTCGCGGGAAACTTGGCAGGGAGAGGGAAACCAACAGAGGGAAGGATTGGGGAGAGAGAAAAAGAGGGAAAACAACAGAGGGAAGGATTGGGGAGAGAGAAAAAGAGGGAAACCAACAGAGGGAAGGATTGGGGAGAGAGAGAAAGAGGGAAAACAACAGAGGGAAGGATTGGGGAGAGAGAGAAAGAGGGAAACCAACAGAGGTGAAGGATTGGGGAGAGAGAGAAAGAGGGAAAACAACAGAGGGAAGGATTGGGGAGAGAGAGAGGGAAAACAACAGAAGGAAGGATTGGGGAGAGAGAGGAAGAGGGAAAACAACAGAGGGAAGGATTGGGGAGAGAGAGAGGGAAAACAACAGAGGGAAGGATTGGGGAGAGAGAGAAAGAGGGAAAACAACAGGGAAGGATTGGGGAGAAAGGGGGGGGAACGGAAGGATGGGGAGAGAGGGAAAAACAGATGGAAGGATGGGGAGAGAGGGGAAAAACAGATGGATGGGAAGAGAGAGAGGGAAAACAACAGGGAAGGATTGGTGAGAGAGAGAAAGGGAAAACAACAGAGGGAAGGATTAGGGAGAGAGAGGGGAAAACAGATGGAAGGATGGGGAGAGAGAGGGAAAAACAGATGGAAGGATGGGGAGAGAGAGGGAAAACAACAGAGGGAAGGATTGGGGAGAGAGGTGAAAAACAGATGGAAGAATTGGGGAGAGAGGGGAAAAACAGATGAAAGGATGGGGAGAGAGAGGGAAAAACACAGATGGAAGGATGGGGAGAGAGGGAAAACACAGATGGAAGGATTGGGGAGAGAGGGGAAAAACAGATGGAAGGATGGGGAGAGAGAGAGAAAAACACAGATGGAAGGATTGGGGAGAGAGGGAAAAACAGATGGAAGGATGGGGAAAGAGAAAGGGAAAACAGATGGAAGGATGGGGAGAGAGAGAGAGAGGGAAAAACAGATGGAAGGATGGGGATAGAGAGAGGGAAAACGGAAGGATAGGGAGAGAAAGAGGGAAGACGCTGGATGGAAGAATGCAGAAAGAAATAGGGGAGACACTGGAAGGATGGGGAGAGAAAGCAGAGCTGCTGGATGGAAAAGGGGAATAGAGAAAGACTGGAGAATAAGAGGAAGGGGCATGGGGAGAACAAGGGTGAGGAAAAGATGAAAAGCCACAGGTAGATGAAGGAAATTAAAGAATGGATAGTAAGAATGAATTAAATCTGGACAGAGAGAGAGCCTGAAAAATATTGAAGAAAGCAAAGAAAAAGGAGACAAAAATGACAAATGGCACAGAAGAGTTAAGCGAAAACAAAGGAAAGGAGAATCACAGACTGGGACCAATATGGAAAGAAAAACAGTCACCAGACAACAAAGGTAGAAAGAAATCATTTTATTTTCATTTTAGTGTTTGTAATATGTCCAATTTGAGAATTTACATTGGCTGTCTTATTTTGCACTGGGTATACTGGAGCTGTAAGAGCTTACAGAGATTATTTATAATGAAAAAAAAATCACGTTATTTTTTTCTCCTATAGTACTGTAATATTTTCAATGATGTCTGTTTATATGCGCCATGGCTGGTGTAGGGGGTGTGGTTAATGTGGGTGTGGCTATCATAGGGGTGGAGCCATATGTGGTGACCCCGCCCATAATGAGTACCGGCACCTTTTTTTGTACAAAAAAAGCACTGATTAAAATACATATGTCCAAGGAAAGCCACTGCTATGCTTGGGGTAGAGAATGACATGGGAACAAAGACTATCCCTGTCCCCACCCCATCCCTGCAAACTCAACCCTCGAACAGTTATGTAGTACAATGCCAGAGATATAGAAAGAGATGCATTTACTCCTGTACTGTGCAAAATATAAAGACTGCACATGCCAGGGATGGAGTAAGGGGAGTGCAACTAGGGCAACTGCCCTTAGCCCCTGACCAGAGAGAGTCCCGTGCATGCTGGAAGCTGAGGAAAGTGCAACCTGGTAGTGGGGCTTTGGGGTCTCCTCTCAAATTTCTGCCCTGGTCCCCAGCCATGTCTAACACCAGCTCTGGCAGGATGTACATTGCAAATCTGACATACTCTAATCACAAAATAGAAAATAAAATTATTTTTTCTACCTTTCGTCTGGTCATTTTATTTTTCAAACCATTGTTGGCCTCAGGCTCTGGTTTCTGATTCCCTCTGTCTTCTCTTAACTCACTCATCAGGGTCTCCTGTCCACTTGATATATCTTCTCTCTCCATGTCCACCATCCATCTTCCATCTCTGTGTCGCTATTGTCCCCCATGTTCATCATCTCCCTTTTCTGTGTCCTTATACTTTCCTGTCCAGTATCTCCCCTGTGTTTATATTCCTGCATCCATCATCACCTATTTCCCTATCATCTCCCCCTGTGTCGAACATCACTGCTCTATGTCCTTATGCCCTCTATCTCCTTTCTATTTTCCCATTCTACCTCATATCTAACATCTCCCCTCTGTGTCCATATACCCTCCTCCTGTGTCTGGCATTGCCCCTCTTTGTCCATATACCATCCCCATGCAGCATCTCCCCTTTTTGGACTTGTCCATATGCCCCCCCCCCCCCCATGTACATAATTTCACTTCACCCCAATGTGTCTTTCTCCTCTCCAACCCAACCCAGCTTCTCTCCCTCTCTTTACCCCCCCCCCCCCCTTTTTCCAGCATCTGGCTCACCTGCCTGTCCTCCTTCCCTTTCTCCTTCCTGCTGTGGATTCAGTATCTAACTCCCTCTTCCTTAATCCCCTTGGTCTGGCATCGCTGTCCCTTCCCTTCCCTCCTCCCTACTGTGAGTCCAGCACCTCTCTCCATTCCCTCCAGCCCCTCTTCCTGGCATGGTCTAGAGCCTCTCTCCTTTCCCACCAGCACCCCCTCCTCCCATGGGTCCAGCACCTTTCTCCCTTCCCTTTAGCCATCACTCCTCCTCCTCCTCCCATGGATCCAGCCAGCCCCTCTATCTCTTCCTGTCCCTCCCTGCGGGTCTGGCATATCTTTGTACCAGCTGCTTGTAGCTTACATTTTCCTGTGGCCTGGTGCAATTCAAACAGGCTGGCTCTGTGACCTTCCTTCTGCCACATCCCACCCTCTCTAAAACAACTTCCTGTTTAGTGGTCAAAACAGGAAGTTGCAGTACAGAGGGTGGGACATGGCAGAAGGAAGGCCATGGAGCCAGCCCTGTGTGAATTGCTGCCAGACCACAGGAACTTGCAAGTTACAAGCAGCAGGTAGAAAGAAGTGACAGACCTGTGGGGAGGAGAACGGGAAGGGATCAAAGGACTTTTTTTTTTTTTAATGTGGGAACAAGGCTTCCCATGGGGTGGTAAAAAAGGTTTTTGGTTCCTCATGCCCGGTAATTCTGATTTCAGTGTTACTGTTTACTGTGGTAAATCTACAATATGCTAAGCCCTCCTCTAGCCTGGGGGTTAGGTAGCATAGAAGTTTGCTATTGTTTGGGATTCTGTTGGCTACTTGTGAGCTAGTTGGGCACTATTAGAAGTAGGACACTGGGCTTGATGGACCTGTGGTCTGACCCAGTATGTAATTCCTATGATTACTGGTGCAAAGCCCATAGGTGAAATCTAGCAAAAGGGTTTGGCACTAATGTGGGTATTTCTGATTGTTGCCTCTTCCAATTCATAGTTTTTGCCTTTGAACTTATAATCATTTTTGGCCAGTAGCCGGGAAAGGAAAGGAACTCGTTCATACGGTATTACAGATCAGAAAAGTAGAACTGGCCAATGGCAAATTTGGCATTTTGTCTCTGAGCCTGAAATGGGGTGGTGGTGGGGGGGGGGGGGGGGGGGTCTACCCACAGTTAGGAAAGAGGTGGAGAAGCAGAACAAAGGCAACATGGAGTTTAATTCTCCCAAAATGAATCCATTCATCAGGAAGAAATTCACTGGCAAACAAAAATAATCAAACCTATTTCTACAGACCTTGATTCAAAGGGTGAAAAAAAGAATAAACTTCTTTTATGTAAGGTTTTAGGTCAGCACCCACTAAGGGTAAGGGCCAGGGTAACATAGTAACATAGTAGATGATGGCAGAAAAAGACCTGCACGGTCCATCCAGTCTGCCTAACAAGATAAACTCATGTGTATACCTTACCTTGATTTGTTCCTGTCTTTTTCAGGGCACAGACCGTATAAGTCTGCCCAGCACTATCCCCGCCTCCCAATCACCAGTCCCACCTCCCACCACCGGCTCTGGCACAGACCGTATAAGTCTGCCCAGCACTATCCCCGCCTCCCAACCACCAGTCCCACCTCCCACCACCGGCTCTGGCACAGACCGTATAAGTCTGCCCAGCACTATCCCCGCCTCCCACTACCGGCTCTTGCCACCCAATCTCGGCTAAGCTCCTGAGGATCCAATTTACTTTACTTAATTTATGGATTTAATTTACTACCTTTCTGTGGTACAACCAAAGCAGTTGTAAACCTACACCTAATTCTATGGGACCGCGAACCATAGAACAAATGAAAGGATAATATCAAATAGTTTGAACTTTGTGTCTCATTCACTTCCTCTAAACAAACATTGTTTTAAATAACTGACCTCAAATCTCCCGATAGGGAATAATACACTAAGTACTGAAAGAACCACTATCATAAATGGGAGTCAGTTATTATCGTAGGTCCATTTTTTTTAAAGAAAGAAAAAGGAAAAAAGAATCAACATCAAAAACTCATGGAGAAAATCTACTGATTAAACAAAAAAAAAAAAAAAACCTTCTTTCAAATACCTAGATCAAAGTGAATGAACACACAAAACTTAATAAATTGTTGAAAAATCCACAATCCTAATAATACTTAAACTAGAACGAAGCAAGTAAGCTTACTGCATTCAATGTCCATTACAAAAAAATCAGAGGAGCATAACCAGCAAACAAGGTGACATACAGGTCCTTTCTCTGTTCCTACTGGGCTCTCAATCTAAGTTTAGTACCTGGGGCAATGGAGGGTTAAGTGACTTGCCCAGAGTCACAAGGAGCTGCAGTGGGAATCGAACCCAGTTCCCCAGAATCAAAGTCCACTGGACTAACCACTAGGCTACTCCTCCACTAGCAGCATTCCATGCAGAAGCCTGCCCTTGCAGATCAGCAATGCGGCCACGCAGGCTTCTGTGAGTCTGATGGGCAGGCTTCTACATGGAATGTTGCTAGTGGAATAGCAACATTAACATTCCATGTAGAATCTCAAATAGTAGCAGCATTCCATCTAGAATCTCCAATAGGGAAAGGGAAATGGGACTTGATATACTGCCTTTCTGAGGTTTTTGCAACTACATTCAAAGCGGTTTACATATATTCAGGTACTTATTTTGTACCAGGGGCAATGGAGGGTTAAGTGACTTGCCCAGAGTCAAAAGGAGCTGCAGTGGGAATTGAACCCAGTTCCCCAGAATCAGTCCGCTGCACTAACCACTAGGCTACTCCTCCCACTTGCAACATTCTATGTAAAAGCCTGCCCTTGCAGATCAGCAATGCACCTGCACAAGCTTCTGTTTCTGTGAGTCTGACGTCCTGCACGTACATGCAGGACGTCAGACTCACAGAAACAGAATCCTGCGCGGCCGCGTTGCTGATCTGCAAGGGCAGGCTTCTACATGGCATGTTGCTAGTGGAACAGCAACATTCCATGTAGAATGTCAAGTAGTAACACCAAAATCTCAATAGTAGCAACATTCCATGTAGAATCTCAAAAGAATCTGAAATAGTAGCAACATTCCATGTAGAATCTTCAAATAGTAGCAACATTCCAGAATCTCAAATAGTAGCAACATTCCATGTAGAATCTCAAATAGGGAAAGGGAAATGGGACTTGATACACAGTCTTTCTGTGGATTTTGCAACTATATTCAAAGCAGTTTACATAGTATATAGAGGTCCTTATTTATACCTGGGGCAATGGAGGGCTAAGTGACTTGCCCAGAGTCACAAGGAGCTGCAGTGGGAATTGAACCTGGTTTTCAGCCCACTGTACTAACTGTTAGTCTACTCCTCCACTCCATAGAGGCTCACTTCCTAATGTCTAGCACCCACTAACACTGAAATCATACAATATCTGCTGCAGGACAAGCCCCATTTTATGCCTGCATAAAAAGATCATAAATGATATAATTATGCTCATTATAAAATGCATGGCTCAATATTGCTTTCTCAACATGCAGAGCTGCTCTTCTCATTGAGCATATTCACCATTCTGTGTGTTCAAAAAACTAAGGCTCAAAACACATACCCACATGTTGTCCATCTCTTTACCTTATCTATGCTCTAAACCTGTTATGTACCTCAACTCCATAGGAATCAATGGGAAAAGTATACTATAAGCTAACATAGTAGATGACGGCAGAAAAAGACCTACACGGTCCATCCAGTCTGCCCAACAAGATAAACTCATATGTGCTACTTTTTGTGTATACCCTACCTTGATTTGTACCTGTCCTCTTCAGGGCACAGACCGTACAAGTCTGCCCAGCACTATCCTCGCCTCCCAACCACCAGCCCCGCCTCCCACCACCAGCCCTGGCACAGACTGTATAAGTCTGCCCAGCACTATCCCTGCCTCTCAACCATCAGCCCCGCCTCCCACCACTGGCTCTGCCACCCAATCTCGGCTAAGCTGTTGTTAAACTCAACACAAACTACTCCAGACCACAGTGAATTCTGTTTGCACATATTTACTGCTTCTAAACCAGTGAATAAAGTTGTACCTGTAGTACCTGGGCTTATCATTTTTATGGGCAAAATATTTTGTGTGACTCATGGTAAGTAGTTACCTGGTCTTTATGAAGTACTGTCTGGAAAGGTATTGAATGGACTCTATTCCCATTCTCTATCTCCATTGTTTTCTCTTTACAAATAAGGCATTAGGAAACCAAGTTAGTTGTAATAATGCACATTGCTTGTTTCTAGTCTCTGTGCATGCTCACTGTTTACAAAGATTTGCACCCTTCTCGACTGCTTCATATTTACACATGTAAATTTACAGACATGCATTCATTACAATAATCCATCAAGCCCCATTGTGGAAGCCACATGGAGCAGGAGTAATGTTTTTTTGCAGTAGAGTTCAATGGGACGGAGTGTCCCAGCTGGCACTTAACTGACAGCCTGGTGAAGAAGGAACCTCTGAAGAAAAGAAAAAGGTTTATAAAGAAGCTCTGAAGGTCTTCTCCTTTCACAGAATAGACAGTGATTTTCTGAAATGTAACATTTTAAAATAGGTTGTTCTGGCACCAGTGGCTTTCCTAGGGGGGCTGACACCCGGGGTGGATCGCAGATGCGCCCCCCCCCCCCCCCGGATGCAGCGCGATCTGCCCTCCTTCTGCGTGCTGAACAGTCTCTGCAGCCGCCCGTGCGAGCCCCGTCCGTGAGCCGCCCCCAGCACCTCTGCACTCCCTGCTCCCGCCGCTGCAGCTGTGCTCAATGAAAAGCAGGCGGAGGGCGGGAAAGGGCTGAAACCGGCCAATCCCCACAGCCCGGAAGCTACCACCGGCCTCCTCACAGGGAGAGGTTCTGCTCACCGTCCGCCTGCTGCTGCACGGAGACGGGGGGCTACCCTTCAGGGGGCTTCACATCGGCTCACGCCATCGGATGCTGCTTTGCTTTGTCCTTTGGAAAGGGGAGGATAACAACCGTGCAGACGTGGGCAGCTTTTCTGACACAGCTGAAGCACACTAGAAGGAAGGAAGCGCGAAAGGACACCCCCCCCCCCCCCCTGGGTACAGGAAGTAACCTGTTCCGGGGCAGAGGAAGCGTGGAATGAACGACGGACAGGCGCGCGCGCGCGGCACCCCCCCCCCCTCCCCCCCCCAGCGGCGGCGTGCACCCGGGGCGGACTGCCCCCACTGCCCCCCCCCCCTTTGGTACGCCACTGTCTGGCACACAGAGCAACAGTCAAATTTGGTGCTGCCTGCAGGTTTTAAAAAATTTTTTTTTTACAGTTCTCTATTACAGGGGTGGGCAATCTCGGTCCTTGAGGGCTTCAACCCAGTTGGGTTTTTCAGGATTTCCCCAATGAATATGCATCTTACTTCTCATGCCAGTCAAAAAATCCAAAATTCATTAAGCATTTATAATTTTCTCCATCTTTACTGTAATATTTTGTACAATAAACGTTTTCATGTGGAAACACTTCCTGTTTATACTGCGTAGACACAAGTCAACCTGAATATATATATTATAACATAACATCTAATAAATACCAAGCATACCACCATTCATACTTCAATGGAGCTTATTCTCACCACTCTTTTTTACTCAAAATACAAATGCAATACAAAATAACCATCCAAGGCATAAACTTGGAGAGGTTTACGCTGATGAGATAACGCTGCGCTATAGCGCCACAGAGTTTTGGACTGTGAGGCTTATCCCTGCTTCCTTAGCCAACCATGAAGCCGACAGAAAACTAGGGAGCCTATAAGGTTGCTCAAAGATAAGACTTTTTGGGATTACAAATCCAGAATTGTTCTTCAGAAGACAAGGGGCGTTCTGTTGCCAAAGTAAAAGCGTAACTTTGTTACGGACTGGTTTAGGACAATTGTTTATGCCTAGGATGGTTTCCATATGAAAGCATTTATTGTACAAAATATTACAGTAACGATGGAGAAAATTATAAATGCTTAATGAATTTTGGATTTTTTTGACTGGCATTAGAAGTAAGATATAAATTGTATGCACAGTTTTAGTACGATAACTCATATAGTACTATATTAATAACAATGAATATGCATGAGATCTATGTGCATACAATGGAGGCAGTACAAGTAAAATTTTTAATGCATTTTCGTCGAGAAAATCCTGAAAACCCAACAGGGTTGCGGCCCTCGACGACTGAGATTGCCCACCCCTGCTCTACTGGAACATCTGTATACACACTCACATGTGAGCATCTGAGGAACCAAGGCAACACTAAGTCAATGAGAACTCCAGCCCTTAAATGTATTCAGCAAAACATGAAAAACAGAAATATATCATAAACAATGCAACAAATATTTGCACAAGGATTCCTCTGCTAGCATTTGCCTCTGTTAAGCTGCGCTTTGAATATCTTGTGCATTATTATTATTATTTTTCAGTCATTTCACTACTGTTTCCTTGCTTACAACATAATGCCTTTCTCTCTAGGAGCTCTCAGTTCCTTATCCTACCGGCTTTTTAAAATATTTGACTCTTGTTCAAATATTTGTGTGGGAAATCACAATGCAGGAAATTATTCTGCATTTGCAGCAGTTGGAATGAATCGTCCTCAGGCCTTCGGACTTGAGGCATATTACCCTGCACTTTGTAGGAAAATGAAGCCTGCAAACTCAGAAACATTCTAGGTGAATGCACGAGAGAGATAGGCAACCAGGGATAGAGCATATCATTTGGGTTTAATGATTAGGATCATGAAAAGCTACCACCTTACCCAGGTCCTTCAAAAGATTTCCCCTTCCCCTGATTTTACTCCATTGAACGTAGGGGGCTGTAATCCTAATTTTCTTATGAAAGTCAGAACTACCGTATGCATGTAGTGGATCTGCCATTCTGTGCTGAGCTAGGTGTGAAGGCACCCTTTCTATGGTGTTGAGAGAATAGGCCTTAGGCATCATTACTTGTAACTCTATCACTACTCTTAGTCCCGATTTCATTTGTCCTTCTCTCCAATCACAGCCCCCCACCCCCAGCACACATACACACACACAAATATGCACAGATTTGGTCTCTGTTTCCAAACCTGCCCTAGGCAATCCCATAACCAGTTGGCTTTTTTGAGATCTCGGCAATGAATGTGCATGGCATCAATTTGCATAAAATTGTACAGATCTTATACAATACAGACTGGCTGTAGAATCACTAGGACGGGTTGAGCGAGAAATCAGAACTAATCATAGTGCACTTAAGGATACTAAAACCCAGACTGGATCAACTTGTCTTTAAGAAAAGTGGAGGTGGTTGCTGACCTTTAAGGTGGATGAGTGCTTAATCACAGGTACATATGAATACATTTCATCTCTTTGTTTGCATTTTGCCATCACACAGAATGACAGATGGGTTTCATGCACTGGTAGTAAGGTAAGACCAACGGGTCTCTGAGTTGGTGTGCACTCGTTCAAGTATATCACATTCAAGACAGCGGCAGCCTGTCGCACATTCTATCACCTCTGTCTTAAAATGAAAATTTAAGATTGAGCTATTAAAAAGAGCAAAATAGGTTTCCGGTGCACTAAACACACATTCGGTTGACCTTGGATACTGGAGACTCATAGCAGTCTAATATCAAGCTGGGGTAGGAATTCAATCTGCTAAAGGCATTACAGCATTGAAGATGAGGCTTGTGAATTACCCATGAGAATGGAAATACAAGAACATCATTGGATATTGTCATTAGCCTGTCATGCATTGTAGAGTTTATAGGGATTTCAATACTTTGGATTATGCTTTTAACGTTGTTGAAGAATTACACTTGCAGCCAAAACGTTATTTGAGTATTAGAAGTCCAGATATTTCTTACTGTAATTTCTGGTCCTCAGCATTAAACAAGAAATTGGCAATTACGCAAAAAGCAAATTCAATCTGATTACTAAGAAGAGTGAACATGAATTTCTATCCTCCCTTGCTGTAAAAATATGCTCTTTGCATTTACAACAAATAAAGTGATTTTCCTTAAAGGAACACTGCCACATTTTCCTTAACATCAGCCTTCCTCTTTCTGCCACGGTTTGATGATGATTCCTTCTCTGAATTAGTGTCACACCAAAAGCCTAACTCTATGGTGCCATCAGAGGAGCTTTCAAGAAAAAAGAAAAAGAGGCCATGATTTTGCCAGATGGTATCCATATACTCAAGGGATCCTGAGACTTCTGATAAAAATGATAATCCCACAGTCTGTCTGCACTGTGCCTATTTCAAATGCTTTTTAAAAATACACTATTAATGACAGATTCAGCCAGTGTAATTCAAGGCTTCTCGTTTCGGAGACAGGAAGTTAATTATTGCTTGTCAATGGATGGAGAATGTAAAATTATATATGGTCGAAGTCAAATTAATCATTTAACAACTGAAGTATCTCTTTGTTTAGGGTTCTTGAGACATAAAACAAAGATGCTTACAAGAAGCAGGTGTTCTACAAGGAGTACAGGAAAAGCCTTTGCTATTGGGTGACATTATTTGACAGTGTCCAGCATAGTGTTGTGGGTAACAAGCCCTGGACTTTTACAGAGTTTTTCAGCATGGATTACTATTCATGTGTGCGACTTCCCATGCTGCCATCATCACAAGACCAACTGGGTACTTTACCGAGCTAACAGAAGTTGCAATGTAAGAGAAGCTGAGTCTTAGGTGAAGGGGTGGATTTATTGAGGACTTAGGTGCTACTTTTCTCGGAGAACTTCTGTTACAGGTCAGTAACTTTACTTTCCTCAAGTATAAGCAGTTCAAGGCCCTCAAGTCTAGGAAGCGATGGAGTTATGCTGATTTGTTTTAGGCTCGGGAAATACTTGGAATAAAAACTCTGCTTGTTTTCACCTGGTAAAATGGGTTCAACCCCATTGGCCTAGAAAAGGGAGGAAAGTGACGTGTTGAGAGTTTGACCATGAGGCTCTCGGGGAGGGCAATTTGGAGGGATCGATACCCATTTCTTACTATGCTGAGAATCCACGAGTCCAAGGTTATACTGTACCAGCAGTTTATGAAAAGCTTCAGCCTTCCCTGATTGGAAGGTTCTCTGGCACTGTGTGAAGGAATGTGTAGGAGAACCCTATAGTCGTCCTTTTGAGATGACAGGACAGCCCACTTTACCAGAAATAAACGTTGGGAAACTTGTCTTAGAAGGAGAAACAGGAGGCCCAAACCAGGAAGAGGGAGTTCTCTAGGCTATACTTGAACAATTTGTTTGAAGGGAAGAAATCCTTCTGTAAAGTTTGTGAGGGTATGCCAAGCATTTGTATTCTGCTTCCAGCGCTGAATAAAGCTTTGCTTTATACTGTAAATTTGGCTCAGTTGGCTCTATTTGCTTGAAGGGCTTCACCACCAGCAGGGATGGACCTAGGATTGCTGGTGCTCCTCTGTAGCTTTTTCTGGTGTCCTCTAAGCCTGAATGGAATACTAAGCCTGCTGTTGTCTATCCTCCCCTGGGTCCACTGCTGTCGTAGGCACTGTCATCCTGCCTCATGGCCATCCTCTTCCACAGGCCTACACTACAGTGCTCCCACGTCCTGCCTTCTTTGATGACTTCCTGTTGGAAAGGGTGGGATGAGCAGTGCTGGAGCGGAGGTCTGGCACTGCTGTAGGCAAGGTAAGCATGGCACCCTAAAATGTCAGTGCCCTCCTGCCACACTTACCTTGCTTACCATGTTCTTCTGGCTTCGACCACCAGTCCAGAACTCTTCAAACTTACAGTACACACGGAAACTGAGATTCTAGCTGTGTCCTGGATCAATCCTAGGTTTGACTGGGTAGCTGTCTGGTTCTTTGGACCCTTAGCTGCCTGGGGTGAGGCCCCTTTTCTTGTTGTGAGTTCAAACAGGGGTGGAAGAAAACATCTCTTCCAAGGACAGAAATATTTCCTAGATGCACCGCTCCGGTGCCTCTTTGAAGTAGCGAAGGCTACAACAGCAGTGGCAGCAAAGACAGTTTGAAATGTGGAATAGTGGTCTTTCATTCGAGCCACTTCCTCCTTGAGTTTATCTCCCTTATACAGCATGCCCACGAGTTGTTCCTGCACATAAAACCTGAGGGCTGAAGCCCATAGTCATGACAGCTTATGAGCACCAATCCCTACTGCACTGCAGAGGCTCCAAAACACCAATGATTGAATGAACCATCTGTTTTTCACCTTCCTAAGTCTGAGTTTGGACCTGGCTAACAGAAAAGGCTTCTACAAAGTATCTTGTCTGTTGTATGACCCAATGAAATTTCCTGCTCTAACACACGATATAATTGTTGAGGCAACCGGCACTAAGGCCGATGAACCTTTCTGTTAAGACTCCAGACCCTGCTTCAGTCTTTAAAACTGGCTGCACCAAAGCTAGCCTTAGTGTCAGTGCTGTAGGGGTTGAGGCAAGGAATTAAGGCAAGCACTCGCAAGACACATTGACAATAGATACCCTTCTCCAGATTCTCCCCAATGATTCCTGGGGTGTAGACTCTGTGGCCCATGGTAGGTATGCCAGAATTGAACCAGCGGCTTAAATTGGGACCCTTAGATGTTGGCATACATCCACAAGCATCAGAGGGAAGAGGGGAAGAGAATTTTGATCTAGGTCATGGCTTTTCAGTAGCTCAAAGAGAGTTACATTCAGGTAGAAAAGGAGTGGATGAACAGTCTTCTGCATAGGGGCGTTTTGAGGAAGTGATGGCAGGCACCTCTATCTCCATGTTCCCAGCATTTTGCTTCAGTGAAATCTGATGCCAGCACTTTGTCTCTGCTTAATGCATGGCGTCAAAATTCTTCAATGGTAATGTTCTTTTAAGAAAAAAAGAAGGTACTAGGGCCAGGACTGGAGGAAAGTTCCACCTTCTACTCTAACTGCAATGATAAAAGGAAGCAAGTATCAAAAGGTTCAGGGTTCGTAACCTAGCAGGAAGGTACCACTGAAGCAAACCAATTTACTATTACAACTCTAAGGTGCATCATTTAACTGTAGGCTGATTTTTTTTTAAACAAAATTTGCTATATGGATTTGGCATGTTTGTAGGGTTGCTAGCCCTACGCATTTGTATCGAAGGTCCAATAATTGGCAACTAAGATTTAATGCTAAGAAATGCAGGGTCATGCACTTGGGTTACAAGAATCCAAGGGAACAGTACAATATAGGGGGTGAAGTGCTTCTGTGTACGAAAGAAGTACGTGACTTGGGGGTGATTGTGTCTGCTGACCTTAAGGTGGCCAAACAGGTAGGAAAGATGATGGTCAAAGCCAGAAGGATGCTTGAGTGCATAAGGAGAGGGATGACCAGCTGGAAAAAAGAGGTGATAGTGCCCCTGTATAAGTCTCAGGTGAGGCCCCATTTAGAGTACTGCGTGCAATTCTGGAGACCGCACCTACAGAAATATATAAATAGGATGGAGTTGGTCCAGAGGGCAGCTACAAAATTGGTAAGCAGCCGTAGTCATAAAACATATAGGGACAGGCTTATGAACCTCAACATGTATACACTGGAAGAGAGGCGGGAGAGAGGGGATATCATAGAGACATTAAAAAATCTCAGTGGCGATAATGTACAGGAGGTGAGTCTTTTTCAAACGAATAAAAACTCTGAAATAAGAGGGCCTAGGATGAAGTTAAGAGGAAATAGGTTTGGGAGGAATCTAAGAAAATACTCTTTCATAGAAAGGGTGGTGGATGCGTGGAATGACCTCCTGGTGGAGGTCGTGGAGACGAGGACTGTGTCCGAATTTAAGAAAGCATGGGGCAGGCACGTGGGATCCCTTAAGAAAAGGAGGAGTTAGTGGTTACTGAGGATGGGCAGACTGGATGGGCCATTTGGCCCTTATCTGTGGTCATGTTGATATCTGTATATCTCTTAGTAGCTTTAGACTTCACGGCACTCAGCCCAATGTATGCTCTCAATTTGTGCTACATATTTTAACCCTTTAGTGTCCAATGTTCCCGTAATAAGCCATATGGGAACAGATTGATGGGAACATTGGACACTAAAGGGTTTTAATTAAACAAGCCCTTTCTAATCTCTGCACGACATGAAGAAAGTTTATTAAATGAAGAGAGTCAAAGAAAATCTCTTTAAAACCACTCACAGGCAAGAGAATGGCAGATTATTTCGAGTGGATGCACAGAAGTGTTCCAGCTCACTGACTTTTGTAGTGTCTTGGAACTCATGGAGGTAGCTCGCTGAAAGCATTAAGAGGAGGGCAGCAGGGCACACAGAATCCCCATTGCTGTTCTGATGCAGGTTCAAGGTGCTATAAATGATAACTGTGGTTGCCTAGGAATTTTCAATTATCAGTTTCTGTTTCATACAGTCTTCCTAATACACTTGGGGTTCAGCAATGTGTCAGCAGTGCCAAGGTACTATGTACCAATCACCAGCATAAACCAAACCTAAGCCGTAGAACAGTGGAAATTATTACTGAAGTTAAAATGTATTTGAAAGCCCACTCTTTACATAAATTTGCCTTTTATTAATAGACTGTACCTCTACTAATCCTGAAGGAAATAGGAACTGCAATAATTTGTGATACCTTTTATTCAGTCAGCATCTGAAGAAAGAATGTTGGGGTCGCAAAAGTTCAAGTGCTACATCGTTTTTCATGGACCAACTAAAAGTATTTCAACCTACAAGAATTCCATTTGAAAATAACCTCCACTTTGCATTGGTTTACATAAGTAGTTCATAGTCTAATTTAATAGAACCAGGGCTATTTTTGAGGGGGTACTGAGTACCGGCACCTTTTCCATTGTCTGCTAAAAGTGACCCATGGTCTCCAAGTTATAATGAAAGAGCTCAGGCTCTACACACCAATTCTGCCTTGCCATAGATTCTGTGACTATGTGCAGGGGATCTGGCTATTGTGGGGTGGGTCCCTCAGTGATCACCCCACCCCTGAAGAAAAAACGCATTGCATAGAACACTACATTTTTGTTACTCACACTCATTAGGAGGAGTTTTGTGGAATTACCTGCCTGGTTTTAACCTCAGTACCCTATATTTTAACTTTAACTTGCGGTTTGACCAAACTACTAGGCATGCTACAGGGAAATGAGATTTTCAACACCTGATACTCCTCACCTAATGAAATGTCACAGTGTTTGTGCTCCCTGTAAATACATTCCGAAGCCACCAAGCTAAAACGGACATTTTAAGACTATTTTGTAATACAATCAACAAAGTACCACTGATCCAGGAAATCACAACTATAACGTGATAAGAACGGTAACGAGGTACAAAATAAAATCTGTAATAGGAATCAAAGTATAGTGAATAAGATGGAGAAGATGTAATTCAAGGTGCTGTGTAAGGATTTCATCTCGCTAAAGCATCAAGACGGAATTTAAGGGATAAGAGAAGATGGTGTTGATTTTTTTTTAAGTTCCACAAACTTCCAAATATATTGTATTGCCTCGTGTTCAATGACATACATTTGGGAGGACACATGAGAACAAAAATGGCTTCCAAGATTGGACAGTTGAACTCCACAGTAGAACTTGTCTTTATTAGTTTTAGTAGATTTTTTTTTTTTTGCCCTAGGAAATAGAAAATATATTGGCAAATTATGACTGAGCTGCATTCTTCAATGGAAATACTAGTTGGAAGACGTGCAAATCTGCAGCAAATAATCTGGTACATTTCACTATGAAGGCATTTCTATAAAAAAATATTGACCCTCCCCCACACAAAAAAAAACCTCTGAATTCTCCCCTTCCTCTCTGTCAAATCGTAAATAAAAAATATATTGGAAATTGCAAATAAGAGCATTTTCCCGGGGAGCATAGTGACCATCAACGTTTTATCGGCTTAAAGACAGCATAGCCAAACCAAGAGGCCGAATCAATGTCCTTAGAAGGATGCTGCCACCATTCTCCGCTTCTCAACTGTCTCTTCCATCACTAAGAGGATTACATGAAAGATTTTGTAAATTAAGTCCACAGTTTTACTTTAGCTTCTCAATGTCTATGTAATTTTGTTTTGCTGTAGATTATAAACATTTATAAATGGGGTTTTTCTGGGGGGGTCAGTACTTAGGGAGCTTCTCTCGTTACCTTTGAAGCTGACCTAAATACTGCCAAAAAGAAAAGATTTTAGGCTCATTAGTGCTAAGAGGAATTTTCGGGTTATATTGCGAATGCTCATTGAGAAGTAACTTTAGTGGAAATCTGAACTCAGAAACATACTGTAGTTGTCAAGCTTGGAGGACGGACGTCCGTAGTAGCCCATCATGCAATGTAGGCCGTCCGTTGTCTGTTATTTTCGCTTGTTTTATTTAAATGCACAATGCGTTTTGATGGATAGTCTCAAGGCCAAGCAAAGTTTACGATTGCGTTCCTTGGAAAAATCTGACAGCAGGTATTGTTCACAGTATATTTAGCCGAAAGACAATGTGGGAGCTGAGACAGAATTGCTGATCTTCTGACCATAAATATTCACAGTCTCATCAAAGTGCCTTCTCCGTCTGGGTATCCATGACAGTCTGCAGAGAATAACCTCGGATCTGGCCACCCTCCTTAACTAACCGGTTGCGTGCACTCAAGGAATGCAACAGAAGAGCTGGGTCCAGTGTACCATAGCAACAGCTCCTGATTTGGTCCACAAAACAACTGAGAAAAAAAAAATGAATGACAGGAAATAATCCAGTATTTGTAGGATCTATAAATTCTCAGCTATTAGTGAAGGTCCTTCCAGGAGAGGCCTCGGGCCTGTAATCGTATTTGTTCATTGTAGCAGGATAATATGTCGTAGTATATACATTGGTCTGCTGTAAAGGGTAAAAGTTGGTCCTTTCATCTGGAATTAAATTGTTCTTATTAAGTGTCTGCAAAAAGAGGAAAAAAAAGTTGTCAATACAAATGTTTACATACGTTCACGTAGTGCTGTTGAATACATGTGTAAAGAGTATCCTGTTGACTTCTGGATTGCTACTTCTTTATCAGTTGAAAATATCCACTCTAAATTCTATATGTGGCACCTAAAAATCCATGCGGAAACCGGAACGTATTCTATAACAATGTGCATAACTTAATTGGTTAACTAGTTAATCAGCACTGTTAATCAGCGGGGCTGGTGGTTGGGAGGCGGGGATAGTGCTGGGCAGACTTGAACGGTCTGTGCCAGAGCCAGTGGTGGGAAGCGGGACTGGTGGTTGGGAGGTGGGGATAGTGCTGGGCAGACTTATATGGTCTGTGTCAGAGCCGGAGATGGGAGGCGGGGCTGGTGGTTGGGAGGCAGGGATAGTGCTGGGCAGACTTATACGGTTTGTGCCAGAGTCGGTGGTTGGGAGGCGGGGCTGGTGGTTGGGAGGCGGGGATAGTGCTGGGCAGACTTATACGGTCTGTGCCCTGAAGAACACAGGTACAAATCAAAGTAGGGTATACACAAAAATTAGCACATATGAGTTATCTTGTAGGGCAGACTGGATGGACCGTGCAGGTCTTTTTCTGCCGTCATCTACTATGTTACTATGTTAACTGGATGGTAACAAGCAATTATTAGCACTAATTGGCATTAACTGAGATTTACGCGCACAACTCGCTGTGTATTCTTTAACATGGTGCTCCTAAATTCCAAGTCGCACAGTTGAAAAGGGGGCATGGCCAGGGCCGTTTCTAAAATCTACGTACACGATTATGGAATACACCCGATCTGCGCCTAATTTAGGCATCGGGCTTTACACCAAGTATGACGTGACCTAAATGGATGCAACCAAATCTATTCATCTGGCGAGCTGCTCATGGTATTCTATATATTGCGTGGAAATTTAAGTCTATTCTATGAGTAGAGAGGTGTGGTAGTCGTGTTAGTCCACTTTTAAAGGTAATCAATAGAAATAAAACAAAATAAAACATGAAAAAGAAAATAAGATGACGAAGAAGGGCAACCTTCGAAAGCTAATCAAGAAATGTACTAAGTTACGTCCAATAAAAAAGGTATCATCTTATTTTCTTTTCCATGTTTTATTTTGTTTGATTTCTATAGATTCTACATGGAATGTTGCTATTCCACTAGCAACATTCCATGTAGAAGTCGGCCCTTGTAGATCACCAATGTGGCCGCGCAGGCTTCTGCTTCTGTGAGTCTGACGTCCTGCACGTACGTGCAGGACGTCAGACTCACAGAAACAGAAGCCTGCGCAGCCTTCTACATGGAATGTTGCTAGTGGAATAGCAACATTCCATGTAGAATCTCCAATAGTAGCAACATTCCATGTAGAATCTCCAATGGTATCTATTTTACTGTCATAGTAATGCTTGAATGTTTTCACTTATTTACACTGTCAGCTAGCACATTTTGCTTATTTCCGATCTGAGGAAGAAGGGCAACCTTCAAAAGCTAATCAAAAAATGTACTAAGTTACGTCCAATAAAAAAGGTATCATCTTATTTTCTTTTTCATGTTTTATTTTGTTTTATTTCTATTGATAGTCTATTCTATAAAATTTAGGCATACTTTACAGAATACGCCTAGCTGTATTTTTTACCGCACGGATTTTTCAGGCGCCATATATAGAATCTGGCCCTATGGGGGTAATTCTGTAAGTGGGGCCTCACTTATTCCAGAACAGCATCTGGGAGCCCAAATTCCATTACAGAATATAGTGTAACCCAGCCATATGCCTGGTGTAACCGGACACACCTAAATGCAGCAAAAAGGCATATGTACTTATAGTATTTTATAAGTGACATACATAACACCCATGTGCCGCACGTATCACGCTTGTATTTGCAGGAAATGTCACTTACAGTAGAGTGCTTACAAAGCTTATTTATGAATTTATTTATGACATTTTTACCCCACATTAGCCCGAGAGTGACTCGGGTTCAATGTGGCTTACATAACAAGAACTGGCTTATGAGACTATTTTTTCAAAACCGAGAAAAACGTTTTCTTGGGTTAAAGGTTCGACTCTTCCCAGATGTTACAAAAGAGACACAAAAACGAAGAAAGAGATGTCTTTTGATGAGACCAGGTGTACTCCAATTGGCTGGAACCTTTTTCCTGAAGTACCCCTGTAAACGCATTATAAAATATCGGACAAAGAAATTTGTCTTCTTTGAACCCTCACAGCTTTCAACCTTTCTGGCAGTCCAAAAAACAAAAAACAAAAAGGCAGACAACTGCTTACAAAACAGTAGATAAAAAAACAACAAAGCAGTGGAATCAAATGCATTTATGCACTAACCCTGGCCAGTTAGGTCTGAATATTGGGACCTAACCGGACTCCACCCTTGGAACGCCTCGGACATAACTGGCTTTGTTTGGCACTAACCGGTCATTTTCAGTAAGGATGACCGGTTAAGTGTCGCTGGAAATGACCAGATTGCCATGACCAAGCGAGTTAACCAGCCAGCGGCCATTTGGTTAACTTGGTTTGAGTAGCAGCTACATTGCTCCTGTCCGTATAGTTACTACTACTACTACTTAACACTTCTATAGCGCTACACGGCATACGCAGCACTGTACACCATACACATGAAGACAGTGCCTGCTCACAGAGCTCACAATCTAAATAAGACAACAGGTAACAGACAGAACAACTAAGGGGTAAGGGGAATTAGAGAGGAGGGGATAAAAGGTACAGGCAAGTGAGCAGTGGTTAGGACTCAAAAGCGGCGTCAAAGAGGTGGGCTTGTAGCTTGGACTTGAAAATGGCCAAAGATGGGGCTAGACGCACATGCTCTGGAAGTCTATTCCAGGCGTGTGGTGCAGCGAGATAGAAGGAACGGAGTCTGGAATTAGCAGTAGAGGAGAAGGGGACAGACAAGAGAGATAGTTGGCTGGAATGTCCTCGCTCTATCCCAGTACTGTATAAATAGTGCCAGAACAGTCTATCCATAGGATGCCACTGGCCCAGAGCTTACAAAAAAAATACAGTCTTCATTACTGAATTAAAAGCTCCCAGAGGTTCAACATAAAATGACCGACATGGCCATGTTTCGCCAGTTCAAATGGCTGAGTCAGGGGCAGTAAGTGACTGCAAATAGAACATTTAGAAAGTATTCAATATCTTATCATTAAAAAAAAAATGAATGCAAATACAAAATTTAAAAAACATTCAGTATTTGTCATAAAAGTACAGTGATACCTCGGTTTTCGTTGATAATCCGTCCGAAAACAATCAATGAAAACCGAAACGGATGAAAACCGAGGCAATTATTTCCTTATGAATCAATGTAAATCCAATTAGACACTCCAAAATACATGCCAAAAACACATTTTATAGAGAATAAATATAGACCCATGATGGAGCTAAAGGGAAAGGGTTAACTTATTAGCAAGGGAAACACTTAACAGGGAAAATGAGATTTGAGTACATGTGATTTTATCTTGCGTGCGTTGCGTTAGACGCGCGGGGCGATGCTCACACAACGAGAAACGACGACACAATCAGCAGGAGAACGCGTGGGTCGCCCTTTGTTTTCGCAAAATTATCAACGAAAACCGAGGCAACCAAAATCCGAGACAAATTTTTCACTGAAAAAATCAACGAAAACCGAAACCGACGATAACCGAAGTCAACGAAAGCCGAGGTTTCACTGTAAATAGAAAGCTCAAACAAATAAAAAGGAGGAACTCCCAGGACAAAATCTTCAACATATACTTACGTATAGAAGCTAAATAGCTGAACGATCAGAATAGTATCAAAAGTTAAACAAACTGTGAGGCTCTCAGGGCCCCCTTTTAGAAAGCCGTGGTAAAACGTGGGCTGCGGTAGTGTGGGGCACGTCTTTTGGGAGCGCCCTGGGCCACTTTTTACCACGGCTGGGAAGCAGGCCGTTTTTTTAATGGGCTGGGAAAAAGAGGCGTGCGCAAAAATTAAAACAAGCGCGTGCCTATTTACGGCCTGAGCTCTTACCGCCAGCCATTGACTTAGCGGTAAGGGCTCATGCGGTAACCATGCAGAGTGCACCAGCATGGCTGTGCTGCCAGTTACCGTTGGGAACGCCCCCCCCCCCCCCCCCCCCGTGGTAGAAAATAGAAAAAATATTTTCTACCACGGGATTTGGTGCACGCCAAACTCAGAATAACTGCCAGGTGGTTGCAATACCCTGACGGTAGTGCCGATTCGGCGTGCGCTACCTGCACGTTAACCCTCCCAAGAAGCGCCCTTAGGGCTCCTTTTACTAAGCAGTGGTAAGCCCAACACAAGCTTACCGCTCGCTGTACAGGAAGTACTGCCAGGCTACCACAGTAGCCCGATCGTAATTCCCACCCCTATCACCCCACCCCTATCATTTCCAGAATGTACCTGGTGGTAATCGGGCAGTGCCGTGTGCTGCCCAGTTACGGCTAGGTTAACGTGGGAGTTCTTATCGCCACCTCAGTGGGTGGGGGTAAGGGCTCCCCACCGAAATGACCGCACAGCAAATGCTTTACTTGCTGCACGGCCATTTCCTGCAGGAAGGCGAGACTTCCCTTTTACCAGCTGCAGTAAAAGGGAGCCTCGGCGTGAGTGTAAAACATGCGCCGACACCAGCGCGGGCCCCCTTTTGCCGCAGCTTGGTAAAAGGGGCCCTTATTCTGTAATTATGCACGTAACTCAAAACTAAGCCTCAGTTAAGCCCGAAATGGCCATAACTGTCTTTCTATGCCCCTTTTTGGGCCACACGTAAAATTTAGGCTTGGATTATGCACCTAACTTTACATGCATAGCTCCCAATTAAATCTAATTAATGCCAATAATTGTTTGTAAAAAAAAACAATTATTGGAACTAATTGGCTCGTTATCTTATTAAATTGGCACTGCGCCTAAATTTGCCTGTGTAATTTTCGGCAACCTTTACAGAATCAGGGGGTTAATGCCCAGAAGTAAAAGGGCCCCTTGTTTCTTACATCCTTGATATACCATCTTTCTATGGTACAATCAAAGTAGTTTACACAAACTACATTTTTTTTTAAATCCCCGGAGCAAGGGTGGGTTCAGTGATTTGCTCAGGTCTCAAGGAGCCACATTGGATTTTCTCAAGCCCATCTTAATCATGATTTATGGAATTTTCTTTTAGGAACTTGTCCAAACTTTTTTAAAACCCTGCTATACTAACTGCTTTTACCACATTCTCTGGCAATGTATTCCAAAGCTTTAATTAAAATTTGAGTGAAGAAATTTTTTTTCCAATTTGTTTTAAATGTATTACTTAGTAGCTTCATTGCATACCTCCTTCTATTTTTGGAAAGGGTAAATAAGCGATTCACATCTACCTGTTCCACACCACTGAGTATTTTACAGACCTCTATCATATCTCTCCTCAGCCGTCTCTTCTCCAAGCTGAAGAGCCCTAACCTCTTTAGCCTTTCCTCATAAGCAAGATGTCCCATCCAGTTTATCACTTTGCTTGCCTTTCTCTGTACCTTTTCTACTTCTGCTCTATCTTTTTTGAGAAGCAATGACTAGAATTATATACAATACAAAGACATTATAATATTCTCAGGTGATTTCTTTCCTAATAATTCCTAACATTCCATTTGCTTTCTTAGCCGCTGCTGCACACTGAGCAGAGGGTTTCAAGGTATCATCCATAGATCACTGTAATGCTGCTTAATTCAAAAATGTAAATGGGGGAATCTAAATGCAAGGATGAAACCTTGCCCACCTACTGCTTTCTTTTCTAGGACAACTGCAGTAACTGCAAAGCACAGTCACCACTGTGTACCTTCACCTCTGCTTTCAGATCCATCTATCTATCTATCAGAAAGCATGATGGAAGATCTTTTCTGCAGAAAGCATGTCAGCAAAATGCGTTAATGTGGCCAAAGCCCATTCATCAAAGTCGTGCTTGAGAGTGAATTTATATTGATAGGGAAGAATCTGGATGTTGTGAGATAGATGTCAAAGGCACAATACAATTCTTTCCAAGGGAAACTTTTCGCAACCTGATACAATCTATGGTACCAAGCCACGCAGACTACTGTAATGGAATTTACGCGGGATGCAAAGAACAAATCTTAAAGAAACTTCAACCGCTCAAAACACGGCAGCTAAACTTATATTTGGTAAAACACGATTTGACAGCGCAAAACCCCTCCGGGAAAAATTACACTGGCTCCCAATCAAAGAAGGCATTGCTTTCAAACTTTGCACCATGGTTCACAAAATTATCTACGATGAAGCCCCGGGATACATGACAGACAGGATCGACTTACCAACGGGAAACACATCTGAATCTGCACTAGCCAAGCTGCAAAAGTCTTAAATACAAAACAACTTACGCATTCAGCTTCTCCTACTTAAGCACACAACTGCGGAACGCATTACCAAAAGCCTTGAAAACAACACATGACCATCTGAAATTCCGTAAAGCACTAAAAACCAACCTGTTCAAAAAGGCATACCCTACTGATCCAACTTAAATGCCCGATCTCAGCTACACAACAAAACTAAAGAACGTAATGGACGTGACACAACTCTTCCGTTGTACAATTCCCTAACGTGGCTGTGCCACAAGAACTTTATCTTACCGCAACATCACTTTGTATTTGTTCACACCGGAGTCCGCAAACGCCTCTCCGGTACTCCGTAAGCCACATCGAGCCTACAAATAGGTGGGAAAACGGCAGTAGGAAACTAGATTTTCCTAACCTCCTGAAAGTACAGTGGTGGAAATAAGTATTTGATCCCTTGCTGATTTTGTAAGTTTGCCCACTGACAAAGACATGAGCAGCCCATAATTGAAGGGTAGGTTATTGGTAACAGTGAGAGATAGCACATCACAAATTAAATCCGGAAAATCACATTGTGGAAAGTATATGAATTTATTTGCATTCTGCAGAGGGAAATAAGTATTTGATCCCCCACCAACCAGTAAGAGATCTGGCCCCTACAGACCAGGTAGATGCTCCAAATCAACTCGTTACCTGCATGACAGACAGCTGTCGGCAATGGTCACCTGTATGAAAGACACCTGTCCACAGACTCAGTGAATCAGTCAGACTCTAACCTCTACAAAATGGCCAAGAGCAAGGAGCTGTCTAAGGATGTCAGGGACAAGATCATACACCTGCACAAGGCTGGAATGGGCTACAAAACCATCAGTAAGACGCTGGGCGAGAAGGAGACAACTGTTGGTGCCATAGTAAGAAAATGGAAGAAGTACAAAATGACTGTCAATCGACAAAGATCTGGGGCTCCACGCAAAATCTCACCTCGTGGGGTATCCTTGATCATGAGGAAGGTTAGAAATCAGCCTACAACTACAAGGGGGGAACTTGTCAATGATCTCAAGGCAGCTGGGACCACTGTCACCACGAAAACCATTGGTAACACATTACGACATAACGGATTGCAATCCTGCAGTGCCCGCAAGGTCCCCCTGCTCCGAAAGGCACATGTGACGGCCCGTCTGAAGTTTGCCAGTGAACACCTGGATGATGCCGAGAGTGATTGGGAGAAGGTGCTGTGGTCAGATGAGACAAAAATTGAGCTCTTTGGCATGAACTCAACTCGCCGTGTTTGGAGGAAGAGAAATGCTGCCTATGACCCAAAGAACACCGTCCCAAAAGCATGGAGGTGGAAATGTTATGTTTTGGGGGTGTTTCTCTGCTAAGGGCACAGGACTACTTCACCGCATCAATGGGAGAATGGATGGGGCCATGTACCGTACAATTCTGAGTGACAACCTCCTTCCCTCCGCCAGGGCCTTAAAAATGGGTCGTGGCTGGGTCTTCCAGCACGACAATGACCCAAAACATACAGCCAAGGCAACAAAGGAGTGGCTCAGGAAGAAGCACATTAGGGTCATGGAGTGGCCTAGCCAGTCACCAGACCTTAATCCCATTGAAAACTTATGGAGGGAGCTGAAGCTGCGAGTTGCCAAGCGACAGCCCAGAACTCTTAATGATTTAGAGATGATCTGCAAAGAGGAGTGGACCAAAATTCCTCCTGACATGTGTGCAAACCTCATCATCAACTACAGAAGACGTCTGACCGCTGTGCTTGCCAACAAGGGTTTTGCCACCAAGTATTAGGTCTTGTTTGCCAGAGGGATTAAATACTTATTTCCCTCTGCAGAATGCAAATAAATTCATATACTTTCCACAATGTGATTTTCCGGATTTAATTTGTGATGTGCTATCTCTCACTGTTACCAATAACCTACCCTTCAATTATGGGCTGCTCATGTCTTTGTCAGTGGGCAAACTTACAAAATCAGCAAGGGATCAAATACTTATTTCCACCACTGTATATAGGCAAAAACGTGTTTGTATTAAATATAAAAGTCATAACAATGGGGACAATTCTATAAAGTGGCACTTAAATTAGGCCGCCACAAAGGGACACATTTACCCGATTCTATAAAAGGCGTTAAAAATTATGTGCACAAATTTGGTCGTGTACCCAAAATGCGTGCATAATTTAACTGAATAACAAGCTAATTAGCACCAATAACGAAATCATGTCCTCAGACCCACTGGTGACATGGAGCCAACGCCACCAAAGACAACTGCAGCCACTTGTGCCATTAACAAATCATGACATACAGGCACCGGAAGAATGGAAGGAAGGAAAGTGAGCGACTTACTACTACTACTATTTAGCATTTCTATAGCGCTACAAGGCGTACGCAGCACTGCACAAACATAGAAGAAAGACAGTCCCTGCTCAAAGAGCTTACAATCTAATAGACAAAAAATAAAGTAAGCAAATCAAATCAATTAATGTGTACAGGAAGGAGGAGAGAAGGGTAGGTGGAGGCGAGTGGTTACAAGTGGTTACGAATCTTGCATGGAATCTTGTCACTCTTTACAATTCCAGAATCTTGCTATTCTTTGGGGTTCTACATGGAATGTTGCTACTCTTTGAGATTCTGCATGGAATCTTGTCACTCTTTAGGATTCCAGAATCTTGCTATTCTTTGGGGTTCTACATGGAATGTTGATACTCCTTGAGATTACTACTACTACTATTTAGCATTTCTATAGCGCTACAAGGCGTACGCAGTGCTGCACAAACATAGAAGAAAGACAGTCCCTGCTCAAAAAGCTTACAATCTAATAGACAAAAAATAAATAAAGTAAGCAAATCAAATCGATTAATGTGAACGGGAAGGAAGAGAGGAGGGTAGGTGGAGGCGAGTGGTTACAAGTGGTTACGAGTCAAAAGCAATGTTAAAGAGGTGGGCTTTCAGTCTAGATTTAAAGTGGCCAAGGATGGGACAAGACGTAGGGGCTCAGGAAGTTTATTCCAGGCGTAGGGTGCAGCGAGACAGAAGGCACGAAGTCTGGAGTTGGCAGTAGTGGAGAAGGGAACAGATAAGAAGGATTTATCCATGGAGCGGAGTGCACAGGAAGGACGAGTGTGGAGAGATACTGGGGAGCAGCAGAGTGAGTACATTTATAGGTTAGTAGAAGAAGTTTGAACAGGATGCGAAAACGGATAGGGAGCCAGTGAAGGGTCTTGAGGAGAGGGGTAGTATGAGTAAAGCGACCCTGGCGCAAGACGAGACGGGCAGCAGAGTTTTGAACCGACTGGAGAGGGGAGAGGTGACTAAGTGGGAGGCCAGCAAGAAGCAGATTGCAGTAGTCTAAACGAGAGGTGACAAGGGTGTGGATGAGGGTTTTGGTAGAGTGTTCGGAAAGAAAGGGGCGGATTTTACGGATGTTGTAAAGAGAGAAACGACAGGTCTTGGCAATCTGCTGGATATGAGCAGAGAAGGAGAGAGAAGAGTCAAAGATGACCCCAAGGTTTCGAGCTGAGGAGACAGGGAGAATGAGAGAGCCATCAACAGAATAGAAAACGGGGGGAGCGGGGACTTAGGGGTCCTTTTACTAAGCTGCGGGGAAAAAAGGCCCTGTGCTGGCAGCAGGGGCCGTTTTTCTTGTGTGCCAGGGTCCTTTTTCCCGCAGCTAGTAACCCCCCCCCCCCCCAAAAAAAAATGGCCACTCGGTGAGCTAATTCTCACCATGTAACCATGAGGTGGGGAGCCCTTACTGCCACCCATTGAGGTGGCGATAAGGGTTCTGCCCGATTACTGCCGGGTTACCACTGCGCCAGCCGTTTCTGGGGGTTTTCTTTTTCCCACAGAAATGGCACATGCTCGGGATGGGACTACCTCCGGCGGCTGCATTGGGCCAGTGGTAGTCCCGAGAGAGTGAGCGGTGTCCGCACTGGGCTTACCGCCACTCTGTACAAGGATCCCTTAGTGAGAGAGAACCAGGGCTTTGTTTGAGGGGGTACTTGGGGGTACTGAGTACTGGAACCTTTTTCCATTGTCTGCTAAAATTGACCTGTTGTCCCCAAGTTTTAATGAACGAGCTCAGGCTCTACACACCAATTCTGCTTTGTCATAGATTCTGTGACTGGTTGCAGGAGGCCTGGCCATTGTGGGGTGGGTCCTTCAGTGATCACCCCACCCCTGAAGGGTGGCCTAGCATTTGAGTACCACCACCTTTTATGCTTGAAAAAACACACTGGACAGAACACACCAATATCTTCCCCAAACTCCTTCCAAAATAGGCTCTTCCCCCCCTCCCATCTTGTATCTATAGGAAATGGCTTTATTGAATAAGATTCTTCCTCTCCACTTTTATTTGTGAACTTTCAGCAATACAAGTAACAAACTTGATCATAATATAACATTTCAACACCAAATATAACCATAGAAAATGGAAAAAGATAGAGGAAAATTCTATTCCATCCACACAATTCCAAGAAACATTTTCAGAAAATCAGACACAACTGACTCTGCTGAACCAATCCACATGGGGAAGAACCAGGCCTCTTTCTACGAATCACCACGCGATAGGCACTTGGTGAAGAACTGGGAAGAAACAGGCTGTTTACCTACTAAAAAGCAAGTCAACTGCTGACGCCCATACAATCATAAGCCTAATATTTGGTGCAGTGGGCTGAGAACTGGGTTCAAATCCCACTGTGGCTCCCATAGGAGGCAACTTTTCAAAATGATTAGGGGTGCTGAAATTTTTTTTTTTTTTTTTACAGGTGGTGCATTCCCCCCCCCCCCCCCCCCCCGCACGCTTTTTATCTCTGCTGCTGGCCGCCGTAACCCCGACAAGGTAAGTCAAGATGACTTAAAATTCGGAGGGAGGGGGCCTGGAACTGGAAGGGAGGGAGGGAGGAAGGGAGGGACGTCGACCCTGGAACTTGGACGGAGGGAGGGATGGCCGGCGACCCTGGAACTTGGAGGGAGGGACGGAGGGACGGACGGCGAACCTGGAACTCGGAGGGATGGAGGGAACGAACTTCCGGTGGGTGAAATATTGGGGGTGCTCGAGCACCCACAGCACCAACGGAGTCAACGCCTATGGTGGCTCCCTGTGATCTCGGAAGTCACTTAGGGGTCCTTTTACAAAGGCGTGCTGAAAAATGGCTTGCAGGTTTTGGGCACGCGCTGATCCATTTTTTAGCGTGCCTGTACAAAAAGGTCTCTTTTTTTTCGTTACCGAAAATGGACGTGTGGCAAAATCAAAATTGTCGTGCATTCATTTTGGGTCTGAGATCTTACCGCCAGCCACAGACCTAGTGGTAAAGAATCTTGGTGTTAATGACCTACATGCGTCAAATGCCACTTGGTGCGCATCCGTTACGCGCGCCAGAAAATAAAAAATATGTGTCAGACCTGCGTAGGAGACGCGCGCCAAAATTGAAATTACCGCAAGGGCCACCCGGTAACCGAGCAGCAACTCCAATTTGGCACACGTTCGGCTCGCATAGGCGCCTACGAGGCTTAGTAAAAGGGGCCCTTAACCCTCCGTTGCCACAGGTACAAAACTTAGACTGGGAGCCCACTGGAGACAGAGAAAATAACTACTGTACCTGTATATAATATGTAAACGGCTTTGGTTGTACCATGGAAAGGTGGTATATCAAGAATCACCCAGCTGCAAATTCCTAGGTCATAACAGGAATTCTTTCTCCTTTTCTGGGCTGTTCTAATAACATCTGGAAAACACATATCTTTCTGTCCATAAAACTCTTCTCTTTTCTGAAAAAAAGGGTTTAAGTATGCAACCCCTGTAAGGAGATGACATCAAATCTACAATCCCCCCCCCCCCCCCACACACACACAACTGTGCGTATCCGCACTGGAGGACCATGGTTGCCCACCCCTGTATTATAAAGCAGTGGCGTAGCCAGACTTGCTAATTTGGGTGGGCCTGAGCCCAAGGTGGGTGGGCACACACTTCTTCCCCTCCCCCCCCCCCACACACTTGGATGTCACTAAAAAAAAAAAAAAAAAGCATTTACAAGAATTTATTTATTACCTGCTGCTGGACTCGAACTGGAATGATTCTCGATTGAATTCCAACTAGAACCTTCTTCTTCTTTCCCTTTCCCAAATTCCCATGTTTCAGGAGGGGCCAGGGCAGGGGCAGGGGCAGGGCAAGGCTGAGGCTCGCACTAATAGTCAACCCCCCTGCCCTGCGTGCTGTGCGTGCACGTGCAGCAGCTATGCCCGAGCGAACCCGAACCGACGACGGAGCCGAGGCCGAGGAGGAGCGAGTCGAAAGCGAGGCTGCTGAGGGGAAACCCCGCCGCCGCGCACAGTCACGTCGCGTCCACGTAGAATGGAACAGCTACGAGCGAGCCTATGACCGTGGCGTGCCTGGAGTGGAAGATCATCAACTGAGCCTGCCCTGAGCGGGTGCTGCTCCCGCGACATGTAGTACTAGTAGGTATGCTTACGGCAGGCAGGGTCAGGCTGCTGCTTCGCTGCTGCAGTGCAGTCTCTATGTATTGTGCGACATGAGCGCTAAGCTTGGGTGGCATGGTGGGCGGGCCAATCGGGCTGGAAGCAGGAAGAAACCTCCTGGAGAGATCAGCAGCTGAGCCAGAGCGCGAGCGGGTGCCGTCTGTGCTGTATGGTCAGCTACGCTAGGCTGCTGCTGCAGTGTGTGACTTGCGTGCGCTTGGGTGAACGGGCCTGGGCCAAAATTGGGTGGACCTGGCCCACCCAGGCCCACCCGTAGCTACGCCCCTGTTATAAAGTAGATGAACGCGACTTTTTTAAAATAAAAGCAATAATATAAGCCTTTATAAAACAGAATCCTACAGTTATTCCCAACTGTGCGCAAATGCTATTGCATAAAGTTAAGCCAGCTATGGTAAGTGCATGTATTCTAGGCAAGTATCCTAGAATGCCTATGCAATTTTATAATAGATATTTTCCATTTGTTAAAAACAATTTTCTTTATGCAAAGCATCGTTTGCAAATTAGCTCCCAAATTGTACATTTCAATCAGGTTCACCATATTCTTTTTGTTCCCGCTGAGTACAACAGTTCAATCTAAAGCTTAAGTGCCGTGGTAGATCATGATTCCAAGGAGAACAGTTCAGAATTTTCTTCAATCAGCTGTGTTGTGTCAGCGGTTGACTAATGCTTGAACTTTGCAGCCCGTCCTCGCTGAAGCCTGAACAAGGCAATGTAGGGGTCATAGCAGCAAAAGTGTAAGCTTCGATCACAAGAGCCAGTGCCGTGGGCATTGTACCATGACCAGGTACAGGGAGGAGAGCAATATAATTGGAACTGTAGCATTTCTCATTCAGTGTTATTGAGGGTGATTTATTGTGGGCTAGAGGGAGAGACTTGAACATGATTCAAATGAAAGTTTATCTAAGGGAAGGGGAGGGGAGGAGACGAATGCACATCAAGTTCAGCGTGCATTCGATGAAATCGATTGGGTGACCTCCCTGCCTGCAATGTACAGTTCTACACAGCAACCAAAATAGAGAAAACCCCGAGGAACTGAGAATTAAGCACCATGCAAAACAGTGATTCAAACCCGGGAAGATATTTGAAAGCACTGCAGACTAAGGAGGGAGCGCTAATTAAGCAGAGAACCGGGAGAAATAGAGGTGGGAGTCAAGACTAGTTATAACAGCCAGCTTTAGAAAATGGCTTCCAGTGACTTTTTCTTAACCTTAGATGTTTTCCTCAATTCCATTTCTCTTTTGCGTGGACATGAAAGATGATGCATCATTAAAATCTTTTGGATGAGTTAAACAGAGTTACAATGACCTGATGCATAACCAAGAGTATGTTCAAAAGAATCCGCAAGCTAGCGGAGAACTCGAACGCCCCAGCATAACCAAGAGTAGCCAGTTTTAAAGCCTTTACATCACTGCTACTTCCAAGAAGCAAATATGAATCTTTATTGAATGTCTTGCTTTATGGTCATTTAAAAGACATAACAAAGTCCAAGGACAGCACGCTCTTATCATGTAAACCTCAAAGTAGTGTCATTTCATAGATAGGAAGCCACCATACATTATGCTGGAGTAAATTTTCAAATAGTAACTGAGGGGGAATTTTACTAAGCAGCAGTAAGCGCAATGCGAGCTTACCGCTCGCTAAACCGGAAGTACCGCCGGCTACCGCAGCAGCCTGGTGGTACTTCCTACCCCCAGCGTGCGTCATTGCCGGTGCTACAAACATATTTTTATTTTTGTAGTGCTGGTGTTTACAGGTTAGCGTGAGAGTCCTTACCGCCACCTCGATGGCAAGTGCTTTACTTGCCACATAGCCATTTCTTAAAAAAACAAAAAAACCCCAACCTTTTACCTGCTGTGGTAAAAGGGGGCCTCAGCGCACGTTGACACACGCTAATGCCAGCACAGGCCCCCTTTTGCCACAGCTTAGTAAAAGGACCTCTAAATGATCAAATTGGCCAGCAATTTATCTGGCTACTTCTAGGATAAGTTTAGTTGGCCAGCTTTAGGCTCACTAGTTGTAACCAAAAGGGCACACGGTCAAAAGAAACCAGACAAAAAAAGCTCTAAACAAAAAACGTTCCCGACATAAAAGTCCCTGACAAAATAGACTCCCGACAAAAGATTTATAGATTTATTTTTGAATGGTACAAATTTGAAGGGTACAAAGAAGTGGAGGAGCCATAAATTACTGAGAAAGTCCACGGCTTCTCACTTGAAAGTCCTGACACCTGCCTAGGGCTTGACTTCACTATCCACACTTGGTATCTAGTGAGAATCATAAATCTGCTTGAAAACATAATCCAGCTTGATTAAGAGTCTATTTTGTCTTGGGTTGTTTTGTTGTGGGGTTTTTTGGGGAGGGTTTTTTTTTGTCATGGTCTGTTTTGGTTTTAGTCTGTTTTGTTGGGTTTTTTTTTTGTCGGGTTTTTTTTGTATGGTCTATTATGTCGGGGTGCCAACTGAAAGTTACCTTAGATCAACTTAGCCAGCTAGACGTTAGCCAGCTATTAAAATGGTCGGTGGTCTTGGTCATAAAAGTCTAGATTCAGCAAACGGCGCTCAAAAATCGGTGCTCAATGCTTTTCTATAATGGGCACTCAGGACTTACACCTATTAAAACCAGGGGTATTGAAACTAGAGCAACTTTAATTGTCACATTTGTATTTCTTCAAGATAAAGAAGCTCTACTAAGACTTTATTTTAAGAATATTCATCCTAAATTTAAAGGAAGCAAACTTTCAATATTCCCAGATATTTCAAGATGGACACAACAGAGGAGGAAGACGTTTCTGGATATGAAACAAGAATCTATTGGGATAAATGCTCCTTTTCAATTGAGATTTCCTTGTAAATGCTTGGTACTTTTTAAAGATAAGAGATATTTTTTGTTACATGTGTACCCTGTGCTTTCCCACTCATGGCAGGCTCAATGCGGCTTACATGGGGCAATGGAGGGTTAAGTGACTTGCCCAGAGTCACAAGGAGCTGCCTGTGCCTGAAGTGGGAATCAAACTCAGTTCCCCAGGACCAAAGTCCACCACCCTAACCACTAGGCCACTCCTCGTTTTCTTTGAACCAGAACAGTTGCGTCATTTTCTAAATATGCAAAGTAATAAGGAGGAGGACCAGATTTGATGCGGCCACTCCTCCACTGTTGCTACTATTTGAGATTCTACATGGAATGTTGCTATTCCACTAGCAACATTCCATGTAGAAGCCTGCCCTTGCAGATCACCAATGTGGCCGCGCAGGCTTCTGCTTCTGTGAGTCTGACGTCCTGCGCAGGACGTCAGACTCACAGAAACAAAAGCCTGTGCAGCCTTCTACATGGAATGTTGCTAGTGGAACAGCAACATTCCATGTAGAATCTCCAATAGTAGCAACATTCCATGTTGAATCTCCAATAGTAGCAACATTCCATGTAGAATCTCCAATAGTATCTATCTTATTTGTACCCTGCGCTTTCCCACTCAAGGCGGCTTACATGGGGAAATGGAGGGTTAAGTGACTTGCCCTAGAGCCACAAGGAGCTGCCTGTGCCTGAAGTGGGAATCGAACTCAGCTCCTCAGTTCTCCAGGACCAAAGTCCACCACCCTAACCACTAGGCCACTCCTCGTTTTCTTTGAACCAGAACAGTTGCGTCATTTTCTAAATATGCAAAGTAATAAGGAGGAGGACCAGATTTGATGCGGTTCAATTGATCGGGGTAACCTCCTGCTCAATTTCCTTTGACACAACTAATTGTGGACTGTTAAACAAATAATTTATTTTTATGTTAATATAATCTTTCTTTTTTTAAGAATGTTATTGAAGTATTGGTATATCTGATCAAAGATTGTATCTTTGTGTTAAATGAAAATTAATAAAGAAGTTAAATATAAAACCAGGAGTAATTCCCGGAGTCCAATTTGGGCACACATCAGTGTTCCCTCTAAGGCGAGCACATAAGTGATCAATCATGCATTCCAGGAGCGTTGCCAGGGCTTTTTTTGAGGGGGTACTGAGTACCGGCACCTTTTCCAGTGTCTGCTAAAATTGACCCATGGACTACAAGTTTTAATGAAAGAGCTCAGGCTCTACACACCAATTCTGCCTTGTCAGAGGTTCTGTGACTGGTTGCAGGGGGCCTGGCTATTGTGGGGTGAGTCCCTCAGTGATCACCCCACCCCTGAAGGGTGGCCTGGCATTTGAGTACCGGCACCTTTTTTGCTAGAAAAATTGCACTGAGCGTCGCTAATAGTTCTTACACGGGCACTCACAAACTGTCATGTCCTTCCCCGTGTTCCCCTCTCGATGCCCCGACGCACCTGGAAAGTCAGTACACCAAACCAAACCCATAAGAAAAAATGCTATGACAATAAACTTCAGAATCTGTATCCATCATTAAACCTGGTCAAGCCTTCCTGTCGGGTCTTGCGACCTTCTTCGGGATGGTGGTTTGCATTTCTACAACTCCTTCAGTGTCGGCTGACGCCAGCTTCTGGGTACGCGCGTGCTAAAAGAACTTGTATTAAGGACTGGCATCAGGAAGCACTGGACCCTGCCTTCCCCTCAATGCCTTGCCTGATACATAGGAGTTTCTTTTCTATTTATGGTATAGGAAGAGTTGATGGGGGAGGGGAGGGTGTTACTAAATGACAGTCCCTAATTGTGGGGCAACAGTGGGTAAAGGGTTGTGGGAATAAGGGGGTAAAAGGGGGCAAAAGAAGGGTACAGAGAAGGGCAACAAAAATAATAAAGGGGATGGGATGACTTCCCTATGAGGAAAGGCTAAAGCAGCTAGGGCTCTTCAGTTTGGAGAAAAGATGGCTGAGGGGAGATATGATAGAGGTTTATTAAAAAACAGGTAGGTGTGAATCGCTTGCTTACACTTTCCAAAAATACTAGGACTAGGGGGCACGCAATGGAGCTACGAAGTAATAAATTTAAAACGAAATTGGAGAAAATATTTCTTCACGCAATGTGTAATTAAACTCTGGAATTCATTGCCAGAGAATGTGGTAAAAGCAGTTAGCTTAGTGGGGTTTAAAAAAGGTTTGCATAGCTTCTTAAAAGTCCATAAGCCATTATTAAAATGGACTTGGGAAAATCCATTGCTTATTTCTGGGATAAGCAGCATAAAATGTATTGTACTTTTTTGGGATCTTGCCAAGTACTTGTGACCTGGATTGGCCACTGTTGGAAACAGGATGCTGGGCTTGATGGACCTTTGGTCTGTCCCAGTGTGGCAATACTTATGTACTTATCTGCCATCATCTTCTGTTTCTGTATTAACTGTCTAGCTTCTGAACAGCTTAGTGAAAATGTGTACCTTCCTTAAAAACGACAAAACAAAACAAAACAAAAAAAAACCCCACAGTCTTAACCCCAGAACCACAATGCTAAAAAAAAATTCACCCCCCCCCAAGTCCGTGTTCTTGCCACCTTCCTTTCCAATTTCATTTTAAAAAGTAGTCCCCTAGACAGTGCTCCCATTCCTCATCTCTCCCAATCTCATAAAATAAACGTCCCCTTGATCTCATCTCCCATCTGCCTGTTCTAAAACAGGAAATGTGGAATATTTTGAGAAGAGTGAGCAGTATGAGCCTCTGTCATTTCATAGTTCTACCCTTGCGCCTGTTAAAATAATAGCAAATCATTGGAAAACCATCTCATAAATTGCTGAAATAGCTGGCAAACGGTTTGTGCGTAATCACAACTTGCCAAAAAGAGATTAAACATTTTTCAGTAAAAGCAGGGTGATGAAACCAGCGTAGTTGAGACTAAAGGTGTCAAAATGAGCTGCGGGTCAGTCATTGTATTAACACTTCACATCTGTTCTATCTGCTATGAATTACATGTCTTAAGCTGTCAGCGATGACAAATTATTAAATTTCCAAGTGTTAAGCTATATAATTAAAGACACTAAAGTGTAATTTAAAAATAAAGTAGGCAAGCAGGAAAAAAAAATGCGCAATTTTCTACAGAACCCTGTCCTGTCCACTAGTTGCTAATGTAATAAATCACAGGGCACATCTGTTTACACGCACACAGTCTGGACAATTTAGAAGAAGTCATGTCTGTGCATAAAGCTTTATTTTATGCAAGTAAATGGCTTTTAAAATTACCCCATGGGGAGGAAATTTTCATCCCATCTCCATTAATTTTAGATGGAAGGCATGCACACAGTTTAACTTTGAAAAATGCTGAAGAACCCCCCCTCCCCCATACATATACTCTTGTACTCCTTTATCTGCACTTTCCAATTAGAACAACATGTGCAGTTTTGAAGGGATGAGAAGGAAAACTCATTTAGGTCTAGTGCTTATTAGAATGCAGGACTTGGTGTGCGAGGTAACCGTGCTGGGGCTGCTTGGCAGAAGGGATCAGAAATGATCAAATTTGTCAAACTTCAGGAAAGGGCAATGTTAAAAACAACTACTGCGGTAGCATTTTATTTTAAAACATGAGATTTTGACAAAATTAAATTAGAAAAAAAACTATAAAGGGCAGTCGCCAAGGTCAAAGGTTTGCAATAGATGTGAACATTATTTAAAAATACCATTTTGGAAGCCCAGATAAAATATATTCCATGCATTAAAATAAGGTCACAAGAAGGCCAAATAACGGTCAGTGTGCTTTAATAGCAAGGTGAAAGAGGCAGTGAAAGCCAAATGAGCATCTTTCTGATAATGGAAAAGACCCTAACAAATAAATAGGGATGAGCATGTGCACTGGGCACAAGGAAGGCCAAAAAGAGTCTTTGAAAATAAGCTTGCCTAGCAGCAAAAAATAAAAATGTTTCCAGATATATTCAAAACCAAAAGCCCATGAAGGAGTCAAGTGGAGCACTACATGACCAAGGGGGAAAAAAGGAGTGCACAGAGAATGCAATAGCAGAAAAACTAAGAGGCCCTTTTATTAAACAGCATTAAAAAGTGGCCTACGCTATTTTTAGCGTGGCAGTAAAATGGCCACAATTTCTAGTTTCCCCCTAACGATCACGTGCCAATTTCCCAATTAGTGTGTGGTCATTAGCTTGTGAGCCCTTACTGCCACCTTTTACTAGGCAGTAAGGTCTCCCGTGCTAACCCGAAACTAATCAGGCAGAGCGCAGTGATTTACCCGTGCTACCCGATTAGGACAGGGCACATCTACTGTCCGTCTCTGAACATGCCCCCCCCCCCCCCCCCCCCCCGCAGTAAAAAATATTTTACATTTTACAGCTCATGATTGGTGTACACCAATCCCAGAACTACTGAGGCACGCCTGAGCGTGGCCTGCAGTGGTGCCTTTTTAGCGCGCGCTGTGCATGCGTTAGTGCTTATTGCCACTTTTTAAAAGGGCCTCTTTATGAATACTTTGCCTTCGTCTTTACTGAGAAGAATGTTGAAGTCATACCAAAAATCTTTTTTTTTTTTGACAGTATGATTTGGAGCAACTAAAGTGAATCACTTTAAACCTACATCACCTTGAGTGAATTCCTTCAAAAAGGCAGTAAATAAATCCAAATAAATAAATAAATAAATAAATAAATAGGAGGTTCAAGGGTCATAGATTTGATATATCATCTTTCTGTGGTACAAACAAAGCAGTTTACATGTATTATATACAGGTAAGTTTTCTGTCTGTACCTGGGGCAATAGAAGGGTTAAGGGCCCTGTTTACTAAGCTGTACTAGCGTTTTTAGGTCATGCTAAAATTAGTGTGTGCTAACTGTATAGATGCCCATAGAATTATTATGGGCATCTACACAGTTAGGGGCCCTTTTACTAAGCCACATAAGCGTCTACACGGGCACCAATGCCACCAAAGTGGAGGGAGCATGTCATGGGCGGAGATTTGGCGTTCCATGCAGGGGCGTAGCCAGACACCCAGTTTTGGGTGGGCCTGGGCCCAAGATGGGTGGGCAGAAGAACTCCACCTTGTCCCACAAGTGATATGGTCTCGGTCTCTCTCGCCTGCATGCCATATGGTCTCTCAAACATCCCCCCTCCCCCGCATACCTTTTAAATAGCAGATTTTCACTGGCAGCGAGCAGCAACTAATACACACTGCTCATGTTGGCCCCACCGCCTTCCCTCTGATGCAACTTCCTGTATCCACATAGGCGGGAATACATCAGAGGGAAGGCTGTGGGTCCGGAGCAAGCAATATGTATCACAAAAACATGACGGCAGATAAAGGCCATATGACCCATCCAGTCTGCCCATCCTCTGTAACCCCTAATTCTTCCTGTTCCTAAGTGATCCCACGTGCTTATCCCATGCCTTTTTAAACTCTGAAACAGTCCTCACTGCTCACTGGAGGCGAAGATCTGCTATTTACAAGGTACGCAGGAGAGACAGTTGTTGGGAGTTTTCGGCTGGTGGGGCTTGGGGATCCCTGCCAGTCACATCATAGGTGTGCTGCTACTGGGTGGGCCTGAGCGCAAAGTGGGTGGGCAGAAGAACTCCGCCTTGTCCCACAAGTGATTTGGTCTCTCCCTCTCTCGCCTGCATTCCATATGGTCTTTCAAGCATCCCCCTCCCCCGCATATCTTTTAAATAGATTTTCACCGGCAGCGAGCAGCAACTAATACACACTGCTCATGCTGGCCCCACAGCCTTCCCTCTAATGCAACTTCCTGTTTCCGCATAGGTGGGAATACATCAGAGGGAAGGCTGTGGGGCCAGAGTAAGCAGTATGTATCAGTTGCTGCTCACTCCAGGCGAAGATCTGTTATTTAAAAGGTATGCAGGAGGGACAGTTGTTGGGAGTTTTCGGCTGGTGGGGCTTTGGGATTCCCGCCAGTCACATCATAGGTGTGCTGCTACTGGGTGGGCCTGAGCGCAAAGTGGGTGGGCCTGGGCCCATCCCGGCCCACCCTTGGCTACGCCATTGGTTCCATGTTATCCATGTTAGCAGATTATGATTAGCATGTGCTAACTGGATAACACAGAGTTAATATGGAAGCTCCTGGCGCTTCTTAAATAGGAGATGGTAAGTGTTTCCGTATTAATCGTATGCAGGCGCACAACCTGCTTATTTTTTTTAACCCCTATAAAAGTCGCCTTAAATGGCTGGGATTAGCACACGGGGAAGTCCCAGGTTAAAACGCGTTACGCCCAGATTTCACTGCACTTTAGTAAAAGGGACCTATAGTAATGAGCTGCTTTACATGCATTTGCATGTTTAGCATATTCCCCCTGATTCTGTAAAAGTCGTCTAAAAATTGTGTGTGCAAATTTAGGTGCGCCCCTCATTTGCGCATGCAAATTAATAGAATGAGCTAATTAGTGCCAATAATTGGCTTTTTAACAAGCAATTATTAGCACTAATTAGATTTAATTGGGACTTGCATGCCTAAAATTTACACACAGCCCGAAAAATGGGGCACGGAAATGGGAGCGTCATGGGTATTTTGGAGTGGATTGGGAGGGGGGGTGGTGGTGCTCCCCGTGTAAATTTTACATGTGGACAAAATGGGACCCTGCTCCCCACTAGACAGCGTTAAGAGGTGCAGGTGAGATTGGGCTAAGCTTGCCTTGTGGGAGACTGGAAGGGAATAATTGATGTTTTGCGGAGTTGTATTGGGAGGAGGGATGATTATCAGGGAGCAGAGGGGAGTGAGGGGATGGCTGCTTTCAGGTGCAGAGATTTTAAAAAGCTGCTCCCATGCACATTTGGCAGAAAACGGCAAGCTTTTTTATCCCCCCAGGTGGAAACGTTTTAAAATTCTGTTCCTTTTGGATATGGTGAGATGTCAATGTGCCCTTCTGCACATCTGTATACAGTGGGAATTCTCCATGTCCCGACCTGGACGTCTTAATTCCCCTCACCATATTCTATCTAAAATGGGCCTTTATATGGGTTTATCAGATGCAAGAACTGATAACTAAGCTTACGTATAGGTGCTTTCTTATATGTAATCAACCTGCATAGCACATTCCTACTATCCGATAAGACTAATAGTAATTTTTAACACCTTATCATTACCTAGTCATTAGCATAGCCAAAATAAGCCTTTTTCTAATAAACAATAGCTTTATTTTCACACATACTTACGAAAAATCTTTACTTCTTACTTCTGAAGGAAGTGTATGTTTTTCTGCTATTGTTACCCAAAGCCAATTTCTGTAGCATGGATGAGCCCCTCTCAGAAATGACCTCTGACCCATTGCTCAAGCCTGAGCCTATTCATAGCAACAAGTCAGGATGTGCACTTATTTATTTATTACATTTGTACCCCGCTCTTATTTGAAACAACATCCTATATAATAAAAGGCACCTCCAACATTCTGAAGCTGACTGCATGGCTGAGGCATTCCTGCTCTCTGTATCCATCTCCTGAATTGACATCACGTACTTCCGGGTTCGTCACAAGCAGAAGTGACCAACCACACGAGGTTTCTCGGCTTCAGAATGTTGGAGGTGCATTCTATTAAATAGGATTGGTCAGTTCATTGAAGCACAGTTACAGCTCAGACACCAGAGAGAGAGGGGGGGGGGGGGCATCTCTGTCACACACACACACTCTCTCTCTCTCTCTCACAGTCAATGTCTTTCTCTCTCTCACTCTCACACACTGTCTCTTACACACTCTATGTCTCACACTGTATCACATTCACTCTCTATGTGTCACACAAGTCACTCACACACTCTCTTGGTCTCATACACTCAGTCTCACAGAGAGTCTGTGTCTCACACACTCTCACTCTTGCACACACTGTATCTGTGTGAAACACACTCTCTCTCACACTGTCTCACACACGCACTTGCACACACTCTCATTCTCACACACACACTCTCTCACAGACACACTCGCACCCAGACTCTCTCTCTTTCACACACACTCGCACATTCACTCTATCTCTCACACACACTCGCACATTCACTCTCTCAAACATGCACACTCCGAGGAAAACCTTGCTAGCGCCCGTTTCATTTGTGTCAGAAACGGGCCTTTTTTACTAGTAAGAAGTTAAATGTGGGGTTTTATCATCAATGGTGCACATCATTGACTTACCAACCAGAAACTCAACGAGATCAACACGCATATACCTGAATCTCCACTACCCAAGCTGCAAAGGACTCAAATACAAATCAACCTAAGCATCCAGCTTCTCCTATATAAGCACGCAACTATGGAACGCACTACCAAACGCCGTGAAAACAACGCAAGACCTATCAAACTTCCAGAAGTCACTGAAAACGTACCTGTTCAAAAAGGCATATCCGAATGATCCAACTTAAATGCCTAAACCCTGCAACACAATGAATCTAACGCTCGAAATGGACATAACATAACTCTTCTCCTTTCCTATTCCATAATGTGTCTGTCACACATGATTTCTACCATAATATCACTATGTACTTGTCATACCGGAACTGGCGATCACCAGCACGGTGCTATGTAAGCCACATTGAGCCTGCATAAAGGTGGGAAAACGTGGGATACAAATGGAATAAATACATTATTACACAATAGCATGCACTATTGCTCAGTGGTGCATCTTATTGCTCAATAGTGAGCATTATTTATTAGTAGGCGTGCAGTACTGAGCAATAGATTGCACTATTGATGACACTGCTCCGCAAACAAAAAAGAATAACACAAAGGGATTCTTTTACTAAGCTGCAGTAAGCACTAATGCGTGCTTTATGCAGCTTAAAATGCCTTACCTTGGGGGGAGCTAGAGTGTCCCGCAATAATTTTGGTATCTGCATGCACTTCCCATGCACTAAAAAGTATAATTCATTTTTTACTGCTGGGGTGGGTTGAGGGCGAAGAGTAGGAATGCACAGCGTTATTCAGTTAGCGCAGCTATATCGCCACATGCTAATCGATTAGTGCATGTTTAGCTCCTGAACCCTTACTGCCTACAAAAAAGGTATTGGTAGGTGTTCACATGCTAATGGCCATGTGCTAATGTGAAAATTAGTGCATGGCCATTAATTAAAAAAACAGAAAACTCGCCATGCAGTAAAAATGACCTTAGCATGTGGGAATGACCGGCGTAAGCATGTGCTCAGGCCACTTTTTACCACAGTTTTGGTAAAAGGGCCCCAAAGAAAAACCCTAAATAAAATTTAAAATCCTGTAAAAAAAATACAGGAAGCTAAATAAAACAAAACATTTTGGCCTGCACATTCGTAGTACAACAAAAAGCGGGAATAAGCACAACAAATGCAAAGAAGAAACCAAGAGGGTGAAGCTGGCTTTAGGAAATGGATAATCCAATTGTGTATTGCAGGTCCCAGCACATACCACATTTCAGCTAATAGCCTGCATCAGAATTCTACAAATTATTACCCCCACACACACACACTTACAAAAAGCAAACTTAAAATACATAGATAAGAAACACAAATATAAATGTTTAAAAATATTATGCAAAAAGCATTAACCCAATAAGACATAATAAAAAAGTGATTACAAGCATACAGTCAAAATATTATAAAACATGCAAAATCATAAAACAAATGATGAGAGATAATACTATATTTAAATGACACATTCAATACGTCACAATCACCAATGTATCTACAGTAGAAACAAAAAAAGGAAGGAGGTCAAATAAACACGAAACGCCAAATGCTACTCATGAAATACAACATAACGTAATGGTCTATTAAAAACACTGCTGGAGGGAAAACCCTATAAAAAAACGAAAGACTATACTCTAAACCCTTTGACCAAAATTGTCATGATTCTTCTTGGTTAAAAAAGCATATTAAACTACAATTTGAAATATTTGTCCATTCCATCTCAAATATGTTACCAATTAACATACTGCATAATTCCGAGCCAAAGAAGCTCAGTTCAAACTTTCAAATCATAATTTAAATACATATGAATTACCTTCTAAGGAAAAAACAGACACAAATCATGCACGTTCAAATACTAAGGGGGTGATGCTATAAGTGGCACCTCCTCAGGAACTAGTTGCCAGAGGATGTGGTATTGGCAGTTAGCTTATCTGGGTTTAAATAAGTTTTTCATAAGTTCCTGGAGGAACAGTCTGTAGCTTGTTATTGAGATAGACATAGAGAAGCCATTGCTTGCCCTGCAATTGGTATTATAGAATGTTGCTTCTATTTGGGTTTCCATCAGGTACTTGTGACCTAGATTGGCCACCATTGGAAGCAGGATACTGGGTTAGATGGACAATTGGTCTGACCCAGTATGGCTATTCTGATGTTCTTCTGGGTGCCCCAATGCAGAGCAGGGAGCACCAGCTCTATAACACATTCTGGGCACCATGAGTCTGCTATAGAATATTAGTGCCATCCCGTGTCTGTGCACCCAAAACGTGTCAACGGAAGGCATAAGTGGGTGTGTTGAAAAGACCACTCAACATGCACATACGATAGTAATTTATAAGATGTGTGGGTTGATGTGGACATGCCCATGGCCCGCCCATATGTATGCCCCCCTTCAGGGCCGCCGAGAGACTGGGTCAGGTCCGGGACAAGGCCGCCCCTGGGCCCCCCCCCACCCGAGGTCGCTGGGCCCCCCTCCACCGGGCCCTCTCTCCACCCTGGGCCCTCTGCACTGACCTTAAGCGCCTCACCTTCGAAAGCGCAGCAACAAGCAGTGACAGACCACTCCTTCCTTCCATGTCCCGCTCTCACGGAAGTTACGTCAGGCGAGGGCGGGACACGGAAGGAAGGAGTGGTCTGCCGCTGCTTGCTGCGCTTTACAAGGTGAGGCGCTTAAGTTCAATGCCAGGGAGCGATGGAGGTCAGGTGGGTGGCGGCGGCGCTGGGCCCCCCCCCCGGAGTCCCAGGGAATTTTGTCCCCCCTGTCCCCCCTCTCGGCGGCCCTGCCCCCCTTTGCAGGTGCACGTTACCTTACACACCTTGTGCTTTATTGTAAATATGGGTGCCCCCCCCTAGTGTGCACAAAGCATGGGAAACTGCTGCGTACCATTTCTAGAACTGCCTTATAAACCTAAAGTGAGGCAGCACCGTGCATGTAGACTCAGTGCCAGCCAAATATTTTTAAAACAAACCTCAGATGAATATAAAACTTAAAAAAAAAAATATATATCCCATCTCTGTTCTCCTTACATACTGCACTAACTAATAATTTAACCTGCAAGCTCAGTGATCATGCCTGTAGGTTAAATAATGTGTGAATGCAGTACATGTACATATGTAATCATATTAATTGGTTGATCTCCCTTTTTTTTTCCTTCTACTAACCTATAAATGTATTCACTCTGCTGCTCCCCAGTATCTCTCCACACTCGTCCTTCCCTACACCCCTTCCCGTGCACTCCGCTCCATGGATAAATCCTTCTTATCTGTTCCCTTCTCCACTACTGCCAACTCCAGACTTCACGCCTTCTGTCTCGCTGCACCCTACGCCTGGAATAAACTTCCTGAGCCCCTACGTCTTGCCCCATCCTTGGCCACCTTTAAATCTAGACTGAAAGCCCACCTCTTTAACATTGCTTTTGACTCGTAACCACTTGTAACCACTCGCCTCCATCTACCCTCCTCTCTTCCTTCCCGTACACATTAATTGATTTGATTTGCTTACTTTATTTTTTGTCTATTAGATTGTAAGCTCTTTGAGCAGGGACTGTCTTTCTTCTATGTTTGTGCAGCGCTGCGTACGCCTTGTAGCGCTATAGAAATGCTAAATAGTAGGAGGAGGAGGTTTTCTTTAAGCTTTTAATCTACCTTAAATCCATAGTGTCCTAGGCAGAATAGAAATCTTTAACAGTATAGTATAGTATATATTACATTATATTATATTACATTAAGAACAATTATATCCCACACTAGCCTCAAAAGTTCAGTGTGGCTAACAAATTCACAGAGCGTAGTATAATATATAAGAACAGAGATGTGATATTTTAATTATTTTATTTTTATTTTATATTCATGAGGTTCCCCTCATTCTATATAATGTAAAGCAAGCTGAGTTGCTGAAATGTCTCTGTTTCCTTGGATGAGAGGGGAAAAGCAAAACCTTCCCCTAAAAATGCAGGTGCACCTCTCATTCCAGCCCGAGGCGCACATGTATTGCTGCTTGGAAATGTCTTTCTGTTGAAAGAATAACTTATCTGCTTGCTTTGGGAATTGATTTTAACAGACTTTGGAATGATTAAAATCCTAATTTTCTTTCTGTCTCCTGTTTTAAATGATCAGATACTCTAATTAAAATGTTTCTGTATCTCTTCTCCAGTAGTACCTTAATGTTTGAAAAAAAATGGGCTGTGAGTCAGAGAACCTAGGATCACTGTTCCTGTAAGCTGAGTTGGAGCCCTCTGCCTACAATCTTACCAGTAGGGGGTGATGTTTCACCATCACATTTTCAATAGTGAGGGACAGGCAAGATCTACAGGGCTCCAGGCAGGGAACTTGCCTGTCCCTAGCAATTGAAAACAAAATATTGAAGCACCACCCCCTACTGGTAGCAATGTAGTTGGAGGACTCCCACACAGCTTAGAGGGAACAGTGCCCAGCATTTAAATCCCCCTTCTCACCGTGACACCCTTTCCCTCACATTCTATAAATGGCACACAAACTTAGATGTATAATTGGATGCAGGGTTATAGAATAATGTCAGTTATGTGCTGTGCATAACTTAGGGTCCTTTTACCAAGCTAAAAGGTGGTCGGTGCTGTTGTCAGCACATGGCCACTTTTAGCATGGTGGTAAAATGGTCGCCTTGCCTTAATTTTTTGTAATGGCCATGCACTAATTTCCCCATTACTGCAGAAGCCCTTACTGCCACCTATTTAGGAGGTGGTAAGGGCTCTCGTGCTAATCAGTTTTAGAGGGTGCAGTGCACTTCAGGCAGGCGAACCCAGGCCCATCTCCCCCTACCTGTTACACTTGTGGTGGTAAATGGGAGCCCTCCAAAACCCACTACCCACAACTGTACATCACTACCATAGCCCTTAAAGTGTAATGGGGGGGCATCTAGATGTGAGTACAGTAGGTTTGTGGTGGGTTTTGGAGGGCTCCCATTTACCACCACAAGTGTAACAGGTAGGGGGGGATGGGCCTGGGTTCGCCTGCCTGAAGTGCACTGCACCCACTAAAACTGCTCCAGGCACCTGCATAGTGCTGTGATGGAGCTGGGTATGACATTTGAGGCTGGCATAGGGGCTGGAAAAAAATGTTTTTAATTTTTGGGTGGGAGGGGGTTGGTGACCACTGGGGGAGTAAGAGGAGGTGATCCCCGATTCCCTCCGTTGGTCATCTGGTTAGTTCGGGCACCTTTTCAAGGCTTGGTCATGAACAAAAAAGGACCAAGTAAAGTCGGCCAAATGCTCATCAGAGCCGGCCTTCTTTTTTCCATTATCGGCTGAGGCCGGCCATCTCTTAACCACGCCCCCGTCCCGCCTTCGGTACACTGCCGACACACCCCCTTGAACTTTGGCTGGCCCTGCGACGGAAAGCAGTTGAAGCCGGCCAAAATCGGCTTTTGATTATACCGATTTGGCCGGCCTTAGTAGAAGGCCAGCCATCTCCCAATTTGTGTCGGAAGATGGCCGCCCTTCTCTTTCGAAAATAAACAGGATTGGCACTTTATTGGCGATAAGTATCAATAATTGACCTTAACAAGCACTAATTGGCAATAATTTGTAGTTACGAGCATAACTGACTTAGCCCCTTATTCAATAAACCAAGCGCTTAATTTCTATGGCACACAGCATCAAAGGGGGCATGGATCTGGGAGGGCATGGGCGGGTCTAGAGGGTGTGGCAAGCTATTAGGTACAAAAATGTGGACTTACGCTAGTATTCTATAAAAGCAGTTTGATGCCAGGCTGCGATTATAGAATTCACACTTAGCATGTATCATCCTGGTGCCTAAATGTAGGTACTTTATACAGAATTACCCCCTTTGTGACCTTAGGTAAGTCACTTCATCTTCCATTGTCTCCGGCACAACTAGACTGTGCACCAATTTAAGCAGGGAAACAACCCAAGCCCCTGAATACATAACTTGCCTTCAGTTTGGATTTTTGAAAGACAAGTAACAAATCTAAAATCCAAACCCTCAAATCCAAGTATTACACAAACAGCAGTCCTAAAGGGCACCTTGTACGATATCCTACCTTGAATTCCATTGGCGTATACTTCTCATTTTTGGGGGTTGTGTTGCCTTTAAATTGAAGATGATTGGGGGTAGTTGGGTGGATGACTGTTGACTCCTGCGACTGCCTCTGACATCGCTGACAGTAGACATAAATCACAAACGTCAGAAGACTGGAACCTAAAAAGCAGGAAACTCCGGTGGCTATTAGATGGATAAGACTAAAACCTGCAAAAGACAAACAAGCAGCAGATTTTAGAAGTAAATGGAAATACAGCCGCTATAGTTTTGGCATCTGCGCATGCTTTCCACGTGCCACAAAAATACTTATTTTTTAGCGCTGGGCTATGTTTGGAGGACGAGTAGGCGTGCCCAGTGTTAATTGGTGAGCACAGATGCATTGCCGCACACCAAGGGGTCCTTTTACAAAGGCACATATGCACCTATGCACGTTCAATGAGTGTCAAATTGGCAGTACCACCTGGCTACCATGTGCTCCGGGAGGTAGTTCCACTTTTGCGTGCGCCCAAAACACACGGTAGAAAATATTTTCTATTTTCTACTGGGGGGGCCCTTACCTGGTGGTAATCGGCAGTTGGTACTTGCTGCACACTTACCGCCTGGTCAGCATGTGAGACCTTACCACGAAGTCAATGCGTAGAGTTAAGACCTCAGGCTGAAAATGGACGTGTGTTAGTTTTCATTATGCCGCATGTCCATTTTCAGGCACATTAAGCAATTCTCTTCTTTCCAGGTGCGCTCAGGAAATGGACCGGCGCGCATCCAAAACATGTGCCTACCCCAGCGCAGGCCACTTTTCAGCGCACTTAGTAAAAGGGTCCCCAACTGATTAGTGCACATGATTAGCATATGAGCTCTTCTCGCCTGTAAAAGAGGTGTCAGTAAGGGCTCACACGCTAATTGGGAAATTAGCACATGGCCACTATTGGGGGAAATAGGAAATGCGGCCATTTTGCAGCCGTGCTAAAAGTGGCCTCAGCACTAGTCATAATGCAGGCCACCTCTCAGCGCAGCTTAGTAAAAATGCCCCTGAATGTGCACTAACTTTTCTGATGACTCTGGAAATACCATGACGTTTGTTTTCCTTTCTAAAATCTCACTTAGCTACCTTGCAAGCACCGTAGGGTATGGACTAGTGTTTGAAACAAAGGGTTAAAAAAAATATTACACAGGAGGTAAATGTCAGGCAAAAATAAAGAAGAAAACCAGGGCCCCTTTTATTAAGTGGCGGCAAGCCCAACGCTAAACAGGAAGTACCGCCGGGTAACCACAGCAGGCAGGCGGGACTTCCCACCCCTAGCGAGCCATCATATCCGGAGTGTACCCGGCTGTAACTGGGCAGTGCCACGTGTTGCCCGGTCACCGCCGGGTTAGTGTGGGAGCCCTTACTGCCACCTCAATGGGTGGTGATAAGGGCTCCCCTCCCCTCCACGAAATGGCCACGTGGCACTTGCCACACGGCCATTTCCTGCAGGAAAGAGAGACTTCTCTTTAGCCCGCTGCGGTAAAAGGGGGTCTCGGCGAGAGTGAAAAACATGTGCCGAGGCAGGCACAGGCCCCCTTTTGCCACAGCTTGGTAAAAAGGGCCCCCAATTTCTTCAATCTGTTTGGTAATGGGTATAGTTAGAGCCAAGCAAAGATAGGAAACAACAAAATAATAATTATCCAACTCAACTGTTGGCATTAAGAATGCTTGCAGTCTAATTCAGACAGGAATGTCTCCAAGATTTCATCTCTTTGTTGCATGCGAAGATACAGATTAATGGTTCCAAAGTAAGAACCCTAGATAAAGAAGGCAGCCTACCTCCGCAGTTCACATCCTCATCAACACTGGATGCTGGCAGAATCACTAAACAAAAAAACAACAACAAAAAAAGAGTAATTGTTCTGCTTTAGCTCTATTTACTGAGCAGCATTAATAAGCCAATGCGTATTAATCTGAATTAAACATATGCCCCTGGATTCTATAAATAACACCCAATTTGCATGTGCGATTTAATTGAGCAATGAGCCAATTACTGCCAATAATTGGGTGCTAACAATCAATTACTGGGATTAATTGACAACAATTTGGATTTGCGCACACATCTCGCTAAGCGCACACAAATACTTTTAGTGTGTAATTGAAAATGGAGCATTGTGACAAGGCAAGCCCCAGAGATTCCCCCAGTGAAGCAGTTGAGCCCAGAACTACAGGTCCCAGAAGTCCTTTCAAGGATGAGTGAGGAGAGTAGTCCTAAAAAGATGGAATGGATTCCCAGCCCCAGCAGGGGGAGCAATGGCTCGAGGCAGGGTGAGCCTGTTACTCCCTTCCCCACTAGAGGGCGAGGGAAGGATGAAGCTCAGTTTCCATGGCTTCGCCATCAGTATATAACAGTGGCGTAGCCAGACCTGACATTTTGGGTGGGCCCAGAGCTAATATGGGTGGGCACTATGTATATATAGGTGTGAGTAGTTTTCTTGGGGATCCTAAATCATTTTTAATAAACAGTCTGCCCAACAGCTGTCCTACAGCAACATAAACCACATACATATTCGGAACCTATGTTGCAAACCTTAAAACCACCATACCGAGAATACAAAACACACAGGACCTATAGAGCAATTCTACCAAATCATAAGCAGTTATTTCTACGAGTCACACAAGGAAAAAGAAATCATCTTAAACACTACAGTGAGCACTAGAACATCAATTCACCTATTGTAAAATTAAACCAGATCTTCCCTTTCATCTTTTACCATTTTTCTTTTTCCCCTCCTTTTCTTTCCTTCCATTTCCTTTTTTGACCCTTTCCACTTTCCTGTCCTCATTTCTCTCTCCCTTTTTTCTTCTGTTTACCCTTTCCATCTTTCCCCCTTCTTCTTCTTCTTTTCCCTCCTCACCTTCCCTTCTCTCTCCTCCCCCTTTTCTCCTTCCCCTTCTATCATGCCCTTTTTCTTCCACTTTTCCCTTTCCACCTCCTTTCTTTCCTCTTCCCCTCCTCTTCTCTTTTCCATTCCCTTTCCCTCCTCTTCTCTCTTTTCACCTAGTAAAGGGTCACCAAAACAGACACCAGATGCAGATGTGATTCCATATGCCCCAATGAAAGGAGAGTTTAATTTTACTTTCATTGAATTTCAGTATATTCCATCTTTATAACACCAGGTTTCCCAATCCCAAAGGCAGATTACAGAAACAGTTAAGATCAAGGAACATTCTCACAGAAATTTTGCAATGTGTATTGTTTAGAACAGCATAGAAAAATGAGCATAAAATACAGAGAATTATAACTGCTGTTTCTACCAGCTATAATCACTTTTAAGCTGTTTTACTGATGTTCAGTTTTTATTTCATGATATTTACTTAAACCTAGATACCGGAAACTTTTTTAATAAATTAAAAAGCTGTCAAATAAGTAAAAAGAACACAAAACCTTAGGAAGGAACACCTCATCTTCTGTTTTCTCCAATTTCCTGGCTGCCCTGTCTGTGCTGTGTCCGGGATGGGTCGGGTGAGCTTCTGCAAGTGCCACAGAGGTGGACTTGACCCGACCTGTCCAATTCCAGGATCCATCATCCCCCCCACCCAGTAGCCCACACCACACACGCAGTCAGCACCCACAGCGGGAACTATGCCGATGGTCGCCTGGTCGCGGTCCCTACCTTAAGAAGAAGAGGCTTCAGTTGAATTTATTGATGATGACATGAGTCAGTCAGGCAGAGGCTGAGCATCAGTCTCGCCTCACGCAGCCAACAGGCCAAGCCAGCGCCGCCACCGCCGTCGTCGTCAAACAGCTGGGCTGCAAGGCAACAGTGAGTGCAGCCTGCACCACACACTGAGCCGGGCAGGCCGTGTGCTGAATGCAGAATTGCAGATTAGGACCTGGCTGACTGGGCCTGTCACGGGAGACAGCCACCTGGAGCGTGGGGTGTGCGGGCAGCTCACAGTGGCAGGCAAGTGAATCGCGACGCCGACGATCTGATAATCCGAGGCATTGTCTGTGGTACCATGTGGCGGGCGGCGGTGCAGGGCATGTTCATAGGTGCCACGTGCAACTGCCAGGGGAAATGGTGCTGCCGGCCGCACAGCGCATGTGCACATAGGCGCCTTTTTTTTTACAAATCTAGTTGGGGAGCGACCGCCTTAAAAAAAAATCAATGAAGCCGTTTGACAGGCAGCGCTTCACATCTGCCTGTGTTTATTGCAAAGAAGGAAATTGTCTTCAGGCCTTCTCTCACTGTGTCCCACCCTCGGAGGGCGGGACACAGTGAGGGAAGGCCCGAAGACGATTTCCTTCTTTTGCAATGCACGCAGGGCAGACGCGAAGCGCTGCCTGTCAAACGGCTTCACAGATTTTTTTTAAGTGCCCGATTTTCCGCGCTGACTGGGTGGGCCTGAGTTGTGATTGGGTGGGCCTGGGCCCACCCAGGCCCACCCGTAGCTACGCCCCTGGTATATAATTCCCCCCAGCTGTGAGAAGGAGAGAGCAGATTTCCTGGAGGCTATAAATGGAGAGAGAGATTACATGGAGTATGTGGAGGAAGGAAGTAGCCTGCCACTAGAGCTGCCTAAAGGAGAGGAGCCAGCTACCATGGAGTGGGAAAATTCAAAGGTTGCCCTGCCCAGCACTTGAAGGCGGCAAGGTGGGAGAAACTGCCAAACCTGCTCCTTACAGGGTTTCCTCTGTGCTGTGAAAAGGCAGGTGATTTGTGGTATTGGTTTGATGTGCAAAGACTGTCCATGATTTGTTCTGAACTGTTGTGCTATATTGGAAGTGTGCTGAACTCTTACTAAACCCTTCTGAAGGAGGGGGAAGGGAAGGCTAATGCCCTAATAGAAGACCTGAGGTCTTGAGGAGCTGAGCGTTTGCTGAGGGATTTTGAGACCTGGACTGTACCTTTTTCTTTTGAAGATTATCTTATGAGGACTGTACCTTTTTCTTTTGAAGACTATATTAAGAGGGCTGTACCTTTTGTTATGAAGAATTAATTATGATTTTTGGTATGAAATTGCCTTGATAATAAAATACTTTGGCCCTGAGTCCCAGTATCAGCAGCATTCTGTCCTGGAACCCTGGGAGTCCCGCAGGCTTGCTGGCTCCACCCAAGAGGAGGAAGCGGACCTCCCTTTTACAGCATGTCTTGACACCCAAAAGTTGAGCGTGGATCCTGGCGTTATCTGCTATTCTATAAACAAAGCCCAACTTGGAGCACCATTTATAGAATAGCGCTCAGCGTGCATTTTTTGATACCCAAATTTGGGTACCATTTACTGAATCTAGTCCATATAGGGCAATTCTAGAACCGAGCACCTGCACTTATGCACCCCTTGTGCGAGTAAATGTGCAGAATACTAGCACTGGTGCATGTACTACTACTACTACTTAACATTTCTAAAGTGCTACTAGGGTTAAGCAGCGCTGTACAATTTACATAGAGGGACAGTCCCTGCTCAAAGAGCTTACAATCTAGAAGACAAGTGAACGGTCAGTCCGATAGGGGCAGTCAAATTGGGGCAGTCTGGAATTACTGAACGGTAAGAGTTAGGTGCCGAACGCAGCAATGAAGAGGTGGGTTTTAAGCAAAGACTTGAAGATGGGCAGGGAGGGGGCTTGGCGTATGGGCTCAGGAAGGTTGTTCCAAGCATAGGGTGAGGCGAGGCAGAATGAGCGGAGCCTGGAGTTGGTGGTGGAGGAGAAGGGTACTGAGAGGAGGGATTTGTCCTGTGAACGGAGGTTTCGGGCAGGAACGTAAGGGGAGATGAAGGTAGAAAGGTAGTGAGGGGCAGCAGACTGAGTGCATTTGTAGGTAAGAAGGAGAAGCTTGAATTGAATGCGGTATCTGGTTGGAAGCCAGTGAAGTGACCTGAGGAGAGGGGTGATATGAGTATATCGGTTCTGGCGGAATATAAGACGTGCGGTAGAGTTCTGAACAGATTGAAGGGGGGATAGATGGCTAAGTGGGAGGCCGGTGAGGAGTAAGTTGCAGTAGTCAAGGTGAGAGGTAATGAGAGCATGGGCGAGAGTTCGGGTGGTGTGTTCAGAGAGGAAAGGGCGAATTTTGCTGATGTTAAAGAGGAAGAAGTGACAGGTCTTGGCTATCTGCTGGATATGCGCAGAGAAGGAGAGGGAGGAGTCAAAGATGACTCCGAGGTTGCGGGCAGATGAGACGGGAAGGATGAGGGTGTTATCAACTGAGATAGAAAGTAAGGGGCACCATTACCCGTGAATTGAGGACATGAATTGAGGTTGAAGGGGGGCAGACTCAGGAGTAATGTCAAAAAGTATATTTTCACGGAGAGGGTGGTGGATATGTGGAATGCCCTCCTGCGGGAGGTGGTGGAGATGAAAACGGTAATGGAATTCAAACGTGCGTGGGATAAACACAAAGGAATCCTGTTTAGTAGGATTGGTTCCGTGGAATCTTAGCAGAGATTGGGTGGTGACACCAGTATTTGGAGAGTAAAACTGGTGCAGGGAGGACTTCTATGGTCTGTGCCCTGATCATGAGTAGTTTATAGTTCATTAAAACTTGCTCAACCGCCCAAGCTGACTTGCAGAACTGAGTGGTTTACATACAATTAAAAAAAAAAACCCAAGCCGAGGGTTCAGCTCCTTAAGAAGCAGAAGTCAAACAGGGGCTCTCTGTCGAGCGTTCCCTTCCAACTCAGCTACAGCTCAGAGAAGTGGCTTTTCGACTTAAAAAATATAAGAAGAAAGATGGCTGTTTTGAGACATAGTCCATTACCCTCCGGAGGCGTTTGACAAGTGAGGAGCTCGCAGCGTATCCAATAATTACTGACAATCAGTCTACGTTGGATATGAAGCAACCTGCCAACTCTCAAAATACATGAGAGCAGTGAGAAGGCAGAGCGACTGAAGTCTTTTCCTCCGATAATAATAAAAATTGAAGGTTGAGAGTACTACTTGTGATCAGTACATATTGACTATTTCTTCATTTACAAGAACCATAGGAAGAGTAAAATACAATTAAAAAAAAAACAATGGGTAAGCAGACTAGGAAAAGAACTACAAAATTTGATAAGAAAGAGAATAAAAACCAATCATACTAAATGGCACACAATGCAAAAGAGAAAGAAAGGGGACTTGATATACTGCCTTTCTGTAGTTTTTGCAACTGCATTCCAGTGGCGTACCAAGGGGGGGGGGGGGGCGGACCGCCCCGGGTGCACGCCGCTGGGGGGGGGTGCCGCGCGCCGGTCAGCGTCGTTGGTTTCCATGCTCCCTCTGCCCCGGAACAGGAAGTACCCTGTTCCGGGGCAGAGGGAGCATGGAAACCAACGACGCTGACCGGCGCGCGGCACCCCCCCAGCGGCGTGCACCCGGGGGGGGGGCTCTTTCGCCGAGGTGGGGGGGTGTCTCTTCGGCGGGGGGGGGGGGGGGGGGGGTCGCGCTGCACAGGGGGGGGGGGGGGGCGGGGCGCATCGGCGATCCGCCCCGGGTGTCAGCGCCCCTCGGAACGCCACTGCTGCATTCAAAGCAGTTTACAAAGTATATACAGATACTTATCTGTACCTGGGGCAGTGGGAATCAAACCCAGTTCCCCAAGATCAAAGTCCACTGTGCTAACCACTAGGCTATTCCTCCTGAAGAAAAAACCCCAAATAGATCATTCTAATGAAAAATCCTGTTTAAAAAGCCAATTTTTAAGGCAGCTTTAAAAGTCTTAAAAGATGATTCAGCCCGGAGAACGAGAGGAAGAGAATTCCAGAAAAAAGGAGCAGCGAAAAAGAAGGCATGGCGACGAGTGAATTCTAATTGTGCCGACTTAGGGTTAGGATGGACTAGTCTGTGATCAATTATAGAGCGAAGCAGGCGAACAGGGGAATAAAGTATAGTAAAAGTGGCAAGGTAATCCAGGAGACCAATTTTATGAGCTTTGAAACTACGAGTGAGTAATTTAAAAAATAACGCGTTGTTTGATGGGAAGACAATGGGATTTTTGCAGCAGGGGAAAACATGATCGAACTTGGGGCATGACAAATAAGTTTAATGGCTGTGTTCTGGACAGATTGCTTGATGAACTACTCCCCCTTAGTGGGTTAGACCAGGAGCGTAGCCAGACCTGCCATTTTGGGCAGGCCCAGAGTTAATATGGGCGGGCCGTTCCCACCCCCACCCCTGTACAGTTATTTAAAAGATTTCCCTCTGCCCCCCGCCCCCCGCATCTGCTTCTCTCTCCCCCGGCCTACCTGGGCAGCGCTTTCTCCCTTCGCCATCCCCTCTCCCGAGCTTTGCATTTCTCTTGCCCGCTCTCCCCGTCCGCGTGGTCTGGTCGTTTTTGCTGCCATGAGGCGCTGTTCTCCCTCTGGCAGCAGCGGCGATTCCCAAGGTCAGCCTTCTGCCAGCGTGCGTCGTTGGGGGCGAGTCCTCTCCTCAGGCGTGCGTCCCACCTTTGTAGAAAACAGGAAGTTGCAGAGTAGGCGGGACGCGCCTGGGGAGAGGCCCCGACAACGCACGCTGGCAGGGGGCTGGCTATGGGAGTCGCCGGCGCTGGAGGGAGAGCGGTGCTTCAGGGCAGTGGAGGTGAGCAGACCACGCGGACGGGGAGAGCGGGCAGAAGAGGCAGGAAGACATTGGAGCCTCGGAGAGCTACGCTACTGGTTGGGTTGGGGCTAGTTAGGGTGGGCGGGCCTGGAGCAAAAGTGGCTACACCCCTGGGTTAGACTATATCATTGCACTTGAGCCAAGTCTGAGGTGGTTTCCAACTGGACCCTTTCATTGCAAGTATTGACATTTTTGTTGCTAACACACACAGAAAGGTACAGTCTTCACTATCGTCCAGAGCAACACAGCACTATTATAAAAGCTTCACTGTTATCCTTGTCTTATTTACTGCATTGTTTATTTACACTGCAGCCAGACTCATATTTGGTAAAACAAAATACGAAAGTGCCAAACCCCTAAGAGAAAAACTGCATTGGCTTCCACTCAAAGAACGTATTACGTTCAAGGTCTGCACCCTGGTTCATAAAATCATTTACGGAGATGCCTACATGTCAGACCTCAAAGACCTACCACCCAGGAACGCTAAAAGATCAGCACGCACATTCCTGAATCTCCACTTCCCCGGCTGCAAAGGACTAAAGTACAAATTAACACATGCGTCCAGTTTTTCCTACATGAGTTCGCAGTTGTGGAATGCACTACCATTTGATGTGAAAACAATACGCGATCTAATCAACTTTCGGAAATCACTGAAGACTTATCTCTTCAACAAAGCATACTCCAACGATCCATCATAAGAACCGTAACGCATTAACGCTTTATCTATTATTCCGACTATGACCTCTTCATACTGATTGCTCAATTCTATTATGTCACCCATGTTCTTTATGTAATACTAATTGTATCTTTTACTCTGGAATGGTGATTGCCATGACGGAACAATGTAAGCCACATTGAGTCTGCAAATTGGTGGGAAAATGTGGGATACAAATGCAACAAATAAGTAAATAAATAAATTTACCATTATGAGGTTAATTTTCAAGTTGTCTCTACTGGAACAATGACCGCATATATTTTTTACGTCCACACTTTGTGCCAATTCTCAAAGTGGAATTGCATGGGTGCTGGCAGAAAGGCTGGTGCAAAGATCTGAAAATATCATCTGTGTTTCACAGTTTTCCTCTCTGCCCTAAACCTGCTCTGGGAATATTGCTATCAGTGGGCATTTTGTTTCGCAAGGAGCAGCCCTGTTGATGTACTGAGGGAAAGTGAACCAATTCGCCAATTAGCAAGGGTCCAGCACTTTGAAAACTGACCTTTCCAGGTTCTACATATAGCGTTATAATACCGATATAATTATGGGACAGTCTGTGCGCAATCAATATATTCTTTACGTAGTTCAATGAACAATGGAAACTGTAGTATAAGGACGCTTGCTTGATGATATTTGCCAGTATGATGCTTACTAGGGATTGTGCAAGCCAAACATTTTTGTTTTATTTCATTTCTTGTGTTATTTACAGGAAAGTTTTAAAAAACTTTTTTGTTTGTTTGGGGGTGACATCATCAGTAGTGCACCCTACATAAGTACATAAGCACCGCCATACCGGGAAAAGACCAAGGGTCCATCAAGCCCAAGGTCCTGTCTCCGACAGTAGCCAATCCAGGCTTCAAGAACCCAGCAACCCCCCCCCCCCCAAAAAAAAAAAAAAAAAAAAAAACTTAATTCTTAATAATGTTCAATGGACTTTTCCCTCAGGAATCTGTCCAAACCCCCTTTAAATCCCGTAAGGCCAGCTGCTGTCACTACATTCTCTGGCAATGAGTTCCTGAGTCTAACTACACTCTGAGTAAAGAAAAACTTTCTCCTGTTTGTTTTAAATATACCATATTCTAGCTTCATCTTGTGTCCCCTGGTTTTGTTGTTGTTTGAAAGTGTAAACAAACGCTTCACATCTGTCCGCTCTACTCCGCTCATTATCTTGTAGACTTCTATCATATCACCCCTCAGCCGCCTTTCCTCCAAGCTGAAGAGCCCTAACCTTCTCAGCCTTTCCTCATAGGGAAGTCGTTCCATTTCCTTTATCATTTTTGTCGCCCTTCTCTGCACCTTCTCTAATTCCTTTATATCTTTTTTGAGATGCGGCAACCAGAATTGGACACAATATTCTAGGTGCTGTCGCACCATGGAGCAATACAACGGCATTGTGTTTGTTTTCCATCCCTTTCCTAATAATACTCAACATTCTGTGTGCTTTCTTAGCCGCCGCAGAACACTGAGCAGAAATTTTTAACGTCTTCTCAACGATGACTCCCAGATCCTAGTGAAGGAATAGCCTAATGGTTAGTGCAACAGCCCGAGAACCAGGGGAACTGGTTTCAATTCCCTACTGCAGTTCCGTGTGACTCTGGGCAAGTCACTCAACCTTCAATTACCCCAGATACAAAATAGGTACCTGAATATAATAGGTAAACTGCTTTGACTGTAACCACAAAAAGGTGGTATATCAGGTCCCATGCCCTTTCCCTTTCCATTTTGACAACACAGAGAAAAATCCTCAAATTTTGCTTTTACTTCCTGATACTTGGGCGATCCATAGGAAAGGACAGGGGTAATGTTATTAACATTTCCAATGTCAATTTCACAGAACTGTACATCCCTAATGCTTGCAAACTCAACCTACCTGGAATTTCATTGAATATGCAGTCACGGTACTGTGTACTATTTCCAGTGCATTGAGAAGATCCTGGATTGTGAATTTCACAGTAGCGGCTACGATACTGGACTCCATCTTCATTGCAAAGGCTCCAGTCTGACCAGTCTGCCCAACCACCTTAAGATTCAACAGTAGGAGATAAAAATAAGATACACAAAGTGCGGAGGAATAACTTACAGGGCAATTCGATAAGAAATATGTGCGCCATTGGCAGCAAGAATTGACATATTCACGCTTAAGTGCTAGGCGCTATTGTATAAAGTACGTGCCAAATTCACTTAAGACTAGATTCTATATATGACGCTGAAAAAATTGGCGTGGAAAGAAACGCACATAGCGCTATTCTATAAACCACGCCTAATGTTAGGTGTGGTTTATAGACTACTAGTAAAAAAAGGCCCGTTTCTGTCAAAAATGAAACGGGTGCTAGCAAGGTTTTCCTCGGAGTGTATGTTTGAGAGAGAGAGAGTGTGTGTGAGAGATGGAGAGTGTGATAGACAGAGAGTGTGTCAAAGTCAGTGTATGTGATAGACAGAGAGTGAGTGAGTGTGAGTGTATGTGTGCACCCCCTCCCCCCTCCCTTTATGGTCTGAGGCCCCCCTTCCACCCCCACCTTTCTGGTCTTAGGACCCCCCTCACCCCCTCCCTCCAGCCACCCCTGTCCAACGACCCTCCTGTCCCCCTGCCCCCCCTGCAGCCACCCATGTCCAGCGACCTTCCTCTCCCCTGCCCCCCCTGCAGCCACGCATGTCCAGCGACCCTTCTCTCCCCCTTCTCCTTCTTCATCCACCCAGGTTGTGTAACGAAATCTTCAGGGCAGGCAGGAAAGATCCACGGTCCTGCCTGCCCGCTGCTGGCGCTCCCCCGCTGCCGGATCACTGTTCAAAATGGCCACCGAGACTTCCAATGGTGGTCTCGCAAGGCTTCTGCTGAAGTCTTGGAGGCCGCCCTTGTAAGTATCGGAGGCCATTTTGAACAGTGATCCGGCAGCGGGGGAGCGCCAGCGCCAGCAGCGGGCAGGCAGGACCGTGGATCTTTCCTGCCTGCCTCGAAGATTTCGTTACACAACCTGGGTGGATGAAGGAGGGTCAGGTGAGAGAGCAGGGTTGCTGGACATGGGTGGCTGGAGGGGGGGGCAGGGGGAGAGGAGGGTCGTTGTTTGATGCTCCGCTCCCTGCCACTTGCTCTGCTCCCTGCCACTTGGAATCAGCTGTCAGTGACGTCAGCCTGGCTACGGAGCCTAGCTCAAGAAGGAGGCACAGACACAGGCAGTGCAGTGCCAAAAGGCGGCAGTGCAGTGCCAGTGATTCCAATAGGCTGCCCTGCCACCAGCACCAGCCTCTTCTCCCTCTGCAACCCACCTCTTGATGTAACTTCCTGTTTCCTCAGAGGCGGGACGCAGTAGCAAAGAGGCCGGCACTGCAGCAGGGCAGCCTGTGGGAATCGCTGTCGCTACCGCCTTTTGGAAAAAAATAAGGTAAAAGGTTCAGGAGGGAAGGGCAGAGATGCTGAAGTGGGTGTGGGAAGGGCACGGGAGGGGGGGCAGAGGCAGCATTTCATCTCTGCCTCGGGCAACAGATTGCCTTGGGCCACCCCTGCTTTACAATAATGTTCTATAATGGCTTAGGCGTTGCTATTAGTGTTTAGAGTACCGGCTTCTGGCACCCAGGAAGACTGTTTCAAATCCCACTGCTGCTCCTTGGGACAGGGAAATATCTACAGTACCTGAATGACGCTCACCTTCAGCTGCTACTGAAAAAGGTGTGAGCATAATCCTAACAAATAAATACTTAAGAAATATATTGTCCATCAAAGATCCTCACTTGAAGGGTCAGGGATGTCTTTTCCATTCAGTGTTAATCTAAAGGCACTGTCAATCTTGCAGCTGAGCATCCCAGAGTACTTTAGGCTTTGTAACATGTTCAGCTCAAACATATCATCACCTTGGAAAGCAGATGCAACTTACTCCTCACCAGCCTCCCACTCAGCCATCTATCCCCCCTTCAATCCGTTCAGAACGCTGCTGCACGTCTTATATTCCGCCAGAACCGATATACTCATATCACCCCTCTCCTCAAATCACTTCATTGGCTTCCGATCAGATATCGCATACAATTCAAGCTCCTCCTCCTTACCTACAAATGCACTCAGTCTGCGGCTCCTCACTACCTCTCCACCCTCATCTCCCCCTATGTTCCCGCCCGTAACCTCCGCTCACAGGACAAAGCCCTTCTCTCACTACCCTTCTCCACCACTGCCAACTCCAGGCTCCGCTCATTCTGCCTTGCCTCACCCTATGCCTGGAACAATCTTCCCTCACCCATACGCCATGCCCCCTCCCTACCCATCTTCAAATCTCTGCTTAAAACTCACCTCTTCAATGCTGCCTTTGGCGCCTAACCGCTTGAGAAATATAGAATGCCCCAATCTATCCACCCTATCAGATTAACTCGTCCTCTAGATTGTTCACTTGTCTTTAGATTGTTCTCTTGTCTTTTAGATTGTAAGCTCTTTGAGCAGGGACTGTCCTTCTATGTTTAAATTGTACAGCGCTGCGTAACCCTAGTAGCGCTTTAGAAATGTTAGTTAGTAGTAGTAGTAGTAGAATGCGGAGTACCTCAAGGATCACCACTATCGCCAATCCTTTTCAACCTAATGATGACCCCACTAGCCAAGTCCTTATCCAACCAAGGCCTTAACCCTTTCATCTATGCAGACGATGTTACAATATACATTCCTTACAAACATGATTTGACAGAAATCACCAACGAAATCAAGCTCAGCTTGAATATCATGAACTCATGGGCAAATGCATTTCAGCTGAAACTCAATACAGAAAAAACACATTGTCTCATCCTCTCATCCCAATACAATATGAACAAACCCACAAATTTAAATAACCCAGACCATACCCTCCAGGGCTGTGCCTAGGGTCTCTGGTGCCCCCCTGCAGACTATCAGTCCCCCCCCCCCCCCCCCCGTGAAAATGATTGCTCACCACTTGCCACACTGACAGGAATTGTCAGCAATATTCTTAGAAACAAATTGCTATATATTGCAAAATAAGATAGCAGATGTAAATTCTCAAAGTGGACATATTCCAAACACTAAAATGAAAATAAAATGATTTTTTTCTACCTTTGTTGTCTGGTGACTTTCTTTTTCTGATCATGCTGGCCCAGTATCTGATTCTGCTGCTATCTGTCCTCTTAACTCCGTTTCCAGGGCTTCCTTTCCATTTATTTCTTTCCTTTCCTCCTTTCTTCTTCATTTCTGGTCCTCAGCTTCTTCATCCATGTGCAGTTTTTCTCCACTCTTCCTTTTCCCTCATTTCATCTCCTTCATCTCTCTTCCCTCCCCTCTATGTCCAGCAATTTCTCCTCTCTCCCTGAGCCCTACCCTCCCATCCATGCCCATCCATGCTCCTCTGTCCCCTGCCCCCTCCATTCATCCCTATCCAGCAATTCCCCTCTCTCCCTGAGCCCTGCCCTCCCATCCATGCTCCTCTGTCCCCTCCATTCATCCCTATCCAGCAATTCCCCTCTCTCCCTGAGCCCTGCCCCCCCATCC